>NC_087477.1:64317622-65566193 GCF_036417665.1 Passer domesticus
TGAACAGAACAGAAGGAAAGCAGAATGTGGTATTTCTGTATTGTATTTTCATACCCTGGTCCTATTCAAGATCTAAAAGACCAAAGAAAGAAATACAGATGATATTTACCATAAATGGGGGGAGTTCAGATTAGATTATAGAAAAAAAAGATATCACTGGAAGAGGGGTTAGGCATTGGAATAAGTTTCCCAGGCAGGTGGTGGAACATCACTGCCTGTGAAAGTGTTCAAGAAGCATTTGGGTGTGACATGAGGGGTTATTTTGGTGATGCGGGGTTGAAGGCTGGGCTATTTGAGCTTGAAGATCTTTTCCAACCTTGATGATTCTGTGATTTTTTGGTAACAGAAAAGTAATGAGGAAAGAAGTAATCAGGATAAGAAATACAAAGTGCTGTACTAAAGTAGATCATGTTCCCTTTATTTTTCATGTTAGAAGAGGAAAATTTCCTAAGAGGCAAACTAATTATGAAAATAAAATAGAAACTGCTTTTAAGATGTATCTGTTCTTGTTACAAAAGTGCCACCAGAACTTTGAATTTTACATATTTAATATTTTAGAGAGACACAGAAAAAAAAAAAGATAAATATATTTGGTGGACATTGTATTCACTCAAATGCTGAATTCAGTAAGTATGTGGAATTAATTTGTCGTAACTATTGAAAATTAAACAAGCAAATAAGTTAGCAACCTTTTTTGAGTTGTTTGGGTTTCAGCTGATTTACATTTGAAAGTGAAATCTTCATATATTAAAGTATAAACATTAAAGCCTAGGTTTTTGTAGGAAAATTATCTCTTATGTAATTAGTCTTCACATTTTTCTAATTTCATTCTTCTTTGATGGTCTCATAATATGAAATCTTGTTCTTCCATGAAACTATTTTCATTGACAGGCAAGAAATATTATTCTTGGGGTCATCTGTGTACGTGCTCTGTAATACAGTATTCAATACATACATTTTCTTGTCTTTTTTTTTTTTTCTTTTTTTCTCAATACAGAGACTCTTCAATTTATGGAAGCACCTGTCTAATAAATGCACAGTTGCAAAAATAGCTAACACTTAAATCCTACTCAATTCAACTGAGCTAAGTGCATCAATATTCAAGCATATGGCTGATTTTGCAGAATTTCTCTCTTAAGTCAGACAGCAATCACATTGTGGTGAAATGTCTGGCTGATATGGGCATAATTTGAAACAACTTCAGGTTCCCTGTGTATCCATAATGGAAAATTTCTGGTGAAAGTAATTAGTATTTTATATGACCTAATTTATGATGACAATACATTTCTTCAGTTTCTCTCATGTTTCACCAGAATGATAAGCCCTCTGGATTTCTTAGAAAAAAATCTATATACTCCCTGTTATTTGCATAAAACTGTCAAAGAGTCATAGCATGTTCTTGTCCTCAGACAGAACAATTGTAATTAAGTCTCGTAGGGAATATTGACTTGTTCCATCTAAAATTTAATGATCATACAGGACAATCCTATGCTGAAGGCTTGTTTAGACTTAGAACTCACGAGATTTATTTCTTCAAAATGTTGGTATTGAAGTATAGCATTTTCAAAACATAGTGGAACTAAGGTTATGTCATACAGGATCTGACACTAAACCTCATTGTTCTCAAAGAGGTGTCGAGAAATTCAACAGGTTATGACAATAGTATTGAGTTAGGTAATTAATTTGAAGCTAATTGATTCACTATTTAATGAACACATTCCATACATCAATTATATTCTTTAATTAGAAAAAATCATAATCTCCTTAGAAGTAGTCTTTTCAGCATCAGCAGAGGCTATAGAGTAGACATTACAGAATCAATCTCTATAACAGAGTATTTTACTATGTAGCCAATGATTATTCCCTTTCTTTGTCTCTACTACAAAGTGAATTTGTATTGGCAGAGCAAAGAAATATGGCTATCTAAGAAAAAATTCTGGAAATTGGATGTTTCAGAGAATTTATGTTGCTTGGTTTCCCCCTCTATTATAGAGCCTACCAGAAGATTATTTTAGTAAGTATAATAAATCATTCTTTAAAAAGATGTGTGTATTGATGTAAATCTAAAGATTAGGAAATTATTTGCATAGTTTTTACAAATCATAAGCATAAGAAATACGAAGAACTTGAAATCATGAAGCACGATGTCCGAGAGTTCGTGACACCCATGCTATGGCTGTTTCTTCAAGGCTGTGATAAGAAAAAGAAATATCAAATTTCTTCACTTAAATCAATCTGATGTTTACATTAGACACTGATGCAGAATCTGCATCCAGTTCTAAGTATCTCTTGATATTTGAAATTTTGTATCTATGATAAAATGATTATTCCACTGATCATCAGGATATATCTGTTAGAGTTGTAGGAAGCTCAGGCTTGCTTTCGGAATTGATTGAAAAGGTTTTGTTTACTTTCCAGTACTGAGAGTGCAGAAACATGAAAATCCTCTATTGTCCCTCTTTTCATTGAGGGACAATAGTGACTTCTTGATCCTTCAGTCCTTGTTTGAACAAAACTGAAGATTTTTACTTCAAGAAAAGTAGAAGGAATAAAGTCCATAGCAGAACTGAATGCAAATGTAAAAATTGCTTTCTGAGGATAATAATGATCACCCAACTCATGACAATGCACACTTTTTTTTGCCCACTAATTATACAGATATCTAATAGGAAACTGGGATCTATTGAGTATCCTCTGAGTTTGGGCAGAGATATATAGAAGGATTATGGTTATTTTAAGAAAAAAAAAAAAAGAGGGGTTAAAACAAGCGCACAGATTTTCATATTTTGCATTCACCATCTAAGTCCCAAAAAGCAGACTACAAATCTGCTAAAGTCTGATAAATTTTTGACCCCATTTTTCCTCATGACTGATCTAATTAATGGTAAACACAGCAAAAAGCTCTCTTCTTTCTGTGAGTAGTGGCAACATCTCTCTCATCTGCCAGTCAGAAAAGAGCAGATAAGAAAAAACCTTAATATTCCAAATAATAATCTGATAGGTGATAAGTTTGCATTATAAGGGAAAGATCTTCTGGGTAAGAGCAGAATTTCACTGGAAGTGGAATGCAGCTTCTTAGGTGGAGAAACCATTGGAAATCTATTGAAGAAATTCAGGGATTTTGCTCTTCCACATGCAAAATGGAAGTTTAAATGACTACAGATACTATGGAATGAGATTTCATATATAGTTTACATCACTAGTTCCCACTTAAATCTGAACATACTTTCTAACCCTTTTATTAGGATTAATTTATAAGGCCAAACAAAGTGTAGTGGCCATCCTGTGAGCCATGTTAGTTTGTTGTCTTGTTTTTTTTTTTTTTTAATGTGAGAGAAAGCAAGCAAATGAGAGAGCTGAGGATGGTTCTAGAGAAAAGATTGTGCCATAAACTCTTCAGCACCACAGATGTTATGAATAAATGTGCTCAGTTTGTAAGAGCTACAAAACTTGCAAAAGATATTTTAGACAACTCTCTTTAACTTAATAGATTCATCCTATGAATCCTATGAATGTCTGTCAATATATTTTGTAATGTTGGAAAAGTTTGCCATTTAATTAACTTATTTTGCTGAAGCAGAATTGTTAGAATATTCATGTGAAATAAGTTTGCAATGCTCAGGGCATGCTTTAAGCAAATCACTTTAAGAATTCAAATGTATTTTCCAGTTTTAAAATACGGCATTAGATTGCTATTTTTTATCTAGTTTTTGCTTTCTTAAATCATTCTATACGCTTTTGAAATGGTAGCTTCTTGGCATTCCTTTTTAAATCGTGATACTAAAGGAGACACACCAAAGAAGAGAAAGAAATTTCTTATTCACTACATCTTACCAACATCTCTGTACCATCAAGCAGAATATTTGTCTCAAGTTAGATGGTCATGCTTTTCAAGAAGTGTATTTATTAGAAATATTCTGTAAGCAGGAAGTAATATCCTTTATGTAGTTCAACAACAAATGAGAAAAAAATATTTACTTCCCATGATTCTTGTCACAGTGGATTAAAGCAAACACATTAAATTTAACCTTGTAGTACAAGTAGGGCTACTTAAGACAGAAGACTTGAGGGGGCAAAGACAAATATCAAATATCAAAATATCATGGGATATGTCATATGACTCTGACAGGAAAGTTGCTTAATTCTTGTTGTCTGAGACTTCAGTGAAAACTACTAGTGAAATTTAAAACAAGTCAGGAATTTACATAAAAATCTGCAGGGTGTATCTGAAAAAGCCTAACTGCCTAAAGCTAATATAATGCTAAGTCTAATACTAGTACTAATAATCATAAGAAGAAATATCCAAGCTGAAATCTCAAAACATTTTGAGATACTAAATAGTAAATGGGAATTCTAAAATTCTACTTGATTTTGAAATATTAAAAACATATTAAGTTTAAAAATCCAATTTAAAATATAATCCTGGACACATCCATTATAAGAAGAAAAATACTACCAGGCTGTATGGGTTCGCAAATTTTTTAAATTATGTTCAGTAATGCACTGAATGTGATCATTGATTGTCCCAGCAAAACACATAGCTTAGCTAATAAAGGTGAATGTTTTAAGGTTCACATGGTCAGTCTGGAATCTTGAAATTCATCCACACTGATTTGGGTGGGTATTATATTTGGCTTATTTATCTGAATGAAGTTGTATTTCACTCTTTATGAACCATACACAAAGAAAGAGAAGAATCTTTCTGGACATAGGCATGTAGTTTTTTTCCTCCAAATCTTTCAAATCTTTATATCCAGCTCTCCTTTTTTTTCTTTTTTTTTTTTTTTTTTTTTTTTTTTTTTTTTTTTTTTTTTTTTGGTGAGGTAGGTTGTGAGAGAACAAGCTGTTTAAAGCCTGTTTGTCCAAGAGAAGTATTGCATGACATACATGGAATCTCTTCAGTCAGCTGAGGCCAGATGTCCCATCTGTGTCTCCCAACTTTTTGTGTGACCTCGGCCCCCTCGCTGGTGGGTTGGTGTGAGACAGAAAGGGCCTTGGCTCTGTATAAGCCCTGCTCAGCAGTACTGAAAACATCCTGGTGATCTCACTGCTTTGGACAAAGGACACCTCTTTTCCATAGCACTATTTTGGCTGCTAACAGGAAAATTTCAAACCTATGAGACTGAGTATAATGTTATATCAAATAACACAGTTTTCACATCACTAATTTGCTGGAAATTCACAGTAGCATATTTTTGTGTCACAGTATCACAGTAACACATTTGTAGTTTGAATTAGAGTAATAAATTTACAGCCAGATTTCCAGAGGAGCTCTGTATGACACCAAAACCAAAGCTGACCTCCCATCTATCAACAAATATGGCCCTAAGAGTTAAAGCTAATTATGAGTATTCATTTGATCCAGTACTATTTCTGCCCACACTGTCCATTAAATTGAATGAGTAACAAGTGATGACATTTTAAAGGTATGTTAGAGAAAAAGGAACATTTTAAAAAACACTCTTCTACTAAATTATTGTTTGCATTTTATTTTTTTCTTTTTTTTAAAAGAATCTTAAGTCCAAGTGTAACATTTCAACAGCACTGTGTTTCTTGCAGAATTAAAGGAACAGTTTTTATTGTAGATTGATTTTTAAACTAATTCTGTACTTCATTATCTTGATTGCATTGTTTTCTACAATGACCCCAAATTTGGACTCTTTATTGCTGTGTTCACTGAAAAAAGGGAATGTCAAGAAACATCTACTGTGCTTATAGTTCCAATCAAGCAATTTGTTCTAAAACAATTACATTTTTTGTGGTGAAGTACTAGGAGTTTGTAAAATATCAGAGCTTACTTCCAAAACTTATGGGGATTTACAAGTACAGCATATGAAATTTAAGTCTTAACTAGTGAATTTTCTATTCAATTTTTTTTACTGACAATGAAATGTTGCTTTAGACACAGCAGTGTTCTCTTTCTGCTTCCAAATACTTTTTTTTCTTATTTCCTGTAAAAAACACAATTATGTGAATAGAATTAAAAATTATTTGCTGTTGTATTTCTCTTCCATACCATTCAGTTCAGAATTCCATCTTGCTGTTTCTTTTTTCCAGTTTCTCACTTTTTTTTTTTTTTTCCCACCAGTTTCTCCCTGCTTCTTTTCTTCTTATAACTTAAGAATGCTTTGTCAAATTGTTTAGATATTCTTTGTGATACTTCTGGGGTGGGGAAAAATACTTTCAGCACAAACAGTGGAACTAAGGAGAAGCTGATACAGCAGAACAAGTAAAAGCATTTTGCAAAATGAAATTAACAAACTTCTCTTAGCACTCGTCGCACTTTGTTCTATAATTACTGATAGAAGAGCTATCTTTGAGGCTCAAGATCACTTCACGGCTCCCAAGAAGGTAGAATCTGCAGCAGCTGCACAAGAAGCATTTTCAGCTTTTGGAAGAAGCAAGAAAGTCTTTTGTAGTTTTCAGGGTTTTTTAGTTTCCACTTCTTGCATTTTTTTTCTTCCCAGTCAAACCTCTTGATTAACAGATGCTAGATGATCAGGTTTTGTACTTCAAGCTGGGGTCGTAGATTCAGAAAGACTGATGAAGAACAGTCCGACTCTTACATAAGTCTGTGAAGGGAGATTTTGTGATTTGATTATACCTAGCTACTGTCATCACCATTTAAATTGCCCTACATGCCTTCTAAAGCAGCAGAACTGCTCACTTTTTGGATATTTTGAAGAAATATTGAAATGATTTCTAATTTTAATGCATTATTCCATTCACTACATGCTGAAATTAGGATGAAAAGTGAGTTGCAACAGAACTTAGGTGTTTACAAGTGTGTCTGGGAAACAGAGGCTGCTCCTCGTTTAGAAGACTGACAAATCAAGCCAATGTCAAACTTCAAAACATAACATTGTTCAGTTAATTTACTGTCTATGTTAGTGGCTAGTTCTCATAGTGACTGATCTCTGACACTGCACACACAAAACAGTCAGTTCTCAACTATCATCTCCCAAGCAATCACCCTAACTCTGGGTGTTCAATACCAGGAGTTGGCATTTTACTGATAGTGCACGTGGCTGTAGTCCTTGATGACCGCAGTCCTGGAGACTGAGCTGATGAGCTCAAGATCTCTTCACCAAAAGAAGATGGAAATTTCTTTGTATCTAGTGGGACCCTCACATTATCAGAGATTGTCTTTCTGTCTTCTCTCCAGTTCAATTGACATTAATTAGAAGGATAAACAGAAAATGACAGCAAATTTCTTTCTTCTCTTTCCGCTACAAGCAGATTATGAAGGCTCATGAGACAGCAAAGTTAATCTCAAAGACTGACGCTACTGGGAGAAGGAGGAATCAGATTCCCTCCCATTGCTCCAGCCTTCCCTACTATTCACCTTCATTTCTACCCATCTGATTACAGTTCATCTTTTGATTGTGGTATCCTTGGGAACTACAATCTGATTTATTCTTCATTTCTGTAGAATGGAGGGAAAAAGGAGTGTTTTTTGTAAATTTCATATGAAACCGTAGATTTTTCATGAGTCACTTGTGTGTTATTAGGATTGCAGAGTTAATTTCTTTCCAGTTCATTTATTTCTTATAATAACCATGTAGTCCAGCTGATGGGAATGATCAGAAACTGTTAGTATATGGACATACCTGGTCAAGCTGATGGGAAGTATAAGGCCAAAAAATGAGTTATTAATTTCTAATGATTATAGGTAAGAGAAAGGAGCATATATAAACAGTGAACTACAGCTCAAAGCAAAGCTGAGGTGTCGTGTATTGAAAATGTGAGGAAATTCTGCAAAAATATAAATGTATGTAAAATTAACTTTCTCTTTTGTATTGGTTTTGCATGTCTTGGGTTTGGTAGCTGAGGCTACTGGGGTAGCTTCTGTGAGACTCTGCCAGAAGCTTCCCCCATGTTGGCAGAGTCAATCCCTGGGGGCTCCAAAGATGAATGTGCTGTTGGACAAGGCTGGGCCAATTAGAAATGGTGGTTAACGCCTCTGTGGTAACATATTTAAGGAGAAAGAAAAAAAGTCCTTGCACAGTTGTAATTGTGACCAAAGAACGAAGTGAGAACATGTGAGAGGAGCAGCTCTCCAGAAATCAAAGTCAGTGGAGAAGGAGGTGCAGGAGATGCTTCCATCATTGGAACTGAGATTCCCCTGCAGCCTCTAGTTCAGACCATGGTGAGACAGCTGTGCCCCTGCAGCCCATGGAGGTCAACAGGGATGCAGAGGTCCACAGGGATGCAGAGATCCACTCACAGGCTGTGGAGGAGCTCCGCTCTGGAGTGGGTGGATGCCTTGAAAGATCTGTGAACCCATGAGAAACCCATGCTGAAGCAAGGTTCCTGGCAGGGCTTGTGACCCCGTGAGGGACCCACATTGGAAGAGCATGTTCAAGACTGTACCCTTTGGAAGAGTGATTCATGCTGCAGCAGTCTGGGGAGGACTGTTGCTTGTGAGATGAACTCACACTGGAGTTCTTGGAGAGCTGCCTCCTGTGGGAGGAGCCCCACAGTGGAGCAGGGGAACAACTCCTCACCCTGAAGAACAATGGGAGACGCCACAGGTGATGAACTGACTGTAATCCCCCTTACTTGTATCCTTGCACCACTGGGGTAGGAAGTAGAATTAGAAATAAGGAGCAGGGGAAGGTGAATTTAAGGTTTTATTTTCTCATTACCCTGCTCTGATTTTGTTAGTGTAATAAATTCAACACATATCTCTAAGTTGAGCCTGTTTTCCTGTGATGATATTTGATGAGTGATATCTGTCCTGGTCCTCATCTCAGATCTTAACCCTTCATCAGGTTTTCTCTCTTCTGTCCAGTTTGTGGAGGGGAGTGAGTGAGCAGCTTCAGTGGTTCCCAGCGTCTGTCCAGTGTCAACACATGACATCATTACAAAGATCCTACATACTCATACATAGTTCCAGATTAATACAGTCAGGCTTTGCAAGTTTTGAAAAGGCATTCCTTTATTGCAGGAATTCAGTCAATAGAAATGAATACTGAAGGCTAAAAGCATACAAACAGTATTAACAGAAGTGCAGCCACTGGATTTTGGAAAGTGGTTATTACCCTATACTTGGTAACCATTACATTGCATCTAGGATACAACACCCATCTTTTGGCCTTGCATGAAAAACATTGACAGACTGCAGTAAATTCAGTAATGAGCCATCAGAATAGTCAGCCATTGAAGCCTGTGAGGAGATTGTGTGATCCTGGAGAGGCCAGCTGAGCAAGTCCCCTAAAACCTAACCAGAGAAGTGAGCCAGGTCCTCATGCGCGACAAGAAAAAGAGACTGGTATTATGGTTTTGGCTAGGGTAGAGTCAACTGTCTTCACAGTATCTGGCAGGGAGGTGTGCTTTGGATTTGTGTTTAACACATGGTTGATAATACAGTAATTTTTTTCTTATTTCTGAGCAGGTCTTACACAGATCCAAGGTCTTCTCTGCTTTTTGCACTGCCATGCTGGCAAGGAAGTTGGGTGTGCGCAGGAGGTTGGAAGGAGACACAGCCAGGACAGGTGACCCAAACTAACTGAAGGGATATTCCAGACCTTGTGACATCATGCACTGTATATGAAGAAGGGGGAGACATTTGGAGAGATAAAGTTTGTCTTCCCAAATCACTGTTATGTTTGAAGGAGCCCTGCTATTCTAGGGATGGCTGGACACCTGCCTGCCCATGGAAATGGTAAATTAATTTATTGTTTTGTTTCGCTTGCATGCACTGCTTTTGCTCTCCCTATTAAATTGTCTTTATACCAATGAGTTTTCCTGTTTTTATCCTTCTGATTCTCTCTTCAATCCCATTGGTGGTAGAGTGAGTGAGCAGCTGCATGGTATTTGTTTACTGGGATTAAACCACAACAAATGGTTACAAATTGTCTGGTTATGGCTGAAGGAATTACAAAAAGAAGTTTGTTAATTCCAATTATAATTAAGCATTGGACCAGGTCATCCAGGTAGACTTCACAGTCTTCATGCTTGATGATTTTCCAAACCCAGCTGGACTAATCCCATCACTTCAGTGTTGACTTTATGATGAAAAGGATGCTCAGCTAGATGAGAAGTGAATGATTCTGTGATACAGATATTCCATTTTTTTTTTTTTGTATCTGACATATCCTTGAACACCTGTATGTGGCAGTTTTCAGAAAAAAAATTAATGAATGAACAAGATTTTTCTGGTTTAGAAATTTGTCTAACACCACAGATAAAAACAACTACTTTCCTTTAAAACTTTCATCGGGTTTTTAACGAGTATTATAGCAAGATTTTGAACACACCATTTCCAGCTGCAGTATGACCCATTGAACCATGAGGGTATCCATGTTCACAGCTTACCAGAAGGAAAAAAATTAAATTGCTGAACTACTAACATATGTACCTGAAGCTGTTTGATTCTTTGTCTTTTGTTTTCCTATATGGAAGATTCAGATTTGGCCTGGCACACTACTTAGACTGTGAGATCTGAAGTCATCACAGCAAGAGATCACATGAACATAATTTGTTTCTTGCTGGATATGCAGTTCCTATTAGCAGAACATAATTTCTTGTGCATTCAGCAAGCAAAAAATAGACATTTTATTTCATGTTCAATCAATAATATAATGGATTGACTTCTCTCTTGAAATATTTATGGAGAAAATCCATCTGCCTACCTATTAGCAAGAACCATTTGCATTATTTGTATTTGCAGTTTCTGATTAATGTCGAACAAATCAAATTACTGTGTGAAAATGGCTTTGATTAAAGAAAAATTAAAAATCTCAATAGTTTACAGCAGTGGATTTTATCTCATTCTGAATGTGAATCTTACCTAGATACTACAGCAGACTACCCATTTGATAAGATTTTTCTTTCATCCCTGTGACTACCAATTATGCTGCCTTCCTTCAATTCACTTTATGCTCAATAAAAACTGTTACAACTGAAAGTTATATGGAATCACCACTAAGACAACTATATCTTCCAGCATCCTGGAAAATTAAAGATAATTTTAATGTGAAATATTATAGCACAAGATTTGGCAAGTCATACACTCCTGCTGACAGGTGGATTGAGCATTGATGAATTTGGGAACAGTTGGAAAGAACGCCATAAAAAGTTCCCCATCAAATTATTTCACTTAGCTCCATAATTTGTTGCCTGAAAAATATAGTATGATTAGAAGTATAGCTGAGAAATGAAGCTGCTGTTTAGGGGATTTTTTTGTTTTGTTTTTTTTTTTTCTAATCCATAATATGTATTTGACAGAATGTTTGCTACTATACATATGGTGGTTTGTGTACAGAGAGCAAAGGATAAAATTAATCCCTTGAACTTGTTTAAAAGAAACACAGCAGTCATAATGGACTTCTGAAACTAAATTATGAAGATTATGGAGATTAGATCAGTAGTTCTTGACTCTCTTTCTTCAATAGCACTCGCTCCTATATTTTTAATACATTTATTTGTAAAGCAATAGTCAAGGAGTCTTCACACCAGGCTTTGTGGTCTGACTGTAAGGACTGACATCATTATGAGTGATGCAGACTAGGCTTACTGACAATTTCATTTGCAAATGAAGGGATAGGTTATCTTCCTAGATTCAGCCCAATTTTCATTACTTTTTCTGATGAAAGATACCTGACCGTGGGGATTGCCCAAATGAAAAAGAAAACAGAATACTAAGAAAAATAAATTCTTTGTGGCATTTTATTCTTCCTTCTTTACTGCTATATGCTAAAAGTATTACAATAAGAGAAACTGGTTTTACAAGGATTAACCATGGTAAATGTTCACATATGCTGCTACATAAATTTAACAGAAGTTTTACAGTGTGTACAATGGTAAATTATAAATACAATGAGCAAATAGCACAATAGCAAATGCAAAAAGCATGACATTTTCTAGGAAATCTAAGTACAAAATCTAAATATAATTTCAATAACATTAAATTCAATCCTTTGAATTATGCATTTCCCAATTAAAGTCTATGGCAACAAACATAACATGATGCATTATAAAACTACAAAATCTCTGGAATAGAAAATTACTTTCTTGGATAGCAAGATTAACATTATCATTTGATTAGCCAATGCCCAATACTATTTTGGATGAGATTAGTTTCCTTTTAATTACCCATGTGTTCACAGTTTGAGGTACTTCATTACATGCACACTTCGAACCACATCCATCTCTCCCATTACACCTTTTCAATTATGATGAAAGTAGAATAAAATTACATTATTATATTCACATTTTAATTTGTACTATAACTATTAATCTTTTCCTTGCCTTTAACCAGCTGAATGAGTATGATGACATTGTATTTTTCTCTTCTAAGCACTCTTCCCTTCTGACTAGAACCTTTTGTACTTTTTTTGAGGTGCAGGTAAAAACCACTTTTGATTCCATCACATATTTATAGGTGTATTATCAAGGCAGAGATGTGTTCATTATTTAACAACTTTCAGTGGATTTTGAATATATCAAGTTTAATTCCATTTTTTAAAATTTTAAAATCAGAACTCAGTAGAAATTTGAAAATGTGACAAACAAGAATTAATGTAATTATTATGAAAATACAGGCATGTCAAGACACTAGGAATATCATGTGATAGGCAACACAGGTCACATTGAGCTCACTGAATTATGTCTGATCCAGCATCTCTTTATATATCACATTCCATCCATTAGATCTTGTGAAAATTTTAGACTTTTGAATAAGGCTTTCTATTAACTGCATCATGGTAATATATAAACTGCAGGTTACATTAAAAGGCTTTTTCCAATGGAACTGAATTTATTTGTGAAACAACATCAAAACAGATTCACAAAGAAAACTAAGTGGTTAATTCCTACCGAAATGAGATTGCAATGTTTAAATTGTTTAGTCATTTTTGTTATGCACAGCTCAAACACAGAAAAATGTCTTGACACTTTAGAACAAGTGAACTTTAGTGGATTTTTAAATACCTAACTATAAATTAGATGACTAATTTGCCTTCACCTAGCCATAGATGACCAAGTCCTGATGACTTATTATCTTTTATCTGTGATAATTTTCATTTCAGATGTTTTGGGTCAGGAAAGCTATAATATGTTGTTAATTTTGCTTATTATCAATAGATCATCTAAAATTCTCTCTTATATGACTTAACTTCCAGAAATGAAATCAGTTGGTTCAAGGACACTAAGTATTTTTCTGTAAATCTTGTTACTCTTTAATACAGTATTTCATATATACTGTTTCCAGACAATGAAGAGTCTAGAGAAAAATCAGATATCAGAATCAGATTAGCGGTTGGCATTGTTCTTTTGTTTGTTTGTCTTTATTTTTAGAATTGAAGGGTGCAGGATCTTTCTACACAGTCAAAAAGTAGGTAACCATTTTAAATAACCACTGAAAGAGTGAGTTATTCTGGTTGTTTCACCATTCAAGCATCCTAGAGTTACCTGTACCTTGGATAGAAGCTTTTTTTTACCACTTATTTCAGGGTTGTGATATGCAGGCATTTTATGAACCTGAAAACCGTGAATCATGACTGGAAATAAAGACAAAATGTATCATAGCAGCCCTTCTAAAAGTAAAGCAGCCAATTATTCTCCTTCCTTTTCTCAAATCTGAAGACATATCAGTTGTCACAGGAAAATATTAAAGTAGTTTGCATGAAATGTCTTAGACAAGCCTTCAATTCATTCAATACTAGCTTTATTTACTTCTCTTCAAACTTCTAATATGATTTACTGTTGCAGTTAATCTGGAAAAAATACATATGTAATTCTTTTTCACACATTTTGAATTAAATAACACAACAAAGTCAGTTTCATCCATTGATAAGTTCTTAGATCATCTTTGTTCTATGCTCAGATCTCCTCTGTTCTTTTAACATGCCCATACCTTTTAGCTTCTCATTTGAGGAAGGAAAAATAATTTGTTCCCTATTATTAGACTGAATATAATTTTTGAAACTGATCCAGTGCATCTTAGTTACACTATTGACTGTTGACTCCTTGCAGATTAACTGTAGGTCTGGTAGATTAATTGTTCCTGGTGGAAAGTCAGAACAAACCCATTTTCTATGGCATTCTCCATGAAGTTAAGCCTCAGTGATTCTACTTTTTATTCTGTAACTTTCCTTGGGTTTTTTTGTCATAGCTTATAAAGGAATTTCTCGCTGTATAAAAGGATTGAAGACTTTGAAGTATGATAACCAAATGTGGGTCAATAAAATAAAGCTCTCTACTGTGTAGACAGCTAGAATATAAGAACATATGTCTAAGACCCCACAAGGGATAACTGAAAGAAGGACTTTCACCTTCAATGGTATTTCCAGTATTATGAAGGATAGTAAAAACCTGATTGCCTACTCCAAAGATCTCCATCATAGGCAAGTGTAATGTCTGATCATATATACTTCCAAGTACACATAGATGATTTTTAAGTGATTATACAAGAATATCCTGGGAAAACTCATTATTTATCAGAAATTCTTCTTTTTTAGAACCATTTCAGGCAAATTATACGTCTGACCTTGAAGTCCTGTCAGAAAATCGAAGTACTGCAAAAAAAGTGACCTAAAGCAATAATAATAGTAAGGAAAACTAAATTAAAGAAATGTCAATAAGAGAATCAGTAGCAGTCACTAACAGAAGTGGTAATCCTGCACCTAGCCTGAGACTTGCTACTTAATGATACTTATTTACATTATAAGATCTTCACAAGTAAGATTTGTAAAAGTAAAGGGTACTCTATTTTTTGCATGTTGAAGTAGAACAATACAGAAGTATTAACAGATCAGAAAAGTTATATTTATTTCTCCAAATAAAAATAATTGGATTTCATACACTTTGCATTATACTGCTAATTCAAAATTAATCTTTATTATCATCCTAGAAATTGGGGAGTATTATTTTAACTTTTATTTTGCAGATACCTATATGAAAATATAATGTCTCCTGATATGAATATATAACACCTCCTGAATGCTTTGAGATTTCTATGTGAGTCTTTTAAAGCAATGTATGAGGTTGGAATCAAACCATAACAATTAACTTGGATTTGCTTGAAAAACTCCATAGAGGTAAATATCAAATACTTGCTGAAAGTGCCTTGGAATTAGGATATTAAATGAAATTGGGATATTACAATAACATTTTCCCTTTTGAAAATTCCAACCTTAATATATTTTAGTTAATGTACAGCCACTGTTGGAATCTCTGAGAGCTTTGTCTTAAATATATTTTAAAAATGTTTGCCAAAGTCATATTATATTTTAGAAATTCTGCAAGATTTTGTTAAAAAGTTCCCATCAATGTAACCTAGAACCTCTACTGTTTTTCACCATGCATGAGAAGAATATTCTAAATTTAATAATCTGTTCTGGAATTCCCTTTCATTTTTCATTTAGTGCTGTAAGCTAATACAGCACAAATACATCTTAAACAGTAAATTTCCTTTATTTTGATCCTTCTCATCCTGCTACATACCTTTCATAGCAGGTCCAAATGGTTTCAGAAAAATGTAGACATAGTATTTTCCAGTATTGCTAAGTTTTACTCCTTTGGACTCTGCTCATAAGGACAGATGATTTTTAACATATCACTATGTAAATATGCAAACTTAACCTCTATACCAAAGCTACTTGTACATTTGGCCAGCTGACTCTCTGCTCATGCGTAGTCATGCCCTCAGGAACCTGTGTGCCTCTGTGGGTTTTATCTTTCATTTTCAAATGATCTAACTCTTCAGTGGGATTTCCTCTTATTTTAGTGTTCCCTTGGAATATATATACATTTATGGAATAAAAATGTAAGTCTATATGCATTACAAAATGCATTGCAAACAGTCTTAGCCAGATCTGTCTGAATAAATTTATTATTCATGTTCCTTACTTCGTGTTTCAGAAAGTCATTTTAGGACCCACAAACTGGTTATAGACAAGCCATCAAGTTGTCTAGTCTAACAATTCCTTTCAGCTCCTTTGCTCTACCTACCTGTATACCTAGGTTAAGTCTAAGACAAATTCAAGTTAGTTTGTTCAGTGGAATAATAAACTGTCTCAAATTTATCATAAAACAGCATGGGCAATTAGCACAGAACAGTTCCTGCACGGTATTTTCATACTCTTAACATGTCCTGCAGGAATATTCTTACAACTGAAAAGCATATAAATATTCCAATTTTTTTTAGAATCAAAATATCAAGATGACAGTGTCAATTCTGATGACCAAGAAGAACAAGTTTACTCCTGTAACTCTCCTGAAATTACAGAATCATGGGATAGCAAAACCATAAAATGACTGATGTTGGAAGGGACCTCTGCAGGTCATCTGGTCCTGCAGAGTGCTGAAGCAGGGACACCTGGAGCAGATAACTATGATCAGGCATCCTTTCAATATCTCCAAGCAGGGATGTTTCACTTTATGGGCAAGATGTAACTGTGCTCAGTGACCTTCATAATAAAAAAAAAAGTGTTTCCTTACATTTAGAGGGAATCTCCCCTGCTTCAGCTTGTGCCCATTGCCTATCGTTCTGTTACTACTGAATAGTTAAACACAGATGCTGCAGGTCAGTTTGTAGCTGAAGAAGGTAAAGTCATGTTTTAGGATAGGATTGAACAAGTAGAAGTTTAGCTACTTCCTGTTTTTTTCCACAAAGCACATGTCATAGGATGGTTTCAAGACATATTTAAAATGCACATTTAAAATTCATGGGAGTTAAGATGTGATATATGTCTGTCCCCCTTATCACAAAGATATCAGATATTTGACTGACTGAAGTAGGAAAAACTTGACTGCATATTTATTCTTCTCATATTCATTTAAATTCAGTTTTGCATGACAGTTCAGAATAAGATGATAACTGTTTTGAAAAATGTTTTGTAACACCTGGAAAACTAAGACCAGTATTTCAGCAATCCATTCTTCCAGTTTATCTTACATAGGCTTCTATTGGTTCTTGTCCATTTGTACTTGTCTTTTTTTCTTCCTGTCAATGTCAATGAATGAAGTAAAATGAAATCCTTAGCATGCATACCATAAGTCATTATGAATTGATGATATGTTCACTTCATGCACTGCAAAAAATGAGAAAACATTATGGTTGTTGAAGTTAAGCAACATCTATAAAAACAAAAAACCCACATTTTTTAACACAGCAAATGGGCACATTGAATTCTAGAGACAAGCAGGGTTAGAGGGTACCTGAGGTTAGAGGGTACCTGAGGACTTTCAGTATAATATAATCTGTACTTTATCTTTAAAATATTCAGTCCTAGAGTAAATCACCTCTCTTGAAACTTTTCATGAAAAACATCATTTCAGTCTACCCTAACCTTTCAGTCTACCCTAACCTTCCTTACTACATTAATGTTATTTGCAGCTTATATTCATCTCTATCCTATTTCTTCACCAAGAATATTGCTGTAATGTTTTAATCCTTATTTACAAGAAACATATTTTTTTCAAATAAGTGTTTTATAAAAATCTTCTACCTGCCTCCAAAACTTCTCTTTTCTGCTTGTCACTTTTATATTTATTTGAAAAGACCTATATACCAACATATTTATTTTATACTAAACATTCACAGAAAATAATAGGAAATGATGAATACCAAGGGTCACAGTTCTTTGTATGAAACAGGAACAGAGAAGTAAAAAGACAGGGAAGAATGAAGTCATTACTATGGCTTCTATGGCAAATAATTACAGGGTTGTCTATAGCAGTCTTGAGAGCTTTTTGCAGCAAGCATGCCATACTTAAAAACTGAAATGTGAGCTCTCTATGCTCAGTAAGCAGCTAATGATGTTTTCTGTTAACAGACTAAGCTTTCTGGGAAATCCTATACTGTCAAGGAGTACCAGCCAGCAATGGAAAAAGGCCAAATTTAATAAAGAAAATCAGCATGATAGTACTGCAACAACCTGAAAAAGGAAAATAAATAATTCTCTTTCTACATATATATTCCAAAATAACATCCTGTCAGGTTGTCACTGCTGTTTTAGTATGATTTTATTGTTCAGTGCCAATAAACAGAAGCACAGTTTTCCTTTATACAAAACTCCATTTTACTTAGATTTTTGTAAGGGCGGATGTTTCATTAGGATTCCCCAATCATTCTACCCCTGCTTGCCACATAAATTCTTCTAGCAAACTGGGAATGAGAAGCAAACTGTGACCACTATTTTGGACTGCATTAATTATCTAGATTGTCAAATAGCTTTACTTTGAAATTACCTTATGGTAGGGGAAGGAACTATATATACCATTGAAGTATCTTATTAAGATTTCTATTTTTCTATATTGTAATGGCTCCTGAAAGCAGAACAGAAAATAAATATTCCTGAAACTGTTCATATTTACTCAGGAAGATTTAGATTCATCCCTCAAAGTCTGTGAGCAAGCAAGGAAAAAAAAGAAGTGGAAACACTATATGCTTACAGATAAAGCATCACAAAAGTAAAACTAAATAATTTGTTAGAATGTTTATGTAGTGAGGACCATCCCATTTTCCTATGACAAAACAAAACTCAGCTTTGGCACTTAGAATCTTTATTAATTCTAACATTGCAGTAAATTATAATTTACTATATACATATACTTGTTATACATATATATAACTCTATATACATACATGTTATAGATATATATAAACTATACATATAACTGTAACATCCAAACAAAGCAAAGCCCAAACTACAATTCCTTTTAAAAGATAAATAACTTTTAATATGTGTTAATTAATAACCTAATAAATATTTGTATTAGTGATTTTACATACAGATTTAATATGGCATCTAATTTCAACACTCACAGTTCAAATTGATCCTAGTGTAACTTTTAATTATATTTAAAAAAAAACCTAAACAATAAAAATTCTGTAGGACATGATGGTAGTTTCAGATTAATGTTTATGCCATCTTTCTCTTTGGGAAAGTAAATAATGATTATCATATTTTGACTAACATAAAAAGAATGAACAGTACCCTAGGAAGTTTCAAAATGTTTTGGCAAGAGAATGAATTCAGTATTTTGTAAAACAAGCCTTGACTGTCCTGGGATTTTACTATATCTGTTCCTTGCATAACAGGAAAATTATCAAGTTCATCAAAGGGAAAAGTCAAATCCCACACCTGGGATTTCACAAGTTCGTGCTCCAGGAGAGTCTAGTGACCAATGAATTTCAGAAAAAACATCTGTCCGTTTGGACGGACGAGTTAAACCTGGCTAACAGTGTATCCTTGCAGCAAGAAAAACCCAAACCAAAACACCAGCCTATAGCAGCATCAGGAAGATGGTGGACAGAGCTGATCCTTCTCTCTAATCTGCACCAGTAAAATATATCTGGAATGCTGAGTCCAATTCTGGGCTGCTCAGTACAAGAGACAAATGAATGTGTGGTACAGCAGCTACAGCAAGAGACCACAACCCATAGAAACTCATAAGGGACTGAAGCACCTGAAATATGAGGAAATGCTAAGAGAAGAGCTGGAAGAGAAATCAGAGCTCTCTTATAAAAACATATAAATATTTGATTAAAAAGTGCAAAGAAGATAGAGTCTCTTCACAAGTGCCCTAGTAACAGAGGAATAAGAATGGGCACAGGTGTTTAGTGTTATGGGGTTTTTTTTGGTTGGTTTTTTTTTTTTTTTTTTTTTTAATTTCTATTGAAATACAGGAATTTCCATTTTAAATTTTCAAAAATAAACAACCAGACAAAATCAAAACCCAAACCACCACTCAAACAAAATAAAAAACAAAAAAACTTTTTTTTTTACAGTGAGGTTGATCAAACATGCTCAAAAACTGCCCAGAGCAACTCTTGATGACTCATTCTCAAAGATATTGAAAACCTGATGATATGATTCTGAGGAACCTGTTCTAGATTTTCTTGCTTTAAACAGGATGGTTGGACTGGAAGATCTCCACAGGAATCTTCCTATCTCAATCATTCTGCAGTTCCATAACACAGGTATCTTTGAGAACACACAGAACAAGTAACATATAAATTAATATTTTTGTTGTTGACAACACTAGATTGGTAACTCTTGTGTATTGACAAATGCATACTATAATTTGTGATAATTACCATATATATTAGCCTGCGCATCAGGTTTATATCTTTAACAAGATGAAAGTTTTTATGTTTCAGACTTGAGTTGGCCTTGTATCCTTAATTTTGGCACATTAAATTTTGTAAATTTTTTCTATGACTGCTTCTTTAAAAGAGGTTTCCTAAACCATACAACTTGATTGTAAAACTGTTGTTTGTTTCATTTTCAATGCTTGTGAAAATGTGCTAAGCAACAGAGGATGTTGAAAATTTCAATGGTTTAAAAAATGTTGCCGCTACTTTTTTCCAGGAAAGAACATTTCCACTCCTTTAAAAACATAAAACCACTGTCCCTATTTTAAGCACAGAGTATTATAGAGAACAGAGTATACCCAGCTATGTTCTGTTAGTATTTTGCAACTAGTAAGCATATATTGACTTTTTTAGGTCAGTATTAAGCTTATTGACTGGAGGATTTAATATTTACAGTATTTTGCCAGAATCAATATGATGACCTTAAGGAAAGAAAGAAAATGTCTTTGAGTCAACTAAATAAAAGTGTTTTCTGTTTGTGCCAGAAACCTGCTGATATTTAAATATATCTATAGTGAAAAATATGGAATGTAGTTACAGTTAACAGCTCATCATTCTTTGTCTCCTGGAACTCTTGATTTTTATATATGAAAAAATAAGTACTTTTTAAAAAAATGATGAGACTTTGTAATAATATCTGTTTTTTTCAAGTCCTTTCTTTTTAAGAGCCCACTAATGTCTCATTTGACTCCACAGATTTCAGTTGCAGAGAAATTGTATTTTATTTTTTTGCTTTTAAAATGTAAAGCATGCTTCTCATTTTTTTGCTAGCCATTATTGCAAATTAGGATCATCTCAAAGTAGAAGGAAGTTGTTCCTATTACTTTAGGCATAGTGGCTTTAAAATGCCATGGCACCCCTATCCATTTTCAACGTTTTTAATGGGGATGATCAGAAAACTGAATCAGAAATCCTATGATTTTTTTTTTTTTGGTGTATGTTTGAAATCCCTATTACATGGTGAGATATTATATGTGAAATAGAAGTCAATGCAATACAGCACAGTAATGCTCCCTACTGCACTGTACTATGCCTTGCTATGCTACAGTATTTTTAATAATGTTTATGGTTGATTTACACTTGTCAGTTTCTGTCATATGGTCTTCTATGTCCTTCTTTAGGGAATATGCTTACTGCTTATTACTCAGGTTGTTATGAGAATAAAAATAAAATAGGAACAAAATATAAATTTTGCCAAACAGCACTGAGTTAGTGCTTGTTGCACATCTTTCTTCAGACTAAAACTATGCACCACATAGCTGTTTATTTTTTTAACAGACACATAGAAAAGTAGTAAAGAGATGATGCCATATCTTCTAATATTTCTATGCTTCTATGTGTAGAAATATATAAATGCTAAATAATTCTGTATTTTTTATGTTTATTTGTGTATTATGTATTTTCTTATCTATATCTATATTTTCAAATTTTTTTTACTGTGTTTGCATTATTAATGTCTTCCATCTTTTGTTTCAGCAATTCTAAATATTACAAATGTCAGTGGAAGTCCATTGAATTGACTAACAAACTCAGAAAATGAAAGTGATTTAATCTTTCTTTTCAAAATTTTGTCCATAAATGTTTAAGTGTTAAAACTGGTAATAGATCAGATTGTTCTGGTTTTTGTATTCTGACTTCAACTCATTTTGAGATGTTATAGAAAATCTGTAAACAGAGATTGAGAAAAAAATCACTAAAATATCTAAGGCAGCATATAAATTTGCCCCTCAAATAAATTTGAAAAACATGTTTTAAAGGGAAAACCTATCATTGCTTGGTTGTAAAAGAAAGGTTTTTCTTAATTTTCAAATGTTATTAGAGATGCCAAAATCTAAATATTTTTGTAAAAGCACATGGCTACTTTGCTTTTTAGTATTTACCTCCTCACACTTGATATATTCATGCAGACATTCAAAGACAATTTCTAAAAAAAATGATAAAATAATTGAAGAGTCAGTTTTAAAACTGATTTTTAATGCATATAAGTTATTTGACTGTGGTACTCTCACCATCATAAATTGACTGATATGCTGATATACTTTAGGGAAATAAAATTATCTTTTCAAATAAAAAATGCCAATTTTTCTATTAAGAACCTTAAAATCTCCTGGGATGAAAATGGAAACAAAAGAGCTACAGAAATGTCAAAAGGAACACTTCATGATGTCCTAAAAGCTTATTTACTCTAAGAGAAAAATATAAAGGGAGAAGATAGAGAGTGGCTGTAACAATCCACAGTACATGAGCTGTTGCTGAGATACGGTGTATTTCTTGAGGAAAAAATTTTGACCGTGTGCAATATGAATTCTTGCTCTCTGTTAAAATGAAAAAAATAGTACTAACAAAAAGAAAAAATATTACACTCTCTTAAAGCTACATTTTGGGTTGCTTTTACTTTCTTTCCCTCTGGATGAAAGTATATTTTCCCTTGTATTTTTATCTAAATTATTCCAAAAATAGATGAAAAATATATTTGATTTTATAATAGTATTGAATAAAGAGTGAAACATCATCAGAATCTGTTTTACTCATTAAGGGCCTAAGCACACAGATTTAGCTCTTTTCTCTTGCCTTTTCACCTTTGCTTTTCTTTTACCTAAAGCTTTTGTTTAAGTACAAGCTATATTTTTTCTCACCTTTTCAGCAAATATAGCATGAATAATGAGGAAAGTAAAAACAGAAAAAAAGCTGTGCAAAGTCAGGCTAAAGGTTAATCTACAGAAAGGTACATTTATGATAACTCTAGCAGCAGCCAAAAGCAAAGGTCTAACAAGGAGCAGCAGGCACAAAGCAATTTCCTAGTGTATTTTCTCCTCTCTAAATATTTGGGGCAGAAATACTTTTTGAGACAGGCATTTTCTTCCTATTTAAAACTCTTGGATGGGTTTCTCCTCCCATGTTTGTCCAACTTGTCTTTTGATGCCACGTAACGTAAATTGCTGTAATGCAGACTGTGATTGATATTACTCACAGGCAAATAGTGTTTGCTTCAGATGTTCTGCAAAACCTCTACACACCTCTCAACAAAATAAACCAAACATCTATTAGGGTGAAGAGAGGCTTCTTTATTTTATTCTTGTGTTTTCCATATTTATTCTTAATGTTGCAGAGATGACATGGCACTATAAAAGAAGTTCATAAATAATTCTCAAATTGCTATGTCTTAGGCCCTGACTTCTTAAGCTGTCCTGTTTCCTATTTGATAGGGAATAAACACTTTCTTCCTTTTTGTTTTTTATTGAGCTCTTCCCCTGAAAAATTGCAATATACCTGCCAAATGGAAGTATATTAATTTTCACATTTGACATATTTTCCATGAAATATGAAATACTTTGCGACAAATGTTAAAATTCTGTCAACAGAGAAGAACACCATCTACTATAAGGAAAAATACAGAAAAAAATTTCTTGTTGAGCTATACTTTCAATGTTTTTCACCTACTTTTAAACTAAAACTTGCACAAATTATATTAAATGTGTAACTTAACCACATGTTGAATTATAGTGTCTTTGTGGAGAGATTTTTCTCATTACATTCAGACTGACAGCTTCTGAAAATAATAGCCAAGTTCCCTAGCAAATGAACCTTAAATTCAGTTTGAAAACTACATTTTTATGTCATACATATTTTCCTATCTTTGCATGAAGAAAAGTATAGAGAAAAATGTCTGTATAATTGATAAGTATATAACACACTAACATTGATTAAAGGAGAACTTCCAGGAAGAAATAAAGAGGTATGTGAGATTCTCTCTAAAAAAAAAAATCACTTTTTTTGGGATACTGTTTAAAAATTAATTTTAAAAAAGAATATTTATATTTTAAAGAAAATGCAAATTAATTAGGGAAAGTGACTTTTACCTCTGAGTCAGTTACTCTGGCAAATGTGCTTAAGAATGTCTAGGTCACTCAAACCCATATAATGCATAATCTCAGTTCATAGAATTGCATGTCATATACCATGTTCATGTTTTGTAGACAAACAAATGTGAAAAGATGGTTTTTATTAAATATTGTCATCCAAACATAATATGCGTTGCAGCTAAATTGTATTTACACCAGTAGCTCTGCCTTGTGGTGTGATATAGTCCAAGTACACAATGAAGAATTGCCTTTCAAAACATTTGTTTCCTATTTGGATTTGTCACATATGCTTGTTTTTTTGATAACCTAAAATTTAGAAGCCTACATTTTCAAGTATAAGCATGACTAATACAATATAATCTTTCAAATATGTTAACATGAATTTTACACAAAAGAAAAAGTAGAAGATATGTTAACAGATCTTAAATTTATGTTGATTTTTAATTTTTTCCCCTGTTGTAGTAAGTTTACAACAAGATCTGTTGGAAAATAAGATATGCATATTTTTGTTCATCATATTCTCACTTGCTTAATGTAGACCATCTATGGTTCCTGATAAAAATTAGAAGCTACTGAAAGATACTTAATAGATCTTCTGAACAATCTGAATTTGACAGAAGAAATGTAATTGCTTCTCAGCCTACAGACAGTTTATTTAAGACCTAATATGAAGCCACAATCAGAATTTTGTTTCAGAGCTAATTAATCATTGGCTGATGTGAAAGTGTGTAAAGTAGGATGGAGGAACTTGTCCAGGCTATCTGCATTAGGACAGTACTCACCCTTTGAAAATATCTAATTTTAGTAGTCTAAATTTTCTTATTAATTTTTAATGATGCTAAAACATGTAAATGTAATCTAAAATAGTTGATTAAGATTAAAAAATTACCCTGATAAATAAACAAAAGTCCTAGAGTGATTGTGGAGGAAGAAAATCGAATAAGAGAACCAACGCAAACTAAGAAGTTGTATAGGGAATTTCATTACTTCATATCCTCTATATATTTTTCCATGATGCTTTACAAAAACTCACTAAAACTTACAGATTAAAAAATGTTTATTATTGAAAATAGTAATTTTTAGGTAGAATTTAGCACAGAAGTAACAAAAGCGTGATAACGGTTTCCCTCTATATTTTTAAAATTAAAAGAGAGAAGCCTTGTCAATTTGTATTAATGACATGTGTGACAATTAAAAAGAAAGCAAGCTGAAGTAATTAGAAAAACAAAATAAAGTGTTTGAATACAGCACTTTTAATGGAAATGAAGGTTGAGCCTTCATTAAAGTAATATGAACCAATGCAAAATAGCAGATATATGACTTCATTAAGGGAACAGTTACAGGTGCTTCAGTGAATTTTGAGTTCTTTTCAGATGTTATATTCTGAGTGGATTATATAGGACAACTTTTTTAGTTGCTCAGCCATAAGGCCTGACCTTTACAATATTTGACTGGGAATATCAGTCACCTCTGACCTCAACACTGAGATATTGGAGATAATGAGGTGGTGAGGTTATACTTGATATTCAGAAAGCAGCTTAATGAATGAGAAGGTATTTACAGAAGTTAGAAATAAATGAGCATGTGAATGGATGGAAGGGAATTAGAATGTGCCATGATGTTTTTTGCACAGCACATGTATGAAGGCAGTTTATTAGTATCCTCTGTTGAAGAAAGGAAAACTAGCACAGATCTGTGAACTCTACATGAGTGGTACTGCTCCATTTATTTTTACCTTCAGACATGGATACTGCAAGAATCAAATTATTTCTCAAATTTGTTCTACAGCATAAGAGACCCTTCAAGCTCCTCAAGATTCTCCCAAAACAGTATTGAGCCATGTACGTGCAACGTACCTGGCAAAGCAGAATTGGGTTCATTGGCCTGATGGCAAAACACAGGGAAACAGAAGAAATGCCCAGCACCCAGCGCAAGGTGGTCATAAAAGTATAGTTTGAAACCTTGCCAAAACGGAATTAAACTAATGTTTCTGCTTCAGCTGAATCTTTAAAAGCTGAAGAAAAAGATGATCCTTTTTTTACCTCTCTTCCTCCCAACCCCACTTGTCAAAATACAGTCTTTTTCTCTTAAAGTAATGTGCCAAAACAACTGAAAGCCAAAACTATTTCCTAAAATAGATGACTGCAGGGTAAGAATTCATAGACAATTAAGATCACTGAAAGAGATATGAGTGGGTGTCAATGGGATGGTGGTGCAGGCATGGGGCGTGATAATATGTGGTAAAAGGAATTCCATGGGAAAGGGATTAAAACTCAGTCATGATAGGCTGCTCATGGGGGTGATAGGTTATCAGGCTGTATAACTGGCTCAGATGGGAGGGAGAGGGAACAAAACTGATGTGTCATGGCTCTGCTCTGCCCTTGCACAAGAGCCACAGCCTTTGTAATCAAAGCTTTCAATATCATATAAAGTGCCTGCCCCCCTCCCATATATGACAGCAGCAACAGGGCTTTGATTACAGTTTTGAATCTCCTTCACTGGAGATATTCAAGAACTGTCTGGATGCAATTCTGTGAAATGTGCTCTAAGATGACCCTGCTTGAGCAAGGAGGTTGGACCAAATAACACACGGTAGTCCCTACCAACCTGACCCATTCTCTGATTCTGTAATGAACTTAAATATAGAGTTCATTTCAAATATAACTGAGTAAAATAAAGTTTTCTTCTCTCCTGCTTATTGACTTTTTGCAGTAGCTGTAAATCAAGCAGTCAAGGGAGTGCAAATCTGTTCTCTTAATGGATTATTCCTTAAAACACTTCAAGTAATCTTTGACATTGATTTGGGGCAGTCTCTATTTGCATTCTCAAATACATCACAAAAAAAGGACTTCCAAACTACAGATTCCTCATCCTCTTGTTAGAGAATATATCTCTGCCTCTGGGTATTCTATTTTCAGCAATAAATTCTTTTTTCTATCTCTAGCAGAACACCTTCACTCATGTGGAGAAGGTAAAAAAGAAAAATGCTGCTGGCCTAAAAGTTGGCTGTGTGCACTCTGAAACATCCTGAGAGCTTTGTGTGTAATCGGCTAAGTTCCAAAACCAAAAATATTTAAGAATATGGACAGAAACTGAGCTTTGACTTAATAATTGCAAATTAAGTTATTAAAGCATTCCACTCATCAGAAAGAAGAATCATGCTTTACAGCCTGTTTCTCAGTATAAACTACTCAATAACCTTTGAACTGTGGGTTTCAGATTCTTGCAGGAAATCACTTTGAAAGCAAGTTGCAGCCCAATACTTACTACTGGTAAATATACAATACACAATTTTATTAATGAATATATTTGATTAAATAATCTGTTTGTATGACCAGAGGAAAAAGATTTATTAAATAGGTGGAATACATTATTTACTCAAAACCTATATTAGATAACATTTTAATGATCTTGGTATGACAAAGTATTAAGTTTTTCTAAGTCTAGCTAATGTCTTGCCACTTAAGGAAATAAATAAAAAAAAAAAAAAATAGTGAAGAGTTCCAAACTGCCTCAGTGCAGTTTTTAGGATCATATTAATCTAGAGATGGTTGGGTGAAGAACTCATCTATCACTCAAGTTGCACAAGAAAACACTCAACATGAGTGCCTGTAGTAGAGAGTAACTATCCAAAACACACTAGATGTTATCTTCGAACTCTGACAGCAGGCTTACTGAAGCAATAAATACATATGATTTGGCAATTAATGAAAAAATATTCACAGGAACATTGTCACTGAATAAAAAGGGGAAGAATTATATTTTTCTGGATCATACCGCCATTTGCATACTGAAATACAGCCAGCTGATCAATAAATACAGAAACTCTAGTCTTTATTTTAGCTTCTTTGGTCACACCTGGTCATATCCCTTCCTTGCATTTGGACAGTTATGATCCTAAATATTATAACAATGATTTCAATGGAATTTGCTTGGTTTTAAACAGTATGATATTTTATCTTTTCCAGATATTTTTAACTGGTTTTGTTTGTTGTTTGTTTTCAATAAAGACGGAAATATACGTCACTAATTTGGCCTGTGTATTGAGGTTAACTCCTAGTTTCATGGTAACCTATCAATATGTGTTGTTTTGCTGAAGATAAGAAATTTTGTCACTGAAGATGGCAGAAAAAGGTCATCTGTAGCATTTATAGTTAGGAATTATCTGCAATCAAGGCATCCACCCAAATATGTGAGTTTGTTACAAGCATACTTGCAGCTAATGAGCAAAGTCACATAAACATAATTTTTATTAATTTAAGTTTTTGCAGTATTTTCCCATATATTTATATTCAAGGCTTTATGTTAATATAACTGTTATGTAGTACAAGATCTAGTTTACCTTTTAAAAATAATCCATGGGATGTTCTTAGGTCTTCTAGCCTCCTGTTTCATATGTTACCAGATTATATCAGATGAGAAAATACATAATTCTGCTAGGCCATTGTAGAGGGCTAGACCTAAGCATGTTTTGTCACAAGCATTCTGAGTTATTGCTACAGGAAAAGTGTGATTTGAGGAGAGGGTCCTGCAGAGGTGGAACAAAGCTGATCTTATCCAATTCTTGCTTCTCTTGAGACTCCCTGGAGAAGGGCTGGCTGTGCACGCATGAACAAAACAGCACAAAAAATCTAGTTTACACAAGAAGCATGCACCAGGTTTGCTATAAAAGGAAGCAGATAGGGAACCCACAACCTCAGCTCCGCATAATTCACATGTCAGGACCAAGGCAGGACCTAGTAAGAGCTGGTGATATTCTTTGTTTTCTTCTTTGCATTGCCTAAGCAAAGCACAGCTATTGTATTCTACTCCATGCTCCTTACTGAGGTTTCTTGTGGGATGGGGGAGATTGTGAAAGTGTCGTGGTTTGTTAGCCAGCACCTTTAGAGCAGTTTTTTATGGGAGTTGAGAACTTACTGAAGTGCACTGTATAAAATGTACAGTATAAAATGTGGGGCTTGTTAGCCTTCACCCTTCTGGAAATCTATTGAGAATTTAAGGGCTTGTTAACCAACACCTTTTCAGTTTAAACAGTGGGCTGGTTGCTGCAGTTATGACAAATGTACAATAAAACATCACAGTTCCCAGACATGTGGTACACTTACTTTGTTCATCCTGAGAAGGATTTAAAACGAACATCATTCCCACAAAGTGTTGTGACAGCCATGCATGTTTAAAACTAGCTTACAAGGTTATTTTGCAACTTGCTTGTGTCCTTGAAATTCCCTCATCTTCTTCAAGCTTTTTATAAAAACACTTTTATAGAGAATGAACACAATTATTACAACATTTTAGACAAGGTAAAGAAATTCTCAATGAATACTTAAAATTAATAACCACTTAGAAGCAATGAAAATGAAGAAGTATAAAAGCTGTTGTGCTGACTTATTGTCATATATAAATACCACAACAGAAAGTTGCAATTAGGTTGTACTACTGAATTAAATTAATCAAAATAATTTAAAAAAAAATAATATATGTAAGCACCACTGATACTTGTGTCTGCATTAGTTCAAAAGAGATCATGATCCTCATTCACAAAAGTAGAAAAAGGCACAGTCAAAATGGAAAAACACCATAATCAAGATAAGTATGGTACAATTAAATTAAAAAATAAAATTAAGCTCTTAGAATAGCAACCATAAAACTAAACAATGTCACTTTTAATCTGAAAGCATTTACTGAATCTTCCTTTTATTTTGGAGTTAATGAAAACTGTTGAAAATAAGAATAATGGAATTATTTTTTTGTTTACGAATTTGTGCTACCAGGGGTTCATACATAAATATAAATCTCAAACAAGAAAGTAATTTCACACTTGATAGCATTATATGATAAATGTCATCCCAAAAATAAATTCAGGTAAAGACAATTTTTAGCTCTATATTCCATATTTCCAAAACTTTCATTTTTTTCCATGTGACTAAACAATAGAATGGAAAAAATTATTGTTAAGTCTGGCTAAGTGGGTTTTTATTTGTGAGAGAAGAAAACAGGGATAAGTAATTGGAGCTTGACTTGCAACAATATTTATTTCCAGCTGTTCCATTGACTTAGTATAAGCTAAATTTACATTGGGAATCAGGCTTGTAAGTCTGATGGCTGTTAAGCTCCACTAAATATAGGAATGATTTTTGTCTCTTCTACGGTCAGTTGAAGGATCTAATAATATTTTAGAACTTATGCTAGGTGACCAACTAGCATAAGGTTTGGTCTTTTGTCTTATATTTGTTATTTTGGGAGCAATAGTTTAACAGAAAAATGGTGAAATAATAAATAATGAATAATAAAAGATAGCTTGGACAGCAGAAAAATGCCCACAATTTGTAAAAGGGATTATGATTCTAAATATTGGATGTCTATTTGCATGACAATATAACGCAGGAAATCTGTGGATGATCTGAAACTGGCTTGAGACTCTTACTTAACATGGTGAAACTTTTCTTAAAAGAGTGATACTATGTAAAACACAATGAGGTAAATAAACTGATTTTTATAAGTTGCAGTTTTTGTGAACTTGTGCTTGAGAGAATAGATTGATATGTGAGTTTGGAAAGAAACTGAATTTATACATGACCCATTCCCTGAGAGCTTTAGGATTAAGTGCACAGTATTTATTACAAATGTTACTTTGATTGTCATAAAATTATAGAATGGCATAGGTTGGAAGGGACCTTAAAAATCATCTAGTTCCAGCCCCCTGCCATGGACAGGGCACCTTTCACTAAATGAGATTGTTCAGAACTCCATCCAGCCTGGCCATGTATGGCATCCACAACTTCTCTGGGAAACCTGTTCCAGTGCCTTATCCTTCTTACAATAAAGAATTATTTTCCCTAATATTTAGCTTTATCCTACTCTCAGTTTGAATCTATTCACCCTTGCCCTGTCACTACATGCCCTTGCAACAAGTCCCTCTGCATCTCTCCTGTGAGCTCCCTTCAGGTACTGAAAGGTCATAATTAGGTCACTTCAAAGTCTTCTCCAGCTTGAACATATCCAATTGTCTCAGCCTTTCTTCAGAGGAAAGAAGCTCCATCCCTCTAATCAATTTTGTGGCCCACCTCTGGACTTGCTATTATGTTTGGAATAGTAATTTGTTCTTTATATGTGGTAGATAAGGCAAAGGCTGATGGGCTTGAATTGTTGGATAGAAGAGTCATATTAAAAGGAAGAGTCATATACAAAAGGAAGCTCTGTTCAAAAGACTGTTCGTGTATTCCTCATTTATGTGGTAAAGAGAAAAATAAACTATTGGGATCTAAATAAACTTGTCCTCTCCTAGTACAAGGTGAATGCTCAAGATCCAGCATGCTTTACATTTAAAGACAAAGGGCAAAAAATGTTGCTGGGACTGTTTAAAATTGTCAAGTGATAGTTTAGTTTCAACAAGAAACAAACCAACATAAAAAGTAGAAATTCTATCAGAAACAATGTTTGAGTCTTCTTAAGAAAACTAAAATTTTCAGAGAAGACCTGATTGCAGCAAAACAAAATATTCTTTTTATTTATTTCATGGTGAAACTGGTGTTATGCTAATTCAGAAGCTAGCTTGGTTTTCTTTACACTGTTTTTAAGAAAAGCAAGCTAACCAGTACCATTTGCAGTGCTCTAGCCTTCTCTGCCTTTAAGATGTCATTGGTGTATGGACATTGAACCATGACAAACCTTTGCATTCCACAACTTTTTGTTACTCATGTGAGGGACTCACTCCATGTATTTTCCTTAAGATACAGATTAATCATCATCAAAATCACATTGAACTTAAAGGATAGACTGTTTCTGATTCTTACCTTGCTTTGGATGAGACTTTGTAAATATCACATTTCCTTCAGAAAGCTTCAAGTATAATAATTTCCTGTACTGTATTATGCCGTGATTGTTGACTGTGCTGTACAAATGAGTAGGGCATCCTGATGAAGAACCAGAGGTAATCAAAGGCCACTCTAGTCAACAGCAAACCATTTCTACATACTGTATGCAGCTATGTGGATTTCATTGTATTTAGGAAAGTGTCCACTGCTGCTAGAAATTTTGACACATTTTGAAAACACCTAATTGAGGATTTTGAATGTAGGATTGTAGTCTTTTCAGACCCCTGCTACATCAGTAGTGATATAACTCATATTTATAAAACTGAAACAACTTTTGAATATGTATTTCAGTCCCTATGGACAATTTTAGGCAGCAAATTGCCATAATTCTGAAGCAATTTGAAGCTGACACATCAGGTGAATAAGTTTTAGGCTGAGGTACACAAATGCTATGCAAGTCCTACATTACATTAAAAGAAGATCAAGCTTACACTGTGCAGTGGAGTATGTTATAGAAATATCACCTCCACATATGTAGAAGTATATCTGTATGATTTTTGGAATTTGTCTATTTTAATTAAGCATTTTGAGAAACAGAGCTGATTAGTCCAGGCATGGTGTCACCCTCCAATGACTATCCTGCTTTTGGGAGCTGAGTTTTCTTAGGACATATCATGGTGGGATGAAAATGTTCAAATTGATGCTAGCTAGGGGTTGTCTCATGAAATTATCATTCATTATATAAAATATATAATGCATTATATAAATAATGACATCTATGCAGTTTGACTTGAAAAAAAAAGATCAAATCTGGAATAGAAAAACACTCAAATATGAAATAAAAAGGTTATAGTCAAACGTTTCTGACATGGCTGTGGTTCTTCTTGTATGTAGGAAACAATATTTTATCTCGTACAGTATCATAGTTCTTAAAAAAGGGTAAATGAAAACAGAATATTGTAAATTGCTTACAAGAATATGAAGAAAGAGGAGAGAGTATGCAAATTATTCACAAGTCCTAAGACTTTATTTTAATTGTTCACCTTTCAATTCACTAAAAGAGGCAATTTTGTTTCATAGTGGAAGATGGTTTTGTCCATGCTTTCCATTCCACTTTTACATAAATCCATTAATGTGCTTGACAAATACATTATTATTTATTGAGACATTTGTGAAAAAAGATCTAATGGGAATATTCAGAATTTGCACAGACATTTACATATAAGCCTTAAGTATATTTGCAGTTTGAAATTGTATTCCATTGCAGTGTGGCAAAAAGAATACTGTCTAAAAAATAAATAAAAATATTTTTGTAATCTTAATTAAGTTTTCCAACATTCAATAAATCTAGCCTTTATCACAAATATTTTTTCCTGTCTTCTTTTGATACACACACAGTGATAACTTTCCTCTTTTGGACACTTTGTGAATTACTGGAGATGCATAGGAAGAGCATCATTTATTACAAAAATATTTTATCATTTTCTTGGAAATTAGGTGAACAAAGACTACTTCTAAGGTGCCTAAATGGATCAATCATCAGACGATATTTTAAGAGGTGAGTTGGAAAAACTTTTCACCTTCTCAGATGCAAAGAATATACATAAAAGAGGTTTTTTCTGTTAGACAGAAATATGAGGTAAAAAAGTATATTTAAATCTTATGAGAAAGACAAATGCAGCTGTGTTGTTTTCATTTTAATTGACACAGACATGTTCAAATTGAAAAATTAAGACAAATATAACATTTGTTTAATCAGTTTCTTTGGACTTATTCCACAAAACAAAAGACAGTAAAACTGTTTCTTACCTGTTTTCTGATGGTTTTGTTTTCATACAGAGAGATGAAATAGGAAAATTGCATTGCAGGTGTCACATTCATACGAAGAAGTTTTGTCAGGTTCATAAGAACACGTAAATATGGTTGAGTTATTTGAATAGACGCTAAAAAAGTGAAGGCTTGATACTTCATGTTGCTCAGTTTCTAGACACGTTATTAAAACAATTCTTAGAAGTCTAGCAAGGAATTTAACAGCAAAACTATTCTGTTGCAGTGGCTTCTGTAAGTTCTGCCAAAATAATTGCTGATTTGCTATACGTTAGAACCATTCAGACAAATGTTCAGAACATCACCTTTCTGTCAAACTGTCAGATTTTTGTATCTCAGGTGGTTTTAGGTATAGGTTGGTTTTCTATAACAAATGAAAGCCATTGGATAGTTTTTATGGATGACAACTTTGGAATAAGACACAAATTCCACCTGAATTGTGTTTTCCCTCATTAAGCTGTATTCAAAATAATATTAATTCTATATGTAGCCCTTGGAACGTAATTCAACAAACTAGTGATACACATTTAAGCAATGAGCATGCTGTGTGAGAGACAACAGAAAATTATTACTGGCTCAAAACAACTGAAGTGTGTGTGGAGTGGGGGAGACAGGGCAAGTTTTGAGAAACTGGGATGTGCCCTGCTCCACAACCCACCCCCCTGGAAACTCTAGTCTGCATTGACTCAATTTCAAAATAATCTTTCTGCTTTTATACAAAAGTCATTCAAGAAATTCCACTGAAATTAGGAATTTTAAACTGCTTTAAACATAGTTGTTCTGGTGGATAAACCAAGAAGTTTTGAAATTGGAAATCAAAATACAGAACTCAGATCTTTAATAATTCTAACAAGGAATATTTAAGACACACTTTTCAAATCTGCACTGCTGGGAATCCAGTCTGCTTAAAATTGTACTTTAAATGCTTCCAAATTCCCTCTCTGTAAGAGTGCATATTCCGAGATCTCTAAATGTAGCTGTAATCATCAGAACAATGGCCCTGGAACAAGTATTTGGAAAATCATCAAACAAGAAACAATAATTGTATAAAGGATTTCTCTTTCAACAAGTAGTATTATAATCAACTTTTCAATGTGGTATTTCTGTAAATTTGAAGAGTTCTGTCATAGAAGGATGGAGCAAATTAAGAGGCAGTCTTTTTTTTTTTTTAATTTATTTTTTACTTTTATTTCCCATAAAGCATAAAAGTCAGATGATTGGACCTCTTCTTTTCTGGATCACTTTCCCTCTCCTCTTTTTCTTAAATGCAGGTAGTAAATTTATCAGTTTACAAGCACAAAGTGCAACTTGTATTTCACTATGAAAATATTCTGGGTGGACAAATGATTTGCAAATTTATAATCGAAATTATTCAGTTCTTCCACATAAGACATATTCACTCATTATATAATAGTTGATGCTTCTTTTCCAATTACTTTTTAAACAAACAGGCAGAACCAGTGTTATCACAGGCACATGGTTTGCAGCGGACAAATATAGTCAGTAAAGACACTATTCTTAGACTGACTTCAGGCTGATATGTCTGCAGTGTGAGATATTTTGCAGGTTCATAGCAGCCAAAAGTACAGCACTGAACAACATGAATCCATGAACAAATTAAGTGGCATCCCAAAGGTTAAAGAAGACATATATGCACAAAAAATGTCAGTCAATAAAATAAAACAGATTTTTCAGTGTCTTCTCTTCTTCTCTTGAGAATGTTTACTATTTTGTCAGACTGTTAAGACAGTTAACAGACAGTTGTCAGACTGGTATGGACAGTTAAAAATGAAAATTTTGAAACAATCTGAAGCCAACACAAATTAGTCTACATTATACTTATCTAGTTAGATAAAAATTCATGCCTTTTGTTAGCTCTAATAATAAAAACAACGAAAATATGAAACAAAAAAAAGCCACAAAATCCAACCAACAACATTCCTGCTATTCTAAAGATGAGCAAAGAAATCCTTAATGTCTTCTAAATGAAACAGAATGAAATGTGAAATATGAACTTGAATTTTTTACTGCTATGTTTTAACCTATTTGACACTGGAATGGAGTAGCGCTACAGACAAACTCCTGAAATTGAAATTATTAAATGACTTAGTAAAACAAATATCATTTTATTCAAGAATACTTTCTATAGCTACCTGAAGAAACAAGAAATGAGGGGAAGGGGTGGAAAAAATAGCAATGCCTTTTTCTTTAACAAGTAAAGATTGTCTCTTTTTGAAATAGTGGTGACTTTAATGGAGGATTTAAAACATATGACAGCAAAAAAAATAGTCATATTCTGAAAATGGGAACATTTTTGATTATTATTTTTGTTCTCTCTAAAAATTTAGCCAAGTCTTAGCTAATGTAATTCTCTGTTCTTGCTTTTATACATAAAGTTTTTGGATCGTGGTTCAGTCTTAGAAAACAAGATATGTCTTAGAAAAAGGACTCTATTTGTTCAGTCATTATCTCAAATTATTCTTTCTTCATTTTAGAGTTCCATTCTATTTTTAAATATCAATTAATGAATACAGTGCAATATGCAAGGATTAATAAGTTTTTACTTAGAAAGTACTTGGAAATGTGCAATCTAGATTAGATTGTTACTTTATCAATGTCAATTATTTTTGTTACTTCATCCAATGTCAGTCTGAAACAAATAAATATTTTAACTTCAGAAGAATTAATTAGATAGTATAGTTTGATCTGTAGTACTGACAATATTTTTCCTGATTTTAGCCTAGCAACATATATTAATCTAAGTAATTTTTCTGATATTAATCTGATATGAAAAGTCCAAGATGGACAGAGTTTATCATTTTTCTTTAACCTCACTGGTAAAAATGTACCTGTTTCTGCTTTTAACTTGTCCAATTTCATTGAAAGATCCTGATGTCTTGCATATTTTCTATGACAGATTAAAGTTCTTTTTAGTACATGCTATTTTCTCCACGTAAGGATCCAACAACTGATCACACACAATTTCAGGCTGAGCTGGGTGGTCACAGGCATGGTTCTCCAGCTCTGGCCAGTGACATTCCCTGGGTCCATCATCTGTGTTGAAGACAGAGGCAAAGAATGCATTAAAACCTCTGCTTTGTCCATGTAATCATCTTTAGGAATGGTTGAATTGTTTAGATATTGGTATTCCAAATTTGCATACATAGAATTTTTTCATACTTTTTTATTACTTTTTTTTAAATTGATCTAAGTGAGTCACTGGCTTCTATAAATAATTTTTATTTCATTCTTCCATGAATAATTGCTAAAAGCCTTTCAGATTTTAGTATGGGGAGTATGGGCAACAAAGATTAAAAAGAGAAAAGGTACTGAAAAATAAAACAGAAGAAAAAGGAGAAATATCTGTGCTTGGCTTTATTCTTCAAGGTTTATAAAAAACAATTTCACAGATTGCAGTCAGAAACAGTGATTATTGAACAAAGCCTTCCCTAAAGCACTCTGATTTTCCTTTGCAATGACACTCCTATCCCAAGCTGAGAACTTTCATATTTGGAATAGACACTGATCTGTGACAATAGGCATACTGATACCCAGCTGATGAGAACCACAGAAAATCCTTATGCTAATACAGCTTTCCATAGGGATTATTTAAGGGTATTTAAAAAAAGGAAAAAGGAAAAAAAGGGAAAAGAAAGAAAAGTAATATTCTTTTTTTTATATATCTAATGGTTATGCTTTTACATTAACACAAGAATTGAATGGTTGCACTTCAGAGACTGACTGCCCAGAGAACTACAAGGCAAACAAAATCTAGAAATTTTCTCTTTGCATTTTTAGCCAGTGTTTTCATTATTTCTGTAGGACTATAGGGCACAGAGAAGCTCCATGGATTAGAGTTGGTACATGGTGCTGTAGATTTGAATCTCTTGTTTGGAATGAATTGTTATTACTTTTCAAAGTTTTGATTTTTTTTTATAGAAGTTGGGAATTTTTTATTATATTTTTTATAGTTTTTGTTATCTAATTTTCCAGCTGGGAGTTTTAAATTTTTATAGCTAGAAAACTTCAACAGGTTCCTATAGCTTTCTGCCTCCCTATTTCTGGTATTTGGTTAGTTTTGGTTTTGCTTTCGCTAGAACAATATGATACAGAGTTAAGCTGTATAAGATTAACTGGTATGGATCTGAGGCACAGATCATGGTCTGAAATCTACCCTGGAGAAGAGTTGACTGGTATTGACCCTTTTTTCCCCCCACAGTTATAAACCTTCCTCTAAACCTATGAACATTTTCCTAAGAGACCTTAAGAACACCAGTCTGAAGCAAGATCTTCAGTTTCAAATAAGTATAAAAATTCTCATGTTGTTAAGGATTTTCACATTTTTCAGTGAGGTTACTACATTGTCAGCTGCCCTGGGCATTTCCATTGGCTCATATTGCAGTAAGGTCACAGGGGCTAAGGGCAAAGAAAGAGAGACTGAAAACATATGCAGGATGTGCAGTGATGTGGCATCAGAACTTTCCAAACAGGAGCCAAGATGAAGCTGCTGGCATTTTTGCCCTCTCTGATTCTGTTGTAGGTGATTCTTCAGGCTGTTGAAAACAGCTTTCTACATTATTACTGCTGTCTCTCAACAGCCTAAGAAACACCTATATTGTACTGCTTTTGACTCAACGTTCACTTGAAGTTAACCTCTGCCCCATAGTGTTACTGCTTCAGTCAATGTCAAAAGAGGATAACAAATAGTAAAAATGTACTTAACAATAACTGAGTCTGTGCCAGAGACAAAGGAATATGATAAAGCTCTTCCCTGCAAGACCTGTTGTGGCAGAATAGATTATCAGCTTATTCTTGAAGGAAGGTTTCTTTGAAACAAAAGTGTAGTGGGAGGAGAAATGTTACACTGGATTCTTTAATGTAAATGTTCCAAAATTTTTCTTTGTATCAGTATATTAAGGATATCCATTGTTTATTACTTGTTTCTGTCAGCTCTCCTTGCAAACTCCATGATTTTCTCTGTATATGCATTTTTTTAAAAAAAAGGAGTTGTGTAAGTTCATGATTGATTTATTTTAGAAAAAAAAATCTAATTATTTTTATCTCCAAGGATTTTTCATAAGGCAAATAATTTGTGAAAAAGTTAGTTAATGGTAGACTAAAATATTCACAGCATTTCTATGCAGCTTAATTGAATAGGAAATTTGTAGACAAGTTTCTGGTTATTAAGAAAAATATAAAATCAATACAAAGATTTTTAATCTTAATCCAATCTTAAATTAAGGAAATATTTCAATTTAAAGGAAAAGTTAATTTAATATATAAATGTAATTTTCTCTCTTTCTGTCTCTATATATACTCATTCGTAAACATAAACACTTTTAAAGTTCCATGTATGAGTAAGCAAACGATAAAAAATCCAAGTATTTTAGCAGTTTAGTGAGTAAAAGTTCATGTAAGTGGAAAAGAATGTTACTGAAACATAGAAATGTTTCCGTACAATGTCATTTATAGTAATCTTAAGAAGACATCATTTGATATAACCAGGTAGAATGTGAGAGGAGTGTAAAGTTTAACACATATGTGTGTACAAGTGCTAGGAATTTTTAACATCCTTTTTGTCTTGAGTCTTGGATGTTATTATTCTGTTCCTGTTTCTTCTGTGGTATTTGATACAGACATTATTTCACATCAGCTTGTCTGCTGTGGTTTCAGCCCATTTGGAAATTGAGGACCATGCAGCAGCTTACTTAATCCTCCCCCTCTCCTCCCCAGCCTGGTGGAATGGGGAGGACAATCAAAGTAAAACTTGTATGTTGGGATCAAAGCAGTTTAGTAATTGAAAATAAATACAGTAATAGATTATGATATTAATAATAATGACAGTTAAAAGGGAAACCCAAGTGATCCACAATACCATTCCTAATTGCCCACTGACCAAAGCCAGACTCCTCTTCCTAAACCCATATCAGGTGCCTTTTCAGGTAGTTTCCTCCAGTTCATATTCTGGGCTTGACAATTTATGGCCTGAAATAATAATTTGGATAGTTCAGGTCACTTGTCCCAGCTATGCTCCCCACCATTTTCAGACTCAACCCGGCTAAAGTTTCTGTTACGGAATCTTGCAACAGAAACTTCATTTCCATCTGGACAGTTACTAACAGGTTTTTTTTCAGGCATTCCCCACCTGACAGTTACAGATTCAAGGGACCAAAGAAATCAACAATGCTTGCTTGCCTGCTTTCAAACAAACTGTCCATAGTGTGAGTGCAGCATGGACAGAAATACTCTGCCAACTCCATTTGAATATTAGTTTAGTTATAGGTGAGTTGCATGAGAGTATTTTCAAAATTACACAAATGTTTACAAATAAATCCACAGTCACCAGATTGTACTTTATTGTTGAGCTACATAGACTCCTTGTTCTCTGAATTTTATCTATATGGAATTATCACCCTTATGCTAAACCTTGTTCGTAGATGTTTCTACAATGCCTAATGTAACATAAGTTACATTAGTTTTAGTCTATATTTCTTAAATGCTGAAACAGCCACACAAATCAATATTGCTTTATGGTGAGATTCAGTAAAGTTGAACATAGGACATCAAAGAGCATGAAATGAACTGTCATGTTCTCTGAATTTTATCTATATGGAATTATCACCCTTATGCTAAACCTTGTTCGTAGATGTTTCTACAATGCCTAATGTAACATAAGTTACATTAGTTTTAGTCTATATTTCTTAAATGCTGAAACAGCCACACAAATCAATATTGCTTTATGGTGAGATTCAGTAAAGTTGAACATAGGACATCAAAGAGCATGAAATGAACTGTCATGGAACAGTTGCCTCTTTACCCATTTTTGAATACAATTCAAACACTCTTTACAATGACAATTATTCAAAAAATGTGGAAAAATGTTATTTCTCATAAAATTGTCTAACTTCAAGAAAATAAAATCCAAATGAAATTAAATTGAAAATAAATCATCAAGGATGGGCATATTATTAATATCAGTCCCTAGACACCTGAAAAAGTGTGAAATATTACACCTGTATTTCTTTAGCACAATACAGTTGCTTTAACATATATAGATAACAAAGGAAAGAATCTTGCAGACATTAGTGGGAGTTACATCAGGTTTTTTCCATCAAATACAGAACAGCTCATGAAATATATCAATATTCACCTAGTTCCTTTTGTCTTAAAAAAGAAATATGCTTGCAAAAAGACTCATAGGATTAGTTTTCAAAGCCAAATAGAAAGCTAATTGGACATATCTGTCAAGAAAACATTTGAATGAGAAGGCAAGCAAAATCTGAGATTGATTTTGGAAATAAAGAGTAACATCTGCCATTTTAGTCACAGTAATCAAGACTTGTCTTCTAAGAGACTCTAAATAGCATGTACCTGTTAAGTTTTCAGAGTAATCCATCTGCCTTGTTATGTAAAAAACTCTATAAATATTTCACTCTAAAAGAGAATATTTTGTTAATGAAGCCAAAACATATTTTTTTTGCAAACATGTAATAAAAATTTATTATAATTGTATCCTAGAATAATTATTCTAAATATTTAATTTAATTCCATATTAAATATTATTACATAAAATATTTTTCAAAATTAATAACATCATATCAGGAAAACAAAACATGGTGTTATTATGTCACACATACCAAAGTGCTGAAATAAACACAACAGTTTCAGTCTGGAATTTTGAGATCTCAAAGCCTTAAGAGTGTCATAACTGTTCAATTCCTCTCCTGCATAGCATTTCAAGCTTTAAAAATCTGACACTATTCAAGCACTGTCAGTTTTCACAGTCAATAGCTGAAAACAATGTGATGGCAATTTAGTCAGCGCCACCTCAAGAATTCACTGTTTTGTTGAAGTCACTTTTTTGTTCGATAGATCCTGTTGACTGTATCATAAGGGTCTTAGACTTACATAATAAATATTCTAGCTGATATGAAGTGTCAGCTTTGTAATGTTAAGTGTTGACAATATCAAACTTCAATGTTTTTTTCTAATGTTTGGATATTAAACAACTGATAATTATTGTTTCAGTAAATCATCAAAGTAAAATATTTGTGAATCAATAGATTGAGAAAGTTGGTGCACAAACTACTAATGCCCCTGTAGGGCTGGGTGGTCTGGTTTGTTGGCTGGTTTGTGTTGTAGTGGGGTGGGGATTGGGGAGTGAGATGCAGTTTACCTGGTGTCAAATGCCTCTACTACACAGATGGTTCACAGCATTATAAGGAAAAGATACCTCATAAACTTTTCCTACCCCAACACTGGACTCTTCTATGAAGAACCAGATGGCTCTTTTATCTTTCTCAGATGACAACATATTATTAATACTTCCATCTCCTCAGTAGCTGAGCTGCATTATTATTCTTTCTTGTGTTTTTTCTGAGTAGTTATCTGACCAATGAACCTCCCAGCTATGAGTTTGGACAATGTGAAAGGGTGTTGAAGTCAGTTGAGCAGCTGCATAAGCAATGATGGAGGATATTTTAAATTAATTTGTAACAGTCCCCTTTCTGGTCCTTTCCCTTAAGGAATAGGTATTTGAACAAATCTAAGTCATTTGCTATTGTTTTACATTTGGTTTAAGAGAGAGTAGGAAATATATTCATAACCTCTTCCAAGTTCACTTACAATCAGGAATCCCTTTGGACAAGCATGGTTACTTATGACTGTTCTGCCCATATATTTTGTGCACTTTCCTATGACTTGACAAGAAGCTTTGGCTAGTATATCTTCATTTCTTAAGAAAAACTCTTCTCTTATTCCTGGGGTTATGGCTGTTCACTGGACAGGCCTTGATTACAGAGTTTGGCTAGCACAATGTCACAGTCATTGACTAGTTACAGCTACAGGAAGAGCCTGGTAAAAGCATTGATCACCTTGAAGTTCCACAGAGGAAAAACTTCAAAGGAGTTAGGGATGCAAGTGTAGTGCCTAGAATACAATCCAAGAAGGGTGTTCTCCTCCACCATAACTAAGACAAGAGATTTTATTCCTTTTAGTTCTATGGAATTATTTATTATTTGTGCTCTTCATCCTTTCTGTTTTTCAGCTCTCTGGAGGCATAACCCATCACTCCTGTTTCTAGACTTTGGCTGCTCCTTGGCTTTTGTCTTTAGCCCTCTATTCAAAGAATAACCATGAACCATCAATATGCCAAAGGGTGGTGCTCCTGGCTCAGAGTGTACCCACAGCTGAACTTTCATTCTAGGAGCCACTCATTCTGCTTCAAAGCCCTTGCAATAGAAAACTCACTGTCTCTTTCTGGGTACTGCTTGCAAATAGTTGTTCAAAGGCATTTTTTGCCTTTTGGTGCACTTCAATATACCTCCTTGCTGTCATCTCCCTATTGTTAAATCCAGTAATATATATGCAAAAAAAAAAAGCATGCAGCTTTAAGTGAAAGTCAAGAATAGGAGGAACTTTGGCTGAACAGAAAAATGTCAGAAAATATTTTCAAACAGTGAAAGACTGATTTTCTAAGAAGTTATTTACGATCCATGACTTGGATATATGATTTGGTGATTTTGGTGTGGCTGTGCATGGAGAAAGAATTAGGAAATTTCTTATAATCAAAGCAACATTCAAAATTTGTATGCCTATACTAAAACCAAAAATGTTTTGATGAATTAACATTTTGTAAATAAAAAAATTGCTAGCATATTCAGGATTACCTTAATAGCAACCTTTCCTTCTGTATCTGGAATAGATCAGTGGTAAGAGTACATCAGTTAGAAATTACAAAAATGTAGCGGGAATTCACACAAATCTAATAAAATATTTGACCATCTACTAGAGTTTTATATACTAAAATTTCATTTTCATATTATGCTTTAAAGATAATTAACAGCAAGGAGATGATTAAATTGCTAAGTGTATATATGTTATTTGGATATAAACAAATAAATTATAATATCTGCAGAATAATGGTATTAGGATTGACCTTCTCCTGTCCTACAGAACGTTAAATAATAGGTAAGTCATATGAAATGCTGATACATTTAATTTCTTCTGACACAATATTTGGTTTTTTATGATTATGTGTCAGAACATCTAGAAGAGTGTGTCCTTAATCATAAGTTTTAGATCTGTATACAATGAACTGATTGCAGAAGATCTATTGCAAAGTTCATATTTTTAAAAATCATGATCTTTAACTTCTTCTTGTAATCCTCCCTTAAGCTATGCATCAAGAACAACTCTTAGCAATTCATATTGTTTGATAAGATAGAGCTAATAGAGAGACAAAAAGTATGTCTGATCATAACCCTTGTCATTGGCCTTCATGATTATTTATGAAGCCTGCGCCTTTTCAACATAACAGCCATATATCAATCAGTGTTATGATGGCATCTTATCTAGTCAGTTTTTAAATAATTACTATAATAATCAAACAATTCTGATCTCTCTCTCTAGTATTTCTGAGCAGTTGATACAACCCAGTCCTTAATTATGTTCTTTCTACCTGCAGATTCAGAATATGTATTTTTTTTTACCAATCAACATTACCAACTCTGTATTTCACACGTGTGAAATATATATGTAGTGGGCTGCATAAAAGACACAATTCTTGACATGCTGCTGTGGAGTGCATATTAATAACAGGGTAATCACTGACCATTTGTATTTATGTTGTTTTCTAAGAAGATGAGTACTATGCTCCTGGCACACATTTTCCTTTCACACGCTGCTCAGGAAAACATCCACTCTTCCATGGATCCTACAAATAGTGTACTAGTGTAATATAAGCACCTGCCAATATGAAGTTGTGTATATCAAACTTTTGCCTGTCTGCTCCTTCCTTCCTTCCTTCCTTCCTTCCTTCCTTCCTTCCTTCCTTCCTTCCTTCCTTCCTTCCTTCCTTCCTTCCTTCCTTCCTTCCTTCCTTCCTTCCTTCCTTCCTTCCTTCCTTCCTTCCTTCCTTCCTTCCTTCCTTCCTTCCTTCCTTCCTTCCTTCCTTCCTTCCTTCCTTCCTTCCTTCCTTCCTTCCTTCCTTCCTTCCTTCCTTCCTTCCTTCCTTCCTTCCTTCCTTCCTTCCTTCCTTCCTTCCTTCCTTCCTTCCTTCCTTCCTTCCTTCCTTCCTTCCTTCCTTCCTTCCTTCCTTCCTTCCTTCCTTCCTTCCTTCCTTCCTTCCTTCCTTCCGTTCTGACTTGTTACTACATCTGTTTTCAGATAGGAAAATTAATTTAACATGATTACTAATTCCTGTACCTTATTTAATATTCACATTAGTAGGACAAGAAATATACTTCTCAATTTGTGAAATAGGGAAAGCCTGGAAATATTTCTGCTAGCAAATTTTATCATCATTCCAGTTTAATATCAAGATCAGTGACAGTTGTGATTCTTAAGTTCACTTTTTTTCATTTTTTTTTACCATTTAAAAATTTTATTTAAAAATTATACTCTTGCTCCTTAAACACTGCATGTGATTCAGGGAAATAAGAGACTGCAGAACCTGAAATACATAGCCTCTTACATTTGGTTTTACAGAGCAAGCTGAGCTGTAGTTCACAGTGGCAGCATTCTCTGAATGGTGCTGGAAGCACAAAGGAGATAATTTCTTCTTGTTCTAGGATTTGGTAAAAGCAGAGCTATGGCTTTTCACACTTTCTGACAGGGTAGTGGGGTTTTTTTAATAATAAAATACTTTCTGTGACCACAGTTCATCATTTATTCAGTATATGAAATACATGATAATGATGGCAGTGTAAAAGGGCTAATAAATTGTTAGTCCTTTCACAGCTATAAAGTAACATAAAAATAGTGATGGAACATTTATATTTCTTGACGTGATGCAGCATGTGAAGAATATTACCATCAAAGATTAGTTTTATTTGGAATAAGTTACCAAAGGTAAGTACATCATTAAAAACTATTGCATTTTAATCTATATATTAAAAAAAGGGCAGACAATTAATTTGCCGTAAATGCATTTAGTGTATAACCTTGAATGAGAAAAAAAATTACTATTCATCCAAAAATTTAAGACAGACACTGTCAAATTGATGGAGTCCATCAATAAATCACACAAAATTGTTTAATCTGTCATTGAAGAACTCTGGATTATTTAATGGATTAAAGTTTTCTAACATAAATGTAATTTTTCAGTTTTTTACAGATGTAAAATTGCATATATTGCTTTGTATTTTGAATATTTAGGATATCAGTTCAGATGATCTTATAACATTTTATTTCTCTGGCACAGTATAGGTAACTTTTCCAAGTTGCAAATAGATTTCAGGGTTTTCACATAATTTAAGATTACAATGTAATAATTTTTTTCTGTAAATATATTCAATAAATGACCAAAACTATTTTATTGCAAATTAACAATTAATGTGTTATCTATTTGAGATGAGACATGTCATGTATCTGTGCTGATTCAGACAGTCATTAATCAGATGAAGAATGGTGGCCCCTCTTGCTTCTTGGGATGGCCTGATCATTGATGTAAAATCATAATCTTTACATGTATTTGGGATTTTTTATATTTTCCATCAGTGTTTTCCATCTATAATCCCTTTGCTCTTGGCTGTCCAATGTCAATTATTCTACTTCTTCCTGCATTTTTACCCTTGTGAACATTTTTGGCTTTTCCTATGCATTTTCTCACACTTTCTTTTCACAATTTACCCATTTTCTCAGAAGTTTGAATCAAGCATACACACAGTTGGATTGTATGAGAAAGAGACATTGGATCCCAGACAGTGGAGCCACTCAGAAAATATTTACCATCTTACTCTATTTACATAGATTTAACATCCTTCATAAGCACAAAGTATAATATAACTGGTCTGTATGGAAAGAAGAAACATCAGAATAGAATGATCCTTTCCATTGTTTTAAGGCAATCTTGCACTCTTTTGTTCCAAAGTTACCATACTGAACTAAAAGTCAACATTAATGACTAAAAAGTCATTAACATTAATAAAACAATATCTTGAAAGCAGTGGATATCTTTTAATTGTCCTTGTTTGGTTTTGTACCTGGTATAATGAAATGGATTGACATACCAAAACAGCTAAAGAATAGTAGCTAAAAATGTTGTGGAATACCTTAGCAGGGGAACATATTAGATTTTTTCCCCTAATGTTAGAAGTTTATTTGGAGAGGCAAAAATTATTTCAGAGGAGGAAAAGAGCTATAAATTGACCAATAGCTATGTTGGTGGGGTGGGAAGAATAAAAATTGTTTTCAACTCTACCTCAGTTCAGACATTTGATTTCAATCTCTTTAAACATGTGTAGCACTTATATGTCTCACACACATAGGAAGTCAATTATATGTATAATTTTGAAAATAAAAGGTCTGGGATTTTAAGTTAATTCCTGTTGTGGGAAAAAGTGAAAATTAAGGAAACATTCACAAGTTTCACATAGACTGGTGTTATTGTAACCTGTTAAAATCACTAAGGTATTCAGTTTTTCAGATTTGTCTTCATTTACCATAAACTGTACTTCCAATTTTGTTAACGGAAGGGTATTATTCTTTTGATTTTGAGTGTTACATATGGCATCCCTCATCATTGCCATGTTCTTGATTACAGTGGCTAACAGTAAATACTTCTACTGGCTGATTAGTACTTACTACTACTTCAGGGTCATAAGAGTTCTAAATTAATCCATCTTTAATGACAATGAAATATATTAAAATTTAATTTTTAAGAAAATTAAAGGAAAAATCATGGTCATCTTAGAATCTATTTGAATCTTCCTCAGTATAAACATGTCAGCAACAATTGGAGCCTTTACAAATTACATTTTCTGGGGTAAGGTGTAGTTTGGTTAGGCCTGGCGTCAGTAGTTTAAACCCAGCCTGAACTAAATATCACACAGCCTCTCCCACCAGTGGGATGGGGCAGAGAACAGAAAGGGTAAATGTAGAAAATTCATGGATTGAGATAAAGACAGTTTAATAGATAAAGCAAAAGTCACAAATCTAAGGAAAGCATAACAAGGAATTCATTCACCACTTCCAATGGGCAGGCATGTGTTCAGCCATTTCTGGGAAAGCTGGGATCCATCATACATAACAGTGACTTGAAAAGATCTACCCCATCACTCCAGCCTTTCCCCCCTTTCTTCTTCTTCCTCCTGCTTTATATATTGAGCATGATGCCACATGGACATCCTTTAGGGCAGTTGGGGTCAGCTGTCCTGGCTGTGTTCCCTCCCAAATTCTTGTGTCCTCACAGCCTCCTCCACAACTGACAGGATGGTACAAGAAGCAGAAAAGGCCTCGACTCTGTAAGAGCTACTCAGGAATAACTAAAATATCTCACCATTATAAATGCTGTTTTCAACACAAATACAAAGCATAGCCCCTTACTAGCTACTGTAAAGAAAATTAATTACATCCCAGCTGGAACCAGCACACGAGAGAAACAACTAATATCAGATCCCAAATTTAAAATATTGAAATAATGATAGAAGAGTGTATTTCAGCAATTAAGATTTTTTGTTGAATACAAGCTGCCAGAGGACATGAGAGCATTTAAGCAAAAAAAACCCCAAAAATCAGATAAAATATCTACAATATACATATATTTCTATTTAAAAAATGACCATACAGTGAACAACAGGAAGAGAGATGAGCAACATAATAGAGGTTAAATACATAATCTGCACAGCTTCCATGCATTGTCTTGCTCATTAGGTTAACACTTATTGTATAAAAGGAAATAAGTTTAAATCTTATGAAATATACTAAAGAGCACACTTTTGTGATTAAATTATAAAGAAAAAACAAAATAATGAAATTCCTTAATGTAGGATTTGTAACAAATTAGGAATATAGGAAAAAACACAACTGGAAATTCAAACTTAATTTAAAAAAAACATCTGAGCTGTTTCCCACTCATTACAAATGCATTATTTTAATCTCAGGCCTTTTATTTCAGAAGTTTTAGGACAGTGAAAAGAGTGAATGCTTGCTTTCTGAAGCTATTTGCAGTGTATGAACTTCATGAGTGACATCTTGACTTATTTCAAATCAATGGTAAAAATCCAATTGATTTCAACTAGTCTGGAGTTTCAGCTACAGCAAGAAAGAGGAATTAGAGAAGAGGCATAAAAAGAAGAAATTTAGCTGTAAGGGGAAAAGGGAAGATAACTACCATGCCTATTTAAAAATTGTGTATTCATATATTAAAACCAACATATGGAAGCTTATATATACACATTCATATACTAGTCAAAAAGGGAACTATGGATTAATAAAACCCACAAGGAAACAATGGAAGCTCAGCTGATTTCTGAGATGCAATGAGTTTCTTTTAGAGTAGGAGACATCCAGTTGTGCTGTGACAGAGCTGCACAACTTAATTATTTTTCACATTATGTTATAAATGCTGAGCTCTAGAGTGTGCTTATTTTAAGATGAAAAATAGATAGATTTCCAATATTGTGAACTTGGTAGATAATAGAGACTCCGCTTTCTTCTCTGAGGCAAATATTTAAAGGCAAAATTTGACTGTGATGTTATAGAAATAAACAAGGTAATATTTACTGAAAGAGGTGTTTTAACTGGGGTTCCCTGCTGCCTCTGAACAAAACCACTTGCTGAAATCGATCGTTTCATTTAGCAAGAATTCCTCTACAGGAAGGACTTCTACACTGTTAGAATATTAAGAAAACAGATTCCAGTTAATTGATACATTATCCAGCTTGAAATATATTACAACTTTAACTACAATCCAGATATTTTTATTTTTTGCATTCAAAATCAGCCACATCCTTATATATTGTTGCACTTGTCATATCTCTGCCATTTAATTTTCTTACAAGTACTCATAACAAGGAATAATCCTGTCCAGAATATTTACTTTGCTTGATTGTATTTCAATCTTCTGCAGATAGGATCAAGTTCTCAGCTGTTTCTGTTTGCGAAAGTCTTCTAATTGTCATCTGTAGAGGAAATAACTCTAAGAGTATGTACCTGTTTCATTGATTTTTTTTTTTTTTTTTTGGGTGCTAGGAAGTCAATGACAGGGCTTGTACATCTCATAATGTTCAGAACAGATGTAATGGTGGTATCATCATCAGAAATCTAATGCCAGAAGAAAGGGCAGTACTTGAACTTCATTATAACATTAAACTCTGTAAGAACCCTTGGAACTCATTAAATTTAGGCTCTGTTACTCTAATAAAACATTCTTCTAGATTTCTCCTAACAGAACATTTGTCTCAGAAGTAATTCAAATTGAAAAAATAATTAGAAGTACCAAAACAAAAGTAACAATTTGGAAATTAGTTCAACAAGACATACTTTAACATGGTGACAATAGTTGCAATGAAGATATTTCCGTCTTCTACAGGAGATTGTGTCAGCCAAAAAAAACCAATAGCACTTTCAGACAACAAACAAACCCTGTTTAGTTTTTACTGCATGTGGTATCTCATCTAGAACTATTAACTCCTTGTGTTCCCAAGAAAACTATTTTTTTCTTTCTAAAGCCCCAGAGCACAGTGTCTCTGAGTCAATACTGGTACGTATCTTAAAAAAGGGAAAGAGCAACCCAAGCTGGTCAGCCTCATCTTGCTATTTGAAAAAGTGATGAATCAATTAATCCTGGAAACTATTTCTAGATACATTATGGACAAGAAGGTATTTGTAAGTAGTCAGCATGAATTCATAAAATCACCTCACGAAAAGTTAACAAAGGGAAGTGCAAGATTCTGCACTGAAGGAGGAATAATCTCATGCATCATTGGAATGGCCAGACCACACATTTTCAGAAAAGGAGCTGGGGATATCCTTGCAGAAAAGAAGCTTGATGGCATTCTGATCTGCATTAGGCAACAGAGGTGTTCATTGCCCTTTGCACAGCACTGCTAAGGCTTCATTTGGAACACTGTGACACAGTCTTAGAAGCACATCCCTGAGATTGGAAAACCTCTGTTCACTATCCTGACCCATGCAGAACTACCTAGAGCAGATTGCCCCAGACCACATCTATATATTATGTCCTCGGAGGGGAGGTTGCCCAGTCTCTCTGAACAACATGTAGCAGTGCTGTCACCCTCACAGTAAAAAGCGTATTGTTATGTCTGTACTAAACCTGCTGGTTTTAAGTTTAGGTCTACTGCCTCTGGTCCTGTCCCCAGAGCACCACTGAAAAGACTGTGTCTCCATCCTTTTTGCACTGTCCCTTGGGGTATTTATACATTGATGAAATCTCTTCTGAATCTTCTCCAGAATAAACAATCACAGCTCTCTTTGTCTTTGAAGCTAAAGATGCTGCAATTGTTCGTTCACCTTTGTGGCCCCTTCAGTATGTCCATGTCCCTCTCGTACCGGGAAATCAGAACTGAACGCAATACTCCAGGTGTGGATCCAGCAGCACTGAATAAAAAGGGAGGATCACCTTCCCCGACCTGCTGGCAACACACTGCCTGAAGCAGCATGGGATACCATTTGCCTTCTTTGCAGCAAGGGCACATTCTGGCTCCTGTTAAACCTGGTTTTCACCAGGACCCCCAGTTTTTTTCTGCAAAGCTGCTTTCCAGCTTGTTGTACCCTAGCATATAACAGTGCAGAAATTAGCTTTTCCCCTTGTTGAACTTCATGAGGTTCTCATTGAGGAACCTTTTGGGGTCCATCTGGATGACAGTGAAACTCTCTGGCATACCAGCCCCTCATCTGAGTTCAGTACTGCCTACAAACTTGCTGAGAGCACAGCATCATCCGGATTGTTAATGAAGATAGTGAAGAGTATTGGACCTGGTATTGACTCCCAGGGCAGATCACTTGTCACTTTCCTCCAGTTCAACTTGGTCACTCTGATCACCACATGCTGGGCTGGGTCATTCAGACAATTTTGAATCCACCTTACTGTCTGGTCATCCAACCCTTACATCAACAGCCTGTCTATGAGGTTGTAATGGGAGATGTCAAAGATGTACCCCAGGTCCAGGTAGACAGCATCCACTCCTCCCTCCCAATCTGCCAGGCCAGTCACATTATTGTACAAGTTTAATGAGTTGGTCAAGGATGACTTCCCCTTGGTGAAGTGGAACGTTGAATGTTGGCTACTACTAACAAGGGGAGTTCAGTTTCATGCACCCTACTAAAAGCAACACACGGACCTATTGGACAGCAGAGATATGGAGCTACTGGAGAACCAAAAAGGGGCCATTAGGATGATTAAGGGACTAGCACACTTTTCATATGGTGAAATGCTGAGAAATTGGTATGTGTTTATCCTGCAGAAGAGAAGGCAGAGGGGCCCAATGTGCATAAAAGTTTTAGGGAATGTGCAAGGAAGATAGGTCCACTGACAAGACAAGAGGCAATAAAGACAAACTGAAGCACCAGAGGCTCTGTCTGAATATAAAGAGTCACTTTAATATGTGACTGAGCACTGGCACAGCTTGTCCAGGGAGGCTAAGGAGTCTCCATCCCTAGAGATATTCAAAGTCTGTATTGGATATGGTCCTGAGCAACTCGTTCTGGACTTGGTAAGGTGGACCAGATGACCCTCAGGACTGCCTTCCAGCTTCAACCAGTCTGTGATTCTGTGCAGATGTAATCAATTTATCATGTGTGTTTTTTCATCTGCCATATCTTGATATTCTACAGATGTATACTAGGATGTAGATTGGCAAAGATACTAACAGATCACATTGCTATCTGTATAGAAAGAGACATATCTAATTATTTTCTGTATGAAAAGTCTTCTAAAGTGAACTACTAATCTATATTTAAACTTTTGCTATTGTAAATTTGCTGGGATTCCAAGTAGAAAATAAATAAACTATGAAGTGAACTAGCCAATAACAGCCTGTAAGAATATAACACTGGAAATATAAAGTAACTTTTTAATTGAATGTACACTTCAGAAAAGTGACACATCTTGTTTTTTTCTAAATTAATCACACTTGATAAAACTAGTCTTACAGATCTGTTTTAGAAGTTAAACATCTCTGAATATTTTGAACCATATTTTGTTTCAGCCCATGTAAAGCCTAGCTATCTTCACAAAGCCTGCTGGTGTCTAGCTCACAACTTTTGATGGTTGGCAAGTAAGCATGCAGACTATGTATCTCATTAGAGCACTATATCTGTATAATAGGGATTTATTTTGCCTCTCTGTCAGCCAGTGCCTTGCATTGTCTGTCAAGCCAGACTTTTGTGAATTGTGATCTACAGTAAAATATTTGAAAGGGATATGAAGTGCTTGAGTTTTATAGGTGTGGCAGACCATTAACAGTGGTCTTCATTTGCTTAATTTATGGTAGTATAAGGTTTCCTAAGATTCTAGCGTGTCAAAATTTAGACAAGTCTTCAGTATTGATAATACTGAAGCAGTGAACTGCTATTAGGAATCACAAAAGAAACCCCATCTTTACAGAGGTAGCAAAAAATAATATAGAGTAAATATAATACTCCCAGCAAAGTGTGCTAAACTTTCTAATAAATAAAATATCATATAGCATCAACAGGTTCCCTATGCTATCTTCTTGGAAAAGCATAATATTTCCTAGAATAGTGGATAAATAAGTGGGATAAAGCTTAATAGACATAATATTTTATGTGACACTGTGATTTTTTGAATTGGATATTAGTAAGTGCTACAATAATTAAATTAACATTTGTAATATGAATTCAAGAGATGTCACAGCAAGCTCAATAATTCTTGCTGTCTGCCTCAGTCTTTCTAATGTCAATAAGTACAGCAAAATCTACACCACCTTCATCATTACTGGTGAAAGACAGGCATATCTAAAGGTATATCTCCCTACCTATATAGGAGAGTTATTTATTTGTCAAGGAAAATAAATAACCCTTCAGAGGCTCCTGTAGGGTCCCCAAGCAACTTCTATTAAATCTATTTCTCTTGTTGCTTACAATCAACATACAGAACAAAGCTAAAAAATTCACCATTAATGTCAATTAAACATGCTCTAACTCAATGACTTTAATTGTGTTTGTAGATCATGATCTGCTGCAGATTCATTTTAAAGCAGAAACAAACCTCAGGCCACCAGAGTAACTGCAGTGATTGTGTATCATATTTGAGGAATATTTTTTATATAAACTTCATAAGTAGTTCATAAACAATACATTTTTGCTTTGAAAAAGAATGTGATGCAATGTATTTCATATTACAAAATCCATCACATGGATTTTGTAATATGAAATACATCTCCAAATATTGTGAGATGGTATATATTGTGTCTATATGAAGTGGCTTCTTAAAGTTATTCACTTATTTGTTGTGAGAAGTCAAAATTTTAAGGGATAATAGCATGTTATTTACAGGTTCTCTCAGCTTCCCGAGAGAACTTTGTCCCTGAGTCAATAACTACAATACCATATAGATTTACCATATATATTCTTGAAGAATTTTTATTCTAATTTGGGAATGACAAACACCGATGTGAAGATTATATAATGTGAAAATTTATTTGTTCTACTCAGAATATTCTATTATATAATTTTTAAAAGTGGTTGTGTCTCAGGTACCTATGTCATGCACATCTAAAATAGAAAGGGCACAATCAATTTTCACTTTAGATTTAGCAAGAAAAATAAAGAAGCAAAGACTTTGTGAATAGTTTCACAAAAATAAATTAATATAAAAGATATATTCAATATATGTATTTCACACTGCACTGGAACAGGGAGAGTCTCTGGAACACCTGCAATACGCTGATGATGTCGTTGTGTGGGGCAGTATTTTCTGACAAAAGGAAAAAAAAACAATAATTCAAAGCCTTCTGAAGGCGGTTTTGCCATTAAGCAAAGTAAGCTCATGGGACCTATACGGAACATTCAGTCTTTAGGAATAAAATTGCAAGGTGTATGCCATCAGATCCCAGTGGATGTGATCAATAAAATAACAGCAACGTCTCCATCAGCTAAAAAAAAAGGAAACACAACCATTAGGTGTTGTGGCTTTTTTGAAAATGCATATTCTAAATTACAGTCTGATTGTCAGCCCTCTCTGTCAGGTGATTAGGAAGAAAAATTATTTCAAGCGAGGCCCGGAGCAATGACAAGCCATTAAACAAATCAGCATGAGATAGTTCATGCAGTAGCCCTTGGGCCAGCCTGGACAGAGCAAAAGGTTAAAATGTGCTCTACAGTGCAGTTGGAGAGAACAACCTTTCCTGGAGGCTCTGACAAAAAGCACCAGGGGAGACTCGAGGTCGACCCCATGACTTCTGGAGTCAGGGATACAGAGGACCTGAGGCCAGTATATTTCAATTGAAAAATACAGACCACTTCTTTGCTATGGAGGATGGTGGCTGAAATACAAATATGGGGAGGTCTGACTGATTGGCTGTATCACACTTCCACAAACCGGCCAAGGTAATCACCATTATTTTAAAATTTTCAGCAAATACTAGTTTAATTACATTATAAACCACCTGAAAACCAGAATGCACAGGAACATTTATAGACTTTTTTGATATATGCTGAAAACCATTTATTTCCAAAATCCTTTTATCAAGCATTTATGAATATCAGCTGTATTTAAGTTCATCTGTTGTACAGATCAACTTGTAGGCTCCACATAATTTTTTTTCCTGTTACAATCAATTCTGCTCAACAACAGAAGCAGAGCTAAAAAGAGCTGACAGCCTGTGACAATATTCCCATTTAACCTACCTTCACTAAAGAAGAGCTCATATTGTAAATGCCTTCTGAGAGCTCCTGCAATGGCTACAGAGAACCTCCACATAGATAACTAACATCTAATAAGACAACTCAATAATTAATCCCTAAAATGTAAGTAGAATTCAGCCTTTGGGATCTTATTTCACTCTTTCAGAGCAATTATTTCATTTTTATCATGGCATGACCTGGTCTAGTGGAAGGTGCTCCTGTCTATGGAAGGGGGGTTGAAACTAGATGATCTTTAAGATCCTTTCTAAACCAAACCATTCATGGTTCTGTGACAGAACTTCAACACTGGTATTTACAATTTCACTTATGTTTGTGAACTCTTTTAAATTCTGCACTGGGTATGGCCCCTGGGGGAAGCCATTTGTAGGTGTCAGCCACTTCCAGTTGGTTCCAGCTGGCTCTAAAGGACCTACTGCAAGACACAGTTCAGCCTGTTTGCTATGAATGTGGCACCTCTGGGAAAGTGCACTTAAGAAAGAGCTGAAATTGCTACAGAGAAGAGGGATCAAAAAGGTTGAGAAGTAAAAGAGATGGAGACCCACTGAAGACTGGATTTTCCCCTGCAACCTGTGGGCCTTCTACACTGGAGCAGGGAAAAGCATGAGAGGAAGGAGTGGCAGAAAGAGACCACAAGGTACTGACTGCACCTGCCCTGTGCCCCATCTCCTCTGGACTACTTAGGGAGGACAGAGGAGTGTAGGAGACAAGTTGAGCCTGGACAAGGAGAGGAAGAAAGGTGTTGTATTAATGTTTTTCCTTCTGTTTTCCACTACCTGAATTAGTAACTACATTTACTGTAACTGACACTGACTGTCAATATATTCAGATAACCTTCCACAAGCTAATGTGATGATAAGTAATATCCCTGTCCTCATCTTGGCCCACAGACTTTCTTATTCCTGTACTTATTTCCTCATTCATTCTGCTAAGGGAAAAGACAGCAAGTAGCTTGGTGAGTTTGATTGTTAGCCAGGGCTAATCCATTGAAAGTTCTTAAAGGTGAACATAAATTAAAAAATAGAAAAGTGTATTTCTTTTTTATTGGTATGATATGGTATGATAAATATTCCCTCAAAATTCTATCCAAAGCTTGCATAGCCTTCACTGACCTCTGATCAGATTGTTTGGTTTTGATTTTTGCATTCTCTTATTGTCTCTAAATGTTCTCTTAAAGCCACTAAATTCTAATAGTTTTGTTCTGATATTTTTGTGCTACTATCCACTAGTTTCATGTTAATGGTAAGTTTTGACACCTGAATTGCAGATAGAGACACGGGTTCTTTCTGTCATATGTATGTAGGATAAGGGAGGAGTCCCTACCTGCTGTGTACAACACAGGAGGCTTTTGACCAGCAGCTCTCAAGATCCCCCAAATATGTTGGATGTGGTTTTGAGCAACCTGATTTTTCATTTAGTGGAACGTGTCCCTCTTCCCTGCAGGGAGCTTGGAACTAATGACCTTCAGGGTCCATTTCAAGTCAAATGATTCTATAGTTGTATTACTTTCTCTGAATAAAATTGGAATAAATATTATAAAACCTAAGCAGAATTCAAATAATTTCCCTCACCTGTTAGAAATTAAGAAAAATATAATGTAACAATTTAATGTTTTTGTAATTTAAATTTAATTTTGCATTAATGAGTAGGCACCCAGGTCATATAGTCTCATATTTTGTATTCTACTTCCATCCATTCCAATTGAGAATAATCACAATGAAAATTAATTTGTATTTCTAATTAATTGGCCAGTTAATGGCAGTCAATTTGAATTGCAAATACGGGATTTTGCAGAAAAATGGAAGAAACTGACATCTGAAATCATTGATATTTCAGTGGGGGATGATGGCCCATATGACCTCTCAAAATCATTTTGAGATGGCTGAAATAATAGATTATAAAATTCCCCTGGTCTTTGGTCCTTCCTGAGTGAAATATGTGCTTTACATAACATGTAGAACAGGACTAAAAACTGCATTTTTGAAAGCTTGAACTTTTTAATAGAAGACAGCAGTTGCTCTCTTGTTGTCATCCTGTGGTTTGGCCTTATCGTCAAACTTAAAAATTCAAAAACATTTCCTAAAATTTAGTAAGACGCATATTGTTAGAGCAGGGAAGTTTCATAGGAAAGTCTTTTTGCAACCAGACAGCACATATTAAGGTGTTGAGGATTACATTCAGTGCCAATATCTCAGTGTGCAGCTGCAGGGGGAGCAGCACATGGAGCTCTGGGGGGATGGACTGCAAGGGAAGAGGCCTTGAGCTGCTGTGAGCAAAGGGCATGGGGACCCGAAGCCCTGTCAGGCAACCAGACACAGAGATGTGGCAGGAGCCAATGACCCTGACGTTTTTGTGCACATAGACTGTGAGGGTATAAAAGCCCAGGGTTTCCTGTGTTCAGGGTCCCTCCTTGGAGACACACAACTTGAGCTGTTCTGTTGTTATTTAATTTTTGCACCAAGATTAAATTATTTTTAGGATTGCAATGTCTGAGTCTGCTATGGGAAAACCAGGGTCGAGCCAGTGAAGAATCTTGGTCTGTGTGAGTTTGATGTGTGCAGCTGCAAAGGGGCTTTGGTCCCAGCTCAGGTGGTGCAAGTGTGACTCTCAGAGTGCCTCCTGGGTGGTCAGACAGGGAAGTTGCCTTAACAAAGAAAAAGGCCGCTATAGAAAACAGGATATATATTACTTCTGGTCATAGTCTATCTTGTAGTTTTTCTGGGGAAAGAGAGGGTTTGCCAAAAGCAAAGAAGAAGAAATAAAAATTTTCAGTGGGTTGGATGCTATCAAGGCATATCTAATTTTCAGTCAGGCTTTTTGGATAAATCTACATGCTACAGCCCTCAGCAGCAGAGCTTCATGCTCAGTATGGCAAACTTAAGTCCTCATTATTTCACTTTTTTAGAAAGCAATATTCATTGGGCTATTTAGGCATTTGCATTCTTAATACTAGGAAAAGAAAGTGGTATTTTCTTATGAAAATATGACAAAATATGAAATATTATGGAATATTTTATTATGTTTTACTTTACAAATGTGGCATTATTTAATACATTTACTAAATATGACTAGAAGGAAATCTAAGTTCATCTGTCAGGGTGAACTTTATTGAGGTGAAGCATCAAGCTCATCTCTAACAGCTTCCCTTGCACATCAGTTATGGACCATTGCCTTACAATGATCTCTGCTTGATCTAATAATTTTAACCAAAGAGAAAAAAGGCAATATAAACACAATTAACAAACAGACAAGCAAGAAGACAATTTAAAAGTGAAATTTAAGGAAGTATAATTACACTTTTTGTAGTATTTTTATACCACTGCTAAAACCAATATGCTGACCTGATTTACACATAATTAAGATTTTATTTTTTTTTTTTTAATTCAAGTTACTAAACATACACAATCATTGCTTTGCAATGATTCCATGTCTACCATTCACTAAGGTTGTTTACACAGAAAGAACGAGTTACAATTTAGGGGTTACTAGAGTGATGTATTTATTACCTTGGGTAATAAATCTTGGCTGCACTGAAGTTCTGCTGAGATTAATCTAAGCAAATGCAAATATGTTTTCTGAGTTGAGATACATTCACAGTCAGTGGAAAAAAAAGACCTATGCAGGAAGACAAACTAAGAGTTCCTTTCCCCCTCCATTAACTTCAGAGGAATTCAGTAGGACAAGCTCTGAGTTAGGAGTCACTGACAGAAGTATATAATGCTATGTGAGATGAATTAAAATACATAATTTTACTATTAACCTTAGTGTAATGAGATGTTCTGCATTTAAGTTTTTTGTTGCTTTTTTTTTCTCTCAGAAATTTTGCTTGTGATAATGTTGTACATATTCTCATACTGAAAATGTGAAGAATAAATTTTACCACAGCTACAGATGTCAAATAAATATAAAAATGACTTGAAAAGGGCAAGCGTCTTCTGGTTTGGCTCAGTAGGTTTGTTTGTTTTGGTTTCTTTTTCCTTGTTCTTTTCTGTTTGATAAGACAAAGAATATGGTAAGAAACCTCCTTTTCTGTCAGTTATTGGTATAAATGCATGTAATGCTACAAAATTCTGATAAATAATTGGTTTTTTTATAATATTGTGATAGCTACAATAAGAATACAGTTCTTATGTCAGCAAAAAACAATAACTGCTTTTTGTAATAAGTACTACAGGTAAGTTTTTTTAACCTTTTCTCTATCTTAGAATCATAGACAGCTAAATCCCATAGTTTCAATGAAGGGAAAATCCTGAAAAATAGGGCTAAGTACAGAGTCATATTGGATTCCAATAACTTGTCCATTCAAAGAGTTGTAATTAACTAATAAATTTAAGCAATTTTTTTAATTAAAGTTTTTTTTTTCCAAATAATTCCATTCAGACTATATTAATAATGTATCTTCAGGGGCTGCATTTTTCCAAGTTAGGAGGTAATACACACAAAATACAATTCCAAAGAAAAGCACTGGGAAAAACTTTGTTATTTCCACTGTGGTCAAGAAGGAAAATCTTCAAAGCATTCATATGTACAGACTTAATTCATTCTTTTGTCATGACTATGCTAAGACAGAAAAATTAGATATTTAGCTTCTATACAGATCCAGAATGTAATTGTCTTATATTTTCTATTGCTAAGATTATAGGGCATTCTACATTTAATTGCTGTTGTTCTCTTCTGTGTTAGAAGTTAATTTGAAAAACAGTCAGTGACAGCAATAAAAAAGCCTTGTGCAATAACCCAACATCAGTAACATAGCAAGAAAAAACACTTTTGGTCCATTCTGAAACAACTTTGTAACAAAAGGAACTGCAATTCCAGTAAAAAAAAAGTTTTCTATTCTTTCCATACTGAAAATCCAAACATTTGTACCAATTCTTGGTACAAAAACCTCAATCAGATTTTTCATGCCTATCAATGTACAGGCTTCCAAATTCAGAAAAACTTAGATTTCCTTCTGGGCATATTTAGTAAATTTGTTAAATAATGCCACATTTGTAAAGTAAAACATGTATTTTCTTATGATTTTTGCACTTTCTTTTCTTAGTATTAAGAATGTAATGCATAAATAGCCCAATGAATGTTGCTTTCTAAAAAGTGAAATAATGAGGACTTAAGTTTGCCATACTGAGCATGAAGCCCTGCTGCTGAGGGCTGTAGAGTATAGATTTATACAAAAAGCCTGACTGAAATTAGATATGCCTTGATAGCATCCAACCCACTGAAAAATTTTATTTCTTCTTGTTTGCTTTTGATGAGCCCTCTCTTTCCCCAATAAAAATTCAAGTTTATGTGTTTCTGGTTTTTTGTTTGTTTTTTGAGTTTTTTGCACACTCAGATGCTGAAGGGATTCTTCCTGCATCACATAATCACGTATTATTTATGAAAAAGAGCAACGCCTTTCTAACATCATATTCATTGTTAAAGCTGTTAGTAATGACATAAAGACTCATTCCCTTCTCCCTCAAAAAGTCAAGCAAAATTTACAACATCTGTGGTTGCAAAGGATTTGACAGCTTCAGTCTTCATTTACAATCTCTGTACAGGCAAGACAGAAGATATAATTGCTTAATTGTGCATGGATTATGGGTATAATAAAAGTCCTATATGAACTGCATCTTAAACAATTTAAATAGTTTTTAAGCTTTGGATACTATTTTAGTATATTAAACTATTTTAAAGCCACATTTCTGCCACTATTTTCTTCTCTAATTTCTACTGACATTATTTGTACGTAATTGCTAAATTGTTTGTATTATGTTCCCAGATATTCCTTGCCTATAACCTCTTCTTTATTTTTCAGATAAATCAATAGTGGTGAAGATTGTTCTCCTGATGACCTTGAAGTTCAAGATTGATTTCAGTCTAGACTCGTATAACTGTAAATCTAAGTGAAAACAATAATTTCTGATTAGTAACTAACAAAAATTAATTTGAGGTCTTTGTCATATTCTCAAAAGCACTTTTAATTAAAACACAAACCCTGTGTTATTCCTTGATACAGTCTGGAAGAGCATACTTAGTAAATTCACACCTTTGTTTTTAATTGCCTCAATAGTAACTTTGAGCTGTAAATTATTCCTATTTTTTAATACTCTGACAAAAATTGAACTTGTTTCTCTTGCTAATACAGAAGTGTCTAATACTTTTCCTGACCAACTGTGTAAAGAAATCTCAGTTCTTGTCTTAAACCCCTAAATTGTATGGAATGAAAAACCTGCAATGTATGTCATGGTTGTGTTGTCTTGGAAAATGAGGCTTTTTAAATTTTGCACAAGAATTTTCTCTCATAGCAAGCAGAGGGACACAGAAAGTGCTAAGGCCAGAAAAGTTTCACTGGGCTTCCTCAGGATGATGTGTTACTTCCCCTTATATGACCTGTGCTAATTTTGTCAATTTTTTTTTTCTGTATTTGATTGTATAGAAGACTTTTTGAAAGACTTTCAGTTCTTGCAACTGGAAATATGACAAATACAGGGTTTTTGGTTTTTAAAAAAAACTTATTTCTGAATATCTTTTGCGCTCTAGTAATTGTGACACTTTAAATTTTATAAAGAATTTTGATATTTCATAAATCTAATAACCATTAGATTACTGTTATCTGGCTAATGACTACTTCAATACAAAATTGAAAACTAAACAGTAACCGCATTTGAAACAATACAAATCAGTTATTAATAAAGTTGATGGCAGCTGTGCTGTGAGGGACATTCTTACAAATGGAAATACCCACATGGTATTATCTGAGAGATAATATATTCACGTATTATGTGAAAACATTTTTTGCTGGAAAGTTGTCAGGATCATGCTTATGCCAATAATTTCAGTTGTTTCATTAGTTAGTGAACCAAGATATTTGCAACCTCATGGAATGTCAAATATAATGAAGATACCATTTCACACCCTATAGCTTTCTCACTTTTTTCTGCCTCAGAAAATTCTGATATCCATTGGGTCAGTGTTGCTTAAGATCCTGCTATAGAAAAATATGCAACTGATAAAAGACTTTGAAAAGTTATAGTTTATTTCTGAAAAACTGATATGTTTAATTATAGTGAATAATTACACCCAGTAACTGATGATGACACTAATATCAAACTTTTTGTCTAGTTCAAACAGATAAAGTAGTAGTAAGCAAATAAATTAGACTACTCCCCTCAGTTATGTGTTTCCAGCTAATGTTTTTTTCCAGTGACACCTGATTATTGTAGAGATTTTAAAAAATGAAATAAGATTTTTTTCTGCACTTTATGAAGGTCTGTATTATATCCTTTGTTGAAATGAACAAAGAGAATTTCAAGGCTCAAGAATTGGAAAATTCTACTGAAAGCAATAATGTTAAAAAATTTATGTTCTTAAAAATGAACTATTATTTACCTCTAACAAGGAAACATGAATTTAGCATGTATATGGGTGAATAAAATAATGAATTACTAATACCCAGTAAAGAAAAAAAAAGAGAAAAAACCCGCTTGGTTGGTTTTCTTTCTACTTATCTTAATGTCTTTATTTTCAGAGCAATGGATCAAGGTCTTGAGGGCACTACCAGGTCTGACTGTTCCCATCCAGCATCCTCGGGGGGCACTGGTCCCTGGCCCTGACCCTTCACTCCTTTTCCTCAGCCTGGGAGCCATCAGTCCCTGCCTCAGCAACACAGTGACAGTCCCCAGCTGGGCACACCCGTGGCTCCATGTCCCAGCTTTGGGCCATCGCCAGGGCAGTGCCCAATGCCCAGTGCCAGGGCCACCCTGGTGCCCTGAGTCCCTCCAGCCAGGGCAGTGGGAAAAGCTCTGCCAGCCCAGCCATGTCCTGATGCCCTCCTGGGGAGCCTCCGCAGCTCCAGGGAGCTACAATCCCCCAGTACACAACACGGTAGAAAACATTCTCATTTTTTTCTCAGCGAAACTATTTTTATTGCCAGTCTGATCCAGTCTTGCTTCAATCTATGGCTTTTCATTCTCATCCTCCCTCCAGGCAGCTCTGGGAAAATCCTAACCCTGCTAGCTTGGTGACAAACTCCTCTCAAAGTTTTCCCTTTACTAGGGAACAAGCCCAGAACCCTCAGCCTCTCAGCAGAGCTTGTTTCAGTTTATTGATGTACAAATGTATTTCCAGTCCTATATTCCCCCCTGCAATTAAGAATCTTCAAACATTCCCACCCTGAAAGAGCAATCCACAGGAAGAAAAAATTGCAGTAACTAAATTACTAACCATGCATTCAAATATGATCTGTAACAATGCAGAGCTGGTTTAGACTAGAAATCAGATTTCATCTGTCACTGTCAGGCAATAACATCTGGAATTCTGGTTGAAAGATCTGTGCCTGATGAAGTTTGAACTCTGTAAATGTGCACCAATTTTCTCAATAAATCAATCAAGTAAAAACCCATAGGGACTTTTTGTTTGTTTGTTTGTTAAGCATTTTTTTACTACAGATGTGCCATGGTTTTTAGCCCAGACAGAGATGAAACACCACACAAGCTCAACCCCTACCCTCCTCCCCCCACACCCAGGTGAAATTGGGAGGAGAATCAAAGTAAAACTTGAGAAAAGAACAGTTTAATAATTGAAAATAAAGTAAAATAATAATGGTATCATCACCACCATAGAACAAAATCCTAAGTGCTGCACAGTGCAATTGTTCATCACTTGCTGACTGGTGCCAGAACCCCGTTACCAAACCCATATCAGCTGCATTTCTGGGAAGCTCCCCTAGTTTAAATAGGGGCCTGGTGTTCTGTGGTGTGGAATAGTCCTTTGGCCAGTTTGGGTTACCTGTCCTGGTTGTGCTCCCTCCCAGTTTGGCAGGGTAATTTTGGTTTTGTTTTTTTTTTCTTTGAGGATTGCCTCATACTGAATGCATTGCTTAGTATTAGGAATGTATTTACCTTAACATTATCTGATATGTTCTCTTTGTCTTCTTTTCTTTTTTATATTTTCTTAGGTTTTTTTACCTTTTTCTTTTTTATCTTTTTTTTAAGCAGACATGTTTATTGTATTATTTACAATAACTATACAAGACTATTCTCTTCATTACAGAAGCTGCATTCATACTTCCTGTAAAGCACTCTGTTTCTGTCTTTCATTACTCAGTTTCTCTGTGAGACCCAAATAAAGCACAAAAGTTATGAGGAATGTAACTGGTTTTACAACAGACTTTATTTATTGTCTCCTAGGGACAAGCACAAGTTTATGGAACAGTGGACTAGACGAGCAGTGCCATTCTGCAATAGTAGTATCCCATGTATTAATTTACCCTTCCAGAGATTAGAATCTTGTCCAGAAAAGTTGTTTGTTTCAGCTTTGTCCTTAAGATTGGATTTCATTTATTTTATTTTCATTTTGTTTCCCTTTTAAACATATAACAAGAGTTATGGGTCTTGTAGGTTCAGATATTCTTACTTCCTACTTTTATTCTTTTCAAAATTAAAGAGAATGAGATTATTTTCATTTCTATCATGCACAAGTTTTTTTAAGTTTTATCTTTCTTTCTCCCTAGGATTTTAGAGCAAAGATCAACATCTCAAAAATCACTGCAAATTGCTGCATGCTATTGTTGCTTGCTTTAAAAGCTATCTAAAATGGAATCTTACATAATAAAGTTGACAGATATCATCCGAGTCATCTCTTCCTCTGTTTTAGCACATGTAGTAGAATAATGCAGTGGAAAAAAATTTGTAACAAGCCAGTAAGCAATAATGCTCAGAGAATTTTAGATGGATTGAACATTAGTGATAAAACCACTTAGGAGCAGAGAAACTACTGAGACAAAGATAAAGAAGAGGATCCTGCTTCTACAAAAATAAGCTAAAGAGCAGAAGACATATAGATTAATGTTATTGTGCATACCCTAATTAAAATGGGGTATTTTGCCAATTAAAGATTCCCAACCAGGACTAAACCTGCTACATTTGTTGGTAATTCACAAAAACAAAGTAATTTATCCCCTTCAAGTCTACGACTTGTTTAACTCTGCAGGACAAACACATATTCATATGTTTTTTCAGAATGAGAAAATCCAATTATTAGAATGGGAAGAATGATGATTTTTTTGTACAAATAAAAAATTTACTTATTAAATGAGTATAAAACAGTCAAATGAAAATCAAACTGTTTTCCTACCATTACAGATGAAATGAAACAAAGAAACTGAAAAGTTCCAAATAAATATTACGATAAATAGAAATAAATTCAGCTTGATTTAGAAAAGAAGAATGCATTCTCAGTATTTTCTTATGCTGAACAATTGCTCTTTCAGAGGGATAGAGAGTTTATACTTTAAAAAACCATGTAAGTGGTAGATAAAACTAAATCCTGGCATGTTTCAAACCTAGCAAAGACCTCAGCAGATAGCAAACGATTATTATGAAACAATTTTCACTGGATTTATGACAGTCCGAGAAGAAGCAGAAAATAGAAAATGAAATAATAACAAGTTATAAATGGTTGAATGTGCAAAAGAGGATAGTGGACTAGCTATCATGAATAAGAGAGTCCCTGGCAGGGCTAAATGGATAAAAAATGCACAGCTATGAATGTTTTGAGAGTCTATGATACTTATTTCACTGCTTTACTTAAAATGTTCACAAATAATTCAACCTAGCAAAGACAAGGTTCCTGTTGTGTTCCAGAAAGCTGTGCTCAAAAAAACCAGACTTTGTTGATGAGATAAATTAACTTTTGGTGGGTGAGGGATATTTCATTCTAGTGATGTCATTGCTTTCATTGGAAAGCAATTCCTTGGCAAAAAAGCTCCTATAATTCTGGATCTCTGTATTTTGAAGGAGGGCCTTAACAATGCCAATTATTATAAAACTGACTGACTGATACAAAAATCAAAATATGTACTGCTCTATTTCAAGCTTCTATCTATAAGTCAGCCTAGTTGGACTTAGGGTAAGAAGTCAAACCAGTTTGAACTGATATTGTTTTAGAGTGACAATGTTTAAAACATTTTACAAATTATTTTTGACAATTATTGTACAGTAGAGCATCTGATTCCTGATAATGTGTATTTCCCTGGATTAACTTCTACATTCATAGAGACATTTTATCTGTACAAAAGGATTTGTCTTATTATACCTGGACCTATTTTTATATATAAAGGTGCAAAAGTAAAATGTTTTAATTTTGCTTCTGCATAGAAGTTAAACATTTTCTAATATATTGCTGAAAAAGTAATGCTTTGTCTTTTTGCATTATGGTCTTTAAATATGCAATGAAAAAGAGGCATACCAGAATATACAACTGATTTTGACTTAAAGTAATAAAAGTTTTCCCATAACTGAACAACATGTTGACTAAGCAGTTCAGGAAATTGAGAAATAAATGGAATATATACACCACCTATAATCTGTTGGTCAGTGTGCAGAAGAAATTTTTCAGAATAATTTTATTTTGCTCAGCTGAAGGAGTGAGACTTGTAGGGTTTGAGTTTCACCTTCTTATAAGGAAAGGCAAAAAAAAAGAACCTCTTTTACCTCCTCAAAATCTGCTGAACAATTAGTTGTCCAAACAGTTGTACTGATATCACATTTATTGCTTGCCAACATTCATGTACACACTTAAAAAATATCCAAGAGAGATTGAACAATGACATATTTTTTACTCCTGGAAAAAAAACAACCACCACAGAAAGAGAAAACCAACAATAGAAAAATACCCAACCCAAAAATCCCAACAAAAACAAAACAAAGCAAAGAACAAAACTTACGCATTCTTAAAAAATTATTACTTGTTTCCATGCACTGCAATAAAATAATCACATTGTCTAGTGACTTTCCAAATAAATTACTACCTTTTAGAGTGTTCAGACATTTTTTCTTTTAGTTAATTACATATAATGCTCTAAACATAATATATTTTGCTATCTTCTGATGAACAAAAGAAAGAACACTCTTATGCCTTCACTTCCAAATCAATTTTTTACAGGAAATAGCTTTTTTTTTGCCCCAGGAGAAACATTCTCTTTTCAGAGACAACATCATGTTGTCAGCAAATCTTTTTTCATTTAATGGAAAATCACTACTAAATTTGAGCTTAAGATTTATGAAATAGGTCTTGTGTCCCTGTGATGACTTTCATGAGAAAGAGATAAAAAAGACACTGATACTTAAAATCTCAAGGTATATTTTTAATTCTTCCTAGAATTCTTTTGATTTCAGTAGGCTTTTTAGCAGATGCTATAGTTGTATACTGCTAGGCTGTAGTCATACACTGCTGCAAGGCAACAACATATGCAATTTTTTACTAAAATTTAATCCAGTAGCAGGTGAACTGGAGCTAACTGCTTTAATCCTGCATCTGTCATTGAAATGGTACTTTGCCTATAGCTGTCTGTGTGACCATTTTTCAACATCTCTGCTCTAGAAGATTATTTTGTCTGTACTTAATTCTTGTGTTCAGAGAGGTTTCTGTATATCTTGCAATATTTTTTCTTTGTTGCCCTCATATGCAATTTTTCCTGCTTATATTTTAGTGCACTGAAATATTTTCATTGCTTAAAAGAATATAAATATTTGAAGCTATGTTAAACAATCATGCTTGAAATAATTATACACCTGTAGGAGAGCTATATACCTGGAGTTGGGCTTTAGGCTAACAAAAAAAATGAGGAAATAGCATCTAACATGTGTAAAGGTCACAATAAATGTGAAATTGGTTGTAACCTGGAGGTGTAGGCCAATGAGAAAGTGTAAAAGTGTGTTAGCAAACACATTAAATAATCCCAAACTGACCCTTGAGGGGTGAAGCTGAAACCAGCAACATGAACATCATATTCCTCCTGGTGAAGGATTCCTGATGCTGACAATTCATCATCACCCTCCCTGCTGGGTGAAACTACAGATCTTAGGGCCAGAGGAGCAGGGGAAGCATGAGCAGAATACCAAGGAAAGGGGTAGAAACTAAGAACTTTGTGTAGAACAGTTTTAGTTTCATCATTATATTTTTTTATATAATTATTAGACCTGGACTAATAATTATTAGACTCTTGAGATTTCAGTTATAGTAACAATAAATTATTGATTTTATTTATATCCAAGATGTGCTTCCTTTTTTGCCTATAAACAAGATTTTGAGCATGGTATCCTTCAGGACCTAATTCACTGTATTCAATCTGTTCTAATTACTACTGCTGACCTAGTGGAAACAAGGTAAGTAGAGCACTGCTAATTAGTATAATGAAAACAAGAAAAAATCTTAAGGGGAAGAATTTTTGTTGAAGTTTTACATCTGTATCAGATAAAGGATAGAGTTGTCTTTCTATAGAAAAGTGAGACATTTTAAAAATCTACATGGAGACTCCTTTCACAGCTTTTGCCATAGAGAGTAAATCCTATTTGCTACTTTTTTGTTCCAAAATAAGGACAAAAAATATATATGTATATAAATGTATGTATGTAGCAGTTCTATATAAATAGCCCTAACAAGCCGCCTATGCACAACAAGGTATTTGACTCCAGCACAGTGACATATTACAGAGAAATTCAAGCCTGGTGTGACAGCAGAGGGCCTTGAGAAGTGGAGATGGAAGCTGTGGCCTGTGGATAACACTCCACAAATTCTTGGAAGCTTCATGCTCTGTAGTCTTCTGGTGTGTTGCATCTACTTTTATGAAGAGATGAAGGGCAACGCTGTTTTAAATTATTGTGAAGAACTGTGAGTATCTCAGTATAATCATAGTACAGAAGAAAGGTCATAACAATAATAATCAATTAATAAAAACCTAATGAAAGGGTGAAAAAGAAAAACCCCCTAACTCTAGTGGAATACTCTTGAAACTGTAAGGGAAGCTTACCATCAGATTTATCTTAAGTTACAAAAATCTCTACAGCATAAAAACATTTTTCAACAGTTTTCACCAGCTCTGAGTTAGAGGGGAGAGACACAGTAATCCAGTGGCTATTTAAGAACCACAGCTCTGCAGTTATTTGACACCTACATTCTAAAGAATAATTTATTACAGAAGATCATATATCAGATAGATTGATAGAATAATGATAATAACAAAAATGAAATAAAATAAGGTCAATGAAATAAAAATAAAAGAAGGTAAATTAAATAAATTAATTTTAAACAAAACAAACAAACAAACAAAAACAAACAAAAAACCAAACCAAAACAAAAAAACCACTAGGGGGAATAATAAAATTATAATTGTCAATATTGAGCTTCATCTCTACTAGAACAAACTATCAAATGTTCCACAACAGTGAATCTTTTTAGTCTGAGTTTAAAAAAAATATATTCCAAAACAAGGTATCTTAGTTAGACCTCAATATTTATTTGCTAAAAGTATGTTTCAGACATTATTTCTATTCATTTTAGCATGATAGACATTTCATTAATTTATGTAAAAATGATCAGAAGAAATGGAAAAAAACACAGTCCTGAGTAAAGAAAAGCCCTTAATTTCTTGACCTACCTACATTTCAAACATTCTAGAGGTTACACTAAAACAGGTGTTCAGGGCATATTTTTGTTTGCACTGCAAGTTTCAGGCTTTTGGGTTTGCACTCTCCCAGAACTAGTTTCTGATCATATGGGCAGCTTTCAAGAGTGAAGCGGCAAGTGTGTACTAGACTGAGAATATTAAGACAACGATGCCTCAAGGTAAAGCATTTTGTGTTCACTTGCAAAAGAGTATTAACAGAGAGAGACACAAAGAGCCACTCTAGAGAAGATTCTATGGCAATTTCTTCCCGTTGAGAAAGAAGTCTTTAGTTTTTCTGTCCTTCAGCTTCATATCCTTTAGAATGTACAATAGTACTTTTCAATCCCACAGGGCTATATTAAGGGAAGTTTATAAAAAGGCTATAAGTTGTTTTATTTGGGGTTTTTTTGGGTTTTTTTTTTTTGTTTGTTTTCAGCTCTTTTTTAGCACAGATTATATAGGTACCTTAGATCTGTGTGTACATGAAGTTTACAATGTGCATGCTAAAAATAGCTTTGATAACAGATGAACAAACTGACAAGGAAAAATAACCCCCTAAATCCAGAATAGTTGCTAAACATGTTAGTTTTAGCATTATGAACATCCGTTATTTTCATATACATTATGATTACACAAGATTGGGATTTATGGTGTAAATAAATTCATGGCTCTTCCTGACACCTACTCTTTTTTCTCTTTATGTAATCTTTTTGACTGTTATGTTGATGCTTTGAGAGGCTGTCTAGAAGAGAGGCTAGACAGTGTTAAAGGAATGAAGTGAATATACTAAAAAGCCCTCAAAGGATACACCTTGGGCAGTACAAGAGCCTGGCCATGGAGCCGCCCAAAATGGATGCCTGGTCTAAGTTTTCACACTTTTATAAATTTTGGTTCATGTACATATTGGGGTGAATTGCCCAGTTACAGCTTCAAGTTATGTAGTCCTATCCTCCCAAGTTACTTTCTTCAATTTGCCATTGTTTACATTTTGGGCCCAAAGCTGCAGTAGTGTCCTTGGTTCTCAGGCTAGAAAAGGATTGTTTTGTCTAACTAAACTGTGAGGAGAACTTGCTAACACTTTATATGAAGTCCAAAGTTATATACTAATGCAATACAAAATCTGGAAAATATGAAAGCTAAAACTTAATGTGTCAATGTAGTATAGTAGTTCATGGGGTTTTGCTCTTTTTCTTTGACCAAAACCAAGACTGAGAAGCAGCACTTTATTTACTGACATATCTATTTTAGATAGTATGGGAAGAGGAAAGGGTGTCAACTTGAACTTTGTTTGGTAGTGTAGGAATGGAAAGGTATTTGCTGTGATTTCAAAACAGCATTAAGGTATCAAAATTCTTATTAACTTGGGTAGTGAAATAGCACAAGCCTGAGACGTTTCCCCAGATACCCCTTGGAACAGGTCTTTTTCTTCAGCCATTGTTACAAGGCTACTGTTTAAGTCATAAAAAATACATTATCAAGACTCATTAACATTTCTACAATAATGATCACATTCTTATGCTCACTATTCTGTCTCTTTGATAATGTCTTACTGCTAGGTTATTGTATTGTACAAGGCAATCTCTATTTCCTTTTCTGTGAGAATATTATTCTCTCACAGAAAAGGAAATAGAGATTCTCTCATTTCACTTTAGGGTATTGTACCTTTTCTCTGTGTTACTACATAGAAATTTTAAAATGTGTGTTTTTGTTTTCCTTAAAAGACAAACGTTTCCACGGCCTTTTCAGACAATGATAATTTAATGTTTCCACCAAAAAGTACCATATTTTTAAAATACTATTAATATTCTTAATATTTTAAGAATATTAATAGTATTTTAATGTATTTTAAACATGTTTAAAGATAATAGCAGACTTTACATTTCTTCAGTAAGTGTAGTTATATGTTCATGTGCATGTGTGTGTGTTTACATACATACTTCTAATCTCAAAGGTAAACACTAAAATAAAGCATTAGGCATTAAACTGAAACCCTCTAAACAAATTTGGTAGCTGTCATATTCCTTTCACTTCTTTTACCTTCCATGTCTTTATTTTTAGTCTGCTATCTGGAAAAGGCTGCAAATTTGACAATAAAGAGGCCATTAAGATAAAGAATAAAACTCTTTGGGTAAAATGCTCCTAAAAACAAATTGAAAAATAATTGCAATAAAGTGTTAACCTGAAAATTAACTTGCTTTTCTTTGTCCCTTAAAATTACAATAATCATACAAGTTACTGGTCTTCTATATAATATCATAATTATTATTAAAGAGAAGGAAAATGAAAATTATATAACCACAATCTAGTCACAAATGTATCTATCAGATTCCAACTTTTTCATTTATTCTTTTACTTTGACTTGCCTTCCTTTTCTCCTTGCATTATAAAGTATCAGTGTATATGTAAAAGCACATTGCTTTTTGCATGTAGAACTAGCACATGGATGATGAAAAAAATTTAACTGTCAAAAAATTTAGCTTTCATCTGCAGAGGTGTTAATAATTACTTATCAAATTGGGAAGATTCCATCAAAGTAATGGAAAATATTATTGTTTGAACAGAAAAGAAGACCTTGCCTTTCATACTTTGTCTTTCTGATATATGTATTTAATATTAAATGATATGTTACATTTTTCACCACATGAACACAAATTTAAAATAATATCAGGTTAAGATGTTTAACAAAACTTCAGAAAATCTGATTTGCTGCAAACTTAGAGCTTCAATTGATGCCTTTCCTGGTCTTAAAAAAATTGAGAGCCAGACACGGTTAAGGGATAAGGGGTTTTACCTCAGTATTTTAATGAGGATCCCTTTTGGTGCACCACGTAGCCATGGTGGGATGCGCCACAATGCGCACACACCATAAATCGTGTATACAATTTATAGACCTTATAAATTAGCATATCTAACAAGGATGCCCCCATGGAAGGCCTGGATGAATGGTGTGATACTATCCCATCCGAATAATTCCCCCCTGAATGGGTCAAATCTCTAGTTTACAGGATGTGTTCTAATGAGGATATGGTATTCCCAAGACAGCATAGGGTTTTCCGGCTTCCTACTATGAGGCCTTTAGGATGTTTGGTCTCCTGGCCTGACAGAATGCTAGAACTGTGCTAAGGTATCAGATTTAAGGAATTACAACTATGCATGCTAAGAACACTGAGGGTACATAAAAGTTATATAAAAGGTATATAAAAGAAAAGGCAAAAAACCATCTTGGCATCACAATAAGGTCAAAGTTAAATAGCTAACCTGTTAGAAGTAGTATATTTTGGCATTGTTTTCTAAAGACATATTCAGGTTTTATATAACTAAAGTGGAAATTGAATAAAATTCAAAGTTATAGTCCAGAAAACCATTCCAATTACCATTTTATTTGCGATTTACTCCAGCTCCATACTGTTTACTTTTTCCTCTGTGAGCACCATCATGCATTTGCGCTTCTGTTTTTGTGCCTATATGAAAATGTTAATCATAACACTACTGTGTAGTTTGAAATTTATTTCATGAATATAGTGCACCTACATATTTCCCCTTAGGATACTCACACATCAGACACTGAAATTATGATTTCTGCAAATCTAAATTAAATTATCTAATGCCTGTAAAAGTACAATCTCATTTGCAATGCTTCTTGTCTCTACACTGTTTTATCTATAGTCTTGTACTTCTCACAGTTCTAGAATTGAGATATGAATTGTTGTGCAGGGAGGGTTTCTGTAGCCATTAATTTATGATATAAAATGACCCCACACTGGAAATTGCCACCTAATAAGGTAGAGTTATCAGTAAGGAGTCACTGCTGAAGGCACAGTTTTAAAATAGTGACTGCTAGATAGGTTTTAATTTTTAATATGAACTTTGTGGGAGTACTCTGTATAGGCTGCTACAGGAAATGACAATAATTTCTTTTTCTGAGCTGTTGATGATCCTGCCTAGAATAACATGCATGGCATAAGTCACTTGGTCAGACTTAACAGATGAATTCCTGGGTACAAGAAGCAGACAATTTCTGTTTTGGAATAGCTTGACTCTGTCACTAATTTTGACACAAATAGCCATTATTTTTATTTTAAAAAAACCCCAAAACAAACCTGAGTCTCTGTTTCCTGCAGTTTAATAATTTTGTCATTTGCATAATAGTTCATCAAATAACATACTGAGTAATGTAACTTAAAATCATCTGTGATAAAAAGCAGTCATAAATAAACTTAATGTCTCAGTCATTATAAATACATAGTAATTTGATGTGATTTGCAGTTATTGTAGACTTGTTAAATGTTAATGAGTTATAACAATACCACCTTGATTTCTTTTCAAGGACAGAACAGAAGAGTTCCCTGTGACTTTCATCATAGAAAAAAATGGAAAATTATCTGCTAATTTTGGTCAAAAACAAATTTAAAACTCTCAGTTTATGCTTACCTGCTTCAGATCTTTTCTAAGGAAACATCCAAGATTTGAAAACTGAGAGAAAGATATGTTTTACAATTGTGTCTCCTTAACAAATAAAAATTATTATTTTCTTAGGAGGAATTCTACTAGGACCAACTTTATAAAATGTGGTCCAATCATCAGAATGGCACTATTTCTTTTCTTTTGCAGAATTATGTTAATGTTTACCTTTCTTTGTTATTTAAGAGCTTGAAGATCATATGATTTTGTGGCATCCTCTCTGCTGAAAATTGAACACTTGTCATTGGCTTGAAACAAGGCATTAAGTATAAAGTTCACATTTACTAATTACTTCTAAATTAAATTAATTCCACTGAGCAGCAGCTATGTGTGTTTCCCTTGCTACTAATTCTGCAACACCTATCATCTTTTGCTATTGCACCTTTACATAGGAGTATTATCTGTACTCCAGATTGGTTAGAGTCAAAATCTATAAAATTATATGCAAATGTCTAGTGAAAAGAAACCCCCAAAAGAAAAGACAGCAACATAAATGGTAAATTTATGTCAAGCAAAACCATGAATACAGAGAAAGGCAACAATTAAGGAGACGCAAAAAATGAGGGAGAAGTAAAGGAATTCAGGAACTCTGTAGCTCAGTAGTCAGTGAGAGGGTTAACAATTAACCAACACATGGCATAAGACTGTGTCATATTCGTCTGTCAGGTTTTAACATATATGCTATATACCAGTGAGCTCTTGCAGTGCACTATATTTATATAAGAATATGTGGTTTTGCCTCTTGAATATTCCAGTTATCCTGGTTATATGAATAGCAAACAACTCAGTTGCACCCTCATTTAGCTTTCAGATATAAAGAAGTGGTAATAGACCTTCCTAGCTATGAGAACATTTGAGTTTCTATGTCTAATTACAATTTTTTGAAACATAGTCATGAAACACTAATCATTGTGACAATAGTCTTCTGTAAATTATACTATAGAAGAACAAAATGCAGGCAATTTAATGTTTGCTATGGTTCATCAAATTCAGACTCCTCATGCATAACTTGGTCACATTTATTTGTGCACCACAGGGGTATAACTCCAAAAGGGAAAGCCAGACTCAGAATGTGCTTCACAAAAAGATGTTGTTCCCTTGGCAACTAATATGGTACTAAATGTTCTGACAGCATATCTCACAACACTGAAACACATCGTTCTTATTGCAGAAAATGTATGCAACCCAAAATCCCATACTAAAAGTGAATACAGTAGATGTTCCTTTATATTTCACCCCAAAATGCTTGTCATCCATATGAAGTTGTCTCCCATTTCTCTACTCTTCTGCCATTTAATCATTGTTTTCTTCCTCACATATATTGTTTTACCTAATGTATCAGTCTTTTCCTCCAATTTTTTCTTCCAGTCCTAAATTCTCTGTCCAAGGTTCTTGTTCCCTCTGTTTCCCACATGCATTTCAATTTCTTTGTCTTTTCATCTGAGCTGAGACTTCTTAGGAAAATCTTTTCCTTTCAATTTCAGTTGCCTTGCTTTGCCCTTCTAATAATCTTTACTGGAGGCTGAAGAGGCTTTTTCTACATCAACATTTGTTCTGGGTTCAAGAGGCCAACTGGGACTATTTTGTTGTGTCCTATACGCTGTAAGAATCTTACAATACTTGCTGACCACTCTGAGCTTGGAACCTGATCTCTGTGAGACACCCTGGCTCAAAGTGATTATTGGAAAACAGGACAACAGAAATGCAATAAAGAGAATTCTGTGATTGGAAATATGCAATGGTCTTACCAGTGGTGAAACTCAACAGAAATATGGAGAAAATATACTGTTTAAGAGACATATATTCTGCAAATGTAGTCAGTGATACAAGCAAAGACAAAGAATAGGAGAACAAGTAAGGTGGATTCTCTTTGATCAGTTTTTTTTAATGTCCCTATGGCCTGGTTTAGTCTGTGATGGAGTTCATACTCTTAGCAGCTGGTACACTGCTGTACTTTATATTCAGTGTGAGGATAATTTTGATAGCAGACTAATATTTTGGTTGTTGCTAACTAGTGCTTAACCTAAGTTAAGGATTTGGCATTTTTCCATGCTCTGCCGCTAAGGAAGGACACAAAAAAGCTGGCAGGAGGCATAGCTAAGACAGCTGACCTGAAGTGATCAAAAGGATATTCATATAACGCTCCTAGAATCATACAAATTTTTGGGTTAGAACCATGAAAATGATCTAGTTCCAACCTTCCTGCCCCAGGCAGGAGCATCTACCACTCTACTAGGATGCCCAAAGCCCCATCCAAGTTGGCCTTAATCACTTCCAGGGATGGGCAACTTGTTCCAGTGCATCACGACCCTCAGAGTGAAGAATTTTGTCTTAATATCTAAACCTGCCCTCTTTCAGTTTAAAGTCATTATCCCTTGTTATTATTACTATTACTACATTGTCTTGTCATTTATTTTCCACCTTTTGTTATCTTTTTTTTGGTATAACTTTTAAAACGTTGCAGGTTTCATTTTCTCACGCAGCATTTTGATTCATAAAACTTTGATATTTAAGGAAACATTTTAGCATAAAAATTTACCTTACATTTTGTTCAGTATTTGATGTCTTTTTCAGAAACGTGTACACACAAAAACATCCAGAAACATATTAAATTGATTTATTTTAGCCTTTGTCTTAGGTTTAGGATTAACAGTTTTAATTAACAGATTAACTGCTTAGTGCAGGATAGCTTTCTGACTCAAAGAGAAGACAAGGTCCACTTTAGCTTTTAGATTTTTTGTCTGAAGATCAAATGTATATTTTCTTCAATACAGATAAGATTATATTGTCATAAGTAAACATAATAGAAACATTTAGGATAAGCAGTGTGATCATTGTAGGTTTTCCTTAGAGTTCAATAAAATTTAGTTAATATTTTCTGTTTGTGTGTTCATATACTCAGTTTCTCTTTCATTAGACAAAAGTAGAAGCTAGGGATTAACATGCTGTGAAAACAAAGCAGAATTTTTATTTTTCTAACTTTATCAGTGTCCTGATATTTCAGTTATGTTACAACTGAACACATAGAGTTTTAATTCCTTCTTGAAAAACACATCTTTTGCAGCTTTCTGCACAAGAGAAAACACTGGATAGCAGCTTGAAATGCCAAAATATTGGAGTTTCTCTCCTTTTTCTTTAATTGTTTTTTGAAATAGAATTTTCCACTTGAAACAAATCACCTCCCTTGACCTGCTGGCAATGCTTTCAAATGCACCCAGGATGCCGTTGGCCCTCTTGGCCACAAGGGCACTGCTGGCTCATGTACAGCTTGTTTTCCACCAGGACCCCTAGGTCTTTTTCCACAGAGCTGGGCTTTCCAGAAGGTCAGCCCTCAGCCCGTGCTGGTGCATGAGGTTACTCTTCCCCAGGTGCAGGATCCTGCATTTTCCTTTGTTGAATTGCAGACACTTCTGCTCTGCCCATCTCTCCAACCTGGCCAGGTCTTCCTGAAGGGCTGCACAGCACTCAGAGGGATCAGTCCAAAGCTCCTCCCAGCTTCGTGTCATCCATGTCATCCACCCATCTGCTGAGGAGGCATCGAGACCTTCATCCAAGTCACTGATGAATAAATTAAACAGTACTGGGACCCATATTGAACCTTGGGGTACACCACTAGTGACAGGCTTCCAACTAGATCCTGTGATTCTGATCATGTCCCTCTGGGATCTGCTGTTCAGTCAAATCTCAATCTGCGCTGTCCTCTCATCCAGTCTGTATGTAAAGAGGTTTGATAGTATCTGTTGTATGAACTGTTATTGCTCTTAGAAACTATTCTGATCTATAACCTTTTTTTCTAATGCACATTTTTTAAAATAGGAAAAAGAGATTAAAGAATATGGAGCTAGACTTTTCAGTGGCATTTAATAACATAGAAGGCCATGGCCACAAACCAAAATAGAAGGAATTCACTTTGAACAGGAAAAAGCACCTATTGAGAACACTGGAAAATGTTCCCCAGAGTCTCTGTGAAGCTTCCCCCTTGAAGACATTCAAAAGCCACCTCTGAGGAGAGTCCAGCACCAGGATATGGTCCTGAGCAACCTGCTCTGTGTGACCTTAATTCAGCAGTGGATCTGACTAGATGACCTCCTGAAAACCCTTCCAATCTAAGAGACTGCAATTCTATAAATTAGGGGAGATGTTAAATTCTACAAAGGTTTAAAAATTTTTAGGGTTAACAGTAAATATCACAGGTAGGTACTACAGCACATTAGAAACTGTATTTGTCAATTGTTTCCATTCAATTTTACTTTTTTTTTTTTTTTTTTTTTTTTTTTTTTTTTTTTAAGAAAGAAATTACACAGACGGTTATCAGGAGCACAGTGGAGTGTTGTGTTGCAAGCCTTGGAATGAAGGTAATTCAGCCTGAAGACTTTAAGTCTCAGAACTTACAGTTTTATGGCATTTCTTTTACTGTATTATGGATTAAATATATAAAACCACTTCTTTTAGAAATGTGTCCACTGGTCATGAGAGCTATAAGGACAGTTAAATCGTATTTGCTGATTCTAACTGACAACTGACATGGTGATTGAAGCAACTTCTATTCTGATTAAATTGTGGGTTTGGAAAATCTCTAAAGAATTCTGAAGGGTCAGAAGCCAGTAAAATAATAAGTTAAGGGACTTCATGTTTATAAACCCTTTTCAATGTCACCACTTTCCTTTTTAGACTGAAACTGACTGAAATAGTACTGCATTCCACTCCGGGGAACTGCAGGGGAGTCTTTTAAAACGGATGATCTAAGATAGAATTAAGCCAAAGGAGGAAAATATTGTATCTGAGAACCACTTACTGGTAATGAAAAGGGCATTGCCCTACTAAAAAAGAACAGGAAAGAGAGAAAAGGAGGAATGAAAAGGGAGAAGAATGAGGGGGAGAGAGAGGAGACAGAGAGGAAAAGCAGGCATTACCAGCAGACGGTCGGGGATTGCTGTTGATGTCCAGGCGGCAGGGTGTGTGCGCTCAGCTCCCGCGGTGATGGGCAGTCGGATGCATGGTGGGTGGGCACTTGGGCAGGATCTGCAGGGCCCTGGACAGGGTCATGGCAGGGATCACCATGGCAGGCTGGATCAGTGAAGCAGGGTGGAAAGCAGGTGGTTCAGGCAGGAATGAGGAAGGCAGGAACAAAGCAGGTAGGGCATCAGACAGGAACGCAGGGAAGCACAAAAGGCAGTGGCTGGAGCAGGTGAGGGAGATGAAGTGGTAGGGCAGGACACAAGCTAGGTGGCCAGCAGGTGTCCAGACAGCAAGAGGGAGAGCAAGTGAGCAAGGAAAGGCAAGCAAAACCAACTTCCAGTGAGGGCAAAAGCAAAAAGCAGGCTGGAGGCTCTTAGTTTACAATGCAGTTACTTTTTAGACCCCCTGGTTCCTCGCAAGGTCTGCTCACTGACAGGAGACCATTGGCACGGTCAAATGGCCAACTGTAGTCCATTTATGGAGACCATTTACCACTTGACTGGACAACCTTTCCAAAGGGCACAACGTCCTCCGTGGTCTCCCTCTGACTGCCTATCACGTGAAATGGCCGTCAGGAGAAGTCTCCCTAGAGACACAGCTTTCCTGCACCTTCTCCAAGCTGCCTCCTGCAAGTAGCTGTTGTGCAGCCTCTCCCCCACATACCTCTGGTAATTTCAAACAACATTGAGATAGAAATCAAGATTAAATTGGCTCCCCACAAACAGCTAAAAGTAGTCCATTTTGGCTTTTGTTTTTTGGTTGGGTTTGGGGGTTTTTTGTTTTGTTTATTTTTGTTTGTTTGTTTGCTTGTTTTCTTTTGAGCTTTCTTCTGTTTTTTTTCTGGTTTTTAACTGCAGGTAAACCACGGATGTTGCTTTATTTTTTAAATAAAGGATTAATTTAGACAACTTGTTTCCCTATAGAATAATAAAAGTAACTTATTTTTCCTGTCATATATTGCAGCTGTCATGTATAGCTCTTACCTTTAGAAGAAGCATGTTTTTCAGCTCACAGAGATATGTTTATGACAAAATGTAAGGCACTGCTGAAGCAGAATGTGTGTAAGCTGTCTTATACACCTACTTGAACACATACTGACTCTTCCAAAATGAAGTAGGAGGGTTTAATACAGCTAGTAATCAAACACAGTGGATCCAATATTATAGATATTTATTCTCAAATGTCAAAATCTTTAAGTATTCTAATAAAAGCAGGTTGATTTTGAGTACTGCTTGGTAACACTTCTTCCAAGTCTCTTGTGAAATATCTAGAATTCTGTGACACCTAGAAACCACAGAAGGATGACTAAGGACTTCATTTAAGGTTCTGCATTTATCTGAAACTCCAAATTTTCTATGAAATCGGTCTTATAATTGTTTCTGAGTATCTAGTTCTGATTGTTTTGCTGAAATATCAGTACATAATTAAAAGTAAGTAAATAGATGGATACTGATGGTAGCTTACATAAAGAAAGCTGGCAATTTTAGAGAATATTTGATACTAGATCCCATAAGAAAACAAAATTTAAAAAAAACCAAACAAAACAAGAGACAAAAATGGTACTGCTGTGAACAATTTATTGATAATTTTTTCATGGGTTTTTGTGGTATCAAATTTTTTAACTTGGAGGAAAACAGAAATAACTTCTCTGTGTGTTTGTATATGTGCATGTATATTTAAGGAAGAAAAATAATGGTAAAAATCAGAAAAAATAAGTTTATTATTGCACTATTATATATTTGAAGTTCATACAACTTTTTAGGAAAACTCAGCATTTAGCTTGTTTGAAAACCCAGTTTCATAAAACATGAAAAATATGTCAATCTACATATGTTTCATTTGATCCTTTTTGTACATATACTTTATACGTTTTATCTGATTTAACTGTAGACCACAAACCCTCAGAAGTAAACACTGTCTCCCCAGTGTCTAAAATATTTTGGAAGTTGCAGAGTTGATTTAAAAAAATTGCAATATATGCAGTTAAATATTCCTCCTTATCAATGTTTTGTCACACAAAAGTTTGTCAAAATCTCTGGAATATTCTCAAAATTAATATATACTTACTAAAATGAACTGGAAATTTGCAAATAAAAAATATAGGGTTTTGTCTTCAGAATCCAGGTTTTTTGGGGTTCTTTTGGTGTTTGTTTGTTTGTTTGTTTTGTTTGTGGGGTTTTTTTTGTTGTTTGTTTGGCTTTTTTTTTGGTGGGGATGGGGGGGGGCGTTTCAGAGGCAACAAGATTTTATTTTTCCAAATAGGAGAAGGCCCACATGATCATGTTGATCATGTAATAAAATGTTTTTGCATTCCACTGAATTTTCATTAATAAGCATGTTCATTTCTATTATATCTTCGTTGGTTTATTTAAACTTACAATTCAAATAATTTAATTAAAACACAATATTCCAGAAGGCTCGTTTATATACTTCTTTCTCACTGAAGAAATATCTACAATTTTGATTTTGGTTCCTGGTCATGGTAAAATTTTTTATTGTGTAGAAGATTTCCTGAGCCAAAGATTGGTGGAAAATCTATTCTTCCTGACTGAAAACTTATAACTTAACCAGTGTTCAGTCTGTAAAACTTTTGACATTATTTATATCTACAACAAAATGGCTTTGGCTTGCTTAAAATTTAAGGGCAGGGCTGCTACTTACTTCTACTTACTAACAAACTTTGGATCACAGCTTGAGTCATGACTCTCTCTCCATGTTGACATAAAAGTAGACACCAGTCAAGTCCTAGGAAAGGTAAAAGATAATGAGTGCATGAAGCTTACAGTAAGACAGGTTCACTGATATGAAAAAGCTTGTTTAGCAATTCCTCTCAAAAGTCTCAAACATCCATCTTTGCTTTTTAGTTTTTGTAGAGCTCTATTAACTATTTTCATTTTGTTTCCTTCTTCAAAAGGGAAGGAAAGAAATGAAGGAATCTGGCACTAACATAGGAACAAGGCCCAGAGGAAGGAAAGCGTTTTGTATGAACACCTTAGCTAAAAGAGAATAGTTTAAAAAAACCAAAACAGGAGGGCTAGAGAGAAATGCTATTTGCAAGTGTTTTAACCTCCTGAAAATGATAAATAATGGGACTAACAGCTGTTGCTTCTCTGTAACTCTGATAGTCAGTCGAAAGGTCAATAAATAGTGTTAGCTCCCTTTTGAGAACACACTTTTAAGCCAAAGTTCATTCATGTAACAATGAATGAAACTGCAAATAATGCAATTTTAGAGCTTTGAAGTACTACTTGCTCCAGTTTCTTGTAGTGCTTATAATTTTTAAATATTTTCTACATATTTATCTTTTTATTTTTTAGAAACTAATCAGAAAAGAGAATTTGAAATTTTCTGTTCATAGAGAAGACAGAGGATATGTGAAGCTGAAATACAAATTGACATGTCAGACATTAGAACAGAGAAAAGCTCAAACCTTATGATAGGACAACTCTTAACCCACATATATCAGAAAACATACACGCTAGTGTCAGGTAACTTGATATTAGCCAAAAAAGCTGAACTCTTTCCAGGGGTGGGCAGTGACAGGATCAGAGGCAATGGGAACAAATGCAGGAAGTTACATCTGAATATAAAGAAGTTCTTTTTTACTGAGTGTTACTGAGCACTGGCACAGGTTGTGGAGTCTCCATCTCAGGTGGTATACAAAAGCCATGGGATCCAAAAGCAATGAGATCTAGGTGGCCCTGCTTGAGCATGAGGGTTGGACCAGATGACCAATCTCAACCCTCTGTCATTTTGCAAGTTTGAATGTGTTGAGCCTAACTCTCTACTTAACTTACATGGGTCTTAAATGTCTTAAATGGGTCTTAAAATATCACTGTTTCATCTAGAGCTTGTAAACTTGATAACAGGCTCTATTCCAGTTCTTGCTGGTCACTGTGGATAACTCTGGGAGCTGAAACACTGAAGCAAAAGGACATATTGAGGTGAAGCTGGGACATTTGACAACACAGAGAACAGGGAAGATCACAAACCTCCCTAGAGAAGATTTTCCCAAAGGAAATCAGTTAACATTCATACATTTGCTATTCTTTTTCCTATGAAGTACGGACTAGCTCCAGCACAGATAATCAACTGTCCAGTGTTTCACTGAACATAGGGCTATTTAAACTACAAAACTTCTAACGAGTAGACTTGGAAAAAGATTTGTGCTTATGTACTTAACAAAAAGATTAAATGTGTATTTCATTGTCCTGTTTGCAAATTACCGTGTAGAAATGAAACTGAAAAATTAGAATAAATTTCTAAAATTTGATGGAAAAAACAAAAAAATATTGCTTTTGTTTTACATTTTTTTTCATTTTCCAACAAGGTAAGTGAGCTGCTTAGTCTTTTTCATGGGTAAATATTTTGATAAAACTAACAAAGGAAGAAGATAATCCATGAAGAAATGTTTGAACTGTTTTGAAATTGTAATAACTAAAAAAGCTGTATGATCAAATTGCATGCATCTAAGTAAACTTAATATGCCAATATAAGTGCAGGGAATATAATTTACAGATAAATTGCTGAAGAAAGCAATTTTTTTGCCACAAATACTGCAAGAATAAATTTTCATAAATTACTTCGTTATTCAATCTAAAGGTTGACGTATAAATTCATCCTACATCAAAGATACTTTTAAGTCAACAGATGTAGACTGCATTTAGTATGACACTTGATTCCATTTTAATATTAAAAAAGATCAAATGACCAAATCAGTTTTCAATAGACTGGAAAACATTGATTGACATTATGTTGTTGGAATCTCTGTGATGTCTGTGACAGACTAAATAATTAATATAAAATTCATATTGGTAATACCTGCATGTAGGAGACAATGTTGTATGAAGTTAAAGCAGAGAAAAAGGTGTTAATTCTAAACTGCAAATTTTGTGAATGCAAAATTGTTTGTCTGCAATGTGCAATTGCTCTCTTAAAAACCTTTTTTTCATTGTTTATATTCACTATTTTGTTCTTGATTTCTTCATTTTTACATTCAATTTGATTGTCAACTATTAAAATCTTCATATAAACAAGTTTTGAAAAGTATGCTTTTGCACAATAGCAGATCAGTGAACAACAGAAGACTTCAAGACTCAATGTCCAGGATTAGAAACTTGAAGAGAAAGCTGAAAAAGTGGTAAGAATATAATGTAATAAATATGTAAATCTATGTAAATAAATATAATGCCCTAATGTGTACTATTTATATGGTTTGATTTGGAAGAACGGTGAGCCAGCCTGTATGAAATGAGATTGACTTTGCCAGCGATAGCCAAGTTTTGTGTCTTGTGATAAGGACTATGAAGAAAAGAGCGAGACATTCAGAAACTTCCTACTGCTATAAATTCAGATAATTATTCCTAAGCTTGACCACTTATTTGATGGGACTTTAATGCTAGGAAGGACCTTTTTACTAAAGTCCTCTACCCACTTTTGACTGACTGCTTCTTTTCTGTGTAAATTGTTACAATTCCTCATGTGTGCTCCCCATTTTTCTCCAGAATAACTAGCTTTGGAAATAATGTAAAGATGCATCTCAGAAGGAGACCTTCCACTCTATCTCTCGTTCTATTTTATGGGGTTGAAACCCAAAGTCTCATTTAATTTCCTTAACCATAACTAGAAATTTGCCAAGAATACTGCAATTAAGAATATTCTAGCCTAGGCAAAACATGTCTTACCTTGCATAAGAGCTAGGAGAATTGGAAATCAAATCTGTAGTTTTTATATATTATGCGCATTCATGGCAGTGATGAAAAAATATTGCTTTTTCCCAATTTTAGAATGCTATTCCCCTCCAAAATCTCTTCCTGTTGTTCTGAAGGCTTAGAGATATTTGGTGGTTTTTATTTTATTGTTTTGTATAAAACCGATAGTTTTTTACATTTTGTAAGTTGAGAATAAAAATAAGGCAGCAAGTGATAAGGGATATAAAAGTGACTGTGCATCCATGGGCTCTAATACTTTGGACAGTATCATATTCACACAGAAATCAAGAGTTAGAAAAAGGTTGCTTTAGACAGCACAGAAGAATTTAAATTCAATAGTCTATTTTGAACAGACAGTAAGGATTCCTGAGTAAAACTCCTTAGGTATGCATGCTTGTCCAATGAGCATAATGCTAAATGTCCATGAGCCAGATGTCAGTTGACTAGCACGCCTGAAAGCAGATAAAGCATAGTGCCATGTATGTAGCTGTGGAATGAGATTCAGTGTTGTGAAATATTTGGGCTAATTAATATTATTTCTTGGGTTGGTTAATTAGCTTCGGGGTGGAATTATATTTGACAGGGGTATGTGGCTGTGATTCTGGAATTAGATAATTTGCTGCCTGCTACTTCATGCTTTATGCTTCACTGAAGGGTGCAAGCAAACCCTGTGATGCAAGCTATGTGTATGGCAGCTATGCTGTACTAACCTTCTTTGCAAAAGGTAAGCTCTGATAAGCTCCGTTTACTTATATGGTAGGTATGTTTTTCTCTGTGAAGAAAGGATCCTGGCTTTCTGGATAAATTTTCCTTCACTTTTATACATATTTTTGGCGGTCTTTGAAGACCTTTGTTAATGAGGACTTTTAATCGGTATTTGGTTTTATGATTTTTGGTTTTTTTTTTTCCCTCTCTCAGTCATTTTGAAACAACTTATAAACATTTTACTACAGCTGAGTGTAAACAGTTTTGCTTTACTTTGATATTTGTTTACAAATTTTGTAGACTAGTCTGCAGGTAGGGTGGATTAGGCTTCGCTAAAACAAATAATTTATATTTTGAGACAGATTAACAGACTCTGCTAAACTATGAGGGATATATGATCCGTTACTAAGGGAAAATAATCTGGAACCCACCATTTTAACAAGAAGGCTTCACTTAAATGACATGAGGCTAGATTAAAAAGCAGAGACCTGGATAAGCATCTTAACACAGGTATGAAGTGATGCAGTTTGAAGGAAGTAGAGGATAGCTACATTTGGACAAATGAAGGGATGTGTCCACAGTGTGCATGGTAAGACAGACCCTTAAGCAACAATGACCTTAGCTGAATATATTGGACACATCAAAGTGTGGCACTGAACATCTACCAAACTGATCTGAAAGTGTCTCAGCAGGGTGTTTTTATCTTCATGGAATCATAAAATAATTTAGGTTTGATAGAATATAGAATAATTTAGTTTGGAGTGGGGAATCCTCACTCAAGGCAAAACCAGCTTCAAAGCTGAATGTGTCTTTGAAGTTACATCCAGTTGTTCAGAGATTTGGTTGAATTTTACCTAGAGTGGTGTCAACCTAGGGACTTAATTCCTGCAGTGTGGTTGTAACCTCAGTATAATTTTCTCTGACCTAGGTGCATGAGCAGGTGGTCTTTTTCTCAGTCTCTTTTGTAACAGTATGCTGTCCTTTCTTCAGGCTTTACTCTGTTTGGGTGAGAGTGAAGACAGTCCAGCACCTGCTCCTGTGATTTGATGAAGAGTATGGGACATTTTATTTGATACATATGTATTTTACTGTTTTTCTTTGTTCTACAACTCCTACTAGAAAACTGTTCTCTTTATTTTGAATGTCTTCTTTATCCACAAAGTCCTCAGTGAGAAATTCTAGGAACAAGAATATTTAGGCCTCTCTTTTGGCCAGAAAAGGCCTCTTAGTTATGATGCAAACAGTCTAATATACTTTAGAGTAAAATACTTATATTCTCTGATGTATGCTAACAGGAGGAGGTATGTGAGTACCTTGTCTCATACTGCTGAGTAAGAGAACATATGGGTACAGGAACACACTATGAAGGCTGACTCCAAAATATATTAGTACCTGTTTTTTGAGATATGAGAGAAACTTAACTGTGCTAGAAAAAAAGGGATTATATAACTTCTTCCCCTTGAAAATTCAAGTAGGCTGTAATGAATCCTTTTTCTGCTAAAAAAAAGGAATAAATAAAAGAAAAGGAGTAAAAAAGAGTAAAAAAGAGAAAGGAAAAGGAAAAGGAAAAGGAAAAGGAAAAGGAAAAGGAAAAGGAAAAGGAAAAGGAAAAGGAAAAGGAAAAGGAAAAGGAAAAGGAAAAGGAAAAGGAAAAGGAAAAGGAAAAGGAAAAGGAAAAAGAGAAGAACAAGAAATCATTCAACATCTGAATTCTCTCAAAGAACTTGGGATATTAACAATTCACTCACTATATTGCTTCCATCAGACAAAATTCATCACTATTAGCACTGTGAGATACAGGTAAAGATAAGCACTATAACAGAAAAAAAGGGTAGAAATTAGGAAACAAGTCTATAATTTTAATAATATTATTTTGATTAAGACTTTCTTTATAGTAGGAATGTATTTCCTCCCCCCCCCACCCCTTTTTTCTCTAATAAATCTGGTCTATAAGCATTTCTTTATTTAGACTAGTAATATTTTAATTAGCATTAAAATAAATTTTTGACTTTACACTTGACGTGTATTTCATTTCTGCCCATAAGTTTTTGAGTACAACATATTCAGTAATGGTGCTATCCTGCATAGTATACTAAGCTGAGGTAGATGAGACACATGGCAGGGTAGAGTAGGTAGAGACTTTTACAGTGCAGACATCAGTACTGATCTTTCAGAAAAAGGGCCCTTATGAAGTGGAACTGAAATAAAATAACACTTTTACCAGATTCAACAGTTTTAAATAGATGTCTCTCCTTTAAGTGCTAATGCAAGATACTTTTTGGCTTCTGTTTGCATTGTTGGCGGAGAATGTGGTGTCATGTTTTTCCTCCCTGCATGTCAGTCTGGTCCTAGCTAAGAAGAACAGAAGGGCCTTTTGGAAAGGTTTTTTAAATAAGCACATCGACGCCTATATGTTTGCCAAGAATTAGAAGTGGTTAGACGGAATACTTGAGACAAAGGAAGAGCTACTACCTCATTTATAATAGTTGCACTTTACACTTGTGTGCTGATTGCATAGTTATAGAACATATTTAGAGAAAAAATATGAATGTGTGGTTGTGTCTGTGATGATGAAAGCTGTGGGGGCTATATGCTACTTATAAATGACAACTGAAACGAGCAGATCACAGGAGGTCAGCCACTCAAAATTCTAAAAAATTCTTCATGCTTTCTGTGGCACACTTCCACTGTGGGAAAGAAAGAATTTTTCTTCCCTCTTCAGACTTTTTTTTTTTTGTGTGGGAGAGCAGGAGGGTGGGTATAAGGTGAGTGGACATTATTACAATTTAAGCTCTTTGGTTAATTTTTGGCAGAATACATTGAGTGCTGGTAGCTTGGTGTGCAGCTGCAGAGCAAGCTGCAGGTTGAGCTCTGGGTGGGAGCTTGAGGCAAGAGGCAAGAACATAACAAAGGGGCCTGTGACACCTGACCTGGGGACTGGACACTCGGAGATATGCCAGGAACAGAGGACTTAGCTAGAAGACCCCAGACTATCACAATTTAGACTGTGAGGGTATAAAAGCCCAGGGTTTCCTTGGAGTAACCCAGTTCAAGCTATTATGCTGTTCCTGCACCATGATTAAATTCATTTAAGCATCCAGACAACTGAGACTCTGCTGTGGGAAACCTAGGGTTGAGCTGGTAGGGAAGCTTTGTGTGTGAATGGTATGTGAAGGAGTCAAGTGGAGAAGCTGTTGGCTCATTGGAGCCACTTGCTGAAAAGTAGCTCAGTCCCACTCAGGTTGTGCAAGTGTGACAGTCACAGTGGCTCCTAGATGGTCAGACATGAAAGTTAATTAATAAATTGATCCTAGAATCCTGACCATAGTGAGAAAAAACTTACTAATGGCTACTATGGACTATTTGGTGGATCTGAGTGTTAGCTATTTTCATATAATTTTTCTTTATTTTGCTGACAGTAATGGGTTGGGTAGGGGCAAATACAAGATGTATGTATCTCCTCCTAGTTGAGCTCAATGGCATATTTCTTCCAAGAAAGAATGAACTCTCCAACTTATCATGTTTAAAGCTGTCCCTAACTTTATTAACATTTTGTACTTGCAGTAACTGGAGGAGTCCAAAGTTGCATGTATGGAGTTCAAAGAAGGTCAGAATATGAAGATAAGATATACAGGCAGGTTGTCTTTTTTGTTGTTGTGTTGCTGGTTCATATTTCTCTTTTTTTGTGTGGAGGTGGAAAAGTGAAAGTGGCTCTTTAGAAATCAGAAATTTTGTCATTTTACCTTGTTGCCCACGCACAAAATGCAGTACAATAGAGTAGAAAAGCAAAGAAGAGGACAAGCAATAAATGAGTGCGTAGAAGAGGAAAAAACGTGTAATGGGGAGTGGGGGATAGAAATCAGAAGGAGAAAATGATGGGTGGTGAAGTATTTTCACAGCTAAAATAGCCTTTTAAATAAAGTGAAATGATATTTAAAGTAATGAGAAATGTGGAAAGATGATGAAAGCATGAACCCTGCACAGGACAGCCACAAGAATTGCACCATTTCCCTGAAGCATTCTTCAAACCCTATTTGAGCTCTGTCTGGCTTGGTGCTGTGACCACTTCCCTGGGGAACTTGTTCCAGTGCCCAACCACCCTGCAGGTGGAAAACCTTTACTTAATATTGAACATAAACCTCCACTGACACAGTTTCATCCATTCCCTCAGGTCCTGTCACTGGGCACGAGAGAGTAGAGATCAGTGTCTCCTCTCTGCTTCCCCTTGGGAGGAAATTGTAGACTGCAGTGAGGTTCCCCATCAGGCTCTTGTTCTCTAGGCTGAACAGACCAAGTGACCTCAGCCATTCTACATACAACTTCCCCTCAAGGCCCCTCATCATCTTCATAGGCCTCCTTTAGACACTCTGTAAGAGATTTATATATTTCTTATAAAACTGTGATGACTAGAAGTGCACACAATGACATCTGCTTTATTTGGCCCCTAATCCTTACCCAAAGGCTCTCAACCATGCAATCACCAAATGCAAGCAACATTCCTGGCCCTCCATGACATACAACACCAACTCCTGGCCTTGCCTGCCCTGTCTATCCATCCTGAAGAGGCTGTAGCTGCCCAACATGGCACTTCAGTCATAGGACTCATCCCACCAGGTTTAACTTATGCCAGTGATGTCAAATCTCTGGGTGTAAAGCATTGAAGTCACCGTGCTCCGTGCATTGGTGTGGAAACATTTCAGGTGTGGTTTATTGTAGCCAACACCTCATGGAGCAGATTGAGGGATCCCACTAGTGCTCACTTCTTCAATTCTTACCATACCATTATTTATCAGTTGCAATCCTCGTTTTTGTCCCTTTCTCCCTTCCAGGTTCTGTATATCTGGTAGCTTAGCCATGGATGCTGGGGTAAAAAGAAGTAAAAAAAGCAGGAAATACGACCTCATATGTCCTAGAGTAGCTGTGCATCCTGAAGAGCATTCTACTGCAGAAATGAAACCAGATACTTTTCTCTCTCCTTTGCTGACACACTCAGGTGTACATTTTCTTTTCAGTGTGAATGATTCTCTGAGACCTGCAACTGTGATTCCATGCATGCTTAGAATTCAGGCATGGCCTAGGCATTGCATAGCTTCTGTTTAAGAGTTTCTGGAGCTCAGAAAAAGGCAGAACAGTATGTTTCTGCTAAAGGACACATTTCACAGATACAATCAGAGTATGCTGAGCAGATGGTGCTTAACATGTGCTTTCAGGAAATCCATGCTTAGGAGTAGCGGTCTGTAATACAGGACTGAATGTCAGCTAGAAATGAGTGCATTAGGTAAGCTTCAAGAGCCTATATTTAGTTTTATCTGAAAGGAATGAACGTTTATCTAAAAGGAATTCAGTTTCTGCCCTCTGAGACTGTTCCACAATGTGCATCAAAGTGTGGTAGGTAAGTAAGTTTTGAAGCTTTCCTTCAAAAATGCAAGGGCTGAATGAAAATTTCGATAAAAAGGCAACTTCACTTTCCAACTAATAATTTCTAATGATCATTCTTTCATTCTGAGGATAAATTCTAGGTTTTAGATCCCAAATGCTCTCACAGTCCTGTGTTAAGGGCCTACATTCCAGTAGGAGGATCAGAGGAAGACTGGATTTTACAAATGTGCTTAGCATTTTGTGAATGAGCTATTAGAATTTTCCCATTCAAATTCTTTAATTGTGATTCCACCGCAAATGTTTTAAAGGAATCTAGAAAACCAGCACTTCAATTTTATTTCTTTTTGAGATCCACTACAGAAAAAAAAATAAAATTACATCACTTAATTTAAAGACCCTTAAAATCTTTTCTTGGATCACATCCTCAGTGGGAAAAAAAGTCACACTTCTCATGCTTACTGGTAAAATGGTGAAAAATAAGAAATTTCCCTCTGCTCTGGTATTAAGTAGTATAAGACTATGTAACTTCCAGATATATTTTCAGTATTTTATTGAATGGAACAGTACAATCATTCCATTAAACATGGTCACATTCATTGAAATAACCATAAAAACACTCGCCCATTTCAGTGGGCTTCCATTCAGAACTGATGTTACTTAATGCTATTATTTCTGCATTGGAAAAAAAATGCCTAGAGAGCAAGACTTTGTTCTGGTAACAGCTTTTTACCTAAGAGTCTACAGTCTTAATAGGCAAGACGAAAAATAGAAGGCACCAAGAGTTAAAAAAGCTTTGTAAAATAATATGGCAAGTTAATGGCAAAGCAAGAATAGAAAACATAGATTCTGAGTCTGAGAGTATTTATCCTATTCACTAGAGAAATGACATCAATGAATAGCTTGTTGTGCAGATAGAAGAAGGTGAAAAAGCAGTGTATATTAAGAGATGATTTCCTGTTGCTGATGGATGTTGTCTTGAATGAATTTATGAAATCTGTGACAAGATTAAAATGACCTGGATTAAGACTATAAACTATATGCAAAAATGTGATAATCTAAATACCATAAGAATTCTATATTATGCTTCAGCTTGTCACTTACATTATTTAGAAAGATATTGAAGGAGAAAAAAAACATCTTTAAAGGAAAAGAGTGAATATCATACAAAATATAAGCTTACGGACCCCCACACCCATCTTGCCTCCAAACAACAAAAATACAGAAAATTGGGGCTTGCTGCTGACTCGCAGTTTGAAAATCTGCATCAGTTCAGACAGCTTTATAGCTAGTTCATCACGTGAATCATTCTCTGATTTTCAAAGAGATATAGCTGCCAACCAGTAAAATAACTCTGACCCCAGACATTCAGACACTTCTATGCAAAAATTCCTAACCCTGAAGACACACAATAAAAATGCGATGTCCTCTCTAATTAAAACAGAAAGGTCAAACTTACATCTGTTTACTTTCACGCTTTGGCAGACCTCATAAACAGAATTAGGCCTATCAGTTTCTCTACTGAAGTGTTTTCCTTGACAATCCTGGCAGTTGAAGGCAATGCCTTTGTCTGGCTCTAACAGTATTTAGGCAGCCTCACCTTCCTTTATGCACTTATTTCCTTGTTTTCTCTAGAATTGGACAAACTTCTCACTCTGTATTCCTGTACTCAGCTCTTACAGACGTGTAAGGCTCTGACTCAGTAGTTAGCGTGGCTAGCTATGGCAGTCACAGCATAGTTTTGTGAGACCTGAGAACACAACTGTCAGAACAGCACAAAGAGTTGTGTGATTTTCCTGGCTATTTTTAACTTGGACACTATGTAAGAAGGCAGATGGATAGGAAATGGTGTTCTGTTCTATTCTGTTAAAAAACATAGTTCTTCACCGCCATCCAGGTCATGCCATACTTTGCTCACAAAATCTAAATGTTTATATATATATATATATATATATATATAATTAATATATTTATTTATGTGGTTGGGTGTTTGGGGTTTTTTTGTTTTGTTTTGGTTTTGGTTTTTGGGTTTTGTTTTTCTTTTTTTTATTTTTCCATAAGGACCACTAGAGTGATCCCTTCTTTCAGGAATTCTAATGAAATTGTCAGTATACTGGGAGCATATCTGATGAGAAAACGGAGGCATCTGCAGGTTTGTGACTGTTCCCCAGTAAAGAAAAATTGAAAATCAGGCAAAAGGATAATTTTCTTGTTTTTATAAAAAACATACAGTGTTTGTATAGGAGCTATAATATACGACAGATAATGAGGTGCTGCTGCCAAGCAACTAAGATATTTTTTGTTCTGGACTTGCACCTTAACAGAAAATACTTTACTTCCATCACAGGGTAATATCTGCTGTGGTAATGCCTCATTTTGTGGTGATGATTTAGGAAAGTACAGTAGGAGTATGGAATCCCCTCCTGCAGATATAGGAAAATTGTCTCCTCAATGAGAAAAATCTGTTTGCACAGAACAAAATGTCAGTGACGCTACTAACAGAAAAACAAGCCCATATATTCTAAATATCCATGGACCAATATTATTTGATATATGAATTATTTTACTTAAATTAAAAAAAACTTAGCCACAGTGGATCAGAACAATGGAATGTTTAAGAGTCACAATGCTTGCTTATAGATACAGGTCTGTAAAGGATTTCTAGGTGTTGTCGTATTATACATGAGTGTCTGTAAATATTTTAAGATAACACCTGTTGTGAATTGTGGCTAGTTAATACAGGTCTTAAAAATTGAGAGCATTTTTTTTCATTATCCTCTAAATTATGATAAATTGAAAACTGAGTGGTCACCTGATATGAATATTGATGAAGTTGCATATGTGTTTTACTTGCAGATAAAATCCAAGTATTTACCTGTACAACTGAATAATACAATAAATTAGAAAAAAAGCTTTTTCCAGAAATTATTTATTTTCAGATAAAAAAGGCAATTGATGAGAACAAACTCACATATCATGATTTTAAGGCATTTTACATAGGAAAATACATATAAGTGCAAATCTTAATTTATTCCCACAAGCCATACCCCCTGCCATCATAATCTCATAATGACTGTGTATTTTGAGTGAGATTTCACTCTGCAAACCCTATTTTCTGTGCTCATTCAGAAGCTAAATTGGCAGGTGATTCCAAACATTTAAACTTTCTTGAGACTCAAGTGATATCACTGGAGTTAGTACATATTTTCTACACATATAAATATACCTCCATCTCTTCAAGGAGATAGTGAGATTCCCTGTGAAACTGTCCTCAGGAACAAGGGAGTAGAACAAACCTGGCAGATCTTTAAAGAAGTCCATGGAGAGCAAGAGCTGGCAATCCCAGGAGCAAGAAATTGGGCATGGAAGTTAAGAGACCTGTATGTCTGAATAGAGATCTGCTGGTCAAACTAAAGAGAAAGAACCAAATGCTTAAAATGCATTCCACAAGTGGAAACAAGCACAGGTGACCTGGGAAGCATGTAGAGAAGTTTGGTTGTATAGGAGTGGGGAAAGGAAGGCCAAGATAAAATTGGAACTCAACCTGGCAAGGAAGGCAAAGAATAGAAAGGACTCCAACAGATATGTTAGTCAAAGAAGGTGCACCCATCTGCTCTCTCTTGTGAGTTCTGTTTGCTAGAACAGGAAAAACTAGAACATCATTTGCACACAGTAGGTTCTTTCAATACAATCATTAAAAACAACTTCAGATGGTAAAACAAATGTGGTCTGCCTGTCCTTTCTGTTTGTTCATTTGGATTTGCAAGGGGTAGTGAGTTTAGTCCTGGAAGTAGGAGTTCTATTAAAGGACTTGTTTTCAGAGCCAGAAATAATAATAATAAAAAAAATCCTGGTCTGTTTCATTTACCAAAACATAGAACACAGCATGACATTTTGCATATGTTCTTTCTAGCATATAAATCCAGTGGCTAATAGTAGGAAAAGGTGAAACAATAAATCCTCTTGACTTTATTCAAAATATTTCTATAGACCATATAGGCTTAGATGAAGGCAGGAAGCACTAGAGACATTGGTCATTAATGAGACACCACAAGCTGATTGTGGTTTGCATCAGGCTGTGTACAGCACCTGGCGTGCAGAAGTCAAGCTGCAGCAAAGCCCGATGGTGAACCAGACTGAAAATTTTTTTTAACTTGTGTGGAATAAGGAAACACTGCTTTGGTGCAGAGCCAAGAGTCTGTTGAAAGTGGGGGTGGGCAGTGGGGTACTGGTCCCTGGGCAAGGTGGAGAGCAGTTCCAGGGGGAGCTGGGTTGGCAGAGTCCTCAGGACCATGACATTTATTCATGGAAAAGGGCTCAGGAGTATAGCAACAAGTGATCAACACCCCTGATGCCACCTCTTCAGCAAAATGTATATGGTATTGAAGGGAATTCTTAAATTCTCCTTACACTTAAGTCTGCCGGCTCTATTTTTGTACATTTTCTAATACTGTTAGCTTCCTTGCTCTTTATCCATTAAACTGACAGTATAGTACTTGAATATGTTGTCTCCAAGTTTTATTGTGTATGTTAAATTTTTTCTATATAGAAATAGTGCTTCTTCCTCTCTTTGATCAGCTTTGCCCACTTTTTTCTCTCAGTGAACAGCTTCAGTTACTTATCAGTTTTTGTATCCCTTTAATGACCAGTTGCTGACCACTGGTAATTGTTATTTTTTTTATCCCTGGTGCCTCCCTTGTATTTCTTCAGCTGCACTTTTAGACTTTCTGATCCCATTTTGTAATTGTACTTCTTAACAGTTGTTAACTTACTAGTGACTGTTTTTATTCAACAGCCTTTGAACTGTGGATTTCGTTGAAACATAACTATTTTTTTATTAGCACAATATAGTGGCATGTACATCCTTGTCTTAGGGTCATCGATTGTTCACTTTTTAAAATAATAACCCATTAGAAGATATGTATAGATTTAATGCCTTGATAACTACTTGTTATTAACATCTGTTTTTAATAGCAGCATCACTGGTGTGTTATTCCGTGTGTTTTAAAATAGTAAATAATTATGGTTATATATTTAAAAAAAATCTAAATTAAACTTTAATTCTGAATGGGGAAAATCCAGTTCACTATAAATACTGCTGAGCATAATGAATATTACTAGATCTGTGGATTATTTTAAACAGGGCAAGCAATATTCTATAGGCCACTTTAGAGAACATTTGCTATAGAAGAAGAAATGCCTTACATTTATTATATTCCTGCTTGCCAGGATTTCTCATATTTAGGCTCATACTACTTTCCAGAATGACAAGTATCTTGGGAAAAAATGAAAGACGTGCTTAACAAGATGTTCTGCAATATCCACTGATGTCACTAGAAAGGCTGTCCCTGGGCTTGGATCAGTCACAGACCTCATTGTGTATATGCTGCAAAGGTTGGAAGAAAGAAAGCAAAGCAAAATAAACAGATGAAGAAAATGCCAAGAACAAGTACAGGTGGTGTGAAGACAACTAGGGTTCAAGCTTGCACTGTTTGGCTCAGTAAACATTCAATTCAGATTAAAAAATTCCAGTAGCACACAGTGAGCCAGAAGAAGAATTACCCTAGAGCACATAAGTGACTGGACGATGTGAAAAAAAGCCTTGAAGCAAGATGATGAAAACTACCCTTGTAGTTGCAGAATGAATAGAATATTACAGCATGTAAGGAAGAATATTTTGTGAAGAAATGTTATTTTTTAAAAAGCCTCTCTTCTAAAATTATGAACAAAAATGCATGCTAAATTGTGCTGGGGTCCCCATACAATTCCATGCACATCACATAAAAATAAAATAATTCATTGTGAGTAATGTTAGTACTGAACAAGAAGCAACAAAATAATTTTAAATAATAATTAGCCTGATGCTGTAGCAAGGTCCTTTAGTATTTTGTTAAATTGAGTAGTAAAAGCATTTGCCAAAAGGACATTATAAACTAAGAATGTTATTGTCTTCTAGAATACAGATATTAATGTAGCTTGACTTAGCCTGCACACAGCACAACACATATGGCTATGCCTCTGCTCTTAGTATTTCAAATTTTTTGCTACCTTTATGTAAAGGGCAAGTAAATGACTTTTTCTGTTGCCAACATCTGTGAAGATAATGAGGAACTGTAGAATTAAACTAATATAAAATAGTCTGAAAATTGTAAGTGGACATTTCAGTGACAGCAGGGCACCTGACTTCAAAGCTCCTAGTTTGAATCTGTTCATCCTTTCATTGACATATAGATTAATCCAATGTGCCTGCTTGCACTTTGTGAAACCTAATTTGTTGTAGAAGGTATTCACTTTCTGCTGAGCCCAGCAAAGTAGACAAAAATGTCCTTTAAACTTTTTTCTTTTCACTTGTACCCTTGGAAATTCATTGTTTTATTTCCCTTGTGTTACAATTCCTGTTTCTAAGAATTTATTTTTACAATTCAGAAGCACTGTAAGTGGATACCCTTTTATTCTTTAGAAAGTGCCTTTTTAGGGGGGGCTGCACATCACTGAGAGATACTGTGGTTGTTGTAAAATTTGCATGTAATAGCTTTGAGGTTTAGAGGCAATAAGAGAGCTAGGGGGCTTCAGGTTAGAGCTCAGAGTAAATTCATTAATTCCTTTTTTAACTGGAAGTACCTAAAAAATTAATGAATTGGGCTTCCTGAGCTCAGTTTGCTATGTAGTGCAGTAAACATTTTTTTTTATTTTTATTTTTTTTTAAGGATTACTTGTGGCTTTACATATTTAATCTGTAGAAAAAAATGTGGAGAGAAAAAAAGGAATAACAGTAAGGGAATAACTTCTCTCACATACTGTGCTATGTGTCACAATTGCTGCTGTCCTAGAAAGAGATCATCCTAGTACCCTGACGCTGCAGTCAATACAACCACAGCTATACTCACATATACACATATAGCTAAGGGGATGCACTGGAGTCTACCCAAAGTGTAATGGTTTGACAAAAATTAGTGCTGGAATGCAGCTACACAGGAAGCATCCCACTCTGGGGTAGGTTCATAGTATATCTTTGGTTAATTGCCCATTCTTTCATCTCCTCCAAGGCAATCATATATACATATACATATATACATATATGCATGTATACATATATATGTATGTATACGTATATATACATATGTACGAGTACCAGCTGCTGTGGCACGCACAGCAGTGTCTTAGGAGGAGCTTAGCCAATACACATGTATTGGGTCTATGCTATTTTCATAACATAACGAAAAGATACACAAATGATTTGACAAAGTAATATAGCCACATCCATGAGGTGCTGCAGCCAGGCCTTATTAACTTCAGGGTGACATTTTGCTGTGTTAATCTATTGGCTTAGGTTAGTGGCAGTTTAGTGACTTTTATGCCATGGTCCACTGAAGAATGTAGACATAACCAAAGATAGGAAAATATGATAAAACTTGTACTGAACACAAATGATGATTTAAATAATTAAGTAGAAGTTCTCAAACACTAAGTTCATTTCAGTCTTATAGTTCTAGAGTGAATATAGCCAGTATTGTCTTAGGTATTTAATGGTACTGTGCAGTGAAAAATCTACTAAAATAAAAAGTTGACTTCAGGCCATTTGGCTAAAAATGAAGGGGAAAATCTTATCAGTACCAGTAAAAAAACCCCTCAAATTTTGAAAAATGTGTAATTCCTGCTTTTTAACAATTGCTTCATCTAAGTCTCTTGTCTTTTAATGGTAGTAGTCCATAACAGGGGTTACTACAGATGGCAATAAGTCCTCTTTGAAAGACATAGGTGATCTTATATGAGAAAAATCATGGTCACTCCCAATATTTGTTGTAGGCCAAGAGACCAATAACACAATCTGAATCTGGTCTTTCTTAAAAATAAATGTTACATATTAAGCACTATCAAGAAATAAGAATTGGAAATATGTAACTGGAAAATGTAAGACCACTCATTGACAGCAATAATTCAGATAATATTTTCTTCAGTCAATGTCTGAAATTGTGGAATGAAAAGACAGAATAATTGTTTCTGAAAGAAATATGTGCATAAGAGGGAAGAAATATGGGAATTTAATCTTGTCCCTGCAAATGATAACAGATAGATGTAAGCACAGTATTTTATTAGTTTAAGTTTTTAGTTTATATGGTTTTGTCATTTGTTGCCCATTTGACGAATGCATATCTGAGAAAAATTTAATGCCAGGTGCAATATATTTTGGCTTTTAAATAGCATCTTAATGTGTGGTGTTTTTTCCTGGCATAGAGTTAAATTTCTTCATAGTGGCTAATACAAGGTTGTGTTTTGGACTTGTGATGAAAACAAGGTTGATAACACAGGGATATTTTTTTATTCTTGCGCAGTGCTGTCAAAGATTCAAGGCCTTTTCTGCCTCTCACGCTGCCCCATCAGGAGGAGGCTGGGAGTCCACAAGGAGCAGGGAGGCAACACAGCTGGAGCAGCTGAGGCACAATGATCAAAGGGCTGTTCTGTGTTACATGGAATCACGAACACCATATTCAGTATTCATTGCACCTCAGATACTGCATTGCACCTTGAGTAGTGTGTCTAGTTCTGGGCCCCTCACTACAATAAAGTTATTGAGGTGCTGGAGTGAGTCCAAAGAAGGACCTTGAATCTGGTAAAGGGTCTGGAGCACAAGTCAGAAACAGTTTGCCTGGAAGGTCATTAAAGAGCAATACACCTTAGGAGCATTACTTTGGCATCTAGAATAAGTCTTTGATTTCTTAATGCCTGCGTCCCTAAATTTTAACCACCAGACTTAATGGATTCAATGAGTTTCCCATTTGGAGAAGGAAACATTTTAAGCTCTGATGCACAGAAATTTCTGTCTTCAGTAAGTGGCGTTGCTGTGTCATACAGCAATAAAATATATAGTATTACACTACCATATTATTTTCTGAGTTCACCTAATGGGGATTATTTTGAATTTTAATTCCAGGAACAAGCAAATGTCCAGTCATGGCTGATGGTAAATTAAGACAGAAACTGTCTAAATACAAACTGATAGTTCAAACCTGATATAAAAAATCTTCTTATCAGGTTAGTCAGAAGAAAAAAAAATAATGGTTTATAAAACTGAAAATTTTCAACTTCCTTCTTTGTCAGTTTGCTTTAGAATACAGTTTCATTTGTTCATATTTTGCAGTTTGGACTCTATTGTAATGAAACAACTTTTTTTCCAGCTTAGCAAATGGAAAATCAAAAATCAATGTTTTGCCATTTCCATTATTGCTGAGATAAACTCCTGAAAATGTCTTGCTTATTTCAAAATTCAGCCATTCTATTCCTGATCATTCTTGATTTTCACTATAGCTAACTAATGACTTTCTCCTATTTCCATCACCATAAAAAGAAAACTCACAGACTTCAAACCAAGACAAATATCCAGTCAGTAGTAGAAAAAAAAAAAAGTGATGTTTGTTTCTGTATTTGAAGTACTCTAAATAATGCTCTGAATTTTCTTTATACTTCACTTTTGCATCTTGAAAGTCAAGGTGACAACAGAAATTAAGCAAAGTTGTGAATGATTTTTGTTGTTTGCTTAGCCTAGCTAAAGCACTTTACTGAATATTCAAATACATATAGCAGCAAAAGGTTTTGATAACAATTCAATTGAATTTGTTTGGAATTCAATTGAATTTGTTATTAAATGCTCCTGCAAAGCCAAAGTTTGTCAATTGTTCTTGAAGCTGTCATGGAGGACTAGGTAGCTCTTAATGGCAGACCTCTCCTAATAAGGAAGAAATTCTTTTTAGTTAAATAGCATTCTCATTAGAAGTTCATTTTTTTAACCACTAATAAAGACAGATGTAAGAGATAAGAAATATCCAATACAACATTGTTTGTAACAACTGTCTTTCAGTCTTAAATATCTCCCTGACTCTATCTGTTTCATCAGTGCCTTCTGTTATTTTTTTTTTAAGTTCGATGCTTTGAAAAGAATTCATTGAATGAATATATTTTCACTATTTTATCATATTAAAGTTTGGGTGTTCCAGCTGAGCATAAGGATCTGTTGTACTCTAGCGCCTATTGTGCAAATATGTAAAAGACCTCATGCACAGCTTCTGTAATGTAAATTGAAGACAAAGAAAAAATAGAAGTTGATTCCTCCCTCTTGTAAATTAAGAACAAAAATCAGTGGCTTTCTGAATGTCATATATGAAAGTTTTTTTAAGAAAAGCAAGTAGATTATAATCTGCTGAGGAATGCTGATCAAAATGCAAGGTTTCCAAATTTCAGCTGTGAAGGATGCAAATCTGTAATACTAGATATATATTGACATTTCATTATGTGACACTGCTTCTATATATACAGTTTTTCTTAATTGTAATATATTTTAAATATATTTTAATTATATTATATTTAATTATATAATTTTAAAAACTATATATTATATATATAAGTATATATATTATATATTTAAAATATGTTTGAATATATTTTAAATATATTTTTAATATTATATATAAATTTTTTTTTGTCTCAGCTGGCTACTCGTCATGACTCTTACAAAATTATTAATTTCGCTGAACGACAGTTCAGGGTCTGTAGATACAAAATCTTCTCAGTGTCATTAATCTTCTTAAGCCATCTCAGGTCTACCAATTTTTGTGACTGTACAACTTCACAAGAAGAAGGAGACATATGCCATACTTCCAACCAGCCCTGGTTGGCTAGGAATGCTGAATTTTGTGTTCTAAATACTACTTAAATCACTTAGTTTTCCCAAAGAAGGTCTCACTGTACCAGAATTACGGACCCCGTAGTCCTGGCAAGTGCCAAGGGACGTAAAATTGAGATAACTCAAATGCTGTGAGCTTTTTTTATTTGTTTTTTTTTTTTTTTTCCTCTAACCTCAAGAAAGCATTTCATTTTATATACTCTCACTCACTACCTTTGACAATATAACAGATAATTTGGGAATAAAAATAAAAGACTATGACCTTTTTTTAACCATTCTGTTAGCATACAACTGGCTAGGCATACCATCACAATGATGTTGAACTATTACAGTCGTGGCTTTTTCAAATTATTATTCAATCAGTTTGTCAAGAGTGGAATGTATCAGTGCAAGTAAGGCTAGTAAAATAAATTATGTGCTTTAATTTTCATCTCTTACCATGTCTCTACAGAGAGATAAGATCATTTTAGCTTTCTAAGTTGGCTGGATCCATACTCATTGAAGCATGAAAGACATATATCTGGGTTAGTGTAGAGCTGTGAACAGTTTATCTACATCTAGAAGCAGGACATGAACAATTCACACATTATTAAGAGAAATGACCTATTGGCTTGACCATACAAGAGCAGCATTTTAGCTTCTTACAAAAAAATTGCTCATATCAAGCAGACTCAGAATATGGGCAGAAAAATGTAAAGACGTTTAAACTCTACCCTCTAATTATGTATACTTTATAGCTCACAGAAAATACTATTTTCTTCTTCTTTAAAATAGTTTTTTGTCCTTACATTTATTAAAGGTTTGTCTAATTTCAAGGTGAGGAAGAGCAGAAAGTCCTTCTATGGATTTCTTCCTACTTGTCTTTCCTGAATGGCCCAGACACTAAGGGGAAAAAGGTTTTAGATATTCCGTACTTCATGATCAGAAAGTAAAGCTGCAGAAATGATCTGTGAAGAATAATAGACAGACAACAAATGAAGGACAATAGACAACAAATGCGTTCAAATGAAATTTTGGAAAACAGTGCCTCAGTTCAAAACACAGATCTTTAAAACTTCCATCTCCAGGGGAAACCTAGGTATTCTGCATGCCCTTAGATGTTGTAGGAAGGTGAAATTTCTGTATCAAATTTTCATAGCACCTTAAGCTCCTGTTTTGAATTTGGCTACAAGTGCTTCAGTGCTGCCCTGGGCTATTCAGCTTGGGATGTAGTAATACCCAAACCTGATCAGCTTGCAGGATTTTCCCAGTGGAGTTTGGATCAGGGAAGAAGGTGTGAGGCAGCTTCCACCCTCTAGCTATGGCTGTTCCACTGATGTGAGAGCATAAACTGTAGGAGTCATTGTGAGTGTAATAATCTCCCTTGCTTAGAAAACACAACTCTTCCTCTTTTGATGTTCCTCATTGGATAGAATTTCTCATAAATAAAGCAGTAATGCCCTGGGCTTTCTTTAAAAGAATAGTCTGAGGTGAAACTCTTATTGCCTCTTATTTCCTCCCTACTCAAAGGTCTAGTTGTTCTTTTATTTATGTGAAATGACCCACGCGAGATTGTTGCCACAATAAGTAAAAGACTTTAATTTCCAAGAGGATAGATATCACTGTATGTCTGCCTCAGTAAATTGAGAATTTAACCCCTGCTCATTATTTACCCCCTGGTTTTGTTTGAGGGAAGTGTGGTTTGGGGTTTTTTTGTGTTTTTTTTTTTTTTTTCTTTCTTTTTAGTTTTTTTTTTTTTTTTTTTTTTTTGTTGTTTTGGGGTATTTTGCTTCTGGGTTTCTGTTGTTGGTTTGTTTAATTGTTTGTGGGGTTTTTTTTTTGGTATTTTATTCTGTTCTCTCTTTTTGTATTGGCTAATTCTCCTTTCACCTTGTATAATACCTAAGTCACAAAAGACACAAAATGGACTGACCTCATTCACACTGGGTAAATTCCAAGAGAAGGATGGCTGCTAAAGAGCTCTTGTACAAATAAAGATTCTAGAAACTTCTAAAAAACTAAAACAGTAAAAGGTGTGAAATTAAGATTAAAAAATTATTTTTTCCTCATGAGAAAGTATGTTTTAATGATAATGTGATGGTCAGATAATGTTGCAGTTAGTTTATAAAACATTTCAGAAAATCCCATATTGTGATACAGGAAAGTTTTCTACTCAATAATATGATACATATATGAGTGTCTCTGCCATACCTGTTTTAAGTCCCTGAGGATATGAAATACAAATTTGAGGTTTCTCAGGATAATGTGAAAGAAAATGAGATTAAGCAATGCTTAGGCAGTTCACAGAAGTGCTGACCTTCTTTCTTGGTTCTCATGTGCTCTTTCAGTGTTATGGCTGAAGATGTACATTCTTACTTAATATGTCTTTTAGATTTTAATTATGTATTGCATTTTATGCTGTCCACAATGAAAATTGCAGAAGCAGTTTTCTGCCGTTAAGCAATTGCTGTCCCTATACCACAAGTTTAGCTAATGGCAGGTATCTATATCTGTACAGGAAATGAGATGTCAAATTTAACAAGTCGAATAGGATGCGTTCACTAAAAAAAATGGTTCCATCTTTTCACTTTTATAGCTCCACCCCTACTGTTAGCAGAAGCCTCTGAAATAATACCACTAAAGAATAATGGGAGCTGCTATAAAAAACATAAAGCTATTAAAAAACCAACAATGATAAAATAAAGTTATTCCTGAGTGCACAAAAGCAGCTGCTGTATTGATGCTTGAAATCAATTACTATACTAGAAGGCGTCTGCTCCTCTTGAAGAACCTATTATTTTCAAACATAATGCAGAGTCACAGCAGGTGTCATAGTACTGGGCTGTGCATACTGCATCTCAACCAGATACAAAGACTCTTAAACAGGCTAGAGTCTGTGTGTGTATTCTACATAAAAAAAAATTAATTTCCTTATATCACTATTCTAAACTGTTTTACCACATTTGATTTGGGGATTATGACATTCATTGCTAAGACTAAATCCATCATTACGCAGTTTGTTGAAGTGTTTAAAGCAATGCACCAGTATAAACAGAAAAAGTGGTATTTGCTTTCAATAGCTAGTTTTTGGATCTCAAGCAATTGATATATTCATATACTTAAATGAATATACTGTGTATGAAAATGTCACTAATCAGAATTTTGCAAATCTATGATGGTTTTGGCACACAATGCAAAGAGTAGATATCCCAAAGAGTTATACCATGATATATTGATAAAGGGTTTAGTTTTACTTATATTTTTCATTGTAAAATAATTATGTAAAATAATTTGGCCACACATGAGCTATTTTGTTTTGAAATCATAACTCATTGCACTAATTTTGAAAAGAAGAGCACAACTAATTTTGAAACTTTTAAATAATATTTTTTATATATATATCCTTAATAAGATTATATGAGAATATAAAATATTTGAATAGGTTTCGATATTTGAAATTTTAATCATTTCTATTAGGTCTCATAGTTCCAATGAAATATTTATGTGTGTGTGCATGTATACATATATATATTTGCATGTGTGTATATATCTATAGAAATAATATTGCATATTTATTAAAATATATTGAGGCCATCAGACTGCACAAGTATTGCAAAAAACATGCAATGATCCATTTTTGGGATTAATATTCTATGCAAGAAATAAGCTCTGCATCTTTTTCTAGTGGGTATGACACACAGCTATTGGAACCTTTGGATGTTCCTGGCCTTTAGTCCTAAAACTACAACAATATTAGGGTCAGAAATGTTACTATAGATTATTAAAAAGGTTCCAAAACATAACCACATGGTTTCCATTTCCCCTGACTCTTATAGACTTGAACAAAGGAGTTCAGACTTGTCAATAAAAGAAGATGACACACTGTCTGAAGAAGAAAATTCTAAGACAGAAAAAAACAAGACACTAAGGAATCCACTGAGTGCAGTTTCAAATAAGTGACCTTTTTTGTAATTGCTACCTGATAAGTCAATAGAGGTTTTTATGGTAAGAGGTATCTAAATAGGGTATTCACTTGTTTTAAATATTAACATGGCATAGTATTTTAGTTTATATGAATGCAATGGAGAGTGTAAGATATTTGAAATAAATGTCTGTAAATACAATATCCTTTAAAATGTGAAACATGATGTGCCTTTACAGCCATTTATTTAGTAGTTACACACTGTATCTCATAGCATCTAAATTTTTGGTATGTCTGCACAAAGTCCCTTTCTCCCTTGTGCTCATACACACCATGCCTGCTTAAAAAATTATTTTATTCTTATTAAGAAATTAGCTTATCATTAAGAAATTATTGTATTGCAGTTTAAAGAAAACGTTAAGTTAGTAGCCTTAGCTGCAACAATCATGATATTGTGGAGTTTGAGATCAGCTGAGCACACTAGTTGTTCGTATTAAGACAAAGCTTTTAGATTTTAGAAGAGTAAACTTCAACTTGTTCAGAACCCAGCTGAGGGAGATAAAGGCTTTCTATGATGTAATTGCATTTAATTTGACATTTTTCTTATGTCAATATTTTAGTTTCAGTCACAACACACTTTGGGAAAACATGTATTTATTGGAGTAGTGAACATAATTTTAAAATAAAATTTAAGGCAGTTTCAAATTTACCTGCTTGATTTGCTTTTCAGAAATGTACAGCTATGATATGCAACTTTCATATTTTTAATCTTAACCAAGATCTCAATGATTGGAATCATGGCTATGACTTATTGTAATATGAAAGTTAGTGTGGACTAAGCTGCACCAAACTCTACTTTTGTCTTCTCAAGAAACTCTGGGACAATTCAAGACTTCTCATTGCTATTCTCAACCATCTCTCTGTAAAGAAATAAGGAGTTGGGGATTATGGATTATTATCACTGAATTTCACATTGTTGCTGCAATACCAATTTATTGCTTTTTATTTTTCTTTCTGCTTTTGCAGATTTTATTTAAAGAAGTATTCACATACACTATAGATTTCACAGTAAAACTTTACTTATACTTTTGCAAGAAGTCACTACAGGTTTAGTAACTGGAATGAAACTCCTTTAGATATCACAGCAGTAAACAAGAAAAAAAATGCTTTTTGCTCAGATTGGAACAGATTTCTCGCAGAAAAAAAGATTTATTTCACCAAGACTTTTCACAACATTGGTCCTACTTTCTATGCTCTCATCCATTCCTAATCTATTTTTGTATTCCCTTCATTGATGTCATGCTTGTAACTGCACTTTCTGTAAGATCATAAAATCAGTAGTGTTTGCTTGCCTGCACTCTTCCTCCGAGAAATAAGTATATATTACATTTTAAGTCACTTATGATATTAAACCATTCTAGTCAAAGTGGAAGCCTTTGATGCCTCTACATCAAAATGCATTAATCACTAAATAATTAATATTAGCTTTCCTAAAGCTCAAATATGAGCATGTTGAAACGATGTCAGCAATGAACATATGTAAGCATTTTGTAATGCTGTGACAGCATGGCAGACAGAATGCATAAGCTTTTTCTGTGAGTATGTGATCAATGTAACCAACAAGAGAGAAATAAATTGTGTAGTACATAGGAGGCATACAAATATAAAAAAAGTACCTAGGAAAAAAGAAGATAATTATAAGGAACTGCAAAAAACTGGACACCCTGAAAAGTATATAAGGAACACAAATGCCAAAAAACCCCAATAAACAGTGTTGTGAGCAGACGAGCTGCAAAAAGGTGTGAAGAGAGTAAATAACATAAAAATGTCAAACACAAACAGGCAAGATGGTGTAAGAAGAAAAACTGGCTTTGGGTCCAGCTTCTCACAGGGAGCTTTTAAATGTAATCATTTCAACCCACATGAGTAAGGCCATAAGGAACCACAGCTGTGGTCACTAACTGTACAGTAGTAGCACCATGATGTGTACACTTATAGCTGGTTTAGGATAAAAATAGTAAAAGCTAACAGCTTTCTGTATTAATATTGTGCATGAACTAATCCTTACATGAAAAATGCTGTTAAGTAGCAAAGCTTGGGTTTTTTCTCTTGGTTCTAGGGGGTTTTTTATCTTTAAAAATATTTTATAACTACCTCAATTTGTCTTCTAAGTACTCCCATTACAGCAATTTCTGATCCTCTGATATCTGAATTTATACATTCAGTTGCAGCATTCTACTCTAAAGTACAATGAACTGGAGTGTGATTCCATTTGATTCAAAAAAGTTTGAAAGGTTAAGCAGAACAAGTGGAATTAGTATTGTCTACATTAATGCACTCCTGGATTTTATTTTTTTTTATTCACAGAGAATTATGGTTTTTTAAGAAAGAATTATGTACAACTAAATTACTCAGATTGACAAAATATGATCATATGGTGGCATATATAATATAGTGAAACATAATATCTATAATTAATACAATATAATTACTATATTATCGATTAATATAATGTAGCTTTCTAATAAAGTGAACTGTGATTTTAAAAATAGGTTATTAACTGCTTCACTATAATGAGTGTAAAACACTGTGAAGTGTAAATAGTCTTTGCTGCTCTGAAGACCAGATCAGGTGCTGACTGTGGGAGCCTGAGGCCGTTACACCTAAACTAGTATCTTGCTTCTGGTGGGGGTAAAGAAGAGATATTTAGGAAATTACTACCCATATATAGACACATAACAATATACAGAGAAAATGTGCGACAGTGATGCTCTTGCCTTTCAGAGTCCTGAGGGCATCACTAGTCCTGGCTCTGCCCAGCCTCTCCACCCTGCCCATGGGCCCAGGGCTCCATTACAGCAGATCCCATTGGTACCACAGGAGAGCCTGTGTTCAGTCCTGCCTCTAGTCCTGCTCCCTGCTGCCCTAATCCTGAATCAATTAAAAAGCAGAAAGAAAACAATGACCAGAAATCCTGCTTAGCTGTCACAGAAAAAGAAAAGTTGAACCATAGCATGTTGGTAGCTAGGAGTACAATATTATTTACGTCAAAAAGTCACTTCCAAAATTCATTACTGAATTTTGGAAGTGACTTTTGACATTAAGCATGAATATGCAAACATTCCTGTTAATAAAATATTCAATAAAAATGTAGACATCCACAAATAAAATCTGATAAGCAAGATGCTATCAGAACTTTCTAATTTCCACTTATAGGAGAAAATATGAGTGCTTGTGTATTGTATAAGCTGATTTGGTTTAGCTAGAAAAACTTTTTTTTTTTTTTAATGAGTGGGCTTCATCTTCTGTCTGATCTGATTTCATATTTTTGTATTTTAAATTTTGAGAGAGAGTGATTTTTTACTTTTATTCATTAAAGGAAAATGCCCTATTTTTCACAAGGAACTGGAAGTCGATGTTTTTCTTCTAAAAACACTCATCAAGAAATTGGGAATAAAATATGTAGTAAAATTACCTGAACAGCTTGTGTATGTTTGGACATATACAGGTGTGTACTGAGTTTGTGTAGTTCTGCACTACTGCTAAAAGTCAAGGACTCATCACTTTTTTCCAGCTGTAATAATTCAATAAACTGCAACTGATCACATAACTCAAAATGTAATGGCAATAGATCTAGCAGCTTATTAACTTAACTTGTTAATGATTTCTAAAGACCTTATATAGGAGAAAAATATAAAAAGGATACATTTCTCACTATGATTTAAATAGCAACAAAAATTCATAAATCTGTTAAAATCAGAATATGATTGATACCACTGATTTTGATTGCACTATAACTTTCACTTATGACCTCTGGTGAGGTCATAATGAAAAGCATTTGAATCGTTATGTTCTCATAAAATCTATTCCTTGCAATCGACTTATTAACATTTTCATGATGTGAAAAAAATCCTGCTGTATAAAGTTAATTCTTGATTTTCCCCAAATCACTTAGAAAATATGTTCATTTAGTTTTGGAAGCAGCACCTCATATCTCTCAGACCCTGGTGATTAAAACCAATTTTTTTTTTTGTTTTGTTTATTTTCCAGATACACTGAGATTTTTGGCCAAGGGTTATAGTGTTTTAAGTATTCACATGCTCTGATGGTCCCTTCCTGGAAACTTCTTTTTACTCCAGGCACTTTCCAGCCTGCATGTGTAATTTTACCTGTTCTATCTGAAAACCTGTGGTATCTCTGTCCTTGCTCTTAAGACAGACAAAATACAGATTTTCTCTCTAAATGAGGAAAGAGTCTCCCATTTTCAAGAGATCTAAGATTAGAAATATTCCTAGGCAAGAAATTTTAAAGAAATAAAATTCTTCCATTTTCCATTGAATGGAATCAATTAAACTTCTGTTACAAAAACCAAAACCTATTAAAACACAGCAGATAAATTTGGGTGCATTATTTTGGCCTAATCAAGAAGACCCAAAAAAATACCTGGGCACTCAATACACACACACAAGAGGCTGAGTTGCTAGTGCAGTGTAACCCAATTCAAAGCCTTACTGAAAACATGACATAATTTACATTACAAATAAAAATACACTTCTCTCAGGTCTAATTGCTGCAGTTACTATCCACTTCAGCACAGACTGAAGTGAAATATTACCTATGGTAGAGGTGCTGAAGCTTTTCCATCTGGGAAAGTATGTTTTTGTTGAGGTTTTTCTTTTCTTTCAGTTTAAAACTTATTTTTGTTAAGAAATTTAAAATTATACTCAGCATCATAAAAACCATTAAAATCTAGAGAAATATCACTTGCTGAAGAAAAAGTCTTGTAGAACTCCTCTACTCATCTTCCCTGTCTGACCCTCCTCCTCCTGGATGGTTAGACAGGGAAACTTCCTCAAAACACTGAAGTCTGCACATAGCAGTCTTCAAGAAAGTACCTATTTGAACCAAGGCCAGAGACCTCACAAACATCAACAGTATTTGATGAGATAGTTGTATGTAGAGTTTATAGAGAGATATCAAGGAAATATATCTATGTATATTTAAGTTAATGCACATTAGCTTCTTATATATGATTCTATATACAATTCAATCAACAAAAATGCTGATTATATGATATTGACTCAATGTTCTCTAGAGCTAATTTAGGACTGCCTCACTTTGTGAAGTAATCTATGTTACCTAGAAATAGATTTCATAAAATCATGCAGTGGTTTGTGTTGAAAGGGACCAGAATAATCATCAAGTTCCAACCCCTGTGTCATGGGCAGGGACACCTCCTACTAGACCAGGCTGCTCAAAGTCCCATCCACCCTTGCCTTGAATACTTCCAGGGATGGAACATTCACAGCTTCTCTGTGCAACCTGTTCCAGTGCCTCACCAACCTCACAGCAAAGAATTTTTTTCTTAATATCTAAAAAAATGTACTCAGTTTCAGTTTGAAGCCATTCCCGCTGGTTCTGTCACTGCACATCCTTGTAAAAAGTTCCTCTCCAGCTTTTTTCTAGGCCCTTGCTTAAAGTACTGGATAGCTGATATAGGGTTTCCCTGGAAAATTCTCTTCTGTAGGCTGAAAAATTCCAACTCTTGTCCTGTCTTAATAGGAGAGGTGCTCCAAGCCTCTAACACCTGAAATATCAATAAATAGATATAGCCAATATTAGTACAACTTCAGTACTAAATGTTTAACATTTAAATGAGAGTGAAAGATACTACTAACTTTTATCTTGTTTCTCACCTAACACAGGGATAGGCAATATGGGCAGGCTTTTACCAGGCTGTAAATTTCCACTGACTTTGCACAAGTTGACAGTGCTCATTCATTAAACATAAAGAAATCCTTTATGCTATGCAAGTATGGGGTTTTTTTTTTTCCATGAAAGCCCTTATTTTCTTTAACAATTTCTAGTTAAGGAAAAAGCATCTAGCACATAACTTAAAGCAAATTGATTCATGCTGAACAAAGCTAACAGGCAAATAAAGTAAATAAACTTGAAACCATCCAAAAAAGCACATGTTTATAATAAATGCCAAAAAGATCATAAGGTCAATGAGTTGTACATCAATAACATATTAGTAAAACTATAACCATGAATAGTCCTTGATAAAACTAGGCAGATGGTGCTTTAATACTTTCTCAGTGCAAAGTGTTCCACAAGTAAAATACAAATGTACTTAAAATTTTCCAATGAAAAACATTGAAAAAATAAACATTTTTACACAGTCAAACAGTAATTTAATGGGATGTTTAAGATATTTTCATTTTTTAAAAAATGAAAAATTAAATAAAGTCAGTATTTTTAAATAAAATCATTTAATATATTACCTTCCCAACAATACCCTTTACTTCATAAGCATGAGATGTGCAGAGATAAATTGTCCACTTTTACTGATTCTTGTAGCTAAAGCTGCAAGATAAAGATTGAAAACTTATAAAAAAACCAAGAATTCTATACAAACTGATATAATGATACAAAAAATAATCTATGTAAACCCTCCTGAAACAAATCCTTCAACATATTTGATACAAAAAGAAAATGACTCATTGCCTGTTTCAAATCCAGGATATATTCTGGGGATTATTTTCAGATGCTGAGAAGGATTTCTGATTTCCATCTTATTCTCTTTTCCTATTGTCTTTTTTCCCAGTTGACAGCTAAGGATTTTTCTTGTTTTTTTTTTCTTTTATGTGGATTCCAGGTGTAGTGAGACAGAACAAACAAAAATCTCAAAATACCATCCCTTGCTTTGTGTTCTAACCTGGTAGATATTACCCACACAAAGTATGGAAAGAAGGTGAACATCAGTGGTTGAAAAAAGCGCTTAGAAAGGTAATTGCATCAGTTCTATCAGTTAAACTTTTGATAATCACTTTCAAATTTTTTTATTTGTGTGAAAGTTTTCATTTACAGTCATGAAAACCAAGAATATGCTTATATCCTTCAGCCCCTCAAAGAAAAATGAGAGGTACTGACAGCTTTCAAACTATGATTATTATGAAGTAAACAAACCAAGAATTTTCTTTGTCATGCTAAAAACACCAGTTTCATTGAAGATGAGACATTGGTAAGAGTATCAATACTTCCATACTGCCTGAATCCTAAAGGGACGACAAGTTATTTCATGTTCTTTAGAATGTGGCTTCCTAAACCACTACTTTTCTGTAGTACCATCATCCATTTATTTAAGCCATTATGTTATTACTGTGATTAGAACTTCTTGAAAAAGATTTTTATCTCCTTGGAGAAAAATCAATGTAGAAAAGAAAACCAGAAAGTATGCATCTTGAGATTTCATAAGCATAAGGCAAAACCATATACAAATTTAGATCCAGTCTAAGTTATTTTTATTTTTTTCAATTTAAAGCAAGCCTTGTTGACTGTAAGGTATGTGAGAGGTAAATGTTATATAAGAGATAAATACTATCAAATATTTCAACCCAAAAGTGTATTTATTGAGGTCCACAGTTTCAAAGCAAATGAAAAATTTAGAGCTTATTTTCTGATCATTTTGAAAGAAGAAATAGAAAATTTATATACTTCATGAAAACTATTTTTGTTTTTCTTGAACTAACATTTATCAGAAAAAAGTTACATCAAAAACTTCCTAACACAGCCCAACTTTAAACTCCCTTTAATTATGCTTTAATTAAGCTTATAAGTTTGCAAAAAGTTCCTTACTGTGTCATGAATAAAGAACCCAACCTGTATTGTGGAATTCTAATGGATGAAAACCTGCTCTGAAAGGGGGGTTCCTGATGAGCATTTCTGCTGTGTGAACTTCATTCTCACAATTTTTGTCATCTCATGAGCTAGTTAAATTATTCCTGTCCATTTCCTAATTCATCCTAAAATACAATAGACAGCACATTTCTTGATGATTATTAAATGCCTCAGGTGAATTTTTCTATGGCAGAAGACTGAAGGAAAAGTGACTGGAACTTCTCGAAAACTTGATTAATGATATCAAAAATTGCTGCCCAGAAAGTCTTATTAACATCATTAGAAAAAGAATGAAAAGGGATTTTAACATTTACTTAGGATTGCTGGTTTTGCTGTGATGTGCCTGACAATCAATTAAGAAGTTTCTGCTGTGTCTGCTGTGGAAATTTAGAACAATATCATATTTTGTAGCATTTTTACTTGTTTATGCTTTAATGTAGGTGTGACAAGCTGCTTGCCTGAAGCATTCTCCCTCTATTATTAGGGACATTTCTCCAGTTCTTCCTAATAAATTCACAGGTGGTTACAAATCACGTCCTTGCTTGTGTTTTATTAACCATAGAAAAAAAATTGCTTTGTAAAGCTTAATATTGACTAGTGCATAATATTATTGGATTTCCCATCAATTTTGTGAGCTTTCTGCTGCTCTGCAGCTTTGAGGTACAATTCTGAAGGCTTCTCCAGACCTCTACCTAGGATGAAGGAAATAAATAAACAGCCCCCTCCTTAGATAGAGATTTACTTAGCTCTTCATAATTTGTTATTTTAAAAAATGCCCTCTGAAAAAGGCATGCAAATCTTATTCCATTTAGAAGAGATTGAAAAAAACAGAAAACAACACTGAAAATAGCAATTGTCAGCTGCAGATATCACAGAAGATCACATATGGCTGCTCACAATGGCAAAAGAATACCTGGCAATGGGTTTTACAGTTAACATACATGAGTGTTTTCAAAGTTTGTTTCCTAAGAAGGCAAAGATAAGTTGATTTGGCTTTCTGCTCCCTCCTTACCTCTGGTAATTTTGAGGATTTCAGACTAAATTCAAACAAACAAAACAATGAAGGAAATATCACCAACATACTAAACTCCTACAATTTCTTTAAAAATGTGGCTGCATAGATAAGAATAATGTTAATACATTTCATGAGGGAAGGAATATTTTATACAGTTCAAATTTGACAAAGTCCCAACCACTGGAAGTTCTACACTCAAAGAATGAGAAAAGGTTCTCATGTTTTTGTATATATGCATATGTAAGAGTTCACATATTTTAGTTAGGTACTATAGTTCCTTAAACTTTAAATCCAACTTTGGTTCTGTCCCATGATTTTGGCTGCTGCATATCAATATTACTTTAGGCATCCTTAGCAAGACAAGAAAACAAGAGGTTAAGCACATTAACTCCATGGAAATATGAACTTACTACTTCTTGCCTCGAGTTATCAGGTTTTTTACATCTTTGGAATAGCTAGGAATAGAGTGAATGATCAAAAACTTCCTTTCAGATACTGCAATCTTACCCTTTTTCTGTTAACACTTGCCCCTTTTTTCAAGTTGTACAGGAGATATAAATATTTTCCTCTTCTCCTTAGCATACATGACCTCTTGCATACATAATCTTCATTAACAAATTTATGTCGATAAAGATTCAGGCCCAGACATTTATTATCTTCAGTGCTCAGGAAAGGTTTCAAAGATCTCTGTCCTCTTCCCACCCTCTTTGTAAGTGGATAGCATAGCAGTGGCCATAACAATGCTGTACAAACACACAGAGAACTTTATTTCCATCTGGTTTTAGATATCTGATGTAATCAATGCAATCTGTTCTTCTGTATTACACAGTACCTATGGAATTTCAGAAACAATACCCTCTTATATAATACCATCTACATTACTATTCCCTAAAATTTCCCAGTGCAGCTTACAGATATAACCTTCCTTCTCAGTTCTCATATGCTTTTTTTTATTAAATCCATTTAGCCAAGATATTAAGATGATGATAGCAGAATACTGCCCTCTTACTTGCTTTCCCTCAGTCTTTCTTTCTCCTCAGCAAATTTTGTTATCAAAGATATTTAGATTTTTAATCTAGATCACTGATAAATGAGCATTAGTGATATGTCTAATATTAATTCTTGAACAACCCTATTAGATTATGCAATACAAATTGATATAATGAATGACAATTTAAAGTGCCATATATGTGATATCAGACATGAAATCAAAATTCCATTTAGTGGGAGATAAAGCAGATGTAAACTATACCTTTTTTGAGAGAAGGAGAGGCTACTAATAGCTCTGTCTAATCAGCTGGCTAGAGCTATAGTAGATCACTATTAATCTGTTTGTGGGCATAGATAAAAGGCAAGTTACTTGGCTTCTGATTTATGTTTGTAGAATGTATTTACCTCTTTCTGTGTCTCAAAGCCAAATAACGAACTCCTATCTCCAGATTAGAAACTATAAAACTATACTGTACTTTGACTTAAGAATAGGGTATGAATCTCCAAATAAGAGAGAATTATGTAGTCTTAAAATACACAGAAACGGAACATGCACAACTAAATAAAATCTAACCCTTGATGAGACGAAATTGAGTCAGAAAATTAAGATAAATGCTTGTCTGTCTTGGAAAAATTTGGAAGGGATGAAGAAGGAAGACAGCTGCAGCTAATGTATCTGGAGTTTCCTTTCCAGTTCTTTTATTACCTTAATTTAAAATGAGTTTAGTGCTAATAAAGTTTCTAAGCAAAACAAAGTTTCAGATTACAGACAAGAGTTTGACTGTCTAGGGAAAAAGGCTGATGACTGCAGAGGATCCAGCCCTCTGTTCAAACACAGAATTAGATTAGTTATAGAACATTAGCTTTTTCTGCTGCAGAGTTTAGTAAACAAACATCTTTCTTGGCTTCACCTACTCACCTCTGCTAGATGCAATAGGGAGCTTAGTAATTATATCTGCTGTGTAAGGGAAAAAGTGATATCCTCCATTCTGCGTCTCTATACTTTCAATATGTGGCTGGCTAGGAAAAGTATGCTTAATGGAACTGACAGAAAAAACCTGATGTTGATATTAGTGTGTTCAAGAGATTGCAATTTTGACAAATTTAAATAGGTAGTTGAGTTAACTTGCAAAAATACCAGAAGATTCTCAAATTTAATCTTTTCCCAATCAAATTATTATTGTTAATAATTGTAATGATTCTGTCTTGCTGCTAATATGATTTTTTTTGCATAAGGCCATCCCTTTTGACCTTTTTCAAATGTCAGTAATAATATTTAATATGAATATGCTTCACAGGCACTTTAAACACTCATATAATGTTTAATATTAAAAGATAATAATCTTGGTATTTGTACTCAAAATGTCACTGAATATTGCATGAACAGTGATCATGCTGGTTTAATAGCAAGGTGTGTATCCAAACCCTGATATTATCAAATAGCTTAGGAAATTAGTATGGAAGTGAATTGTTGTTTTGATTATTCTTTGGTTTTGAAATTGAGTGTTTGTAGAACAATCTTTCTTTGTAAGGAATTTGTTCATAGGGTTCAGCACTGAATGATTATTTAGAAATATGTAAAAAGGAAAAGAAAATATTGGTTTATTCTATTAATGAAGATGTATCTCAGTGCTAATATAAAAAAAATTCTTGCAATGAGCACATTGGAGATCATATCCACTGAAAGACCTATTTTGGAGGAACCTAGTTCCCAAATGAACTGCTTCATTTGCAGTCCAAATAAGTAGAAACCTAAGATGGGTAATTTGAAATTAAAACAAAAAAAACCACCACACTGTAATTGACAAGACACTTAAAATGAACCTGTAAGAAATATCACTTACATCTTGTGTGCTTAAAAAAGAAAGTATGATCCTCTGCAATGTTTCTCCATATAAATTGACCTAAATCCCACAATGTTCTTCCAATGGAAGATTCCTATAAACATGATTTTCACAATAATTTAGTAAGATTCATAGAGTTTTTTCTAAAACTTAAATTCTGAATTAAAAACCTTCTCTTTAAATTTTCACAGCTGTCACCAGGAAAGGGGAAGATATGGTTTTTAAGTTTTCCTTAGATTTAGGACACAAAAGATAACATATCATAGATGAATTCTGTATGACTTGTCTTAAGGAGAAAGGAAATTGACAGTGAGGAAAAAGCATAGAAAAAGTTTTGATCCTACTAGTAACTCACTGTATAAAAGGGTGGATGCGAAATCTGAATCTGCAAGGGTTTTGACTCTATTATTTCAATTATAGAAGGGAAAATAATATTTATATTAAACAAAATATCTAAGAAAAATTTAAAATGCTGTCTAAAACAGGAATGAGGACTTACATTTCTCTTTTTAAGTTCTCTTACTGCAACATAGTAGTATTATACTCATGTATATATTATATTGAATTCCTTTATTCTGTGAAAAATAACAAAACTCCTGTTGAACACAGCAACAGCCCGGAACATCTTGGAAGTGCCTGTGTATGATACATGTGTCATGGTATGACTGGGCATGTAAAATAAGTTTGAAGGTTTTACAGCATATGTATGGCTCATCTTCTGGCAAAACATACACAGAAAATTTAATTATGCTTATGCAAGCACAGGAATTAGAATCCCTGAGTATTCATTGCCCCAATACCCAAGTAGAGAGTTAAATAAAACTTAGAGTAACATTGTCATAATCAAACTTGATAAAAAATTAGTTGAAGGTAATAAACAGAAACATTCCATTAGATATTGTTTCTGGAGTTTTAAGGTGTATGGTCTATTTCTGAGTACAAGAAGACTAACGGCTATAAGGTCCATGTCTTCCTTGTCCAACCTCTTTTCAGCTTTATTTCTCTAGTTTTCTTTATATATCTGGAGGCTTTCTGAGATTTTTTCCTGTGCTCCCTTACAGATTTCTTTTAAAAGTATAGAACCTACTTAGTCACTATCAAAAAAGAGATTCTTTACCAGTAAATAAAACACATACCTCATTTTCATTCATTAAGGTATAAGATATAAAAAAAAAAAAAACAACAAAAAAAGTCACTTGCCACAGGTAATAATGCACCACTTAGCAACCAGAAGCAGATCATGCCTTAGAGTTCCTGAAAAACTTTTCAAACCTCCCATCAAGGGATACACATCTTCATGCACATCTTCATATTCTTCATTATTATTTATTCTATTCCAAATGAAAAGACACTGGCTTATAGTAAGACTGGGTAGATGTTTGCCAATAAAGTAGATGTGATTTGTGACATGCTATGGCCTTTTATGGTATAAAAGAAATGTGGTTTTAAACCATTATATGTATAGGAGACAAAACTGAACATTTGTTGTAGTGACCTTCTTACATACCATTTTGTATAGCTAGAAGAAACGGCATGGATAAAAAGAAATAACATCAATAAACAAAAGAGATGCTCATACTAAGATCATCACTTAGTTTCTTACACTTTCTTGAACTGCTTCCTTGACTTCTGCTGTTTAAATAGTTTTATGCAAAAGGTGCCCTATTTTCCATCTTTTTGTTTTTCTTTTTCCAAGATAAATTCACAAACATGAGATAGGAGATCCTTCTAATTTTCATTTCTGACTAAGTGTTGGCTGTTTAGAAAGTTTAACAGACCATGGTTTAGTCCTACAAGAAGCCCAGTGACACTTTTTTAGTAATTCACCAAAGCCAGGGAGTCAGAGAAAAAAACTTAATTTTGCATCCAAAAGTATTTTACTTTGCTGTGTGGAAAATTGTTGGTGAGTTAGACATAAAACTGTTTGGAACAGTTTTTAGCATGAACATTAACATAAGAAAAGGGAGGTAAGATTAAAAAATAAGAAATTTTTTTTTATATGAGAGTCTTCCTTGTTTATACTAAAAAAAAAATCTATTTTGTTTAGACTTTTTAAGGTGCATAAGAAAAAAAATCTCTTCATAGTTTTTTTTTAAATCATAGATGGGAAGTACAAAAGATACAGATATACATATTCATATATAATGTGTCCATGCACGGATGGGTGAATGTGATGGCTTTCAGACTTCAGTTATACACCTGTCATTGGTAGCATTTTATAGCAGAATCATTTCTTTTTCTTCCTTATAACAATGAAACTGTCTATTTTTATATTAGAATTGTAATCTGAGAATGAAATTTATTCGGTCAGTTATTTATAGCATCAAATAAAGACTGAGTTTGGGACTTGCAAGACAGGTAATTAACAAAGAAACAGAAGACTTGATATTGTGCTTTTAATTTAGAACAAGAAAGGTTAGAAAAATCTTACAAATGATGCTAGAACTAAGTTAAAATGTATGCAAAGAGAAAAAACCACACCAGAATATATTCTGAGAAGCACTTCTATTTTAATTAAAGTTATTTTTTATATATAATAAACTTCATCATTAATAAGGAAAACCAATATATTTCAAATACAAATAAAGGAAATAACATAAAATAAAAATAAAACATAGAAATCTTAAGGGTGTCTGCAAAATAGATAGCCTTGAAATTTGTTTTACTTGCAAAGAAATCAGATTAAGAGGAGATAAATTATAATATATTAAGAAAAGGACAAATAAAACTTTGAATTCACTAAGCATGCAGAACTCTGAACATTGATCAAGACTCCAGAAGCAATTATCTCCCAAGAGCTGCTATTGGGAATGGAAACAGAAATCAGAGAAGCCAATAGAATACCCTTATTTAAGAAAAAGCTTTGGGACATAGCAGGAAATTAAAGACCAAATAGTTTAACTTCAATTTGCAGGAAACTATTAGGAACTACTTTAAACCACCAGATTGGAAAATGCTTAGAAAAGCACAACTTGATTAAATGAAGGTTGGAATAGGAGGGTTATGCCTTACTAATTTCTTAGTTCTATGAAGCTATGATTGCCAAAGTAGAGAAAGGAACTGCAGTGTAGACATCCCACTTAATGGCTTCTCAGGAAGCTTTTTAGTATTAAAGGTTGTGTAGGGTTCAAAATCATAGAAGAGGAGAGAATCTGGCATATTAATTAAAAAAAAAACCAATAAAACAACAACAACAACTACAAAACTGGCTAAAGGATGAAAAGACAGAGCAAGACACTATAGAGGAAAAAATTAAGAGGAAAAAAGAACCTAAACCTGTAGAAATAAACTTCTGGACTAGTGCCTGGAAATGTATTATGCTGGGTTCAGAATAACATAATACAAAGGATTTGCACAGTGTATAGTAATATAGAAATAAAAGAAAGGTAAAAATTTAATAAACTATCATAAGTTTTTTTTAAATGACAGGCTCTTCCCTACAACTTCTAACAATAAAGCAAAACAATATAGTCCAGCTTTCTTTGTGATACCCTTCAAAAACCTTATCTACACTATGACAGAGAAGTGCCACATATGTGCTTTAGGTTTTAGTAAGGATTATAAATGTCAGTGAAGACTAGAAAAAAATAAAATTCAGTGTTCAAAAAGGAATACTTTATTTCTGTGCCTGATTCCATCCAGAACGTATTTAAGACTTTGAAGTGGGAAAAAAGCGTCATCTTAGAAGAAAAGTAAAGCCAAAACAAAACAAGAAAAAAAATATTGCCCACAAACTCATGCTAAATGGAAGTGAAAATACCACTTTCATCTTGCTCTTCAGGAGTTTGGAAGACTGATGTGGTTTTTACTTGTCAAAGTTTCTAGTGAAGATGACAATAATATCTCATATAGCCTGAAAATTGCTAGGATCCTTTTTTTTTATCTTTTTCACTTTGTCTCTAGTTCAATGACAGTTACTTATCATTACAAAAGAGAAATTGAAAGAAAAAAATCTTCTGGGTTTGTGGCCACTGAAATGTCAAAAGATTTGGGAAACTGAATTAGATTATGGCAATTTTAGTCTTAAAATAATATTTTCTACAAAAAGAAAATCTAAGAAAAATTTCTGAACTCTTTACAATTTGGAATTTGTTTAATTTAAAATACATATATAATATATTGAGACAGGGAAAATACGATTATTGTACCCTAATAAATTGTGCTTTTAAAAGAAATAAAACAGACTCTCACATGTCTTTAATAAAGACTGTATAATACATTATCTTATAAATAATATCTATAATATCCATAATATCTATAATATCTATAATATATCTATAATATAAATAATTATCTATAATTTTAGAATATCTTGCAGGTGATATAAATGCTATAGAAATCTAAAAAATAGGTGGGGTTTTTCATGGTTTTTTTTTCTCTTTAGTGCTGACTTGCTGAATAAAGCTTACTATTTGTGGAGGTTTGACACTGGCCAGCTGCTGGATGCCCACACTTTCACTTCTCTTCAACAGGATAGGAGGAGAAAATTAGATGAAAATGCTACCACGTTGACATAAAGACGTGGAGGTCACTCACCAATTACAGTGACAGGCAAAACATGCTCAACTTGAGAAAGAACAATTTAATTTATTGTCAATTAAATGGAGTGGGATGGTGAGAAACAAAGACCTAAATTTAAACGCTTTTTGCTTCAGTCCTCCCTGCTTCCCAAGGCAAATTTAATTCCTGACTTTTCTACTTCCACTACCTACAGCTCATGGAAGATGGGGAAAGAGGTGAATTGTCAGTGCCACTCCTTCCTCTTTACATTTTCTGCGTGTCCCAATGTGCTTTCTTCCCATGGGCTACAGTCCTTAACAATAAATATGTTCCACTGTCTGTCCTCCATGGCCTGCAGTTCCTGCCAGAAAACCTTCCTGTGTGGGGCTCTCTACATGAGGAAAAGGTTTTACAAGGCACAACACTGACATGAGGTGCAGTTCTCCAGGTGCTGCTGTGTGGATATCTGCTCTGACTTGGTCTCCTCCATTGGCTGGAGAAGTCTGTTTCTGTGATCTTTAAACAGAATGCCCATTTGTAGTGGGTTGATGTTAGTTGGCTTCCAGGCAACAAACAAGGCTGCTCCATTGCTCCCCTTCACTCCACAGTTGGACAGGGAGAGAAAAGAGTTCATGAGTTGCGATAAGGATGGAGAGAGATCACTCAGGAAATCTTTACTGGCAGAACAAGCTAGATTTAGGGGTATTAACTGAATTCATTACTAAAAAAAGCAGAACAGGATAATGAAAAGTAAAATAAGATCCTAAAAACACCTTCCCTCCACCCCTCCTTCCCAGCAATACCTCCTCCCCTCAGCGGTGCAGGGAGACAGAGATGAGGGTTATGGCCAGTTCATCACACGTTGGTCCTGCCACTGCTCAGGGAGAGGAGTCCTTCCCAAAGGAATACAATTCTCCATGAACTTCTCCAACATCAGTCCATCGCATGGGCAACAGTGCTTCATGAACTTGTGCAATGTGGGTCACTCTTCCATGGGGTGTAGTCCTTCAAGGACAGACTGTTCCGGTGTGGAGCTCCTCTCCCCATGGCTGTGCAGGTGCCTGCCAGGAGCTTGCTCATCATGGGCTTCACATGGGTTCACAGCTCCTCTCAGGCATCCATGTGCTCCAGTGAACCTCCTCCATGGGCTGCAGGTGGATCTCCACTCCCATGGATCTCCATGTGCTGCAGCAGCACAGCTGCCTCACCATGGTCTGCACCACTGGCTCTTGTGCCTGAAGCACCTCCTTCCCTCCTTCTCCACTGCTCTCAGTGTCTGCAGAGTAGTTCCTCTCACATATTCTTACTCTGCTTTGCTCTGGTCACAATTACATCTGTGCAGTAACTTTATTTTTTCTTATATATGTTGTCACAGGGGTGTTACCATCACCTGTAATCTGCCCAGCCTTGGTCAGTAACACATCCACCTTGGAGCTGGCTGGTTTTGGCTCTTCCAGACATGAGGGAAGATATTCTGGCAGCTTATTACAGAAGCCATTCCTGTAGCTCCCCAGCTGACAAAACGAGGCTGTGCAAACCCAACACACCATTTTAGACCAGAAAATTTTTTCATTGCTAGTAAAAACCCACTGATTTTATATTTACTTGACAATGCTGTGATTGTCTTGTACTAAGCTTATTTTCACTTGTTTCAGCTGCGGTTAAAATTGTTTAGTGGCTAAATAACCACTGTCTTATGCTAATTAAGGTTTTGTTAATAGGAATCACATAATTGTAGAATCAGACTCAGTTGTCTGCAGCTCTAGAATAAAAAGTGGCATGGAAGAGTGCATACACAGCATGATACAGTGAAGGGAGCCTTGTGAATGAGGTGAAATGGGTATACTGATAACAAAGAAAAGCAGAAAATTGAATGACTGTGAACTGGTGAAAAAAAAAGAGCATGTAAGCAAGGTGTGTTAAATTGTATAAAGATAACCCTGGATGGACTCTGAGAGACAAGTGGAAGACAAGCTATTGCTAATATCCAGGATGGTTATTGTAGCAACTCAGTTTCAAGGCCTCGGTTTCTCTTGATTTGGAAACTTGGTTTTTCCTTGAAATGCTTTGGAGCCAGATTTTTCTCTTGGTTAAGAAGGAAATTATGCTGTACAATACTTTCCTCTGGGATAATGGAGAAGTGTATAAAGTGGCAGCTTCACCAGCCAATTATCTAGATCCCCAAAGGTTCTTCTTCTTGCATTGCTTCTGCTCTCTCTATCCAAGCCTCATGCAATCTCTATCATCTCCCTTTGTATCAAGAATTTTTGGTGGTCAAGAGTTTGTGATAAACTCAGAAAGCCCCTGTGTGAAGGTGTTTAACTAGAATAGTGAGTGTGAAGTCTTCATTCACTTAAGCTGTGATGCTCAGGAAAACATGAGCAATCCTGAGGCTCATGTTACAAGCCAAACTTGTAAACTCAAAATTCTGGTAAATCCTATAAACACACTGGAATATCTATATCAAAGGGTCGATACTTGAAATATTTACCAGTTGTTATAAGCCAAAGACACACCTTTCCTATGTCCAGCAAAATATTACTAATGAATTTCTCTGAATATAAACCCAGGGAATACCAGTCACATTTAACTATATGAGAGGTGTTGCTCTCTTTTTATTACAGATGTTTAAGCAAAAAGGAATGAAATTTCATGTTATATCATCTCTGCATGCTATAGATTTAATATCTATTAAAGTCTAAACAAGTAATTCTGTCAGTTCTTTGCCATTAAAATAGGATAATTTTATGGTTTATGTACTCCAGTTCAAATACTGCCATGTTTTAAACATGACTCAAACTTGATTTTCTACTGTTTCCACTTGTCTGGATTAGGTGAGCACTACTGGAGCAAAAATATTGCTAACATCCAGGCATTCAGTGTTCCTGATAGGATGAAAATAATTTTCTTTTCGAGGGGAAAGATAGTTTTCATGGATATTTTTGCAGAAAAAAAACATTGTGGGTTTTCTGAAATTAAACATTGCCATTACTAATACTGGGATGTAAGGTCCTCCTACACCATTGTAAAATATGTTCAGAAGATATCTCTGAGGAAATGGGCAAAATTACTTCAATTAGCATTCTTTTCTAACAAGGACACTTGCTAAAAGAAATAAAAATTATCTTCTGGCTACCATCACTCCTCTGCCAGCAACTTATCTGTATCCAAAGCAGAAGCTTCTGACTGTAGACTCTAAATGTCCTAATCAGGATAGCATGAATATTAGCTTGCCTTGATCTTGAATTTAGGTGTATTGAAATAATGTAAGAAACAACATAGAAACTCTTTGTAACACTGTGATTTTATAGTGAGACATATATTTACTATGTGAATATTGATGGATGTGACAACCCAAATGTCAGAGAGGTGCAATTTTATACAGGAGGCTCCAAAGTAAACATAAGTTGCCATACTAAAACAAGATAAGAACAAGGAACTGCAAATAGGCACGGGCATCCTAATGAATATGCAAGAAGAATAGTCATTCTTTCTACCAAGAGAAAAGGAAAACAAGATAAGCAGAATTGGGAGCAGATGAGACATCACCTCCCACTCCCCCTTTGGGGATCGAAGACAGTAGCATACAAACATTACATATAAACAAGGGGAATTGGAGAAGAAACAAGACAAACCCACTTTGACTTTGACATCTCTCATCAAACAGTTTACAAGTGTGAACACTGAGACCTAAATGACTAAAAATCACTAAGGGCTGCAGTCATCAGTGCTAATGATATGGTATCAACTTTGTAGTATTGCATATTGAGAAGTTAGAAAAGTATTCAAAATCCGTATGAATCTAAGATCCATAATTTTTCATCATACCACACAAGAAAAATGGCAGTGTCAGGTCCTTTGTCTCCTTCTGTCCCATAGCAGACAAGATCTTGAACCCCCCTTTGTTGCACTAAGGGTATAGAAATTTGGCAGAAAAAGAAACTCTTGCATTCCATTTGGTCTTTAGAAATCAGAATGGCTGGGTGCAACTGGGCTTAATTTCTGATTATAACCGATTCAGCTCAATAAATCTGGTGTTCATTAAGAATTTTCATGAGCACAGATTCACAAACAATTTCATTTAGCAATTCAGGTTTTTAGTTCTGGTTGAATTCAATATGAACTTGCATGATACAGATTAATGAATAGCATGTTTTTTTGAGAAATAGGAAAGCTGTTTCACTAAATATAGGTAGATACATATGTATAGAGGGTATAGATATAGATGATATAAATACAGATAAATATTCCTGGGTCCAATGCGGTTGGAGGCACAAAGCTCACCTAAATGCTGGGGGCTTTTTGGAGTATCTCTACAGGAGAATTTCTCATCCTCTTCCACCATATCTTCCATTTCCATCCACACAGATTTTATGTGTACCTGATAAATTATTACCAGGATTATCATTGAGTGCACACACTATAATAATATACAAATCACAATAATTATAACAACACTTTGCCAGCAGACAAGAAAGAGAAAGACAGTGATTAGAAAATTTTGAAAGAAAGGAGAAATATAGGGGAAGGTTCCTTATGAGATGCAAAAAGATGTAGGGAAGAAAGAAGGAATTTGCTGAAAGTAAGTCCTATACACTAAGTCTCAAATACTGTGAAATTTGCTTATATGATTCCTTCTTCCTATTCTCACACAACTCTGGCATCATCATTCCTAAGACAGAAATAGTGGCTTCACAGGCCACAAAATGGGAAGTTTCCTGACTAGTGCTCAAGTACATGTTCTCAGGAGCAGCAGAGGCACTGTGAAGTAGTCTTCCTCAGCAAAGCATTGAAACAGGACTCATGCAACACCAGAGTATTACAAAATTGGGACTCAGGTTGGAGGTAACCTAAGAGTGGACCAATAAATTTTCCATATAGGAGACATGCAAAAAGGTCTATCCCATTACAGACATTATCTCACAACCTGGTGCATATATAAATTTATATAAGATACATGTATGACTTCCACAAGACAGGAAATTGTATAAGTTGCAGTAAGCAAAAAACATTTCTTGTACGTGTAACGCACCTTTCATTGAGAGGGGAAGGAAGTAATTCAACAATTTAAAATATGTTCTGTGTTTTAACTCATGACTTAAACCTTTAACCTTGAAAGATGTTAGTAACTGAATCAAATCAGTAAAGGTTCATCTTACATTTAAGCCTTCAACAACATTATAATTGATAGAGCACAATAAAAAGAGTGCAGGTATAAGTGATGATCAAGACATAACATTTGTTTTTTTTTCCAGTCAGAGTTGCAGGAAAGTTGTCTCCCACATAAATTAATGGAAATTAAATGGAAAATAAATAAATAAATGAATAAAGAAATATTTCAAGAAATGATGGACTGGGAGGTAGAAGGCAAAAAAGGGAGCCAATCAATAAAATGCTAAGCAATATATGAAAAAGAGGCTTTAAAATACCAGGAGACAACACATGTTGGTAGTTGATCTTCAGTCTGCATTTCTTTTTTTATTTTCAATATTGCATTTACTAATTTCAAAAGTATTACAATTTTTGAAAAATAAGGAAGTGTACAAAGAAAGAAACATAGGTTAAGTTGATAAAAGAACCCTAAAGTCAGCCTTTTTATATAGTTCTTCATTATTTGTTATTTACCTCCACCAAAATGGGAAGAAAAGTCAGGAATTAAAAAGCCTACTTTACTCTTCATAAACTGTGATATGACAGTACATTTTCACTAATATTCAGAAATTATGTGAGATGGTATCTTGCTCAAAGTTTAGTGACTCAAGAAAATATCAACATGACTACAGTGTATAGAGATATATTTCCTATTAATTCTTATGTATTATAGCACACAAATTCACTAAAGAAATCAGATTGACTAATTAAAACTTGATTCTACATAAAATTTGAACAATGAAATTGCTACTTAGCCTTTTATGTTATTTTCTGACAGTCAGCACACAACTTCAGAGACTAGCTTTAACTGTCAAAATAATTTATATATATTAAATGTCAATGCAACTCAGGAAGAAGATAAAATTTGCTTTCAATATGACATTTATATGCCAGAGCTTGATTTAGATATGCAGAGGTAGCAAGACATGTTAGCTAAAAGTAGTTATGCAGCATATTTCTAAACATGATGTCCCATTTATGTTCAAAATGATGTGGACTGAATCAATTAGGAGAAACAAGTAAGTTCCAAGAAGTACTTTTAAAAAGCTGTGGAGTTGCTTAGTAACCTGATGTTATACTTCATTTCCTAACAGAAGTATAAATCTATCAGACTGGCAATGGGGACCTCCCCAAGATAAATGGTGCCTCATGCATTTTGCCAAAAACATCATTCTATTAAATATGTTATTCCTAACTTTGGGGAGTTATGCATATGCATATCAGCAATATATGCAACTGGACAGTTATCAAAGAAATGAGTTTTAGTTGCACTTTGTCATAAAAATGCAATACTTTCTCTCCTTTAATGCATTATCTTGTCAGCCAGGAGAAGGCACTGGTTCCAAGATACCTAAGGGGAAAATTTTAATCCTGCTCTTTCTTAGTGCTATATTTACCTGACATCAGCTTTGTTCTTCACTGACAGTAATCTAGCATAATCTACTCTATGCATCCCAGACTTGGAAATTTAGCTTTTTCTGCCTGAAACTTTTTTGAGAACCCAGAAATCACCATGTAGTTTTATATCATAAAAGTTTGCTTTCACAGTATATCAGAATAGATGTGTCTTAAATTTCAGTGAAAATTAAATGTAGGAGACTATTTCAAGCCCATTTAGTTAATAATACAAACATACTGAAGGAAGGATACCAACCTTCCTTTGTCAATAACTAAGATATCAGTTCCTAAGTCTACTTTCTTCTTAGGAACAAAATAAATTTCTGAAATTGAGAGAACTAAATCTAATAATTAAGGAAAAATCTAATCTAAAAATCAGACACAGGAATTCTGCCACAGTCATCTAGTTATTTCAAAATACTTTATAAATAGGGGGGAACAAATAGATATCTAATACGATAGGTTCAGATCATCAGTTGAGGTGAAATGGACTGATGAACTCAGTCCAGCTGTGTTAATAATTACTCCAGAGTTCATTCCTAAATTATAATAATGACACATTTATAAAGTAAAATTACTAATTGGATCAGAAGATTTTTTTTTTCTTTTTAAAAAGTACTTTCTTGAATTCAATCCAAGTAATTTTCACACTGTCTTCTCCAGCAATTTACATGCTCCTGAAAAATCTCCTTCAAGACCACAGTTTGTTGTTCACTTCTCTAAATGGCAAAACTAGGACAAGATAGTTCACAGTGCTGAAAATTATAACAGCTCTAAACTATATAGCAAAAGGCTCCATGATTTGGGGTTTTTTAAAGTGTTTGTAGGTAGAAATATCAGATAAAATGGCTGCAGTCACATCAAGGTGAAAGGAATTTGTGGAATGTTTAAAATTGTATTTCAATTCTAATTGAATTAAACAAATGTGAGAGGCTAAAACACTGCCTTAATAATTAACCTGTTTAACACAGAAGAGGGAGGGAGGGAGGGAGGGAGGGAGGGAGGAAGGAAGGAAGGAAGGAAGGAAGGAAGGAAGGAAGGAAGGAAGGAAGGAAGGAAGGAAGGAAGGAAGGAAGGAAGGAAGGAAGGAAGGAAGGAAGGAAGGAAGGAAGGAAGGAAGGAAGGAAGGAAGGAAGGAAGGAAGGAAGGAAGGAAGGAAGGAAGGAAGGAAGGAAGGAAGGAAGGAAGGAAGGAAGGAAGGAAGGAAGGAAGGAAGGAAGGAAGGAAGGAAGGAAGGAAGGAAGGAAGGAAGGAAGGAAGGAAGGAAGGAAGGAAGGAAGGAAGGAAGGAAGGAAGGAAGGAAGGAAGGAAGGAAGGAAGGAAGGAAGGAAGGAAGGAAGGAAGGAAGGAAGGAAGGAAGGAAGGAAGGAAGGAAGGAAGGAAGGAAGGAAGGAAGGAAGGAAGGAAGGAAGGAAGGAAGGAAGGAAGGAAGGAAGGAAGGAAGGAGCCTCCTGAGGGGGCCAGGTTTGACACTGTCCTTTGCCACACTGTGGATCTGTTGCATCGTGGTCAGGTGCAAAGTCTGGGGACCCCCTAGGGCACCTTTGAGGGCCATGTCACCTCCTGTGCTGTGGATAAACTGTTCTGGGTGAAGGGCCCCTCAGCTGAGCTCTGCTCAGCACAGGATGGGCGCTTACTGTGCCTCTCACCAGACCAGAGGCTTTTTCTCCACACACCCAAAGCCTCTCCTCCCCCAAGCTGTGGTGTGAGGGTCTGAGGAGCCTGGCAGCTGAAAGCCCTGGGGCTGTGCTCTCCATCCTGAAGGCGCTAAGCTTGATCCCTCTGTGAGTGTATTTTTGTCCCCCAGCCCAGACCTGAGTCACTATCTCATCTCCATCAAGAATACTTCAGAGCATGGTGGTCTTCTCTGCAGCTTTTGCAATACAGTTTTGCTTTAATAGGCAAAGGTCCTTCATGAAAATCTTTAAGGCTTAAATTATAGCATTCAGTTTCCAACAGGGTAAAAAAAGACCACATCTTCCTATATCTTTACTCACATAATCTAGAATTTTAGCAAATCTCTTAAAACAATATTTTTTATATTGCTCAGTTTTTAACCAGAAGAAATCAAAGAATAATTATTTTCTCAATTCCACTGAACATGACATTCATTAGAACATTTCCTTATTTTACAGTGCTAGGAAATGGATAGTTGTGGGGGCATGTTTTCTTAGTGTAATATTGTGATAATTCACAGGTGTATAAGGAAATCATTCTTTTACTTCACCTTTCCTTGTCTTGCTGTTCCTCAGTTAAGTAGTGTCTTCTCTATTTTCAGCAAAGATTCTAGAAACAGGATTCAATGAGAGTCAAACAGAAAATATTGAAACTATTCACATTTTTTAACTAATTCCTGAATTTTATCACCACTCTTAGCCCCATGGATTAAAACTAATTTGAAATTACGGGGTACTTGGATAGCTAATGTCATAGAATATTTTTCTTACCAGTTTACTCATAGCTTTGTATAAAAACAGCAAACTATAAATTTCAAAATATATTATGTTGGCTTATAGTGAGTTTAGTAATTGATATCTCTATGTTAGCAAGACAGTTTTAGAAACATTGGCAAACTCCTTTTCATAGTGTAATAAAATTTTCTGACTTATTTTTTAAATACTTTGACAAGAGTTCCCATGTCTTATTTTGGTAAGTTTTCTTGGATAAAATGTTTATGCATTATTCTCAAGTACAGCAGTTTTTCAACAAACCAAACAATATTTTAAAAATATTTGTGTTGATGATTTACTATAAGTCTGTTTCATCTATTTTAAGAAAAGCATGATAGAAATGTCAGAATTTAAAATTAACATACCCAATAACTACCTATAACACCATCTATAATTTTTACAGATCTTTTTTCATATGTGGACTTATGGATCAGGAGGGAGATCTATGCAACTCACAGAACAAATTAAATTTCTTTCTATAAACAGGACTTTGGACCTATCTGCTAGCTGTATACCTTGCTTTTCATACTGATTAGTTCACAGTCCTGCAATCCTGAGTCCAGGGCCCATTTGGAGTAGGTGGTCAATGAGTCAGTGGTCGCTATTGCCTACTACAGGAGCTACTTTTCCACCCGGCACTGCTTAGTTCTTCTGTCTTCACTCCCAGTGACTATTGTCCAGACAGTCCATTTGTCTTGGGATTGTCTTCTCTTTTCCTTAAAAAAAAAAAAAAAAAAAAAAAAAGGTTAGTCAAGCATGAAACATTTGCGATGTAATTGCTTAACCATAACTGTCCAGCTATAGCTACTTACTAACATCTAAAAAAAATTGTAACGTTTAATTCAAATCTTGAAAGACAAATCTTGAGGGGCTTGTTATCAAGACGGGTCAAATTACGAAAGAGAATATCAAAAAGGTATGAAGTCATAAAAGTCTCCATCCTTGAGGTACTCATACCTTGACTGGGGAAGGCATTGACCACTGTTGACCAGCATTATTTAATTCTCCCTGAGCATGGACTTGGACTTGGACTTCAGAAGTCCTTTTCAACCCAAACTGTTCTGTAATTCTGTGTTCAGGTATCACTGCTGAGTTTTTGCTGAATGCCATTAAAAACTTTAGCACAAGAATTGTTCTTAAATAATTTGTTTAATTTTCAGAGACTACCATGTATTTTTAATTAAATACTATCCCTTCTGTAAGCACAAAGAGTTGGGTTTTGATATGAGAAAGCACAACATTCTTACTTATGCATATTTTTCAATGGGATCCAAGCTAAATTATGTTCCATGGCAAATTCTTTGCACAGCAAACTCGATGCAAGAAGTCATTTTGTCTTTGAAAACTGATGGCAGATTTGTATTTGTGAAATATTTGAATTAAGTGAAGGAAATGGTGCCTAAAGTGTGGCAACTGTTTAATCAGTAAGTAATGTACTCTTAATGTGTGAATTATTTTTTATGGGCTCATTTATGATAACAGACATTCATGGCTCAATCAATGTAAGCAGCAGATTTATGGTATATTTAGTCACAACATAATCCAGTATAAGTACTCTTATTTATTACTATTCATAGTTTAATTATCTTTTTTTTTTCCTTTATACCACTTACAGCATGCAGCTAAAATCATATAAAGCACTTATCAGAACTTTTCAAACAGCATTTATTCATATCTGTCTTATCATATTTTTACATTCAGATGCTGAACTTCAAAATACAATACAATTATTGCATTTACATAATTGCATGGATAAAAGGATGTTAATTTTTGTCCATATCTGAGAAACAATAAGAGAAACCATTAATATGGCAATTGATCATTCCTCTGAAATGCCGTTCTTTTTGTCAAAATATTGGGGTCTATTTTTCAGTTTATATATTTCTGATTTTCCCTCATAAGCTGTAATTTCCCTTCTGTTCCTTCAAATACCATGCCAAAGAATTATCACTGGAAATTATGATCCTTCAAATACTAACAGATTCAAATGATCTATCGATGCTTGGACACACAATTTTACATATTCCAGAATTCTCAACAATTAAGGTGTGTAGTCCACAAGAGTGTTTAATAGATGCACAAGAAAAGCTATTGTCACCTAAAGCTACATATATCCTACAGTTAATTGTCTTTATTTGTTATTATGCTACTTTTAACTGTGATTTTTACGAGTGATAAAAGGATGATGATATTTTCTTACATTATTTACTTGAATTTTCTGAATTAGCTAGGAAGATTGCTACAAGAAGTATGCACAAATTGTTTTATAAGACATTTTGTATGACGTCTAAGAGATCTGTATCATAATATATAAAGGTTAAAGACTTCTTCTTCACTAGCAGAGAATTATCAGTTAATCAAATATTGTCTGAATATAAGAGTATTACTTGTGCTTATAGACTGCCAACTTATTCCTAGCATCTGAAGGATCTGTAAAAAAATGAACAGTCTGACATTCCTCTCAAGCCCTGAAGAGTTCAGCTACAAAGACTAAGAAAATATCTGTCGTGGAATATCAGATGTTGCATGGCTTTAAGCATGTGCAGAAATATAAATCTTACCATTATGATTAAATTCTGCTTTTAGGCAATTAACAAAAGACTAAATATATGAAATTTCCTAACTACTTTGATCTGAAAGGTAGGAAAAAAGTTTCAAATTTCATTTGTGATGTTTTCTGCATTGCACTTAAATGAACATTTAGTAGGGAACTGTGAGGTGTTTTTATTTGAGACTGAACTTCCAAGTCTACATGGTTGGCCAGAAATATGAATGGTGATAGATCAGAAACAATAGTCCCCTTCCAGTAAAACTGCAAACAAGCTTTTCCAGTGTTTTCATTTTTTAATTTTGTTGATATTTTTTGCTTTTAAATTGAGAAATTTAAATATAGTCAATAACCTAGCAGAGGATGAGGTTTAATATTTTGCTTTATTTAAGCTAGATTGAGATATGTCTCATATAAATTATTTGTAATATATAGGAACATCTTCCTCTTTTTTTGCCCTAGTCTATATCACTGGTTGATTTTAATAAGGCCTTCTCTCTCTAGATCTGCAACATTTCTTCATCTTTTTTGAACATTTTGGTTTCTGCTTGTATGTCTCTGCTATGCTGAGTTTCTTTCTGCTTTCTTAAATAAAGGAAAAGAGAAAAAAAAAAAAAGACTCCTGCTTATCTTCCTTAAAACTCCTAAATTGGGATGGCAGAGCTTGGGATGTACCCAAATTCTAAACCGTGTAGCAATCAATCATGTCAGTTTAGTTGTGAATGTGCCAGTTTGTTAATATTTTAAACTACACAAATAAGATTAGTTTGCTACAAACTGTTCCATAATGTTGAGAATGTGTCACCCAGGCTATGTAACAAAATTCTAATTCTTGAATGTCAGTATGACCAGAACTTTACATTTCATTTTAAATAACAATTCTTTTTTTCTTTAACTCTACTCAAGTCTGCTGTTATTAAAACACATAAGGGTTTCCATGGGTTTGAATAAAAATGAGAGACACCTTGGTTACATTAATTTTTATTCTGGAAGTGTCTTGAAGAGAATTATGAAACCATGAATATGATCTTGAATAAGAACATTAGTTTTGTAAGCAGTAAGACAGTTGAGAAGTTAGTTGCCGCAAGCTAGACAGATATGTGAGAGTGCCTGTCTAAAACTGGAATATTTTATTATAGAGGTTAACAGCAAAAAAAGTCCAGAATCAAAACCTGAATTTATTTCAGTTTTTGAATAGTTAAAGATATCATACGAAACTTATCCTACATTTCTGCCAGCAGTTATTGTATAAACAGTACTTCCTTCTTCCTCTGGAGTTATCCTTAGTCATTTGATATATAAATTTGAACTGTTTTTTTACTATTCAAACCAGTTTTTGGGGAATGAGGTATCATAATATTCCAGAACACATTAATTCAATAACTGTTAGTCTGCATATCAAATTGATGTCATAATGAATAAGATACAGATTTTTTGGTATCACCTAGATGTTCCTTACATACAAAGGATCACTTTAGTTTATGAATAGATTTAGAAAATCTGAGAAAATTAAATTGAATGAATGATTGACAACTTTATATTTGGATTCCTCAGTAAAGTACTTACATAAAAAGCAAATCTTAACTTGCCTACACCAATGATGATGTATAATGTCCTGTGAGCCCACTTTCAAAGTGATCTAAGTAAAACCTGTGCTTAAAAATGTCAGTATTGTGTACAGGTCATCCAGGATCCTGGTTTCAAAGAAACGCTAATTAATAAATGCATCAAACCTAACATCACTATCTATTATCAGAAGAGAAAGCTATTTGGATACTACTCAGTGAGACAGAGTTTTCAGTCACTTTTGAAGGCACAAATACCTTTTCTCCATGTTTTAATATGCTCAAATACATAGTTTTCTCCTATTTTCATTGCTAATATGATATACCTTCATTTACAGTGTATTCAAAATACTGGCTTTAGTATAAATTGAAGTAGCTGAAAATCTTTCCATTCATTTCAAGTTGTGTAGTCAGATATGCAGGTTTCCACTGAGGAGAGATCAAAAAAATGGAAATGCCTGGATCATACAATTAAAATAAAACTCTATTTGTCAACATTATTTGAATCATGTGCATAATATAAACTGTTTATTTTGTACTTACCACATAAAGAGAGGACATTTATTGAAAAGTAATGACAACATTTGATTTGTATTGATGAATTCAGAGTTGGACAATCCAGTCCAAAACTTACCTTACAAGATAATAAAATTCCTGTTAAAAGTTTCTGGATGAGAACAGGAAGGAAAAATATTTCTGAAACTAACAGCAAACAAAATAAACAGGATTTTTTCTGAAAAATTAAACTCTCTAATATTGAAAAATATATATACATGTGCATGCCTATGTGTATGCATATATGTTTGTGTGCATCTAGATGTGCATCTTGATGTTATTAAAATTGTAGGCAGAAATTAAAAAAGAAAAATCATGTGACCTGGTTTAAGTTTTACTTCTAATGGGACATTCTTCCAGGATTTTTTATTTTTCTGCAAATTGTGGTTAGCTTTCTGTATTATGTATTAACATATTATTACATAATGAAGCAAAAAAAATTATTTCCTAAAACTAAAAATAATTTTTCTAAATCCAGTATAATAAGAAATAGTTATCAGAACTTAAACTGAATTATATTGTTTTTCTAATTTTTCTATATTTCATCTGTGCTTTATGTCTTGGCAAGAAACAGTAACTACTATGTTTGGTGGCAATCATAATACTGAAATCTTCACCATGAACTTATGGTATTTACAACAACTACTCCTATACAGTACTGAGAATCTCCACTTTGCTGAGGAAAACAACTTTTGTTATCACCAGATGAACAATTTTACTCAGCTGGTGGAAAGATAAAATGCTTATTCTGATAAACCACAAGCCTATGGAACCTCACAATGCTCATTCTGCAAAACCACATTAAACATCAACCAAGAAGAGGATGCAAAATAATGAACCAGTCTAGTGATGTCAACTCACTTCCACATTTGGGAAGCAACACCGAGTTCATCAAGTTATCAGGTAAAACTTCAGGGTTGACAATCAAGGACCATGTGAGAGACACCCAGGAGAGGGGTTGCATTCATCAGTGGGAGGGAAAATATTTTAACAATTTTGGGGAAATTATTATCATCTGTATGAATTTTCCAGGAAAAACAGTGAATATGTATATAAAATATAGTACACAAACATGACCTTTTCTGTACTTGGTATGCACAACAGGCTTGAAAATATTCCCTGTGCACCCAGCACAGAATGAGAATGCCTGGTTCTTAATGCTACACTGGTGTTAAGGAGATTTATTTTACCTGTTTTCGGAACATGTGACCAACATTCAAATATCTATGAGGTAAGAAGTTATTCGGAAGACACTTCACACTATTATTGCTTTTGTTAATATTTAACATTAGAATACTTACATGTAATTTTGCTATGGAAATGCAATAAATAAAGGGTATTGGTGAGTTCAGTCAATAATGCCATTTCAGTTTCTTAAATATGAAGTGTTATGAAACGTCTTAAAATGTTGCACAGAAACATATGATTTAAGCAAATTTTTTTCTCCTTTCACATCAGGAAAACCCAGCTGTGAAATTATTTTTAGTGTCCTGGTTCTGGTCAGAAGAAGGTTAATTTTTGCAGTTGCTAGCAAACCACCTCATTGCATTGCCTGGAGCAGGGGAAGGGAGTCCCTTCCCTTTCTAGGAGGGTGACTTTGGGAGCCTTGTGTATTGTTGTTTGTGTGTGAATCATTTGCCTCTTTCTTGTAGCCTGTGTCATGAGTATTGTTGCTGTTACTGCTTGTTTTCTTATCTCATTTCTCTTTCCAGTAAATTGTTCTATCTCACCCTGTGATCTTTGCTCTTTGTGTCTCCAATTTCTTCTCTCCAGGGAAAGGGACAGAGGGAGAGGAGGGAGTGAGCAAGCAGCTCATGGATTCAGTGAGAGAATTGAATTGCTAAACCACATATATAGACATCTCTTTTCTTCAGTTAAGGGGCTAAGCTCAGTATATTGAGAGGAGTTTTTAATTTACCTTGCAAAAAAGTGTTAGATTTTTTATGCTTCACAACCTTATGATAAGCCATTGAGAAGAAAATAGGGATTGTAAAAGTCAGGATTCTTCATTGCTTTTTTTTTTTTTTGGTGGTGGTATTGTTGTCTTTTTTGAGGAGAGGCACACTTTACAGAATTAAAAAAAAAAATTACTTAGGTCTGCAGCTGAACTTCTATCAACAGAGTGAGTTATGGGAACTTTTCTGTTTTCTGTATTTGGACTTTATTTGTAACTTGTACTGAAGCGCTGATATATATATGAAGTCTGGAGCATGTTGACCAGAGTGGGTAGCTAGCATGCTAAAAATATTAAATAATTAAATCCAGAACTGATTGCTGCCAATTAAAATAGAAAAGTGGAACTGTAGATGCTCTTGGGTGGTTGTGTTAGCTGGGTCATATAGAGGGAAATATAATGAGTAATCGCTGTCAACATTCTAAGCCATTATGGAAATTATTATAAATGAAGATATTTATTCAGCCCATGCCAGGCCAAGGGAAGAGATTTCCAGAAGGTAGACCAGATGGTTAAGTATGTTTCACTGCAGATCTCTGCTGACCCCAACCCCAGTGCTCCAAAAGTACCCACCATGTCTCTGGGACACTGAAATCAAAAATAATGTCAGCTGAAGTTTGCTGTGCAGAAGTTCAGATTGTCAGCGAGAACACAAATCTTTCGTACCTAATTCTCAGGATTCCTTGCACACTTTGAGAAATTTTCTTAGCTCTCTGGGTAATTGAGTGAACTGAGGTTTTGTGGCCATTTCATTTTGGCCATTTCATTAAGGGGCTTTTTAAAATAGTGCACTTCCACATCCTTTAGTGTAAAGTACTCTATGACTAGAATATTTTCTCAGCACGCAGAATCACTGGTTTTGATTCTCTTTTTTGAAGGGGCAATTTCTATTTTGATAGCCTTCATCAGTGTTATTAGCTGAACATCTTGTCCTTTTAAAAATATTTATAAACTTTCAAGAAAAATTCAGTTAAAAGCTAAGCAATATCAGGTTTGATAGACATAAAGGAACACTGTAACATGCTAATACTGTAGCGGTGTAAAACAGGCTAAAGTAGTATTCACCTTAAATTCCATCTCTTTCTTGAAAACTTTTCGTTATGAGAGTTACTTTCCCCAGTAGAGAACTGTCCTCTTATAAGAGTACTATTGCCAGGATGTTTTTCTGATAGTACCCTTAAATATTGACTTGAAGACTAAGATATCTATGACCCTAGCCTGAGCACTTTTTAATTGAGCCATTTTGTGTGGCCTTTTGACATGTCTTTCACTGATGCTGTATTATCATAATCCTCTTTACTTTTTAAAAATTTTGTTTACACAACAGTAACCTCTATTCTCAAGGGTATTAAGCAGAAAAAGGCTGAGGCAAGAGGAAAGTGAGCTAGACACTTTACTTATGCAGCCAGTTTCCAATAGAAAGGTTTATTTAGAAGAAGACTGACTAGGATTACTCAATTTCCTGCTTCATTGAGGATCGTGCCATCTTAGTTCCCTTGGCTCTGGGTATAAGGAGCTTAATGAAGAGGGAAATTAATTCTCAGTGTCAACCACCTGTAGCTACTAACTTATTCACTCATGCTCTCAGTCCTCCTTTGCTCCATCTGACAAATGTGAGAGCATTTGTCACTTATTTGAATCCCGTTTTCTGAGCACCTTATGGTGCTGCTTGGGTTTCTATTATATGACTGGTGTGTAGTAAAAATAGGCTACAAATACATGTGTAATCTTTTGCATCCTGAGTAAATCAGTTATTTCAATGCAGTCCCTCTGGTCAACAAGTCTAAACATTTTGCTGGCTGTCCTCTCTCTGATGGGACTACTGGACTCCCAGGTACTGCTGGTACCAAGTTGTTATCAGAACTTCAACAACTAACTATAATACTGCAGTCCAAAGAGAAGTTCTGAATTAAGGCATGCTTAAACTTAAGAACTTGACTATCTCTTTTTAGATTCTTGTAGTTGTGTTCCATATGGTTCTGGGGGTTGTTCAGTCTGACATTTTGCTCATTCCTAGGTCCAATCACAATTGATAAGGGAGGATCAATACATCTCAGAACTCCTGATTTTGAAGATAACTGAATGAATGCTGACTTGCTTGCAATTCCTAAGAATTTTAACAATTTGTAAAAGTTTTTTTTGTTTGTTTGTTTTTTGTTGGTTTTTGTTTGTTTGGTTTTGTTTTTTACTGATTGGGATAGAATAGTTAGTTTGTGTTGGGTTTGCATGGCAAGATTTTGGTAGTGGTGTGTGGAGGGTGGCTACAGGGGTGTGTTTTCTGCAAAAATGCCAGACTTTTATACCATGAACAACAGAGCCAATGCCAGAAAACTCCACAATAGACCTACAGCTGCCTAGGTAAAGCCCATCAGTGATGGAGGTCGTGCCAATGGTATAACAATCTTAAGAGGGGAAGAAAATGGGTTTTTTTCAGCTGGAGAGTGGAGTGTGAATATATGAGAGAAACAGACCTGCAGACACCAAGGTCAATGAAAAAGGAGGAGGAGGAGATGCTGCAGCTGTCAAAGAGATTTCCCTGCAGTCCATGGTGAAGATCACAGCGGGGCAGGCTGTCCCCTGACCTCCCATGATATGTTCACCACAGAGCAAAGATCCACCTTAAGCTATGGAGGACTCCAGAGAGCAGCAGGTGGATGCCCAAAGGAGGCTGTTACCCACTGAGATGCCCACACCGGAGCAGGTTTGCTGGTAGGATTTGTGACCCTGCAGAGGACTCATGCTGGAGCCTCCTGTTTCTGAAGGACTGTACCTCATGGAAGGAATCTCATGCTGGAGCAGGGGAGGAGAGCAGGGAGCCAATAGTAGCAGAAACAATATTGAATGATCTGACTGCAATTCACCTCCCTTGGTCTCTGCAGGGGAAAAGGTAGGTAAATTTGGAGTGAAGCTGAGCCTAGGAAGAAGGGAGGAGTGGTGGAGAAGGCTTAAGATTTAGTTTTTATTTAATGTTAGCCCACTTCATTTTTATCCTTAATAAATCAAACTAATTTCCCCAAGCTGAATATGTTTTGCCCATGATGGTAATCAGTGTGTGATCTCTCCCTGTCCTTATCTCAACCCACAAGCCTTTCATTATATTTTCTCTCCCACGTCCATCTGGGAAAGGAAGTGATAGAGCAGCTTTGGTGGGCACCTGGCATACAGCCAGGGTCAACCCCACCCATCATCACACACCCCTGAAGGCTGCATTAAACACTAGCTGTAAGCAGAGAATTAAGTCTCTAGGTGCTTTGAATCAAGCACCAAAACGTGCATATGGCTAGTTAATATGGCAGATGAGAACATGTTGCATGAAATAAGAATTTGCATGTTTTTCTCAGAGTAACAGAATCATCAATATATAGCCTGAAGACAGATGCCTGCAATCATTGCTGGCCATCATATCTCCCACTTACAGGCAATTTAGGTTCCTTTTCACGACATTAAGAGATGAAAAATCACTTCCCTTTTCTTGCCATAAGGTATTTATCTCATTCCATACTTAAGTTTTCAGACTACAAGAGGGGTCTTTTTGGATTAAAGCTTCTCTTATCTCCATGCTGAAAGTGTTGCCTGAACTATTCCCATGTATAAATAATATTCCCAATTTTATAAATAATATTGACAACAGTGACTAATCTTAGGACTTTTCTCCCTTAACAGGCACCCTAACCCACTGTTTTATACTTTCCCCTTCCAGTATGACTAGTCGAATAGCTCACTAATTTGTGGAAAGTAGTCTGTAAACTAGTTAACTAGATAGTTAGACCAGTGTTTTGGGAGATAAATTATGAGCTGGATATTTTTAGACATAGAGAAAATAAACTTACATCTCCTGGCAGTCAACTTATTAATGAAAACCTGATAAGACAAGCGATATTTCTTTCATTAAAGACTTTTTTCTTCCTTAATAGAGAAGGGCTTTCGTGCTGACTAAATAGGGTTTCTTAGAATGTAGACTGAATGATTCATTGTTGATAGTACTTTACCAAGAATATAAAGAAGACAGTTGAACAAAAAACAGTGTATTTATTTTTTCCTAACTATAAATTTAGAAAATATAGCAAACATCTTGCTTCAAAAAGCAGATGATTTTAGATTAACTATAAAAAAGTTAGTGTACAGATATGCTTTCTGAAACAAGATTTGAGAAATGTTAAATACTAAGATTCTCCTGGTTGTCTAACCAGAATCAGTGGAAATTAGTTGCCTGCATTCATTGCTATAGTCAATGGTCTCATCTTTAGGCATTCCTTTAGAGAAAGGGAACAAGAAAATAGACTTCTTTTCTGTGGTTGAAACATTTACCTGAGTTAAAATGTGTTTCTTCCTGAGGATTTGGTTTATGAAGAACTGAGCTGATTAGCCCAATAGATCTTGTTTTTACAGGAAAATTCTAATCATGTTAAAAAACATGCATACTCCTTGTGGAAAAGGTACTCCCTAGAGCATTTGCCTTTTAAGAATACTGAAACCATAACATTTGCAAAGGTATGCAAATGAAAAGATATGCCTGCATATATATTTTAGCCTTTCAAGCTCAAGTCAAGTCTTGTCCACTGTTTAAAAGTATTTTGATGGGAAAATATTCCATTGTGTAAGATTTTCACTGTAAACTTGCAAAAAAAATTGTGAGGAAGGAGATAATCCTGTGGTTGACATCTTGCTTACACAGGGAATATTAAAAATCTTAAAATCTATATTAATACAAGGTAGCATTTTGGGTTTGTTTCTCCCCAAGCTTACTAAGAAGTACTGTGATAAAGTAGTTCTTCCTGCTTGTTATGACAGAGTTAAAAGAAGCGGGGATCCATCTTGCTATTTCCAGAAGTTTAGTTACAAATATGAAGACAAGTATTTGATTATACTTTTGTATAATCGATTAAAATAAAATCGAACAAAGACTGAAAATTCCTACCATCCGTATAAGTGTCACTACACATTTCAGATTCAACACCTACCTGCCTAAATATAGCATTAATAAGAACAGCCATTGGATCATAGAATATGCTGAGTTGGAAGGGACCCAACTCAGGATCAGGATGGAGCCTGACTCCTGTGCCTGCACAGGAGACCCCAAAGATCCTACCCTGAGCCTGAGGGCATTGTCCAAATGCTTCTTGAACTCTGTGGTCAGGCTGGTACTGTGACCACTGCCCTGGGGAGCCTGTCCTGGTGTTCAGCCACTCTTTGAGTGAAAAACCTCTTCCTGACATCCAGCCTAAGCCTCCCCTGACTCAGCTTCATCCCATTCCCTTGGGTCCTGCCACTGATCATGAGAGCAAATAGATCAGTGCCTGCCCCTCCACTTCCCCTCATGAGGATGTTGAAGACTGCAATTAAGTCTCCCCTCACAAATTTACAATTATACACAGAAACTATCACACTTTAGAAAAGAATATATCAGATTTTAATTTTCCTTAACATTTTTTAAAATTTCATTTATTCTCTTACAGAAGAATTTTTGACCGCAATACTCTTAAAACAGATCTTATGTCGTTCATTTTCTCTCTAGCTTTTGGACTTCTGTATATATCTTAAGTATGCGATCAAAAGAAACAATCAAAACAGGAGAAAATCCATATATATATATCAGAATAACAGTGCTGTCAATGAGATTACTTCAGCTGCAGTTAGGATATCCTAATAACTTTCCTAAACAATTGTTATTAGATTTTCAATAAATCTTCTGTTTGAAAACTGCTAATTCCAAATATAAAGGAATGTGAATGGACAGAGGTTTCATTTTTGATTTTTTTTTTTTTTTCATTTTATGCCTGCTTTTGAAGTGCTGTAATTAACTTTTTAACAGGAACAGTTTTGGTTTTTTTTCACACGGTTTTTAACTGTGAATGGGTGGTGCCAAGGGAAGTTCTGTACAGTAAAATAGAGAATATGTAGCAATTGAGAAAAACAGATTGTAAAGTATGTTCTTCCACACTGTGAGATCCTAATGATGACAGATTGCTGTCATCATTAGAGTCTGAGCTCTGCTATTTGCCAAAATGATTACACAGCGCTGATAAATAACCTGGAAATATTTCAGCACAGATTATTTGAGGCAGTAATATATTTCACAACAAAAATATTTGTGTGTATATTAGAACATATAAAGCATTTCAGGCTACATAGCTCCATGTAAGTTTTCAGCTGTGTCGATCTGTCAATTTTCTTTAGCTCCACAAGAAACTATTAAAATCTCCCTCCAGCAAACTTCACTTTTCTCACTGATACCACTTTTACCAAGAATCATGCATCCTGATCTTGCTCAGCATCAGCTCTTCCTTTTCTATTTTCTCACCACCCACTTCCCTTCTTACTTTCAGACATCCATCTTATAACTTTGCTACTGTAGGTGTACGGCTGAATCGTATGGAGAAATGAGTTATTTTTAACCCATTGTCCACACATTTGTGCCTTGTTTAATTGTGAATTTATGATGGTTTAAAAACAGCAGTCACCTTTTATAACAGCAGTCACCAATTTATAAAATTGAAAGGGATGAGGATCACTACATGTGTTTATGTTTTTTCAACCTTACTGAACCCCTAATTTTTTCTTCCTTCTGATTTCCTTCTCCCTTCATACCATCTGTTTCCAATTTTAAAGGATTTTTCACATGTTTTAATTAGTTAGGATTTTATTTCTTTAACTTGAATGTTTCTACCAACACTTATCTCAGTAATAATGGTTCAGTTATGACAGAAATGTTTTTTCTTATTCTTCATTATGAAGAAGTAGTGTCACTATTTCACTGCTATGACTGTTTCCTACCCACAGTTTCCTAGATATTATTTCACACAACTCACAAGAGGTCATGAAAAACATTTTATTTTTACAAAATGTTCCAAATTTCCAATATTAATAACAATTTTATTTGATGTATTGAATTTCATATTATTCATTTATCCTTTGTTTTCTCAGAATCAAAACCAGACATTTAGTTTTGTATTTTCTTTGGCACTGTTGCAATAAGAATAGGACTTTCATGGAGTAGTGCAAACTAAATAGGATTTTTTTTAGGTATTTTTCAACTCTCCACACTTGAACGCAGAAAAATAAGATCAGAAAAAATGTCTCACCAAAACTGAATTACAGATGGTTATGATCCTATTAGTAAGAGATACCTCTGCCTGAATCAAGGTGCAAATAAGATCATATGTGGATGTCAGCAATATAGATTTTATTTAGTGGTAAATGTGAGGCAGAGAGCTAGAAAGAAAAATAAAAGAGGAGAGGGAGAGAGAGGGGGGAAGAGAGAGAAGGCAGACATCAAGCTGAAGATAGTCACCACTGTGGATCCAGTGGTTTTCTGTTGGTCCCTTTTCACTCTTTCTAAAATGGTGAAAATCATCTCATTGTGGGAGATTTCTATTCTAAATAATAATTTATTTGATGTTGCACTTAAAAAGAGCTATTTTCAAACTCATTTGTCCCTTGAACTGATTGATATATCAATCACCTACAATCAGACCTGGCCCCACCATAAGTTATGAAAAAAAAAAAAAAGAAAAAATATTTGAATTAGCCAGTGTAAGTAAGGAATGCATTCATTCTCTGGTGAATCTTCTTATGTTATGTCTGGTATTCGTTAAGATTTACAACAGAAATAATTTTGGTATCTCATAAATCCCTTTGGCACTCGTTGTAATTAGTTAATGATCCAGGACACCATATTTGTCACCATTTTTCTATACCCATTCCTTTGTTGATACACAGCCAGTAACCTGTCTTGTAGTCAAACACTGAAAAAAGTGTTATAAACACACTCCAAGAATGACAGGTATGTAAAGATGGTTCTTGTTATGTATCAATCACAGGGAGATTATTAGGCATATGTATGAAGTGTGGTTTATTAATTAAAAAATAATAAAAATACTTAGTTTTCTACTAGAACTACAAGACAGGGAAAAATCAGATGTTGAGGGATCATGTTCTCATTCAAACAAGCGTGTGTTTCTGCTGATACAGAAAATGAATCTTTCATATATGTTTTTGGAAACGGTTGCTTATTTGTTTTCAATATAGTCAGTATTGCTGCTTTAGACACACAAACTACTAAATTGGTAGTTTTATCTTTACTTATATGAGCAATTATCAGTATAATATTCATGTCGTCTAAGCAAGTTAACAGCTAATTTATAATCAATACAATATATGTAGTTAATTTGATGTTTCTTTCCTCTATTCAACTCACAAAACAGTAACAGCTATGAAGCCATGATCTCTAATTCTTCCTTCAAAAGCCAAATTTTCAATTTATCAACATCTGAAAGGATGTGGCTTCTATTTATACTTCTAGTCACAGAAATCTATACCTATCCCATGTCTTGATTTATTTTCCACACTGTATCTAACTTCTTCTATGATTATTAATAATTTGTTAGAGCTTATCTTTACCTTGAGTCCTTTATAGGGCTCATTACAATAAGAACTGGGCTCTCTGTGCTTTTCTGTAATACTGAAAGAAAGGGATACAGAAAGGGATCCCACTGGGTCTTTGACTCCTATCCCATGCTATAATACCTACTAAATCTTACTATACAATACAAAAATATGCTAACATGGAGCTAGAAAGTTTAGGGAACTAGTAAAAATAAATTAAAATGACTGTAAAACAGTATGAGTGTAGATTGATTGCAAAGATCAAATTCAGAATTGTTTTAAAATCAGATATTAAAGAAACATTTGATATATGTGTAGAAAGAAAAATCAACTATTTACAATGAAATTTGATATGAAAGTAATTTGGTGAAATTTCCTTACAAAAAGGATGTGTGATCAGAATATTCCACATTATTTATGACAGTGACTATTCAGAAGTCAAACAGGACATAAAAACTATCAAGAAGATTATAATTAGGAACCATTACATTATCAATGAGGCAGCTGTAAATATTGATGTCAAAGGAAATGTGTGGCTATGGATAGGTAATGATCATTGACAAAATGATCATCTGAAATTTGAGATTTGCAAGTTCTACCTTGTTTAAATATTTTGAGGAAACAAAAAAAAAAAACAACTGTTACTTATTTTGAGGACAGAAAAGACACAGAACTGAAAGAAAACTAGACTTTTATCACCTTTTGACAAGCATGTTACAGGTGGCCCAGACCATTTTAAATTCTGGACGTGAGATAAATAACCTTAACATCTATTCCTACATATGAGGAAATGAAGCAGTTGCTATAAATTCACTGTAGAGCCATGATTATGGTAGGTGAGCTGCAGACAATCCAGGAGACTCCCAGAATGCATCGAGGATAACTTTATGAGCCAAGTAATAGCAGCCCTGCCAGAGGGACTATGCTCCTGGATCTGTTGGTCACCAACATAAGTGAGCTAATTGGGGATAATTGGGGATTGGAGGCAGCCTGAGATTCAGGGATCATGTATTGCTGGACCATACAGTTCTGAGGGATGTGAGTCAAGTAAGGAGTAAAGTTAGGCCCCTGAATTTTAGGAAAGCAGAATTCCAGTTCTTCAGGGAGATAGTCAGTGGGACGCTCTGGGAGACTGCCCTTGAAGACAAGGGTGTGTATAACAGAGCTGGCATTTCTCTAAGGAAGTCCATGGAGTGCAAGATCTGGCAATCCCCAAGCAAGACACTGGGCAACAAAGGCAGGAAAATGTCATGGCTGAATAGGGACCTGTTGGTCAAACAAATGAGAAGGAAGAAAATGCACAGAAAATGGAGACAAGGACAGGTAACCTGGGAAGAGTATAGAGAAGTAGTTTGGTTGTGTAGGGATGAGATGAGGAAGGCCAAGCAAAAGCTGGAACTGAACTTGGCAAGGGATGCAAAGAATAACAAGGGCTTCTACAGGTATGCAAACTAGAAAAAAAAGGTAAAAGGAAGTATATGCTCTCCTGTAAACAAAGATAAAACATGGATGAGGAGAAGGCTGGTGTACTCAATGACTTTTCTGCCTCAGTCTTCTATGGTAACCACTCTTCCCACATGTCATGAGTGGATGGACAGCAGGATGGGGCCTGAGGAAGCAAAGTGCTTCCCACTGTAAAATCAGGTTCACAACCACCTGACGAACCTGAATGTACATAGGTCTGTCAGACTCCATGAGAGGCATCTGAGTCCTGATGGAATTGGCTAATGTAATTGCCAAGCCATTCTCCATGATACTTGAAAAATCATGGCAGTAAGAGGAAGTCCCAAGTGAAAGCAAAGAAAAAGGAAACACATTACCTACTTTTAAAAAGGGAGGAAATGATGACCCAGAGAACTACTGACCTGTCAGGCTTACCCCTGTGAATGCAAATATCATGGAACAAGAAGTTATTCCAAAGAACCCTCTACGCTGCTTTCAGGAAAAAAACACCTGAAGTGCTGCATCCAGCGCAGGAGGGGCATGGACCTGTTGGAGTAAGTCCAAGGAAAGCCACCAAGTTGATCAGAGGGATGGTGCATTTCTCCTATGAGGAAAAGCTAAAAGAATTTGGATTATTCACTATGGAAAAGAAAAGGCTTCAGGGTGACCTAAATGTAGCTTTCCAACACCTGAAGGGAACTTTCAGAAGAGATGGGGAAAGACTTTTTACAAGAGCAGGCAGTACCAAGACAAGGGGGAATGGGTTCAAATTGAGAGAGAATAGGTTTAGATTGAATATTAGGAAAAAATTCTTTACTATGAGGGTGGTGAGGCACTGGAACAGGTGGCCCAGGGAAACTGGCTGCCCCGACCCTGGAGTAGTTTAAGGCCACATTGAATGGAGCTCTAAACAATCTAGTCTAGTGAAAGGTGTCCTGCCCATGGCAGAATGCTGAAACTCCATGATCTTTAAGGTCTTTTCCAATCCAAACCATTCTCATGGTTCCACGATCATGCCTAGGTTTCAACAGGACCTTGGCAAAGTTCACTGCTCAGTTTAGGTTCATATAAAAGGGAAATATCTTAATGCCAGGAAACAATGATGTGTAGGCTTGAATTCTAAAAAGTAATAGTCTATAATTTGCATGAAATCTGGAAGCATATTCATGCTTTTTATTTAAATCTGCTAATTTATAAAATGGATTTTCAAAAAATGTCCTTTAGACAGATGAAATGAAAACAAACTTTAGTGATTATGTGAAAAAAAATCTGTGAATACAATTTGATTTTAAATAAAATTTTCATGCACATTTCAATTATACGCTAAAAATTTAATAAAATTTTCTTCAATATGTAACATGCAAACAAGTTAGAATATACTCTTATAGAGCGCAACCACAATAAAAATCCCTGGATCTGTCTGGACATGCATTTCTGCTTTTTTTTGTGGATTATTGTGGTTCTTTTTGGATTTTTGCTCAATGGATTTTTTTTTTTCCCCACTAACTGATGTAATCTTTTAACGTGAATGGACAATATTAATATCAAAATAAACTCTCAGAAGAAAACTTTCCAAAGACAGATGTTACCTAATTAATAGTTCTATTTCATTAATATTTACATTAAAGATTACGTAGCTTTGCTTTTTGGGGTGCATATACAGCTGCTTGAGATGAGGCTACTGAACACATTTGAAAACTCTTTTGCTTCCCTTCTGTTCCCCCTCTTGTAATTAATTGTAATCAGGGCTGCACACTGATTTTCTTAGTTAATGTTCTTTATTTTTAATTATGCAAAGAAATACTGATGATAGTTTTTAATACATAGTTTGTTAATAGCAATGTCTGTGGGTCCAGAGCTGCAGTCAGGAGAATGGAATGGAATATCAGGGAATGTGATGGATCTGCATAAATGTTTTTTTTTCTTTTTTTTAAAATTCATCCTCTTATTATATATTCAAGTTCAAACTCTGCAGAACGCTATTAGAAGATTCTCAGACTATTCAACATTTGAGCTTAAATTTGAGGAAGTTAATTCAACATTATCAAGGGCTTCAATGTCCTGTGGATCCATGAAGAAGTAAAAGTGTCCTATGATAAAGTTCTTTGGTGTGAAACTACATAAATAACTGGGACTACTGTACGAGGTTCTCACAGGTTTGAAGTCTGGAAAGAAGTTCTATTGTTTCCCCAATTGAGAGGTGAGCAGATTTTAGGATTTGGAAATTTTGAAAGAAAAGAATATGTTTGTATTTTCCACAGGAACAACTCCGGAAAAAAAAGAATGAGACATGATAATCATATGCTTTTATTTCCTGTAGAGATTACTTATTTTAAATGGTAATGCATATAATTAGCTGATAGATAAAGGAACAATAAATTTTTTAATGCTCAATGATAGCACTTTTCTCTGAAATTAGGTATATCAGTTAGGAAGAATGAAGTTGAAAAGATTTCATACATCTAAGTTTAATATTTTTACTATTATTTTCATTAATCAAGAGAAATTGAATTTATTTTTTTATCATTATTTAACCTGAAGTAGCAATGAAGTACTATGCTGCCGCTCACTTCCTCCCTGCCATTGAGGAGGAGAATCAGAAATGAAAGGTAAACCTTGTGGATTGAGAGAAGAGCAATTTATTAATTAGGAAAAAAAAAAGTTAATACTAACAGGACCCAAGAGAAACAAGTGATGCAGAGTGCAATTGTTCACTATCCTCAAAGTGATGTCCAGCCCACCCCCAACAGTGACCAGTCCTCCTTCCAGAGAACTCCTCAATTTATACAGTGGGGATGATACTCTGCATTACGGAGCTCCCTTTTGGTCAGCTCAGGTCAGCTGTCCTGGACATGCTTCTCCCAGCTTTTTGTGCACCTCCTTAGTGCAGACACTAAGCACTGCTGAGCAACAGCTAAACCATCAGTGTGTTGTCTCCACAACTCTCATACTGAACCAGAACATGGCCCTGCACCAGCTACTAAAAAGACAATGAACTTTGTCCCATCTGAAATCAGAATATTTTTATTTTCATTGTTTTTATTTTTTGTGTATACAATGTAAGTATTTAAACCTGTTATAGTTTTATTCTAAATACTAATTTTCTTATTTTCTGAGGTTCTTTAAGTAGTTTATTTAAATAAATGAAAAAACTGAAAAAATAGGCTAACATATAACTATATGCTTTAAATCAATCCTCTGGTATTCTTAAGAGGAAATTCCTAAATATGCATTGCCAATATGCATTGTCTCTCATGATTCAATAGCAGTTATATTAATTCTAAAGTGAAGATAATAAGGTCTTGATTGTCCTGTTTATGGTTTTATAGGTCTATTTATTAAATCTGTGTTGATACAAATTCTGGTTGTTATCTTCCCAAGCTCTATTCTTTGATGGTTTTGACTTTATTAAAGTTTAAATGTATTGTTCAATTAATCATTAGTTAAATCAGGACAGTGAAAATTATTAGGATGCTCCAACGCCAAATTAATAGTTGCAATAGGCATAATTCAATCTTATTGTCATAATTATCAAAGCTCATGCTGGGCTGGGAAATCCAGATGTTGTTCTTATTCACATGAGAACATTTACAAATGTAATTGTCCACATAAACAAGGATTACAACAACTAAATGATTAAATGACTGTTCACTGAGTTTTACAAGAACAAAAATAAGGACTATCTATTGCCCAGGCACAAAATGTATAATTATATAGATACTCTAATAAAGGTTATAAAACAAAAACGTAGAATAGACACAGGAACTAAGAAAAACAATTGAATATATTCATCAGCAATTGTCTAAGTTTATACAACAAAATGTTACAATACAAATTTGTAGGATCTTTTTTTATGAAGACTTCCTTAGGTCACTGATAGTTTTATTATTCCGTAAGGATTCAGAAAATTAGTAACAAAATAATGCAGACTGAATAAAAAGTTATTCATTTGACACAGAATATCTGAGATAACCTTTCTTCAAAAAATAATAGTAATTGAGAGAATTATCCATATTTAAAAAATTTACTGCCTTGTGTGAAACTTTTTTCTTGTGTAAGCAAAAAATACCATTAAAGCATGCACATATATTCATGCATCTATCCAAACATTACTAATCAACCGTTTTATTTAGTTTTGTAGTAAAGCTATTGAAAATATCGGTGAATGAATGAAAAACAGATTGAACCTATTAAAGAAAAGAGGTGGCAATGAATATTTCACTAAATAGAAAAACGACTAATTCTTTTGTTACTATTAAAACAGAAGACAAAATAGAATTTGATTGCTAAATCCCAAATGAGGTCTCCCAGATGAGAGACCATTGTGTAGGTTACAATGGTCTCAGACTCTGTAGTAAAATTTTGTGATTAACTTAAAACTATTGTTTTTCCTCTCTTTTCTCTGCATTGGATGATGAAATTCCATCTGGCAATTAAAAAAATAAAAAAGACACAATGAGTCTGGTTCTTGGAGTCAAACATAAAAACTCGTCAAGTGGCTGTGATTGTTATGGCATTATTCAAATCACTCCAACTGAGGATTCTATTCTACTAATTTATCCCTATAGCCCTTGCAGTACTTAAGCAGTCAAACACCTCACTCATTCATCACACACTTTAAGACATTCACGCCTTAGATGTTATGTTTCCTGTTTGCTCCTGAGACAGTTGTACCTCTGGTTAGGCTTCCTTTGGAATTTTGGTATTTAGACACAACAGAGCAATCAGCAACAACAAAAAGTGCAAACTCATGAGGAAACACAGGACAAGAAAGTATGGGATGTAACATAGGCATTGAGCACTCTGCACTGGCTGCTCTGCATGCAACTTTAGAACAGCTAATGCACCAGTAACTGCATCGCTCAGCTATGGTCTGCAGAGACTTGCCAAGTTGACTCTTCTTGGCTTCTGCTTCTTTTTTTCTGTCTAGAAAGAGAAAACTGCACAAATAACTGAAGAATAAGAAGAGATCCTAAAGAACCCAAATCTCTGAAGTAAGGAACACTAAGAGTGCAGTTTGCATCTTTATGCCAAGCAGTGTTAGATTTTATATTTATCATCTCAATATGTTTCTGTAATACAATGACTCCCAACAGAATCTGATATGGTATTTATATAAAGCAGAAAGGACAGTTTAATTTATCTGTCATTCCACAAACAAAATGTTTCTATGTCATGCATAGTTGTACATAATGTAATCTAATTAAAATCCGCAGTTATGCCACCACCTTGAGCATATTCTAATCTGCAGAAAATGCCACATGGTCTTCTGGCAAAAGAAATCATTCAGAGACAATATTACAAATGGTAAAACAATTACACAACGTGATCTCTGAGAAACAATCAGTTTTGTTTAGATGAGAAGACTGGGAAGAAGACAGTGATAACTTTAAAATATATCCAATGTCTTCATAAAGCCAACAGTGAAAACTAGTTCTTTTTGTGTTCTGTGTGTGCTTCATTGAAGTAGTTTTAATTCGAGAGACATGGCTTCTCTGTATTCAGAAGTCTCAATCTAGTGAATTCTGACATTACTGGGCAACCAAAACATGATTTTAACTCCTTCAGTATGCCTATGTATGTTACTTAACACAAGAAATGATCTAAATTTACCATGAGACAAAATGACATCAGTAAAATATTAGTGAACATGACTGACAATAACAAAAATACACCCTGCTCAGATTTTAACCTCCTCAAAGTAAGTTGGATGATCATCAAACATAAGAATTGCAAACAATTTGGAAATAAGCAAATAGGCCAGGTTCCTCTTATGAAGAAAAAGCAGCTAGCTACTATGAAGAATGGACAATATATTTGTCAACTTGAGTATAAATTTGTACTTGCAGTAGATATGAATCTACATATCTGTGTTATCTATATCTATACCTATATCTATCTATAGATCTGCATAATATATACATTTTAAGGTAATTTTTCAAGTTTTAAAAATAATTTTTAAAAGCATTTTGATACAAATGTAAAAATAATTTCAATTCATTCCAGTAGAGAACTTGTGTTCATTTCAGGATTTTTGTCCTTTTCCTTTTAAACACTATCTCTCACTGCCTCTCAGCTTAAGTTTGATGAGTGAGATTTAATTTCTAACACATTTAGTAATGTACTTTTAAGTAAAATATAAATTTAGACACAAGATGTTTTTTGTGGGTTTTTTCTTTGTTTGTTTTTTCCCAATAATATTAAATGTTGTATTAACACAGCTGTCTTTTAGTTCTTATTCTGATTTTCTGGTTCTTCCCTATTTTATTGTGTGATTACAGTTTTAAGCAAGATCTTTATCTCTCAGAATTCGAACTGAAATATGTTAGTTTGAGATCTTAATTTCTCTGGATTCTATTGCTTCCCAGCTGAGACCTAGGAAGTCAGTCTGTGATGCTCATATAATGAAGACTTTTATCACTGTGCTGTTTTCTCATTACCACTGTTGTTGGCACTTCTGGGTGAAAATAAATTTGATGGTAACAACACAAACACACGTAAGTCCAGTTCTGTCTGATTCACAAGGTTTCAGGTCTGGGCCTCAGGTATCATTCTGTGTCTACTCTACTACAACAGTTTTTATTTAGGAATCATCAACAGTTCAGTATACACATTTTTCTTTTCCTTGCTCTAAACTACAGTTTAACTGAAACAATTTTAGGCAATATTTACTTGTCTGCTGGACAAATGTTATCACAGCTATCAAAGGCAGGTCAGACCAATAAAAAGTCAATGGACTTTTGCTAGTATTGAGAGAAATAATATTTCCTACGCTGCATGACATCAGAACAGGAGATTAAATTGAAAAAAAGTTTTCATGCTACATTCCTTGTTATGCACAGTTTTTCAAATTACTCAAATATATTTTTTATCTGCAGAAATTGGGTGAAGACAGAGAAAAATATTTGATAAAATTTGAGAGTCTTAAACAACAAAAAGGAGACTGAGAAATGAAAGAATATGATCAAGAAAGATCTATTATTTTTTTAAAGACAAACACTATAATCAAATTAGAAATTAATGACTAAGACTTGACATCAAATTGGTGCTGCATTGTTTCTAGGAAGCAGGAATCACGGTATTTTGAATTATCTATAACCCCTGGTTTTGTCCTTTAATATTGTGTATACTTCCAAAAGCCTTAATATTTCTCTTCTTTTTTAAAATTTATTTTACATTTTCTATTATTATTAATGAATATAAAATCTTATACAATACACTTATATTGTTTACAAAATATATGTTTAACTTTTCTCTCTCTTAAACATTCAGGTATATCTGCAGAGAATGTATGTAAGCATAACACTGAGAGCATGCAATATGAAAGTAACTCTTCAGTATTGTAGTTATTTTTTAGACAAAAGCACTATTCGTGAATTTGTACTGGGAACAAAATGTAATTTATATGCATTTTGACAATCAATTTTCCATCTGAAAACCAGTCAATAGCTACTTTAAGTTACTGATTTTTTTTAATGATACCACATAATAGCAATAGGCATTGTGTTTCTCCTTTCACATCAATCACTTTGGAAATTCATAAGCAATTTAGCCATATTTCTACATGGGCTACAGTTTCATTAGTTATCGTTAAACAATTTAAATTACAGAATTTAACATATGAGGGAAGAGAATATCAACATTGCTTTAGGTAGTGGTGGCTCCAAAAACATTAACAAAGGATCAACGTTAATAATGTTTCTTCCTTACCCCAAAGACAAAATAAACATATTTGGTTTATTTATTGAATGTTCAGTGTCTGAGGTAGCTTTCATATTAAGGAAAAGAGAAATGGCACAGAAGAATTATTAAGTTTAAAAGCTGCTTCATCAAATGCACAATCAATAACTTTCTCAGTGAGAGAATATCACAAAAGCAAAGCAGGGAAAAAAAAAATCAGATTCCATTTCCATGCCTTAGTTTCTTCCTGGCAAGGGGACTCTCTAAGTCCCTTCCAAATTACTTTTTTCCCCCTTTTTAAAAATATTTCAATGTATTAGAAAGAAAGGGATGGAAGAGAACCATAATCACAAAGTAAAAATTAAATCATACTATGTCACAATGGGATGTCATAACAGCATAATTATACCATTGCTCTGCACATAATATTGTAATTTCAAGGCTATGTTAAAGTATTAAGCCCAAAGAACAAATAATAAAACAAGTTTTGAATCTATTTATTGAAGTAAATGTATATCCTAGTTCATGAGGCTAACATCAGATATTTTTACTCCTAACTTGAAAAAAGGTGTAAGATGCAATGTTATTCTTATCCTTACTCAGCATTCACAGAAAGGGAGATTTTTTGACCTGATTCTATTAAGATTAGGTAAGATTCAGTCTGTGATTGAACAGAGAAAAAAATATATGCTGTACTACATTTTAATTAAATTTGAAAGGTTTAGTTGTCCTGAATCTTGTTTAGTAGGGAGAAATATTTCTTAAACATCTAGAACATTTCAGAAAACAATTGGATTTATTTTATTAATTTTTTCTATTTTTCTGTCTTATAGGAACAGATAGCACAGACACAAGTATGTCCCGCATGTTTAATTTTCTATATTTTATCTTTAAATGTAGCTACACTACAAGCTGTTCTATAGCACCGCAATGTTAAAATCACAATAATTTACTTGGAACAAGTTGTTGAAGATAATTATTTTGCTGAAGATCATAAATATAGAAGTGAGTTACACATTGCTACATTAATTTTTGTACCTGAATTTTCAATGGTGACCTTTTTGAGATATAGAACAGAATTTCTGCTCACAAGAACTGTCAGACAAATGGCAATATATATGCAGCAGCAGTGTCAAATCCTTGACTCCTCTCTTCTAAGGAACCTCACCTCTACTGGAGATTTCTCAGTGAAGTGAGATCATTTTATGTTCATAACCATTCCTGTTTATGAACATAACTATTCCTGTCTTTTATATTCTTTTTTAATTTTATTTTTTCCAGCCCACTGATCCTTGTTCTAAATCATCTCTCTTGTAAAAATTGTAATGCTACATATTAGGAGGGCAGAGGATCAAAACTGCCCATTGAGGACCTGTGATCCTCCCATAAAATGATACAAAGCACCACAAAACTTATGCAGGAATTGTATGTGAGCTGATAGCATGAATAATGTAAAAACTCATAGCTAACTCTTCTATCCAAACTCTTTGATATGATGTTTATCAAAACAGACACTACAGAATTACACTAAGAATTTCATAATATACCTTAGTGCCAAATCTCAGATTATACTGTTATATTAACAGAGAAAATATAGAAATTAGAGATGAAGCAATTTTCATGGTATTTTTCTAAAATGTTTCTAATTTCTTATACAAATGTAGGCAGATATAAAAAAACCCAGAATTTAATTGAGTCATACAGACAATTATATCAAGAAAAGATTATAAAATTTACAATGTTTTGAAGAGTTAGAGTGTTTTTGTTTTATCCAACAGCTAGTAGAATGTCAGTATCCCAAACCAAAGTTCTACTACTCTGCTAGCACCAGAAAAGGAGCAGGAATGGTTTAGGTTATAAAACCAGACAGAGGAAAGAAACCTAAATGAAGAGGTCAAATACACGATTAAATCAATATACACCTGGGCAAACACAAAACTCTTCCCCCTACTCTCTCCCCCTTCTAGTAAATATCAATCATTTAAGGGAAGAAAAAATAAATAAAAGAGGTAGGTCATTTTAGACCACTACTTGGTTCAGGTGAGCTAAAAAAGCCAATAAAATATTCCTGAGTCAGGGTTTAAAGAATAAGTAAATAGCATAGAAAAGTGTAAAGGTGGTGCAGTAGAATTTCACATATAAGTTTGTATGGAATTTGAAAAATGTCTGTGTAAAGAAGTGTATACAGTTTGATCCACACCATTAAAAAAAATAAAAAAACCCCAATAATATTACAGGTTGTTTTATTAGGGAAAAGTATTGAAGGCAAAGTTTGCTGTTGATATGGAGAGTAGAAGAAATTTGATTTAATAATGAAGTAATAACTAGTAAACAAAAAAGCTTAGATGTGTAGAGATGGTTCCTATGTGCTTGAAGTGTGAAAATTCTCGGAGGGATAGAAACACATGCTTCAGTGCATGCACCAGTCATTAAATACTTGGAGGAAGACAGTTCTTCTATGAACTGATTATTTTATGGTTTTTTATAACGACTGGAAAACAGCAGATATCAGAAATAAAAAGGAAGGCTGGACAAAACTAATCTGACACTATGGAACCCTATTTAATCTTTTGATAGACAATGTTGATAAAATTGAAAACACTTTTTGATAAATAAATTATTATAAAAATATTTGTCATTCAAAAAATAGATATGTTTTTGTTCTTCTATTTCACCCTAGAGTGATGCTTTAACACAGTAGTAGCAACTTTGGTAAATACATTTATTTAATGATAAAAAAGAGACTGTGCAAGAATCAGAATAATTATTTTCTAGAATATCTCTGATATGAGGCAGGTAAAGTTATAGAAAATTCTGTTCAACTAACTCTTTTCCAGGTCACTGTGTTAGAACTCAACAAAATAAAAAATCCCTAGAACAGACACAGCATATAAGGAATGAGCTTCTTCTCAGGAAAATGATCTGCAAAACTGAAAAAGCAGCTAATAAGGAGAAAGATGTAGATATGAAACAGAGGAACATGTCTTTGAAAACGTCTACACTCAGTAACCCACTTCCTGCTCTCATTTGTTAGTAAAATATCCAGGACCTCAGAGTAGTTAAATCCATGAGACTTGAACTCCCCACTGGCATGAAAAAATTCTGATATTTATAGTCAATCTACGTCAAGTTTCAACTAACCCACATCATCTTTAGCAAAACAAACAAACCAACAAAAATATAATTAAAAACACCAACCAGATATTTCAATCAAACAATGTGTCCAATGTGCATCACAGGTTTGCTATAATGTCAAACATATGTTCAACTATCAAAAAAAAGGTACATAATATGAAGGAAGTTTTGTAATATTGGCAGTACTGAGCTTCTGTTGAGACAGCTATAGCTTTTTCCCCTATCAAGCAATCTCCAAAGCATAAATTCTACTTAAATGAAAACTATAGCAAACTTTCTTGGTTAATGAGATTCCATGTTAATCCCCCATGCTGCAAATCAATTATTTAAAGCCTTTCACAGCTAATGAATCATATAGTACTTTCTGATTAATGCCAACAAGCTAGTTGTAATGCAGAGAAGCAATCAACAGTCTTAACCACCCTGTTTTAAGACTACTTCTCTGTGGCTAAAGAAGAAAGGACATAAAATATTTTAAAATAAAGTATTTTTGTGTAAGAAAAACACAGAACTCAAACTGCAGCAGAGACCATTACTATACTATTGTCATGTTTACTAGTTAAAGACTAAGAGCCATTACATGTTAATTGCAAATTCTGCAATGCAATAGTTAACTACCAATGCTTAGCATTTTTCAGGAAAACCTTTTCTACAGAAGCATCTATTATACTGACTGTTTCTCACTAGATGTTGATGAAAAAAAGTACAGGTACTATAGTAGAAATATTAAGTGTTCTGGATATTTTATTAATTTAAGTAATGTAAGTATGTTGTTTCTCATCTGTGATGCACTGTGATCAGTATTCTGCAATGGCACTGAGTGAGATTTTCTCAATAAAGATATTTTCTCAATAAAGATATTTTCTCAATAAATATATAACAATGGTATGTTATTGAGGAAGGAAGTTTGGGATAATAAGGAAAAAAGATAACATGGTAAATTAGTAGCATCCAGGCAAAAAAAAAAAAGTGTTTTGTCATTTAAAAGCAAAGTGTTTAGCTACTGTTCTGGTTTTGACTAGGAAAGAGGTAAATTTCTTCACTGTGGCTTTTATGGGGTTTTTGGGTTTGAGACCAGAACAGCGTTAATAACATAGAGCGCAGATCACCCTGTAGGGTGTCTGTACATCTGGAATCAAATGCCCTAGGGGTAGTGACAGAGCCCCACCAATTGCTATGGACTGATACATGGGAAGAGGATGAAATCCTGAACTCCTGCAATGTACTGATGATGTTATTGTGAGGGGTTTCATGCTTTATCCTGCACCAGTAATCAAGCACAACACAGCCATTTGCTCACTTTCCCACCAAAAAGACTTAGGAGAACATTGGAAGGGTAAAAGCTAGGGAACTCATGGATTGAGAGAAAGTTTAATAGGGACATCAAACAAAGAAAACCAAGGAATTAGTTCACTGCTTCCCATGGGTAGACAGATGTTCAACTATCCCCAGGAAAACAGGGCCCCATCACACACAGTGGTTACTTGAGAAGACCAATACCATCACTCCAAATGTCCCCCTCTTTCTCCTTCTTCCCCCCACTTTATACACTGAGCATGAAGTCACATGGTCAGGAATATCCCTGGGGTCAGTTTGAGTCACCTGTGTCTCTTCCCAGCCTCCCGTGCACACCCAACTTCCTTGCCAGCACAAATGCAGACATCAGTGCAGACAGCAGAAAAAGGCTTTGGCTCTCTGTAAGCCCTGCTCAGCAAGAACAAGAAGATCATTATATTATCAACCCTGTGTTCAGAACAAATACAAAACACAGCCGCATATCAGTCACTATGAAGAAAATTACTCCAGCCAAAACAAGAACATTGGGTAATGCAGATATGTTTGGAAAAGTAAAAGAATAACTCAGATTTTTCTGGAAGCTAGTTTTGCCATAAAACAATTTAAAGTCAGAGGCTTGGACTCCAGAAGATCTAACTGTGACCTCTTCAGGGACCTACGCAGAAGGATAGCATGGGAACACACCCTAGAGGTAAGAGGGGTCCAAGAGAACTGGTCAGTGTTTCAGACCACTTCCTCCTGGCTCCAGTGCAGGGATGTGCTTGAGCAGGAAGGTTAAATTAGATGACTTCCACTAATCCCCTCCAATCTTGCCCAATCTGTGATTCTGTCACCTGTACACAGACCAGCTTTAATGAATAAAATAGGAAGATAGGCATCATCCATGTAATGGATGTAATCAATATAACAGCTGTGTCTCTACTAACTTACAAAAAAGAAACACAACATTACCAGGAACTTAACAGTTCTGGGGTGTCCCTGTCCCCTGTAACAGGGGAGTAGGGGAGGATTCTTTCTCATAGAATTTTCAGACGAAAATAAAGCGCAAATACAGCAATATTATATCTGAGAAGTGTTTATTGAAAAGGAAGATAAGTGTTCCTGCCAAGGGCGGACAGAGAAGGGAGCAAAGAGGAGAGAAGAGACACAGAGATAAGCAGGGTGCAGCACCCCGCGGTGCCGCGGGCGCAGCTCGGCGGGCGGAGCTGCGCGGAGTCTGCGCGGCTCCCGGGCCGGGCCGGGCGCGATCGCCGAGCAGCGGCGGCTGCGGGTCCCTCCTGCGGCCACAAAATCACCCCGGGCTGGGGCCCTGCCTCCGCTGGCTTTGTGTGCTGAAGCTCCTCGCACGGCCCGATTTCCCGGGCATTTCCCCCGGGCACAGGGGATCTCCCCGCCGGCAAGGGGGGTCGCTGGCAGCCCGGCCGCGGCAGCTTTCTGTGCCCGCTCGGCTGCCAGGCGGAGCCTGCCCGGGACAGCGCTCCCAGCACGGGCACAGCCCTGCGGCCCTTTGTCACCGCGCGTGTCACACGTGGGGAGGCGTAAAGAAAAATCAGATTGGTCCCTCTCATAGGGGACTGTTAATAAAAGTTCACAAAATCTGAATGACCAACCGTTGATTTGATTTCAGTCTTGACGCATTGACTTTATATTTTATTTTATTTTATTTTATTTTATTTTATTTTATTTTATTTTATTTTATTTTATTTTATTTTATTTTATTTTATTTTATTTTATTTTATTTTATTTTATTTTAATTTTCAGGGAATGTGTATCACAAGCAAAGAAAATATATGGTAAATTAAAGCACTTCCTAAAAGTCCCAGGGAATAGAAGCTTCACGTACCCCTTCAAATCACTGAAACATGATATTGCACATAATTGTCTAAGAAAATAAATAAAGTCATAAGGGGGGAAAAAAAAGCCAAAAGACCAAAAAACAAATAAAACCCCAAAACCCCCAAAAGAAACAAAACCATGGGGGGAAAAACAAACAAACAACCAACCAACCAAACCAAACCAAACCAAAAACCATAATGGAAGGGAAACAGGATAAATACTAGAGCTTTATGTAATGTTGGACATATGGAGTCAGCAGTTTGTGAGTTTTGTCTTTTACTTGACTTTAGAGAAATAAAAGCAATTCAAGGTATTAGACATACATAGGTCACAGTATAGCCAGCAATAATGATTTTTTAATGATGAACACTCAACTGAGGTAAAGTATGAAGAACACGAATCTATGAAAATTAAGTATTGATTACAGGGCATTTTTGTTTTCCTAAAAATATATTTTTGTATTTTTGCATGACTATAGAACCTTTTAATTTTTCAATATGAAATATTTTTGTATTCTGAAACAGATACAAGTATATACTGAAATTGAATCTCTTTTGATGGTAATTATGAATAGAGAATTGCACTTAATTTAAAAATATTTAAGAGATTTTAGTTGACTTTTGTGCAACTTAATCTTTGTTCAGAGAAGGACCTAAAAAAGAAGTATAATAAATGAAAACACTTCCCAAAATATATCTTAGGCAGATAGCTAAGAAATAGTCAATTAATTTCTTAGAAAGGATCTCCCAGATACCTGAGCTCAGTTCTAGATGTGCACTAATTTATTATTTCCTGTGACTATTCAGGAGTAAGGCAAGCAAGAACATTGTGCTTTTAGCAAATCTGCAGTTGTTTTGTGTATGCATGTCACTAGTAGGTATTTGAACCTTATTGCTTTTTTCCCTTAGTAAAGCAGGACAAATAAAACCAGTAGTGGTTCCATCATCTTTTGCAGAAGTGGTAATGTTTAGGCAAATGTCAAAGAAGATTTGGGTAAACTTAATCACCACAGCACAAAGGAATTAATCTCCCATGTCACTTATGATGACAAGGTCTGTAGGACGTTCTGGGGCTACTTCTGTCTCTGGAGCCAGCAACTGTGGAACTGTGGGATGAGAAGAGTGGTAAGCAAGGTGGAGGAGCATCAGTCTGGTGTCTAGTACTATTCCCATATGGAAGTTAACAGCTTGGCTGCAATATCTGGCACCAAAGGATTATTTTTGTCTTTCAACAAGTTGTTCTGGAGATTCAGAAAGAGAAACAGTGTGCAGGAAAATGCAGAAAAGATAGTCTATAAGACGTCTGCACATTAGCTGTGTCACTTGCTCTTGAGAAAAACACAGTACTAGCTCCTAAATAGCCCAAAGACTGAACCAGGAAAAAAAAAAGTACAAATAAAATATTATGAAAAAATATTAAGCATTTTATGAAAACATTTGAAAATATTAAAAACATGTTTTTTGAGTGATACTTGTCCTCACAATATTTTACTAGCATTTTAAAGTTTTCTAAGTTAAAGTCTTTGAAAAAAAAGACTAAATCTTATTACTTCTTTTGAAAGATATCTCTCTTTTTCATGTAGTCAGAAAAATATTATAAATCAATTATTTACATATTATCAAAATAATAATAATGACAGGTGTTTTTTTGAGTGTTACTCACAAAGGGACTTAAAATGAACTGAGATATTCAGTATGCTAAAATTTATGAGTTAATGTAAAAAAGAATTCTTTCCATCCCCTTTAAAATCACTTATCATGCATTTGACCTTCTGAAGAAATCTATTATTACAGAACCAACATTAGTGTGAGGAGGATGATTACTATTACAGTTAAGGTAGCTCAGCAGGATAGCAAATAATTGAAACTTCAGTAGTGTGTACAATAAAATGAGCTTGATTCATTCTATGACCATACAGGAAACAAGGTGTTTTCTCCTCTGCAGTGAACATATTATACATAATGCCACATATACATATACATATCATATTTTAGATGATTCTGACTTTTTTGCCCTGACAAATTTTTTAGCTCCAAAGATCCTAGCATTTTTAAAAACTAGTTATTCCTGTGAAGAGTGAATATTCTAAAGTATATCTAGATGGTGATGGTGTGGGAGGCTTGACATTTTGAAGTTTCTAATGGCCAGACAGTAATTTTCAAATAACTTTTTAAAAGAATTTAAGCTACTTGATTGAAGGACTGAAGGAACCCACAAAAAAAGTTACTGAAATGTAAGTTTAAATGTGGTGAACACAGACATAGAAACTCTTTAAGGGCTCTTTTCTCCAAGGATTTAATACTGACTTGCCATATTGTATAAAAAATGTGATAGGTCTGTTATAAGGAACAGTTCCTGCAGGGTGACTTTTCTGGAACTGTCAGGATCTGTGTTTTGATGAATATAACTGGGACAGCTTCTTAGCATCATGTGAAGGTTTAACATAATCCATGGGTGTTTGCTTTACTTTCTCTATTTATTTTATTCAATTAATCTGACCGGCAGAAGAGACATCATAAGACAAGTAAAAAAATCAAAACAAAGTCATATGACTGTTTTGTGTGAATGGTAAATTATTTCCATACAATTCAAATGTTCTTGCTGCTATTTTTGGTCAACACTCAATTATTATGAGCATTCAGATGAAGGAGTGAAATAAACTAAAACTATTCCTTGTTTATATGGAATCGTGTACCTCTGTGCGTGTGAACCATAAAGGAGAGGAAGGCCTAAACAGTGTAATTGTTTGTACATCCTTTTGATGCTTTTTTTAGTAATTATGTGCTTCACTCATACTTACAGATATGCTTATAAAAATTCTCATTGCCTCTAGAAGGTATTGTTATTCTCTTTTTTATAAGTATGAAAGTGAAGCCAATTAGCCTATTTTTGCTCTAAAAACTCTTGAAATGTTTATTGAGGATTGCCCTGAAATAAAAATATTGCCTACCAGCTTTTAAGAAAATTGGCTTATGGTGAAAGTTGCCCAGCAATGAGTTATTGCAAATTTGGCTTTGCTGCTGAGATCTGGATTCTTCCTTTTCTTACTTCCTAGCATCAGAGTGTATATTTCCTAGAGAAGTACAGCAGTGCTTAAGCACATACATGGTGTGATTTCAGAAACCTGTGTTAATTTGATTAATTCTGTAAATTGATCATATTCTGAAGAACTGGGGATTCCATTTTGATTTTATTCTGTAAATGTTAGAATATACTCAAGTTCAAATTAAGAGGGACATATGCAATGCAGTAAAGCTTAGCATACATCTAAAAGTGCAGTCAGGCAGCATAACTTTGAAAAGATAAAATACATCAGGGCATATATATATATATGCCACATATATATACTTGTGACTGAGTGATTGAGACACTTTGGAGTAACACAGATCTGTTAGGATTTGCAGACATAAAATGAAGCCATGAATAAAATCTCTGAAGAAATATTTGCTCTTAATAAAAGCTAATGTCAATAGCACAGAGTTAGTACTTAGAGGGTGTGTGTTGATGTCTCTAGTTCTATCTGTTTCACTTACCCTGCAACCAAAAGAGCTATTGAACTATGAAATGTATGGTTTGAAATTTCTTTTGAGGACAGCATTAGAATTATAGAGCCCCACGTACAACTACTGTAAATCCATGTGCACCTTATCAAAAAGAAAAAAAATATCAAGGGAACTATTACATGTTTATTTGGTTTTTATGTAGAATTTACAAATTTTCATTTTCATGATTGAATTTATCTTTTAGGATTCACCTCTTCAAAAGAATGCTATGGAAAGTTTATAATTATTTTAGCTCCCCTGCACAATATTTCTTTTGTGAACTGATCTGTAAAAGCTCCATTGAACTCTGCATATTGTAATAGGGTAGGCAGATTCAGACACCCTGCATCCTTGCATAGAAATGAAAAGGCTGGTTTTACCAGTACAGTCTAAGATTAGATTTCACAATTAAAAATTGTGAAATATACCATCTATATCTGCAAGAGAGTTTAGAGGAAACCAAGAAGGAAGAGAGGCTTTCCTTTTATAATCAGTGCAGAAATGCAGATCTACTGAAACACTGAGTGGAATTGCACATTCTTATGTAAGTATGTAGGTTTGTCTCTTAAAATTAATTGGAATCAACTGTTCAAGTCAGATTATATCTGGGCATGAGAACATTAAGGATAGAGACTGAAATTCATTATGCTAATGTGTCAATGGTATGTTCACCCTGCTCAGTGCTGTTCCATGCCAGATATGCTGATGTAAGTAGCAGTATTTCAGTATTTTTACAATATTCTCTGCTTTCCCACTCATGTTCTTGCTTCCTTTGCTTCAGACAGGCAGGATAACTTTCTGCAGCCTCACTTTGTACCATGAAGACTTAACAAAAAAAAGACCTTTTAGTATGGTGTAAGGCAGCAGTGTTGATCGCAGGATAGTTTCTTTTGGTAAAGGATTTTTGTTTTCCTCTGTGAAACGGACTCTATTCTGTAAATCAACTGCCAAATATGTATGACCAAATATATACCAGAGAGACATCTCCTCACTAACTGCTTCATTAATTTCAGTTGAGTTACTCTCAGAGATTAATTTGATGCATTAAATCAAAACTAAGTTCTCACTAAAATTAGTTGTAGCCCTCCTGCTTATCCAAGAAGCCTTAAATATCTAAACTATTATTAGATCAGATAAATTAATTAATACGCTTGAAAAAGTGTCAGTCAAAACATGAAGAATATTTTATATTTCCACCTTTCTGGCTGATTGCAATAACTCCAGCTGAGCATGATTATTTCTAGATTAAAAAAGCAACAGCTAAATGGAATGACAGAATTATAGAATCACTTAGGTTGGAAAAGACCTTCAAGATCATCAAATCCAGCTGTACATTTGAAGAAAATTAATATTAAGGAATCTGTGAGAAGACAATGCAAAGGAATATTTTTCTTCAGTATTTTGTAGAGTGGCACAAAACTGTGTATTGCTCTTTTATGATCCAAAATTATTTTTCTTTGCTTTGTAATGGAGGGGAAAGGCACCTAATGGAATTTTAAAAAAGAGATTTAACAAGTGACTGAGATTATATATTGTTATTCTTCTTATTATTACATTTTTTCTTTGTTAAAGTACTTTGAAGAGCAGTAAAAGTACAAGTAAAAATTACATCCATGAGACCAATCAAGTTAATATGTGAGTAATTTGTGTGGACAGTTTGGATGAGGAGCTGGGCAGGGAGCAATGATAGCATTTAGAGTTCACATGTACTTCAAGTTTGTGCTGGCACTTAGATGTACATTCTTTAAAGCCACCTTAAGGCAACTTTTCCTGAGTATAATAAGTACCCATATGGATATGTGTTTATTAGCATATCCATAAAAACATATATACAGATGTCTTCATTACTAATAGGGTTTTAAAGAAAGGCAGAATCTTCTAGTGGCTAAAAGCATCTACGCTTTTTGCAGCACAGTGTTTTTGCCCTTCTATTGATTGCAACAAAATTTGGTCAGAACACATGTGGTTGAGCTGAACCTGAAATCTAAAGCAATCGGAGACATTTTCGTTAAAATCCATCCATGAAATGCAAACTTCTCCATTCAGTTTAAACTGGACTTTTAATCCTTTAGATACTGAGCAGTCTTATTACTTGCTGCAAGTCTTAGTGAGTGAATGTTGGGGAGCATGATGGATATTTATTTAACAGTCATATTTTATTCATTACACATAACAGAATGTATGTGGCTAATGGCCAGGAAATAATCACTCTTTTGCTGAATGCATGCATTTAGGTGTTTTATGAAGCTGCTTGAAATCAGATAATTCCCAAAAGAAAACCACTAGTTCTACTGATGAAATACATTACCTAGTTTCAGTGGATAATTCAAACTTTTTGCCCATTACTAGCTATGATACTAAAAACTTTGTAAGAAATTATAATCTGAAAGTCTGCTTCTCTGAGTTACCTGTCAAAAAACCAAAAAATTTTTATAGTTGGTTAAAATAAACAACTCATGTGCTTTCAGAAAATCTTGTTCTATACTCAGAAAAAGTATGAATTATAAATTGAGACCAAGTGCTTAACAGTGGATCAAACAATGTGTGAAATTATTAAAACTGTTTATACTTACATATTGTTTAATAAATTAGCAGTTGAATAGGGGAAAAATATTCATATACCACCAGTAAATCATTAGACAACTTTTTTTTTGTGGCGATAAGTGTAACTGTATTTGACTAAGTTAGAGAAAATCAACAGTAAAAATCTTTAATTGGGTTTTACAACAAAAGTTATTGAAATTTCATAAAACACATTTTCTAGATGTCTGGTTAATATTACTATTATCCTGTTATAATAATGAAATGAGACTTGTTTTATTATTTTGTTATATTGATTTAAATTTTAATTAATTGCAAAGTTATCATTGCCTTTATTTTGTTATTTAAAAGGTAAACTGAAATACTTGTCTTCTGTTTTAGCTACTTGTATTTTCTTAATCATATTTCTACAAATGAAGAACCCTCTGAAAACTAGATATGCCATCAAGAACTTTATTTAAAGCCTCACATTGTGATTAATCTTTAGCTCTCTAAAACAAGACTGTTTTAACACTCAGGGAAAAAAGCAAGTACTTTAAATAAATGATACTCGCACAAAAGCACACCCATAAACAAACAAATGCTTAAGGATTACAAAGTGTACTTTTCAGTAATTACACAATCAAAACTGTTTAGTCCTCTCTTCTTAAGCATTGGGTAATTGGTTTTGAGGAAGGTGAAGACATAGGTTCTGGTAACAGCTAGATAAAGAAAAGTCAAATTAGAATATGAAACTTCCTACAAAAGCTTATTACAAAAGATTGCCAATGACCTCGCTGTAAAAGAAAAGTCAGTGAAGCCCATGCAGCCTGACTCTGGAAGACAGAACTCAGAGACCAAAGCAAGGAACATATTTCTGCAGCTGAAGCAAAAGTAACAAAGGATAAAGAATTTTGAGGTAAAAAATTACACTCAAGTAGATTTCTTGAATTAAGAAAATAAAGACTGGAAGAATATGAGTGTGTTTTACATAAGCAATTGTTAGATGTAAATAATCTTACAATCTAAAAAGAGTTATTTGTTTACATGTAAATCAATGACTACTATGTATAAATGTGATCTGCAGTTAAGACCATGAAATTTTGGGCCACACATACTTGATGACCTTTGATTGTCAGGCATCTTTCAAAGTGATTCATTAAAAACTTTTCTTCAAAAATGTCAAATACTGTTACAACTGGAAGCAAGAGGTTGAATTGGCTGCTTCTCAGAGTTATTTTTCTCAGAAAAATAAGGTTAGCTTTTTTTTTCCCCCGGTGCTTAAATAGTAAATTCTAAGATCAAATAAATAACATTTCACATTTTTTTAATCTAAAAATGACCCAGGTAGATGGGATATATTAACATATAATACAAGTTATAGAGAGGTGAAGGAGAATAAAGGGGAGGAAAATGAAATACACAAACGATGAGTAGTTTCAAATGATATTTTTCTTTTACAAATTAAAGCTGTAATTTTTCAATTAAATGTTGTAATTAAAAGTTTTCTATGAGGATGTGCAGGATCTTTGAACATCATGGCCAAAGTTGGGAACTCATCACTGCACAACTAAGTATCAAAAGCCTTTTTCAAAAATGTGAAACTAAGGGACAAAATTGTGTCTGGAATATGCTTAGTAGTCTTCAATAATAATAAAAAAGAAACAGTTGGCATTTGCATGATAGTATTCAGGCATGCTCAAAGTTACCTTTAATTTGGATTTTGTTATTTTTTGGAAGTTCTTTTTATAGTGTGGAAATTTCCGGTATCTTGAAAAGAAATAATTAAAAAAATAAAAAAAACCCTCTAATAAAATAACAACTTTTCAACATACGTAATTTTTTTTCTTAGAATTTATTATTAAAAAGGGAAAATAGAGATACATTTTTAAAAGTAACTTTCCATTTAAAAAAACCTCCACATTTTGAAGGAAAATTCCAACCTATTCTTTAGAGTTCTCAGAATGATATTGGAAGAAGATTGCTTTTGTTGCTATGTGTTCTACTTTATTACAAACTTAATGCTATAGAGACCAATGAATTTATTGAGCATATAAACATATTTCCTTGATTTTAATGACATTTGCTACTAGTTCAGTTTTACACTTCCTTTCCAATTTGCCTTTTTTCTGTCTGCTATTTGTCTTTTCTGTCCAAAAATAAGGAAGACATAACTGGATTTTGCTCCTCCATTCACTGAGAATATACAGATTTTAGTGGATTGTACTCTGTCTCCCAATATGTTTTCAGCTTTTCCAGGATCTTACCTGCAGGCCTCAGAGCAATAAGAAATAACATGCCAATTAAACAGGACTAGAGTGGGGGAAGAGCGAGTATGTCATTAAGTTGTAGAATAGAGTTTGAATGAATAAGATAAAAAGAGATAAAGAAATTCAACTCCATACTCCAGGAGGTTCCATTTATATGCTCCTAGACTCCTGCATCTAAAGAGGGAAGAGGATGTTACAAAACTTGTTTTATTAAGAAGAACTAATATGTTAATCCTCCAAAGTCTGAGGATTGAGTGCAGTTCAAAAACATTTACTGAGTCTATGAAGACTGCAATCCAAATTTCACGAAATATTTATTTTACTTTTCTTGCTTGTTTTTGATGTTTTTCATGTTCAAGTTCATGTGAGAACCAGAAGGGTGAAAATACACATATTGTCTTTCTGAGTAGTATGAACACCAGTGACCGTTCTGTCTGTGAAGAGCTCACAGAAGATCTTCACAGTAGATGGCAAATGATTCAAAACCTGCAAGAATAGCAGGGTATGGCAGTCTGAGGCAAAACTGCATGATTCTTCTCTGGGGCCAGGGAAGAGGCACTTTTGTTTATATTGCACATCTATATATTATTATGACTATATATATATATATATATATATAAAATTATATATGTCACATTCCATGGTTGGTAAGATTTTATAAGGACTGTCAGCTGATTTTCTTTGCATAAAGATATTTTCTATGGTTCACATTTCAGACAGTTATTAATAAGTAGATTAAACTGTTGAAGTGGTTAATTGCTGTTTTAATTTGCTTAATCATGTTATTCTTTAGAAAAAATGCTTTAATATAGATTAACTTCAGTATTCCCTGCTTTTTCACTGTTTTACTGAAATGAAACTTTCTAGAGAAGCAGTCTAAACCAGGTGATGTAGAATCTTGATCCTGTAATTATGGGTGAATGAAGCTCAGAAATCTTTGGGTTTTGGATAATCTTTCCAAAGTTAAGATGCTTAGCATGTGTTTTTATGAAGTTATCTGGCTGAGGTGATGTTTTTGCAAGGCACATAAGGTCTCATCAGTATTCAGATACTTTGTATACATTGTTTAGTTACTCTTTACTAATGAAAGTATTCTCTAAAGTAAAAAATTATAAAAACATATATGAGGTAAAATTCAAATAATCAGAACCAGTTTGGGAAGGAATTCAGCAAGGTAATATTTCCCATGGTAGGTGTTCCTAACATTTTGCTGCTTAACATTTGATCTTCTCTTTTCTCCATCTTGAAATAGAAAAAGTATTTGCACAACCCTTCTGCACAAGGTGAACTTTAATATTTGCACTAAAATGACAGTTTCTTTTTCTTTTTCCTTCTTCTTCCAGAAATTGCTATGATAGGCCTAAAAGTGGATGTGTAAGTTTTGTGGCAGAGAGAGGCTTACCTCATCTCCTCAGTTATCCAACCATTTAAATCCTTATAGATCAGACATATTACAGTGCATATGACTTTGAAGCTGTAGCTATTAACTTCTGGTGTAATAAGACAGGACTCAGTATTTGCAATTTCATCTCAACTAGAGCTCCTTCTGACAAGAGAAAATAACTGAGGTGCTTAGCAGTCCTTCTAATATACTATACCTGCAATTCCCGTTATATTGAAACAGAGCTCTCTGACAATCTCTTGAAGGCTTTATTTTGCTTGCCATTTTCTTTAAAGTATATTTCAAGTTCACTGAATTTGCATACATCATAAATTTAAAAAAGAATAGTGTCTCCTTGTCCATAGTGTCAAAATTTCTAGTTGTAATAAAACTCAATCGCTCTGAATAAAATTCTTTCATTATGTCTGATTTATGGACATAAGCACTGTAGCATGAGAGGTACATTTATTAGGTGCATTTAGGCATCATGGGTATTTCTTGTCTAGTAATAGTTCAGCTTGTACTGCAGCATGCTTATATGAAAGTTTCTTCTCAGTCTTAAAAGGAAATCCAGTGGTTTAGATTTTTATTTTCCATACAGTTAACAGAGTAATAGTGCAAATATATATTTTCTATCATTTTTGTTTATGGCAGAAATACTTTTGTCAGGGCTATTCACTCATGATTAAAAAAAATCAAGTTGACTTTCTCAAAACTGAATGATTAAGATTGTGAAAGTGTTTGGTTTGGAGTTTTTTGGAGTTTTTTTTTTTAGGAAAGTCCATGATTTGTTTTTGTTCTCAAAACATTCTAAGTACTTTGCTCTATAACCATGTTTTTAAAGGACAAAAAAAAACAAGACTGAAAAATTTTTGAAGTCAGATATTATGGGCAGCATTTTTGTGTGCCTTTGTGGGTCTCTGTGTACTTGGTAGAAGAAAATGTATGCATAAGAAATTGATGTATACTCACTAACTACACCTTGTTTAAACTTGTTATGGATGACATTCTGTACATAATATCTGGAAAAACTTCTTCAATTCCACATTGTCTTGCAAGTTTGCAGGTTCTGGGATGAAAAGTATCACCTTCCTGATTCCTATATGATTTCTTTACTATTGTAAATCACAACCTTCCAGAAAAGTTACAATATTTTGTCTACTTTGTATTGTACTTTTTTTGATCAATTGTGTAACTTAATATGTATTTAAGCAGATACTTTTGAATTTCTATTATTATTTTTTTTCAAATGAATAAAGATCTCAGTTATATCTAAGTGATGGCTCACTTTTACAAATTTTTGATACTTTCATTTAAAAGCAAATTGGAATTCAACTATAAATATATATTATAAATTTTTGTTTTAGAGAGTCCTTCCATTATTAGGGAGTAACTACTCAATGCATATGAAGTGTCTAAATACTGATAGAAGCTATATGTTCCTTGTAAAAACAACATCCCCAACCAGATAACTTCATAAAACCACAACTGTAATTAGGCAAAAGAGAAGTTTGATAAATAAAATAAAATGTCTCAAACACACTAGGAAAAGAAGTTTTTCAGAGAAAACAGTTGATTTATAGTAAAGGAACCACATGGTGATTAACAGGTCTGCTAAACTAATGTTTCTGACATTTTGGATCTCTTCCCTTGTTTTTATTGTGACAATGGAGAAATCTTTCCTCTTTGTGGCCACTGCTTGCTAATAACTTAACAATTTGAGGTGAAAGAAAGGCATTCTGCTCAAAGGAAAAAAAAATACTTAGAATTTCTAGGTCTTCTGGTACATTTTATGATAACTCTCGTGTCTTCTGAAATTATACAGATCTCTAAGAAATCTAAATTTTAAAAAAATCAGCAAAATGAAAGCGGGAGATACTTTAATATCTCAGAGGTAGATTATGCAGCAACAATGCCACATGCATTAGAAACCCCAGCATAAATAGCTGCCAACCTAAAGATACTTTACCAATTAAAAGGAAATATAAAGTGTTTGATGGAAATAGGGAAAAGAAGGGTGGCCTGTTTTCCTTACAGAGATTAAAAATGGTAAAAGAGACAGAATGGAGAAAAAAATCTCTGAGACCATGCCCATGTGCAATTAGAAACAAAAGCAGTCAGCAGAGACCTGAAAATTAATATTGAATGCAGCACACATACCCATCATAAGTAATAGTCATAATAATAATCATCATGGTGATAATAAAAAAAAGAATAAATGAAAAAGAAAGAACCAATAATATTATTATGATTTGATAGTTACTTAGTTTTATATAAAACTTCTGAATTTGAGACCTTTTTCTTTTCTAAGAAGTTTTGCCAATTTGTTCTTTCTTATGGAATCTTTGCCATTTCACCATAGAAAAGCAAAATTATGGAACAAAATGCATCATAAAATTAAGTATTCTGAAGCAGTTATAGAAAAAATTTAATCAATGAAAGCTTTAATTTTAGAGCAAATTGATGTGAAAGAGTCTGATGTAGACCCTTAAAGATTATTTAAAGTTAAAAGAGTGACTCTGAAGATTTTTTGGCTTTGAAGAAAAACACATATGTCATGTAAGTTTATAATTTCCCTCATGATGTTCACAGCTGCAGTATGTCTGTTTGCTTACTGAGTGTTTTGTTCTTTTCATTCTTATTCTTTTAATTTAAGGAAAGTAAGTATAAAATGAGTGGAGCTGCAGAAGTAGGGTGAAAGGTCAAGAGAATAGGGTCATGTATCACATAGTGGCTCTTAGATTCTAACTGTGTAAAAGCTAAACTATGTCTATGTAACAGTTAAAATAAAACATTATGATCTTCTGTACTTATTTTGCCTACTTATCTTCAACCTCATTATTTTTTAATATGTTATGCAGCCTTGTTTTTATAAAAAATATTTTCAACCTGCAAATTACACCTTTCTTTTAGAATATTGTGTGCCCCTGCTTCCTTTGAGATGAGAGGCACAGCCAGCCAGAGAAGAATAGCACTCTGTTTAAGAGAGAACTGATGAGAGAAGGTCACAGGTCACATTTTATACTGTGCTATATGATGTGGGATTCAGCATCTGAGCAGTACAGATCTGAGTAGATAGTCTAAGAAAACTCAGTCCTTTTTATACTTTCAATATATAAAAATACTTATGTATATAATTTATATTCATGTTCTTTATAGATGTTCCTTTACATCGAAAGATTTCCTTAATATATTTAAAATAATAGACATTTGAAAAAACATCATTTAATAGTACATTGTTCATTAACAGCAAAGCATATCTGCCTTATCTATATCTCTGCTAAAGATTAACACCTGTTTTGTAACACACTGCTTTTTAGTTTGCCTGTATATACTATAGGTTTATTGAACAAGGTAAACTCAGCAGTCAGACCCTGTCTGGAATTTGAGTAATACCAGGAAATCCTTAAAAGCTGCACCTAATCTTTCATACATATTTAAATACTGAAAAGTTATGTTATGTCTGGGGCTTTAACTTGTGTTCACTTCAGTAGATTACATAGTGTCTGGCCACATAAAAGCCTGAAATCTATTTTAATGTAAAATAAATAACTTTCATTTCAATTAGTAGCTGTAATTCAATTAATTAGTATTAGCAAACTAGGTAAAATTATTTTAAATTTGGTCATAGACATGTGTAACCATAAAATATAATTATTGTACTGATTTCTTACCATAAATACCTTTTTTTTTTTTTCCTGAGCTGACCAATTTTTTTTCTTCAACAGCTTTATAGAAGCCCCCTTGAGATACATTAGATGTTTAAATAGGATATTAGCTGACAACCAGCCTGAAAAGTAGAAGACATGATTCCTAATCAGCAGAAAGCCCAGTGATTTATTGCTGTTGATTAGTTTGAGATTCTCATTTGTCTTCAAGGACCTAGAAAGCCAGTCAAAGGCTTCTGGGAAGTGATAGACTTTTAAAAACTTCAGTAGCTTCTAATCAAGAGCTTACCAATTGATCACTAAACCACAGCTTCATGAGATCATATGGGATATTTCAACTTCTTTACAACAGAAATACTATGCACTTGTGCAGTAAAATTATGATTCAAAAACTGTTAGGAAGTACATAAAATGGAGCACCACTCCTATGAGGAAAAGATGAAAATTGCATTTGTTCAGCCTAGAAAAAAGAAGGCTTATAGGGAACCTAAGTGTGGCCTTTCCATACCTGAAGGAACTTTCAGAAAATATGAAGCAAAACTATTTACAAGAGCATGTAGTGACAGGACAAGAGGGCATTGGTTCAAATTGAGAGAGTAGGTTTAGATTAGATATTAGGGAAAAAATTCATTACTTTTGAGGGTGGTGAGGCACTGGAACAGGATGCCCAGAGAAATGAATGCTCCATCACCAGAAATGTTCAAGGCCAGGTCAGACGGAGCTCCGAGGAACTTGGAGTGTAATATTTTTTTCCATTAATCTGAACTGTCTGCATTAATTTATAGTTTAAAAAAATATACTTTCTTTTAAGCCAGTCATGATCTTCCAGTTGATATTTCCCTTCAGCCAATTCTTTTCCTCATGTATGGAATCTACTCAGTCTCTCCTTGCATAGAATGTGCTGCAAAAAACTGGTAGTCCTCATCACCATGAGCAGAATACAACAACAGAAAAACAAAAAACCAAAAAAACAGCTGGAAAGTTGAACAAAAAAAGAAAACAGTAGCTATTGAGAGAACTGTCATTCTTCATTATAAAATGCCCTAGGCCTTAGAGAATGGGAGCATATTTTTTAACCTGAACCTATTTGTATGCATGTTTAAAAATAAGAATATTTATGCATTTTGCTTCATGATTCTTAATTAAAATGTCTATATAGTCAGAGACACTGAGTTGGGTAGGAAATTTAGGCCAATCTATAATAAGGAGACACCTCAAATACCAAAAATACTTGGGTAATTTTCACATAGTACCTTGGTGTCGTACCCCAAACAGCAATGGCAGGTGGTAATAGAAAATCCACAGATTACTTCCGTGACGGATACAAAAGAGTGTTTTCTTTTCCAGTTGTGAGAGTGTTTCATGCCAGTTTTGGATACCAGGTTGTGTTGGAGGTTAACAGTTATTTTAATGTGCATCTGTAAAGAAAAATTCACTAAATGGGAATGTAATCAGATTTTTTCTTTATTAAACAAGACAGAGTTATAGATTAATTTTTATCTTTCAGCTTGAGGCTGAAGTGACAAGGATTGTTGAGTCAGTCTTCTATCAAAGAAGTGGTTCTGATCTCTATGCTATCTTACCTTCTACTCCTCCTCCTTCCTTTCTCTTGCCCTAGTTCTGACAGTACCTTTTCTTTCTCTTTATACCATTACCGGTTAATTCATCAAGTCAGAAGAATGATGTTCATTGTGAGGGAAGAGGGAGGAGAAAGGTGCTAGTTTGAACTAGTTCTACAACATAAATGACTCTTATAAGGGCACAGTAGGGGCATAACATGGAGGAAAATGCTGATTTGTTCAATGAAAGTATAACATTGGAACAGCATAGCCTAGCATTTAACCAGCTTTTCAGATTATACTCTAGTAAAAACACTACTTTTAGTTCTAAATGCTCACCTTGTGTATATATCCAAAGAAGGGAAATGAAGTCTAGAGCACAAATTTATAAAAAATCCCTGAGTGAACAGGAGTTATCTTGCCTGGAGAGTTGGAGGCTGAGGGAAGATCTTATCACTCTCTACAACTATATGAAAGGAGGTAGCAGGGAGGTGGATGTGGTCTCTTCTCCCAAATAAGAGCGGATAGGGCAAGAGGAAATTGCCTCAAGCAATGTTTAAATTGGATATTAAGAAAAAATCCAAGGACTCTTTTCCTCACTGAAAGGGTCATCAGACATTGGAAGGGCTGCCCAGGGAAGTGGTGGAGCAACGCCTGAGGGTATTTAAAAGATGTGTAGATGTGGTACTTAAGGACATGTTTTAGTATTAGGCTTGGCACTGCTGGATTAATAGTTGGCCTCAATGATCTTAGAGGCCTTTCCCAGCCAAATGATTCTATGATTCTATTACCCAAATGGTGTGTTTGCACAATATTGAATGCGGTATATTATGGAAGACCAGGATAAGCACTTAGCCAGTGCAAAAATGGAATACCTACGCTGAATTAAGTCTATGCTGACATAGATCTGATGGAATATAATATGATTAATAAACTTGTTAAATACCTTTTCTCCTAAGGGACAGAGGACAAGAAGTTACGAGAATATTATATTATAATTTTTATTTTAAGGCAGGTTGCCACATTTGAGGAGAAAAATATTGTTGCAGAATAACCCAGAACAGGGGAGTAAATTGGTCATGGCATCCCTCCATGGGGGAAAGCTCTGAACAAACTCACCATTTAGTAGATTTTAAAGTACCAGAGTAAGAAATCAATTCTGAGTTATGTGTCTTTATGAAGACAAATTTCATTACTGCAGTGTCTCACTAAACTACTAAAAGAAATATTGTAATGTTGTAATTTTTTGTTTCATGTCTTGATTTTATCTGTAACATTTACCATTTTCACATAATGACAACATGAAGGAATAGCCGGAAAAATGATGACAATCTAAGGTTGCTTTGAATCTAAAATGTGAGGTATTTTTTATTTTTGAGGTTGTATGTGGACTTTATTCGGCCTTAAATGTTAATCAGTAATATTAGTAATCTGTGAAAGTAAATGCAGGAAATAAATGGAAATTAGTAAACTTAAACTGAAAGAAATGCATTATTTTTATTTATGGCAAAAGAACATATTTTTTAGCAAACTATTCAGGATGCTATTATATGGTCTCCTACAGATGCCAAATCTCCATAAGTGAGACAGGATTCTGAGAAAGCATATAGTTTGTCACCAGATAAAAAAGGGCATATAAAGTGAGGCTTTGGAGAAATGTATTACTGGAGACTAGGTGCAAGCAGAAATACATAAACACTGTAAACATAGAAGCTATTTCCTTGTTCCTGTGGTGATACATTTTACAAAGTGCTTTCATTATTGTACTGCAATTCTGTATGACATTTGCTTCTGGAATGCTTTCTCCTGTTTTGCTGATGCTTTTGTCTCCCTGTTTATTTTTTCCCCTGTAAATAGCAAAATTTAGAATACTGACATAATTCAGAGAGTAATGAATTATGCTTACTTTCAGTTTATGGTTAAATCTAGTATTGGAAATAAAAGTCCCCTTGGATAATATGTAACCTTTTGCTAGACAGATTCATGTTAAATGTCTATTGCTTGAATACATTGCACTGTGGTGAAACTAAAAATCTTCTTCCGTAAGAAATAGGGTAGTCATTCTCCTTATCATAAGAGGTTCAGTGACTTCAGATTGTGGCTAGAACACATGATATAACCCTGTATGTAAAGAAATCCTGTGAATGCGATACTGCATATATCAAATTAGTATTAAAACACAAATAACTGTCAGATTTCCTGCTCATTTTTTATGGAAATCACAACACACTCATGCAGTCAGATATTAAACAGGTTATATTTTTCAGTTTATTCCAGAAGAGAGCATAGATTTGAGCTAATATATATGCAATAGTTAAGGTCCGTGGTTTCAAACAGGACTCTATCAAATCATCAGCAAGCATGCACTTCCAATGGATCTGGCCTCTGAACATGTGAGTCTAACTACTGTTCTAAAAACTCTTCTGGTTCATGCAGGACCTAGATCTCTAGTTGCTGCAGAGGGCAATTCTAGACATGAGCACCACAAATAATTTCAAGTGTTCAGGGAATACCCTGGGGTCAAAAGCTACTGGATTGGATGACTGCAGAACAGATTGTTTGAGTCACAGCCATATATTGAAGTGTCCAAAGATCCCAAACAACTTTTGATTCTATCATGTGTCCCTACAAAGAACTTAGACTGTGCTTCTCAAATAACTGCCACAGATATTGCTACTAGCAAATATCATTTGGAAAATAGAAATATGTGTATATATAGCAGAGGCCACCTGCATCTGGAAAAATAGAATTACTTTAAGCAGCTTTTAACTCCAGCTTGTTTTGAACTTCAACATTAAGAGCACCACTCTATTATAATTCTCTAAGCATTTTTTTTGCCCAGTGGTCTTGTAAAAAATAGAATTTCCATTCTTTTTTTACATAACAGAGGGTTCATGCTAACTGCATCTTTTGTGCAAGGCCCTGCTTATGACCTGTTTGGTTTGTTATCAGCTGCTTCTTAGAGCTCACAGTGTGAATTAGAGTTTGATGTCTGCTGCCTTTTCTGATGATGCACAATTTTATCTTGGGATAACAACAAAGGTCTTGAAAATATGAGCATGGGTTGAAAGCAGAAGCCACAGAACAATAAAAAATCATTGACAGTTGATTACTGATCACTGAGAAAACATAACCTTGAGAACTGGGTGAAGACAGGTTTTGATTTAAGAAAAAGGGGCAGCAGCTAAGCAAAGTTTAAAAAGAGCAAAGAAGTCACATGCCATGGCCTGGGAAAACAATCCTGCCTCAGTGATGCAGAGTGCAAAGTCTAGAGGGAGGGGAGGTCAGGCCATGAGTTAGCAATTCTCTAGAAACATGACTGTCTTACAAACACAAAACATACCAGATTTGAGGACTTAGGTAAGAGAAAAAAACCCCATCTACTGCATTTCTGTCTTCTCTTATCAACAAGCTCTGTAAGCTGAATATCCTGGTAGCTAAGATTTTATAAAGGACTAGCTCTACACATCATTGCATGCTCATAGCTAATATAGGATTGTATAAAAAGTGGTACCCCCGAAGAACAAATCTGACACCCCCACCACTGGGAAGGCCAGGATGAAGGAGCAATGAGATCTACAGGTGTTTACTATCTTCTGCCTCATCTCACTCTCTTCCTGTCCCCCTGTCCTTTTTCTACTTGTTTCTATCTCTCTACCTCACATTTACTGTTAAAAAAAAAAATCTGCATTATTGATTTTAGCATATGGTCTTATCTGCACCATAATTCGGTCAGAGGCACCTCTCACTAATATGATCATAAAAACAGTGTCACTTTGAAGAAGTTACCACCTTTGTGTTGCAGGCTGATATGTTGGCTGCCACTGGACTTGCCCTCAGTCACATAATTAGTAACCTTTGCTTTGGCTCCATAGAATTTCATTCCCCTTTCTGAGGTAATTTTCACAAAAGAATCTGTTGATTCTAATCCATCAGGTACTGCATATTGTGGACATTATTATCTGCTTAATATGTTACTGCTTAGGTGTAATAGCCATACTAACTTTGACTATCCTTCACTAAATTTGTATTACTAAATAAATTGAACTTTAAAACACCTATCTTTATGTGTCTCACTTCAGTAAGGAGCTGGTTTTGCTTTCAGTGATTAGTGGAAACAATGTGAAAACTATTAATAATTTTTTGTATCCAAACTCTGTACCTATTACAGTTGCTGTTATCTGTATAATCTGTACATTGCTTGTTTTCTCTAGAAGACCTTATGTTCTGTGGCAAAGTATGTTATCGTCATCTTTTTATAATACATTTTATAGTATACCTCAGCTGAATCTATTATGAAGAATAAAATGTAAAGTAAATAACACATCACAGACATTTCTTTATATAGTATTACCTAGGATGAAGTCTCAAGAAAAAGTTTTACTGCATGAATTTGCCGCCACTTCATAGTTAAAATCAAGAAAAATATGCTGTATTGCCAACTTCTGTTACCACGTATGCTTTACAATGCACTGAAGGAAAATGTAGTCCATCTAAATATATTAAAATGAATGTACCTATTAAAAAAAGAAAACCTATTCTGCATCATGTAAGACGCAATAACAGCTTCTTTTCAAGTACGTTCTTTGTTAAAAAGGATACATTAACCATTTGCCAAAGTTGAATTTACTTACACAATTCACAAGTCTTTCTAAATAAATATTTTTAAAAAGAATTCAAGTGGCAAAAAATAAACAGATATATGAAGTACCAATGAAAGTGGACACTGCCAGCTTTGATTGTACTGAAAAACTGTTTGTATTAACAAAGATAGTCTTTTAGCAGTCTAACCATTAAGAAATAATACCTCCCCTTTCTTTACTTCAGAAATGCTGAAATGCATATTCAAAAAGCTTTAATCTTTATATTTGTTTCTCATTTTATAAACCACTGCCATTATTAGTAGGCACTTCAGTTTGCTTCATTTTTTAAGTGAAATATAAGCAGTTAAATTTTTTTTCTTTTCAATGCAAGAATAAACTTAAAAAGTTTTCTGCATTATTCTGGAAATATATTCTACACTAAGCCCAAAGTTAGCAATATAAATATATTATTATATAATACAGTATATAATATACCTTTCACCAGCCCAGTAATATATGAAGCAGATTTACACACCTTATGTTGTACTCCTAGTGAACATACTAAGTATAGCAGGTTCCCACCTGAGTGCTGGACATACAGAAGAGACAAATACATCCAGGTGTCAGTGGGGGAGGGTGGATTTTTTGTCCTGTACAGTTTTTCCAGCATGGGATTTTTCATTCTTTTGGAGGAAAAAAACCCAGAAGAACAAAATCAAACCAAAACCAAAACAAAGAAACAAGGAAACAATTAAACAATAGAAACAAAACCCAAATGGATCTGATAAAATTCTGGAAAAAGATTAAAGGTTATATTGAGATGCTGGTGAATTGCTGCTGTTGAACTGAAACAGAGTAAAAGCTTCTTTAGTCATATATATAAAATAAACTTAAGACTCTTCTCTTGAGCTGTATACAATATAGACTCAGCTTATGCAGAGGGAAGGTACATAGTTTGGTCTATTCATTTCTGTCTTAATAATCTTATATTGTGATATTTTCTCTTTATGTGCTGCACTAGCAGAAAGGTTTCTAAAATTCAGATGAATTTCTATCATTTTGAAGTCAGTAAGACAAAATTCAATGGAATTGGTGCTTGAGATGCCTGACTTTTTTTTTTTTTTTAATGAGCAATTCCATTAAAACAAGCAGTTGGTGAAGAAAATCTTTATTCATAACTTTTTGTGATCATTCACATAAATGAAGATCTGGACATCTTTTGTTCATTTGGAACAAGATCTGCCCACAAGTTTTCACAGATCAAGCATCACATATTTGTAGAGACATCTACTAATGCATCTTGGGGAGGAAAATGTTGACATTAAAGGGGTATGAAAGAACTAATAACAGTAGAGATGGTTCAGAAAGCTGTGATTTTCTAACTAGTGCTATGTAAGTGTCCACAGAATTTCACAGGAGAAAAAGTGCCCTGTGTCATATGACACATCTCCTGTCTTCAATATAGCTAGACACAGTCCTGTGGGATTGACAAATGATAGTCCTGAGGGCTAAAAATAACTGAAATGAACATCCAAGTTAGAGCAGACAAAAAAAGGATGAATACATGAGATTTGCTTGTCTAATAGGATACCTAAATTGCTTAAAATTTATAACAGCAATTCTTCCAAAGCACCAGAATAGTAGAGGTGAGGAAGGCAGACTGCTGCTTGCAGGAAATGTCACAGAATAGAGAAGAGTAAGTGATTTTTTTAAATGCTGTTCTAAGATGTTATCTGTGCACTTCTCAAGTGAAAATGCAGCCCTAATTACTCTCTCTTGCCACTTTTAGTGGCAATCTTACCATGTCTTGATTATGGGCAATATCATTGTACTAAGTCATAGTAGCCAGCTCAGTAGCAGCTGTGCTGAATAAAGTATTAAAAAGTAATTTGTAATCAATTACTTCCATGTAATCAGCATTATATACCTGTAATGTTACTTTCCAGATCCAGCAATCAGCAGCTGGTAGTGGATTGGTTTCTTAGGAAACCAATAGAAAGAAAACCCTGTAGACCAGCTTTTAGCCTGTGTTAAGCCAGTGTGAATTTTTATCTATGATATTTATTGGGTTGTACAGTTCATAAAATCAAGGCATATGAAAACCAGATCTGTGTTTTATTTAGGTATGCTGAAAATTTCTGCTACTGTTAACAAAGTGTCAAACTTCAAGCAATGTGACATTTCAATATTTAATAGTGATTTGTAAATTAACTTTGAAAACCACTAGAAACAAATTGCCATATCTGTTAGGTATAAATATTTCTGCTAAAAAAATTTCTCTCAAAAATTTAGTTTAATTTCAATCAAAATAATTAATGAAAATTCTGTGTGTTAAGAGAAAATATAAAAACTGATGTGAAGTTTAGTAACAAAACAGAATCCATCAAAAATATAAAAGAGTATCCTATGTCAACTCATTTATGTTGTTCATTTTCATACAATTTCATTTCAAACCACTTATGTGTTGGTTTGTTCTGCCATATTGTCTATATCTTCTTTTATTGAGAAAGGTTGTCTCTAGGGCTAATTTGGCTACTTTGATTGTGAGGCCACTGATGAGATAGAACTGAGTGATATCAATTTGTGTGACTTACCAGAATCAGAAAGGTTGAAACAAGGGCTGTGATTGCACAGCTGTGAACTGGCCTTATTAGCAAAATGGAACAAAAGAACAGTGAAAAAAATGGAGCCACTCCATCTCCTTCTAGCTCTTCTGAATCTGCTCTTTGAAGTATAAAAAAATCTGAAGGCATTAGTATAGAACTCAGCAGCTACCTCTAATTACTTCTGTAGTATTTGCATAAAAGCAACACTGCATTGCTGCTCTCACTTCTTCACTACTGAATATAATCTGGCTTCCTCTTTCTATCTCCACCCCCCCCCCCCCCCCCCCATATATCTCTCCCTCCCCACAGCAGGCAGAGTCCAGCTGTGCGTATGTTCTCTGGAACCATTTGCCCATGATTCTGTAAGGCAAGAGCAGCAACATCCTCTTCTCACAAGGCAACTGCAGCAAATTGCATACCAAAGCTGCATATGAAGTAAAGGCATCAATGCAATAAAGCAGAAAATGTACTTCTTGGTGTAAGTAGAGGGGAAAGGGTCCAGCAGGTCCTGGGTGACTTTTTACTCACCTGCTTTACTCCCCTCCCATAGCTGAAAATGGAATTAGGTAGCACATATCATAATTCAGTTATTCTAGACCCTTTAAGCACTGGGATGTGTCCACACTGTGGTCTCAAAGTATTGAATAACATTACATTCTGAACATCACAAAAACACATGTATGTTTTAATAAGACAGTACAGAGATGAAGGCATGAAGAGCTTGTATATATGTCCACAGAAAAAAGAAATTTTCATCCAGATTAATGTCTTGATAAAAACAAGGAATACAAAAGCTCATTGAGCAGTAATGAGATTGTATTTGGGCTGTAACTATTGGCCAAACTGAGCAGTAATGAGATTGTATTTGGGCTGTAACTATTGGCCAAACTGAGCAGTAATGAGATTGTATTTGGGCTGTAACTATTGGCCAAACTCATCTGTCTTTTTTTTAACATAATAATATAATTCAACTTTTTTGGTTTTGTTTGTGACCATGGGGATTATGCTGAACCCTTGCCTATGTTCATAATAACTGGCTACTCTGATTTAGAAGGGACCTAAATTATTCCTGTAACTCTGTCCCCAAGGATCACCCGTTTCAATATATCTTCTTCAAATGATTTCTCTTTGTTACACCCAACTTGTAGAAATTTCCTTTATTTAAGACCTTTACCCTTTATGGTTGAAACTCCTTCACAATGACAACATATCTTAGACATAGTAGGATAGACTCTTGTCTCATTTTCCCAGGAAATATAATTAAAAATAAATATTCCCCTGTTGTTTCACTTCTATCAGTAATAAAAAAAAAAAAAAGAAAAAAAAAGGGTTTTTTTAATCTTTGTTCTTTGTCTGGAAGAAAATTTTCCAATATGCAAATCCAGTCCCATTCTAATGTCACAGACCTGTGAACTGTCAGGGTGATTGATGCCTTGTGAAGATTGACTTAGAACAGAGACAAGATGGAGTTAAAAAATAGAGTATGTACTCATTAGAAGGCCTCAATGGATACACCTTGGGTAGTACAAGAACCCAGCCAGGGCTACAGCCAAGATGGACCCAAAATCGTCACAAAATGTATGACCAGTCACAGGATCTCACACTTTTGTAAGTTTTGGTCCATTAGCATATGGGACTTAATCGTCCAATTCTAGCCTTAGTTTATGAAGTGACATCCTTCTTGTTTTCTCTTTTCAGTCCACCATGGTTTATACTCTTGGGCCTGAGATTTGGAACATTTGTCCTTGGTCCCCAGCTAGCGAAGGAATTGTTTCATCTACTACTCTGTGAAGAGAGCTTACTATCCCCTGATATGAAAGCTCAGAAGTGCACACTAAAGCAGTATAGAATCTGTAGAATCTGAAAAATATAAAAACTAAAACTTGAGGCATCATGATGGGGAAAAACTCTGTTAGACATGGGAAGTCAGGATCATGAAACAGGAAATGTTATAGAAGCAGTGTCACACCTCAAGGGCTGCACTGCCATGCATGCTCCAGCGGTGTTGTGGGTTGGTTGAGGCCATGAGACCAAGAACATCTCCATGACGACCTTTGGCCTTAGTGCATGTCACCATCTGTTTCAAAGTCAACAAGTGAAGTATGGCTTCAGACACAAATACTGGAGTACTTTTTTTTCTCTTCTCAGTTCTGTTTTTTGCTCCTTCCACTCCTTTCTCATCCAATAATAAAGTAGAGCTTTATTAACTAACAGTTTTCCTTGTGCATTCTTTACCTGCACAAGGTAAAGTGGCTGTTTACTATTTTATTGCAAAGTGGCAATAGTGGCTGTTGCTATTTTATTGCAAAGGTTTCATACCTTCTTGGAGATTTCTCAGGGGCAGCTCCTCACAGCACTGACAACTCCTTCTCAGCACCACCAACAAACTCCGTCTTACACCTTGACCGGTCAACCTGCTCTTTTACAATACCCCTCTTAATTTGATCCAGCTGTGGCCTATTAAGGGCAGGCTTGTTCTTAATGCTTGATAATTGGCCCAGCTGTAACTCCTTAGGGGCCAGATTACCTTCACCACTGTCTCTATTCTCCTACATTTTATCTATCCACAAGTGGCTAAAATTCAAAAGTCCTAATACCTTTACTTTTAGATCAAAGTGGAAGAAAAAAAAAACCATTTATTAATTGCCAAATCATTCTCTTTTTTGAGATTATTCTGATTATTTTTTAAATCAAAATATTGCTTGAATCAAAAATGAGTAGTGGAATTTCATTTTCCAATGAAGAGACTTTTGGTTTTCAAACAGTTTGTTTCAATATAATATATTTTTGTTCTCATTTACATGCTGAGCAACTTCTTGGAAGCACAGGCAACATTTTTGAGAGCAGGTTAATTTTTCTAAAATATTGTATGCACCTTACATAGGGTAGACCTTGCCATAAATCTACTGTTTTCAGTGTTACATGGAATTTACAGATTTTGCATTTATTATTTACAGAATAATATACTCTGTAGCCATTTGTTATTCACACATATATGGCCCTTCTTGTTTCCATTTAAAATTCTCTTTATAACAAAATATTTCTTATCTACTTGTTTCACATTTCAGTAATTATTCTGATGTGCAAGAGATTTTAAAAACTGAAATTTCTTCACATGCTGAGTGTTGTAAGTTAATTAATATTTTCAAATTCACCAACATAATGTATGTCTTGGATAAACTATTTGCAAAGAATGGCATGTTGATATTGCTTTTTAGTTTACAGACCATATACCACTTATTTTAACAATGGCAGAGCTAAAAAGTACAAAACTACCACTGTGAATTCTCTTTATAATATCAGTTTCATTATTTTTACGACCATGGTTGGTCTACTCATTTCTTACACATAGTATAATCAGTAAAACTCCCACCAATAACTTCAGTTACAATTTTCAATGCTTTGTGCCTTTGGCTGAGGAAGCCTGATAGTTAAGCAAGCTGAAATAGTCAGCTAGACTGTGATGTGAGAACTGGTCCAGTAAAAGCAGTAATTACAGGAACAAACACTACTCTTCATGTAGAATATCTTCTTTTCCCTGACATTGCTGCTGCTGCTACTGCTATTTTGAGGGAAATTTACATATTCAATCTTCATATTTCTATGAGAGAATTTCCTTGAACAAAACGTGATTAAACATTAAAATAATTATAATCAAATGTTTGCCTGATCACCAAATGAACTGATATTTTTACTTTAAATTTTATAAATCTATAAAACACTTAAAATGAAATATTTTACTATAGTTTCTTTACACCTTTATATAAAGCTATATTTGAAACTTTATGTACACAAGGATGAGTCTTTCTTTAGAACTAGAGTGAAAATTTTTATAAAAACCCACATTTTGTGATGAATATACACAAAAAAGTTGCAATCATAAATTAATAAGGTTCCCTCTGAAACTAAAACCAAACCCCCAACTACACGGAAAATTATGAGTAGTGTTTATTTCCAGCTGCTCACTGTACTTCTGCTAGCAGTCTATCAGAAACACTCTTACCAGTATTATAAAGCTGTAGTGTACATAATTAGACTCTTAATCAGTCCTTAGTGATACAATATGCACTGTCCACCATTTCTAGCTCTGTGCTCATATGGCAGAAAGAAATATCTCTTCAACTACTATATGCTCTGATGGAGGTCATAATTGGTTCAGAATCCTTCTCCAACTTCATTTCACTAACAATCTTTCACTAGACTTCATTTAATCCTAAGGATACGAGAAGCATGCTGAATTTATGACTTCTCTGATATAAAAAATAACCATTTGTCAGTCTAATATTTGGAATTCAACCATGATTAGTTAAAGATAAATAAGAAAGCTTACTTCTATATTTAAGTTCTTCTGTTATGAATTCTGCAACAGGTAGGACTGTGAAGAAGATTCAGAGCTGAGCAAATAGCAGCTGTTGCATGTTCTGCATGCCCACTATGCCGTCAGTGGTAAAGGTACAGTCTGATTAGCACTTGCCTACTGTTTGTCTTCCAACAGTCCAAGAAGCAAGGTGGCACAATAAGAAGAAATGGATATCCAAATATTCCTGTAAAACATTGTAGGTCTTCCTCGTCTGAAGTCACTGGGAAGTTCTTACCAACTCAGAAAAGTAAAAAATCCTAAATCCTTCCAGCCTGCACATGTTGTACCTCTTACTACAGAAAATTTGCCCAAATCAGCTGAATGTGCTCTCCTTAGAGGCTGTGGAGCATCTGCAGAGCAGCATTGTGCAGATTTGAATAGTAGATGCACAACTTGCCTTGAAGGTCCACATACTCTCCCAGAGCATCTGTGTAATGCAAAATGTGATTAGGCCCTAATTTACATTATTCTCTTCATTTGATGTATTGTATTTCAGGAACTCATTATTCTTTATCCTCTTCCTTTCTTCCCTGAATACATTCCATTTCATCTTCTGGTGAGACATCTGTGCTTAATTAATTACTGCAGACCTAATAAAAAGAGTCTGTAGACAATTTAATATTTTTGTGTTCAATAGATCTAGTATACACCAAGATAATTTGCCTCAGAGGAACCAAGACTTTCACTGCTTAGGCCCTAAATATATATATATCAGCATTTTGTATTCTCTTGCATAATGTTAATGTGCACTGACATGTGGAGGAACTCCAGATAAGCAATACTTGGTAGTGACAATTAATGACAATTGGGCTTCAGGGTTTTTTTGATTGGTTTCTCCCCTTCCTCTCCTCTGACAAATAGAGTAGTCTTTTCTGATTAATTTGCAATTAGTAACAATTTTAACTGGAAAACGCAGACTTTATGAAATGGAGTTTCATAAACACAGTTGGACTTTTTTGTGAGATTCTGAAGCAAGTATAAATAATTTTATCGTAACGTATTTGTAGCACTTAAAATATGAACAATGGTTCCTCCTCTTTGTCTTGTTCAATTGTAAAGTAGCAATAAATAATACATTTGTTTATAACTTTTCCTTCTTTTTTAAAAATATTACATTTACCTGGTTTTTTTTCTCAGTTTTGCCATCCAAAAAAGAAAAAAAACTTGTCTGGCACCCATGTAGCCAAAAAAACAAGAAGAAAAAATTAAAGAAGAAAATATGCCTTATGATAAAACTCTCTGAGCAACATTCAAAAAGCAAAGTACTGATATTCAACTTGTTTTTGATAGGATTTGGGTTTGGCCTTAGACTTAAGGACAGACCAAAAGATAAAATTCAAAAGAAAAAGGTTTTTTTGGGATCTAAGACATATATTAGGCATGTAAATAGTCAGTAGATGGCCATGTTAATCAGCCAGTCTAGTGTCCTAAAATCACACAAATGTCATCTAGGTGGGACATCTCATGGTTCCTGTGTCATAGGTTTTGTAGATGTTTCAGATAAAAATAAAATGTAGATGTCTCAGGTAGTGACATTGCAAATGTCAATAAGAATTTCAGATTAAGCAACTCAATTTCAGCCCAGATATTTAATCACAAGACTGATCCTGAAAAATTTTTTGAAAGATTACAGAACTTGTTTGTGACTTAAGTGGCTTAATAATATTTTTGTGTTATTTAATATCAGTTTATTATTATCCTCATTTCTAAGCCCAGATAGATTCTAGAAGAAAGATAATTTTTCACCTAAATTTTGAGAAATTTAATCAAATCACATTTATCTAACATGCTGATATTCAGCCAGATCTATTGTTCTGTTCAAAAACAGAACCATTACCATGGCTATTGCTTAAATACAGAGGAGAAGATAGCACTTTTATGCATTGCTTGCAATAAAAGGTTAATTTAATTCCTTTGCATTCAACTCACCAGAATTATTTGCATAGTTTCCCAATTATCAGGAATTAAAGCACAGGACTCTGTCCTACTATTTAATTGTATTTATTATGAGCTGGTTGTTCTTTCTCTCACAAACATATTTTGACATGTGCACACATGGATACCTCTTCCTCTGAGAACTCCCTTAAATGTAATCTGTTCTTACATATTGGTAAAAGATTCTGTGTCCATGTTTCAAAATCAAAAAATGTTGCTTTTCAGTTTTTGAGTGAAATGAAGCAGTTGTTTGCCTTCAAGGCAAGATTCTCAGGTGCAGATTCTGAGCAGAATGAGGCAGCTTCTTTAAGGACTAATCAAAACACTTCACCAAAGATCTAAAGCACAGACCACCTTATTTCCACATTTCTGCCTGTGAGACTTGGAACAAAAAGCTTTTCAAAATTTACTCCTGTTAGTGTGTCTTTCCTGTTTACTTTTTAAGCTGTTTGAATACAGTCATCTCCCCGCTGTTTATCTAGAAGGTGCAATATATAGCAAACTTGTGTTTACTTTGGACTGCTAGGCACTTCTCTAATAAAAATGCAAATAATAATATTAGAACTAAGAATGCCAAGGAGATGGTGTGTAATTCAAAGCTTTAAAGTCAAGTAGTGCTTCTCAAAGGCTTTCCTGAACAGAATGCTATTCCATTTTAAATGTGCAACTTGCCTTTATCAAATTCTAATTTTCATCCAAGAATTCTTTGTAGAAAATAAGAAAATTTAGAATTTAAAAGGGAAGATTTAACCACTTCTCCAAGCCAAAAAATAATATAAAAAACCCCCCAAACAACTGCACACACAAACAAACTATTAAAAAAAAAAAAAAAGTAAACATTTAAAAAGATATATTATTCTGTGTACAGAAAAGTGGATTGGAGTAAGCTCAAAAAATACATTTTATCAAAAAAGCGATTTGGCCAAAGGAACATCCAGATACTTAGGTAACTACAGTAAGAAAAATCCTTGCCTCAGTACGGTCCACAGAAAGAGAACTTCTCTTTCAATACTTATAAGAAGAGAGAAAAAAATAGCCAGTTTGATGAAGAGACATAAAGAGACATTTTTCTGCACTGCCAAACATTAATCACCTTCTATCACTTCAGACAAGTTGCCTCTTTCTTAGGAAGCTTCAGAGATCTGGAATCTCATACCTCAATGCTTCAAAAGCTTGACCTCTTAATCTGAGAAACTCAACTCACCTCATCTCAACAGAGGATCCAAAGAGGCAAAGGAAGAAAACTGAGAACTGTATCAGTGATGGACTAGACTTGTGAGTATTACATGCATTAGAATTGGATGGCTATCATGCTTCTGAAATGAAGGCACTAAAAGAAGTTGGGCAGTGGGCATAAGTGAAAAATATTTTGTTTGTAGAAATCCTCCACACTCCAATCTCCCCAAAACCCCTGGCAATAAAGATAGTTTATTTTTACATGTGATGATTTTTTATTTAAACACTATCTATTTAAAGAATCTTTTCCTAGTTTACCTGATGCAGCAACTCCCATTAACATTCATAACAGACTCAAGCTAATACTATTCCTAAATAATATTAACTGGAGTTTTAAAGGAAGGCCAAAAGGTGATAACCTTTGACATTACTTCAGGACCTGATTAATAAAACAGCTGAATTACTCAAAAACTGAGGTATTTTACAACTGATATTTCAAGAGTTAGGCTTAAAATTTCTCATTAGAAATACTGTTCTTTATTGTGAAGCACTTCACTAAGAATGCCACTTTAAATGCCAGGACATTGTGACATCACAAAACCTGCAATGATATGCTATTTAAAAAAGTCTTGAAGGCATGAATGAAATAACTTTCAATGCTCCTGTGAAACAGAGATGATAAGGATCCACTTTTATAAGAATTTAAGCAGTTTCTTCAGGATCCCTCAAAAGATGAAGAGGAGAAGAAAGAAAAACCAGTTGTTCCTGAATTTTCTCTTTACAGTTCATGTAGACAAAATGTTTTTCTCAGATGTTATTGGGAAATGTCAAATAGTCTGGAGCTATCACAGTGTCTATTCAGTCCCCAGAAATGTTGAAATACTTGAAAAAAATGATAAAAGTAATAATATGTACAATTTTACGATTCAACAATTCAACAAGTAAAAAAAGCACACTATAATAAAAATAAGCATTTTGACAAATAGTAGAAGTAAAACACCATAAAATTAAAGACAGAGCTCTTCTTACCAACCTTACCATCAACAACTATAGCTCATTATTGATCTTATTTATACTGCACAGAACGTATTAACTTAGTGTTTAGTTGTTTATCTGAGAAGGTATGTAAACCAACAACCTACAGTTCATAAAACAATCTGCATGTAATCATAGTGCCTTAGATTGCTAAAAGCTCTTCTAATTGATCACTTAACCTTCCTCCATGTCATTTAAGCCCTTTAGTCCCCTCAGAAAATGTTTCTCACAGGGAAACAGGGATTACTAGACATACAACATCTTGTCCTCCAGCAAATGTTTTCTGTAGCCTCAGGAAGGGTGCAGCCATGGAAATAAAGGGTCAGTCTTTGCACACCCCTTGATCTCCTCAGAAGGGGCATGAAGCCACTAGAAAAGTTTTGTTTCTTAGTTGAAGATGAAATTTAGGACTTCTCCACTGTCTCTTCTCTCACTGCCTACTCCTTCTAACACATGTCCAGAAGGTTTCTATACTGTCATCTGCGGGATGTAACATCTATTGATTTTGTGGCTACTCTCCAAGATGGAAAAATCTCACAGGACAGTGAAAAAGTAGCATAATGGATTTGAGTCAGGAATCTCTTAAAATAGTAATCAAATGCAATCTAATTTTTTAATGTAAAATGAAGCAGTTTAGTAACTTTTTTTTCATAATTTTCAAATTACTGTATTCTTCTCCCATTGCCTTAGTAATAGACTCCAGATAAATGATAGCTTACTTTAAATACCATTTCTCATAAGTAATGTGCCTTAAGTGTTCCTTAACTACATAGCGTGTTTTGATCAAACAAAATCTGTGCAAATGTAACTCCAAATGCTTCTGTGCAGGAATAAATTTTCCTTAACCAGAAAAAAAATCATGTATGAAAGAGAGATTAGTGATAAATCTTTCATTTTGTTTGTCCACTCTTACTTTATGAACCATATTTTTTGAACTTGGTTTTCCTGCAACATCCCATTGCATATTCATATGACTAAGAATTTTTGCATATGCTGCTTCCAAGAATATTTTTCTAACTATGTTACTATATTCTAACCAGTAGAGACTGGGAATGACCTGGAAATGTCAAACATATTTTTAAGCCTGGAATGAGTATTAGCTTTCAAGATGATCAGAAGTCAGGAACAGTAGAACTCAGTTTTGCCTCTCTCTCTCAGTCCTCCCCTTGCCAGACTAGTTGGGCTAAACTATAAAACAGTGTGATTTAAAATCTTGCTGTCCCATAAGTGGAATCATCAAACCTGAACTGAATCAATGGTCAGACACAATAGATATTACATTCAATTTTTAAAGCATAGCAGGAGATGTGCTATTAAAGGTCAAACAAGAACATCAGAAACTAAACCAGACAGGGAATAGCATTCAGAAACAGACAGGGAACAGAGTTCTACTAAACAAACCTGCAGCCATATGATGGACTGAGTTTGTGCACACAGGGAGTTATTGCCTCTAAATTGACATGAACTACTGGCATGTATAAGTGTTGTGAAACAGTAAGTATTTTATATTAATATTTGCATTTAAAAAACCCATGCCAAAAATCTTTGAATAGAGTGGATAACAAACAGGTTTAATTTTTAAAAGCATTCTTGTTCTGAATTTGTACTTCTTTGTTGGCCACCATGTTGTGATTCAATGAAAATCTGTGTTTTGCGTTCCAAGCAATTGTATTCTGAGCTGGATATACCATCATCAATTTTTTGGCTTTCACTTGGTAAAGAAAGTCAGGCTTTTTTGTGAAGAAATAGGTGGGGATTTTGTCTAACCTTCCTGAATGTAATAAATAATTAAATAAATTCATACATACATAAGTAAACAGAACTATTTTAAACAAACAAACAAAAAAAACCCCAAAACAAAACAAAAACAAACCCAAAAACACCTTAAGAAGAGCTTTTATTTAAAAAGCCAACAGTCTACTTTCAGGCAGAAATCAAGTTAAGAATATGCCAGTCACAGAGATGAATATTTGAGGTAGTTATAAGAAAGTAAAAGAAGGTCGTAATAAGTATTTATCAGTATTAAGTATATCTCTCTGAACAGTTGCAACAACATTAATGATATGTAAAAAGATTTAGTTTCCTTAGTTTAAAAGAAGTTTTCTTCCCTTAAGGATTATAAATTTAGAAGTTCAATTATATAATAAATTTATATAGTTCTGTAATTCTGGACAAGCATGCTCTATTGAGAATTTGTTATTGCATTCCCTGATCAAAATATTTTATTATTGATGCCAAAAAGGGAAAGTCTAATAATGAAATAGGTTTGATGTAAAATGAACATCATCATTTTAATTTGCTTCATTCATGTGGGAAGTGTTCAAATAGTAGGATGGAGAGATATGAATAATCATCTTAGAATATCAAAACATGGTATGTTGAAGAACTAGGACAATTATACCAATTTCAAGAGGAATAATCAAATCTTCACCAGACCATTTTCATTTTTAAAAAAACCTGTATAGCAGATGCTACGTACTTATTGAATTATTTAATGTAAATTAATAGAATTCTAGTTTCAAAGTTTTAAAGTTTCTTGCCTTCTTAGAGAGAATCTGCGCAACAAAATCAACAAAAATATTAATAATACTATTCTTGCCATTGTTATGAATTTTTGGTCATTTAGATCTAATGATTAGACATGTACATCAGTAACTCTCAGATGCAAACCACACTAATGTCATATCTTCTTTAATTGGTAGGAAATACATCATTTAATGGCTTATCACACACAAAGAGGAAGTTAATACAGAGGTAACAAAAAATTATTGGAATATCACATTATAACTCAGCACTCCATACCAAAACTCCTCTTTCTTTCTTACTCAATTTCAAACTGGCCTCTTCAAATCAGTTAATTGGTTAGGCCTAAGTATCTTAGAAGTAAACTTTCATGACATTCAACAGTGTAACACCTTTGAGTATTAGGAGAAAATCAGTGACATTACCTATTTCTGAACTGGACTTCTTCCTTTAAAATATACTGAGATCAGTGTCAAGATACACTACCCAGAAGATTTTAAGGAACAACAGACCCTTTCTAATCCTGCAAAAATAATTATTAAATTTGGCAAATAATTCCAGGAAAATAATGAAAAAAATTCTTTCTGTGACAGTCTCTTTTATTTTTTTCATTCAAAGAGAAAGAAGAAAAGGGTTTTACATCTGTTCTTCAGACATAAATATTCTTCAGATTGCCTGTAAATTACCTATATGAGCTGTACAATCACAGAATGGTTCAGCCTGCAGCATTCATAATGCATTATTCATATGAAGATTTTAAATTGTTAGGGATACACATCTCCTTTAGCATGTTACACTGCAGGATTACAGTCAGCTTCAGAAAGAAGCATTACTGAGCTCAATAGCTATTTAATGTCTTGGGTAATCCAAATTTCTTACCACAATTGACTCTAGGTCTCAATCATACCTTGCAATGAAATGTCTGATTTTCATCTTTACAACACAAGAGGTCATTTCTTTTCTGACTTCACATATAATATTTTCTGCTTGTTCTTATCTTAGAGGTTTTTCGATTAGAAAAGAATATGGAGTGGCATCCATTCAAGTAACACCCACAGAAGCTACAAAATACTTCTCGCAGTTTTTGCTGGTTATGTGATTTTAGAGCTTGTGCACGGACCACTTAAGTCTAAACTGAAAGAAAGCTTGATAAATTGTGCAGAATTATGTATATTTCTTTTCATAGGAAAAATTACAGTTAAGTAGCCACTGATAATTTTTATCTACTTTGCTAACAATTTTAAATGTACACTTCTGTATGCTTTCTACAAAATAAATAAAACCAGATCTTGAACTAGTAATGAAGACATTTGACTAAATCACAGTGATATTTATAGACCCCCACTAAGATCAAGACTATATTGTGCTAAGTAGTTGTACAAATGCACTTTTTAGAAGAATTAGCTAGGGCTGAAGAACAAGAGGTGTGAAAAATGTGAAAAAATGCAGTAACTTGTCCAAAACTACACTTATAAAACTTAAAAATAGGTATATAGCCTTAATACTATACCACACAGTTAGATTTCCTAGTCTGATGATTGCCTGAGGCAGAGAAGCCATACTACACAAGACATATTCTAAGTTTGTTCTCTCTCACACCCTTTTTGCAAGCACCTAACACTTATTGCTAGCCACAGAGCGTTTAGCTAAATGGGCCTTTGTCCTGGCCCATTATGGCCACTTGATGATTAATGATTCATAGTTAATTTTCTTCAAAATGCAAACTATGAAATTGAGCAAGTTTCTGCAGTTTGCTCCAAAATCTGTATATTTCTACATGTTTCTTCTTGTCTAAACTTGGTCGGTGGTAGGTAGAGAAACCCTTTCCCTATGGACTGCTAATCTCTTCATACAATATTAATATTGATTAATTTAATTTAAAGTGTGATACATGTTTACCTTACAGAAACACCAACAATTCTGTGTGCAAATTTCATTTGTATTTGCTATTGTCACAGTCATAATGAAGAAATAAGTAAGAGAAATAGATACTAGATGCTTTGTCTCATACAGAAACCTAGCCAGCAGCAAATATTGACATGAAGTTTTCCTAGCAATACTATATACCAGCTAGCACAGTTTGGGAGGCATTTGCCACTAACACTGTTCACTCATAGTGTTGCTCATCTGATTGGAAACCTATGCTGCACAAATTTTCAGCTTCTAACCTTGGCTACTCTACTTCCTACATATCCAAAGCCAACCCCACAGAGCTTAAATATTCAGCCTGGATGGCTCAGAGATCCTTAGGAATGTCAGATGAAACTAGACACTAGCCAAGATTTTTCTCCTTATCACAGCAGAGGGGTATTCACCAGTAATCATATCTCCAAGACAAACTCAGCAACTTGCTAATGCTTTCTCTTTGTGACTGAAACCTCACAAAGACTCTGAGACAGTAGTCACCAAGCCAGTGAAGTCAAACCTGGGTTAATTATGCAATGGTTTTCCTATTCCCCATCTCTTGGAGAATTACGTTGCCTAATATAGAAATAATTTTCACATTATCTTGAATACTTTAACTAAACGCCTCTCTAGAGTAGAGATATGAATCTGCATCACCTCTTATTTAAAGCTATGAGCAAACCCTACCATCTGTCCCAAATGAAGGAATATAGCAGTCAGTCTCCAAATGTTAGTATAGAAAACAAAAAATACAAAAATACAAAAAAACCCCTACCTCAATATTAATAATGATTAATAATATTTCCCACTGTGAGAAGAAGAAAGTTTAGTTAAAGTTGTATCAACCTAAGAACGTCAGCATTCTGGTAATTTTATGGTAACTGCTTCTTTAATACCATGAAGCCAATAAACATGAGCTTTTTAAATATGTGCACAATTCAGTAGATGCTGAGCTTCTAAACAGCAGAAAGATCAAACACCAATAACCAAAATATTTGCATATAATATCTTTTGGTGATAGTTCATTAGGTTCTCTGTAGCTTTCAACATACTCCTATAAAGTTTGACAGACTCAATGAGAACTTTTGAACTATGGAAACACCACATTTTAACATTTAACAAAATACTGAACTCAGTTATCTGAAGAACATTTTTTTTTTCCTGGAAAGAGTTGGCTCAATGGATATGCAACACATGAGACCACTGGGGAAAAATGTTGCTAAAATGCAGGCAGCTGTCTTTGTTATCAGACCTTAATCTAAACACCTGGAACAAATGTGAAATATTTGAATGTCTGAATCAATTAGGATCCAGTCTAAACAGAAAATTTGGTAACTTTTATTTATTCTATTGCTATGGAAAAATCTATGAGTTCAAGCAGATTCCCCAGAAGTAAAGTTTGCCTGTCTTTCTGAATGATGCTCCTTGATTGAATAGATTTTTTTATTACCTATACATTTTACAGGTCATCTCAAATCCAAACTGTTATTAGTTTCTGGTATTTTTGACAAGTTTTCCTTCTTTGACTCAATCTTCTCACACACTTATTAATTTCTCCTGCATTAGTTTGCTATATGGAGAAGACCCATTTCTGTCATCAAAAGTTTTATCTACCAAGAAAAACATGGAAGTATGTCAGCTCTTTTTAATAGTGTCCCATTATTATTTGTATTGAGCTGAAATGCAATTTAAACTATCAGACAATATGACATTTAAAATGGGTTCCACAGATGATATGACTAGTTAACTAACTAGTTTTAATTTGTAAACTCCTTTAAGAGGAAAAAAAATCCTGCAGGCGAATTTTCAGAATTAATTCTAAACCATTTAAAGAGATGGCACATATTTTCACATATCCCCTTATGTGTATAAACTAGTAATTATTAAGTCATATGGCAAACATGAAGTTTGATGATTCTGCTAAAAATTAATTGGAGGAAAAGGAATAAGTAAGATTATTAGACTGAACTCATCCCCTGCACGTCCTCATGATCATTAATGCTAACATAAAGGGAGCATAATTCATTGCATGGGTGAGAAGGGAACGAAAGGTTAGTAGCACCCTTTTTGATATCCAGAAATCGTATTCTGACAATTCCTTGTAGTCACTTTCATATTTGTTGCATTTCCTTGTTCCTGCTTTTCCATTCCCTGATTCTTTCTGCTTAATACTTGACACTTCTGAGTTTAAAAAGCAAGCAAACAAGTAACCTTTCTACCTCAACTAATCTTTCAGCATTTTAGCTACAACATGAACTGAGGATGTCCAAGTGCAAATTTTGAAATAATGGTTTCTGGTGTTCAAGAAAATTCAGATAACTTTACTAGCATAAAGTAGCTTTTAATAAACAACTTGTGCCTGTAGAATCTCTCTAGTGTGGAAGAGCTTTGTAACAGCACCTATGATACCATCTTTTGTTGTTGTTATAGAAAAACTGATAGAGAAAATAATGTGAAACTGGCTGTATATTGAACTTCATTAACACAGGATTGATTTTTGCCAGAAGGTTAATGCTACTGTCTGCATAACAAATATTTTAAACATTAGTTTGTAGTTATAAGATGCTAGAGACAATATTAGAGACTAAAAAGTATATCACCCTACCTTGGTGATTCTATTTGTAGTACTTTACACAGGAACAAAACACATAGTGTGACTTTTAGTTTATTCTTCTCATTTATGTATCAGTCACATTAGTTTGCAATACAGCTTTAAAAGCTTAATTTTGATCTGTGGTTTTATGATTAAGAAAATTCTGTAAAAAAAATTTGCAATATCCCTCTCATACAGCTCCTGCTCCAACGTATTACTCCTGTCATAACTACCACATCTATGAAAATTTGCACCTCATTATCCACATTGTAAGCAGAATCTTGTTGGCATGTGAATTTTCATTGAAGCATATGTATATCTGTGCAACCATAGCAAAATCCTTGCTCCAGAATATTCCCTCTAATTCATATCAATTTTGTGATTTTTCTGTATTTGAGACCAGTGCAGTATTCCCTTTTTGACAAATCAATTTATTTTGCACTGCTCAAACTTCATAAAAAAATAACTTGCATTAATGAAAATGTCTGGTATTTCACCTGCTAAGCATTTTATATATGTGCAAATAACTTTATATGAAAGTGCGTTATGGACTTTCCTGAAGTTTGTCCGAATCATATACAAATTATCTTCCCATTTTGATGAATTTGGATATGTTTAAATAATTTTTTTTTAATTCACAGGTTCAGAGGAAAAAAAAAAGAAATCATATGAGATAAAAAGAATAAATATGTCTTGTCCAAAACTCCTTTTACTTCTTTAGATTAAAACATATGGCTTATTAAATTTTTATGAGTGCCTTGCTTACCCTTTTAAAAAATATGCACTGTTCCATACAACTGCTTCTCTTTCAAAATTTTATAACTAGAATATCTTCCAGCATCATGTTGCGTTTGTAGAAAATCAACCTTTTTAATAAAGAAATATTTCCTTTCACACTAATCTGATAATCAGTGAAGCAAAGTACATAACTACTGAAATAAAGGAAGTAAAATAAAAATCTAATTTGATGTTCCCTCTCACAGTATGATCAGAGTTAATTCTGTCTCATTTTAGCGAACATTTTATCTTCCTACAATACATCAGATCTTATTAAAGACCTCATTATTATACTTAAATATACAAATACATGCAACAAAAATTCAGAAATTAAAATAATAACTTTTATCTCTTCCAGAATAATTCTGTTTGTGAGAACTGCATTTTGACACACTTGAATTATTATGGCCAATCTGTCTTCATCAATATTGCTTACCTTTTGTTAGCTAGAATGGAAAAGAGGTAACTGCAAACTTTCAGCTCTGAAGAATGGAAGACCTTGCTGAGATATTGGGAATTATTTCATTGTAAAGGTGAGGGTCAGACTTTTCTTAGTGATAATTTTTGTTTCCATTAATTTAATTTAATTGCATAGGGAAAGTTTCTGTATTATCTCCAAAAATTGGAAAGATTTTAATGCAAAAATAGACATTTTTTTCTGAACTATTGTTAAGAAATACATAAATAAGTAAAAAAGACAGACCTGACTCAAGTCCTTGAAATCAATCAGATATTTTGTTCCTATTATTGGTATTTTGAATGGGGAATACATACAGGAACATAAATTCACATTAAATAATGACTAAACAATGAAATAGATACAATTGTTGAATAATAAAGAACACAAATGTGAGCAGGCTTTTCTTTAAACACACTATTCAACTGACAAAAGAATCAATAAAGCTGCATAAGAAAGTTCTACACAGCTATCATATTATGCACCTGCTTTAACATTAATTTTAAACACATTTTAGATAAATGGAACATACAATATATCTTAATATTCTAAATTTCCAAGATGTAGAATTTTGAAATGTATTAGCGGCCACAAAAGTATTTTGTGGTTTGCCTGTTTTTCAGAGATTCAGCAACTGACCAGTGCCATTCATGGTATCACCTCAGCCATTACCAAAGGATTTATTTACAGCTCTATGCTTTTCCTCTTTTTTTTTTTTTCATTTTCCATGTATGCCATTTTCTCTTTTGCCACTGAAGCACTTAATTACCATTTCAAAAGTAGTACAGAGTAATTTGGCTCTTGCCGTGGTGGTTTAACCCCAGCTGGTGACTGAGCACCACCCAGCTACTCACTCCACCACCCTTTCTCTTAAAGTATTTTCTTTACAGATTCTTGTGGCTACCAAGCAGGTTACATTTCAGTCAGAGCAGGACATCCATTTGTGTGACTTAAATGTTGCTAGAGATGCCTCTACAAGGCAGAAAATATATTTTTATACATGTATATGAAGATGTAATGAAGAGTAATTTTCCACTCGACTTTTTACCAGGTTTCTGCAGCCTCTGCCATTTGTATTAAGAGAAGGAGTCTGACCATCTCACTGTCTATCGTTTTTTTAATCATAAAAGGCCTTTGTACTTTTTACCATAACACACATATTCTTCAACATTTTTCATTCATGTCCCTAATTTTCAGTCTTTATTTCCTGTAGGCAATAGAACAAATTTTCCTTGTGCTACAAAAGAAAAACAGCTAGGAGAATAATCTAATACTTATCTTTATGAGCATGAGACCTTCATATCTGCTGTCAATCTGGAGTATCTTTAAACATTTATATCTTGCGTTATCAATTTATTATGCATAGCAAATCTTTATTTTTAAATATCCATGTTGTTTATTGACATAGTTAGGATTAAAGGTTCGTGAGGATAGTAAATGTGGTCCACACACTGAAAACTTGTATATCTGCTTTAATATATTTTACTAACAATATAATAAAAATGTATTTTCATTCAGGACTGCTCATGATGTCAGAGACTAACAATATTCAGTCATTTCTATAGTATAAACTGGATTATTTGTCCCTGAGGAAGAAGAATGTAATGCTTGTCTCTTATTTCCATCATTGTGCTTAGTTGGCAAAATCTGTAGCACCATAAAAAAAAACAACCAAAAACCAAAAACATTCATGTTCAGGTTTTCAATCAGTATTTTAACTGTGAAGAATAGAATTTTCCTTTCTTACTATAGAAATGTTTTGTAGACTCCAGACTAAATTCAGCTGTCTTGCCTTGTACTAAGCAAGAGAAGAAAGAAAAAAATACTTAGTCTTTCAATGTGAGTTTCATCTGGAAATGAAGTTATTCTGTTCTTTATGAAGAAACATTGACTGATTTATATGCAGACAGTTTCTAGTGCCTATGGACTATGAAGTGGTGTGAACCCTCAAAGATTTGTGTAAGATAAATGGGCCAACAGAGTTTCTATCTCTAGAACAAAAGTTCATTTAGAGTTGTCACTGATTCATATCTAATGCAGCAAGTGAAGACCATCAGAAGAGAGTCCTATCATTATCACTGAAGTGTCATAGGGATGGGTCCATTTTTCTCATCCGATGGCAGGTAAATCAAATGCAGATAAATGCAGATAAATCAAACTTTTCGTCTCACATGCTCCAAAACCACTTTTAAGCAGCATATTTAAATGTTCTTCTGACCTGCATAGAGTTCAGCTAATTTTAAATGAAAGGACTGATACATAGTACTTGATCTAGAGTTTAAACTCAAGTAGTGTGTTTCAAATTATATTTCAAAACTTTTTCTTGGAGTCTGTCGCAACTTTTTTTCATTTGTCTGTGGTGTTAATATGTAGTTTAGAGTGTGATAGTTCCACTGTAGAAAGGTATTTCATGAATGTTACTATCTTTTGCATATAAGATCAAGGTCACTGTAACCTTAAAAACACTATTTTACTAAAACAATATTCTTGCAAGTACAGGGGGACTGTGAGTTTCAACTAACCTTGGGAAAAAATCCAGTCAAGGAAATGCAGAAGTTTAAACTCAATTCATTCATGCTGATCCAAAATAAAGTACTCTTCAGCCTGACCCTGAGGACTCTGGAGAACTTCAGACCAGGGATTACAAGACTCCTTGCTTTAGTTCAAGGATTTTATCAAAGTGATTTTCTGAATCAGGCTTGATTTTCTGAATCAGGTTGGATCTATAGGCATCCCTGGACTCAATCCTATACCATAATAATGGAAGGTAAACAGGCTCAAAAAAGGAATATTTTGCATGCATTCTTACAATTACTATTGCCAAGAAGATAAATTTTAATTTCTTTGCTATTATTTTCTCAATCAGATAAAGGACCTGCACATTTTTTTGTACACATAACTCTATTTTCTGCTGATTTTGTTCTTGAAATAGTTTAAATTCCTTAGTAAAGAAAAAAAAGTGCAATGTTGAGAAATACAGTGATATTTGAGCCAGCACAGACTGTACTAACTCCAGCACCAGGTGCAGCATGGTTCATGAGAGTTGGCATAGCATTATACTAACTACACTGGTTTTAGGAACAAATGTGGAAAACGCTATATTCCAGCATATAACCATACTAATTCCATTTTACTGTATCTTAGAAAAATTAATTTTCACTAACATACTGAAGCACACATCTTCTAGATGTCTTTAAGTGTAGCTTTGGCTAGTTTATTCATAGTGCAGGTAATCAAGGATTGTTGTTTTACATGCTCTGTTCTGGATTTGACTAATTTCTAGTGTATTTTTAGAGTGATTTTATTTCCAGTGACTGTATGTTGTACTCAGCACAATAACAAAAGATTTTCATGTTTCTTTCAATTTTTTACCTTTTTATGTCTTGTTAATTTAAATAAATTCAGTCAGGTGTTCAGGAAACTGTTTCCTTTAAGAAAGAGAGATGCAAAAAAAAGAGTTATTTAATACCTGTGTGTTTACCAAATATTCAACATTTTCAATGTCTTAAATGCTTGAAATTTTTTTTTTAATTAGAAAATTCTTTATCTTATGTAGAAATGAGAGATTTTAAGCCATGCAATGTTTGCTTAAATTAAAAACAAGAAAACAAACAAAGAATTAGGTGTAAGTGTGATACCAGTCATTGTTTTTTTTCATAAGTCTGACCAGGTTCTTCTGGAAGTCAACACATAGGAACATGTTAAAAAGCAATCCAAAATATGAGAAAAGCACAGTGATAACATATCTTTCGCCAGTGGTAGTAGCTCTTGCTTAGAGCTTTGCTCCTGGGAACAGCAGCAATGTGCATTGTAATAGCAGTGACTCCAAGACACAGAATAGATGTAGTCAGGCTCTTAAATACTTTTTTCCCTCTGCACTTTTAGATACAGAATCACAACAGTATTTGTAGTGAGCTGACCTTGACAGTCTGCCAGCTACCCACCCAGTTGTTTCTCCTATTCCTCAAATGGACAGGGGGGGAAATAAGATAGAGAATATTGTAAATCAAGCTGAAGACTTAACCATGGGGAGATTGGTCTACTTTATTGCCAATTAAAACCAGAATTGATTGGTGAGAAGCAAAAGACAAAACCAAAAATATATTTCCCCCTCCCTGCCTTCTTCCCACACTGAACTTCACTCCTGTGTCTTCTACCTCCTTCCTCCCAAATGCTTCAGGGGGATGGGAAATTTGTAGCCAGTGCATAAAAATTAATCTTTGCTACTGCTGCTCGTCCTTCTCACACTCTTTGCCTGCTGCATTTCAAGGATTCTCCCATGGGATATAGCAGTTCCTTCAAGAACTGCACCAGTGTGGGTTTCCCCACAGTCCATCAGAAACACACTGCTTTAGCACAGGTCCTCCACATGTGAGCTCTCCATGGCCTGCAGCTTCCTTCAGGGCACGTCAATCTGTTCCAGTGTGAGACCCTGCCCAGTATGAATATCTGCTCCAGCACAGTCCTCCTTAGATTGCTGTGGCAGAAGCTTCCTTTAATGGGGTCTTTTTCAAGGACTTTGGGAAGAATACATGCTCAGGCTCCTGAGGCACCTCCTCCCCCTCCTTCTTCTCTGACTGAGGTGTTGCGTCTGCTGCACCCCCTTCTTTTTCTTCCGCCTGGTTCTGGCTCTTTTTGGCCTTTCTTAAACATGTATGCACAGAGGTGCCACCAGCTCAGCTGAAAGGCTCAGCTGCCCCTTGCATGGGTTTGCTGCAGCTGGCTGGAAGTTGCTGGAACTGGGGCAATCCCTGGCCTCTCAAAGAGAGGTACGAGGATTGTGTGTGCAGCACACAGCACACCAACATCCTCCTCCCCACCACCCACCACTTCCACTCAATACAAAAATAGTAAGCAGTAAAAAGAACTCTTGGACCACTAATGCTAAAACTTTTGAAATAAACAGAATGTAGACAAAAAAGAAAAGTAGCAAAGAGAAAAAGAAATGGAAAAAGAAAGGAAAGCACGAAGAATCTTTTTTTTTCTGGTTATTTTTGAAAACGTCATAAAACTGGTAAGAGTAGCAATTAGAAATGAAATAAAAAAATTAAATTGAAATAATAGGTTGTGTTGAGATATATTGCAGAAGAAAAGGCAAAGGAAGGTCTTTTGCTACCCTTGGGCTAAGGCTACAGCACGTGCTGGGCACGCTGGCTCTGGCCATGTTAGTGCTGCTTACAACAGCTGGGTCTTGGTGCTGAAGCAAGCAGTCTCGCAGAAAGGACAAAGGGAAGGTGAAAAATCTCACATCTCAGGAAGCCATTTAGCAAAATGGCAATTGTCACAGTTTAATTTAGCTCTTTATCTTTTTTTTTTTTCCCTGAAGTGTCTTATATGGAAGCTGTTACACATTAGTTTAGGCAGAGATGGGAAAGGCAGCTGTGATAACAGAGCTGCTGTTACTTTGTGCATTGGTTCTGTTCTTCTAAAGGGTGAAAAAGACATATTCTGTTGCTGAATTAGGCTTGCTTTCCAAATTATTTCAGTTCCTCATTCTTGATTATTACAAGCTATTTTAGATACAAAATGATGCAAAGCAATGGGGGAAGTTTCTTTCTTCCCCCACAAGTGACACAAATGTGGGACTCAGAAACCCACACAAATGTATGACTACACTTTCACGTTGTTTCAACTTTATGAACATCTACCAAATACTTTAGAAGAATATGTACATCCAATTGAAAATGAAATGGAAATAAAGAATAAGAGAAGCCAAGAATTTTGGCACATGTAGTTAGGAGGGTAGACTATCATTCCCTGTCTTCAGCCTCAGTAAGGCAGGATTGCTGCAGGGTGGCATAAAGGCAAATTATTTGTGAACTTAGCTTTCCTGAGAGAATGTTTATTAAGACAAGTTTGGCTCACACTGGTTGAATTATGCTTGGATATATATAATTATAAGAAGTTAATGAGGCTGCAATATAATTAAACTACAATAAGAGAAAATAATCCTTCTCTCTGCTGTGTTCAAATCAATAAGGTTTTGATTAGAAAAATCTTAAGTTTTTACACTGTCATGCTTCAGTTCTGTTTTCAGTATGTGTCTTGAGTTACTTAACAAACTCTCAAAATAGATTTCAGATTTTGCCTCCAAGTGATTTCTCATGACTCTTTTCCTGAGTTCCCAAGACTCTAAGGATGTGCCAGGTGAGAGTGGAGTAACAAGGGTTTCAGTATCCTTTTTTAGTACTTATCTGTGTTTACCTACAACACAGTGACATAGGTCACTCACATCACAAGCAAGAGTGGATGTTCCATTGGACTGCAATTGGCTTAAAGTTAAGAAATGTAACAAAAATTCTCAGCAGTATATAACTGTAATTGGGTTGTTGGTGTTGCACAAACATAAGATAAACAAAACTATTTAGCACGCAAACAATACAGAGAAATAGAATATCTTTTTAAGGAATATTATAATTTTTCAATCCAGACATCTAATTAAAATAGGATTGATATTTCATAGGAAGGAAAAAAGAAAGGGAATTATCACCTAAGTGATCTAACACATTTTTTCCTTTACTCTAGTACCTAAACCTTTCTTTTCAAAACAAGATTGAACCAGAACACTGATTTAAATTTGGATTATAATTTTCCTTTTCAATAAATAAAACATTGCCCACAGAATACAAAGATGCTGGCTCTTTTGCATCTTGTAGGTTTAAAGAAGAATAATATAGCAGAAGATTTTTTTTTTTTTAATTTAAGAAAAAGAAACAATCTACCTTTTGCTTAAGTTATAAGAAAGAAATGGATATTCTCAGAATCCTCAATATTAATAGAGTCATATGTATGAGGTGACAGTTGATCTTTTTTTAATACAAGCCAACACACTACAATGGCAGATAATACCATGTTTAGCAGCTTTGCCTCTGGTTTGTTTTTGGAACAATGCTTGACAATTCCATTGGAGACAATAAAATAGTTGTTAGCACATTTTAATTACTATATAAGGGCACACACATTTCATGGCACTTCAGGGGGTAAAGAAGCCATCAATTACTCTGCTCAGCTTGAGTTTGTTTAAACAAATGATTTTCTATTTCTGGATATATAAACTATACACTTTCAGTACTTTGTGCTATTTGCTTCCAGGAGCTTTTCATTTGGGTTATAAAATATCCTGGCCTGGTCATATATATTAAAAATCAATGTTACAAAGGATAAGGTGATTATAGGCACCCTACAAGTGCTTTGGAAACAAACCCACATTTGTAGAAATCTCTGTGCTACTATTCATTGAGCAGAGCAATATGTTTAACACTGAACCCCTCAGGCATATTAAGTGTTTAGTGGCTGAACAAAAACACAATTTTGGCATGCGGGTCTTAAAGCTCCCCCTACTGCTTTGGTTCAGTTTCAATATGGTACAATAATAAATAAATATGTAAGCTAACTATAGAAATAGTGAAAATTGAAAGTGCACATACCAGGATGTAAATATGGCACAGAGTTATTCAAACTGACTGCTTGCAACACTTTTTAGTTTTTCCAAATTCATGAAACTCAGAGATTATGCTTAACTTAGACACAAATGTTAAAAAGATCTCTTACTTATGTTAAAAATACAATTTTTCAGTTATGACAAATAAGGAGGAAGAATTTCCCTGGTAGTAAATAGTTAAATGGTTGACATTTTTGCATCTTCTTTAGGATGTCCCTCTTTAGTTTGGATTAATGAACTAAAATGAATAGCAACTGTACTATTAAGATTTATATATGTAATTATTTGTAATCAGTGCTTGTGAAGGATAAATCATGTCATCTTTTGTGGCCAGAATTGCTTGTTCTCGATATTGTCATACTCGCCTTACTCGCCTCACATTTATGAATATGTGTTTCATTGAAAGAACCTCATCATGTGTATTATGGAATGCTACTTTGATCTTAAGGGGTAATATTGCACACTTGACAAACCACTCTACTTGTGAATTTCAAACATATAGGCCCTGTAAAATTCAAAGTTTGTAGAGAAAGTACTTTAATTACTTTTTATAGGTATGCTATCCTGCCCCAACACCCCACCCTCTGTGTCCCCTGCCCCCTCCCACAAAAAAAAAAAAAGTAAAATAAAAAAAAGTCATAATCTAAATGTAAAACGCACATAAAAATCTCTGCGCTATTATACTGACTTATGAAGTCTTAATATGAATTGGAGGAGTTAGGAGTAAATTCATACCAAAGTAAAGGTGTGTAATGAACACTAAGAGTAAGCTTAAAAACAGTTAAACACTCAGCATAATGGCAGTGCTTAACTGAATTGTATCTCCAGCTTTCCACTTAACTCCTAGTCTACCCACTAAACAGACATCATATTTTAATGAAATTTAAATGTATTAGAAGATTCATCATAGTAGGCCCAATTTTCTGTTGAGTAAAGAGTGTTTGAACTTGACTTTTCTCTTTGGCTGTTCAAATATCAGAATGATGGACACAGAAATATTATTATCAGAATACACTGAGTGTCTGTCCAGGATCAAGTGGATTACAACATGGTGCTATGTTTGGCCTGTACACACAAACCCCCTTTCATTATGATTGTTTCATCTCTGCTGGTACTCACGAGGTCATCAGTTTTTCTTCACTTATTCTAATTCCTCAGTCTGTGCAGATCTTTTCCTGACCAACCTTTGATTCTTTTTCTGGCATGACCTCTGTATATTTCAATCATATGTTGAATAGTATTCAACAGTTAGTGATTGTTGTACATCTCAGGCACTGTTGAAGGCTAAAGGCTGCCATTCTGGGGAAAATGTGCAAAACAAAACTGCACAAAAAACTGGTGACTTCAATGACAATAAACCCCCCAAAATTTTATTAAGATATTTCAAATAGATTGTAGGAAGGAATCAGACACATTCTGCAGATGGGTACTGGCTATCTTTTTTGTAATGAGTTCTCAAAACAGAACTTGTTTTAAGCTATTTCTACCAAAAGAAAACAGTCAAAGTTCATGTATGAGAGGACAGCATCATATAGTGGCTAAATAACTATGCAAATTTGTTATTTGATAAACTCCCAAATTATTTCAGATGTCTTTGCTGGTATTTCTGAATTTAGTTACTCTTTCTGGAATATTTATTATGTGCTTCTTACAATATCATATGATGCTGCTTGTGAGAAGTGCTGTGTCAGAGCACCTGATTTGCAGAATATGAGCTGAGGCCTACAGATGATGGTTTTGTTCAGAATCCTTAGGGAAACTCATAGCAATGACACAAAATTATTAATTGTATATCCTTATTCTAAGTTTTATTCCCAGGACTTAAACATTGAAGAAATAGGGGGTGAGAAATATGTCCAGAGTCAGTAAGCAAAATCTGAATTCACTCATGGGTCCCTGACCTCTGTTGCATGTCTATTCAAGAATTTACTGGTATATCTTTCTAGTGTTAGTTCTACTATATTTGCTGTCTTGTTCAGTCTCTGTGATCCTGTCCTTTCTTTATGTATTCTTTCTTTACTGAAAAAATCCCAAAACTCCAAACCAAAAAAAACCACCCACATCTAATTTTGTTTAAACTCCTAATTTTCTGTCCTTATTTACAAATAGAATTTGAAACCATTTGAGAATACATTTTTCATCCTGGCAAAATTTTGAAGAGACAATCAGTAATTTTAATCACACAGACATTTAAACTGTTTGTTCCTGTACCCTTTAAGGTTTTTTGGTTCTTCAGATTTTTTTTTTATACCTAAAATTATCTGAAAATTATTCCATCTGTTGAGACAAGATTTACCCGTATGTTAAAACAAGCAAGATAAAATGCTCACAAAAAGGTCCCAACACCCTAACTGTTCAGATATTACCGCCTTGAGAGATGAACCTCACTGTCAGCATGATCTGGTCAGTAAGACTGATGACTAAATTTCTAACTTTAGTTACTAAATCTAGTAGATGATCAAGTTGTCAGTAAATATTGGATGCAAGTCCTAGACTATATTTTTCTCTATTAATTCTGCATTAAGGAATGATTGAAATTAAATTAATAAAATCTCTAAGGGCAAGGGCTTTGCTTTGATTCCTCTCTAGAAGTGAACTGCTTTGTGCTGTATGCAGTACCCTTAAAAGAAAGGCAGTAAAAATTTTCAGTCCCAGCAAGCACATTGCCAGCTTTAAGTGCTGTAAATCTCAATCAAATAAGGCTGATTAAAATGTACTTTAACCAACATTTTATTAAACATTTAGGAAACATACAAACTAATATAGAAGACAAGACTTAGTAAAGGAGGTGCTTCATACTGACAGATGCATTATAAGGATATGCTTTACCATCTTCAACCAAAGCTAATCAGAATTCCCTTGCTTCTGCTTCAACACTTATATTTGTTCCAGTCACAGTAAATATGTTTGTCCCTCCCTTATTTCTACACATGTGTAGCAGTTTAGTTCAGAGATAGCTGAGTTGCCTGAAAATAGTCCTATAAGGAAAGGGATTAGTTTTCAGCCAGAAGAGCTGAACAAAACTTTCCTCTAAATGTTTATATGAGTGTCACAGCTAGCACTAATAGGTGAGCTGCGCAGGCCTCAGCTGCAAAGGGGTGAACAGCTGGATTGTGTAATTATGTCTGAGCCAGTAAAGAAAGACTTTAGTTTTTTCCCTGTCTTGAGTTAGTTATAAATTGGCCACTCAGGTGCAAGGATTCATAACTATTATTAAAAAAAGACGATTCCATCTTCACAGATATTAATAGTGGCCACTGTATGTCTTCTAGTAAAAAAGAATCTAGTTCAGTTGGATTTAAACCCTCTGAAATACTCAAACACAATATATATAAAATCTAGATGCTAAAATACAAAAGTTCTCACTTGAGATGTAACCTCAGAAACAAGAAATGTAGAAAGACAAAAATCCTGTCATGATAATATCAAATATACAAAAGTGGTCTGATGGGCAGAGGAACTGGGGACTTTTGACAATTCTGTCTTAATGCTACTTTACTTTTATTTCTTCAACTGTAACTTTTATGAAAACAAGCAAACAACAGTGATTTGTGTTGGCTGCTGTGAATGGGCACTTATTTTTACTAAATTATAAGCTGTCTTCAGCTCAGGAAGTCTTTGTAAATGCCAACAAGGATTTCTTAACTAAAGACACTAAAAAATGTACACAGTCAGAAATTGGATACATCAGCCAATGATAGCTGTCAAAAGAGGGAGTAAAATGTTTCCCAGACAGTGACTGTCTGGGCCAAGTAAAGGGCTGCAGTGACAAAAATCAGAAAATTAAAAACTCTGTTATAGTAATTAGAAGTGACCAGGATGAATTTCTGCATGCAAACAGAGAAACAGACAGAGGGTTGCCTGACATTCTTTCAAGACCTTGCTAATTTATCTTTTCTTTAAGCAGTGGTTGTTTTGTATAACCATCCACAAAACTTTTCTAGAATGTGTGAGTTTATGAAGTATACATCTGATCATGATGGGTTGCACTACATATATATCAGCTTATGGGTTTGGTCAGTGTATTAGCTTATGGCTTTAGAGAATTTTTTGAACATTAGTGAAAGAAATCCAGCAAGACTTATCAGCTTTTCAGAACTGCATAGTGGCAGTTTAAAAAATAATGTATCTTCTTTCACTGTAGCATACAATTTGTTAATCAGAACCTGTTCTAAAAGTTATTAATGGAATAACTACTTGCATTCAGTCTTGAATTATAATTTTATTATATTTCTATGCTGAAAATAGTGTGCCATAGCTGCTAAGAGTTTACTCATTTTAACCCATCAACTGTAAAATTTATATTATTATAAAACATTAATTATATAAGAAAAAAAACCCCTGGTTGTTAATATAAATGAGAGATGATTTATGAGATTGTGCCAGCCCAGTCTCGTATACCTTGATCTAATTTAAATTATCGGAGAGAAGCTCAGGGTTGGTAATAGAAAACTGTAAACTGAAAATCCTAAATCTTCCTTTTGGGCAATATTTTTTTCTCTCCTTACTCTGTTTATTCTGAGAAGAAAACAAAACCAAACAAACAAACAAAAAAACCCCAAACAAACAAACAAAAAACCCACCCCAAAACCCCCCAAAAAACCAACAAAAACCCCCCCAAAAACACGTAATATGGATTAACTACAGAATTATATGGGGAGATTAATTCATTTTGCTATACATTTCAAAATTTTCCCATTTTCTTGAGCTGAATGTATTCTAGCAGCAAACATAAATAAAGGGATCATGCTGTTTACCACCATTTGTACAAAGTTACACCTGGGCTGGTTTAAGTCAGCTTAATGGTCCATAATATCCCTACATAATCCTAAGACTTGTGAGATCTAAAATGTAAGGAGGCTACACCAGAGAAAGGGAAGTGTCTACTTCTATCCATAAGGAATCAGTAATAAGAATATTTAGTTATTCATTCATTAGTGTCTTCTTAGGACTCAGATTAAGCAAAAGGAGGAAAATCACTTACAGCTAACAGTGAAATCTAAAGATGTCCATTTTTGATATGGAAGCAAGAAGTCCGCTAAGCTTTACAGTTATCTTCTGTGAAGTGAGGTGCGGGAAGTTGGTTCAATTTCATGGCATTGAAACCCCCATCCTAACTCCTTGAGTATGGAGTTCTGGCCCCGAAGAAGTCTCATGTTATTAATATCTTTTAGAAGCAATTATTTACCATTTCTGAGTAAAAGGAAAAAAAATATTAAAACTACAATTTTAAATTGTATAACTAAAAAATTACAACAAAATTTTAAAATTGAATGGGAGAAGTATGAGGAAAAGTCTGGAGGTAAGGGGAGCAAGTATGAAAATTATATGGCACTCTGCAGAAGGAGGTGAGAATTCTCTGCACATCTGAGTATCACATAACCAAGTGAGATGTCAGTACCTGTCTCACATGTCTCCTCTGTATTATCCTAAGGGTAAACCCTGTGGTCCACACAAACAATTGCTAGTGTACATCTTCGTCACCATGTGTTTCTAAGGGAGAAAACTCTACTCCCAGGTGCTCTTAACTGTCACATTTTGAATTCTAGGAAAACACTACCAGCCTATCAAAGTGAAAAATTTTGTTCTTGCACATTTTAAACACCTTTTAAAATCTTTAAATTGAAGTGAAGAGGCTTGGGGCGTAGTAGCTAAGCTAATCTATGCATTTATACTTTCGTTCTGTGTTTCAAAGGTAATTGTAATGAACTGCTTCAAGCTAACATTACAGGTTGCTTTTCTGCTGAGAGAAGTCAAATGAAATGACCTTTTTTTCATCTGCTATTCTTTTCAGCTTTTGAAGTTACTTCTTTTTGAAGAGACGATCCATTTATCAGTCATATCTGTGAGAAAGTCATAAATTTATCTAATAAAACTTCCAGCAATTTGGTTTGAAGTGTACTATACAGACTGCAGTCACATTTTGTTGTTATTAAGTAAATTAATGAACACCTTAAAAAGTGAAAGGTTTAGAAAAGTTATCATAAGAATTAGTGACTTCCTATAGCCAAAAGCAGATGCTAAGAGAAGGCATATTTTAATTTTTTTTTTTTTTTTTTTTTTTTTTTTAATCCAGCTTTGGTTATAGAGCTTTACTAGATTGACTTTAATTTATGTCAAATATTTGGGGCACCAAAAGTTGACAATAAAACTCATTACACTGAATTGCTAAGCCAGCAATTCAGATTGAGGAGACAGAAAAGTTGATGGCAACTTCTGGATGAAGATTATTACCTAAAGGTTTCTCTAGCAGTGGGAGCCATAGGGATGTGATCATGTGTAAGCATGTCATATCAATACTGGAGCTGATAAAGTTCATCTATTTTTAAAGATATACATAAAAAGAATTAATGCTATCCACTAGTATGAATTATATGCTCTTCTTCCTTCAGAAGAACTGTTGCTTAATATCTAATTCAAAATTAATAATGCAGCAGGAATGGATTCATTATCTCTTGTGTCAAAAATAATTCGTGATGAGTAAGATAAGGAGAGAGAAAAAGCATGAATAAAAAAGAAGACTTTCAGTGACCAAATTACTCCTGCCTTCATCAATCTCAGAGAATAAAATTTTTATCCTCTCAAATAACTGATTGGCAAGGTAGCATAGGGAGAATATGTCGAAAAGTTCCTAAGTCTTCCTCATCAGTATATTCTTAAAATAGATGAAGAGTGGAGGAAGAAATAATGTGTAAGATTAAATAAAGCAAATTCCAATACACTTTATTCCCCACTGGCATTAGAAGCACATTAGAAAAATTTTATTCTTCACTTACTCATATTATCGTAGAATCATAGAATAATTTAGGTTAAAGGGGACAAGCTCACATTGTTGTGCCTTGTCAGCTCCCAAGCCCTTTTTCTCAGGGCTTCTCTCAGTCTATTTTCTGGCCAGCTTGTATTTGTGTTTGGGCTACCAGGCCCAGCTGCAGGACCCTGCACTTAGCCTTGTAGAACTTCATGAGGTTTGCACTGACCCACCTCCCAAGCCTATCAAGGTCCCTTTGGATGTCACCCTTTCCCTTCAGGATGTAGACTGCACCACACAGTTTGGTGCTGGCACACTTGCTCAGGGTGCACTCAATCCCACAGTCCATGTTGCTGACAAAGATGTTAAGGAGCACTAGTCCCAATACCCCTAAGGAATGCCACTGAGGTGACACTGACTGGTCTCTAGTTCTCCAAGTAATTATTTTTTTCATTTTTAAATTCTGAATTAACTGTTCCTATACAGTATCCAACCTGCCTTTTATTAAAAAGAAAAAAAATACTCTGAAAGCAAAAGAAAATATATTTTACAATCACTATGACAAAGATTGATATCAGGATGTTGATCTAAAAGAAAGTTGTTATTGACTTGTAGATGGCTAACATAGGATCTATTTGATTTTGAAATAATTTTTGAATAGACTTTGATACTAGAAGTAAATAGAGATTTTTACATTTACAATGAATATTACATTTGGAAATGTGTTAAAGCAAGGAAGAATTATCCTGTTTCTGTGCATAAAATGAATACAATTCATTGTTAATATTATTGTACTTTATTTGTATCTGTACAATAGAATTTGGAGATTTCATGCAATATTTTGGCAGAATGTAGCACTAAACCTGAATAAGATCAATTTTCCCGCTTGACAAATACCTCTAAATTAAAGTGGAAAAATGCTTACTGCCATCTGTATCATGCTAAGACATTTCAAAGATACTTCCAGTGTTTTTAATGGAGACAGACACACAGGAATGGTGAAACACTAGGAATCTCACCTGAGATGTTATAATTTAGTTTTGATTTAATGTTCAGCCTTATTTAGACCATTGTTATGATTTCAACATTCAGTGTCCTTCACAGTATCTTACCTCTGGGTCCCCAAATTCCTGGGTTATGATCCTCTCTGACCTTTAACAAAAATTATGTCCCTATGGAACCAATACTCCTTTTCTTCAGAACTGGTGAGGTTAATTAGTTTTAGACCATGGCATAAAGATAACAGAATGGTTATGGAAATCAGCAGCACTATCAGGCATAGAAACCTTGCAATTCAGTTCTGACTTCCTCTTGCCTCTTGGATAGCTGAGCTTATTTGGTCTTGTTTTGGTTTGTTGTTTGATGGACAGATGTTTTCAGTTTTTTGGCTAATAGTTCATTAATATGTAAGAATCCAGGTCTACCTAAGGCAAATGGGTGCTGTAAAAACTGTAGAAAAGCATGACATATAGATTGAAATGAATGTTATCTATACATAGTTTTTATATCTCTAAGTATTGGAGAGGTCGGGTGCACCTAAACTAATTGCTCAGAGTAGCAGTAAAACTTCAGTGCAGAGCTGTGGGTTGGCATGAGTGGTGTACATGTAAATAATAACTATTATTTGTGACAAACTACATAGAGGACATCTAGGAAAATATCTTTCCAAATGCTAGAAACTGAAGCAGGTAACCTTTGAAAATGCAAAGGTGAAAAAAGAAAATGAGAAAAACCTGCAGCATCAAAATCTGAAACAAGACCACTCATAACTTTTGTCTTACTGTTTTGATGCTGAAAGATACTGACCAAAGAACACTCAGGTTTTTTGGCTGAGATGAGCTGGGCAATCCAGGTCACAGGACATCTTCAGCTGCTTTATCTTTTCCTTTAGTGGCAGTAACTAGTTACCTTGCTTGCAGTCTTGGCGGTGCTATCACAGATTTGTAAACTTCAGTGACGTCCAGGACCACTTCCAGGTCATCCCTTCTCATTGGAGACACAGATGACAGGTTGGATTTGCAATTATAAGACTATCAGCATGTGTTAAAGTTTTACAATGAGGTAGCAAAAAGAAAACCAAGAACAGGTAAACTACAGCACAAAGAAGAAATAAGTATTTTGATTGTTTTTACGTCCTAGAGTATTTTTTAATGTCAGTTAAAAAAAACCACTAAACCTCACAAAAGATTAAAAAACACTCTGATCATACAATAAGCTTTAGACAATGTGCTTGTGGATACTCAAAACCAAAACATAACTCCATGACACAAAAAATGTGAAAAAATTGTAGTTTTGTGTTATAATCATACAGACACACATGCAACTAGAAAAATTATAATTCCTGTTACTATGTCATTGGCTGAAAAAACATCTTATTCAAAATGTATGCTTTAAAAGCTGTAAAACTTTGAAAAAATGATGTAGGTACAGGCAGTAAAAGTCTGTCCTAAAAGTTGGCTGTACACATCTGTTTTACCATTTTTTCAAGACCTTTCCCCTCATCTCCTTTTTTTTTTTCTACTGCCCCAAAAGTACCATAAGAAACATGCATTATTTAAATAGAACTCTAAATAAGCTTTCATTATACACTTTCTAAAATATTAGAAAACCAATCATTAGAAAATCTCTCTGCCTATATATCAGTGCTTTCATATCAATATATTTAAGGCATGTGATTATTGTTTACCTTATTGCATACCATTTTTAAAAGGTCTGTTTAATTTGAACATTTAAGTTGTTGTTTACACCATTTAAATATTTGAATGTCCAATAAAGGCTGACACTCGTACAAAGAAATAGAATAATTGAAGCAGATATATGTAAAATAATAACACACCAATTTTTTTCCTGCACATTTTTTCACTGCTCTTAGCTCTAGATCTGTGTGCTTTACAAGGAAGACAATGTTTTACCCAAAGGACTTTGGCATATGCAAATCAAACATTGAAATGCATGACTTCTAGGTACCTCACCTCTAGAGTAGAATTGTGAGATATAGGAAATCCTATAACAAGCACATCCATAATGATTGATACAGTATGCTGAGACAATATCGTCATTTTGAGACTTACATGACTTTTGCCAGTTAGGAACTCCAGACAGTAAACTCCTCAAATACAAATTAACTAATTCTGTGTCATGGTGAATTAAAGAATCATAATATGAAGCAGATTATCTCACTGACTTCTCTATCAAAAACTGCTTTGTGACAAGTAGGTTTATATAAAAATAGTTGGCTTCTCCAGACTCCTCTGTTCAAGTCAGGGTTGAGATCTTTAATAAAAATAACATTTATAGTCAGAACATGAGTTAGATTTTCACATCTAAAATCAGATTAAACATTTTTAGACTTTAGGATTCAGTTTGGAATTGTAATTAAAAGTAAATATTCAAGAGAGAAAATTAAGTAAAAATTATCCTTATGCTCTTGTTTCAAATCATTAAATTATAGAGTAGAGCAACATCTTTTCCATCACCACCCCACCACCCACTCCTGCTTTGAATACCTCATCAAGTTCAATGGATAATTCTCCTGTAAATAATTTCTTAGATTTCAGGCTCTTCTGACTAGGAAAGTTCTTTGCCTGGGTTGTTTCATAAAGAAGAAATGTAGTATTTCTGTAACTGACTAGCATCTTAAAAACAGAACACTTTGCTGAACAAAAGAGACCAACAGATGGAACGCTATATTTAGAAGTTATTTTTCAGCCTTCAAAACTTTTATATGAGGCACTTGAAATTATTATTATTATTAAGGCATTGTGACTGTGAAAGTTAAAACTTCTTATTACGAGATATCTTTTTAAAAATAATTGAAACAGCATGACAGTCTTCTACACGGTGATTTATGTCTAAAAAGTCAGTGATGGCTATGTTATATACGGTACATTAATACAAAATTGATTATAAAGTATTCCAGTGAGAGAAAATTTGGGTTTTATGTTGTATAATAAATTAGCAAGAATAAAATAAAAAGGTTAATGATGATTATCTGTGATGTCAGAAAATTGTATGTATTTGATGATGTACTATGTTTTTGCACTAACAGTTTAGGGCCCTTATGAAGAGTGGCTGAAGTAGCCTGCTAACATTTACATCGCACTGTCTGCAGCGTCACAAATGCCCAGTCACCATCACTTCACTGCTTGTGGGATGTTTCTCCTGAGTCCATGCAGCTGAAGATGCCTATCCATACAGCAGGAATTTTGATTTTCAGTGGTAAAGTGTTCAATAATCTGAATGATATTCTTGAATCTTTTGCTATCTTCCTTATTTTCAAAAATTTTTTTGTAAAACATGGACAAAATGTTTTGCAAAATGGACAAAAATATTTAGCATATTTGTTTGCAAATACCTTTTTTTTTTCAATCTGTAAACATACCTTTTCCAAATAATTGATCCAGTTAAAAGCTTCATTAAGGTAACACACAATTTGAGAGAGAAGGGCTGGGCACTTTTGTGAGAAGATGCCTTCATCCAGTTATGCCACTCAACCAGTAGTGGCTGCTATTCCTTATTTTAGTAGAAGTTCATTTACTGGTACTTTTACTGACAGCACAAAACCAGAAATCCAAAATATATTGTTTCAAGATTTCCCTTCATTTATCTACCCAAATAAAGGTATTTTAGCCCCCTGAAGTAAAAATAACTGTTCCAACAAAGTTTTGAGAATATTTTTACTAAACATGACATCTCATTGTACACAGGCAGTTTTTATATTGTGAGTTTTCAGCTTTACAAAGAAATTGAAAAAAATAACTTTCAACTTTGATTTTCTCCTCAGCATGAAAGTGTGTATTTAGGTACATGTATATTGCTTCCTGCTGCGGTGTGGCACCTGCCCCAGCTGCTACCGTGAGGGAATCCCCATGCTCATAGCCCCACTGTCCCCAGGGAACCATCCTGTTGCACTACAATTTACATCTTTCTAGATTAACTCTCAGCAAAGCTTTGTTCTGCCTTTTGATTTTTGAATTGGATAAGAGAAATTAAGTTTGTTGTTTTGGGGTTTTCTTTTGTTTTTTTTAGGATTCACTCATCCAGAAGGATAAAATTTCAAACTGAATTGGGAAATTCCAGGGGAAAATAGAACAGAAGATATATTAACATATTGATGAGGAGAAACAGAAAGGAACCTGTGAGGTTAGAGAAGACTCTGTAATTTTTCTCTTAAAAACATTGAGTGTTTGGAGACAGATAATACAGATGATGTATCAAATAAAATATAGTAAATTTTAGTATCCTTCAGTGGTTCTCTTTTGACCTATCAAGTTTTTTGGCAAATTCTTTTTATGTTTTGGGAAATATTTTCTGTTTGAGCTTTTCTATTTTCACTCGATAATGTGTTTTGCCTTGGTCACATGGTGGATAGATTTCATCCAGCTTTTCATCACATTCTTCCATCCCATTTAAGCAGTCCTCACTTCACACTTCTGTCTAGAGAGACAGAGCTGGATGCACATAAAAATGCTATTCTTCATTTCATTTCCCTATTCCACATTTTTCAGTATGCTTAAAAGAGGATTAGTAAATCCCTGGCTACTTAGAATTTCTCAGATGTCACTGTGGCTTATACCATTTCTCCTCAGCACAGCTATCTGACAAAGTGAAAAGAGCACAAACTTTTTCTGAAAAACTAATTTAGTTTTTCTGGTCATGTCTACAATGAGCCATATTTCCATGTTGTATTTTCAAAAATCAGATCTTGAGTTAAGTAAACGGGAGTAAACTGATTTACAGAAATTTAAGATCTGACTCTTGGAGTAACTTTTTCACATGCTCTATGAATCTATATTTAAATCTTGATTTCAAAAACCTACAAAGTAATATATATTTAGTGGAGTTGCTAGTTTTTAATAGAAACCCTCACTGTAACAAAAAACGACCAACAAACACTGACCCTAAATAGCAAATCTTCATATGGTTATCTAATTTTTATTAAATTTACTTTTATTTACCTTTAATTCATGGATAGAATGTTTTCATTATTATTTGATTTTTTCTTTTTAAGTGTATGCTATTTACAGAACAGAAAGTAGTCGGCCAAAAATTCCCCAAATCTGTGAAAATTCCGTCTCGGGATCTTCATAATTAATGCAGAAACAGTGATGATACATATGCGGTGGATTGGAGTAGGTTCTAAAATGAGTGTATATAAAAGACTGCATCTATAAATAAAAGTACATGAAAGAGGTGTTTGACTGTGCATGTGTAATTTTTTGTGTTCCTAGATGTAATAGTGTACTTTCTGTTGTTATGAACCATCTTACAATAACACTAATGAATATATAACTTAATTGGTTCCTGATATTGCTTATAACTACCATGTTTAAAAGGTTCATTTTTAAGAGAACACTAATTTAATTTATTTAATAATGTATTGAACAGTACTATAATAATTTCAGGACTTGAGATTAGCTTAGTTGATTAGACCATGGTGCTAAAGCCCACGTCTCAGGTTCAGTGTCAGTACAGGCCACTCACTGGCACTGAGTTTGATTCAATGGTCCTTGTGGGTCCATCCCAGCTCTGAATATTCTGTGATTCTTTGACTCAATTATATGCATTATGTGTTTACTGGTATGATTCCATTGATTTAAAATACTTACTTTAGGAAAGAATCTGACCTGTGGACAGATCAGTCTAAAGATTATGGCATATAAAAGTGCTTTAGCTTGCTTGAAAGCTATAGGTCTCCTCTTGAAATAGTATGTGTAATTGTACCAGAGATTTTCTTACTAAAGATATTACCAGTACCTGGGCTTTCCTTAATGCATCTCTTTTTTAAAATTAGGGCCGATAATGAGAATGCTTTTATTTCTTCCTACTTACAGAATATACCTTAGCAACTGGGTCATAGTTTTAAAGTCTTTCAACGATAATACCTATCTGAAAGCTCAAGTACAATTAAATGGAAAGAAAGATTGAAATGCCAGTGTGTAAGTAAGAAAGAGTAACTTTTTATAGAGATTATACAGCTAATCCCTTAGTAAAGTCACTTTAATTCAGCTCAGTCAGCTGATACAGGTGAATGAAAAACAACTTGAAACAAATCTCAAAGCAAACTGGATGCCAAGCATATCAACATTTTATACTTTTTTTTCCTTTTTGTCCTAGAAAGGACCAATCTAAAAATGAGAAAATTTTGTAGCAATATGGAATTCAAACTATTTAATTATTAAAACTGAAGATATATTGAGAAGGATCCTCAATTAAAATTTGCTTCTAACCTTAGTAGTATAGCTGTTCATATTTTATCTTCCTTGATTTTAAATTTTTAAAAAATGAGACATATCAAAATATTTCTATTCTGGTTCTCAGACAAGAATTTCTCATCTTTTCAAGAATAGATACAACAGGAAAGTTTAAAGACTCAAAAAATATATTAAATATCTCTATTTAATGCTTATAATATCTTGATAAGCTGATTGATAGTTCAGAGCAGACTATAATCATAACACTGTACGGTAGGCAGGATTATTCTCACAGCTGGAGTAACAATGCTGATTTGTGCAGAGTAGGAAAAAAAGAAAGGGAAGAGATTAAAAAGTAAGACTAAATAACAAAAGCAATTAAATATCATTGTGGTAATATCTAATCTTGATTGAGGGCAGTAAGTGATGCAGTGGACAGATGCTGCAGTTTGGTAGGATATACTTGTGGTTATTCCAAGATGCTCTAAATCAGCTAATTTAGATTCTCCACTGTCACATTACCAAGATGGGAGCACACAAAGGACATGGTTTGATGATGTCTTAAGGCTGGATTTATTCTGCTTAACTCTCCTTTATTTACAGTGTTCTGATGAGGTATGTTTCCATAGCAATTCAGTAATTCTTAGTAATATTGACTTACATCTTCATTTACTTATGAAGTGTGCAGCCAATACTAAATCTATTGCCCTGAACAAGGAAAAAAATACAAAAATGTTCAAAGACCCATATATGATCTGCCACTCTTAAAACTGTAAATAAGAAACAAAAATTGAAAGTGAAAAAAAATTATTTTACTACAGTGCACCAAAATGAGAGGGTCAATATAGAATCAGCAGTTTATTACCTATTCACAGGAGTTGGGAGAAATACTCACGTCATGATGTAGATGTCTAAACATAGTGAACCTAGCCTGAAATCGGAGGACTTAGTAACCCATTTAAAGCATTGTGTAAAAGCAGCTATATTTTCTCTAGAATCAACTGAAGTCCAGAAATATTTTCTGCAAAATCATACAGGTCCCAGGCTCACAAACTCTACCACGTCAAATTGGCTTTGCACAGTATTAGCCTGGACACTTCTGAGTGCTGCTTCCTACATGTTTGTATTTATGTAGACTAGATCTTTCCACTAGACACAGCATTCTCATAACTCTGAAAATGATTGGTTAGGTAAACAAAACAGTTTTATATCTTATGAAAAACTAGTCATCCTAATTTTGTGGATTATAGTGAAACCTGTGCACTGATGATGGATTATTGCACATAACTTTTTAACAATATCTCTCACAACAAGTGAAAGGACATTAATGTTATTACTATTATTAACTTTTGTTTGTGCTATTTTATTCACAATGTATCAGTTTACCATTGTGAGCCAAAGCATGGAGATACTTGACAGAAAATTCAACCTCTGTAATAGAGATTGCCACGAGGTGCATGTTGAATGTAGCACTGATGAGTCAAAAGGCATAATAGGATAAGTCATTAAGCTGGGTAATACAAGGTAATCAGGTGCTGTTTGGTCTAACAGAACAAAAAACATGGGGAAAGAGGACATGGTGAATGCAGAGACCAAGAAAAAGTATATTTTACATGAAAATATCCCAAGAGTTTACATTTACCAAATCTAAAGAACGGTATAACGTCCTGAGGTGTGAGACAGTAGGAATTTGAACAAGAGCTGATTTGTACACACAAACATTACCAAGGAGATGAGATATGGATCATTTTTCTCTGAAGCTATCCTTGCATGTCTGTATAAATATAAAATGAAAATACAAATCTTTACCATATGTTACATCGGTATATGCTTGTTTTGTTATGTTTAACACAAACTTAATTCTGAGCTTGTAAATAATAATTTTCATCTCAGTGTAAGGTTTCTTAATGTGCTTTGTAATGTTTTATTATGTAGGCTAAATTTGTGTTCCAGTTATGTCTAAATGCTAACATAATTCAAGTGACATCTGAAATAGCCAGAGGACATTCTTTGTTAAGATTAGGAAAAAAGTTAATTTTGATTGCAAATGGTGGACTCACAGATATCTAGATTTTGTGGCATTTATCTAATTCAGGATAAGAAGGCTTGAGAGTTACTGAATATCATTATCTTAAAAAAGAACTTGCTCAGGGAAAAAATGTCATAGATCATGTACAGGTTAAGAGGTAAAATAATTAGTGTAGGAGGAAATCTGTTGCCATCAGAAACTGGAAAATTGTGTCTTTTACATGAAGAATTTTGTTTCCATAGTGTTAGATTCCAAATTTGATCTAAAATTAGAAGGCTCTTTCAGGTGAGAAGCATTGTTAAAAGATACTTTGAATCACTGAAGAAAACTCAAATAGTTTGGTTTCATCTTATCTATAGCAGATGTATGGTGAAGGAGTGCATGGACTGAAATTTTATCAGGCTTAAAAAATAACTTTAATTAGTATGCAACATTTTAAGTTCCTGGTGTTGAAGGAGCAGGCATTTTTGCTCCTTCACTTTCTCATGATTACAAGTCTATCTTTACTCTTTTTTTTTTTTAATTGCTTTCCCTCAGATGACTGTTAATAGAAATATTTTTTTCCCAGGTTACTACCATCTGATGGAAAAAACTTTTCAGATGAAAACTGCAGCATGTCTAGTGACAAGCTCTACCTGAGAACAAGCTACGTTGTTCTGAATAGATAAAATTTTGTTTAAATGAATTTATATGTGTGTATGTGTCTTAAAAGCACAAGAGGCAAAAAGCCCAGGGATTTACATAATGCAAAATAGACACTTCCGTGAATATGGACTGATGAGCAAATATAAATGCTGATATTCAATCAACCTAACCAAAATCTGCTTGTCTGTGAGCCAACTAAGTGAGCTGCCAGAAATCTAATTTTTAATTTCAAAAGACTATTTTTATACTTTTTGTAAACTGCATTATAGATATCTCAAGACACATATACCCCCTTACGCAAAAAGTCACATTAGCAAAAAAAAAGGTGAGATGTGTTTCTATTCAAGAAATTGAATTCATAGTAAAGAATAAGTACATAATGTCCTGATGTTAAATTTGCTGCACATTTCTGGGCTATCAGTTTCAGAAAACTGAGCACCTTCATCTTTAAATAGTAAGTCTACTTATTCTGTGTTTATACATGATATGTAAGGATATTAGAGGATCACAAATATCAGGCTAGATTACTTAATTTCTAAAATTTAGACTTGAGAGCACAACAAATACATTACTGATGTTGAAATATATAAAACACTGCCCATAATATGTAGCTCCTTCTAGTGACAGGTGTCTGCCCATGGCAGAGGGATTGGAGCTACATGACAAATCTTTTCCAACCAACCCAAATTCTATGATCCTATGATCCTGTGATTTTCACATCTTTATATTTATGTATGTGTGTGTTTATATTTCTATATAACTTAGCAGTATAATTCAAAAATTATTTATGAAATATTAGAATCTGTATCCTCATTTCAAGAAAGAATAAATGAAGCATACAGGGCTTAATTAACCTTTTAACCAAACTGTCAGATCAGGAAACATTATTGAACAAAGGTAGATGTAACAAATTAAAAGAGATAAATGGATTAAAAGAGAATGATTTAATAAATTCTAATATGACTTTATTAATTTGTATGTATATCAGTTGGTATTTAATTGTTTTCTTATTTACAGGAAGAGGTTTTACATGAAATAGAACATATCTCTGAGAAGAATCACAAAATAAAGCAAATCTAGGGCCATGGTAAACAGTATAGATCTGTTTCATGCTTATGACACAGACATGCTGAGCAACACTGGCATAGACTCTGCCAAAATATTTATGATACTGAGCTGCTGTGAAAAATTTTTTAAAAGAAAAAAATATTCCAAGGAAAATAAATATGGAAAAAGAGTAGACAGAAACATGCACATAAGACATGTCTTTTTATGAAATAAAGCCCATCAGCTCCTGTGTTTTAAAGAAAGGAAAACCACCTAAAGTTACATTACTGGGTTCAAACAAAATTTTAAACTACTGTCTTTGGTTTCTATTTAAAATGTTTAGTGATTTGGTATCAGTTTTAGCATCAGGAGTTTGAGGAAAGATTATAAACTTATGAAGATGACACAGAATTACCTAAATTTTTAGGTGCTTAGAATAGGAGAAATTGAGGTAATTTATTCCTATTTACTAAGTATTCTACAAAATCTTGTTTGGTGAGACAGAAAAAATTAATCAAGTAAGCTTTGTAAGACATCAAAGAACCAAAACACCTTAAAAACAAATTGGAACCCTTTTTATTCCCTCTGAAACTTGCTTAGAGGGGGAGACTGTGCATTTTCTTAAAGCTTTCCTGTATTGTAAATGATGACCTAAAGATAAACTTAAACTTTGTGGGAATTGTTGATGAAGCACTGCCATCTTTTGGTTGTACAAATACGGAATATGGAGGAAGGATGTAATTGTCATTGAAATAAGGACATAAGCTGAAATCATAGAAGTATCACTTTATTCTAGCATTGGTCTACTTTGCTTTTCTACATAATTAGCTGTGATTGTCCCCTTATATTCTTCAGTATATCCTAATTTCACCATCCTATCAAAGTAACACAACAAAATGTCATGAAAATATTTTGGTTTTGACAGAAAATTGACAGCCTAGGTTAAAAGGGCTTTCTGTACTTTTTTTAAATTGCTCTTGTATTTACTTTTTCCAAAAATAGATTAGCAAGGTAAATTTTATTACAAACTCGACCAATTTTGAAATTATGGAATATAATAAATACTAAAGTAGATTAAAATTATCATGTGTAAGAATTATCTAAGAAGTAGTTGGTGACACTAAAATCAGCTGTGTTTTATATTAAAAGCAATACAAATTTTTCTCCATTCCTTAAGTTATAAATCTAATACTGATACTCTAGGATTCAGTGCAATCATAACATTCTGTTTCTTGAAAAAGGATATTTTGCCACTTATCTATTTAACAGTTTGCAGAGAACACACAATTTTAAGTAAATAGTACAGCAATACAGCAGAATACTTTTTATGCATGTGGAAGTAGTTGACATATTTATTAATTTAGTAGAAATGTAAAAAAATGCAGTATATGCTTTAAATGTGTAAGCCCAGTATGATTCTGTTTTAAAATATATAATCCATTTATACTCAATCTTACTGTCAGATTTTACCTCTTTTTAAATGCAACATTAGCGTCATAAGCTAATATAAGCAAATTTCTAGAAGAATAAATAAGATTTTCACGTGAATATTAATATTTTACCCCACAAAAATTACATTTAAAATCTTACATCCCACTAAAGTATTGCTAAATTAACAATAAAAGGTCTAATGTTATCATCTGCCTCACCTCGAATGCAAATGAATTAAAATTTCTGCTTCTAAGAAATCATGTCTTTATGCAGTACTTTCAAGCTTAATTTGAACAGAAAGAGATGGGAATTCTGCCATATGCCTAAGACTTATGATGGGACATTTCTCCTGTTAACTCAAATATGGACAAAAGTGTGAAGTGCAAAATATGCTTGCACTGCTAAGGACTGAATATCAGCACACTTGTCAGAAAATTCAGTCAACATGTAACATTTGGAAGGTCAGAGGCCTGTGATATGGAAATCAAATAATTATCTGATACTAAATGAAAGATGAGCAGCTTTGAAGTTTTTTTTTCTTTTAAATTAAGACAAGAAGTTTCTGCACATCTGCTGCCAGAGATAGTGATAACAAAGCCAATATCAACATTTGGCAGCTTAGAACAATTGTTGCCTCATTTCACATAGACTGGTACCACTGGCACAGAAACCTGCAGGTGAGACCAATAGTAGGTGATAGAAGAGTCTCCAAAAGTCTGTGCTCTGAGCAGAACAGGCATTTTTTGGCATGTCTCATTCTCCCTTTTTGTGGTTGAGCATATTTCTGGGTATAACTCCATCCTCTCACCTAGTTCAAGTGAATTACATTCTGCTCTACAGCCTGCTCACAGGGACACCATTGGGTTCCTGCATGAGGCACTGCAGGGACTCCAGAGCAGGGAGCCAGCTGCATTCCTGCCACCACTGCACAGGGGCAGAGCTTGCAGATAACCAGGGCTCAGAAGCAACTCCCTATGTGGAGTAATTTGACACAACACTTAGCACCTGGTACCAAGATGCAAAGATTTCTTCTGCAAACCAGATTGAAGCAAGTCATGTCCACCCCACTGGTAAGACTACAGTATTTGGAAATCTTTGAATTAAAAAAAAAAATCTTTTCAGAATTTTGCTTAGTTATAAACAGGAAAAAATTATATTTATGAAGGACAGAGTCTTTCTGAAATAAACTAGACAGATCCTCTTCCATATTTCCTCTAGATGACAGGAATGACTATGAGGTGGTATTAATGTGTTTTCATTTCAGAGAGGGGTTGGAAGGCTCAAGTCACCAAAAATGTCATGCAGAAAAAATCTGAAAAATGGAGACTAAATTTCAGGTGTTAAATGAACGCTAAGCAGTATCAAAAGTTCTGAATAAATGAAAAACAGACGTGTTACATTTCAGTTTCTAGATATTATTCTGTCAGAGTAAAGAAATTAGGTAGTCTATATACACAGAGGATATTTTGCCATTAAGTGCTGCAGATTTTAATGCTGAAATTGCTAAGATCTATGATTTGTTCTTGGAATTGTTCCATTGCTGTTTTCTTTTTTCTTTTTTTTTTTCTTTTACTGAAGAGATACCCACTATTTACCAGAGAATCAACTTTTTATAAATGCTTGTGAGGATTTAATGCGGAAAAAATGTTTGGCTGAGAGTTCTAGGGGATATGAATACATGAGGAAATTACAAATGAGGTGTTTAATGAGGGAAAAAAAACAGTGGGAACACCTGCACACTTTCAGTACTTTGCAGGCTGATTTATTTCCTTCTCAATATGCACACAAAATTCTCACTAACAGAACTGGAATAACACCCATATATTTAGTAAAAAAATAGCCATAAGTGTTTCTGTCACTTCCCTAGGTATCATCACCATTTCAGTCAATTTCTGTATGACAGGTACATAATGAGACTGCTAATAAATCTTCTCTTTTTCATGTACACATGTGTTTAAAAGTGAGAAGTCAGTTAAGAACACACTTCCAGGTCATGGTTTCCAGCGGGGAGTTGGCCCAAGTTTCCACATAAAAACGCCTGCATGAATATTTCCAAGTGCTAATATATGCACACCAATATATAAATTGATTGGTTGTATGCATCAGGACATCACTGTTTTATCATGCAAGAAGTTTATAACAGGAAAAATAATCTTAATTTTTTATATTTAGAAAACAGAACTGAGAAAAAAAAAAGGTATTAAATGCACTTCTAAACTTCTAGCTCCCAGAAAATGAGAATCCATATTTGCCTTTCTTGAATAGTCTTTCCCTAAGCATTTTTTGTTGGCCACTGTGTGGACAGCTTGCTCTGCCAGATAAATCTTTATTTTGTCTCAGCATGATCATCTTTTATGTATGCATAGGAAGTTCTATGTAGTTACACTTGAAGGGACAGCAGAGAGCCAAGATCTTAAAAATTTGCTTCCTAAGTCTTAGGAGTTGAATTTTACTCTAGTGCATTGGTCTTCTTCAGTAAGAACATTTTCTTTAATAAAACTCCTTGAAGTTTCCAATTATATGGATGAGCTACTTCACAATACAGGATGGCCAGTACACTCTTTTATAAAGGCATTGAAATTCTTATATGAAAGCAAAAACCTTATGAAACTGAATACTGAAACTGTCATGGCAATATTAAAGAGTGCACAAGGAAGCATGCAAATGTCAGTGGTTTGCTCACTACCATAAGGGAACAATTTTCTTCCCTTATTTTTCTCTCATGCATTTTTACATTTCCAGAGTATCTCTGAGAAATTTTAACTTAACTTTTATGTACCTTATTTTCCTCTTTCAAATCCTCATCTTAGACAGGTTAAAGTCAAATAAAAGGCTTCCATTGGCCCCAGATGGTTTACAGTATGGTTTAAAATTAAAAACAACATCACCTAACAGGAAAGTTAGTGAAAAATTTCAGACATTCACCTTGCTCATTTAAAACACAGATGAAATTTGATGACTTGTCCTAATGATTCCTAACTTGTGATGTTGGAAAAAGTTGTCATGTGCTCCCCAAAGTGATGGATTGCCATTTCAGAAAAGCCCACCAATTGAGGACTACGGTGATATATAGCAAAAAAAAAAAAATTTGACTGCTATGAAAAAATTAAAATGCCACCAAAAAACAAGTATAAAAGTCTCTGTTCTGCAAAATATGAGAGGATCAGTAAGCTCATAAATAAATAGGTAAGGTTTTTTGTGGAGTATGTTATAAACTAGAGAAAAGAAGGCTTTTAAGAAAGCTTGACAGGAAATAAAGAAAATATTAGTTACTTAAAAGAGACTGACTAAGTAAAAGAGCTTTAATATGCATATAGAAAAGTATAATTTCTCTGTAAGAAAAAGTGGACATTAATTTTTTTTAGATAAAATGAATGTCCATAAATGAAAGCTTGTTTCATAATTTGTGTCAGGAATGTGGAGAAGTGTGGTCATTTTGCTTTTCCAATCCATTTTGATTCTTAACAATTATTTTCATTATTTGGTCAAGGGTTTCTGGGTTTAGCCAAAGTCTCTATAATTCCACTTTGAAAGAAAAATGAGATGTTTTTGTTTATTAAAAAAAATTATTAATGTATTTAAAGAAAAGTAGATAACCACCAACCTCACTTTTAAACAGACAGAATGAGACAATTTTTAAATGTGCATCTTTCCCGGAAAAACTCTGTGGCAGAAGTAAAGCCCAGAAAGATAAACTCCAGATAAGGTGCTCCAGAGCCTGAAAAATGCACTTTCCAAGTTTTCAGTAATCCAGATATCTGAGATGTTGTTCTATTGTCATCAGCCATTTGGGGGAAAAAAATTAAAAATATATATATATTTCCAACTATGTGAGAATGCAAAAAAGGGTTTAGATACCATGGAGTTGTGCAGAATAATCTGGAGAAAGTCGATTCTCCTTGTACCTGTTATCTCATGTGAACCAGCACTTCAAAATCCTTTTGCAAATTTCTCTAAGGATACTTCTCTGAAGTAGAAGCAATTTCTGGAGGTTCTGTATAAGTCCATTGCAACTGTAAATAGTAAGCATTCAATGACTTTATTGTGTTTGAAATATTCAACCCAATTCAGGAATTGCTTGTGTGCTGAGAATGGTATATAGTAGCTCTGGGTTCTGTTTTGTTTTGTTTTCCTTCTCAGTAAAAGAAAACAACTCATCAGCACTTAGGCACTTTTTGTTTATTGGAAATGTGACAGGTTTGGGAAGAAATAACTGAGTAAAATAAAGTTAATGGTATTGTATGCACTTGCACTTTTGGAAACACATTTTTGCTGCTTCTTCACAAAAATTCTGTGAAAAGAATGTTCTACATAATTACTGGCATTGATTACATATTCACACCTTTGAACACCTTAAGGCAAAATAAGTTGAAAGAAAAACATTCTGAATTTGAAGTGGATATGTAGTCAAGAGTGAAAATAAAAGTGAAGCAGACATTTGCCTAGTAGGTAGTTTTCAGAAAAAATATCTACTTAGCCTTCCATGAAACAGATGGGATATTTGTCTCTCTCTGAAGTAAGAAAATGCATCTGCTTTATTCATCCCTTCTTCTTCTAGGCTTATAAAACATGCCTGTGTGATAGGGAAGCTGTGAAATAGAAGGTGAATAAGTTCAGAAATACAGAATAAGAAACACACAGTCAAATTGGAAGAGTCCTTTTGATTTCTACACAGATTTATGCATTAAAAGTTGATGGGTGGTTTAACCTTTCACACTCTGCTCTGGTTGCCAGTGTAATGTACCTTCTGTAATCTTATAGTTGCCATTATATAGCTACCTCACTTGTGCATCTTGGGAAGAAATTTAAGTTTAAAAAAAATCTGGTTGATTTAAACATCTGTGTTCAAAAAGGCAGGAAATGACCAGCCTCTCCACTGAATAAAGTATTCATGTTCAGAATGAATGACAGACTCCTTTTACAACTCCCTGTGGGATTTACAGCTTTGCTGTTAGAAAAGTGATTCTTCACAGTGAGATATCACAGATCTCTTGTGTGTGAGTATTCAAGGGTAGTACTCATGTCATGAAGGATTCAGACCTTACCACTGCATACAACGCCAGAACAAATTAAACAAGGTGTTTTAGCTTGTGTTTTCCAGGGCTTTCAAATGAAGCTTGACATTCTTTCTGGATGTTGTACTTTACTGAAACACAAATTCTTGAAATCAGTTTGGGGTAACAGATTAAAGATATAAAAAAACCTACAGCATGAAGGAAAGAAGTGTTTTTATTTATACATACATACAGTGATCAGAGGATTTCTGACTTCTGTGAACATTTCAATCTGCTTAAGTGTATAAATTGTAAATTATCAAATTAACTGTTGCCAAACATTTTTAAGAATTCTGTACTAATTAATTTTTTATAAGTTTTTCTGCTATTTCTATATGCATATCTATCTACTAAGATATTTATTAAAATGATTGAAGCGTTATCTGACTGTAGGATTCTAGAACTGAGAAGGCTACTGTGACATTGCTGCATCTAAATCTGAGACCTTACTTCCAAAACGAGGTACAACCATCCTCACAATGACTGTGAGCAAGAAAAAAAAATTGCAGTCTGCACTCGTTTTTTGGAGTAAAGTTGTCCTAGGAAGACACATAATTTTATCCGAAGTGCATTGCACCACAGCTACAATGTTGTTATTGTGACACAACAGAGTGGCTTCACAATCCAGTGCTAATTAGAAAAAACTAATTGTATTGTAGAAATACACCAAAACCAAGAACAAGCAGACCAAAACAGAAAACACAACTGTTTCTTGAGTTTCTTGCTTTCCTCCTACACCTATTAAAACCAGAAAAATTCAAAGGATTTGGAAGTAAATGACTAGTTTATAAATGTTTTTCTATGTCAGCTGTTTTTACCAGGGTGGCATGCAAATTATGCTACAAAACTCTTTATTTGGTTAACATACCTGTTTAAATACATTTTAAGGTATTATATTTGTGATAACAAGCTAAATTCAGAGGGCAGATATTGGAGAATATATGAAATATTAATACTAAAAAACCCAGAACACTTTCAAAAGTGAATGTTATTATAAAAAGAAGCTGAAATCCCTACAACTGTAAACTCATTAACACGTATCAGCACAATGGAACAAGAAACTTATCTGACAGGTATGGAAAAATTGAATAACAATACAACAGAAGAAAACAAACCCCTTACAAATGGCTGTTCAATTAAATCTAAAAATTATCCAAATTATCTGCTTTCCTTGTAGACCTTTCATGACATGCTATTAATAGTAGATACACTTAGAACCTTAAAAATTACTTATTCAGTGATGGCTACAGCTCTGATTACACTTTTAAAAGAAGCATATTATAGAAATAATAAAACTACAAGCCCATGCTTTATCTACGTAAGATTAACCATGCAAATTGTTGTATCCAAATGCATACACAAAAGAGCAGTCATTAACATTAATCTGGCTACATATTTATATGAGTTCACCAGTGGCTATGTCCTGCACTCTGCTTACAAGATATATATTCATATATACAAAATTCTGCAAATTAAAGTTCAAGGGCATCTTCATACAGTTTGTGGCAAGTGGGAAAACAATCTAAGATAAAGCTGCACTTGGATGCTCTGCTTTTTTTTATTATTTTGAGAAATCAAATCACTCAAAATAACACTTTTGTGAATATGATTTTTTTTCATTTCATGTCTCCTTAGATTATGAGGATTGATTGACTGAAGTTTGTAGGTCTTACAACAGGATAATGTGTTCTAAGAATACTTTTTTTCTCTGTGGCACATTGAATTAACACCTATTTAAGTAAATGGGAAAATGAAAAGTTGCACCTTCTACTTGAATCTTAGGATACTAACAAGAAATGTGGATAATGGTGCTTCTTTCCAAAAAAAAACCCTTCGAATGAGACAAACCAGCTGGATGGCTAAAATACTAACTATTGAGCCTTTGGCTGCATGGGGCTTTCCTCTTGATGGGAAAAGCTTTGATCATGAGAAATCACACTCTCTGATGTAATGTGTAGTTCTATCAAAGAATAAATTGCAGAAGGTATTGAATTTTCTCAGTAAAGATTGGCCAATAATTTTTCATAGAGGTGTATTTCCAGCCCAGAGGCTGGTATTGTTACCATCTGTGAAGAGCATCAGAAAAGCACCTGAACAGAAAGGCAGAGGACGTCCCAAAAAGTACCAGGACTGTAGCTTCAGTAGAAAGCCGAGGGATTTTTTTTTTTTTTTTTTTTTTTTTTTTTTTGTGAGGGTGTAAGAACTGGCTGAAATAATGTTTCAGCTTTTGAATGAGAAAATTGTCTCTCATTGTTTGCCCTTTCCAGGATCAGGAAAAAAGCATTTTTAGATCCTTTGTAAATTGACAGAACTGCAGCCAAAATTTGTGGATGCATATGATTAAACTCTACCGTGAAAGAAACAATTCAGGGAGACCATTAGTATAGACAGGAAAACTGGTCTCAGGCAGAAAACATAATTATTTGGAAGGAAAGCAGAGTAAAATAGCAAGCATAAAATAATGAAATACCATGGAATATCTCCTTTCTAATAAGTCAAAAATCAGTATAGTATTTCTAGAAGTCAGACCTGAGATAATGTATAATTGTCATTATTTTAATCTCTGCCATTTTTTGGCTTTTATAGATATATATATGCAATAAATATTTTGAATGATATACATGTACCTTTCTACTGCACTCCCGCCCTTTCTTCTTCCTCCTTACGTTGTACTCTTCCTTTCCCCATCCAGGGTAGCTTCAAATTACAAAAAGTTTCGTCAATCAGCAACACGAAAATATCAACAAAAAACAGGAAAAGGGGAATCAAGACAGAAGACAAAAATAGTTACAAGTCAATGCATACATATAGAATATGTGATGGAATTAAAAATCCCCAAAAGAGAAACTGATGAGAAAATACTCCTTTCCAGCTATGTCTTGATCTCAGTTAGGTTGTGTTTTATTTCCTTGTACTAAATTTTATTTTATTTTGGGGGCTATCATCCCTTTGGAAAACAAATCCTGCTTGGTTATTTTAAAAAATACACTGATAATTATGTAAAAAGCTATGTTTTTTGCAGCAGTTGGAATGAAATTCTCATGGATGGAATGGTATAAATGGTATGTCATTATTTTTTTTACCATTTCTAAAAAGAAAAAATACCACCTTGAAAAAAAAAAAGAATTCATATAAATCTCAAAGAGGTTTATACAAATCTACATAACTTTTTAAAGTATTTTTAGTGTTATTAATTCTGAAAGCTCTTTTTACATTATTATTACTACTAATAATAACAATTCAGATGTATTTGCTTAGAAGGCTGGAGGATCTCTCCTATCAAGACAGGATGAGAGCATTCACATTGTCCATCCTGGAGAAGAGGAGGCTCCAGGGAATCCTTATAACACCTTCCAATAGTAAAAAGGCCTACAAGAAAGATGGAGAGGGTTTTTTTACACAGTGTAGTGATAGGACAAGAGGCTGTAAACTGGAAGAGGTTATGTTAAGGTGTGATATTATGAAGAAAGTCTTCAGTTTCAGGGTGGTGAGGCACAAGTTGCCCAGAGAAATGGTGGATGCCCCATCCAACCCTGGAAGAGTTAAAGGCCAGGTTGGATGGAGCTTTGAGTAACCTGGCCTAGTGGAAGGTGCTTCTGTCTATGGCACAAGATTGGAACTATTTGATCTGTAAAGTCTCTTCCAGCTCAAATGATTCTATGGTTCTGTGATTCTTGATGATACTGGGATTTTTTGCATAAGTCATATAACTACGTTTTGTGGTTTTTTGTTTTGTTTTTTTTTTTTTTTTTTTAAATCAACAGAATAAAGATAAAAGCTAAGGCATGACCAGCTGGCTGTCTGAATGCAATCTTTTAATGTATTGGTCATAGTACAACTGGTATAATTTAGACAACAAATAATTAAATTACCTGAGGTGTACAGTAGAAATGCCTATTTATAGATAATTTTAGATAATTCAAGTATCTACAGTATATAGTAGATAGTTAAGTATATACAGTCTAATACTGTAACTGAAAATACTTTTCCAAAACTTTTGTTTTAATCCAAAGGTCAAGCTTAGAGAAAGCTGTATTTCTTTCCTAAGAAAAGAAAATAATGCAAAAAATGAGACAAAGAAATATATTTAAAATATAAGAGAGGTTCTCATTGTTAGCAGAAAGAGCAGTGTCAGATCACAGAAATGGAGAGCCAAGCTGCACTTGAACAAAGCCTTTAAATTACACACTCTCTAAAGTGTGAGAGGAGCAGCTATTGAGATAGCACATGGTACACAGGACTAAAACGTTCTCTACCTGTACATGCAACTGAATCCAAGACTGTTGGTACTCTTTGTAAAAGTTTTGCTCTATGGATAGGATTTTTTACTCAAACTTGGTCATCACAAGCTCCAATGTTAGCCACCATAAGAAAGGCATTAGAGGGTGAATCTGAGAAAGTTAAAATGGGACAACTGCAAAATACCTACTCCAACAATAATCAATCAAAAAGAAATTAAAGAGTTCTAGTTTCTGTATGTGTGTAATGCTACATAAACTAGTTAAAATTTAGTGTATGATCCCTTCAACATATTTTTAAAGCATTCTTCATCATAGAGTGAGAAGTCTCTTTTAGAGGCATTTGTAGAGAATTTGTTAAATTGGCCAACAGAAAGCATCCAACAGAGACAAGGCTCTACGCCCTCCAGGTCCAGCCCATGGTAAGGCTGAGCCTGCATTGCAATTAACACATTTTCTGGCAGGGAGCAAGTGCCAACATCTCCACAAAAAGTAGCACAGACCCCATGGGCAGGGGTTTGGCCCTGGCTATGATCGCCATTGCAGTTTGCCTGGGAGCCTCTGCCAGCAGGACAGGAATGCCCTCAGCCACGCTGACACTGCACTGCTCCCCAGCTCCTGTTCACAAGCCACACTGACTAACAGATGTTGAGATATTGGCCCAGCAGCAAACAGTGACATATTTTGGGAAAATTCTCATGGGCATAGTTTGTCTTCACAATGAGGAACTTAAAGACTGCTGTTGTGGCAACAGAGAATTTCCTAAGTAGTGATGAAATACAAGCAAACAGAAAAAAAAATCCAGCTGGTTTATTTTTTTTTCCCATACAAGATATTGTATTTCTGTGCTGTGAGAATCTTTAGGTCACCTTTTAGCAGCTTCAGAGGTAGAACTGCAGAAAAAAAGGAGTCTTACCACAGAAAACTAAGCACGTAGGGGTTATGAGGAGCTGAGCAGATTAACTAAGCAAGGGACATGATGTGCTCTTAAAGTAAAATTTCAGCACATCTTAACAGAATTAACTGATTATTCTAATGTTGTTCATGACAGGTCGTGGGATCTTATGACAAGAGAATGAAGGCTGAATTAAATTTAATTATTTGATTAATATTAATTATATCTGGCTGCCATGAGTGCACACAAGTTCACAGTGTAGGCCAGAATTCTTACTGATATTGCCCATATGATGGCTGCACCTACTATGTTTTTCTTCAGTGGTATCTTAAAAATAAATAGTTCTTTATGAAATGAAGTTACTGACCTAAAAGGATAGAGAAAAATCAGAAGACTAAAGGAAAAATTGCTAAATGTGCTTCCTTTGCAAAACTAATGTATACATTTAAGTGAAAAAAATTCTTCTAGAAAAATGTTATCAGTTACAAGAACAATGAAGACTAAGATACTTGAAAATTATAACTTGCTGATGGCAAAATTAGATGTATAAACAGCCAAAAATAATAAATTGTTGACTCTTTATCCACATAAGGTAACTAGGAGTAACTGGGAAATGGCCCCAGTCAGTCTCCCTTTCTAGGATGAACACTTCCCGCCTTTCTTCCCCCCGTCCCTGTGTTCAGAGGCTCAAGTTAAGCTCAGCTGTGAATGTCACATCCCTGCCTGAGACCTGCCATGGCTGTCCCCCAGCTCAGTCCTGCTCCTGCCCACCCTGATGTGCTGACTCTGCTCCCCAGACTGAGCCCTGACCTCGCTCATCACCTCCCTTTGTCCGGTGCTGATTGTGCACTGCTGTGGGCTCTGCTCTGCTGCTCTCTTAGGGTGGCACAGCCCTGTCTGCCCTGGGCCAGCATCCCATCCTTGCACTCCTCCCTGTCTTTTATAACTTTCCTAGATCAGTCCAGTCCCTTAATGCTTAATATTGTTTCCTGTACTGGATGTGACATTTCTGAACAAAGCTATTTTTATTCTGAGAGAAAAAAAACCTCTCCATTAAGTGTCAATAGTAAGTAATAACCAAACACTATTTTGATCTATGCAATACCTTTACATACTTACAGGACAAAAATTGCTATAATATCTAATTTTTTAATTAGAAAGAACTTGACAATACTGGTTAAAGCAGAAGTCCCTCCTGCTCAGGTGCTATCTGTTATTTTAGGGAGCACCTGTTTCTCAAGAAAGCATATTTGGATAGTTTCAACAGTGTGCTAAAATTGAGATAATATCCAAAAAACCTGTTTCATTCTGCAGATTATATTAGTTTGCATTAATTTGAATATACTATCTGGAACTCATTTATACTCCTGGTCTGTACAGCATCCTGTGACAGACTTCTACAATTCATGAGCATGTGAAGAAGTGCTTGTTTTGCAAGCTTTGAAGCTTCCTGTTAAATATGTCACTGGATACACTCTAATTCAACTACTGCAGAAAAATATAAATAGTCAAAATCTATTAACTTATGGCAGATTACTCTTTTTTTAGTCACTTCTCTTGTAGCCTTCATCTACTACTTTGTCCTACTATTTCAGTCTCCTTTGCTTCAAAACAACTCCATATTTCTTATCACACTTCCTTGACTTTCTCAGAATCCCATTATGAGGTCCATTATAATGCATCTATTATATGAAGTAGTAGCAACTTTGAGAGATGTTTTCAGATGATTGCGTACAGTAATTTCAAGATTTCCTTTCCAAGTGATAATAATTCTTTTAGATCTCCCCATCTTGTACATGTGGCTTTCATATATTTTAGGTCTACAGTTGAGATTCTTTCAAGGTCTCCCATCATGTAATGTTTTTAGTCTCTTGATAATTATGTCTCTAAATACTTTGTGTACTCTACTATCAAAGTCAAAATTAATTTGTAGGATGCTCTATGGCCTGGGAAACTGTAATTTCTAGAAGAGATGAAAAGTTGTGAGTCAGGTTTGCAGGTATATCACATTTTTCTCAAGTAATTTAACTTACTACAAAAGATTAATTTGTATTGTTTGTTATTTTCACCAAACCTGTGTTGAAATTTAACCATTAAAATGTAAACCTGAAAAGTCTTAACATTTTAAAAAGAATCATTCTGCTGAAAGAAACAAGTTATATTCCTTTGGTATATTTCAGTGAATTGAAATATCTGTATGACAGGTGCTAGGAGTACCATAAGCGCCTGTTAATATCAGTCACATCTTTATAGCATTAAAGTAATCCCATAGTATTTTGTGGGAGCAAAAATATTTTTCTTTAGTAATTTCTAAGGATAAATATAACAAATATAATAAACATAACTGCTGAATACATTTATTGATTTTCTACAGCAGCAATAATACAAGAGACAATGGTTTGATGCAAGAGTGGTTTAAAATCAATGCTAACCTAAGTAAGTTAAATCTGTTTTATCATCTAAAGCTCTGGACTAGAATCTAGTTTCTGCAAAGCAAATGAGATGAAAATGTGCTTAGAAAAATCCCGTGCTTACAGGTTGTGCTGCTTACATTAGACCAAGAAATAGCTGATATCAATCCTAGAAAAACAACAAGGCATATTTCAATACTAAAAAAGTCCACCCACCAAATGCCAGGTTAATTTACTCGTAAACATGAGAACTATGTATTGTGTTTTAAAGACAACATGATATAGCATTACATGTGAATTTCAGCCTTTTTTTATCTAACTTCTGATAAATTCTACTTTATTTTTCTCACTCTCTCAGGACAGTCATCATGGAAACATTTTACTATATTTTCCATGTAAGATTATCAGGTCCAACCACTAGATCAGCACTGCCAAGCCTGCCACTAAGCCATGTCTCTAAGTGCAACATCTATACATCTTTTAAATACCTTCAGGACTCAACCAGTTCCCTCTCCAGCCTGTTCCAATGCTTGACTGCCTTTTTGATAAGGAAATTTTCCCTCCCTTAGCCCAACTTGAGGCCACTCTCTCTTGTCCTATCTATTGCTCCTAGGAGGAAGACACCAATCACCACCTCACTAGAACTTACTTTCAGGTGTTGTGAAGGAGATAAAGTCTCCCCTGAGCCTCCTTTTCTTCAGGCTGAGCAACCTGAGCTCCTTCAGCTGCTCCTTGTTAGTTTTGTGCTCCTTCCTTTCCCAGCTCCATTGCGCTTCTCTGGATCTACTCCAGCCCCTCAATGTCTTTCTTGTGCTGAGGAGCCCAAAATCTTGAGCACAGGATTTAAGGCGTGGCCTCAACAATGCCAAGTACAGGGGGACAATCTGCCCTGGTGCTTCTTTTATTGTTGATACAGGCCAGATGCCATTGGCCTTGTTGGCCACCTGGGCACATGCTGGGGCTGTGGATCAGCCCCCCCAGCTTCTTTTCCAACAAACAGCTTTCCAGCCACTCTGATAATTATAGTTAATTTTATTTGCATGTATGTTGTGGACAGCTATAAATTAAAAAGTTGAGTTATATTGATTAATACAATTTTAAAATCCCATATAATTATCCAAAAAGAGTCAAATAATACAAGGAAATTAATGTCTTTAAGAACATCATTACTCTTACACTGTTAACAATGATAAGATATTTATTAATAATCAGCAAAATTTTGTAAAATATCTTGAGTTTGTTCTGATTAGCAAACTTGTGCATAGAATTACTCAGTTTTGTTCATGCATTTTACCAGATTTTTGAACACAGGGGCAACACTTGCTTTTCTAAGTATTAAAAATCATCCTGCTAAATATTTCCAGCTTTTTATCATTTGTATTTGCAAACTACATACAGCATTTTTGTCCATCACAATCCCCATAAAGAATAAAGTGCAATAATACTTTTTTTTCTGTTCAAAATCATTATCTTCTTGTATAATATTTGTGTGCATGTGTGTGCAGAAGAGAAAAAACAGGCAGAGAAATTCCATTACAGAAGCAATCCCTGAAAAGGGAAGACTGATGATTCCAACTATCCTTGTCTATTAAGAATAATGTTAAAATGTGGAGTCTTTTGTTTGGAAATTTATTATAGGAGTAAAATTGATTCAGAACATATTTCTCCTAGAAATTGCTAATTAGTATTCTTACTCTGAGTAATTGAAAGAACTATTGAATTTGTGCAATGCTTTACTAACCTCAAAGAAAATTAATATATTTCATATTTTGAGAAAAGTTAAAAAAGACAAAATTTTAACTTCATATTCTAATTACACATCATTACTTTCACTATGCATGTTAGATTTGCCTAAATTTCTGATGCACTTTTCTAGCCGGTGTTACCTCTTGCAGGTCTCAGAATATCAGGTAATCCTGATTATTAAAGTGGGGGAATTTTAACGAGTGAACAGATAGCAACTTCAGTCCTTTTTTTTCTGAAATCAATTTATGACTGTCATCTCATTTGCAACTTAGGTGTCAGAAGTGATGTGCTTTGCTCTGTGGTTTTCTCAACCTTGCTACTCACAAGATGATAGTCTTATAGTCTAAGCTGTTTTAATGTATAATTCAAGGAAGGATGTGGTTGGCAAGAGTTCTTATCCTGGATTTTTAGTGTCTTTTCCCTATATTTACACTCTTAGTGACAGTTCAGTACCTACTTGCTTTGAGTTTTGAAGTCATGAGGTTAAAGTCTTAAGTTGACATTTCCAAAGTCAGATGTTCTAGGATTACATTTTAAAGTTTTTCTTTAAAGTGATGCTTTTTACCTCCTGAACCAAGACTGAGAACATAAATTGGGCTTAGAGAAGTCACTGAAAGTTTTTCTAAATAATAAAATCTTCTATCCTTACACTTTGCAGGATGAAGTACCACATTCTTTGCTATGAAAGCACAAACACCTCTCTGGTTTTTCATCTGCACAGTTTTGAAAGAGCTGGTAGTTTCAGAATAATGGCTGTATTGGGGTTTTTCTGCACTATTTCCCTTCAGTTCCTTCAGAAATTACCACCTGAATGTTTTATACAATATAAAACAAGTTTTGTGATTATGTGCATCACAGAATACAGGAAGAATTTTATGAAATCATACAAGAATGTGATGTTATTTAGAATCCTACTATAATCTCAGTAGTAACTTTACTGCATGAGATCCTCAGTAAACATGAAGTTGTTGTAATCTGCAGTTGTGTGTTCCAATCTACTCATTCAAAACTTGTTAGCATTTTCCGTTTACAGAGAAAGGATCTATTTTTATCCTTTCTTGGGCTTGACATCATGAGTGGATTTAAAATTCAAGTAGGTCTGACACAGTCACAGAATATCCTGGGTTGGAGGAGACCCACAAGGATCATCGGATCCAACTTTGTCCCTGTATCTTACCATCCTCACACCATGTGACCAAGAGTGTTGTCCAAATATTTCTTGAACTGTCAGGGGTGTTGTGACCACTTCCCTGGGGAGCCTGTTTCAGTTCCTAGCATCCCTCTAGGTGAAAAATCTTTTGCTAATATCCAACCCAAACCTCCCCTGACACAGCTTCAGCCATTCTCTCGGGTCCTGTCACTGATTACCACAGAGAAGAGATCAGTGCCTGCCCTCCTCTTCCTCTCATGAGGAAGCTGTAAGTACAATGAGGTCTCCCCTCAAGCTCCTCTTCCTGCATGACCTCATATGATTTCCCATCAAGGCCATTCATCATTTTCATTGGTCTCCTTTAGATGCTGTGTAAGAGATTTATGGTTTTTATTTTCTGGTGCCTAAAACTTCCCCCAGCACTCAAAGTGAGGCTGTCCCAGAGCACAGCAGAGCAGGACAATCCCCTCCCTTGCCCAGCCAGTGATGCTGATGCCCCCCAAGACAGGGTTGGTCCTTCTGGCTGCCAGAGCACTGCTGATTCATGTTCACCTTTCCATTGACCAGGGACCCCCAGGTCTCTTTCTGTGTCACTGCTTTCCAGCATATCATTCCCAGTTTACCTACATCCAGGACTGTCCCATCCCCTGTGCAGAATCCAACACTTTTGGTTGTGGAAATTCACGTGGTTGGTGATTGCTCAGCCCTCTGATTTGTTGAGGACTCTCTTCAGGGCCTCCCTGACTTTAAAAGAGTAAACAACTCATCCCATTTTTGTATCACCTACAAACTTTCTCAGTACCTTCCATTCCTGTATCCAAGGCATTTATGAAGATGTTAAAGAGCACAGGGCCAAGGATGGAGCCCTGTGGAGACCCACTAGTGGCAGGGCACCACTCTGATGTCACCCTATTCACTGTAACCCTTTGTGCCTGACCTGTGAGCCAGCTGCTCACCCATCGCATGGTGTGTTTATCCACCTGTGTGCTGGATTTTTTTTTCCAGAATTCTTCTATGAGAGATAATAATGATTGATTTAGTATTGACTTTTCACTAGCATGAATATTCCTCTAAAAGAATTGCAGCTATGAAATTTGGTTTGAATTTTGCTAAATTCATAACATTTAAGATGCAAAACCACAAAATTCTCATTGTTTCACTATCATAAGTCCAGTGAAAAATTCTTGAAAAGCACTCATTTACTTTATACTTATAGTGGGTTGAAAGAAAAGCATTTTCTAGTATGTGTCATGAGACAAAAATTTTCTAAGAAAGCATTTCACTTGTAATGAAATATTTATGCCTTCTTGTTCTGTAAACAATTAAATAAAATGTCTTAAGTGAGAAAATTAATTGAGATTTCAGTCAGATGTTTCTTATGTGGATCTGTATGTGCACTTTAGTATTAAGCACAAAATAATCAGTATTTTCATCTCTCATCAATATGTAAAGAGAAAAGAAATCCTGCACATACAATTTAGTGATGTCATGGACATTGGTTATATGATTTAGACTGGGTAATCTAGATACAATGCCTCTGCAGAATGTATTTCAGAAAAGGTAAAGAAATTTTGGACAGTGCACAGAAAACAAATTAACATGAGAATGGGAGAGGGGATGATTTGTAGATATTAAAACTTTAGATCACGAAAAACTGAGACACTAATATTCTTCCATTGTGGTGAAATGAAGTTCTGATTATACTAGGGTAAGAAAAAAATTCTGAGAAATTACAGAATTACCAATTAATGAGAGAAAATACTTGGAAATCTTCACAATGTCTTGGAAGTATGTATGGAGATTTTTTAATTCTTTCATTAACAGATTCCACCTACAGGTCTTTGCTTTCTGCATTCTCATCCATCCACACATCATCTGGTCTTTTGTTGAGAGTCAGAAACAACTTTGTTCTAGGAACTGATGCTTTAAAAAAGATTTAAGGATCTTTTACAGTTTGGGGGTTTTATTACTAAATATTGTCATTCTTTTTTATCCCAATTACACAGTATCAGAGCAAGCACCTAAAAGACTAGGAAGTCCATGGCAACTGAGTGTAGAGACTTCTCACTGATAGAATTGTACCTATCTTGTAAAAGAACTTAAGAATCTGCTTCTGTTTCAGAACTAAACAAAAAAACCAAGCACTTTTTGTTTTTTTTGATTGCTTAACTTCATTCAATGAATACTTTTGGGGTTTTTTTTAATGGTCAGCATTCAGAAACATTATTTTCAAATGGAAATTTGAAAAATTTGACAAGATTGAATATAATCTGAAATTAGATTAAAATCTGATATCAGGGATTGATCTCAAATTAATAAAAGTGTTTATAGATGAAACTGTATCTAGTGATGAACCACATGATTTAAACATAAAAATCTATTAGTTGAAGATCTGTTGCAAAAATATTAATAAAAGCAAAAAGTGCTGTGAAAGAAACTTCACATTTTATTCTTAGATGGCACTTAAAATATCTTCTCAATGTCAGGAAAGGCCAAATTGTCTGAAGTGTCTGCCAACAGCATAATATCAAAATCCAGTTATTCTAAAAGTAAAAAAAACCTAATATTTTGTCTTTCATATTCCTAACTCTGTAGCATGCAGGCAGTTATTCCCTTATTTCTAGCTGCAATAATGCTGATTTCATCTTGCCTAAATTCCAAAAATATACCAATATTTTTTATCAAAAATCAGACAATTTTTAAAGAGCTGCCTTTGTTTTATTATGATCTGTTTAATCTGAAGAGAGGACAGAATATTGTTGAAGTATACCAGTCAGAATCCCCTGGAAAAATTGAGATATCCAGCTTCGAAACTGCCATACTTTAATTTACTTATTGATCTTGCTGTCATTTTTTATGCAAACAGAAGTTAAGAAAATATTGAGAATCAGCCTTTCTGGAGTTTTCCATCTGTTTAAAATCAATACCTTTTTGCTGCAAGGCACAAAGTACATTATATAAATTTTTTTTAGAAACACTGGGAAAACATTAGTATAATATAATAACTCTATATTTATAATATAAAATATATTAGAACACAAATTATAATATATTAGAACTGAAGAGCGAAAATATTAACAGCAGAGTGTACTGTACAATGGCTTGAAAAATCTCTCAAGAATTCAAGTCACTTTTCTTTCACTGTGTTTTGTACCAAGAATATATTCAACCAAAGTATCAGTTAATTTTAAAAATAATCATAATTATTTTCATGTGTATATATATAATAATAAAAAAGGTGACTTGAATCTGTTAAGAAAAGCTAGGCCTGTGTATTTTGTCTGTCTCTTCTAGCATTCTTTGCTGTTACAAAGCATGCTGACAAGCTATAATTTAGCAAAACCAGACATGTCATTCTTTGTAAAAAGAAAAGAAGAAGATAAAAAAGGATGGAGACTTAATTGCATGTAAAAGTTATAAGAACCATATGGCTGCTAGGCAAATTGTGCCAGTCCTCTCAATGAAAGACCTGTAGCATATTTCCACAAGAAGAACATCTATCCATATGAGAATTTGAGGGAGGAGATTTATAATAATCCTCTATAAAAGAAAGTTTTGAGGAAAGAAGGTGAATGAGTCAATATCTTCTTCTAATACAAGAAATGTGCTTTATTAATTTGAATTGGTTTGTGTAATTTGATAGAAAGTAATTTGATTATTCAGACTAACTTTGAATTATGGAGTAATAAAGTGTTATTTTCTTGGGGTTTTGTTGTGGGTTTTTGGGGGGTTTTTTTGGTTGTGTTTTATTTGTTTGTTTTGTTTTGGCTTTTTGGTTTTTTTTGTTTGTTTTGTTTTGTTTTGTTTTTTGTTTGTTTGTTTGGTTTTTTTTTAAACAGTCCATTTGGGAGTCAAGAAGGGATAAATTTTCACTTGTTCTCTCTTGCATTTACTTTATTTAGAAATTGGTTGTTGTTATTGCAGGGTCCTGAAAAATCTCTTTCATTCTTTTATGTCTGATTCTCTGTTTCAATTTCACCTGGGCTGACATATTTATTTAATTACTTTTGCTATCATGAATGGTTTAATAGTTAGGTTCTTTCATTTAGTGGTTTGTTTTCTTTTTCTAGTTGTGATTCACAAGAGGAACTGCTTCAGTTTTACATCTCAGCCTAAGTTTGTCCTTTTCATTGATTTTGCATTTTTACGTTTGCAACTTCAAAACCACTTAATAAAATCTTAAAGTATAAACTCTAAAAAGTGGTGAGTCATTTCAGTAAAAAAAAAAAAGGGAAAGATGTGCAAACTACAGTTTTTCTGAGTATGGAGATGCAAAAGAAATTGAATGGAAAATATTCACAAGGATAGCAGATGAGAGAAATAGCACCAAAAAAAGATCATCTGAGGTGGGGTGGTGCAAATAGTAATGGAGTCTGACAATTTGTTATAGATCAAACTTTTATTTCAGTAGGAAACATGAGCAGCAACATTCCCATGTGGCAACTCGGTCTCTGATAGCTGAGGATCACAAGTGATGCCATACCTCCATTGAACTGCCAGGGGCACTTGGTATTTGGGTTATCACAACAGCTGATAAAGCAGCAACAGCATTGAAGAGACACAGATATGTGAGTGTTTGGAGATGAAAAAGGTAGATAGAAAAGGGATTTTACCTTTTCTTGATTGATATGATTGTGCCTATATTTGTCACTCTGAAGTCTTTGCATTCTCACTATGTCCAACTGAAGATGTCACTGCAATGTCTATTACTGATAATTATAGAACATCAGGCACTGCCCAGAATACATTCATATCCTTCATCTGTTTGGCATTAACACTACAAAACACCCTACTATATCAAGTCTGTTGATACAGATGTTCAGTCCAGCAGTCTGTAAAAGCCTGGAAATTATGGTAAAATTGGGATAAAAGATGTTCAAAACCAATAGTGTCTGGGTTAGAACTCTTTGAGACAGAACATTTTGATGTATTTCTCCAGTAACTAGAACAGTGAGTCTGAGTCTATGGGTTATTGTGATAAAAATAAGAGTCACCTGGCCATGGTCCCTTATGGTTTTCAAAATATGTTCCTTTACATGGTTTTGTTTTCCATCCATACTGTGTGAATATAAGTAACATATTTTTTTCAAGTTCAGTCCCTAAAGAGGTATTTTTTACTTACTTCAACTGTATTAGTCCATTCCAAATGAAATGCTGCTATTTTTTTCTACTAATAACACAAATTTATGAAAAAGTTCAAATAATGATAATATTGATATCAAATTGAATTTTTTCCTAGAAAGTGAAAATGCTGAAAAGGATATCGGGCGAGCATATAATTTACTTCTAATGATTTTGGGTTTTGTAGAAGATTGGTGAAATATCCTGGTCACAAAAAAAAACCAAAATAAAACAAACAAAAAAACCCCTACATTCTGCTCCATAGTCACTTCCAAGTATCAGATCTTTCTTTCAGCAATACTGAAGAAAGGTGTTTTTCTTGGGGGAAAGCCACATGTCATCACCTCAGCATTAGGGATGACATTTGATTTCAGACATCAGTTATATCAATGTCAACACCTGAGAGATCTCTTTGGAAAACATTGCAGATCAAAATATTAGCATTCATTAGTTTTACACATCAAACAGCTGTCCTCAGAGTCAAAGTGGATAAAGGAAATAAAGAAAAATGAAAAAAAACCCAAAACTAAACTATGAAATTATGTATTGCCAGTTTGAAAATGTTGCTGGAGACCAAAACTTGTCATAATGACTGTTACTGAGATCATGTACTGGGAAAGAATATAAAAGAGAGGCTGAGATGAAACTGTAATAATAATTATAAAGGGATTCAATTAGAACACGTTTAAACAATGCAAGGAATGATCAATGAATTAAGTATCATTCAAAGCAAGTAAGATCAGCAAAGGCAAGTCCTAATTGATAGCACAGACTATCTAACAAGATCTGATAATTAATAATGACTGTGACAGAAATTCCTACTTTTAATAAATAAATCTTATCAGAGACTTAGTTAAGACATTGTTTGCTGAGCAATTTCTCTGTCTTCCTGTGTCAAGACTGTTGTAAGACATGGTATTGCTCAAAAGCTGAGTACAGCAGATGCATTAAAATTTTAGTTATTAAAAATTCAATAAATTTAGTTATTAATAGGTCAGCAATCATAAAGCAGGTAAAGAAGAATTTTGTTAAATTTGTTAATATGGTGTTATGAAAATCATATGTTCTTTACTGAATTCTCACTGGAATGTGAGGTCAGCAATGAAATTCCTTAGACCTTCTTCCTGAAAGAAGGTCAAAAAATAAAAATAAAATAAAATAAAATAATTGAAAAATCCTGTTGTGTCTTTTGACTTGTTCCTTGTTCAAGAATTTATCTTCTTTGAATAATATTTTAAGTATTTACCATTCTTCTAATTTTTCCATCATTGAATTGTTCATGTCACATATTTTACTCTCAACAGAATTTACAATTTATGTATAGATCAACTTTTATCTTTTATAGCCTTACTATATTGACAAACTGTTATTAAATAACCTTTATTGGCTCTTTATCTAGTGTACTAGTATTTGAAGACAGGTTTTTCTGTACCAAAAAGACAAAAATACTGTTTTCTTAATACTCTTCCAGATATTAAACTATTCTCTTATGTTCTCTGCTAAGAAACCCTGAAGCATATACTTTTAAAGGCACTAGAAGGGAAATAACCATGTTAATCTGCTTTTTAGCATAGGCACAAGAGTATGCAGCAGCTGATACTCATGATAAGAACATGTATGGAATAGGTAATTTCAGTCCACTTGGGAATAAACTGCAGATGACAGGTGAACTCTGCACAAGTTGGGGTAAGATTCCTAATCTCCCTGAAAGATCAGATCAGGACTCTCAGGCATTTTATTTCAACAATTTTTAGGTCATACATTTTTCACAGTAATATTCTTTTTCCAGAAGCCTCAGATTCATTTAACAATGTTTACATACTTCCTTCAACTTATAGAAGCCAGTACTGCATGCCCAAGTGGCTTGGCTATTTTTTCCTGGTGGTGAGGTTGCTATGATATTTCACTACTTGTTGTTGCTCTTGCACTTGTTCTAGTATTTGTTCTCGCACTGTCTAGTGTTTTGAGCAGCATTACTCACACATTGACATTGATTATCTTAATTTGCATTTTTTTTATATTAAATTACATCTGGCTCCTAGAAAACATTCACTACTGAGAATGGAGTTTTTCCTCTACTCGGTCCATGCAGCAGTTTTTGCTTGTGTCTCTTAAAACATCACTGACACCTGATTATGTGAAACCACTGTATACACGTTCCGTTTCCAGGTTGCTTGGACTGGATTTTGCGTGATAATACATGACAAAAATAGGATGGACTTATTTGTTTTGGTGAAGGAAATTCTAGTCCTACAGTTGAAATCTTGATTTCTTTAGATTCAGCGAAATTATTCAGAGAGTTCTTTTCCGTATGTGTTTAGTATGGAAGATGTTTGCCTGACACACTCTGCATTAGCTGCCTTCAGCCTTATCAAATGCCTGTAACTGTAGAACTTCCTCTGTTTACCAGACCTTAGAGAGGCATATCCTGACAGAGGTTCAACATCTTCAGCTTCAAATTCTACTGAAGCAGAAGGGACTTATGAACACTCAGCATAGGATTACCTCTGGAACAATTAAAAGAAAAAGAGAAAAATAAATCTTTGAAGGCATTGAAAAATGTTGGCAGAATATACAGTGAACTATTTTTGATTTGTACCCTCTTCAGAACTAAATATATTATAATTTTTTAAACATTACTTGAATTTGCCCAATTCCATTTTTTTCAATTTTTAAATTACAATATAGCAATAAGTATGTATCATAGAAAAAGTAAATTAATTCCCTTAACTTCTACTTTGCAGTTAAAGGGAATATTTAGTTACCTTTTCCAAAAATTGATACTGACAAACCTGAAGATGTCCAAAGGACTTTTCAACTCATCAAGTGTAATGGCCAAGAAAATAAATTTATTTACAGTACTTACACTTCTTTTCAGACACAGTAGTGGTAGACAGGACTATGGTCCTTTTGTAGAGTTAGGAATTAGGTTTCAATTAGAAATCAATAATATGTCATATGGGGTCACTGCTTAGTAATCCCTAGACAGTCTTTCTGATAGATCCGAGTACAAGAGAGCTTCATAAACTTTATCTGGTGATAATGAATTGACTTAAAACTGAAGAACTGATGAAATATTGTGAGCTATGACATTTAAAAACCTATCTTTAGTAGATATTCCTGTACTGTCTGAGACGCCTTTGCACACCTGTATGGTTTCCATACAGTGCTTATGGTTATTTGATTTGTTACTTAAAAAGAGGTGATCTGGTTTTACTAGAATAAATAAGTCAACAAAATAAGGAAAGAAAACAAATAGTATATAGCCAGAATTTCTGCTGGCTGCTCATTAAACTATCACAAATTATTTTAATAATAATTTCCTATAATTAAGCTGTATTAAAATATTAAATTCATCATTTTAATGTGACTTTGTTCTTACAGTCATTCTGAGACTTTCCTCCTGTAACTGTGCAACAACCTTAAAAAATGCTGGAACAAATTTTCTTCCAGTATATACAATATAGTTTAATAATTTTATTATCTAGAATATCTGTAAAAAATGCTGGCCTATTCTCCTTTTTAATATTACCATCTACTTTTCCTTGCCTTCTGACAGAGTTTAATAGTCTTTGACTTGATTCTTTTAGATATTCCATGCATGGAGGATATAATACTTAATATCAAATTTACTTGTTAAATATAGTTGATTTTACAGAAGATGTCTGATTTAGCAGTAATACAAAATATTCTACATAATGGAGTACAAATATAAGGGTTTTTTTGTAAAATACAACAATTGCAATACACAGTTTCATCACATTACCAATGTGGTTCATATTAGCTGTCTCTACAATATGCTTAGTGTAGTGATGTTGGGTGTGTCCTGTGCTGGTTTTGAATGGCATAGAGTTGACTTTTTATGTGCTCCAATCTCCACTCCTAGTCTGTTTAGGTTAGGTTGTAGGTGTTAACTAATGAACTCCTCCCCTTCCTCCTAATCTGGTTAGCAAACAAGGTGTTCCTGTTATAGTCATTCATAAAATATGCAGTTCAAATCCCAGCTTACATGATCAAGGAATTTCCATAATAACCTGCATCACTGGTCCTTTTGAATCACAACTTAGAGTTAAACATGGCAATGAACTCCTCCCCTTGCCCCTGCTCTGGACTGGATTTATTGAACAGTTTACCAGCTCCATATGGAGATTATATATGAGCCAGTCATTTTGGGGCTATACCTGCTGTAGCACAGATTAGTCCACAGCCACAGTTTCACTGAGATGCTCGTGTTCCAGTATGGCCCTGCTCATGGGCCACAACACCTTCAGAGATACATCTGCTCCTGCATGGCCTTACCCACAGCAACAGTCCTGTAAACTGTGACCCTGCTCCAACACATCCATACCCATGGGTGGAATCCCTCTGCAGGTGTTCCTGCTCTATCTTGGGCTGATTCATGGTCACATGCTTTGAGGTGTTCCAGCATGACCTCATGTACAGCCACTGGTGCTTCAAGGTGAACTTGCTGCATCATGGACTGCTCCACAGCTACAGAAGCTTTGCAATGTACCTTCTTCTGCTGCAGTATGTGTTTATCCTTGGGCCACAGGATGAAAGACACATACCTTCTGTGGCACATAATAACCACAGCACAGGTGCTTTCAGATATACCTGCCCTGGTGTGGATTTATCCATGGCCACAGATGCTGTAGGGTGTCCTGCTCACACCTGAAGTCACCCACAGTTCACAGCCCATTCGATTTGAATTCACGCTGTAAGTTCAGCCTGCTCTCTACAGGCAGACAGGAATAGCAGCAGGCATTAAAAGAAACACTACTAATAGCAAGGCAAGTGTCAAGCATAGGAACCAGGCAATTCATAGCTGTACAACAATAACAACTATGAATTTGATCTAGGACTTTCCAGTCAAATCTGTCATTATCTCAAACACTTTGAGTCCCATGTTGGGTGCCAAAAAGGACTGTTGTGGTTTAATCCCAGCTAGCAAACAAGTACCATGCAGCTGCTCAGTCCTTCTTCTACATCAAGACATGGGAGAAAATCTGAAGAATAAAATAGAGAGACCTTATGCATAGAGATAAAACAGTTTAATAGACAAAGTAAAAGTTGCAAGTGCAAGCAAAGCAAAATATGTAATTCATTCACCACTTCCTGTGGACAGCAGATGTTCAGTCCCCTCCAGGAAAGCAGGACTCTCAGTCCTCTCCAGGAAAGAAGGGCTCTATTATGCTTACTGGTGGCTTGGGAAGAAAACATCATCACTCTAAACAGCTACATGTCACTCTTCCTCTTCCAGCTCTTTAGTGCTGATCATGATGTCATAGGGCATGGAATTTCCCTGTGGTCAGTTTGGATCTGCTTTTCTGACTGTGTCCCCTTCCAGCTTGTGTATCCCCAGCCTCCTTGCTGCTGAGGTGGGGCGAGAAGAAGAAAAGCCTTGACTCTGTGTCAGCGCTGCTCAATAATAACAAAAACATCCCTGTGTTATCAGCACTGCTTTCAGAACAAATGCAAAACACAGTCACATGCTAGCTACTTAAAGAAAATTACCTCTACTCCAGACTAAACCAGCACACACACATTTTCCCATTTTCACATTTTCTAATCTTTATCACTAATCTCCAATTATGCAACCTCTAGAAATCCTAATGTAATATTTTGCAAATAACTGAACAAATTAAGATGCAGCTGAAGCATTAAGCAGTCATATCTCATATGAGAATAAGTTTGATCAAATGAAATTGACTAAATTTGGATCCACATTTCTTTTAAACACTCAAATACATGTATATTTTTAAAAATAAGATTTTATGGCTGAAGTATTTAAAACTGTTTACTAAATCATCAGTAGGTATTCATACGAAAGTGACAGTTACTGTATAAATCTATGAGTTTATCTGTTGAGATGAAACAGATAAATTTTGTAATGAACTTATTAAGAATATACCATACAACAAGTAATTAGGAACATATTCAATATCTTTCTCAGCTATTTATTATCAAAGAACAGATTGTTAATTTTAACTATTCCCAGAAAACTGTTCACAGATGAAGCTGAGAAGGCAGCTATATTTTTCAGTCATAATTCCTGTAATCCCTGAGAGAAATAGAATACATTCTGTAGATTTCAAAGAAAGTTACTTTGTGCCACCAATTTATTTGAGTCTTATGGGCTCTAGGCAAAAATTATATGTTCTAAAGTAGACAGAAAATTAAAGAAAGAATTTTTAAAAAGTGATTAAAATATTAAAATTATTTGTAGGAATAACAATTAAGATTTTCTTAATAATGAAAAAATATGCCTACCAATATTTTCACTTTCAAAAACACTAACAATAAATCATTTGGCTTAGGTCAAAGGCCTTTACCTATATAGTATCAGGTGTGTCTGCATAACAAATTGCTACCATAAAACATCTACAAAAATGAGAATAAAGTATAAGCTGCTTTGCTGTAGTTTCTTACGTGGAAGTCAATGTATCTTTCTATGTGCAATTTCAGTAAATCATCCTAATGCTCAGCAGCTTCAGATTTTTTTTTTTTTTCATGTTTACTAGGTTTGGGGACTTTTCTGGTGTTCATTTTGTTAATGAAACCAAATGTAACATGATTACTTTTCTTGACATTTAATACCATTAAGGCCAGAAAAGCATAAAACTGAGATTTTCAGCAGGACATTTGGCTTATCCGCATTGCACCTTTTTATCTCCCGATCTTAGAAGATATATAGTTATGTTAAGGTATGTTTTGGTTAATGATGCAGTACATATTACCTTACTTACCTTTTCTATTAGCTCACTCTTTTCAGATCTAACAAAAATGTACCCATATTTAAAGATACTTCATCTTAATGAGTCAATCTGATAACTACTAAAATTTCTCATTGTTCTGATACCACTAATTACTAAAGTGCTATCAAGCAAAACTAAATGTTGTATACAGATTATAGTGAAGAAATAGTACTAGACATGGTATACAATGAATTATGGGGTTTAGAAAATGAAGAATATGCTAAGACCTAAACTCAACATTAATAACACCTAATATGCTTATTCTTTCATGTATCATTCTTTGTAATTACAATGGGTGTTTTTAACATTGCTACAATATTAAATAGCTGAAGGCATTGTATAATCTTTGCATAGCTTTAGCTCGTGAAAAGTATAAAGCTGAGAATCTAGTCATTAAACCAAAACTAAAAAGGAAGGCTTTCAGAGGGACTAATTTTCTTTAATACTACATCCAAATAACCAGCTAATTAATCTTAACCTAAAAAAACAAAACAAATACCTGCTGGCAGTTCTTCAGGGTCAACATGGCCCTCACAAACTAGAGAAGATAAAGTTTATGTGAGGTTTCTTTCTCTGAGTTAAGCAATAATATTAATTCTTATGCTTCTGTTCTTGTACAATGTCAAAATTATTTATATGTGCATTGTGAAGGGTCCCTGCTTAAGCAGCTACTGAGTGTTTTGTCAATAAGAAAGAATAAACAATCAAACAAAACTTTTACACAAAAATCTTTATTGATTCTACTGAATTTATTCTGTTCTTGATATTAAGGTATTAAAACTACAAGGTGTTAATGTTACTAGGTGCTTTTGAAAAATCATAGAATCAAGAAATTGCCACAGGTTGTACAGTATCACTGTACCTATGTATTTGCATACAGATATGTACATGTACTAAATTTTGAGTTGTTAACAACCTGTTTTACATTTACATTATAGAACACATGAAAGACTAAAAATGATAATTGGAATTTCCATCTTCAGAAAGATTATTGTAAAGCTAAACATCTACAAATCATTTACATATACTTGTTTGCCCAATAAAGCTTAATTTAATGATTTTTTTTATAACATGTCATGAATGGAACTGCAGCTGTAGTACTCCCCCTGTGCTTGATTTTGACAAGCACACAGTGTGTTTCAGGGGACATTTAATGATATTTGTCACGCAACTGATATACTCAAAAACATTGGACACCACATTTCAAAGTGGATAACGATTTATAACAATTATTAGGGAAGACCTAAAAAAATTGGGAATAAAATTACAGTTTGAAAGAGAATTGAAGAGTCAAAAAGGTCAATAATGCATAAAACCAATATATTTTCCAGTTTGTTTAATGGGGAACAAATATACAGTGTGGTTATATTTAAATTTGGGGTGTTGTTTTATCATAACACCACAAAATTATTTCAGTGTCCTTACTAACAGCAGTTTACTTTCCCAAGCTTTCTTGTTTCTGAAAACTGTCATTGCACAGATAGATGGAGGCAAAAGAGTGAAATAGCCAACTGAGCTGACAGCACAGATGATCTTGGACACACCTTTGCTGAGCACTAGAGACCTGAGGTCTAGCACCAGTATTTTCCCAGAAATGCTGTTCAAAGTTCAGATGGATAATACACCATATTAAATTGTTACAGCTATATAGAAACATTGACTGCAACTATAGCTGTTTTGCAATAACTTTAATGTGCACTTCAATAGATTCCTATAAAATAAAAACAAATAAAACTTAGAAACACAAATAAAGTTGTGTTTATTATAAGAGTATAATGACAAAAATTATATTTTCAAAATCCCCAGAATATTAGCCCATTTAAATTGTGAGCAATTAATTGATAAATGAAGAATTAATTAATGGTGTCCATGGAGAAGAACTATGGACATGCCTAAAGCAAGAACCAGAGCTTGGTTAAAAACTAGGTTAATGAGGCAATCAACATTGAATAGCATAGTGTGACCTTTTGTGGGAAAGGTGCATCTTGCTCTGTGTGCTGCATGCTCATCAGGAAGCACACAGGTTATTCCACCCTATGTGAGCTCTGGAGAAAGAGTGGGCAAAGATGATAGCACAGCAGCTGAGTTCCTGGACTACATTTCTTCTGTAATATTTTGCCTTTTTAAAAGAAAAGTTCTCAGTTTTACAAGGCAAGAAAATATACCCAAGTTCAGAAAAAAAAAATACAATATATATTAGTAAAAATATGAAAGTTTAATATTAAATGTATGGGAACTTTGTGAATGTGTTATGAATTTTCTCAAACTGATACACTGTGTAATTTAAAAAAATGGAATTGTGTCTTTATTTTAAACCTCAACATTCAACAACTTCTGGCAATACTGTGTGTGATAACCATTTACAAAGTAATCAATTTTTTCTCATTCTGGGGTAAAAATATTTAATTTGCTGCTTTATTAAGTTGTAAAATGTGTAAGTACTCTGACTACACTTTGCCTGAAGGTTCATATATTTGTAGAAAACTTTGTACGTGCATGCAAGGAACACATACACACATTTTCAGAATTTGTATTTTGACTTTAAATGAGCAAGTTTTTAAAATTCCATTCAGCGATAATACAAAGGTGTCTTGCAAAAAAAAAAAACAAACCAAAAAACCCCAAATAAACCCCCAAAACTTTAAAATATTATTTTAATACATTGTGTATAAGCCTGCATTTCTGTTTTTGTTTGGTGGGTTGTTTTCATAAAGAAATAGTTTTCAGTAGTTTTCACTTATATATATTTCCTAATAATATTGAAGTAGTATGAAAAGGTGTCTTTGTGTTTTATCTGTAATTGAATGTATCTGTTATTGGATGTCTTGGTTTGAAAAGACAGGTGCCTGCTAAGGAAGGCAGGAGCCTCCTTTGAAATGGAAAATGCAAACCCCCTCCCTCCAAAATATTGTAATTTTGAAGTTAAGTGGCTCAGGCAAAGATATGGGAGTAGGAATAACTGTTCTTGATTAGGGAAAAAAAAAATAAAATAAAAATGCAGTAATACAAAACAACACTGACAGAATCAGAATACGACTTGCACCCTGTGGGTCAGGGTGTTTGTGGCAGTCCAGTTGGAATTGTGGCTGCAAAGCTCCTGGAGTGGCAGGTGTGGCTCTGTTGGAGCACAGATCCTGTAGAAGAGCGGAGTTTTCCTCTGAAGGTCCAGTGGTAGTGTAGATGGGCCTGGTCTTCCTCCAGGAATCCAGTGGAAAAAGGCTGTCTGGTGTTCCAAACTTCAGATTATATCCAGGTAGGAATGCTTGGCTCCACACCCTGGGTGGAGCATCTCACAATGGGATGATGTAATTTTATCAGTCATGCAGTGATGCTCAGTGGCCCATTAAAAGAAGATATTTGCGGGGGGAAGGATGGGTTGTGGAAAAGATAAAGAAACTGCCCTACCTGGTTTTAACAGATGGCTCAATTAACAGAAGATTAATTCTGCCCCACCTCTAACAGACGGAAATAGAATACATACCCCCATTTGCAATCTAAGACATTGGATAACACAAATTTACCTAGTTTAATATGGATTTTTTTGTTATTTAATAAGACTATATATTTTAATTAAATATTTGTTTGTGATTCTTAATGTTCTCTTTGTAACTAGCTTGGAATATTAATACAGTGGATTGAGGGCTGGCAACTGTCTTAGACTCATTGATGGAACTATTATGACACTAATTTCTTAAATGTGATCTATTTTGTAATACAGGTGTAGGTGATCAAACCAAGAATTCAAAAAATAGAATTATAACATCTGCAATCTACTAGAATCCTCCAACTGAAATTATGTCTATCGTGGAGAATCTAATAATGTTCAAGCAATATGCTACTGTATGGTACAATTACAGAATGTATATTCATTAATATTAGTACTCTTGGTGTGTCAGACTTTCAATTTTCCATGTCAATGATCTCTTTTTTCATTAATTGAAAAATAAACCTCCCTGCCTGCAAAAGAATAACCAACAAAAAAACCCAAAACCATAACCAATCAACCAAACAAAAAACACTCAAAAAACCCCAAACTAAACCTCACACCCTGCTTTATTCCTTTAGAAGCCAATAACATTTAAACATTCATTTACCTTTTTTATGTATTCACTTATTGCTACTTTTACAGAAAGAGAATAGCAATATTTGTCTAGACCAGCATTTGAATAATAGGCTCTTGACACTTGAATAAGAGGTACTTGACTTGTATAACTGCTGGCAGACTATAAAACAGATTTAGACTTTGATCTTTTATGTATTTAAGCACATACTTAGTCCATTAATTTCATTTGTGCTATGTCTGCAAGACAACACTATAAAATTTAATTGCTCCTCATCCAGCTTTAAGAATAGTAAATTTTCTTCTGTCCTATGCATTCTTTAAATCTATTAGGTCTCTCTTTACAGAAAGTGATTCTTGCAGCAAACAAAGTGATTCTTGCTACATCAAAGAATACTACCCAGAATGTAAATAGTAGGATTCTTTTTCTCATGGGAATCATGAGGTACAATGTCTTTGAGGTTATAATCCAGTTATGTCACCTCCCATGTCAGGGATATTGGACTAAATGATTCTTAGACATCCCTTCCAACCCACATCTTTCTATGAGCCTATCATAAATAGTACAGGCAATTAAAAAAAGATAAGGATTTATTTTTCTTGTGGCTAGAGAGCGAGGAAAATTTCTGGATGCAGAATCCTCATGTGAAAACCTATCAGGGTAATTAGTGACGCTGACAACAAAATACCTGTCCTGGTTAGAAAGCACTTCCTGTTCCTCATTAACCAAATGACTCTTAGGTTATACATCGTATCTCTGACAGTAAAGCCACTTCCATGGTTAATTGCTTCAATAAATACATAATTAATGGTGGTAGTGATTTTATGAATCTGCATAGAAATAATCCTGTAGCAACGTGGACAGATTGCCTTGTTAGGCAGAATGTAGCTAATATACACACAATATATGTTGTTTGGTCTTTGATTTTTTTGTTCTTCTTAACTGCATTAAATAAACTATGATTGCCTTTATATATTAAAGAATTTAGCCCTTCTAGTAACTGCAAGAATGCTTTATAACAATCTTAAGAATTTTTATTCTAGACACAAAGAGTTGAGGTATGACCACCAAAAGAAATAAACAAAACAAGCATGTTACTGAATTGTTGCAAAGCATTGCAATCATGGGATATAGTATCATTTATAGTTTGATGAGTCTGTGTTTTTGTTTCGTTTGTTTGTTTGTTTTGCTTTTTCTCCTGAATGTTGAAACAATATTGACTGGGAAAAAAATATTATGGCATTAGCATAACTAAGACTTTCTTAATTTATTTTCTTTTATATTTTATTCTGAATTTCATTTCCTCTTTCTTCTGTTAACTCTCTTCATTAAGGAAGCAGTACTGAAGAAGTTAAAAAATTGGATGTTTCTTGAAGTAAGGAAGTTCTGCAAGTGGTTTAATGGGATTTTTGCAAGGTAAAATGTGTGCCATAATTTTACCTGTTGTTATTATTTAAGATAATAATAAATCCCTCTGTGTTACAGCTGGTTGAAGATGGGAGAAACAGGCATATTTTCAACTTATTTTATGTGTCGAATTATTCTTTACTCTAAAAAGTCTTCATGAGTGGGGCACATTAGCTGCTATCAGCCAGCATTTTACTTCTAGAAAGAGTTTAATGAGAAATTCTGATAAATCAATTACAATCTTTTATAAACATATAAACCAATCTGTTCCTTAATGAAAACCTCAAATTTACTGAAAGCTGAAATACCAAATAACATAAAATAAAACTGCTCATGTTCTAATACTGAAATATTATATATTAATGTTGAACATAAAATTAAATATTAACATTTTAGGGTGATGGGAAACCTATCATCAAGTTAGAGAGCTTAAAGTATCAGATTTAATTAGATAGAAGATTTAAATTGAGAAAAACTTCAAATACAAGAATTAGCATTCATTATTTCTTGTTCATGGCTTAGCACTTTCAGCTATCAGCATAAGAAAAAATAATTTGGTGTGATCTCTGGTATAAAATTTTTAAAAAAAGGTTTTAGTCATATATTTTCTTCAAGATTAGAATTTTTGTTGAATTAAAATTATTCTCTCAAGGCTCACTTAATCTGAAATTGAAGAATAAAAATTGTGGAAAATACATTATTACTCAGATTGTTTGAATGCTTAATTACACTAATTTTTAATAGCATGTTTATTTTGAATGTGAATTTGTCTCATTTCCATATCGTAAAAATAATCCTCAATCAAATTAAAGAGACCATAAATTGAACTATACAAAATTGACTGATGTCAACTAAACCTTAAATCTCTTATTGATAAATACAGTCCAAACTGTTAAAGTTCTTAGAAGCAGTGTGATCTTTTCAGAATTTGAATATTTATTGGCAGCTATTTCTGGAGTTTTCCATAGTAAGTAACATCTATCTAAGCTATCTAATATATGTATACTATAATTTAGTAAGATAAGATCTGTCACTTTTAAAGCTTTTAAAGACAAAAATAAAGCAGAAGAAAAGGCCACAGTAAGAGAGAGAAAAAGCAAAGTTCCAGATGTAGTAGGTCAGAGAGTTGTGATGTGAAGGACTTTCCAATGATTTTGAGCAAGGGAGATGGGAGATTCTGCTATCAATGAAAAAGGCCAACAGCTAGAAATTGGGAATCTAATAGGATGGCTCTAGGTGAGATAACTGTTAGAACAAGTGTACTGTGGCTGTAGTTTGATTAGACACAGTAACAACCTTATTGGCTCTGGAATACCAAGGGTACCAGATAAAATCTATAAGCAATCAGAAAAAAACCCTTCTCCTTGCTTTGTCAAACTGCTATACTGTACCAGAGACTTGCAGAGGGGAAGCTGTATGAGGAGCAGCTGAGGTCCCTTGGTCTGTTCACTGTGGAGGAGACTGAGGGGAGACCCCATTGCAGATACAACTTCTTCATGAGGGGAAGAGGAGGGCAGGCACTGATCTCTTCTGTGTGGTGACCAGTGACAAGACCTGAGGGAATGGCCTGAAGTTGTGTCAGGGGACGTTTAGGTTAGATATAAGAAAAAGATTTTTCACCCAGAGGGATGTTGGGCACTGTAACAGGCTCCCCAGGGAAGTGGTCACCCAGCCTGACTGGGTTCCAGGAAAATTTGGACAATGTCTCAGACACATGGTGTGACTCTTGAGGATGTCCTGTGCTGGGCCAGGAATTGGACTGGATGATTCTTGTGGGTCTCTTTCAACTGAGGATATTTTGTGATTCTGTGAATTCCGTTCATTCAAGGAGTGATTGATCTTGGGCAAGACTTTCTCCATTGGACCTTGTACCTACATCTTGAAAAGTCTATGGTAGCATGAGTGAATGCAGTGATAAGTCCATCTATATAATAATACTGTATGGGAAATGTGCTGGAATACCCTGGATATATACTATACATGGATACAGTTCCCAGATATGCTGAGCTGGATATACTTCAGCGGACATCGGGAAAAAGATAACAGTATTGAGATATTCTGAAGCCATTATTGTAACTTTCTTATCGTTTCTAATTTCCTGGAAGTAGTTGCATGCAACGTGATCACTAGCAATAACATTACAGTCAACACTTAGAAAAGAAGCAGTGTGTTCTAGAAAATAATGTTTTGCGAGTACTAAAACAGGACTTAAATTTTATTACGACATGACAGAACAGGTTCTCTGTTTCACCCAGGCCTGCCTTGGTCTGAGCTGATTTTCACCTGTTTTCAGAACTGGCTGGTGTCCAGGTAATCACTGCCACACTTCAGCTATAAGGTGTGTGAATGCATCCTGTAGTCAAGCCTGACCAAGTAAAGAAGTCACTACACAAGAAATAATTGTCCTTTATGTCAATTTTTTTAGGATGAGCTGTTGTGCAACTAGCAATAAATCTAGGAATCAATTGGAAAGTAATAGACTTACAATCCACTTGGAGAAAATATAGAAAAATATACCCAAGTGGACTCTATTGTTAAGAAAGAAAACATAAACATTGTGGTTTCCCACCAAACAGCTCAGGTCATTGAATACTTCTCCTCTACTCTTTTCTTGAGAAAAATCATTAACTTTGTCATCCAGAGGAACATTGGAAGCCATAACATAATACCATAGTAGGTAGATAGAATAACTTATTTTATAGACATTCTAGGTGGTAATTAACAAGGATTTTCTTGACTTTTTTTTTTTTTTTTTTTGCGAATTGAGTATTAGTATTGTTGTAACTAGACAATATATCTGCTGTGTTTTGATTAGATTGTTATGAGTAGGCTAATTATGTCTTTCCCTCCATACATACATACATATGTTGTATTCCTTTTGCCCATTCTCAGATAAGAATCTGAGAGTGATACAGTAAAAATGTTCATTTTGTGGCATATGATACAATGAAATATCTCATCAGAGATATACAGAAACAGACTTTTTCTAGGCTGAAATAGTACAGTTCTGCAACATTTTCAATATGCTGCTCATTTCAGTTCTTCTCATGAACCAAGTCACCCTGTGGAGCTTGCAGTCAGTCAGTGTATCAGGCAGTGCAGCAGGTACAGTTAGGAAATTCCATTAAAATAACTGGCAACACAAATGTTATATCCAAGCTAAGGGCAGACTGCTGACATATGAGCTTAAAGAATGTTAAAGCAAAAAAATATAGCTTATTTCTAGACTTCTTATGCTAAATCCAAAATATCATCTATAAAATTCTAATATCACTGCTATGTCTGTGTAAATAGAAGGCTACTGACAAACAAACCAGTTACAGCTGCTTTCTGTGAAATCTATTTATTTTGAAAGCAGAATGCAGGATCAGCAGGGCTCTTCAACCCAAATTCTAATTTTTCAGGAATTACTACCAGTAGCAACAGGAAAAGCAAGCAGCTAGTTAAAAGCCTACTGGAATACAGAGTGTCATCTGTAAGGTCCATGCCTGCATCAAGTGTTTGATATATGACCATGCTAAGGCAGCAGTGATTCTGGTAAACTGGGCATGTAACTGTGCTTTGAATGACTTTCATGGATCAGCACATCTAGGCATGATCTCCAAGCAGAAGTGCTGTCATAGTGGTTTCACCAGGTGATCTAGACACACAGAGACTAACACAACAAAATTATGACCTTATTTTGTATTCTGTTAGCTGAAGGGATACAGGCACTGAGAAATTAAGAAAATAACTTAAAATTCTAAGAGAAAAATAAAGTGTGGAGAAAAAAAAGTGTGAAGGTAAAAACAACTCTATATGAGGATATAAGGACTGCTTTGCATTGAAAGGCAGAAGTGATTTAACAAAAGGGGTCTTAGATAGTGGGTGCGCTGGAGATAGAGACCCTACATACTTACATTGACAAAAGCAGGAGATGGCAAATGTCGTAAAACAAAAAATGTCTCAAGATAGCATAAAAGATGTCTATATCCAGTGTAGATACCATCAGAAGAAGCTTTAGCCTCAAGCAAGCAACAGCTGATTAAATGTAGGTGATTGAGAAGTTAACCAGAAGGTGATTTGTGAAAGAAAGGCATTGGGACAGTCATTGTATTGAGACGAGAAATTAAATTATAAAAAAAAATCAAAAAATCCCCAAAACCCATGAATTAGTCTCATCAGGTCCTCACTTAGAGGAAATAATGGGAAAATCTGTATTTGTAATAATGAACCCCTCTGCATATGATCTGCTATGAAAAATGCTATTCTGTTCTTATTTGTTTTAACCTCTTGCTGTATCACAGAATGGTTAAGGGTGGTGAGGCACTGGAACAGGCTGGCTACAGAAGCTGTGTCTGCCCCATCCATGGATCTCTGTAAGACCATGTTGGATGGGGCTGTGAAAAAGTGGTCTAGTAGAAAGTGCCACTCTCCATGGCAGGGGTTTGGAACTAGATGACTTTTTTAATCTGCTTTCCAACCCAAACCATTCTATGATTCTATGAAGATATTTTCCTGAGAATACTTTACATTATAAGAATGGAGAGCATTCCTTGCTTAACCACAGATTCAACATTTTAACAAGCTGTTATTCCTTGCTATTATGCATGCAGGCAGTATTCAAAATAGTTCTGTGTGTAAAAGCTCCGCTCCAATTTTAGATACAAATGTACATATTGATTTATACTTAATGAAATACTAAATATAGAAAATACTATGAGAACTATGAGTAAATTATTCAGAGTAAATTTGACAAACTTGTATAAAATAAATAATGTGTTGTAATTCGTGGAAACACAGTTGAACTTAATTTATTCAGAAAATGACTGAGTAGTCTTTTATGAATGTTAATATTTTCTGCATTGATATCACACATAAATTGGAGATACTATGAACATTTTACAAAATAGTAATATTACTAATATTACTTAACAATATTAATATTACTAAACAATCATAGATTGACAGCTTTCATGAAAGGCATGGGAACAAAATAATTCCTGAGAGATATATTTTACATGAAAAAGGATTCAAATTGCCCTGACATAATTACAAAGCGCCCAAGGCCATATGTTAGGCCATGTGTTAGGCCACATGTTGGCACTGTTACCATTTTTGGGGATTTTTTTGTACTGGAATGGGTAGTGGCTGTGCCCAGAAGGGTCAGTAGAATGGTCAGTGAGATGTAAGGGTGTGTATATGTGAATGCTCTGAATAAATGGTCATACTACAGCGATGGCCAAACCTCAAGAAAGAATGAAAAATTTCTACTGTAAACTAAAACAGCCATTAGAGACCTTCATTTCCCCCCATTTTTTCTCAGTCATTTGGCATTTGTGTTAAGCTTAAGAGATGAGAAAACATTTTTAACTACTCTAAGCAGACCAAAAGAGAGATAAATCTGACCTGAAAAATCTCTTATATAAAGGTGTCCTACCCTGGATTAAAAGCCTGTTTCTACATATTAGCTTTGGGATAGGAACTAAACTATGGAGAGATTAAACAGTCATATTTGTATCATTCTGGTCTACAGTGAGTACAAATCTCATTAGAGAATTTACTTAAGAATTTATTTATTATTTAATGCTGGGGCTAAAGCAGACAAATGAATCGTTTTTTAACAAGCTAATAAAAAAGAATCTATTAAAAATTAGGAATGAAAAAAGAGGATAATATTCATCACACATGTCTGATGTTTAAGTAGAGTCAGAATTCTACGTAGGCTTATGATAAGAGTAAGAAATCAAATGGAAGAGAGTTACTGAAAAATGCAGGAATAATTCTGTCTGAAGTAGACTCTGCGCTGAATAATTGGTCAACAAGATATGATTAAGTGAAGCAGTATGATGCAAAATTCCGCTGTTCTTGTTCTGCTATGGATATGCACTTTTGACCATTATTCTGGTCTCAGTAGGTCCCTGGCTTCACCTGCTAGAGCTAGTCCGTGAGTTTGTTCCACAATGCTTATACTTGTATATAGGCTAGAAGGTAAGAATAAATTGTAATATGTAACACACAGGTAGGTCTATAAACTTGATACCAACCTGAGACTTACAACACAGTAAAAAAAAATACAGAACAATAGTTCTCTATGTAAAGAACACTTCAATATCGCAGTTCAGTTATCATAACAGAGCATTTATCCATAAATCAGCACTGTAATCTACTCTTAATTGCCTTTCAAATCATGATGGAATTCCAATGTTATATATTTTATGGCACTCTACTGTAGTTGGAATATTTGTCCAAGTAGATACTAAAGCCAGAGATGTCTCAAATTTATGTCCCTATGAATATCAGTGTACTCTACACCATTCAAATAGCCATCAGTATATCAGTTTTAAATGTGGGCATGACTGAGTATAGATGCTTACAATTCTCTAAGCTTAAGAAAAAAGTAGGAGTCTAGGATTTAAAACATTTCCACAGCTTGTATGTTTACAGCTATTCTTTTGTTTATGCTTACTTCAGATTTTTGTCTATGAGTCTGAAGTCCAACCATAAAATGCCCTGTGCCCATAACAGATTTGTTTGAAAAAATTTGCAAATTTCAAGGTAACTGATGCAATTTTGCTGGAGTCAAAAAATCACGAATTTGCTGTTTAAATTTCTTGTATTTGGGTTCACATGAGTACCAATTTTTATCTGCGAAAGTTTAGCTTACCAATCTTTTTCTAGTTGGGTTAGAAAAATGGGATTTCATTCAACAAAATGACTCTCAGAGTTGTCTTTTCACCAAGTGGTCATACACTCAGGTAATATGACACGTCAGAACATATTTTCTCATTTAGTAATTAAAGAATTGGTTTTTTATATGACCATTCATCTAGCAAAATTATTTACTTTGTACAGTAATTTCAACAATCTAATAAACAACCTAAACGTACCGTGTCAAGTAGCTTGCCTATACACTTGTCATTAAACAGATGCTAAAGTGTTTTCGAGCTCTTGCCATAAGTGACTACATAAGGTACAGTAAGGGAAGAACCATTTGTTTCTCAAACACGTTGTCTGAAAGCTTTCCCTGAGACATGCTGTCCATGCAACATGATTTGAGTTTGAAAGACGATCAAGCCACAAGCCGCGGTATCCTGCTTTTCTAACACACAGTGCAAGGTTTTTTAAACTTTTAATATATTACCATGTTACTGAAAGAACATCCTTCCTGGTACCTGGCTTAGATCCTTGTCTTGATTTGGAATGTCTTCTGAGTCTCTAGCACTAAATCTGGCTTTGTGTTAAGATGCCTAGTCATTTAATGCAACCTCTTTTATGCCAGTGCACATATGCTTGGCTTCTGATGAAATATATTTTTGAATATGTATTTCTTTTGCATGACACTTTCCACTTGAAATATTTGGCAGTTGCTTATTTCATTTGGAGGTACTGCAACAATTGACTTAATATTAGCATATTTATAGGAGTGAAAGAACAGTTTTTATTTCCTCTGTCTTAGAGTGATATCAGCAACCGAATCTTTTCAGAAACATAACTTTAATTTGTAAATCCTGATATTCAGTTGTTTAATCTGGCTCTGACCCTCTCTTAGTATTCCAAGATTTCCTTAATTTCCTAAAACAAATTTAGGACATAAGTTACATATATTCTGGGTGTTGGGTTTTTTTTGGGTTTATTTTTTTTTTTTTTTTTTGGTTTTTTCTTTTGGTTTGTTTTTTTTTCTGACAACCCTGTGAATAAAACATAATGTTTCAGAAAATCAGAGAATCTGGTTGTGCACTAATGTTTCAACAAAAAAGGTATTTGGTCAAATGTTTTTGCAGAGAATGTTAGAAGGAAATTGATCAAGATAAAAAGCTTCAAAATATGGTAAAAGGAAAAAAGACTAGTTCATTAGAGGTTTGCACACTTAAAGAAATATTATTTGGAGTTTACTTATTACAAATAAAGGCCATTTATTACTGTAGCAAAGTGACTATTATGAGTGAAATCAACAACTTATATGAAGTGAATTTTTTTTAGTTTAAAACAGGTAAAAGCTATTAAGTATATGAAAAACAAAAACAAGTCACAAGTTTCAGACAAATCCTACCTATCTAGATGTAATTCTAATTCACTTCAGTTATAAGTTGAAAGCATGAAGGAATTTGCTAGTACAGAACTCATCAATGTCAGAATTATTTTTGCTTTTGCTATACCAGACACTATATGCTAAAAGAAATACAGACGTTGCAGAAAAGACTTCAGAAAATCTTAATTTAAAAACAAAACTGTCCTAACCCAAACAATTCACACTAGCATGAGTTGTTACATAACAGTTCACACTTTGTCATATTTTATTAATTAAACTTTATAAACCATCTGTGCAATGTTCTTTGCTAACAAAAAGTAAAATAAACATAATAATTTATATGTTGGTTCATGGTATTTGTGTGTATTTACACCACAAAACGGAAGCATTAATATATTATATAGGAATAGAGATACTGTAGCTATCAGGATCAAATAGGTAAGCTAAAATTTTTTAATAGATGAATGGATTGATAGAAAATCACTGTTTAAAAAACAGTCCAAAACATCTCATCAAGTTTCAGTACTTTAACTGCAACTGCCCATTTCTTAGTGTTTTTCTTATGAAGCCTAAATCTTATATAATTCAGTTGCATGTATCGTGCCTGCATATTCTTCATGCCATTTAGGTTGTCTATCACTAAACATAAAGGGAGGGAAAAAAGTAGGTTGAGAAAACTGAGCCTTATTTCAAGTTTGCATCTGAGAAGCAAAAAGAAACTTTGATGAAATCTTCAAACTCAACCTATTTTACCTATTTAGAAATTCCTCAATAGACACCTTTCTACAGTTACAACTGCTTTTAAAAATTTATTTTTCATGAATCTTTGTGATCTTCAGGGGGTGGTGTTTTTTTTCATATATGTTTTATCTTAAAAAAAAAAAAAATAGGACCAGGAAAAGTTATTGACATTTGGCTCTTATTAAATCTAGACTTTATACAACAGTTAGCTATAGAAAAACTGATATTTTCTTAAGCCACATTATATGACAGCCATTTTGAACAGAATTGCAAAGACTCCTTATCGAAATTAAAACATGAGAAAGACAACTGGTGTAAATGCTCAATATTGATAAATACAGCTAAAATTATCTAGGCAGACAGAATAAATTAATTGTAGTAATGTTTCTTGCATTAAAAAAATTTCAGTCTATAATGAAATATGTCAATTTTTGCCTACAGGTCAAGTTTATTACTTATTAAAAGTTCGGGTGATGATTACAGGTATTAAATTAAAGCTGTGTTAGTGCAGTCTCCACCTGATGCTGTATATGAAATTTGAGTCTCAGTGGCTCCATCAGCACTTGGACTGTTGGAGCTCTTTCCTTATTCTGTCCTCAGCATCCTTGAGAGATCCTTGCCACAGAACAGCCTGTTTCTGGATGCTCACAGAGTTTGGGCTGCTCCCAGACAACAGCCAGTCCCAAATTTTCAGTTATTTTCTTCTAATGTTAATGCTTCCCCATTTCAACTAGCACTATTGTTCACTCAGCTTCAGAAAATATCAGCCTGAGTAACAGTTTAGCCACAGTGCAAACCAGTATTAATTTTCAGCAATATTGTTCCACTACTGTAAGGCATTGATATCCAAAATCTTGCCTTCTTAACTTACATTAAAGCAGACAGAAAGGTTAATGACATGGAGCTGCCTAAGTGGTGAATGGATGGACTGGAAGTTGTGTAACTTTTAGACTCAGACAGAGGAGTGGTAAATGTCGGGTGCACAAGATTTACTTTTGTACTTGGAGTAAGATACCTCCCTCATTCTGGGCATTCTGCTTTCACCTCCCACTCTGGGTCCACCTTAGCTGTTCTCTACATGGCTTTGTCCTCAGCACTATGAGAGTGATGTGATGCCAAAGTGGCAGATTCTTTTCTGATTATACTATTCCTGCCTTTTCAGAAGTCACTATTAGCTCAGCATGTTTACCACCAAGAGAGGGATGAATTTTCTTTTAAAGATGATTGGCAGTATTGATGAACTAACAGACAACCTATTCTAAGGTAAATTTGTATTTTGAAAACATTGGTCACACCACAGTCAACCATCTATTATATAATAAATAATTAATTAATTTTTTTTCTGCTAATACACATCCAATTTTTTATAATAAATATATGCAAGAAATGTAAGCATTTTAGAACTATTGGAATTTCATGCATACAACTGACTAATTAATTACATAACCAGTGAAAAGAGGTGAAGATATCAGTTATCATATTTTATTTTTTATTCATCCAAAACAGAAAGAAATTTCTTTTTTTTTTCTTTTTTTTTTAATATTTCTGGAAAAAAAATTTAAAAAGGAAGCAAAGAAGCAAAGGATAAAGAGGCAGTGGATCTTCTGTTATTACCCAACAAGGAACATGTACTGGCACGATAGAGGCAAAGTTATTGTACAGAGGCAAGTTATTTCAAAATCACCTTTTGGCTGTCTGAACATTTAAGAATTCCGAGTGTGGTATGAATTCTAATAGTGGGAGATTGAACGGATGTTATTTCATCAGAGAAAGAAGGTGTTGGAGAAGTTTAGGCTTTGATTTTATGATCAAAATTTTCTTATGAATAAAGGAGGAAGAAAGAAACATATAAAGACAAGAATTTAATAATCATGAAAACTTAATGATTTAACTGTAGAGTTACTATTAGTCAAGATGCAGCTGTTACAGAAAAAAAAAGAAAGAAAAACAACACAAAGGAAAGAATACCACTCTTACAGAAAAAAAAATTCATTAATAATGCCACAGTTAAAATATTATTTAAAATGTCTATGCCTTTATCTGGTGTTATGGTCAGCCTTCCCCAGCCCTTCTGGGGTCAAGAAAAACAAGGCACATCACCAGGCACATCAAGACAAGTTCAAACAGAGCAAGCCTGGCAAATCTTCCTCCCGAGGCCTTGCAATCTCAATACACTGCCTGTGGCCTGTAACAAGCAGTGGCAATATTCATAAATAAATGAAATGCAATACACACAAAATAAATACAACATGCTTGGGAACAGAATGGCAGTTTTCGAACATGCACGTAGAAGATTAACTCCTCAGCTTCTTCAGCATATTTTCTTTGCTGTGGTTCTTAGAAAGTAAAGGATGCACACCCTCTACTGCTCCCTCTTTTTTTAAGGAATAAACAGTTTGGGAAAAGAAGTAACAACCAGAAACACTCAACACAAGAGTACCTTAACAATATCATGTGTCACTGAGGATTATATAACTTTTTGCCTTCTGATTCAGTAACAGGTCTGGCCAAATCTCTAATAATATTGACAATGTTTGGGTTTGTTTTTCTCAATTAAAGAAGTAAAGTGTTTTTCAGCTTCTAATTTTTGTAATTAATACATCAATATGAAATTCAACAGAAAACCAAACATATTCTTGCTAAGCAACTAACAGTCTATTATGTGGTTTATATGTTTTAGAGAACAAAATCATGTTTTGAAATCCCTAAAACAATATATTTATATTTATAATGTTCATTATAAAAAATGAACTTATCTTGCTGGATTATTCTTCTATGGTTACCTACATTTTCACATTATCTCAGCTTCAGGGAAATAACCCTGAATAGGGTTGAAAATAATAATAATAATAATAATCCCTGAGTAAGACTTGAAAATCACTTCCAGTCTTGTCATAAGTCCAGGGTCAGAGAAACTATTGCATTTTTATTAACTTTGATCCCTTTTGGAAAAGCACTACTGCTTCCCAAAACATTGATTCAGAAATTTTTTTTTAAAATTCAGATTTTAAAATGAAGGTGTGGGGAAACCAGAAAATTAAGAATAAAACCAAAACCCATCAAGCAATATTTTCCTAATTTCTCACAAAACACAAGATCAGAATTCTCTGACAATTACCAAAGGGATTAATTATTTTAAAGATTACTTTTACTTTTGAGTCTGCTCACAAGACCAATTGACTGCTTTGTCATCTTAACATGCCCCATGATTATTTTTCTTATTTATTTCCAAATGAAAATGCATACTGTATTTTGAAGAAGAAGTACAAGGAATGAAGAAAACAACAGTTCAATCTCTTCATCTTCTTTAGAAACACTGATAAGATTCAATGCTGAATGAATATTTTAGGTAGGTTTTGTAAGCTAAGGCATACATTTCCATTAGAGCAGCTGTTGAATTTTAATCTACTGATTAAAAAATGCAGGAGATTGCAGAAGAAAATTGTCAGTAATGTTTCCACCTCATGCTTGAATAAAATTTTTTGTAGGAATCATCCTCAAATATAAAGCAGACCTTAAAAAAGAAAGTTATAAAAAAAGCTTCAATTAACATACTAATGAAACAAAAGCACTTGCAAGAGTTTTACTTGAGCATTGATGTCTGCTGTTTTCTTGACAAAGATAAATGATATGGTTGGATATTTCTTTCTATTGTTTTATCAATTTAACTTCAATATTGGTACTCTGAAAAGTCTGGTATTTTATGTTCCTTAGCAGTAGAAGGGACTTAAGTGAGAAAAACAACAACCCTTCTAGATCAAAAAAGAGTTGTATTCATTGCAAAATATAAATTATGACCCTACTTAACATTGAAATTGCATTCTAAGAATATTCTTTTTTTTTTCTCAGTAATCTTCACAGTTTTAATTTTTAGTAGGGAATTCTAATACAATTTTTTTGGGGGTTTATTTATTTATTTATTTATTATCACTATCAATTGATACGATACTATTGTCTCAAAGATATAAAAAGACCCAGTAGAATTCAGCTTATTTTATGGTTTTGTAAGTAATTTTTACAATTTTTGATTGAAGTTAAGGAAATAATGTCCCTGAATCTTTGTTTCAAGATGGCATACTGCATATTTCCTGTGAGTTGCAGAGAGTGATCAAAGAGACAAAATTTAAATAAATTCAGTAGTAGTCCTAACACAGTTCGTACCAAAATGCAACGAAGAAGAAAACCAACCTTTGGCTGAACAGCATCATATCAGCTGAACCACAGCAGCTGTGTAGTCCATGTGTAGTCATTTCCTGAACACTCCCAGGGATGGGCACTCCACCACTTGCCTGAGCAGCCCGTTCCAATGTCATTCCAATTCCAGTAAATAAATTTTTCCTAATGTCAAACTTTAATTTCTCCATGTGCAGTTTGAGGCTGTTTCCCCCCCTCCTGTTGCTGTGCAGCCTTGCACCAAAACTAGCATTTCCACCTGTAAATCTGGTCAGGGATTTGAAGTGAAACAAACACAAAGCATGTAAGGTGTGTCTTTATAAAATTTTGAAGGCTCAAGATTTTTTACTTTTACTTAAATATCAATTTAACTTTTTGTCTGTATAGAAGCTCTTCAACCTGCCTCTCTTTTCCATGTCTTTGGTTAACTTCAACTTGTCAGCCTTAGTAAGAGTTTCTTCTTCGTTCTGTTGCTATCTGGTTTAAAGAGGAAGAATAAATAAGTTGCAATGTGTTTTACATTAATGTGTATATTCTAACTGTTGATATTAATCTTGGGCTCCATGTGAAGAGAGTAGGTGGACTTTGATGGCTATAGGTATTTTTGCTAAATACATAACATTGAAATATCATTTCAGCATTCCATGCTTGAAGCATAATCCTACAATCACAAGGATTTAATAAGCTGTATCTGTTTCTTACTGAACTTAAGTCAGACATTGTTCATTTTCTTAATGGTATCTTACAAACATAGCATTTACATCATATTCTTTTTTCCCTGGACTAAGCTTTGAATTTATTGCTCATAAAATAAACCAATGAATGATCATTTACCAAGGTATTTTATAAACCATAAATTTGTTTTCTCTCTGTATATATACGGATTGTATATAAAGTCGCTCAATATATTCTCTTTTAATTACTGGGGTTTTTTAAATATCAAATATTTAATTTAGATATTTTTCCTTTTATATTTGAAGTAAAACAAACTTTATAATTTTCAAGAAATCAGTGATAGTTTAATAAATTAATACTAGTTATTATTTGGGAAAAAAGGAAATATACACAAATCCAAAATGGCTTTATTGTGATTTTCATAACAAACCATCCTCAGTCATAAGGCTGCATCATTTAAACAGCTCAAAGATTTATGAAATAATCAATGTTCATTTGAATAAATTCAGTTGAGTCTTACATCCACTCAAAGTGGGGGAGAAGTAAAATAAGGGAATAAACAGTATGGAGGAAGGAAAATCTTACCCAAGCAAGTGATAATTCTATCTTATTCTATGTTGTTGAGACCCTCAATTCATATTATTTTTTGTAAATCATTTTCCACGGTGCCTTTTAGGGAATTGAACCTTTGGAGATGAGTTTAAAGCTGTGAGCTGGACAACCATTCTGTGATGAAGGCTGTATGGAACTTGTTTCTATGTGCTTTTCTTTTCACTACTAATAGGCTTCTCACTGCTTAACTGTTCCCTTCTTTGGAGGGGATGCATTGCATCAAAGGTTGATAAAATTTTATATATACTGATGCTGTGCACTTTAAAATATAACGCCTTCATTAACTCAGTGCATAGATTTAAATAAATCAGAAAAGTAACACCTATACAATAGTTTTAACATCTTAGGGGTAGACAGCCATTGTTTGAGAATTGTCATAGTACTTCTAAAAATTTTAACCCTTGGTTGTTGTTATATCTGAGAATTTAAAATATAAGATTGGATTTCTTTTTGTGTTAACATGGAAGGTATCTCACAGAAATCCTGTTATTGCTTCTTAAATTCAGCCTTGGATTAAGATGCCACATCCATTCTTCAGTGCCAGTTACTGAGACAGAGTTCTTGCACTTAAAGAAAGCAGGCCATGTCTACCAGTTTTAGACAGACGCAGAACTTTTGAGATTTGATAACATATAAAATAAGATCGTGTTTTTCACTTAGCTACCTGAAATCTGTTAAATAGTATATGAATAGAGGTAATTTTTGGCTTTTAATAGTGAAGATTATTTTTAAAAGGTTAAAGAAAGAAGCTGGTCTCAGTTATATCTATTTATCACTAGCCCAGGAAAACGCACTTGGTAATAAACAGGTAACTGATGAAGTCCCATCCTGTAGGGAAAGCAATGATTAACTAGGACCCTTTCTGAAAAACTTGGAAATAATTTTGATTTACAAAATTATTAGAATGCTTAAAGCAAACTTGATTTCAAAGCTTCCAGCTAGAGAAATGAACACTCTTTCTTTTTACTATTTGATGTCAGCTCTTATTAGTTCTAAACTTAATGAACAGTGACTTAGTATTTGGTGTGTTTATCCAGATTATATGCTGTTATCTCTGTTTGGTGCTTTGCATAAGTATTTTTACTTTAATCTCTGGTGTAAAGATTGTGTGGTGTTTCAGATGCCAGTAGGGGCTAAATGCCATTCTTGGAAAGATATGCTTTTGAACTGGCAAGGAGACCATAATTGGCACTGAGAGTAAGTAGTTTTTATGTCAAGGTTGTCAAACCTATTTTGCTGCTAGCTCTTGGCCAGAATTCTACTTAATGCCAGATGGTATTGTTTTTAAATGTTCTTGAATAGAGCAGATCATTAATTCCCCCTGGATTTTCTCAGACACCTTATATGATGAATTTCCCTGCCCACATGCCTCTGCAGTCTGTGGTAGTCTATGTTATTTCTTCCTTTTGATTGTGCATGATTCATTCACATACTCTCTATAAGCTGTGCAACATAAATACATATTGTCTATCTTTTTTTGAGGTGAACATTGCATTTTTCAACATTTGCAGGCATGGTTGGCATTATTTGGACACCCAAAAGTGCACCTAATTGTCTTGGTCATTCCTACAGCTCAGCTAGAAAACACTGATATAAAACATTCTTTTGGTCCTGGGAATAGGCAGTTACCTTGCTGTGTGAAAGAGCTGGCACACGCTGGGTGGCTGTTTTCAAGTCCCTTCAACCCAGACCACTCAAGATTGATTCTCCAATGCTCCACATATTGTACATTTGCACACTGCGTGCTTGATACCAGATTGTACTAGCCAGTTCCCAGGCTTGGGACCTGTGAAAAGAGGTCTTTGTTAGAAATGGTAGAAATCAGTAGCAATGTTTCCTTTGCCAAGAAAGCATGCAGTTCATATTAATAAGAGGGCCCTGTGAGGTTGCCAAGGTAGGCATTGAATTACTTGTCACTGCTGGAGGAGTTTGAATGATTAAAACTGCTTTTTCTTTTCCACTAAGAATTTGTGAAGTAGAAATGGAAATTACTCTGCCCTTCTGTTGTGGGGGAGGCAACCAAAGAAAATGTTTCATTGTACCTAGTTAAAATAATATACCTGGCACCAATATATCTTAATTTTTAGTCCAATTTCTGTAAAGGGTGTTATATTTTATAAACCCAAAGGTTCCAAGTACAAATTTAGGACACTGGATATCACTGAGTTTGTGTACACATAACTTTCTGGCTTTTTAATTACAGTTTCTGTTCAATACCTCATGATTTCTGTTTGAAATCTCAAAAACTCTACCAAAGGTACTTGTCAACAGTCTTGAGAGCACAGTGACTTAAGAACAGCTGTTTATTAGGAGTTTTTTGTCAAGCGAGATTTAATGGAAAGAATCTGAGCATCTTGTGAAAGATAAAATGTCTTGTATAATTTTGGGATTTTTTTTTTTTTAGGTTTAAAATAAACATTTGAGCAGCACCTCAGAGTTTAGCTAGAGTTTACCCCAAGAAGGCAGAATCTGTGAAGAGCTCAGAGTACCTCTAAGAATATGCTCTGCCATAACAATATTGTCACATACTCAGTACTCAGTAAACTGTCTGTTTTTTTTGGTTTTTTTTTTTTTTTTTTTTTGGCCGGGGGGGGGGGGCAGTGGTGAGAGAGAGAGAGAGACTTAGAAAGCAGCTTCTCCTTCATTCAATTTTCTCCTTCAGATTCTTGTGTCCGGTAGGCAGCAACAGCCTTCAAAAAGGTCTTTCTCAGTTGTTGTTCAGAAATAAAACTGTGATGGGTTTCTTCCTGTAAATTTAATCTTTGTGAGCTCTACATTTTAAAATACATTTAACATTTTAAATATGGTGTCATGTCTGTGGCAAGGTCAATGAACATTAGGAAGTAAAATGTTAAAACTTTGTTGCTTTGAAGTGTGTGATACAAAAGGGGAAAAAAAAAAACAGTCTGCCCTGAAGCATGGGTGGTATCAGTTTTGGACTGTTGCCATACTGAGTTCCACTAGGTTGGTTCCAATTTAGGAGACAGATAAGTTCCTCTCATTTTTTCAGCCTCAGTGTCTGTATTGATTACCTCACATAAAATTGACAGCATGCACAATTTCATTTTTGCTTCTACAGGTTGGTTTTAGTTTGGTCATATCATTAAAGTCAAAGAAAAACATCCAAGGTTCTTTTCAATATAGTTTCATAACAGAGAACACTGATATTTTAGTTTCAAATATCATGGCATTTTGACAGGCAACTGTAAGAAAATCATACCTGTGGGTATTTTGCTACTATCTAGCTAAGTTTATTATTTCAATATTCCATTTCATCCCATCCGATTTGGGCTTGGTATACCAGTGAGAATCCTATTGTTTACAGTGAATATAAATTTAGCATCTATTATTCCTGGAGGAATTTTTGTTTGTTTATTAAATTCTTTATGGATGGCATTAGGACTTAAACAAAAGAATATTCTTTTGCTAATACTAAGCTAGGACTGCATTTACAAACAAATATATTTTTATTTCTGACTGTGTAGAATCATATTGCATTTGAATTCTATTAATTAAAAGCAAATAAACAAAAACCTGAAGCCCCTGAAGGACTTAGAAAAGTTTTCTTTGATGGCAAAAAACCTTTTACTCAAGCAGAAGCAGAATAGTCATGCATTTAAATTGTAAATGAAAAATCATATAACAGTGTTTCTTGTGGACATCCATTTCAATCTCTCTAATAACATAAGCAGCTGAAATAGCCAACTGTCATCCCAGCATTTCCAGCTACTCAGTCATGAGCCATTTTGCATACAGATACACAGAATCTCTCACACAAATTCGTCCTAGGATTTCCAAAGTTGATAGCCATTTTTGTTCTTTCATGAGACTGTAGTTTAAAAACTGTTGCTGTTGACTTCTCTTTGTCAGACGAAAGCATAATGATTCAAAAAGAGTAGATAGGTTACCCATGATAAATTTCTTTTTGTCTCAGACAAGTAAAAAGTACTTTTAAATAAGAAAAAAATGGATTTGGAAAATAGTGTCACAAATTTAGAATGTTTCTAAGATTGGTTATTCATGGTAACAGTTTTTGTACCCTAGACTATCAGCCCAAAATATTTCCACTGTTCATAAAACCTTCACAACTGGGGTCTTATTTGATGTCCTAGCAATGCAGCTGAGGGGCGGATGGTGGAAATGGCAGGGATGCTGCTAAAAACAACATTCTTTAGCTGTCTGGGAGGTAAAATGGCACAAAATGTGTGGTCTACTATTGACTTCTGGAGAGTAACTCCTTATTTCATCCTTTCAGGCAGCTGGCGCTGATGTTTTGCCTTCCCCTGTCACTGTGTGTGCACCATCACTACTCATGTTTAGCATTAACCCTAAGATTTGCCTTTTAAGATTGCTGGTCCAGAACAATAGCCTACACTTGTGTGTCCAAGATCTGCATTGAAATGTAAAGGTAACATAATGCCTACTTTTGAAACTTTCCTTGAAACAACTTTTATTACTATTAATGTATCTAGCAAAATCAGCTGTTGAGACAATGTGTAAGTTATTGCTGTTGTAGGAGTACAAGAATGTGAAGAAAGATATGAAAGAGTAATTAAAATAAGCACTGAGATAGATGCCATTAAGACTTGACATCACCAATGCTTTTAAATAGTTGCAGTTTGCTTGTCTTGGAATACTTCACTCCTTAATTATATATTATTTAATGCACACCTGGAAAGTCATCCTCTTTTTCATATATTTGAAATATATTTGGGGTTTATTAATTCTGCTGTGGGAAAACATATTCTTCTGCTAGGAATCCAGTCTTTCATCTACTAACACTGACCAACAGGCCAACTTAGAAAAAGTATATTTACTCTGGTGTCATAAATACCAAACCTCTTCCAAAAATAGAATTATTATTTTTAATTTTAATACTTTATGTGAAACATGTTAAACAGATTTAATAAACCAATAATTCTGAATCATACATTCATATTCTTAATGTTGTTGATAAATAATACATAACATCAAAGAGATTTGGTAATGCATCAGTTTAATGTATTCTTGTAATGGAAGCTCTTATTCACTGGCATTATTTTTGTAGCATGTCTTGTTCTTTCAATAGCTGTCATTTAAACATGAAAGGTTCTTGTACTACATTGCCTTAGGATATAGTTTTCTAAATAAATGATATCTAGTCTAGAGTGGTGAAGTATTGGGCAAATGGGGGTAAAATGCTTATGGAACACTGTCAGATTAAAATGGCAGTAGATAAAATCTGCCTTAGTACAGGATAAATTTAAAATACAATACAACTACTCATGATTTAAAAATTAAATTTGAAATTTTTAATTTTTAGAATCTTAAAACTATTTTTTATTTTGTTTAGTTGAATGTTTTTCAGCAGTCTTCTTTACCACTATTTTGGCAGAACTGAAGTTATTCCAAAATCACTACTGCAAGGTTAAATTTGTGTGCTAATTTGGGCTGGAGCAGTAAACTTTATTCACAGTAGCTGTGTTTTGGATTTGGGCTGAACACAGGGCTGATCATATGGAGATGATTTAGTTATTGCTGAGCAACTTTTACACAGAGCCAAAGTCTTTTGTGCTTTTAATACTGCCACGCTGGCAAGGAAGCTGGGGGTACACGGGAGGTTGGGAGGAGACACAGACAGGACAGGTGACCCAAACTGTGTATAAAGTAGGGGGAAGAAGGAGGGAGAGGGGGACGTTTGGAGTGATGGCATTGGTCTTCTTCCCAAGGAACTGTTACATGTGAAGGGGCCCTGCTCTCCTGGGGATGGACGAACACCATGCCTGTCCATGGAAGTAGTGAATGAATTCCTCGTTTTGCTTTGCTTGTGTGTGTGGCATTTGCTTTTCGCATTAAACTGTCTGTGTGTTAGCCCCGGAATTTTCCAGCTTTCTCATACTCAAGAAAGTGAGATACACAAATTACACAATCTGCAAAGTGAATGGCAAGAGTTACAACTGTAGTAAAATTAAGAAATTACTATTTTTCCTAACCTTTTTCATTTTATGAGCAATCATGAAAAGATATGAAATTAGGTCCAGTCAGAGTGAAGGTCCATCTGGATACAATTTTTTCATCCCTTCTTAGATAAACTGCTGAAGCATATTTCTTGGAAAGAATAGAAAGGAAAGACACATTACTGAATTTAACAGGAAACATGATGACAACTGGGCTTACTTAAGTGGTTAAATATACTCCAGATTATTTATTTGAAGAAAACTTTCTAATAAAAACAAAGATTAATAATGGAATTTGCATCAGCTTAAACCATAACAAAACAAATCACTGGGAACAGCTGCCTTATGGCCTGAAGACCTTCAATTAGGTCTCCTCTGTGAGATATCAGAGACCCAGATTAACATTGCTTTCCTAAATAATTAAAAATGAGAATGGAACTTGAACTACTAGGTAAAATTAATTCTTTTTGGAATTAGTAAAATATTCAAGAAATAATATTAGGGCTTGATGATCACTATATAGTGTTATAGGTGTCCCATGACTGTGTTTTATGTAAATGTAGACATGAACTGCCTTTTAAAGGAGAGTAACAGCAAGCACTGAGAAAATAAATTTGACCATTTAAATTTAATAGCATAGACACAAAGAATGAAGTAAGATAACACAGTAAGTCTCCTCATAGTTCTTGAGAGACTTTGTGTACATATGCTGGCAGGTAAACTCTAAATTAACAACAAATCCATGTGTTTTCTGTTGGTTACTGTGTTTTTTCTATGCCTATTTACCAGTGTTCTATATACAGTTTCAATACTTACTGCAGCTTCAAAAATAAAACTTCTTATATTACAAGATTTACACTTTTTAAAATTGTATTATTTTGATGGAATAACTGATGTATTGTAGAACATTCATTTTCAATTCAGAAATTAAAATTTGCCTGTTTTCCCATCCTATTTAATTTAAATAGACATATATGGAAGAGGTTTTACAGCGACTTCTCTGAGCTAGAGAGAAGTTTGATAAGGGGATCCATGTTTACCCCTGAAAGAATTTCCTACCAAGGTCACTGACACAGAAATCAAGAAAGGGAGAGGGAAAAATAAGAGAAACCCGCAACTTTCTATTCCAATAAGCACTTTGTTTGTCTCTTCTAACAAATTAGTAAAGTGTAAACTTAGGAGTTTTTTAAGTATAAAAAGCACGCATACTAGAATAAAAATGGTTTTCAAGCCTTCTGAAAATGGCATTGCTTTGTGTTATCTCTGTCTCAACTTTGACCATCTCAACTACAACAAATATAATTTAGGACATAAGAGGAAATTAATAGCAAATAAATAATTTCTTCATCTCTCAAGGCTTTCAGCAAATTTCTAGTTTGTCTACTTCTTAATTTTGAATTGTCATTTTTTTTCTTCTTGAAAGGTCTAAGGTGGTCACCATAATAGTTTACAATCTCAAGACTGTTTATACAGAAACTTTTTTTGAGAGGATTGTTGACTCTCATTGTTATTTAAACTTATTCCATGATGCTTCTTTACAAATCACTACGGCACTTTATTTCTTCTGCTGACTTCATTCTTCAGTCCTATTTTGCTCATGTTCACATTTTAGCTGTCTTCTCAGTATAGATTTGTATTTCTCTGTCTTCTGACAGATAACATTAATTAGTTAGGACTACCTCTTCAGGTGCTAATTAACCCCTTGTCTTGAAGATGACATGATCAACAGTTCCTTATTTGCCTGAATTCATACATCACTCATACTTTATTCTTCTATTTTCTTCAAGTTTGTTGTTTAATACAGTTTGCACTCTAGACAGATTGATTTGTATAAAACCAGAGTGATTTGTATAAAACCAACATGCCACTGCAAAACCATATCATTACCCTGATCATAAAACAGCAGTAAAGCCTGAAAGCCTGTATCCCACCCAACTAGGTGTGCTTGTATGGGAAAAACAAAAAAATAATTTTAGAAGGATACAATGTGAATAGAGATTATCTGGAGTATTACTGTAAAATTTTGAATTATAATAGATGTAAACATGGTACAAGCCACATATTGTAGGTGACATAAAAGAAAGAAATAATGGCAATTATTCATGCCATGTACAAACATAAGAAAAAATGAATATTTCATATAAACCTACAGAGAAGCACATTTGTAAATGTGAATAGACTGAGACGAAAAGTTGGCAGCTTTTCAAACATCAATGTTTAATATAAATTCACTGGGGTATTGTAATTTCTTTGGTTTTTAAGGAAAATGAGCCATTAGAAAGAAGGAAAGAATTTTGTAAACAGGTGCACCTGAGCATGGGCAAAGAAGAAATGATGGGTTCAAATTCTTGTTGGGGCATTTATCAAGAACTTCATAAGATCTATGTTCATGACATAGAGTTACCCCTTTGTGTTATAGTAACATAAAGAGACTTGCATTTTTGAAAACAATTAATACTAACTGCCAAAATCATGTAAACAAAACAAAAAATTAAATAATATAAAAGTTATATCATATTCTACCTGTGTTTTTGCAATTATACTGAATTAATTTACTCAAACTAATGTTTCTTTGGATGTAATTATTTTCACTTTGAGTCAGGAGACTGAGATGTTACTAACCTCTTAGACTCAAGTCTATTTTTTCTATTTTCTATTTGGTTTTGCCTTTCTAGTTGTTGTGAATGTCTGTTGAATTAATGAAGTAAAGTACTTAAAATATAATACCATATTAAAATTTGGGTGTTTTTTAAATGCCTGCTATTGGTATTATTTTTGCTTTTGTCTTGCTCTCATTACATAGAAAACAATGAACAAAATCTAATTATCCTTATATTTCTCTGATTCTCTGATTCTGATAGTTATGCCAAATGCATAAGTAACAAATGATAAATGTCATGCTGTTTAGTCACTAGAACAACATAATAAACCCACTTACAATCCTCTCAAATCCCAGTGATTTTAGCATTTATGACAATGATGTGGTTAGTCATTGACCAATAATTTAATCTTAGTATTTCAGTGTAGATGGTAGACCATAGAAAACCAATGAGTAATTTCTGGATCGAATCCATTTTTAGAACTATTATTGAGCTTTCCAGAACTTGAAGTAATATTTATCTAATCAACTGTGTAGCAATCTCCAGTGCTTATTTTCAGATTCTCTTTTAACGAGAGATTTCAAATGTTGTTTATGTAGCATAGGAGGACTGCTAAGAGAGGACAATATTGTTCCTATAAGAGTATATGCAGTTAAACATTAATAATTCTATAAAGAATCACATAACAACAGTTCAAAAAGTCAGTACAGTAGTCTTTGCATATCACCAAGAAATTCAGTCATTCAGTCATTCTTTAGGAATGCCTGATTTTTAAAAAGCTAATTTTCTTTTTCTTTTGAAAAAATTCAACTATTTTTTCATCTCCAGAAAACATTTATTTTTCCTCCCACCTGCTAGGTCATCTTGGTCTATCTAGTAATAACTACTAGTAATTGAACACTAAGACCCATATTTATTTAATGAAGACTAAGTTTATTCATAGTTAGAAAGAGCAGTACTAATGCTAGTTAGGTGATACATGGTTATAGACATAAAAGTCATTTTAGGAAAATTTATCTGAAGAAATATAAAAGAAGAAAAAAAATTCAGTCTTTTTGTAAGATTTGTAGGTAATTTTGTGATGCCTGAGAACATATTTCTGTATGCTTTGAAAGAGATATTGAGCTCTAAAAAAACCCCTCAATCAAATAAGCAAACAAACCCAACCCACAATATTTCAATGAGAGACACCAGCTTGCCTTATTTTGGCAAGGAATAACAATGCATATTTTCTTGGTGATAAATAAATCATGTTATTTATTCAACTACAGAATTAGTGACCAACTGTCTTTGCTTAAGCTTTGAATAGAAGTGGTCACTGAAAGGACCACCCTAGCTGACCACAACAGCTTGACACATGGAAAACTAAGATATTTGAAGCCATGCCTAGGACAAAGGTGAAAATCAAAGCTGAAGAGTTAGCGTCTCAATTGCCACTTCTTTAATATGAGAAGGCTTTGCATTGTCAGGTACTTGTAAAGAAATGATGGATAAAAGTAGATTTGCTGCAGAGAATTCATCATAACCATATGTCCTTTCATGGCTAAATACTTGTACTGGGATTCTACCATGTGAATGAACTACAGCTTAATATTCAAACAGCAGTGTGACCTATGCTCCTAGCCTGTCTTTTTCAGTGGTATGAAGTAATCATGCCTTAAACATATCAATGGCTTAAAAAGTTGTTATAATTTTTGTTTTTAATGTATATCCACTGGAATCCAATCCCACAGAGGTTTAATGCACGGATACAGTTTAGCTTGTTCTTCCTGTTACTTTGATTTTAGACATTTTAAGAAGTCCTGGACAATTTAAAAGTGCTACCAGTCCTGAGTGAGTTGCATACTATGCTGTATTAAATGTTTTCATCAGTTGATTCCAGCTACTGTTATAATGCTTAAAATATCTAATTAAAGGGTAACTATTACCACAGACATTTCTGTGCTCTTCGCATTGCAAATATTTTTTATCTTCTTGCAATAATGATTTCTTAGTCTCTATAAGTAAAGTAAACACAGGATAGAATATTGTGGAATATTGTGTAATTTTCATGAAGATGAATATGATGCTTTATAACATGTTTTCAGTGCAATGTAACTGACACTGAAAAATATTTCATGATAATAATAATAAAAATAAAACATTTTATACCAATGAATAGCACACAAAATGTGTATTCTGTCATTATTATAACTGTTGATTGCATTCTATTTCTCAAAAAAGTACATCTCAGCATACATCTTTCATTAATTACTAATCACAGTGCAAGCAGCAGATACTTTCATACCTGTCAGGAGCTAAGATTGGGGTAGATTATAATTGTAATTATGAACTACAGTATTTGCAAGGATGTTTAAATCTTGCATAGTATTTATTTTTTTTGATTATCCCAAATTTCATATCAAGCTATAAATTTGCTTCATATCCTTTTTTTTTTGAAAACACATGTTACAATTTAAGGGAAAAATAAAATGCAAAATGAAATGGACAAGCATAGTGTACTGTGTTGAATCAAGGTCAGCTTTCAGCAGAATACACAAATGCTTTCTACTTCAAAACCAAATTTAATTTCCTAACTGCAGCTGTTTTATTCCTGTTAGAGCTGTTCATAAACTGCATGCAGGATTTTGCTTCATTTTTTTATAGTGGAAAAAGAAAATGTGTTGTTCACTTTAGAGACAAAAGAACTGTGAACTTTTGTTAATGTCTCTTTCTGAAAACTTCTCTAGGTGAGGACAGATCACAGAAATTTATAACTTAAAAAATTCAGAAGATGCAGTCAGAATAGATGAGGGAGCAGCAATAGCTGGAGGGTAACCAATAGGGAAAAGGAAAATAGGTATGCAATTTCATAAAATGTCATATACAGACATACGTGGCTGGACAGGAAGGAATAATACAAGCACAAAGTATCTATTACTAAAAAAATATTCACTTGTTTGTATTCCTTGTTTCTTCCTCATGCCTCATCTTTGCCACCTCTCATGCAGATTCCATGTCTATTGCTGTATTTTCTGCTTCTATGTCACATTTATATTTTTCATTACTTTACCCTTCTGTTTCTTCTCATGTATTATCCTGTACTCATTAGCTTGTTCACCATTTTAGCTGAACTTTCAACAGATATTCTTTTCACTTTCAGAATTATCCCAGAATCTAATACCACTCTACTCCACATCTTGTTATCAAACCTTGTTATGTCGTGTCACGCAAAAGCTGTGTATTCAATTTGCTTCCTGAAATTCTAGATGTTGGATATTGGAGACATTGAAATTGAATAGGTCTGAAGTCCAGTTTTTAATTTGGACCTTTTTTTGTTTGTGTTATCTTCGCTATGTCATCTTTTGTTGTTGCTGCTGTGAAAAATGGGATATTTATCATACGCAATAATCTGAACAGCAGAAATTAAACATGTACCTCTTATAAAAGAGGGGATCCCAGAATACACTAAGATCAGCATCAGCATCTTGCTACCTAGCAAGAGAAAGGATAGGGTTTTCCTGGGCTGCATTAGGTGTCAGTAAGTCAAGAAAAGTGATTACTGACTTTCTCTTCACTGAGACACATCTGAAGTGCTGGGTCTAGATCTTGACTTTCCAGTAAAAGTGAGATACGGAGATACTGGAGAGATTTTAAAAAAGGGCCACAAAGATGTCCAAGTACAGCATTTTTGATTGGAACTCATATGCTTAGTTCCTCACTACAAATACAGATTCTCCTGTTATTTCTTCAACGTTGATTACATCTACATGTGATTATTACAACTAATTATTCTAAAAACTAAGTAAACATTTCAAGATAAGGGAGGAGTCTAGATGCAGGATGAAGACTAATGTAGCAGAGAAGACCTTGTGTCACTTCACAGAGGAGTTTGTAGTAGGTTTTAGCATTGAATGCACAAAGTTTTGCAATTCCATAGGGCAAGAGTATGGGCACATATTCTGTTTCAAGATCTTTGTTTTCAAATTAATTTCATGTATTTAATGGAGTGGGATCCTGCTCTCTGAGAATTTCTTTCTCCCATGACCCATAGATCATGGCTTTCATACTCCTCAGAAAATGGAGATCACAAGAATCAGAATATTTGTATTGGTCAGGCACCAGCTTTCCTCAGAAGTGTAAAATCAATCATTTGATCTGCAGGTGGAAGAAAAAGGCACTGAGCTATCTAAATTATTGGGCCATTCAAGGAATCAGTTGCCAAGGAGATTTTGGACAGACTGAACATATTGGGAAAAATTTTCACATGAAAAATGTTGATACTGATGAATTTGTTAGAAAAGATCTTCTCAGAAAATTTTCAACAAATTTAAATTCCTGTAGGCATTGGGACTATGTCTTCAGTATTCATAAGACTTTTTATAGTTTGGGTGGAACCCAAGGCATGAGCTTGGCTCCAAGAGACATGAAGAAATCAAATTCAAATCAGCAAAAATTTTTAATATTTTTCATATTGGATTAAAATAAAGAAAATAAAAATTATAATTAGTACTCTATTCAGAAATAAAAATCTCATATAACTTACATATAATTTAATAGAATGTAATACATATGTGTAATATATAGATAATGTATCTTAATGATGAGAATTTTCAATTAATTTAAAACCACTGTGGAAGTGTAAAAGACCCTAAGAAAATTATTATTAATGTGGCTTATTAAAGATTTTTTTTCCCCAGACATCAGATCATAATAGCAAAGGTCTCATCACAGCCTCAGTACTGAACAGGAACATCAGAATTTATAAGTTTATTATTATCTAAGTACTAGTACAAGCTGTGACATTACAAATACACGTAGATAGGCTTAATTGACTGCCAGGTGCCCATCAAGCTGTTTTTTTACTCCCCCTACTCAAGAGAACATGGAAAGAAAATATGACAAAAGGCTCATGGATTTAGATAAAGAGAGGGAGACCATTTATCTATTATTATCGTGGGAAAAATAGACTTGTCTTAAAGCAATTAGTTTCCTTTTTTGTCAATTAACAGCAGTGTAGGATATGGAGAAATAAAAACAAAACTAAAAACGCCACTTCCCCTAGATCTCCTCCTTTCCAGACTCCACTCCCAGCTCTTCTACATTTCCTCCCCAAGCAATTTGGGGGATGGGGGATGGGGAATGGGGGTTGCAGCCAGGTCATAAGAATTTGTCCATACCACTCCTTCTTCCCTGTGCTCTTGCCCTGCTCCACTGTGTGGTCCTTTCTTAAATATATTATTGCAGAGGTGCCACCAGTGCCACTAACTGGCTCCATGCTGGCCAGAAGAAGGTCTGTCTTAGAATTGACTGGAACTGGCTCTGTCTGACTTAGGGGCAGCTCCTGATTTCTCCTATCACAAGCCACCTCTGCAGCCCCCTGCCATCAAAATTTTGCCACGTGAACTCAATATGTCTTCTTACTCAGGACCGTACCCAGCATAGTGTTTGGATCTATAACAAAACCTCACAGGTACTGCTGGAAGATCTGAACTGGAATATTTATAAGTATGGTATTGTTCTTATTATTTTCACTGGAAGCAAGCTAGATAAGACACGTTTGTTATCTTACCCAGAAAGATCTGCAAATTGTTGGTGAGAGGTGAATGACTGCAAGATTTTTATTGAATAAATAAACAATATATGTTGCATTTATATGCAGAGTTTTTTACCAAATATAGCTGCGGCTTGCTTGTGGTTCTAACTTGTCAGAATTTTTGACTACAAATGGAAATTATCTATGTTCAGCATTAACATTTTCAACTGTAGTTTGAATAGTTCAGTGAAGATAAATAGTATCTGGAAGATGTCCAAATTTAGAGCAGTAGCCGGTAATTCTCTTACTTATAATTGAAGGTATGTAAATTAAAAAGGGGAAAAATGTTTGCAAACATATCTCGGATTTTTATAATGAATTTTGCTCTTCCTAAATACTCTGTTATCATACTTGCCATATGTGAAAAGTATCACTAGAAAAGAAAGCTGTTTCTTTTGCCAAATTTATTCATGAAACAAGATTCTTGGGTTTGGTAGCCTCTATATGCCAGACAAATAGATCTCTTTTTAAAAAATTAGTTTCGTTTTAACAATGAAAAATTTTCTATTTCTTGACTAAAACTCTCGTTGCTCTTTCTCAGAACAGGTTAGAATGTATATCTACTTTCATTTCTGTTTCTCAGAAGAATTGTAGATAAAAGATGCAGTTTTACTTAAAACAATTTGTTTGGGCTTTGTTTGTTGTATAAATTGCACTTAGATGAGGGGAATGGTTCAGTGACTCAGGTTTTGAGAAAATGCAATTTAAATGTATGTAAGAAAATAATTTCTGTTATCCTTTTTACTACGTGCATGTCAGTGCTTTGCAGATCAGAGCAGTGGAGTAGTAACATTTGCTCTTATGTTCCATAAATTGGTACAAAAGAATTGCAAAGTTGAGAATTATGTTTAGACTTTTTGCATTGTGTTTAATAATACATGGTAATAACGTGCTTCAATATGCATGGATTGCAGTAAGCATAAACTTTGCAAGACAGCTAGTGACACTTCATGCTCTTTTTCACATTCATTGGCAACATATTTCTTCAATATATGATATATAAATAATTTCAAAAATAAAAAGACTTTTGCATACAGCAGATAAGAGGTTATTGCAAACAGGCATCTAAATATACTATTTATATACTAAATATACTAAATACCATATCCCATTTTCTTGTTACCAAAGATTTTACACACCTAACTATCTAAATCCACAAGAACCAAATATATAAACTCCTATAATTCCAAAATACATTATCCTAGGGAGGGGCAGACATCCTTGGCATTATCTTCCCATTCAAAAATGATCTAAAACCTTCCAATTTTTTTTCCTCCTTCAGGCATATTTAAGAGGTAATTATGCCCAAATTATATATTTCTACAAGCCATCCTCATTTGAATTATTTTTGCTACCAAATAAGCCACAATATCTTGAGAAGTATATCAATCTGAGTAATAAAAGTCCAAATTTACTTGGTGAAATGAAATATTAATCTTTTCTGTTGCTGATGTTTCAGTGGAAAACTGAGAAAGGATAAGTACTGCAAAATTTAATAGAAAATTTTAACGGGAATTGATAATCTCCTACTATTTTAAATGCATAGAAAGGAGTACTCAGATGTAACCGAAACTGTTAAGTGTCATTAAAATAAATTTTCTGCTTTCAAGAGATTTTGAAACCGGCAACTACTGCACCTGTTGCAGCTCCTGGGCACACTAAGATTACAGAATTTTCTACCACAGTGTTAGATACACTGCCTTCATTATGCTTTAAATGCAGTATTTTATAGCACTATATATGAGTATATATTTGTGGGGTGGTGTGGTGAAAATGGTGGAATCTACAGTTGATACAGATCTCAAAAATACCTAGATTTCTATTCAAAGGTGAAAAATCATCCTTAAAACCCATAGACACTCCTAATGAAATTTGGTTTTTTTCAACTCTTATAATTTTTTCTAATCTGCTCTAAAACCTGGAGATACTTTTGAAGTGTAAGAATGTTATTTTGAATAGAAATCAAGGTTTCATTAGCTTAAGAAGTGATTTTGAAACATTTGTTTAAAAAATATATCAGCATTTTCATCTTTGAGAGTATTATATGGTTTTCATTCTTCCTGAAGCTCCATCAGGACTCAGTTTAGTCATAGATGAAGAGGAAGTGAACTCTTGGATTTGTTTATGGAAAATTTATTTCAACATAACGCATTTCATTTATAATGGAGGAAAAGTTTCCATATAATCCCTTAAAAAGGGGAGAAAATGAATATATTATTGCAATCATGTATGTAAATCAATTTAAGAAGAATTGTACAAAGATGCATAGGAATTAATTGTATTTCATAATAATGAAACATGCTTCTTGATTACAATAAAATTATATATTTGTATTTTACAGCTGTAGCTGCAACCTCTTCATGACCATGCCTAAGACTTTTGGCCATTAGTCTGCAGTAAAAATATGTCTTCTTACTCAGGACAGTACCCAGCATAGTGAATTTGTAAGTGATTATTCCAAACTTAGTGCTGGAGACAGTGTGGAAATGGAGAGATATTCACTATTCCTGTTAAAATAGTGCTGTGGGGAACAAAAATAAATTGAGAGGAAAAGAAGAGAGTACATAGACAATGGCCAGATAAGGAGATTTTTTTGACACTGTATCTAGGTCATAGCCCCAGACATACATTTTTATTCAAAAATATGTAATACAAATGCAGGAAAATTATTTGAAGAACTGTAATTGGAAAACTTCCTCCAGGTTCAACATCTCAACTAGCTCACTGCATTCTTATTCTGGCTTTATCTTGCTCTCCTTTTCCCTTTTTGATTAGTAAGTCTTGATTGTCTTCTATGCGATCGTGTAGTTTGATAGTGGAGAAAAAAATTATGGTCTAGGTGAGAAAAGTGATATAATTAAGAAAAATAAATTGCTAGACAGCTAAAAAAGTCTACTTTAAACACCAGAGGCTGAGAGCAACTTTATATTTGTCTTTCTGCCTTACTGTTTGCTAACAATTTTCTAATCGCTAGACAATCATCTGCTAGCGCCTGAAACATTACCTTTACATAGAAATTTTAAAAGAGAAAAGATAACACTCTCTTTCTCTACAAAAGATATTATTATTAGCCTGTGGGTAATTTTGGAACAATTTCCCACTACTTCCAGAGATTTTGAGAAGTTTTTGAACTGATTCTCTCTCAAAACCAAAACTGTTTCTAACCATCCTTCTAGATTGCTCAAAACTACTAAACATCACTTTAAGTTATGTCCCTTGCAGGTTACATAACACTCCCTTCTGATGTACTCATTCCACTTGCATTCTTACCCCAAGCTGATAGCCCTTCATCTTACTGACTTTCAGTGACACCTAGACTTTGCCTACACGGACACGAGGAGACAGAACTGAACTTAAGCACCAAAGTTGGCCTTGAAAGTCACACAATCACAGCTGTTTCATATTTTGTTCATGAGGCTCTGTACAAGGCTTTTCTGGTGCATTATTTACCAACAGGAGCCCTGTGTTCCCAACCACTGCCTGTTTCTTAAATCATACAGGTAGTTTCTTGTTTCCCACTTGCCCTCTTAAATCATGTTGCAGAACTACAGAAGCAGGCAGGGCTATTAAAATTCCAAATAATCCTTGATGCCCAATGTTTTTCTTAGACAATTGAACAGTAATAATATTCTGACTTTTTATATATAAACAAAAGGGGGGATTAATAAAATCTATTTAAAATGTGAACCTAATTTTTAAATTAAAACATCTCAAAGGAATATATTGCCTATAGATCTGAAGTTTTTAGGCTATTACTGAAGAAAGATTCTTACAATGAATAAAACACTATTTATTCTACCTAGAAGAAGAAGTGTAGAGTATACCTCTGTATAAAGCTGTGCTGCCATGAGGAAATATAATATTCTTTTACATACAATGTAACAATAAAATTAAAACTGAAATTTCCAAAATTTGAATTAAGAAAAATAGTAAATATGGGAGACAACACATGAAAGCTTTAAGCTCAAACCATGTTGAAAACTGTTTGTATTTACCTACTTGATTTTCTTGCTGTCTTGGCCTCATTTCAGTATTTCACAGTCATTCACACAATCAAAATATATTACAGAGCCATCAATCCTTTTGAACTCTACGTTTATGTCCTTTCTATGCAAATATACACATCTTATGTGATTATGTATAATGCACCCCAATAAACAGGACTTTAACCATTGCTGGTAAAAGGGATTGCCTTGGCCTGCAATTCTTTTAATTTGTACAATGAAATATATTATATAATTTGTTTAATAAAATAATAAAACAACTGACTGGTGGCGAATTAAGCACTGCTTCGATGTTTCTGTTGAAACATTGTCAGTGCCACTTATGACTCATCAACGTTGTCATTAAAAAACATGTAGCATTTTTTTATATTGTGTCTTGGGACGCTATTTTGCAATTGCAACCGATGGCTGGGAAAACTGGAAAGGAGACAGACTATGACCTGAGAAGATGTAAAACCAATAAAAAATTTATTCCAGTCCTGGAGATTCACCATGAGCATCACTCTTCTCTGCTGACCTGGCCAATACCTCTTGTAGTGTGCTTATTTCCCATCCCCATGGCAGGACTGGCACCACTGATTTTAGGACAAAAAACCACACTGGCAAGAGAAAATAACACCTAGAGAAACAGATAAATGGTAATTTTTTTTTTTTTTTTTTTTTTCTTGAGAGACATAAATGTGTTTTTAATGCAACTCCTTTTTTATGCCAGATGCTGAGTGGAAATATTACCTTATCTGGGCTAGAGATAAATGTGAAATTTTCTGTTCAGTCTCCTAAAGTTTTAATTAAGCTGAAAATTGTATTTTCAATTTTTATATTGTCTTTTATCCACATTAATATTCTGCATACATATATGCCTTTTACTGATATTACATCATTGTAATATTTATCCATCTCATCTTTCTTTAGGAATCTGCTGTTGATTTACCTTTAAATATGATGTTAGGAACTCAGGCTCTTCCCTACTGTTCTTCCTCTACCACACCCCTCATCCATCATAATTTTTAATGTGTTTTATCTGCTTTTACAAATCCTTCCATGGCAGGTGTTCATAAATCTGTTTGCTCCCAGGATATATTCTTACCCCCTAAGCTTATTAACTCGTAGTCCCTATTTCCTAAACTTACGAGCTAACAGATTTTCCTTCCCTCCCAGAAATCCATTTGCTTCAGCAATATGTATGCTTTTTTCCTCCTGTGCTGAGGTTGAAATTCCCTGTTTCAGACAGATAATCTCCTAAATGTCTCTCAGGAAGCAACAAAGAAGGAAAGCAAAGCAGTTTATTTCCACAGTTGTGGATAGCAAGAATGGGGAATAATAATGAAGCAGTTCTTGTATTACTTGAAATTTAAGTTACTTGATTAGCTGGGTTTGGAATATAGAAAAAAAATATTCTATAGCATTTCTAAACTATCCAATCCTATCCATAGAAACAAAGCACAATTCCTCTTTCTTATGTAAAAGCTGCCCACAGTTTTTTAGATACGATATATGTATCAGAGGAGGAGTAGGTAGTGGTCTTAATCTGTGTTCTTTGAAAGTAAAATGATGATTGCAAGGATGGCTCAGGCAGTATCTTGAAGAAAAGTTTCAGATTTTCTGAAGTGAATTTTTTCTAATTACAGTTTTCTTCCTAAAGGTGTGATTTTTACAATGCTTTTCAAGGAATAAGAAGAAAATAAGAAAGTTCGTTCTCTAACTGGGGGAAGGGGGGAGAAGAAAAAAACAAAAGGAACAGGAGTTAGCTTGAGATGGTCCAAGGAGATAGGAATCTGGATTCAGGTGACATCATATGCTCATGATTATTCTACTAGACCTTGGTTTAGGGCACAACAGATCAGCAGCTATACCTTGACATATATATATATATATATATATATATGTTGCTTGCAACATTTTTGGACATGAAAGGATATTTCAATAAAAAAGGGAAACACAAAAATACAAAGCTAAAATTGAATAATCAGTCTGCTCCCCCCATCAACGGGGTGTGTGTGCAATTTTTTCTTTAATCTCATTTGCCTTCCACTGTCACTGAAAGAGAGATATTTCTGTAGATATTTTTAATATAAAGAGCAATGATACTACAGGAGGGAGAATGGAAGAGAAGAGACAGTGATTTGTATTGCAGCACGCCATCCTTGTGTGGTATGAAGCAAGTTATTTTAGTTTCTTACTTGTTTCAGAATGTAGGCCTATTAGATACTAAAAATGGTAAGATTACCCTTTAAAAAATTATTCATTATGTGGTATGAAGTCTTGGAAGGCAGTCTAGTAAGAAAGAAGTATACATTCCAATTTAAATAAGGTACTGTATTGTGATACTTACACAAAAAAAACACAGATAAACCCAGTTTTAATGAGCCCTTATACTATAAAAGGAGAAGAAAGCAGACAGATATATTCTTGAAATGAACTGTTAAACCAATGAGAAACAGCAAAGAAAAGACGGATTCGTTGCCTAAAATGATCTCTGCAAGAGGTGGAAGCATAAGGCATAGAAAAAAGTTTCATTTTGCTAACCTCTTTACTGTTTTCTTTTCCAAAAATTCACATGTTCAATACACATCCATGGCACTGCTGTGGATGATAAATAATACTGAAGTTTATACAGTTGCCCTTTACACCCATTATTATTCATTTGTTTTACAAAGAAAACGAGAAGATATAATTAAACATTTGGCATACCAGAGCTGGGAACTCTATTGTGTGATGACAGATACGAGACAAAAGGGAACATGTGAGGAAGTAATGAAGGGCAAGATAAAAGTAAAGTAATTTTGACTGAAATTAAATTGTACATGCAACATAAATTTCATTCAATTAAAGGAATTCAAGATTTTAACACTTATTATATCTGACTTACAGCAGGATTCCAAATAATCATCAGTTTTCTTCTCCAGCTAAAACTAAATGTTTCATTTAAATATTATAAAAACTGTATTACCATGAATATATAGATGATTATTTCAAAGTGAGATAATTTAGTTCTTTAATTTCAAAGCCATAAACATTAGATGTATTTTGTCATTAGATTTGTTTTCTTATAAAACTTAAGTAATAGAAAAATCAGTACAGTCCTGTGAAGTATTTAGATTTCACCAGAATTTCATTTTACCAGAGAAAAATGCGTCTGACAGGATTTTTCTATGCACTTCTGTGAACATGTATTCTCTAAAAGCATTATATTGAAAGATTCAAAGAAATAGTTTGGCACTTCACCTTACCAGTGGAACCATAACTAGCCTGCATTAAAAAAGCTAATCTTCCAGTAGATGAATAAAAGAAAAAAGTAGAAATCAGTTAAGCTTCCTCACAGAAGAGCATCAAATTATGAATAGTCAGCAGTAAAAAAGGTATAAAGGATCTGCGAATATAAAATGCAACACCCATAACAAGGTCAGGAATAACCCAGAGTTAAATTTAAGAGGAAAAAACTCCCTAGGCTTGTATTAAAAGCAAAAATGCTGCTCTTTCTGCATAGAGAGTAGCAGTGATATATAGTTATAGGGTAAGTGTGAAATATTCTAATCAGAGACCTATCAGTTTCTGACCTTGAAATCAAGTATCTGAATGAGTCAAACAAATAAAAGTAAGGTTAGATAAAAACTAGATGAAGACAGGTAGCTAAAATATATTATTTTGGCAAAGCTAGTAATTTCAGCTAGTAATTCCACATGTAGTACTCATAACTTGGCTCTCCTGGAATTTTCTGTCTATCCTGTAGCCAAACTCCTTATCTGAAGTATTTTTTGGTCCCTCATTTTGACTTTTGGAAGAGGTAAAATATTTCTTTCCATACATAGCTGGAATTTTGGAACCTGCAGTTAAGGAAACTTCCCAATTTGATAATTTACAGGACTCAGGCAGTCACACTCCCAGTGCCAGAGACTTCAGCTGCTGGGACTAAAGCACCTTCACAGCAGGCAGCTTCAGTGAGCCAACGAGTGCCTTGCTTGTCTCCCTACACACTTCACTCACATGCACTCAGACCAGATTTCCTACAGGTTTGACCACAGTTTTCCTTTGGCACAGTCTTAGATATCTCATTCCACAAAGCAATTTGTTCACAGCACAGCAACACAGAGATGGCTCAAGCTGCTCCTGCCAAGGAGGGACCATGGCTGGGCCAGAGCTCCAGTGCCCTTTGCTATGTAAAAGGTCAGCAGCTCAGGTCAGTCTCTTTGCTCAGAGTCCTGCCACCCAGAGCTCCATGTGTAGCTGCCCCTGCAGTGGCACACCAAGCTACTGGCACTGGCTGTATTCCTCAGCACCCCTTTCCATCCCAGTTCACGAACACCAAGGTTATCAGCAGGTTCAGAAAAACTAAACTAATTGGTGGACAAATTAATGGACTGATAATAAAAAAGATGAACTACAGGAAATAACTTGCAAAGATTTTTGATCCAACATCTAGAGGATTCCATGAAGAATGATCCGCAGAAGAAGGCTGGATTTTGTTGCTCTTCCTAAATGCCAGCTCTTGACATTTTCTGAAATACATATACTGCACCTTCTGTCTGCAAGAGGCAATAAGAGTGATATAGACCATTCATCTGACCAAATTAGGGTAGTTAACTTTCAAATTCTTAAGCATTGGTAAAACTGGAAAACATATCATCTGAAACAAACAACTGAAAAAAGGATCATCTCTTTTTCACTACAGGACATCATAGAGGTTTCTCACTAATGGCCTTTAAGTTCAAAGCACAATTAAAGAAAATAAGTTCAGAAAAAATAAAATCTATTTCCCCAATAATAATTCAAGCAGTATTGAAAATCAGATGTAGACTACAAATATTAAAAGCTAAATGCAAAATATATTTATATAATGTTTCCAACAGCAGATTTACTGATTGCCATTTAATACCATTATTCGGTAAAGCAAAGACAATTGTTTGGGTTTAAAAAGCTGCTAGGTCCAAGGCTTTTCTCTGTGACCAAGCTGTGGTTTCAGAGTTCCTTATATCTTACATGACAGTTTAAGTACAGTATGGCAGCAGAGATTCTCCCACTGGCCCAATCACTTCCCTGGGGAAACGTAGCTTGCATAAACAAAATACAGCTTTCAGTCTCAGCTGATACATAGAGTACCAAATAAGGAAACATTTTCTTAAATATTCCTGTTGTAGTGCATATTTTGGATTTTTATTACTCAATGTCTCTCTTCTTTTTGCGGCATTTGCAGAAGATTCCAATATCCAAGGCACTTGCCAGTTAAAGCAAGTGCTTTTCTCCATACTTTGCCCATGACCTAGGCTGCCTGGTTGGTTCCAGTAGAAATCCACACACAATTCATTTGTGTAGCACAATTCATTTGTGCACAATGACAGTGTTTAAGTCCTGGCTGGAGGCAAGCTGCGGACTGTACAGTCTTCTCACTTACTCCAGTGGGAACTGAATAACATTTTTGATCTGCAGAAAACTTCAGCTATTTTTTAAGGAAAATTTTTTCAAGTTATATACATTTTCTTAAAAGTTCAAAAAGGCGTAGTCACAGTAAGAGGTAAGAATTGAAGGTTAAAATCTTACTTATGCTTTCTTAGTTTCTCATTTCTGTTATTTAAATACAATCTTGTTCATAAATTTAAGAGCCTGTTAACTCAGCTTTTTAAATTTCCTCGCCTCACACATCATATTTCTAAACTCATACTATGCTATAAAGACCATCATCTAGCAACCAACGGGTTTTTCTCTTATTCTAGCTTTGCACTTTAGTAACGACATATTTTAACTGCAGATATGTATTTCTTATTGAGAAAAATAGTATTTGTCACTTGATGTAAAAAGTGAATCTCATAAAACAGATATATTTATGCATAGGCTACCTTGATTGTGTGATACACATATCATATTTGTATTTTTGGATTAAAATAATGATTCAGAATGGCTATATTGAAAATTTGACTTCTTTATTTCAGTCATTGAAATACTGTCATTTGCATATGAAAATTCCTCAAGACAAATTTTGTTGTAACTCATCTCAAAGAACATATTGCAGTGGCATATTCCATGATCTTACCTTTTTGAAGTACTTGTGATGAATGAGGGCTATAATGAATTTTTCACACTTTTTTTGAAGGAGCTTAAGTAATTTCAATCTCATTTAAGTTACTATGATTCTATTGATCCTAGGTATTTTTTATTCTTCCTACATATAGTGTTTGAAACCTTTAGAACACTTACAATATTTATTCTTGAAGCACTTGTGAGATAGAAAAGTGCAACTGATCTCATTTTAAAAATGAGAAAAGCAAGATACAAAGATGATGTGTGGAACATGAAAGTTATGTAAGTGGTCTTGAAAATCTCTATATAAATTATTCAGTCATGTATGCGGTACAAGACTGCAGAAAAAAAAATTAGTTTCAGAGTTTGAAAGCTGGATCTTATATCCTAACTACTGAAGTATTTTTCCAAATAAAGTAGTAGATACATAAGAGTAATCTTTTAAAGAGTCACAACTTCTTCTGAACACCAAGCACCAACAAGCAAAGCCAGCAAACAACATCAGGAGGCTTTAAGTCTGTGTTCTGGTTTAGGGCAAATTTTGGGAGGAAGCTTCTGAAGTGATCTCCTCAGAGAAAGCAGATTTCAGCAGCCCCTCCCAGATGGTTTGGGAGAATAATCTCCTTGGAGAAAAGTAGAAAAAACTGTTTATTCAACAAGAAATATACTCACAAACATTAAAAAAAAAAAAAAAGGATTTTATTTAACAATAGAACCTCTTGTTGTTCTGAAGAGATGGCAATTTCTGAAAGTCCTTGTCATGGGGTGTAGCTTGGCTCACTCGGTCTCTTATCAGTCCTTCCAAGGTGGGAAAATGTCGTGTCCCAGGCTCTGGTGGGCCACAGGCATCAGCTCCCAGTTTTTCCAGGTTTTCAGTCCAAAGCAAGGCTGATCACATCCAAGAAAAAGAAAGCCACAGTCTAGGGAACTTCTCTGCCTCAGCTATCTAAAAAAACTAACCAGAAGCAAATCAGAGCTCTGTCCTGCTGTCTGTGCTGCAGACAGCACAGTCCGTGAGAAGGAAAGCTAAAGCTCTTATCTCAGTGTTTTTGCATACAGCCGCCTCAGACATTCCACTGCTTCTCCTTCTTCCTGGGTCTGCTCTCAGATCTAGTTTTAGAGGTGTAGAACTTATTTCTGGGCTAAAGAGAAGGATGGGGATACAAATAGGATACATCATAAAGATACTGCAGGACAGTCTGCAAAAGGAACAGGTGTCATTCAGTTAAGTATATGAATAAATTCATTGTGCTGAATGAACACACATTTTGTACACGAATAAAGGTCAGACTGTAGAACATATTTTAGATAAAACAAATGTCTAAATAGTAATCTTTTGCCAACTATAGATCTACTGTTACCATAATGTATTTGTACAGTAAAATCAATCACTTAAAGAGTTAATCAATTCACATGATTCAGAATCTTTTTCATAGGCTTAATTCCAATGGTGTTTTTGGCTTTGGAAAAAACAAGACAAAACTTTTTAGGAAAATAATAATTACTTTTTTTTTCTAATTATGTAATTTTAACAGGGAAAGGATATCCCCCTGGATACTATTTAAGTTTGTATCACTTATCTTATTTTCCAAAGGACTGAACTTCTCTTTAGAGTTCAGTAAGCAGAAAGCCATTCCTTACTTACAGTTTTCTATATAATCCCATTGACATATACTTGTTAAAATATTAACTGTGAAGTATTTAGGCCAGATTTAAATGCAGTAATAAGTAAGGGGATTTGCATAATACTGGGCAGTGATGGCAGCTTTGAAATGCCAGCATCATTTTTCACAATTGAAAGCATAGTGCCTTTGCAAAGAATCATTTATTAATACCAAACCACTGTTTCAATAAAGTATTAGAATTTCCTGCAAAGAATAGCCCTTAGGCAGCATTCTGAAGTAATAGTGAATTGCTATTCTAATCCACAATGGAACATTTTAATAAGTGTGATAAATGACTCACAAAGGGCTTCAGATTTCAACATCGGTAGAATTAGAATCAGGCAAAGGCTGGGTCTGGGTGATAGATGTAGAGGATTTTTGTGGTAAACAGTTTGCAATGTCAGGACAATACCAGCTTATTGAACTTCCAGAGACTAAATTCCTGTCAATTTGTCATCTTGTTGCTAGCAGACATAGATATACATAGAGTAATAGACTTACATCCTTTATCAGCTGATACTATCTTGTAACTCCTGGACCACTTTAAAAAAGAGATCAGAAAATAAAACATTCAACTAGAAAGAAGTGAAAAAAAATCAAAAGACTAAATAAAACCAGAATTTTTTATTACTGCTAATATTTTTATATTGTAAGCACAAAACTAGAACAATTCCTGGTACAGATAGTACTCTCACTGAGTCACTCTGCTTTTTATAATACTTTCAAACTTCTCTGAAATTAGTCTTTTTTATTTGTTTTCAAACAAAAAAGAGAAATTATATGGTTACATTATTAATTTGTTGTAGATTTAGAAACAGTTTTAATATTTCATGTTGAATAAAATATTATATATTTTATATAATATATATATATATATAATATTTCTGAAATCAAAAATACTTTTGCTGTTTTTCTGTAGTTTTCCATATCACATCATATCAGTACTGGAGGTAATAACAGGATTTTAGTAAATATAAAAGGCAAGAGAATGAAAAACAAGACAATTCCTATATGTGACTAGAATGGTGTTGTGATTGAATTTTACTAGGCTAGGTCATACATTGAAAGTAGATCCACCTCACATAACTTTCCTTATCTAAAATTTTATTGCTGAGTGTAAATTAGTTGTTCAGGTTTCCTTTGTCATTGTGAGAAAGAGCAAGAACAGCACTTCATCTTATGTACTTGATCCTTCCTCATAAGGTACCTTTTTCTCTCTGCTCTATGCAGGAGACCTATTGTAGTCTTGATGGTTAAATTAATGGGGTAAATATTGGTAAGCTGAATCCTATTAGTAGAAAAATTTCTCTTGTATTGTCTGGTTAGGACATTATGTTTCCTTAAAAGCAAGTTAAAAGGAGGATAAACTACTATGATTTTTTCTTAACACAATGACAGGATAAATAATCTTTTAAATGACCATTAAAATGTTCACTGACTCCAGTAGTACTGATTCAGTTCTTCTGAAAATCAGTTTAATTAATTTAATCTTTTGTTAAGCAAGCCTTAAAATATTTAGCCTCCAATATTCAATATTATTGGACTGTTTCTTTATTGTCTTATAGAACATGCTGTAAAAGTGTGCAGAGAACATCAAGGAAAAACAAGTCTCAGCTGTGATGTTAGTACTAAAAGGCTAAGCAAGTAGTTTTCTAAGCCAGTTTCTAAATGGGATAAGTCATTTAGTGACAGTGGATGAAGAAGGCTGAGGTACTTAGTGCTTTTCTTGTCTCAGTCTTCAATAAACTCTCTTAGAGTTTAGAGTACAGTATCCAGTTTTGGACAAATGAGTCCAGGAAAGATTCTGATAAATTGGAGTGATTTCAGCAGAGAGCCCTGAACTGGGAAGGAGCTGGGTTACCTGTCTTGTGAGGAAAGGCTAAGGGACCTGGATTTGTTCAGCCTGGAGAAGAGATGGCTTTGTGGATACCACCCAGCTCCTTTGGAGAGGTGTTTTGCACCAGGAGGTGCTGGCTCATCATGATTCTAGTAAAAAATGTCCTCAGACTCTAGAGTATCATTCAAAATGCTATTTATTGGAGCTAATGTTATAGGAAGAGAAAATCATAGATCTTTTTATATCCCTCCAGATGCTGCAGCAATGTAAAATTCTTGTAGCACTGAACAGGACTCCAACCCATGCTCACCATGCAGTACAGACCCCATCTGTAGAGATCCTCCCTTCCATCATCCAGGCATTTAAAGGATGTTTTCACAAGGAAACAACCCTATTAGTAGTTTTCTCAGTCAAAGAAGAAATTATGCACTTATGAGAGCTTCTTGCTCCACCTTCAGATAAAGACAAGGCGGTGTTATGTTACTGGTGTAAAAAAAAACAAAACAAAACAATGGTGATAAATCTTGCTTTGAGTTTCTCTTTATACCTTGCATAAATAGAAATTATTCTGAAGAGCAAAGGGGATTTGAATTACTAAGACTGGAAAAACAGAAAAAAAAACAATGGAAATGTTAGCTATTTATAAAATACTTGTGGGTCTTTGGCTTCTTAATCCCAAAAATTTCTACTGATTTTTACTACTGCATTGCACAATACTTGGTAGGAAAAAGTGGAAGTTTAATTAACATTTAATTTCACCTTAAAGGGCACTTGAAAGAAATGCAAATTCTAACTTGGACCTATAAAATTATTTGCATTTTTTCATGTTAAAATGGACTTTTGATATGTAATTTGCATGTTACACATGTACAAATTTATATGTATACATCTACTTATATATCTGTTGATGTCCACCAAAGCAAATGGGCTCATGAAAGGAGTTAAGATTGGAAACAGGATGAGCTGTTGTGACCATGGCCTGTTTGTGTTTGTGGTCTTTAGGAACGTGTACCTGGCAAAAATCTAAGTCGGGGTCCTGAACTTTAGAAGAGTGAAATTCCAGCTGTTTAATGAATTAATGGATGAGATACCCCTTAGGGGCAGGGAAGATGATCAAAAATATCAGTTATTTAAAGACACTTCTCTTAGAGCACAAGAACTCTCCATCCTGGTCTGTAGGAGATGTACAGCCTGAAAACTGTCATGGATAAGCAAGGACCTGCTCCTCAAAATGATGAGTCAGAAGGAAATACGCAGCCAGTGGAAGCAGGGACATGTAGCCTGGGAAAAGTACAGTGGATGTGTAGGGCTGTGATCAGGAAAGTTACAGTACAGATGGAATGTGACTTGGTAAGGGATGTGAGAAATAACAAAAGAGGTCATAGAATTTCCTGAGTTGGAAGCGACCCACAAGGATCATCATGTCCAGTTCCAGACCCTGTGCAGGACAGCCCCAAGAATCACACATGTGCCTGAGAGCATAGTCCAAATCCTTCTTGAACTCTGGCAGACTTAGGTCCATGACCATGGGTCATGGGAAGGGATTCTCCAAGTAAATAAGTCAGAAAAGAAAGGCCAAAGAGAATGTACAAATGAGGGAGAACTGGTGAAAACACATGAAAAGTACTGAGACATTTAATACGTTTTTGACTTCAGTCTTCACTGGCAGCCAGGCTTCCCATGTTTCTGAAGTCCCTGAACATCTAGGTAGGGGTTAGGAGAGCAAAGTCCCTGTAATTGAGGAGGTTTGAGAATTGAAGGAACTGAATAGCCACCAAAACACACAGGGAAGCAGGAAAATACCACTCCTATTTTAAAAAGTGGAAAAAGGAAGGTCAGGGGATCTACAGGGTGATCCTCATCTTTGTGCCTGGGAAGATCATAGAACAGATCCTTATGTAAGCAGTGTTCAGGAACATGCAAGACAAAGAGGTGATTTGAGACATTCAGCACAATTTTACTAAGGGCAAGTAATTTCTCACTAATTTGGTCTCCTTCTATGATGGAGTGACTGCAATGGTTGATGAGGGAAGACCAGTCAGTGTCATCTACGTGGATTTCTGTAAGGTCTTTGACATGGTCCCATATGACATCCTTATCTCCAAATTGGGAAGACATGCTTTTGAAGGGTGGACCATTCAGTGGATAAGGAACTGCTTTGAGGGACAGAGCCAGAGAGCTGTGGTTAGTGGTTCTATGTCCATACAGAGACTGCTGATGAGTGATACCCATCAGGGCTCCACTTGGGGATGGTGGTCTTTGATATATTATCAATGATATAGACAGCAAGATTGAGTACCCCCTCAGCAAATTTGCAGATGACTCAAAACTGAGCAGTGCAGTTGACACCAACCCAACCTGAGTTCTTCCAGAAGTAAGCTGAAGTTAGTTAATCTGTTATTTCATGCAAATGTAATTATGACAAATGAGACAGTATAAACTTTGAAGTTCTACAATACAGAAATTGATCCTTTACAGCTATTAAAGAAATTTAATTAACACACTGCCTTTGTTACTTGGGTTTTTTATTGGTAGACTATTGAAAATAGAGTAAATATGTGTAAAGTGAAGATATTATTATTAAGGATAAAAATACATGTCATCCTTGCATCATAGCATCAAATTCAAGTGTAGTTCTGATGAGGAATAGTAAACCCAGAAATATCTAATATAAATTTAAATACAACAACACACTCAGCAGTACATCAGAACAGTTCTTTCCATTTGTGTGAGCATCAGAAGATTACTGAAACCTGCTTTTGCTATTTTTTTCCATGTTTGCAAGGTACCCTTTCAATGGCAGAGCCTCAAGTTTTTAAAGAAAAGAGTAAATGTAAATCTGATAGAATATATGTAGTACAGCAAGGAAAGTACTTGTGTTACTGTGTCATCATCTTAACTCAGAGTTACAATGTCAAATTTCAGTTTGGTGTTGGTGCTATTCCATTGTGATTGACACAGACTTCTCTCATTAGTATACACTTAACCATGTACTTATAAAATGTGTGTTTTGTTACTCCCAATCATATCATTGGGATTGTTCTATCAGAATTCTTAGCTCAGATGTAATGCTTTGAAATTTGGCTTTTTTCCTACTTGTACTTTCTGCTGACCAAAAAGACTTCAAGATTTTATTTTTTTAATCCTGCTCACATGACAATTTCAGCTAAATGTGTTTCATCTAGACCTTCTTATCTGTACCTCATGTACTGACATGCATTTATTACTTGACTGAAGAGATCTGATCCTCAGATTTTAAAGCTGTTTTTCTGATATTTAAATGTCTGCATCCGAGAGATTTTTTTAAAGGTGCAAACTTCTGCTGGCAGTTCTGTGCCCTTGGCAAACCAACAGGTTTCTGTTAAAATGCTTACATTCTCCATGGGGTTTTTAGTAATGCTTTATATCTTCCAGTATTTACTGAAAAATTGTACTAAATAAGATTTTCTTGCATAAAAATTGATAAATTGGGTCCTGTGTCTTGTACAAGTGTGGCAGGGATTTTTATAGCTTCTGGGAAGCTACACTTTTCAAAATCATAGACCAGGCTGCTCAGAAGCCCATCCAGCCTTTTCTTGAACACTTCCAGGCATGGGGCAACCACAACATCCTGGGCAACCTGCTTCTGTGTTTTATCCATCACAATAAAGAATTTCTTTCCGATATCTAATCTAAACATCCCTGAGTTTGCAGTCATAATCCCCTGTCCTATTAGTACATGCCATTGCAGACAGTCCCTCTCCATCTTTTTTAGAGGTCCCTGCTAGGTGTCAGAATGCTGCTATAATCTCCCTGAAGTCTTCTCCAGGCTCAATCCCAACTCCCTCAGTTTGTCTTCACAGAAGAGGTGCTCCAGCCCTCTGATCAACTTTGTACCCTGCCTCAGGACTCGCTCCAATGTGTCCATGTGTTTCTTATGGTGGGAGTCACAGAAGTGAACACAGCATTCCATGTGGGATCTCTTGACAACAGAGTAGTAGGGCAGAATCACTTCCCTTGACCTTCTGGTCATGAATCTTTGGATGCTGCCCAGGGTACAGCTGGCTTTCTGGGCTGAAAAAGCACATTACCAGAAGTGCTGAGTTTCTTGTCAAGCAACCAAGTTGTGCTTACAGGAGAAAGAGTTCAATATGTGTGTAACCAAACTTTGTATCCTACAACAATCTGCATTATCCCTGAGCAACTATTAGTGGTGGGTCATTTGCAACACCACAACTCTCAGGCAGACTTAGTGTTACATGAGATAAGGAAAAAGAGGTAATCCTGTGACGCAGGGTAATTTTCTGTTTCTTCCCACCAATGACTCAGCCCCGATGATGCTCTCCAGGGAAGCAGCAGAACAGTCCCAGCCATCCTGAGGGAGTCATATCTGCTAATGAGCCATAATGAGCTGAATAGGTACTAGCAGGATAGCCAGCTGCAATGATCATCAAGGACTCCAAAAATATCCTGTGGCTCATAGGACTACATGATCCCACTTTGAAACTCCCCGCCCTAGGTGAAGTACTGAACATTCCTGCCTGTACGTAATCTGGATATTTTGTGGTTTGGGATCATCACCACCACCACTGGACATCCAGAAGAGGACCAGACCTTCCACAGGACCACTGCTTTTGACTGCAGCCATCACTCTGACAGCACTGCAACCACTGCCTAGTCAGACTGTGACCATCACCATGACCAACAGGGGCCAGGTTGTCTCTGACTTTGTGGTTTTAAGCTAGTTTTTCTCTATCATTGCATTTATTGTAATCTTTATATTAAATTGTAACTACAACTTGAAGTTTCTGGCAAGGAATTTGTGTGAGGGTTAATTTCTCCCTCTCATTCACTTTCAAACCAGTACACCAACATACCCAAGTCCTTTTTCTCAGGGCTGGTTTCAATCCATTGTACAACCAGCCTGTATTTTTTATTGGGATTGCTTCAAATGAGATGCAGCACCTTGTACTTAGATCAGGACATTCACACATTCCCAGATCTCAAGCCTGTCAAGGTACCTCCAAATGACATCACTTGCCTTCTAGCATGTCTACAACACCACACAATTTGGTGTCATCAGCAATCCAGCTAAGTGTGCTTTCAATCCCACTGTCCATGTTGCTGAAAAAAGTGTTGAACAGTGCTGTTCCCAGCAGTGTTGCCTCATCACTGGTCTCTGCTTGGATATGACATAGTTGACCACAACTCTTTGAATGTGACCATTCAGCCACTTCCTTATCCAACACATCTGTCCTTCAAACCCACGTCTCTCCAGTTTAGAGACAAGGATGTAATGCAAGACAGTGTCAAATGCTTTGTACAAGCCCAGGAAAATGACATCCCTGGTCTACCATATGTTTGCATAAAGACATCTAAGTTGCTTCTTCAGTGAATCCAACTCGCTGACTGGAGCAGCAGACACCCCTTCAGATGGTGCTGCCCTTCAGGTGGTCCCCTGCTGGCCTGCAATCCCTTTCCAGGTTCTGGAAACTGTTACTGTCATTGGCATTAAACTGTTGGGAATGGGATGGATTGAGGTTCCCCTCCCCATGCAAGTTTAATTTCAAATTCACATGGTCTAAACAGATGATGAAACACACATAGTTTAAATTAATATCATCAAACATCTTAGTAAACTCAAAGCCTACAACATTTGGAACATTTTTTAACTTTTGGACACATCAGAGAAAATTACAATCATGTTGTTAAATATATCATTTTAGGATTGTCAAAAAAACAGTGACTTTTTTGATTATTATTATATTGAGTGATTTTAAAATTTACTAATGGAATATTCCTTTGATGATAAAACCAACAGTTCCTAATATAGAGTTGGCAGATGTTTATTCAAGGGGAAAAGAAAAAATTGTATTACATTTTCAGTTTTCTACAACCACAGACAGGATATTGGTGAGAAATTATTTATAATAACTTAAGGGAATTAGAGACTGTACCAAATAACAGGTAGTAAGGAATGGATTTCACATCAGCAGTGCATCCATGATTTATTCAGTGCAATTCTGCCATAGAAAGGTATAATAAAAAGAGAACTTACTTCTGCTGTTTATTTGATTTATTTGGTTTATTTGATTTATTTTCTTTTATGAAGAAAATTACTTTCCTATTACTCTCTTGGCATGTAAGATTAATTGATAGTAATTTAAATTATATTTCAAATATGTAATGGTCAGAATGGACAGGAAAAATAATATAAAACTCAAAATGGACAGCATTAGTAATTTATTTCTTTTTAATTGTGCCTCAAAAATGTTTTTCATGTTTCACCTGTTTCTTGAGATAAGGAACACATACAAATATCCTAAGGGTGGGTGTCAAGAGGATGGAGCCAGACTCTTTTCCGTGGTGCCCAGCAAGAGCACAAAACAGGGCAAGGGACAAAAATTGAAATACATGAAATTCCATCTGAACTTGACAAAAAACTTCTTTTATATTGGGGATGATAGAGCATTGAACAGGCTGCCTGGAAAGATTGTGGAGCCTCCTCCTTTGGAGATATTCAAAACATGCCTGGCTGAAATCCTTTGCAACCTTTTCTAGGTAAACTTGCTTTAGCAGGGGAGTTGGACCACATGATCTCCAGAAGTCCCAATCCCAACAGTTCTGTGATTTTTTTTAATTCATCAGCCTAAGTGTTTATTCCAAGAAGCTATGGCATGTTGATAAATTTGTTAGGGTACTGCAAAAAATTAATAAAACAACATAAATCTCAGAACTGTTCTGACTGAACCAGTGATATTTGTTGATCATATACTGTTTGATCTTTTCTGTCTTGAAGTGAAGAATCATGTTTCCTGGGCTGTTGGGGTCCACTCCAGCTAGCTATAGACCCTTGCCCACACGATACTTCATAGACAAAGGCAAAAGATAGAGAAGCGCTCTCTTCCACATGGGAACATTGTCCTTTATTCCAAGACACACATTAGGTGGACAAACCCATGGGAGAAAAGAGGGCATTCCCTGGCGGCAGGGAGCTTTTATACCCCCTGGGATGGGGACAGAGGGAGAGGTCCACAGCCAATGGGACACCAGTGAGGAGTGGCAAGGGGAGGGGTACCAGGGGAGAGATCACCAGGGGGTACCGGGATAGGTGAGGGAAAGACCATGTGATAGAAGAAAGGGGTAACAAACCACACAATATAACATAAGATATACAGTGCAATATAAAACTATTCTGTGCAAATTCCCAATCACCCAGTACAAGAGAACAACTAAACTGGTGCACAACATTGTAGTGGTTACATCCAAAAGATGTAACTTCCCACCGTCACATGGACACTTGGAGCTTAAATCATTATGGAATAACAGATGTCCATCAGGTTTTTCTCCTCTCTTTTTAAATTTATTATTTTAAAACTCTTCCACTAATTTTTGTTGTCCTCACAAGGTGACAAAGAAATACAGTTAATGATCTATAAAGGTTGAAGTTTATCTTGTCTAGCATGGAATCCAAATAATTCTGTAATCATAGAAACATAGAAATGTTTGGATTAGATTGGACCTTTAAAGATCATCTAGCTCCAACTCCTCTGTCTTGAGTAAGGACACTTTCCACTAGACCAGATTGCTCAGAGCCCTGTCCAACCTTGATTTTGAACACTTACAAGGACTTGAACCCTTACACAACTTCTCTAGGCAACCTATTACAGTGTGTCATCCCCTTCACAGTAGATAATTTCTTGCATACAATCTAAATCTCCCCTCTTTTATTTTAAAGCCATTACCCCTTTTCGTATCACTACAGGCCCTGGTAAAAAGTGTCTCTCCATCCTTCGTGTTACCAACAAGCTTTCCCCAGAGCCTTCTCTTCTTCAGGAGGAACAAGACCAGTTCCCTCAGGCTGTCTTCATAGGATAGGTGCTACAGCCCTCTGATAAATTCTGTAGCTGTTCTCTCTATCTACTGTAAGCAGTCCATGCATTTCCTGTACTGAGGACTGCTGGATATGGCACTCCCATTGGAGTCTCACAAGAGCAAGGAAAAGGGAAAATAAACTCCCTCAATCTGCTGGTCACACTTCTTTATGTGCAGCCTGGAATACTACTAGCCTTCTGGCCCACAAGTGCAGATTGCTGGGTCATAGCTAATTATTTCACCATGTTAAATTTATAATGAATTTTGAAGTGATTATATGAGCTTACAGTTAGTACAGTTTCTTGCATTATTTACTTTGATTGCTCTTTGATACAGAATTCATAGTTTTACTATGTTTCTTGATAGAACAACTGGAAGAAAGTTTTGTGACTTTAAGTTGATTTGACTTACTAAACTAAAATATATGAGTTCAATCAACAATTTGAAATGTTCAGAACACAATCTAAATTTAGTTTTGAGGAAATCTCTTTTCTGTGTAATCTTCAAACCATTTAAAAATTACGCAGTTAATAAACAATAAGGCTGGAAGCCAAGCCATATATCCAATTGAAATAGTGTAAAGTGAAGGACATGGCTGAGAAAATCAATGAAAATGCATTTTAAAAATTCTCAGTCTATTATATTCTTAGACATGTTCAAGTGAACATAAAGTACCTGCAAGAATATTAAATTGGATACTTTACAGTCATTCCCTGAAAATAAAAATTACTACTTTGTGAACATGAGTATGATGTTAGTTCTATATATCTTTCTTCCCTACTGCAATGTACATTCCTCTTTAAAGATATTCAGGTTGTCAGTAAATGGATTTGAAAGTAACTGATATCAGTTACCAGCAGACTCAACTTACCATATATGTATGCTTTCCTTGGTTTTCTCCTTGGCGACATGACTCCCTAGAGTATTGTCTGACTTCTTCCTTTTACTTATACACTCTTTTTCCCAAAAGACAAATTCTGAAGCTAGAGATGAAAAGTCAGGCTGGCTACAGGAGCATTAGGTCTTTCAGGATTTGTCCCTAAAGTAACATGTTCCCATAAGACTCATGCAGCAGGCTGTGTCTGGTTCCTAATTCCATCCTGCTCCCTCCATCACTCTTTGAAGAAATAATGCTGCAACTACTCGATACAACATTGAAGAACAGCATCACAGTAGCCAAAGAAATCTGTAACATTGCAGGCAAAGTAGGAATCTGACCTGTTTCCTAGGGCATTGTTCAGGCCTTTTAAGAATCTGTTTTACCTACCCTGAGTACCAAGTTTAGAAAAATGGCTTGAGATGAGGGCACCCCACAAACATTTTTAAGTGTCTTTTAGCTAGATCTTTTTTCTTTCCTCTCTTGCAGACAGTATTCAATTCTTTATGTAGTCCAATTATTGAAATAAGACTTCTCAAACACTTTTTATGAATGCTAGTGACAAAATCTTGACCTTTGAGAGGACTTGAATGAAAGTATTTTTTGTATCATTAACATCCAGATGTTCATTTCCTTGCCTATAATTATCAAGGAGCCTGTGTCTGCATAAGGCTTTGTATCTACAGAGAGAATTTTTGTATTGTGTGTAATATCTATGTCTGTCTATAGGCGTATACACACCATTAGGAAATCAAAGACATTTGAGATAAAAAAGGCAAATCTCTTGCTATCTCTATCAGCAGTCATAAGTAATTTTTATAATTATTTTTGTCACCTTTCCTTTATTTATGTATCTATTTCTTATTAATATGACAAAAATAGATACCTGAAAATATATGATATAATTAAAGAGGGAAAGTTTGCATACATTAATAGTAACCTTCCCTACATTTCCCTCTACTGTGTCCCTTGAAAATATGAAATGCAAGGATCCCATATTGCCAATGTAAATTTGGAAGCAAGATTCAGCTTTCCTTATTTTCAGCAACTGTATTATCTGTTGTCTCAAAAAAATTAATAGAAAAATTATAATATACATAAATGCAATTGCCACAATGTTGGGGCGTTTGAACTGCGTTAACTCTCTGAAGGGAATGAAAGTGCAGTTGTAAAAGCTGTATAGTACCTAAAAGACTACACTATTTAGAAAGTCACGCTCTGTAATTTTATTAAAGACAGACATAGGTTACTTGTTTGTGTTTCAAATTCAAACTCCAAAATTAAAATTCTGCATCAATCTGTTTATGTTGGGACATAAAAAATTCAAAAGGACACTATTTAAAAAATGTATATTTCCCCTCTAATTCATGAGAAAGAAATCTAGAGTAGAGCATACAGCAACTGTTAATTCAGAAAGTTCTTGCTGCTGATATGATTCTAACCCAGGTGAATATTAAATGAGATCATGAAATAGTGGAAAGGATGAGCATGTTAAAAGGGCTGTGACAGAAACCAAGAGAGACTGATGATGCAATTACCCTTCTTCTAGGCCATGTAATACTAATGTGATAAAGGCCTGCATAGTTCAACAGTAAGGATGAAGAGGCTAACAATAATTCTCAATTAAAGTAGGTTTTCTTTATGCTGGTAAAATACACTGCATCTCATTGATTAGAATGCCAAGAAAGCTCTACATTATATCATGCAGTTTGCAAAAGAAAATGCTAAGAGAGGTATTCAAATACTATTTAATGAGAAGTGAGAAAGCTAAAGAATTGAGGATAAAAGAATTGAGCAAATGTTAAGTTTAACACCACCAATATGTTACTAGAACTATAATGTACTGAATATTTATGGAAGCAGTAGATTAGTAAGGCTCCTTGAAAATCCCTCAATTGTTCCTCACAGAAAAAAATTCACATTTTGCACCTGCCTTCTTCTCTAAAAATATTTGACTTAGCGGGTATTTTTCATTTAAGAACTAATGTTTCTCAATTGGCCATTCACTTCCTGTTCCCTTTATAATCTGTTATGATTTCTAAAACTGAAGCCTCTCTTTGAGCTGATCCAGAAGGTACTATGCTGGCTGACTAGAGAAATTCATGTAACTTGAATTGTATTTTTCCTGATTTATTTTGATGAAACTGAGTCCAGAGTTAAATCTGTAGTCCTTGCTATGGCGTAAACTTGGCCCTATGTTGTACATGATTTTCACAGTTATTGTAAAACAGTTACAGTCTTAAGCTGAACCAAGAGAAGTTTTGGTTAGATGTCAGGAAAAATATTCTTCACTGAAAGAATTAAGGGGCACTGGAAACATCTGCCCAGGCTGGTGGTGGAGTCTCCGTCCTGGACAGGTTTAAAAAAAGGCTGTATGAGGCACTCAGCACCATGGGTTTGCTGATGAGGAGGTATTAGTTTATTTATTTAGGTCATAGGTTGGACTTGATGATCTAAAAAGGTCTTTTCCAACCTAGTTAATTCTGTGATTCTGTGAATCAGAATTGGTTTTATTTGGCATGAAAATCTATACTGCACTATAAGGAGCTGTCATTGTTTCACCCCAACCAGTAACCAAGCTGCAAAAAGGAGTTTTCACAGACCAATCCTAAAGCCCAGGCAGCCGCTTGCTCCACCCACACTGAGAACAGGGAAAGAATTGGAAGAGTAAAAGTGAGAGAATTCACAGTCTGAGTTTGGGACAACTTAATAGGTAAAGAAAAAGCTGTGTACACAAGCAAAGCAACGCAAGGAATTCATTCACCACTTCCCATGGGCAGGTGTTCAGCCATCTCCAGGAGAGTAGGGTTCTGTCATGCAAAATGGTGACTTGGGAAGACAAATGCTATCAATCTGAACATCCCCATCTTTATCTTCTTTTTCCAGTTTTATATATGAGTACAATGTCATACAGTATGGCATATCCCTTTGGTCAGCTGGGGTCAGCTGTGCTGCTTCTGTCCCCTCCCAGATTCTTGTGCACCCTCAGTCTACTCTCCAGTGGGATGGCGTGAGAAGCAATAAGTCCTTGAATCTGTGCAAGCACAGTTCAGCAATGGCTAAAACATCCCTGAGTTATCTACACTGTTTTGAATACAAATCCAAAATACCGCTCCATATCAGAAATTTTGAAGAAAATTATTTCAATCCCAGCCAAAACTGCCACAGATGCAATACTCTACTATCCTTTCTTACAATGAACTTTGGAGAGGTTTCCATTATTTGAATCAAAGTTTAACGAATATAGTGGGGTTTTCTTTCTAAAGGTGATGCTACCATACCTTGATTTATCAATGCATCAGTCTTGAAATTCAACATTGGGTAGCTTTTTTTTTCTTACACTGTTGTCACAAACCTTCTGACAAAATAAGTATATACCAGTTTTGGACAAGTACTTTTGAATGACCTGCAGTTCATCTTCAAGTGAGGAGAGAGTTTGTCATTCAAGAGGATCAAGACCATAACTCTGAAAATTATAATGATTTATTTTTAGCACTTGTATTAACTGTTAAGTATAATAGTCCTGCTTGTTTTGCTGTAATTACTTCCTGATTCTTATGTTTATTGTGTTTTATGGAAAATAATATTTTTGCACTGAGAAAACCCAATATTTAATAATGTGTGCAGAAACGGAACACTATAATACTGTATCAAAATGCAAAAGGCATCTAAATCTTACATGCTAATGTAGCTTACTGTAAAGTAGATTTACAATTTTAATTGGCCAAAGATTATTACCTTCTAATATTTCTTTGGCAGTCTAGAACTGAGTTTGGTCTCATTCCAGTTTTAATATTTATTTACACTTATTTCTTCAAAGCTGGGAGTTGTAGGTGTTGATCTGAGACTCTCCCCATAAATTAAAACACAGAGTCCAGAACATAAATAATTTTTTGCTTCTAAATATAGCAGAATCTACCCACATCATTAACAATCTGAAAAAGATAGGGAAATAAGTGGCAGGGGAGGCTGGGATGGAATTGAGAAATGTGCCCGGAACATTAAAAAAACCAAGCTTCTGTAGATCAAAGCTATCTAATGATACTCTTCACTGGTCCACCTGAAATGAAGTCTACAAAAAACTGTCATGATTAGTGACAGTCAATGTATTTTCAGCTTCAGTAAGTACAAACTGTGAGATGATGAAGGCTCTACAGCTTGTCTTTCACACAGTTATGATAAAGACATGTTTTGGAAATGTGCACACATTTTACTGTACTGCACTTCTAAATATCTACATGGATGTATTCAATTTTCAGCATCAGCTGCCATTGCCGCCAACACTTTTTTACAGATAGTGAAAATAATTGTCTGGATTGTTGCCTTTTTTGTTATAAATATCATTAGCCAATCAGCTGAGCAAAGTTGTCTTGGGTTGTCCCTGAAAAACGTTTGAATTACCTTGCTCCTCCAGAAGCAGCTGTTTTGAGGATATGCTGACAATCTTTGTTATGACTCTACAGAATCCTTTGATTGAGGGAAAGAAGCACATGTAAATTTTCTCTAAAGTCAAGCAGAAGGAGACAGATCCTCAGTTATTCATATACAAAAAATAATATGGAAGATGATTAACTACTCATACTTTGGATCAGTGTCCTCAAGTCTAGCTTTTCACCATATTATTTCATTTTTGTGCTTCACTCAAAGGCAAAATGAATATTTTCCTCAGTAAAATAAAAGGAACTAGGGTGAGTATTCATCTGTGAAAGAAATGAGGAAAAGAAATCTATGCTGAATTTCCCCTCATTTCAAATTATTTTCCAAAAGGCACAACCTGAAGCTTCCATAGACACATTAAATGCTGTGTCTAAAGTCCATATAGTTTACTTTAGTCACTACAAAAACCTCCAAAGTTAAATCTGGTGGTCTGAGGATCTATGAGTGGAGTAAACCTTGGATCTGGTAAATATCTATGTACAATGTGTGCTTTACTGACAGATTTTTAGGAAGCAAAAGGTGGAATAGCAAGGGATTCAACATAGATTTCAAACAAAATGGCAAGAAAAAAAATAGAGTCACAGGCAAGTGCTTGGAAGACAGGAGCCAACCCACAGCAGCCATTTGCCATAGCTGTGTGTTCTAGGTGAAGCTGTGCAGAACCTTTGAGACGTCCCCTCTGTAAGATCAGGGATGACATTGTGTATAAGTATTTTGGATTACTCAGGCAAATACTTAGAAGAGCAAACCATCAGACACTGGAAAGTTCTTAAAAAAAAAAAAAAAAAATCCCAAACTACTTAATATTAGAATGTGCCTCCAGCATGGTTCAGGAACACAGCTAATGTGGTTGGGAGAGATCTGGGAAAGAAAATGGGAAAGATTTAAGCCTGTATACATTGATTAATGCACTAAGCTGTTTCTGCTCTTCAAGTGATGAACATCATTAGGAATAATGCTTGCATAGACTCTATTTGTCCATGTTCCCCACAAAGAAAGGGATATATAGGTTTCTCCAGAGGAGCATCCTGTGCTTTTCACGTTGCTTAGCTGGTGGGATTTTTCTTGATTTTCAGAAGAAGTAACAGTGGTTGGGAAGTAATTAAATATCAAAGAGTAATATAATCCCCAATTATTGTCTTTGTATGGTAGTTTCTACTGCCTAGAGGGAATACTATAGTTATAGACTGTGGAAGACCAGAGTGCTTAGAGGATGGTGTTGCTCACCTCTGCAAAAATCAGACCTGAAAGGTGCATGCCTTTCACATATATCACTTCAGAATGAGTCACAAACTCCACAGAGAAATTGTGGTCCTCTCCAAAGCCCCAGAGAAGCTTCTAAAGGTCATCTGCAGGCACCAGTTACTTACACAGGCCTGCAAGCCTGCAAATGTTTAATTTCCTCAGTTTTCAGGTGGCCAGTAGATGACTACCAATATTAATTCAGTTAGAAATTTCAGTGGTTAGGAAGACTAGTTCCAGCCATATTTTGGGTTTCATGGCTATTTACAAAATAATTACAAGATCTAAACAACAAATGATAAAATTATGCAAATCATTACTCTCTTTATGTACATCCACTATGATCAGCTGGCTTCCCTGTCCATGATCATGGCCTGAGGTCATAAGGATTTTTTATTAAATACTCTTTGCAGAATTTAGATGAAGGTCTTTTGCTTCTTCGATTACAGTAATTACTGCCAACCTGAACACATGTATGGAAGCCTAATTTTCTCTAAATAAATTTTTAAACATAAATGGTTGCTATGTAACTACTAAATTCATATGAGACAGGGAACAAAAAAAAAAAAAAGGAAAAAGGTTACTCTTTATGTCACATTCTTCCCAATTCTCTTATATGGGGCTCTTCCAAAAACGTTCTCAAAATCAGGCTGAAACTGAATCATTTGTGCCAAGTAGGCCAAGGTCTGCACCTCTGCACCTACAGGGATGGCAGCTTTCCGCCAGCAGGTGCTCCTCTCCTGTCAAATCAATTATTCAAAGAGGAGAAAGGAGACTAGAGTTTCAATGCTGGACAGTTGATTCTTGGGAGAAGTAGGATGAGTCAGTGCTACCACACCAGCTTGACCTCTTCCATTCTGTCTGGCATGAAGAAAGGTTCAACGAATGCAAGCACTGCAAAGCTTTCTGCAGATCTCTTTGCTTTCCCAGATAAGGTAAATATCTGCAGTTTGGCCATTGCAGCAATGTTCACTGAATGGAAAGAGGGTTTTTTTTGTTTTAGGATGAACTAAAAGGAGTGGGGAAATTGTGCTAATGTGGTCATTGTTTAAACTTGAAACAGAACAGTTGGACTGAGAGCAATGTGGTAAAAAAGTTCATTGTTTATTCCTGATGATGATAATTTAGGAAAAAAAAAGTTTCAAAAAGATTTTGAAATCGGAGACTATACGAATATGAACAAGTGTCAATCGTGTGTTTGCACAAGAACAAAAGAAAATCTCTGATGTAAATTCAAGAATGTTCTTTTGGAATAAACTGCTTTTTGGATATAGAATAAGGAGGATATAAGTATGGAGAAAGTAAAGATTATTGTACAGTCACAACCTTTATTTTCCCTGTAGATACTACTCATTATTGAAATTCATCACATATATTTATCTACAAGATGTGTGATATAAATTGTAGAAGATAATTTATATTATGAATTACAATTTCCTTGTACAGCTCATTTTAGTGTAACCTAAGGAAACCAAGGATAGAACAAAACTAGTGCAGCAGCTTATTTCAGAAAAAGTTCTCTATAAAAAAACCTGGAATAATATATTAACAAAGAAGTTATTTAGGGGTGAATCCATCAATTCCTTAATTTGCTTATTTTTTTGAATGGTTACACTAAGTAATATCCTGAGATGGTTTTGTAATACTTTATTGTTCTAAATTAAAAGAAATTAGATACACTTAAAAGAGATGTTGTTCTACATCTTGTAGTCTCACCACTCAGAAGTGGTTTAACTTTGTCATCTCAGTTTCAAGACCTGGAAAAATTATTATAATAATAGCAGTAGCAAAAATAACAAAAAAAATTATTATTAATAAAATTATTTTATATGTATGTAAATATTAGTGCTACAATGCAAAACACAGATGGTAGATCTCTTTTCATATAACTTCACTTTCCACAAAATTTAGAAGAACTTAAAAATTATTTTTATGTTATAATCCATCTTTTAAATTGTATAATCAATTTAATAACATAGTAATTAATAAATAATATTTTAAGCATACAGTACTTTATAAGAAAAACCTCATGAACTACAATATTGTTTTTCTAAAGGAAATTAAAAATAGCATAGATCAGAATAGATCAGTACAGAAATGCCAGCTCCACCAGCAGAACAAATAAGAGAGACAGCAGTGACTGCTGTGGGCTGAGGTGACTGTGGCAGAGCTGGTAAACTGTCACTGTCTGCAGGAGCCACACTTAGGACCCTGCCAGACAAAGTCACAGCCTGCCCAAGTAACTGAACCAAACATTTCTGACCCAAGGATCCAAAGGCAGCTACTGACTCATTTGTATGTAAACATATCTGCATGTCAAACATCAAGTTTGAATGTGTTCAAGGAAAGACCATCTTCCTTCTTTACTTGCTATGGCAGAGAAAGAAAACATAAGAACTTTTCTGTCACACTCCCTAACTCAAATGACAGTTGCTATCAGCATCAAAAATATCTACTACAAACTTTAAAATGTTGCAATACCTTCACATTTATCTCACTTATCATTTGAGGCTTTTTTATTTATTTTTTGTTAGCTGACAAGCCTTAGGCAGTACACAACTTGTGTCTTCCCTAACTCAGAGGCATACCCAGTAAGTCTGATATATTATTTTTTTTTCAAAATAAAATCAACCGAGCCAGAAGAAACAATAAAACGAGAGCCAGAGTTGCAGGGAAAGTGCAGACAGAAAAAAAATTAAATTACGTTCCAGAACTAGAATGGGAGAATCAAATGGGTTAAAAAAATGATTGACAAACACTGGAAAATATTTGATAGAACAAAAATGCAATTATTAATTTTCGTAAACAACTGGACTAAGTCTCTTCTTGCAAATGCATATATAATCAGTTGGTTAATTTTCATAGTGAAAATCTGATATGATATATGTAGTTCTTACCCAGGCCTGAGACAGTGTAGTGGGGTAACAAAAAATGTGATATATGATGGATTGCAGAGATCAGTTTCTTATGTTCAAAACAGGTGTTTAATTCCTATTGTTTTAGTATAATTGCTCTTGGAATAAACTGCTGTTCCACATCAGAACCTTACTCTTTATACCAGACATATACTTGTTAAGATAAACCTGAGTTACTCACAATAATTTCTACTGGAGTTCATAGAATAATTTTGGTCATTGATGGAAGTATCATTCATTTCACTTAGATCTCTGCAATTAACCCCCAAAGCTGACCTGTAAAAGTTGTGGTCAATGGCTCTGTGTCCAGCTGGGGGCCAGTAATGTCCCCAGAACTCTGTCTTGGGACTGGTGCTCTTCAATATCTGCATCAGTGACACAGTGAGATGGAGTAGACCCTCAGCAATTCAGGTGTCACAAGCTGAGCAGTGCAGTTGATACAACAGAAGGAAGAGATGTCACCCAGAGAGGCCTGGACAAACCTGAGAGGGGGGTCCATGAGAACCTCATGAAGTTTAAGAAGTTGAAGTGCAGGATGCTGCATCTGAATTGGGGCAATCCCAGACATAAGAATAGATTGTGAGAAGAAGTCACTGAGAGCAGCACTGCTGAGAAGGACTTGAGGGTGTGATAAACATTTGAAAATTCAACATCTTTCATGGAAATAGCCATAGCTGTACATTCTTTCTCCTGTCAAGTCTATTTGAACATTCTGCAATTTGTTATTTCCTTCTGATTTAAAATAGTCCTCTAATTATCTTCAACAGCCTTATTATTTTCTACTGTAAATGCTATCATCTTTATCTGAGACATAGAGTCACTTAGGAATTTACCTCATAAGGTTATGTATTTGTAGATATATTTGAACTCAATTTTCAGTGAAAACAAATTACTAACTGCCAGGAAATGGATTAAATATATTCAGTAATCTTTTTCCACTGCAGCTCTTCCTCAGATTACTTATACTGTTCAAATTAATTATTGGATCTTGACAGTATTGATAAACAAACAATCTTGGAAATTTCAAAGACCATTCTTTAGTTGCTTTCTTATTGATGACTAGCAAATGATGGTAGCAAGCAGGATACCTGTAACAGAACAGGTGGTTGCAGGTACATAATTAAAACCCAACTAATCATTGATACTGATAATTTTTTCAGAGACAGGAAAAATTAGATTGTCTTTGCAGTTCCACATTTAGTTTGCAGCTAAAAAAAAAATAAAAAGTATTTCATGAAACAGGTAGGCAAATTACATTCAAAAATCAAATTTTCTACTTGTAAATATTTTTCAACTTAGTCACATGAAGCTTACTGTAATCTATTTTAAAATATTCTGCATAGCAATACCATACAAAGTCTGTAAAACTTTTCTTACAATATGGACAAAAATAATTCCAAATGTAAAAAGGATCATGTTTATTTAGTTTTTCAAGTGTTCATATTATGACATTTGAACTGTCAGTAAATATAAGAAAACAATTAATATTAAACAGTTTATTTCTCTAAACATTTCAGAAGACATTCTGCATGAAGAGCTCCACATTATAACCAGATTATTTTTAGTAGGTTTTATCTGAAAATTATAAATGAGTCTTGTAGAACCATAGACGCTCCCTCCTTTGTTAATAAATTTAGTTCACAACTTCTGTGAAGAACCAGAAAAAATATGGAAGTAAAAAAGGTCTCCTGGCTGATCTCACACTTGGTTATAAAAAAGAGGAGTCTTGCAAGCCATGGGAAATCCCTTTCAAAAGCGTTAATGTCCCTAGGAAATATAAATAAATAGATAAACACACACATACACAAATAAAATTAAAAAAAATAAGAACAGACTTTATCTCCTGTGCTCAGCTCTACAGGCAATTCACAACCCAGCAAGCCTAATGAAGTATATAAGTAGTAGATAGAGAAAACTTTTCTCTAACACACTTGTTTTTCTCTGTTAGAAATTGAGAATTGTTTTTTTTTATTTGAAAAACCTATCTACAACTGTTTTCACTTTGGTTGAACTCTGGCCTATTTGCCAATCACTCAGCAAATACAATTATATTTTATGTATTATTTTGGAAATATACATTTTTATGTTCAAAACAATTTTTTTCTGCAAAATTTAGTTCTAATATTGTTTCCTATTTAACTTAAGTTAGTAGATTGGATACTTTTTTTTTTTTTTTTAATGGCATCAAAAAAAGCAATTCATCCATTAATTTTACATTAATGTTTCCAGTTTGGTCGCAATACATGTCAAGAAACATACTAGGGAAACATACAATTTGCATTTTTATAAAAATAAGGTTTTTTTCCTTTAAAAAACATGAAAATAGTTTCTGAATCATGTAGTTATAATATTTTCTTTATTTCTTACTGAATACAATGGCAGATATTATATAATTCATTTTAACATTTCTACCTGTCCTTCAGCATTCTTCTACACAAAAAGCTGAATTTCAGTGATTTCTGATGTTTCTGATTTTTCTGTGTTTCTGTAAAAGATAGCTCTTGTCTTCAGGACAAGCCGATTTACAATCCTCTAATACTATAAGAAATACTGCTATGCATGAAATGCATTGCAATATTTTGTTGAAATTCAGTATAAAAATACATCATCACAGATGCCTCAGAAAAACATAAGTTAAATAGATAAAATACTGCTTTCAAGTGGAAGATGAAATAATAAAAAGTGGTGTCCAAATCAAATAAGTGATCTTCTTACTACTAGAAATTGTAGATAAATTAATTATTTTCAGGCAATCTAATAATCAATCTATTTTCTAGGTATATGTACTTCTTTCTCAAATTAAAGAATAGGAATATACTAACAACTTGACAGGATTGTGATAGGTGATTTATTTGGGAATTAACAACAGAAAAATAAATGAAGGCAAAATGAATTGAAAGAATGTGCACTTCAGCTGTTGTTGTTATCTGGTACAGCCATTCCTGGAATCATTTAGACAAAATGCACATGGTTAGTAGGCTACCACCTGTACTAATTGACCACTTCATTGGGAATTAATGGTTATGGAGCATTACTGTAATCAAGGATTTATACAATCAGATTAATGTACTCTTGTGAAAACTGAACATTTGAGTTATGCTGACAGACTTTTGTAAGTGTTGTGAAACTATGCAGTGAACACTAGTGGAGAAAGGGAGAATGAAAGAAAGTCTTTTACTCATAAGCCAGCTATATTTTTGTTTTTAAAGACCAATCAATGGCGGCATGAACTTTTTCTTTGTTTGATACTGACAAACAGCAATAAATTCCTTTCACCATACATGGTGGAACAGGTACACTGCTAGATGAGGTTGAAGTTCAAAACAAGTGACTTTCTTTTTAAAATCACAGTTGTTTATCTTGGCAGAAATCAAGTTTATATGTCAGTCCATAAATTTCAAGAATAATTTCTTGTTAAACCTCACTTAGTAAGAATTTTTATTAAATCCTTCATGCTTCAAAAATGTTCTGATATAGAAGTTCAAATAGTGTTTATAGTGAGAGGTTTTCCAAAGTCTAAGCCATACTGTGATCAATTTTTAATCAAGATAGGTAAAACTTTGAAGAAAATAATTAAACCAACTTACATTATTTGCACATTTGGCCAAGTCCTAGAGTGTTTACAAACCTACTGAGATTGAATGAGTAAAGGATGAGGGAAAATTGAGCAAGAACTTAAGAATATAATAAATATAGAGATATTTTTATTTTTGTCCTGGATTCTCATGAAGGAAAAGTGCTGAAATTATTTTATATATTTATTGGCAGATATGGTGGCTGAACTTACAGTGAGGTTCACCTTGTTATAAAGGATGATGAAACTCCAGAAGGGAAAGGAGGTTGGGAAAGAGACAAGGACTCTTCAGGTACATTGTAACTATAGAGACTGCTAAATCTAAAGCTAGTGTTTTGGGAACAAAAAAATTCACAGCAATCACTGTCCAAAGGGGTAAATTTCCCATCGCTACATCACATAGAAAAGTTACTCAGGTAACGTAATAAGGATTTTTAATTACTGAAGCTAATTGGAATTTACTTGCACCTCTCCTTAACACTAAATCTAAAATACTTAAATTTATCAATTCCAATGTCTTGTTCTGATTGATAGAATGAGTTATAATGTAATTAGCATAAATGCTAAGCCAGACAGTATTTTTACTAAAGCTGGTATTGAATTTGGATACTTATGTTAGCTGATCCTTAGTCCTGAAACTCTTCAGTTTTCAAAAATACAACAATGAGGAATTTTTGATATTGGATTACATATCATATTGGATTATTGTAAAAAAGGCTTAAATGTGGCACGGTAAATTAAAAAAACTTGCATAATGTCAGAAACTTGAAGAATGTTTTACTTATTAAATGGAATGAAAAAATCCCAACTCCTACTATGGTAGAAAAAATAGAATAATAGAAGACAAATTTGTGGGCCAATATTCTAGCTAATTATGCTGCCACTTATAATTAAAAGAATTAACACAGCAATTAAAAGTTTGTGGCTGGTGCTCTGTATTTTTTACACAACACCGAACATGAAATTGTCTTGTCAATTACAATTATTAAGGTATTAACACAATGTTCTAAGGTCATAAATGCTTTAGCGCAGTAGAGTAAGGTAGACATGTGGTTATAATGTTAAGATATTACGTATAGTTTAGATTTAGGTTATTTACATTTTTAACTGGTTGTTAATTGAACTGAGTTTGTGATGAACAGGATGTTTTGATTAAGTAACATTACATGTTATGATATGCATGCCAGTGAAATAGGTATACAAAGAATGACTGCTAGTTCACATGTTCTTATTTCAACTAACTGAAATTGACTCCCAAGAGAGAACCCATGCTGGCACAGGTACCTTAGGTTATGCCCTACTTTGAATGAATCACAATGGGAACTGAAACACTCCTGTAACCTCTCTACTTATGTAAAACCACAATTTAGATTCCAGACTGATGTCTTCCCACTTTCATGACATTCACTTTCACACTTAAATACAGAGAGTCAATGGTAACTTCTTGATCCTGGCTGATGGAAGATTAACTTAGTTTTGAAGTTTCATGTGTAAATTCTCACCAACTTCTACTAATCAAAATAGCGCTTATATTTGAAGTCATGATATGTGTAACAATGTGCAACAAATTTGCAACAGAAATGGATATACCAAATAATGCCTGAATATCATTCAACAAGACATTTGTAATCTGCCTTCTGATGTCTTGTTTTCTGTACTCATTTTGAGGTTTGGATTTGTTTGTTTTCACTGTGTCTAAATAATTTATAGAAAAGCCACATCCAACTCCTTGATTATTTAGACTGTTATTTATTGTATTGTGCTCTTGCATGTTTTAGCTGCAATGAGTCATACCTTGGTTTGTCCCAGTTTTCTCCATTATAATGGTTCTGCCCCTGTTGCCTCTTCCCGCCTCCTCATTGTCAATCTCCCTGCCTCCACCCCTGCTCCCTGAAAAGTGCTGCGTCATTCCCTCGACCCCTCCTGTCCATCACTTGACAACCCATCCCCTCCCTCTAGAAGCTTCTACCTGGGGTGTCGAGTGATTGGTTCAGGCACCAGGGTCCCTCCCCCGAATTACCCTTGTTGGTTTCCCTAGGTGTCTGAGTCGCTGCTCCCCACAGCCCTCTGTAGCCCCATTGGCAGATGGGCGAGCCCCTCCCCTGTTCTCTCCCCTGTTTATAAACTGTTGCACAGCCCCCTCCTCCGTTTTCTGTCGACTGGAATGTCTTGTTTTTTGGTCTGTCTGCTGCTCTGCCTAAATAAACATGGATTGAACCTGAGGAGGTCTCCTTCTTTCTTCTGCCTTCCATCACATTGTCTCGCCTGTGCAAGGCAAAAGCCTTCGCTGCCCTCCCAGCCTCCAGAGGAACAGGAGAGTGTCCCCCACCATCGGCTGTGCCAGAGTGAGCCGGGACAGTCCAAGTGGATTCTTGGAGGGGCACAGCAACAGTTGCTAAAGTATGTAAGCTGTTATTTTGAGTAGGACTATTGTCTGTGAGTTGTCAAAAATTCAAGGATCTTGGGAATATCCTCTCTACAGGGAATAACGGTATGGATTTCAGTTGGATGAAGGCAAGGTCTGGTTCTCTGTTGCAGGAGCTCCTATGAAATGAGCTGGAAGCCTGGGCCAACTTTTCCTTTTCTTGAAAGCTGCATTTATGCTGGGATAGTACTCCTGGTCCCCGTCTGTGCTACAGTGGAACTGCAACTGCTACTGGTTTGCCTCCCTGACCATGACTGTGACTCTGTGGTTTAACTTCCTGGCTTTCCTTCAGATTTGCCTCTTCACTGCAGTCTTACTGGATGAACACTGGAGTTTCTCTGATCTGATCCCTGTTCCTGAACCTGGTCCCAGCACAGACCTTCAGCTCAGCGTCCCTGCTTCTTGTAGGTGCAGCCATTGCTCCTTTCTACTTTGCTACCATGCTGAGCTCTCAGTTTACGTTGTCTTAACAGACAATCCTCACTTCTCTTGGCCGTTTTGTACTTTGCTCTCAATCATGCATCAATTTGTCAAACAGCTTTACATCATGAAAGTCACCTGAGAAAACAGGTGATTTGCACGTATCTGGGGGAGGTTCATAATGCAGGGGAGTAATTTTTATTTCTCACCGGGGTAAGTGGTTATCTTCTCATATTTTTGGGTGCTTGTATCACTACTGTGCTGTTCTTGCTCATGTTCACATCTCCTGCTCTGTAATCTGTACTTTTTCTCCTCTCAAGGTCCAGGTCTTCATACTTGCCTGCTCATGCAGTTCAATTTCTGATTTATATTTTAATTCCTTTTTCTTTATACATAAAGTTATGTAGGGAATGAATATTTCAATTCCAGCTTCTGAGTGCCACAAAGGAACAAAATTGCTACTTGAATTTATCCTAAATAACCTTAATATTAACACACAATGTCTAGTAATATCTCAGATTTAAAAAAAAGGAATTCCATCACCTCATAAATTAATTTTCTCTAGTAATTGTATATAGTCTTGGGGCAATTCAATTGATGTTAAGATAGAGAAAAACAATAAATTGGGAGTGCTTTGCTTCCTTTTAGAAAATTTGTTTGAACTTCTGTACTTTAATCAAGCAGGACTGGAATTACTAAAGGACAAATTTGTGAAGAAATACAAAATACCGAATAGAAACAAACTTGCATTGATTTAGTAAAAAGAGAAGAGGAAATTCTTAACCCAGTCATCCATTTAAAATTTTTCATAGCTCATCCAATAGGCTATCAGGACCAGAGCTTGAGCTCTGGTGTATATAATCATGTAATATATGTATTCTTCTTAATGTCTTTCTCTTTCCCCACCAGCAATAGGAGCCTTCTGTGATGTAACTAGTGAATATCCAGTTTTACCAGTCATATCTGGAAGAAGAGAACGTTTGTCCTCAGATCACAGAATTTGTTCATATAAAGGAACAAAGAAAAAGACCAAGTGCCAGCAATACAGCAAACTCAAGAATATCTGTGTTTCCCAGATCCTTTGAGTACTGTGGTTCTTTCATTCACTCAAGGACAGTAAAGCTTATTATTGTTCTCTTAGGTTCAATCAAAATATTTCAAAGATGATAATTCAGTGGGAGTGAAGCAAAAGGACCTGTCTGAATAGCTACTTATTATGCAGAGCTGTGGTGTCATGACTGCTTTATTTGATCTGCTGTATCTTCCAGTGAAAACTTGAAGATAAATCCCAAAAAATGGCCTAGGATAGGGGCACTGAGAATCTTCGTTTTTACATCTAGTTCTTAAAGAATTGTGGTAGGTTTCCACACCCACTTGATGAAGAGATGTAAGTGCTTCAGAATTAGGTTCAAAAGAGCCAACATCTGACCCAACTTCAAACTGCAAGGCTGTAAAATTGCCCAATGGTACCCAACAGCAACAAGAAAATGAATCAAAATTAATTGAACTGTAAAACTTTAATCACCTCACAAACTCTTTTGCTGAAGATTTTTTGTTGGTTTTTGGGGTTTTTTTGGTTTTTCATGAGCTAGAACAGATTCTGAAACTCAAGTCCCTGAGCAGCCTTAGATAGAATTGAACCAAATATATATTTTCAGCTATCACTTCAGAAGGGAAATACAGCTCAAAGTTTGTAAACTTGTATGTTTAATAATGTTAGCCCTAAAAACTTTCTCTGACAATTAATGAACATTTTAGGATTCGTCTTGTCTTTCCTGATAGATTAGTTTTCCATCCCCCATAAGAGGAGTAATTATTCTCTACTTTCTTGCCTTTCCTTCCTTACTGAGTGTGTTAAGAAGGCAAGAAATTTAGGAAACAATGAAGGATCCATGTCAAAATGCAAGAAGTCATGTGATGATGCATAAAGAAAGTTCATACTGGGACCAGAGTTGTGTTTTTTCTTCAAGTTTTTAAAAGTTCTGTTTTATTAATTGTAATGGGAGGGCTCAATTTCTCTTCTGTCCTGTCAGATTTCTAATCCACTTAAAAACTCTTAATTCTTTAAAGTTATATTAATCAATTGCTTATTTAGAATTTAAATTTACACCATTATTTCTACTTTATTTTTTTGAAATTTGAAGAGAAATCTGTAGTTTGCATATAAAATTAATTGAAAACACACTATCTATGCTATGGCAGCTATATAAAAATTTCTGTAGTTTTCATCATGTAATATTTAAGATTCACTTTTTTGTGTCAGAAGACTAATTTACAAAAATTATCAGGGGTAAAAATAAGAGAATATTATATATTACTGGAAGTCTCTGGAGAAAGAAATAAAATCTTCATAAAAATATCTGAATTTTTCTTTAGTACTTTATATGGTTCAGTTGATCTTCTAATTCTCATAATTAAGATTAAAATTATGCTAAATAAGAAGCATGTAAGTCTCTCCCAGCTCAGGATATTCTATGATGCTATGAGGCTGATCTGTTTAGTTTGAAGATTGGAAGCTGCTTTTCTGGGTTTATATTATTTACAGAGTTTATTTTGTCCACTTGTTAAAAATAAGTGTTTCTGAGAATCATTTCTGTCTCAGTTAAAAGGAAGCCAATCTTCTTTATCTAATCATTAATGTTAATTGTGCCTTTAGTTAAAATATATTTTAGTTCTTTCACTTTTCCCTTTTGTTCCTCTAAATAATTTAACAGAAGTGTGAAAGATTAATATTTCCATATAATTCAGCATCCACGTCTGTACCTATTGCTACATAACTATTCTGTATTCAAAGTTTTTTGAGAATGTTGTCCCTAGTTAGAACAATGATGAATTTTTAAAATGATAATGTAATATGAACTGACTCCCATGTATTATACAACAATAAAACTATGATGAAAAATAAAAAGAATATGATTTTTAAGCTTGTAGAATCATAACTAAAGAAACTGATTAAACTGCCATGCAGGTTGACTAAAAACAGTGTGTTTAAAGTGAATACCTAAGAATGTAAAATAAAATGTTTTATTAGTATTTTCGTATATACTAATCTATTTATCTCTTTAATTAATTTGTACTTTTGCATGACATAGAAGAATTAAAGAAGTAATTTAACATTCTGAATATTATATTAAATGGCATATTAGAGAATGTTTCCAAAGCTATTTTGTTGTATTCTGTTATTCAAAGATGATGAGTCTTTAAGCAATTTTACACCTTTTGAATTCTACTTCTGCAACTGTTTGCATGAGTTTAGTTTTCCATATTTTGCACTTCAATGATACGCCTCTGAGGTTATTAAAAGGAAAATATTTGAAAATATAAACCCAAATTATGTGCAGGTGGAATTATATTTTATTCCATGGTAAGCATGTAAATTATAGAAAAGGAAAAATAAACTTTCAAATTAATATTTCAAATAAATTTTAATTCACCATCATTGTTGGTGAGAAAATGATGGGCAAGTGAAAGATGTACAAGAGCAAAGACCTGTGTATAATCCACCTTTTTGTATATGAACCTCAGTAGTGTAGAAACTGTATGCTGGTGAGAATATAGGATAAGTTTTCAGTCTTTCCTGCCTTCATTATATTCTTTCATTAGCCATAGAATAAAGCTTGAAGTTTTTGGAGAACCCACACTCCATAGCAAATCCATAGTATAGATAATGGTGCCACACTGCCTGAGCTATGTGCACACGTTATTGCTCTTTACTAGTTCATCCTGCTTTATGAACATCCAATTTAGAAGAGGATCTTGAGCAGCAGATATGCAAATATCTAAAGTCTTTTATCTGTTTCTGTTCTTTTTTCTTTCCTTAAAGATCCCAGTTTCTATTATCAAAGACAATGTTATTATATACAATATGTATATAATTGTAGTATAATATGCTACAATCAGATAACTCTGTTCTAGAGTAATTCGGTGTGCTTAGTCTCCATGATCTGTTTTGGGATGAGTTCATATTAATTGTTAGAACAAGATTAAAAAGTCTACAGATTCATTTGTGTTATGCAGCTGATTTTCAAATGAGGTATCATTTAGGTAAATGCTCAATGAAGAGCTTTTATTAAGAAGCTTAAAACTGCTGTGTCAGGTGATAAAGGCCTTAATGTAAGAAAGATTTAAGACTGTAGTGTGATTTGTGCTGTGTAATACTTAAAGTAATGCTGCTTTATACCTCTGGGGAGAAAAAAAAGAGTGAGAGATGTGAGCTAGAAATGTCAGTGTCCTGATTTTGTACGTACTGTCTTGGATATGCAATATTTTGTCCAAATGTGAAATGAATTCTTATGCTACTCTCTGTAATTTTCTGTTTGCTTGTTTCTATTTTGATAGACAAAACAAAAGTTAAACTGCAATAGAAAAATATGAGCACAAAACAAATGTTGCATAGGATTACTAAAATTAGTTTAACTGTCAGTTTTTAATTTATCCAATACAGATATTAAAAGCTTCAACATAGGTAGGCCATAGACACGTGTGCAAAGAAGTTGTTACTGCTAAAGCTTCATCTTTACAGCATTAATAAGACAGCAACAATAACAGCAATGTATCTTGCAAGTATATACGGAAACTCTGATGAAAATTGAAGTTGTCAAAACTCCTGAATGTCGGTGAAATTTCATGCTAATTTTCTGTGTAGATCTGAAGAGAGATAGAAAAGTAGATTTCCAGTGAAATTTTACTGTGACTCTATGACGCTATTTTCAAAATATAAGCAAACATTTTTTTTGAAAACACGAACGTAGATCTATTTCAAATTTGTATTTAATGTTTGGATTCAAACAAGCATAAACCTCACTTAGGGGTATGAAATGATGGAGATAAAGCTAGGGACAATTTGTTTCCCAGAATACACTGGTTATTTGATTTCATTGAATTTTGAATGAGTTCTCACTGCAGCTCTGATCAGTATTTGTAGCTTGACACCTAAGAAATGGTTATGTATCATACAAGGAGCACTGTAGTAGTTCCAGTGCTCCTTGTACTGCTAAGGTCAGTCAACAGAAGCTCCATACAGAAGATAATCCATTTGAGACATTTTATGAATATGAATACTCAAGAAGCACATTTGCCCCAGTAGAATAAGGAGGGTAAAGATAGAGATGAATGTCATCAAAATAATAGTGATGAATTAGCCAATTTCATTGGAAGATTGAAGTCAGTGATAGATGTATGATAGGAATCAGTTTTGTGAACAGCTAATCTCTCCTGGAAAGCAGATCTATAAGACAGATAGACTATAATTTACAAGTAATTTTAGACCTAAAGCCTCCTATATATTCTCTGAGACCTGAAATAAGACTTACATGAATAAAAGTAAAGAAGAAAATGTTCTGAGTATGGAAAAAAATAGGTTTTAGAAGATTTTGAATACATCATTGCCTAGTAAATTCATTTAAAAAATAATAACATTTGTATATTTACAACCCACAGTACAGTATGTGCTATTCCTTATTGCTGAATAACAGTTAACCCTCTTGGTAAAAGCAGGTGCATATGTGTCAGTCTTATTTTGCACAGGCAGTGACCTATGAATAGATATTTATATTAAATGAAGGTATCATCTCCTTGTTTTGACAACATAGCACACTGGCAACTATATTTAAATGCCATACTGCATTTTATCCCAAAGCATTGCTATTAAAAAGGTCTGCAAGACATGATAAAAATTAAATTAAAAAATTCCTCATCCATTGCATGAAAACATATCTGATTCTAACCATACATGGAATCCCTTTGCTATCAGCATTTTACATATAGTATTACTGAGTCAATGTCACTATTTAAAAATAATGCATGTGCTTACAATATGTCTTTATTATAAACTAACTAAACCCACTAAATAACCTTTTATATAAAGTTAAAGATATTTAAGTCTAATCAAAGGATTTATAGCAATAGTTACTTAAGTATATTTAAAGTTGTAAAAATAAAATCAGCTTATGTGTACAATGCTTTTAGACAACAACAGTATGAATTCAGATGTCTATTAATACAAAACAGTCATATTTTTAACTACTTTCCGTATTATAATTACTGTCAACTATTGATCCATGACTGTGACAACTCTACATGAATACATAACTCAGGACACTGAAAATTTTTTTTCCAGTCCTTCATGGCATGAACTAGGACTCAGCTTCTGGGAATATCTGCACAATATGCAGTCAGCTACACATTCTCTCAACAAGCTAATTTGTGTTTTGGAAGTAATTTAGCCATGATGATGCATGGTATAGTATGTTATAGGCTCAAAGTGTTGAAAAAGATTATGAGTCTCATCATTCGGTATGTGATATGCAGATGGTATATGTAAGGAAGAGGTTTTCTAAGCTGAACAAAAGTATTTGAGAAGACCAAGGACATGACCTTGCTTTGGCTGCGGATGGGCTACAAAGCTTGCTAGGTTTTGTTGGGAATACTAATCTGGTAATATGGTTAGAGTACACATTAGTAACATGATCAAAGTACTGCCTTCCTGTCAGGTTCTCACACTTCCTTCTCATGAAATTGTGGTAACAGAAGACACAGCTTCTGTTATGCAAAAGGAACTATTTCACATTCCCTCACTTTAGGTCTTCCACTTTAGCATAAAGATATCATTACCTATTTGGCCAACTTAGAGAAATGTGAGGACAGCCTCTTTACTTCTTGGACAAATTTGAGCTTTTAAAGTGTCGTCAAAAATATTGAAGTCCTATGAAGTCAAGTTGAATTTAAGGCTATCTGCTGCACAGTATATGGGCACAAAGTGTGTGCTAGCTTTGCATTCCCCTGCCAAAGAGCACAAATCATCCCATGAATAGGCATTGTTACACATTGATAAATATATGTTGGTGAATATCATAAATCAAATGTACATATTTACAGAAACAGAAACGCAGTCAATCACTTTTTGTTCATTTGGTTATTGGGTTGTTGTTTGTTTTTGTTTTTTTTTTTTTTCATTTTTTGCTACTAAAGTTCTTTTAAAAAGCAAAACAAAAGTTAACAGTCTTCACATGATAAATGGAACTGCTTAAATATATCTTTAATGACTCCAAATTTCTCTTTTTTCATAAGAGATTAACTGTGAGAGCACTGGGACTATACAAATTTTGACCATGACAACTAGTTTTTGAAAGAATGATCGTAAAGTGTTTTATTATACTTGAGGATAATTTATAGTTTTGTTCACCCTGTAATGGATAGACTTATGTGATGTGAAAACCAGAGATGATTAAATGATTGGAGAAATTTCTATAACTAGAAGCTGAAAACTTCCAGCCATCACTTTAAATTCATTATATGCATCATACTCCTATATCCTGTGACTTTGTAGTTCTTTGTGAGTTTCTTTTAGGGTATATTGATAGAATGTAGGACTAATTATACTGAATGATGAAAATAATTAAGAAAGAAATCATGAAAAATATTTAATTTTAAAATAGTTTAGAATTCTGTTTTCTGCTATGTGGAGTGTAAAAGACAAGGACAGGTAATATGTTCATTGCCTGTAGGATGAGCAAGTCTCTTGTGCCATTCACCTGTAACCTTTCTGGCTGAGAGATAATAGAGCTCCAGACTCAAAGAGCACCTTTCAGCTAAAAAAATAAAGGTTGGATAATCTTCAGGGTTTAAAATGGGTTACCATTTATTTTGTTTCATCTATTGTCTTTATAAATTATTTGAATAACAAGTGGGACAGTTAACAAAAAGAAGTGCTGATACTTAAGCTATTTTCTTACTGTAAAAAATAGGGAGGAATAAATCTCCAAGAGGACTGATACATAATTAAGACAGTGCACATTCTTCCAACTTCACTTTTGCCCTATGCAGATGGTGATCTGCTGTTGGTTGTGCAGAGGGTAAAGATAATATCACTCATTACAGAATTACTGTTTTAAAAGTCTGTTCCAAAGGGAGATTTTTTACTTTCCCATATCCAACATAAAACATACACAAGAACGGTGTATTCGACAAACTCTTATCAATGATTCATTTTAATAGTGTGCTGTCATGTGAAAAGGACGAATTTTACAGGAGCCATATTTATTTAACAGCTTAGCTAAAGTTGGCTTTTAAAAATCCCGTTGTTTGATTCAACATATATTTTTTTAGTTCTATGTTCTAGTTCACTGGACGGATTTGACATGCCACTAGTTTGTAAATTTGAATCTCCCTTTTTTCTGGTTTATTTTTACTTGTTTATTTGAACTGTTTGTCATATAGGAGGAGAAAATCCTAGTGGATAAACATATAATAACTTCAAGATCACAGGGAATTATATTAGAAGATATTCATAGTAGGTTTTAATAACTGAAATGAAAAATTTAAACATTCCTAATTTTAAATCACCTTGTTTCCAAAGTGTAGTTCTCCACTAAGTGCTATACCCAGTTGTTTCTTGAACACTTCCAGAGATGGTGATTCCAACACCTTCCAGAGCAGTCCATTCCAATTCTTAACCATCCTTTCAGTGAAAAAAAGTTTTCCAATGTCCATTCTGAACCTTTCCTGGGACAGCTTGAGGCCATTTCATCTTGTCCTGTAACTAGTGACCTGGGAGGAGTCTGGTCTCCACCTGGCTACAACCTCCTTTCAGGCAGTTTTAGAGCGCAGTAAAAAGCCTGAGCCTCCTTTTCCCCAGGATAAACAGCCCCAGCCTCGTGACCCTCCTTTGGAGCTACTCCAGCACCTCACTGTCTGTTTTGGAATGAGGGGCCCAGAACTAGACACAGGACTTGACGTGCAGCCTCACCAGTGCTGAATACAGGGGAGGACAATGACTGCTCTGGTGCTGCTGGCCACACCATACAAGCCAGGATGCCATTGACCTTCTTGGCCATCAGTGGTGGCTCACGTTCAGCCACCTCTCAGCCAAGAACTCCAGGTTCTTTTCTGCTGGGCTCCTTTCCAGCCACCTTTCTCTCTGTGAGAGAATGGCAGAATGATGAACCTTTTCGTGGTGTCCTATTCACAGTATATTTGTGACACTTGTGTGAATTGTCAGAAGTTTCTGGAAATTTGTCCTCACTTTGTCTCATCTTCTGCAAGGCTGTAAGGCAGGAGCAGGGTTCTTTTAGTACAGCTTTCTCTGTACAAGCTAGATGTAAAACCAGATGAGATATTGTTTCTATAGGCTAATTTTTAACTACGATCCTGGGTATCCGTTCGTAATTCAAATATTAACACTTCTGAAATGCTCTAACACCTGAATAGCAAATATTCCTACATGACTCCCATGGTCATGAAGTTAAAGTCTGGGTCAAATGCCCTTGTCAGTGTGTTGTGTGCGTTTGTGATCCACAAAAATCTCATTGGCATCTTCACTGTAATTTAGTTTTATTCTGACCTAGACCAGGAAAACATATAAAATATTAACCAGCTTCTGGTAAGATCAGAAGACTGATTTCCCAATAGCTGAAATCAAGAATATATTTCAATCTCAAGCAAAAACTAACTCAACAAAAAGTTTGAGCTTATTTGTTTTGGGGGTTTTTTTTTGTGAATTTTTTGCTAGTAAGAATATATTTCCAGCTCTACTTTGTTGTTAAAAGTTTTTACACACTCTTAGCATCTTTCCGTATACAACAATTTGCTGGAACCAATACTGCATGAGATAATTCATTAGGGACAGATGATGCATATTTACTAGCTCAGCATATCCTCAGTGAAGATGTTAGACTATTAGATGTATACAATTCTTTTGTTCTTCTTTCTCAGCAGTTATCCTTACTGATACAGTCAGTGTTTCATCTCAGCATGAAATAACATTAGATAACATTGCATTTTGAGGAAGCAGAAAAAACAAGAGCTCCACAAATGGGAATGAATTAGAAATGCTCTTGCAGTAGAGGCCCTGGAGTTATAAATGAGAAACTGATGCATGTGCTTAGGACGGGACTTTACATAAAATCTTTCTCCTGCTGTACATTTCTTATTCTTTAGAATATTCTCCTTCTGAAAAGCATTTTTTTGACATGTTCTAAAGCAGAATTTCCATACATTATCCAGGCTTTCCTAATCGGGTTAGGGTTTTTTGTTTTATTTTTTGAGGGTTTTTTTAAGTAAAAAGTGCCTGGCCAGAGGACATTTCAGTATTATTTATGTTCTGAAAAATGGACAGTATCTTTGCAGTATTTTTTCCTGTATAAACAAATGCAGGAAGAATTCATGTGATTAAGACTTAAAGCAAAAGAGACCAAAGGAACAGGATAAATCGCACTTAACTTTAAACATTGTGTAAAGTAACATCACATTTAACTAATGAGGAACTTTTTATAATGAATCAAGTTTTTTAGCTTTTGATTAATTTAATCCATTTTGGATACATATAGTACAGTCTGCTAAACTGCATCATCAGCCATATCTGTAATATTCTGTCACCTTTAAAAGCAAATTGCATGATAAAATTGCATAAACTTTTATGCTAGGTCAGATGAATTCAACCTATATATTGTGTTAATAACTGCTACAAAACTGCAAACTATTAAAAAAAAAAAATTATGTCTTTCTGGACAGTTCTAATTTCTGACTTTGTTTCATTCACTCTATGGCCTCAGCTGTCCAGTGGAAGTTTTTTTTCCAGCTAGCTAAAAATCTTAGACTTATTGATAAGGCATAGGAGACACTACAGATCCACTATATATACACAAACTTTGCATCTGTGACTAAGTCCTGATAAATAGATACTGGTGTCACTTAATCATTACAAAGTAAAAAATAATTATTCACTCTTTTCATTAGATAAGACAGTTCTGGACAGTGTAATAAATTTGTAAAATCATATATAGAATCATAGAATCATTAAGGTTGGAAAAGACTCCTAAGAAACCCAACCATTTAGTTAGCACCACCATATGCTCACCATAAAACTATGAGTAGCACATGCCATTTACACATGCACATAACTTCTACACTTCCAGGAATGGTAGTTTCACATTTTCCAAATTACATTTTCCATATTACATTTTCAAGTATAATATGGACAATCAAACCAAAAAACTTAATGCAAGAGGAAATAGTTCCTTAGCAATCATGAGCAAGTGTCCTGCCCTAAATGGCATGGAATCGTAGAATCATAAAATATCTCAGGCTGGACAGGGCTCATAAGGATTGTCAAGTCCAACTCCCTGCTCTGCCTAAAATCATATGACTAAGAGCATTCTCCAGAGAGGAGATCAGCATCTGCCAACTGATAATAAGCTGATCTCTTGAAGAAGTTGTAGACTAAAGAAGCTTTATAACATTTGTGAGCACAGCATTTGTTCCTTCTTAGACACCCCAGATATTAAATTTTAAATTAATGACATTTTCTGGGCACTCTCATACTTACAGAAGTAGTCAGTAAATTGTTTTTAAACATATCCAACAGCAGGTTTGATAGGTACTGTACATAGAATTAATTTCAAATTAATGACATTTAAAAATATAACAGGGAAAAAAAAAGCAACCATGCATTAAAAGATCCTTCTTCTGTCTCACTTTATACACTGCTTATGACTTCTTTTATTAGTCCTAAGGGTCAGATTAATTCTTCATTTGCACCCATGTAATACATATGCCTGCACATAGTCAAGCAGTATGTGTATTTCTATACTTGGGTTTTATTGTAAATATTAAAGACAGCTTGATTTTTTCACAGGTAGTCAGACTTATTTTAGGAATGACATTGTCTTCTGTCTTGTGAATACTTACGAACAGATTCTCCCACAAAATTCCCTTTTTTCCTGTATAAGCAGTCCCCATGCCCTCTAACAAACAGAGAATTTTTTTTTTTTTTAGCCTCAAAATATTAATAGATAAATAAACTTACTTTGCCCATCTCCAGCTTGCATAACATCAACATAACTGTGAAAAAGCTAAAAGTCATTAAATGATATCTTTATTTTTCAGGAAACATAACAGCTGAAATTCCTGCTCTTGTGGATTTTGACACTGACTTCAGCAGAGTGAAGGTTCCTGTTACACAGTATTTTGTTAATGCAGTTTCTGGAATATAAATACCCACAGAATACAGTGCTCTATTAACAACATTTCATCCTTTGCTTCCTGATGCTAAGTGGGTTGCAGGAAAAGCTGAGAACAAGGTATTTTGGTTTTGCAATAGATCTATGTAATGGCGTGCAGAGGTGCAATCAGATTCATAACTACTTTTCAACTGGCATAGGGCTCCAAAGGATGATTTCAGAGAAGCCCTAAATTGCCACAGAATGACCTGATTATTCTTATTTTTTTTTCCTCCCAGAACAAACAAGAATGTGATTCTTTTGTAAAAAATAGTTCCAGCTGTACAATTTCAGTGACATTTTGAAAAAAGATGTATCTGATGATGCTTTGCAGTTTCATAATATCTTTTACTAAGTATCACAAATTTTTACAGTCATGTTTCAGATTACATTTAAGCCTGTTATAATTGGAATCTTTGAACATTGAATAAACATTTTATAAGGCAAAGTAAAATGTTATATTATGAAAATTATTAAAATAGCAGTCAAACAGCAGAGTTACTAAAAAAACAGAGAAGAAACTACAAATGTATTCCTTTGCCTCTATATGTTTTATTAACTCACAAATCTGTTTTAAGAATGGGATTATTTTCTCATGTGGATGACTTTTTGTTGCTTAAATACTTCTGTCTCATTGTTTGATACTGTTCTTGAAGGATAATTCATTGTCTCAAATTATGCTTTTAGCAATCAATACTAAGAGTGACAGAACCTTGAAGAGTGTAACACAGAATAATTACTTTCGTGAGACATTCAATAGTAATGTTTTACAGAATTGAGATGACTCATTGAGCTTAAGCCACATCCTTCAATTATGATAGTGCTTTTTCTTCAGCAAAAGCTTTCGAGAATGCCAGTATCTGTAACTCAGTGACTGTAAACTTAGACAAGACACACTATGAAAAGCAAATCCAAGAGCTAGTGAGCTTTGTGAGGCCTTTTCTGCTGGTCTTTTCATACAAAAGCTGTCTCCTGAGAACTGTTGTATGAGACATTTGTCTTCCAACCCTGTTTTATGGTTTGTAAGACAGGAAAGCTATATAGACCAGAACTACTTAAACAACAGAGTTTCTCCTACATCCTGACAAAAAAAATGCCATAATTTACGGTAGATCATGCTTGCCTTGGACTAGCATGCAGTTTGAAACAATATCTCTTTTTTGTATATTTGTTGTGTCTTCAAATACACAGAGCACTGTGGAATTCACATTCTCTGAAAAAATCCCTTCACCCAGGATTTTTCTCCTGGGAAGTTGAGAAGCCTCAGAGAAAAGGAAAACAATACTTAGCTCATTTGCTTCTCCTGTGTTTTGCTCATGTGGAATGTGTTTAGAAATTGTTTACCCAAAGGTGATTGCCTTATTGGACTCTGGTGTGAGTGGTTTTGACTCATTGGCCAGTTATTGCCAGGCTGTGTCAGGACTCCCGAAAGAGTAATGTGTTTTTGTTATTAGTTTTTTAGCACTGAGTAAGCATCTTTTCTGTTTTTTTAAATATAGTATAGTATTCTTGAATATAATATAGTATAATAAAGTAATAAATTAGCCTTCTGAGAACATAGTCACATGCATCATTCCTGCCTTCATTGGGGGTGCCTTGCAAATGCAATAGAGACTGCTGATACAGCATCAATACCTAGAAAGTTACTTTGCACATTTTTCTGGAGGTGATATTTTACCCCACAAACTTTTACATGCAGTCATTTCTCTGCTCCCCTATTTCTCTATCAATTCACTAGCATAAAACAAAACAAAACTCATTGAATTCCTCTTAATTCTGGTTTCTAGAAAGATTGTAAGCATCTCAAGTACTGAAATACAAATGAATATAGCTTTCTAGCTATCTAAATTCTGTCATTGGTATTGTAAAGACAGGAAGTTCTTTTATAGTTACTGCAGCACAAACAAATTCAAGAATTGGAGGCAGAAATCCTGATTTTACAATTTCATGAGAAATTTGAGCTTTGAATCATTATGAGGTTAGTTATGATATTGCAAGATTTTTCAAATCTTGGATTGACATTTAGTAACTGTCCTGGAGGCCATTCTGGTTAGTTTAATTTCTTAGGCGAATCTGCATTTGTGTTCTAAATATACTTCTACAATACAGCAATGTATGTCTTATGAAGACTTTCGTTGCAAGGTTTTCTCTAAAATAATATAACTGTGTATTGAATAGTTTTATGCATTAAATTTTGGAATCTTACTTGTTTAAATAGTATGTCTCTATATTAGAAAAACCCTTGACAAAAGGTTTTTAAACTAAATTGAATGCTTAGCAGAAAGGAGAATTTTCATTCCTGGCTATGGAAGCAAAAGTTAAGAAAACAGTCTTGCCAAAGAATTACATTCCAACTACAGAATCTGTATAAGCTTTCTGGAAGCATTTTTGAATGAGAGAGAAAACCTCTTGGGAGTTAATTTAACTTTCAGTAGTAGTAAGCAGGGCTTAATTTCTTTCTGTTGAATTTCTAAACTTTATAATAATATTTGGATTGTAGTGTATAAATTAATCTTTAATAGTTACCTGGTTCTCAGAGTTGTTACAGAATAAAAAAGTCAATTTCAGTAACATTAGACTCCTCTCATACCATGGAACACAACAATTCAAGATTAAAGGAGAGATGCTGAAGTGTTCCTGAAAAAACTTCATTATATCTAGTATAGTGATTTGGGAGAAAGAGATTCTACTAATATAATCAGGAAAAAGTATATCTGAACTTCTCAGATATTCAACTTGCAAACTGCTCTGTACTTCTTAAGTGATCTGAGTTTTTCCTAAATTAGTTAGTGTTCTAAAAAATAAAATTTTCTGCTCAATATAAGAAATGTTTCTCCAATAAATCAATATTGTACAAGGCTCCAATTCTCAGTCTGGTCCACTCAGAATATTAGCGATTGCTGGAGATATTCCAAAGGAATTCTAACAGAGCGCTACTGGTATTCTGAGCAAATGCTGCATTTCTGTTCACAAGGAAAATAGGAATGAGCCCACCTTCAAGTACAGAAAAATTATCTGTAGGGCCAGAAAAACTGCAATATACCCTCAGTCACAGAAGCAGATTTCTTATTCCATGATCACTCTAAAGCCTTTTTTTTTTTAGTGGGGCCATGTAAAGTCATACATTACCAGTAACATGGCAAGGCTAGACAATCAGAGATTTTTCTGAGCTTGAAGGATTTCGATGAGTTTTGCTGTCTAGAAAGCTGAAATACATAATAATTGTATTATTTATTGTTACATTATGAGTGTACTCTCACTTTAATTGTATATATCACTCCATGACAACATAAAGGAAACTATAGATTTGTTACTTAGAGAACCAGTTAAAATACAAAGATGCTATATTAAAAAAAGACAAAACTCTATCAATGCTTATACTCATTATTTTAAGTTTCTGTTCTAATTTCTGTGTGAATCAATTAACTATATAGTTTTCAAGGTATGGCCCACAGACCTGCTAGTGTGAGAAAGTGAGATTTTCTGGAATGAAGTACTGCGTAAGATCAATATTCTAGTAGGGTTAGGAGACTATAGATTATTGAAAGCAGACTATTTAATGTAGTGTACCAAATGCAATTGACAAAAAAAGTAAATTAGTAAAAATTGATTTGACTTTTGAATATTAAAGAAATTGGATTTTGAAAGAACCATAAATGAAAATGAAAATAAGAAGCTGTTTGATATAATGCAGAGTAAAGCTTGGAAGAATCATTTATTGCGAGTTATTTGCAATTTGTTAGGAGTAATTTGCATCAGTTTATTGATCAAACAAGCTGTAGAGAATAGGGGAATTAAACTTCTGTCTAGTGAATAATATTTGAAATGTCTGTTGAAATAGCTTTAAAAATTCTAAAGTAGGTCAAAGACTTGATGCAGAAAGTCCTATATTAGCAACAAACTGGCTCCTTTCATGCCCATAAAGTCAATTTGCTGGTTGATGGACTGATAAAAAAAATCTTACATTACATTTTACCTCTTAAAAAGACATCTGAAAATTGCTTGCATTTAATTGTTGCTTTTTATAGTGTAATGTAACAAAGCAAGAACTTGTGGAACAACACAGTAAATGAGACTGTTTTCCTCCCTTGTAAACAAATGTTCAAATGGCATATGAATTCAAGCAAATTTTGTCGTTTTATCCTAATTTTTGGTACTCATTTGTTCTTATTACATAATTATGACAATCTGGCTTGATTAGCAGGCATTGTTCTTTAAAAACTTGGGACCAGAAGAACAAAGGGGGGGGAAGTGGGCTGCACAGCACATGCATGACAGCTTTATTAAAGCAGAGTGTCTCATTTAGAATCCAGACTGTCATACCACCAACACAAGTCTGAAAATACATGCCATGTACTTTCTCAGGGCTGGCTTTAGGCAGTGGCCATAACAAATAGTATTACTAGCACTCTTGTCATTCTATCAGCAGAAATGAAATCTGAGAGCTTTATTGACCAAAAATAAAAAAGTATTTTTCATGTAGTTTGATAAATGATTTTTCAATATGAAACAAAAATAGCTAGAAATTGCTATGGGCATGGAGAATTCTGATTTTTTTTTTTAGGCATCAATTAGACATGAAGATACTGTTCCTCAGTGATAAAATACATGTGTTATGCCAAAGAGATGCAGTATAGTCATGCATCAAACATTACCCCATTTGGAGACATTAGCTCCACATCATTCTTGATAAATAGCCTTGACAAAGGTGGAGGTGCTAATTAGAATTGAAGTTTGAATTTCTGTGTTGGAAAGTCAGATATAAAGGTTTCTTGAGAACACATAATCTCATAGAGCAGTACTTAAAAAGTTTAGAGTCATCTTTAAGAAATGGTTTTGATTAAAAAATTGTTTTTCTCATAATAGAATGAGAAATGAGAATTAATTTCTTTGAAATATTAACATCCTTGTAATAATAAAAGCTCAGTAATAGAGACTTTTTCAAAAATATTTTACCTAAATAATAAAACTGATATGAAAACAATGAACATAATGATTTATGATCAGAGATTGTTCAGTGATTCTATATAAAAAAAATGGATTTTGTAATGAAATTTCACTTTAGCTGATGTGGAAAAGACACATAGAGTGATAGTAACAAAATGTAACTTAATTTGAAAACTGATGGAAATAATATCTATACACCAGTAATTCAATTACTATAAAAAGTGACTAGTACCTACATAGCCTCTTCCTAACTAGATTTTTGGCTGTGGGCCTTAGTGATGAGAACTACAATTCAAATTTTAAAAGCAGAATCCACAAATGTTTGGTTGTTCATAGTGCCGCATATTTTCCCTTTTCAGAAAAGTGTGAGACATATAGGAAGCCATGACCAACTTACTAAATAAATAAATTGGACTGAACTTTTGAAAAACAAATATGGAAATTCACGGCCTGTTTTGACAGTGAGTTGTAGCTTTTAAAATATTTTAAAATGTCGTAATGTTTTGCCTAAAAACAAAGAAGATTAAGGAGAATGTTCATGTTTTAAATAAATCTTTAACCAAAGTGCCAGTAATTCCATATTTAACTGGAAGAAGTGGTCTACATCAAAGTACTTTGCCACAGTAGATAGCTCCTGTAGACCTGCCTCCCATGTATAGAAGAGGAGAGTCCGCACTTCTGGCAGGAACACTGGATGTCAAAACCGGCTTCATCATTTGTCCATGATGTTTCAAAAACTAATTCCATTAATAGTTTCAATAAATAGGGCTTAGATAGTTGAACCTTTCTGATCACTATTTTTGCCACCAAAATATAAGGTTTTAGAAGTTGTTTAAGATGTCTTTTGTATTCATGACATCATAATTCTTTTCAGTCATTCAGGTTGTTTGCCTAAACAAAGGGTAGGTGACAAAGAAATGCGTGCAATAAGATTTCCTTTTTAAATTTCCTATTTAAAATGACAAATATGTGCAATAAGATTTCCTCTTTAAAATTCCCTTTTAAACATGATAAATACAAATATAATTGTCAGTGCAAACCCAATGTAAAAAACTTTATTTTCTCAGTTTCTCAGACTTGTTATCAGTATTTGAACTTTAAGGATGTGATTTATATATGTGATCTTTGTGTCACTGTATATGCTCAGAGTAAAATTTCTAAGTAGCTCATCTGGCACTTGATTAAATGTTCATATCAGGCAGGTGCACGGTGGTAAAAACATGAAAAGTACAAGATTAAAAATGGTAAAAGATCTTTGGCCTCTTCTCTATATTTTTCTTTTTGTTGTACACTAAATCACAAGCTCTGTATGTTATAGTTTGACTTATTTTCTTTGTGATCACAGAAAAACTGTTGCCTCTTCCTCTTAAAATAATTAAAATTATACTTTATTGTGCTGCTATCAAAATCCAAGCTCTTATGCAGCTGCAAATATTCCTGCTCTCTCAAGGAAAGAACACCTTGTATATTGTATGTTCCCATTCTGTCACTTAAAAGGATTAAAAGATTCAGATTACACGCAAATAAGATTATAATACAATTTCATTTCTTATAGTATTTGCTTTGGTATTAGAATCAGAGAACATTACAAAGGCCATTAAAATGAATAGTTAGAGTGATATAAGTTCAATGTGTACAAGTAGGAGGGGCTGCTAAGTAGAGACTATGGCCTTGGAGGCTTTCTAGATATCCAGATGTTAAACCAGTGATACAAAGGAAAGTGTCTATTCTGTTTCCCAATAACATTTAGAAAGATTTTTCGAATTTTTATTGATACCTGTATAATAAATATATATTTGAAAGTATTTTTACATGAAAATCCACTTCCACTTTTAGAAACCACTTTTAGTTCATTTTTGCTTTAATATGATTAAAGTAGGTAAACCATACATAAATTCAAAATATTTATATTACCATATTTCAAAGTAACGTAATTTTCCTGCAAATGTGTATAGTCTGTGGACCTTGAGCTAGCTAGGAAACAGGGGACATACCAAAGAACATTATAACTGCTATAGCTGGTGGGATTGCCTTGTGATTTTCTGATAAACACAGGGAATACTGCAAATATACAGAGATGCTTTTACAGGGTTCTTGGCTTGCATTCCCTCCACCAGAAACATAGATAAAAGAACAGGGAATTGATAAAGCAAACATTCACTCTCCCACAGTTTCCTGGATGCTTTCCTTAAGGCCAAGATAGGATTTATATATCTTCTTGAAACACTACATCAGTCTTTCACTTTTAAAATAAAAATAATTATTTCACATTTTCAAACAATGACATTGATAATTGGAAAAAAAGAAGTTGATCTGTTATTTGTACATTTTCAATTGTGAGCAGATGCATAAGGGTAGCTGTCAAACTGAATAAAGAGAAACAGCAGGGGCTTTAAACATTCTGATTAATGCTTAAGAATTTTAAATCAGAACAAAAATAAAAGTATTTTTACAATGGATATTCAACTGTTTTTTCTCTCATTTTGTAATTTTAAAAAGTGTGATATTTTCATGCAAGTATAGATTTTCCTCATTAGCAGTTTGTGGAGACTATACCTTGGTTTCTTAACGACATACAATAGCTACATGTTGAATGCAGGATAGCTTAAGGAGTGATAAAGAATTTTCATAGTCCTACCGAGGGCAATGTTTTCCAATCTCACTGTACACACATTGTGTTACAAATTGGTTATAAATTTGTGGTGTTAAAATTACTCCAACAAAACCTAACTCATCTCTGTGTAAGGCAATATATTTTGTTTGAGAATCTTCTGGATAACATCTCCCTGGCACAGAAATTTCAGCCTTTTACATTCAGCTGAAGTGAATCTCGACAATATTTCAATAATTTTGATACTGTGTCCTAGGGGTTTTTTTTTGTCTCTGTTCCAGGTGAATGGATATGTTCCTGTTCACTTTCAAACGTGACCTCTCTTATCATCACTAATCATGAATACCTTATAAATCAGTAGCCATTGTAGAAGAACAGCATTCAGGCATGTCTTTTGCACATTCAGTAAGGACAAGCCAAAACTATGAAAAATATTGATTTGATAGAAAACATTGTTGAAGAGTCACCAAAGAACAAGCTTATAAAGGATGATAGAAAAGAGATTGAAAACTGCATTTAATGAAACCTGCACAAAATATATAATTTCAACTGTATCTCTAGCTTTTAGAGAAAAGTAAAGAATTTTTTTTAAAAGGTAAAGAAATAATTTTAAAATAATCTATGCTTGATTGACACTGTTTCTGCTATTTCTACTTTGTCTTATTGGTCTCACATCTGACAGCTATTACAGACTAATTTTCAGATTAAAAGAAAAAAATATTGTTTTGGTTTTCAGTGAATTGAGGTGTCTGGAGAGTATTTAGGAAAATCTAGGTTTCTAGGAAGACTTAGAAGAAAGAGTTCATAGTATTTCAGATAAGACAGCTAAATTTAAATTATGCTACAGCTTCTACTTGCTTCCCAATATCCTCCTCAGTCACAGGCTACTTTCAGGTAATCAGTTTATAGATGACACCTGAGTTTTCCTGGATGGCAGTAAATGTAGCTTTTGCTGTCTTCATGAAACACAGAAAGATGAAGGTTTTAATAGTTATTTTTAGGGAAGAAAAAATTGCCATTTTATATTGTTAATCACCATATTGTTGATGATGCAGACATTTTATCTGTACATGTGTTTGTCCTTTAGTAGTATCTGCTGTTACTTATGGACACATTGGTATGATATATTTACATGTCATGTGGTAGACGTGGTTTTTAATAGAGCACTGCATGCTCTGTCTTTACTAGATACCTACTTCAAAATAATTTAAGTAATGAGACTTCCAGAAAAAATAGTGTTTGCCTAAAGAGTCAGAAAGTAGAACTGACCAAAAGTCTCCAATTTCTTTTCTGAAGCAAAAGAACCCAACCAATCTATCAAGAAAAAAACTGTTTATTTTAATTACAAAGTAACTCCACAAAGTTGAGGATTAAGATCTGCAGCTTCTGGAGAAAAAACATCATTCCTTCAAGGAGAGAGGTACAAAGGAACAAAATTGCCACAGTAAAAAATGCAGAGAAATGAGATATTAGAAAAATTCCATTTTAGATCCGACTAGAATAAATGAGACAAAACTACATTTACAGGCAAGTTGTTTTTGTTAATTAAAAAACAAACAAAAAAAAAAAAACTCAAAAAAAACCAAAACCAACCAACCAAACAAACAAAAAAAACCCCAAAAAAGCCGATCAACCAACCAACTGAAACACAGAGGCACACACAGTCACAGACACCCTCCCAAAAAAACCCAACTGAACAAACAAAAACCAAAAAAACAAAATAGCCTTTGAAAAAATCTAATGTTTTCAGTAAGGAAGAAGTATATGATTTGGCCTTTTCTGAAGTGATTTGCAGGTACAGTGGATTACTATGATTAATCTCTTCTAGAAGCCTTTAAAATATAATCTCTGTGTATAACTTGTATACTATTTCATTATCAAAATGTCAATATATTTCTGTAAAATCTGGAAAAAAATTATGTGAAAGAAAAATTAAATCATGACACCCAATTTTGAAAATCTACCTTAAAATTTTGGTATGAACCTTAGGAACTGCAGACATACCTGTCCTTCGGTTATTGCTTTATTTTCCTATTCACCTCTAAAAGTGTCCTAAGAACATGCTTTCTTTCAGAAGACATTCTCATACCCCCTGTTCCTACATTTGAGGAGTGAAAACACCTTTTAATACTTACCTCTGACCGTTCTTTAATTCAGCTGGCACTTACCCATCCAACAGCAGGCATATCATCCTCATCCTTTTTTCCTGTCCCCCTATCTGTTCTTTTTACACTGAAATGCATAAATAATGGGGTGAGGTACAGGAACAAAAGGAGAATTGTCACTGTGAAAAAAAAAATCTCTTCTTGCCGTCCTCTGAATAATAACATAATCTGCAATAAATATACAACGCTCTCTGGAAGTCTGCTATAAAGGACAATTGTTCTGCAATACCATCAGATGAAATTGACTACTCATCTGCATTTCTTTATGTCAAAGTTGCAACATTCCATTCTCTTAATCTTATACATATAGTGAAAAAGGGTTTACAGACTATTACTTACCTCATAATGGCAATCACACAGAAACATACTCATAATGGAATCAAGATTATCTGTATCCCTTTTTTTCAATGCAGTATTACATTTTTTAGGTCTATGACATGAGGATATATTTTTTCTATCCGCCAAATCCCTGCCTCATTCAGTCTAGAAGCACACGGTTCTTGTTAATAATCAGTTTTCCCTCTTTTAGTCTTCATCTTGTTAAATAGTCTGTACCTTTTTTTTTTTTTTTTTTTTTTTTTAAATTAGTGATCAACCCTGCAGTACCAAACACTTCACAAACATTTACAAAATACGATGATCAAAGTTATGGAATGTCTTCCATACTGGGAATGACAGATAAGCTGGCATCCATGAGCTATAAAGAGAAAAACCGAGGACAATAAGCTAAAAATTTGCAAATCATTAATGCCTTGGTAAAATCTCTAGGGAAAGATAGTTTACTGTCTCTTCATGTACAAGAAGTAAAGGATAACAAATGAAGCTGATAAAAGTGAGGTTCAAAAACACACCCTCTTTTCAAAATAAAGACAAGTATTTGTACCTGGAGGATGTTGGAGACATATTTATTTATGATATATACGTGGAAATTCTTGAACTTAAGCTAGTAGGGCTCTGGGAAAAAGTTAAAATAGATCATGTATATTTTCCACATTCTTACTTTTGTATAGAATCACAGAATGGTTTGGGTTGGAAAGGATCTTAAAAATCATCTAGTTCCAACCCTAATGGCATGGGCAGGAACACCTTGCACTAAACCAGGTTACTCAGAGCTCCATTCATCCTGGCCTTGAATATCTTTTATTAATTAAACACATGCTTATTAGTTCTGATTGAATTGGTATTTAGGGACTAGCTGTGCCTTCAGTGTAACCCATTCAGACCATTCTTATCTTCTTATTAATTAACAATCAGTTGAGTGGGTATGACTCTTACAACTTTGCTGTTGTTGTTGTTTTGCTTGTAAGGAAATGAGATACAAAAGAATATAAATTTTTAGTCAAGAAATTAATATAAAATTTTGATCCTCATTAGTTCAGGGAGCTGAACTAGATGATCACTTGGGGATCTTTCCAAACTTATGTTTTATGCCTAAGGTATTAAAGCAGAGAGGTTCATTTATTTTTAAAAATATCATGATAGACTGATGCTGGAGGAAACTGTTCCAACCATATCAACAAGGTTTTAACACCCTTGCATATTTTAATTAGCAGAGATACTTAAAATATTTTAAATGCGATATTACCTTACTCAGAATGTTAATCTAGGTATTTTGGAGCTTTCTCTAGACCAATACAACAACTATTTCTCTTCTCCAGATTGGAAAAAGGGTAAGCTATCTTTTTTACATTATTTGCCATCCAAACTGGTGTTTGTTTACTTTCAACTATGATGACATTACACCATTTAAGAATTAGATTTTTAATCATTTTAAACCCAGCTATCTCAGCCCACATCTTGTATGCAGGACATCTGCTGAAAGCACAAGGAACACATTGCAATGTCTTTTCTACAAGAGTTCTGTTAGAAATCAGGTATTCATATAAATATTTTGAAGTTTCTGTTGTATTTTCAGTTGAATTTTCAAGTTATTTTCTTTATAAATCTGGCATTTTCTGAGCCTAAGTGAGGCTTCCTTCATTTCAGTGAATATGCCCTTCAGTTCTTAGTACAAAGTGTTACATTTCTTATAGAATTTATAATAATTTACAATTTAATATGTTAATTATGAATATCAGTTCCTCTTTAGCTTCTGGACATTGATTCAGTTCCTTATTTCTCCTAAAAAGTTACAAGTTTCCTTACTCTGTGAGGTACTCATGCGTATACTGTTGGATTGTGTGGCAAATACTACACCAATAGTTTTTAAATTAAATCTTTAGATATAAGATTTCTTTTTAAGCCACCTGCAAAATGTGTAAGAAATATTGTTATTTCTTGATGCTTCTGCAATCACAGAATAACTTGGATTTCCCATGGTAAAAATCAAATCTCCTGCATGTTCTTCATTGAACAATGGAGATCAGAGGCCAAAAGAAGCAAATCCAATATTATTATGAGATTATTTTACAGAGAGAAGAAATGGGTTGATGTGAGAAAATCTGTGCGTGACCACAGGAGTTTTCAGTGTTAATTCCCTTAACATCTATAAGACAGAGAGACACATAATTCTACCACTAGCTAGTATAATAGTGGGTTCAGTACTTTCATCACTGCTTCATTGTTAACATCCTGTTAACATTTTCATTTCATTTTCATTTTTGGACCAGTATTACTAAACCAAGCAGCTCAGCAATGCTATAATGTAAAAAGAAAAGTAATTTGAAAGAAAATATAGTTATGTTATCTAGGGCACAGATAAATATGATTTACTACAGACAGTGCCACTCACTGACTTGAAATGTTAAGGCATTTTGGAATTGGTAATAACATACTTACAGAAGAACTGTGCATTGCTTGTAAACTTCTAAAATACGTTTTTTAATTCATCAATATTTTTAATCCTTTAATATGACTTAGAATTTTACAGGGCCATTTCATAGCCAGTATTTTTTTACCTGCTCTCTTCAAGTGTTTCACAAGTGTTTTTTTGATTTAACTATAATGCTTACCTTTTGTTATGCAACGTTTAATAATCACATATTTTTGATTTGACAAATTTCACAGATTGCTGCCATGCAGATTTCAAGCCTTCCTTGATCCCCTTGAAGACTCACAGTGCTATCAATTTCTCATCTAGTTTGCCTCCTCACTGTGTCTTAAAAACAGTTCTCGAGTATCGTGAGTTGGCTGAAAGCATTGTTCCTAAAAATCCATGCTTATCAATAATGTTAAGAGCAAAATTTGGGCAAAAACTACAAGTTGCAATGGTGATGCCTTAAGTTTTAACTTTAATATTTTCCAGATTCTGTACTACATTAGTATATAACTCTGAACTTCATATAAAGTGTTAGCAAGTTCTCACAGTTCAGTCAGATAAAACAATCCTTTTTCCAGCATGAGAACAAAGAACACTGCTACAGCTTCAGGCCCAAAAAGTGTAAACAACAGTGAACTGAGAAGAGCAATCTGGGAGGATGGGACTTCATAACCTAAAGTTGTAATTGAACAATTAACCCCAATACGTAAATGGACCAAAACTCATAAAAGTGTGAAAACTTGGGACCAGGCGTCCACCCTGGGTGAAGCCTTGGCCAGGCTCTTGTACTGCCAAGATGTATGCTTTGAAGACCTTTTAATAAATACCTACTTTATTCCTTTAACACTGTCTAGCCTCTGTTCTAGATAGCCTCTCAAGGCATTAATGATAAAGGTAATATCTTGTTATCAGCCTTACCAGAACTAGAAAATAAATTCAGCTGGTTACGTAAAAGAAGATTCTTGTAACAGTGTGATCAACTTGTTTTATTTCTCTCCTCACCTCTTAACAAAATATACCTAATAATCAGCCCACAAATTCAAGCTGCAATTTCTGTTCTTCAATCTAAATTCTGTTATCACTTCTTTCAGGTTTTCACATGAGGACAGAAAACCTCACCAACAAATGTGAAATCTCTTCCTCATCCAAATTAAAATATTTTGATTTCTCTTATTAAGTTCTCATAATTAGACATCAATTCACAGGAGAGATATAGACTCTTAATTCTATGCATATGCTATCTTCTTCTATTTTTCTACTTTGTTTCTTCCCTTTTGGGGTGAACTGCTCCTTTTTAATGTAATGAGTCAACTACCATTCTGTATTCATACTAAAATGTCCTTAAAAATGAAATTTTGTTGAGAAAGGGTATTTTTTCAGAAAAAATACTCTTTCTCAACAAAAATTCATTTTTTAATGAAAGGAAAATTAAGTATTAAGTATTATTTCTTCAAATAAAATGGCGCATAATTGGAAAATAAAATTTTATATTGATTATGATAAGGAGCCTAGGAAATACTAAAAATGGGTGAGGGGAGGAGAAGGGGAAGGAATCCAGAGAAAAGGATTTAAAGTTTTTTGGTGTACATGTTTTCATTCTGAACCCAGGTAAGAGCTGGGAGCAAGGTAGGTATCTGTTTTCATAACAGATATCCTAAACATTTCTGTTAGGCTCATGATTCACTGTCACTTGAGGGCTCCTTGAATATCCATATATAAACCATCAACACACCAGTTTACACTCACAAGTGACACTGCTGGTGGCACAGCTTTAGAATTAAAAAAAAGCACAAAAAGCACTAGGGGGAAAAATTACCATATTTTACAATAGTTAGCATGACACTCAGGAACTTAATTTTACTGGCAGTAACTGATCCAGCTACAGACAGCTAAATCAGCACTGATCCTAGACAGAGAGGAGACAGCACTGCTGAGGTAGTGTAAAAGTCAACTTTCTGCTTTGTTAGCCATGTTTAAGAGAATAACCACATAAGTAAAAAAATATTTTGGAAATAAATGCTGAGTTCAAGATCAGAGTTTTGTCAGGAAAAGGCTGGTGGAAATTATCTAAAGGGAAAAGTAATAATCTTCTCCCTATACCAAGGCTGGTATAGGGAGAAGACTACTTATGCAGAATATATGTTTTTCACATATGTCTTTGTTCAGAGATATGACATTAGAATCTATCCAATATGAATTTCTGTTCACATAAGATGCTAATTTTTCCATGTTTTCCATTCTTCCATCTTTTGCCAGCTAACCACTTTGTGGCCCTAAAGGAATTATTATATATTTAAATTAGGTAAATAACACACACATATATCATGCTATTGAGTTTGTTGCTTTTTTTATTTTTAACTGATATGTATGTTTTGGGTATTTTATCAGCTTTTAATTTTTTTGCATTATTTTATTTTCTAAGTCTTTAACATGGGATTTTGAAGAAAAACATTCATACAAAAACTTTCTATCTTACTGATACTTGCTGTCTTACTAATATTCTATAATACTTCTCATTCTTTTATCCCCTACTCATCCAGTTTTGGCCTCCCTCGTTTTCTGCACAATCTGGTGCAAAAACCTTCTCTTCTGCTTTTTTGGCATCTGAAACAACATACCTCTACTTCTCCTTTTAATTTAATGTGAAATCTCAGCTGAAATCTTATCTTTCTTCCCATGTTTACACCTCCAAGTTTCAGTCCCCTGCTGGTGTAGTTTGACTTGTAGTTTTACAACATGTAAAGCATAATTGCTTATTTTAAACAGATGAAGCTAGAAAGAACTATTTAATATTTTTTTCTTTTTAGAAGAGGTTTTCTTTATTTGATAGAACTTTCTTTTTGCAGGGAAACTCACTTATACTGTTGGTTTCTTGCATGTATATGCAATTAAAAACTCAACTATGTTTCTTTCAGACTATAGTAATTGTGCTTGAATAAGGGTAACAGAAAACCAACTTATTCTCATAAAAAAAAGTTTACTTTCATAAGGTTTTTTTCAGTCATAGTTTTCTTAATTTGAGTTGCTTTAACTTTCAGCTATGAATATGAAAATGCACAGTGGCTAACAGGAGGAGAAATTCCTCATCTGAATTTTTTGCATTTAACTGCAGGATAAAGTATTCTCATCCTCATTTTTCTCATGTCCTCGACATCTGTGACAGCACTGCAGAGAATGGGAGCTAACTCCTATATGGTATTTAGACCACCAATCTGCTGTAATAAAGTGATTTTGCTGCTACAGTTCTTGGATTTTCTGTCACTGCCTTCTTTCAGTAAAATAGTTTCCTTTGCTGCCTTTTTTTTATCTTAGGAAACTCTTTGTCAGACTCGCTTTACTAGAGACAACAAACATCTCTACATTCTTTGGTTAAAATATATACTGTCAGTTCATATAATTAACTGAGTTTACTGGTTTTCTGAATTTTTTAGAAATAATCTTTGGCTAAAGAAGAAAACATCCATTGTGTTCATGAAATTCAGAGACATTTATGCATGGGTGCCAAAGCTACATCTAAGTGATTCAGGGCTCAATATAATAATTTCTTATGCCAGCTTTTAATTGAGTAATGGTGTGTGAAACTCATGCGGCACAGTGGGAAGCATACAAAAAAGAATCTGAAAGAGCATAATGACTGCAGAACATCCATGCATTTGAAATCAGGAAGATGTAAGAAAAATCTAAGTCTTGTCAGTCACATAACATGAAGTAATGGGATTATGCAAAAAATGTGGTTAATAATGTTTCATTATAAATGCACCAGACCACAGTGTGAAACAAGTGCCCTAAACTATGATATTTCATTTAGAAAAATGATCTTATTTTTTAAAAAATTATAAAACAGTCATATAGTAATCCACTTACAGAACAAAATCGAAATATGCAGAGCTTGTGGTTTATATTTCTAGGGTGTCATCTCCATTATTTTTCAAAGTTTGCTTTATTTGTTTTACTGAAAATAGTTATTTTATATTTTCTACAATTAGTAACTAAAATTGTTTCTAAGTCTAAAAAGTCTCTGTTCATACTTACAAGTGTTTGGACACGTGACGGTAGTTGCAAGGATGTTTTTAGAGCATCCCAGGTATTCTAGTGTTAAGATGTAAGCAGATCTACATATTTTCTATCCTTAGAGAGAATAGGGATGAGTTGGATGATTTTTCTGAGACTTCATCTCTGTGTGGTGTATGTTCCATTTCCTTCATCTTGGAATTCTTTTATGACCATCAGGTTATATCTTTCTGCACTGTCAGTTGGATTCAACTCCCTGTTTCTCTTCATAGAGTTCCAGTCTGAAATTTTTCCACAACTGTTAATTTGCTCCCAGGCTTGGATCCAGGTAAGCTGGAAGCGGAGATGTGTATAGTTGGGTTTTTTTTGCCAGCACACTTAGCCTGAAGACTTTCTGGATACAGGCTTAATCTATTTCTTTATTTACTTAAATTCTCAACTTGAAATCTGTGAACAATACTCCACAGGCATAACTTTTAGTTTCCCAAATCCTACAGTTCTGGATATTGTATGTATAATAGCAAATGACTTCCTATGCAGTCTATAGTATCAAGCCATCCTTTTTTGCAGGACGTCACTGCTGCAATAGCAGGTCCTTTCTTGGAGAGATATTTCAGCTTTCTGCCTTGCAGGTCTATTTCTAAATAAAGATTACTCATGAATGAATCACCAGCTGGTCAAGAAAGGTGATTGTTCCACACTGCTCTGCACTGGTGCATCCTCACCTTGAATATTGTGTGCAGTTTGGGTCAATGCTTTATAAAAAACACATGAAACTATTAGAGAGCATATAAAAGGGCTGTGAAGACAGTGAAGAGTCTAGAGGGGAAGCTGCATGAGAAGTGTCCGAGTTCACTTGGTCTGGTCAGCCTGGAGAAGAGGAGACTGAGGCAAGACCTCATTGTAGGCTTCAATTTTCTCATGAGGGCAAGAGGAGGGGCAGGTACTGGGATCTTTGGTGACCAATGGCAGGACTCAATGGAATGGTATGAAGCTGTGTCAGAGGAAATTTAAGCTGGATAATAGAGAAAGGGTCTTCACCCAGAGAGAGGCTGGCACTGAAACAGCCTCTCCAGGGCAGTGGTCATGGCAACAAGCCTCACAGAGCTCAAGAAGCATTTGAACAACATTCCCAGGCACATGGTGTGACTCTTGGGGCTGCCCTGCTCAGAACCAGAAGCTGAAGTTTGCTGACCCTAGTGGGTCTCTTCCAACTCAGAATATTCTTTGATTCTATAAAAACTGGAGGAAAAGAGAGAAAGGATGTTACTAAAGCAGCTCTTCCCCATAACAACTTATGTGGAAAAATGGTAAGGCTGGGGTTATAGAGTTCACAAGATAATATAACCCACAGAGGATGGTTTCTCAGAGGCTTATAAAACTGAGAGAAACTATATATTCTAATGAGAATTATTTTATAAACTAATTAAACCAGATAAACCAATTATCCATTTGAATACTCATTTGTGATGTCATATGGAATGGGTCCCACAAAACTGACACAGGTCCCTCAACATTTTAGAAAGGGTAACCCAGAAAATGTAGTCTCTAACCCAGAGAGGTGAGGGCTCTCAAACTCAATAAGTCATCTTAGGAGTCATCCCAATTTAAGGTGGATTAAAACCCCCCTGACTGCAGATCCTCTGCAGTGCTGCATCCCTGTGTGTGGTCCCCAAACAGGAAGGACACAGACCTGTTGGAGAAAGTCTAGAGGAAGCCACCAAGTTGATTAGAGGGACAGACTACCTGTCCTATGTGGAAAGACTGAGAGAATTGGGTATGTTCAGGCTGGAAAAGAGAAGGCTTCTTGGTGCCCTAATTGTGGCCTTCCAGTACCTGAAAGGAGCCTACAAGGAATATGAAGATAAAGTAATTACCAGAGCATGTAGTACAAGGGGTAATGGTTTTAAACTCAGAGAGGTTTAGGTTTAGGCACTGGAATGGGTTGTCCAGAGAAGTTATGGATGCCCTGCCCATGGAAGCATTTAAGGCCACATTGAATTGGGCTCTGGTCTACTGGAAGATATCCCTGTCCAAGGCAGGGATTCTGGAACTAGATGGTGTCTAAGGTGTCTTCTGTGATCAAATATGTTCACACTAAGCCTCTTTGGCTGGGGGATCTGAACTTCTGCCACACAACAGCCACCACGCAGATGTGATGGTGGTTGGCCTACACAGGGTCTGGTCAGCGTTGCATGGCTGAAGCTGGCCATGGCAAGGCTGGGGTCAGTTGCAGGTCAGCCACTGAAGGGGCTCATTTGCTCCTTGAGCAAATATCCCTGCCTTTCTTGAGAAAAGGATCAAAGCTGATGTAAGAACAGGATTCCAGAAAACTAAAAAGGGATGCTAAAACATAGACTGTGTTGCAGAAGTCCCTGATTTAGCAGAGACTTGATATGGAGAAACAAGTGTTGTGACAAACTGATACATATCACAGAAAATTAATTTTAACTGAAACATATCTTTGTACAATCTGGGGAAGGAGTTTTAGTTCTCACCATGCCCCTATCGTCTATTAGGTGATACGGCTATGGCAGAAAATTGATTAGTTTGGAGATATCCTCAACAGACATTTCATGATTTTTATATGCTTCAGTTATACTAGAAAATAGAAAAGAAGAGGATTTGTCTCCAAATGTTGATTATTTCAGTGAACAAATGTTGGAACATTCCATAATTATAGAAAGAAAAGCAGTCAGAGATGATAAGGAGTAATTTAACTCAGCATAAACTGTCTCTGGTAGTGCTAGACATGGGGGGAGTAAATGAAATCAAATGGCTTACTGTCTTACTTGTCTACAAAGATATGTTATGTGTGGGGATATACTGAAGTATAACAGGAGAAAAAATATCAAGTGTTTGATAAAAGTCTTAATTGGTTTTGCAAATCTTTTATATGAGCTTGGCCCAGCTTCAAATAAGGTAATTCAGCAATGTGGTCCCCTGTTTCTAATGAGCTAGAGTAGACTATAAATTTTGGGCAGTAAGTCTAAGTCTCTAGAAAATAACACTGGAAAGTGCAAAAGCATAAAATGTATACAGGGAAAAAAGTCAAGTTTTAAACAACAGATGCAGAATTTAAGATAATGTATCTAGCTACAAAACCCAATATGAAATCTTTGAAGTTTTTATACTTGTAATTTAATGAAGTAGCAAAATTAGATTCTTTTTCTTTACAAGCCTCTTCTAACGTTTTTTGTCCTTGTAATATTTAATTCATATGTTTGTGCTAAAAATTTCAGTGACTTCACCTTCAATTGTCTGTCCTCCTTCTACCCTTCTGATGAATGCAATACTTGCAGTTAGGAGCTTTCTCCTGAGGTTTTTCATAAAAGGTCTCCCAAGATGAAAAAGGCATTTCTTACTTGGTATTTTTATCTGAAAAGTTGTGTAATTGCAAAAATGAAACTTTTCAACAGGATTAGGCAAACAAACATAAAGTTTTGCATTGAAATGAGACCTACAGAAGTTTAGATCTCTTCTTACATGAAAAATAGCTGTACACCAGCTGAATTTTCTGAAACAAGAGTCAGATCATAAAACCCCTATTTTTTATTGTTTTTATTATAAAAAAAATGAAACTAATGTTTCAATTTGCCATTAAGGTAACTATAAAATACAATGATGTAAAAATTTTTATTCTGAATAGACAAAACAAAGAGGGAAAGAAAAAACCCATGCAATATTTTGCTCATTTTATCAGTAAGAAATTGAGATGCAATTAGTCTAAGTGCATAATGTGGTTGCATAGAAAGGCTGTTTTAGCAGAAATAGTTATATTAAGCCAGACCACCAACACCAGGCTTTTACCTGCCACAGGAAAAAAAAAAGTACTGTAAAATATTATCTATCTTTTCAAAACATGAAAGATACAGGCAACAACAGAAATACAGACTCAAAATGTTTCAGCTTCTCTGCAAAAAAACACCCCAAGAGTCTGAAGTGCCTTAGAAATAATAATGGTCTTTCAGGTTCTTTAGGATTTATGAGACACTAGAGTTGCCTCTAGGTAGTTTACTTGACTGACTACTTCTAAAATTCTCAATGATTGCTGCAAAAACAGACAACTCATGCTGTACACCCACACAGATGACCAAAGGCTTTCTGCAATTCATTTTCTTTTTTTTGCTTTGTGCCACACTTATGTTACATCTCCCCTGAAAACATTATTTCTTTTATGGGCATCATCATCTCTGTTTCCCAAGCATGGATATTTCATTTCAAGGCAGCATGAAAGACATAGTTTTTTCAATTTATCCTGATTTTGTAAATACAATAACACAGTACTCTCTTTCTGATTAATATGAATAAAATATCAGCTTCAGACTCTGAGGGCTTCTAAATCTTCACTCCATTAAAGGACCCTGGCAGTGCTCCCTTTTTTTTTTAGTTTTGGCGATTTTTCAATATGCTAGGAAAGTGAAAGAGAGGCTGCCTATCTCCGATACATCCTGTTTCCCACTAGTTCCTTCTCCTCTGGGTCTCTTAAAAGAAGAAGCCTTACTGAGTTCACAGTAATCTCCCTCCATCTCCTTTGTACACACTCCCATCCTGAACGGACTGGGGAGGATGGCTATTTTTGAAGCTTCTGTGAGCACTGACATACATGAAAAAGATGACAAAGAGAGAGGGAGAAAAAGAGACTGGCACGTGTAACTGGAATGGAGACACAAAGATACCAAGGGGCACACTGAGAAGAATAAGAGGGCTAGTTGCAGTTAGAACTGTTGAGTGGCAATAAAAACTTGTAAAAGAAGACTTATGTCAGGCATAACCTCTGAGAAACATGCTATTTATTTCATCCTTCTCACAAGTTTTCTCTTTCATCCTCATAATTCTTTTATGTAGACTATGGTCTGTAATGTAGATGTCTGAGAAGATTAGAGTTTTTTAAGAGAAAACTGAACTCTGAAAAAATCTGCTACTGCAGGGTGTTCTGATGTACAATTTGTGATGGTTGTGATTGACAGCTAGCAAGAGGTAGTTTTTGAAGCTTCTTCCTAATGTGTTTACCTTCCCTTTTCATCCTGTCATATTGGGATTCTTCTAGACTTTTCACAAAAGGTATTTTATGTATAGTTTGTGAATTTTAGGTACTTCAGGTTAAAAAAAAACATTGATCAACAGCCTGTGTCTACACCGGAGTGCTAATTATTGAGATCAACCTTTATAGTTTGCTTCTTTTAAAAACCTCTTCCTTAATGACTACCCTCAATTTCAATATATAAAATATAGGATCACAGACCAGCCTTCTGAAATATATAAATAAATGGACACAGGGAATAAGGTGGGTCTTAGCAGACCCTTAGGTTGATTAAGAGTCCTAAGGATCTTTTCTTTATGTCCAAAGCAATGGTTCAAATAGATGCTATTTCCAGATGGAATAGCACATTCAACATGGAATTATCCGTGTTAAATATATGAGGTGCTTAATTCATAAAATATAGTTACCATATTCAAAACTGTTCTATGTAAATGCCATAGCATTTTTCCAGGATGTGAAATGCCAAAATGTAACTGTGTTTGCCAAAACAAATCCAAATACTAGATCTTGCCTCTCCAGCAAGATATTGCTTATTTGTGTCATGAGAGAAATAGAACACAGACTTGTCTTCATCACTGCCTACTTTTCACATTGTCTATTAGATATTAGTCATACTAGATATATAGCAAGAATATGTATTTTGACTTTTATCAACCAATTCTAGCAGATACTTTAGATCCATATGGACTAAATAAAAAATCCAAAGCTGTTTGAGAATTCCATGAAAAGTAGGTCCTCATCTAATTATAACAATTCTAATCCACTCTCAAAAATACAAAAAAAAGATTACAATAAAATATCAAAGTATAAATTTTCCCAGTTCTCATTCTTATGTTATTGTGAATACTGATTCTTAAAGACAGCTGAGTATGCATGTAAGTTATCATACACCAGCTGAATTCAGTTTCTCCAGTAACTTTCAAAATGTATGTTCTAGTGCTTAGTGCTGTAGAGTATGTTCTAAATAAGCAGAAGATGTACAAACCCTTTTGGAAAAGGAGAAAATATAAATACATGTACATGAAATCTTAAAAAATATATCCCTAAAAACTTTTTCCCTGTCAGTGAAACATTGAATTGTGCATCTCTTTCCATTTGTGCTGGATGAGCCTGGCTCATTCAACCAACTTAGGATTTCTCCAGCTAAGGGCCTTTTCCTGTAATTCCCTGGTTTCATGATATTGGAAGGAACTTTGAAATACTTTATTTAAAGAAGATATTACGTATAATTTCTTTAAGTTGTATTTTCTAGAATATTTTGATTTTTTCCATTACGTTTTTATGCTATCCACACACCAGATCTCCAATAGAGAATCCAAGGTATGCATTGCTTAGCAATTGAGAAGAAACAGCAAAATTTAAAACCTGTAAATATGACTCGAACACAATATTTTTGTAATTTGTTTGATAGGAAAAGGATAGGTTGAGAAATCTATCAACTTTTACATTTTAGAAGATGCCTTAAGAAGGAAGCATACACAGCTTCATTTTTTTGTGAAGACTGAGTCTTTGAAACTTAGAAATGTTCCTTATTAGATTAGGTAGAGAAGCTACTGAAAAAATTAAGACAAATCCTACTTACGTAAACTTGGCATTAGGTGTTTGCTTTTTAGATGACACTGGGCTTCAGTTTTCAATGAACAAGAAAATACTACTCTGTACTTTTTCATAATAAACAAAACAAAACAAAAAAAACAAAACAAAAAAAAACCCCAAAAGAAAAAAAAAATCCCAAAACAAAACCTAAGAAAACCACAGCTTCTAAGGGAAGCCTCAGCTGGGAATCTCTGAGTTTCAGGGAAGTTTTATTCCTGATACCTGCTGCAGGTTTAGGAGGGATTACACCAGGAAGTATTTGTTTGGCTCAGTCATAGAGACATAGCTGCTGTAGTTGCCAGTCTGTAGATCTGATTAGCAATGAGGCCAAGCACAAATTAACACATACAGATATACATCACAGAGCAACAACAGCCACACAGACCAACACAGACAGAGAGCAATGCCTTTATCTACATCCATGCATGCAGAGTCAACGTTCACATGAGCTGCAGGACAGAATTATCTTGTTTCTTCTGTTTAGCTAGTCTGTAGTCTGCTGGTGGTTGTAAACATGTACGCATACACACACCCTTTTTAGGGATAGACCTCAATAGGAGGTAGGCAACTTTGCAGTGATCAGGTGAAGAACTCAGTCATGCAAGTGTACCGACCACCTTCCTGCTTATATTCAAACAGTCCCTTTTAACACTTACCTCCATTTTTCCCATATTCCTTCCTCATTTACCTCTGTCTCTCTGTTTCTTTGTCCTTATCTTCTCCCAGATAATGAAACACAAAACAGCCTTAATACATTCTTCCTATTGGTTACAGTTTTCTTCCTTCTGTATCCAAATTTTCTATTTGTGGTAAAGTTACTGACATATTTCATGTATAGATGGTATTTCTGATATGTGTACCCAGGTGCTGTGTGATCCAAAATTAACTCCTCTAATTATCTGTAATATTTGACCAACTGTAATATCTGCAATCCAGGCTTGCCTCATCCTCATGGCATTATTCTTATACTGAAAACTGGTTCTTGGAGCTTCTCACTCTTACTTGTTTTGTCCAGAAATAGCTCATCCCATGCTGAGTAATTTCCTAGGTTCCATTCTATCACCTATCTTTAGAACATGGGCATAACCTCTCTGCATAACTTAACAACACAAAAGTCTCCTTCCAGCATCTTTCTTCTCTCATATATGTATAATTCCAGACACAATGTGCCTTGTAATTTAATCCAAATACTATGAGAATAATTTTACTCTTTTAGACATTAAACTTTTTCAAGTACTCTATTTCTAACATCTTGTAAGAAAAGCTACAGCTCTGTTTCTACAATTACTGCCATTAAAAAAAAAGACAACTTTTTACTTTTGAAAAAACTTTAAAAAGTTGTCAATCAGACATATCTACCACTAAATCACTACCATTATAAATAATTTTAAAAATCTTTCTCAGATTTTTAAGACTGATGGCTGTCACAGCCAGGCTTCAAATAGCAGTTAAAATTAGACTTAATCCACTAACACGTTTCTTACTCCATGCCACATCATATTACCTCTAACAACAATGTCCTTTTCCCTTGCTGTTCTGTGAAACATAACTCATGACAGTGAAGCCAGCTACCCCAGTTGTTTCCTGCGTATATATTGCATGCATTAGCATTTCAGTCTTGTGAGTTATACTGTAACTGTCTTACAGTGGTGAAAGAAGTCTTGCTGGAATTCAAAAGGGTAAGATTTATAGGTCTAGATTTAGAGACCATAATACAGCTTGTCCAGTTGTCACATTGCAAACGGGAGAAGAAAGCACCTTTTGAACTACTGCTGTAATGAGGTTAAACTGGAAAACAGCTGATGTCAATGAAGACTGATGTTCTGACCATATTTTTGCTCTTTTTAAGGAAGACATGCAAAAGGAGGCTGTAGGCAAAAATAGGCTGAAGGCAAATGGGACCTGTTTTGAACATCTGTGCTTGCTTTTTTTTTTCCTTGTTACTAAAAAGAATGTTAAGCTGGTGATTTTAAATGATTTAAGCTTGACAGTGTTAGGTCTAATAATAGCAAGCCAAACAACATCTGGTGTGGAGTAAATGAAATTATTTGGTATAACACTTAACAATCTGCAAGTGCAAGTAGGGAACATTTTTTGATGCTTCTAAAGGACATATTGAGCCATCATTTTTCATGAATAATATGACAAGATGGGGTGTGGATTTATCACAAAATTTCTATTACTTAACTAAACAAATTGGTTTTTTCATTAGAAAGCTTATCATAAAGGCAAGTATTATGCCTCCTCAAATACTCTCACTTTTTTATGGAGATAATTTTTTTAATGTTATGCTTATTTTTGTTTTACCCCCTTTTCTGTTACTTTTCTGTATGCTCAGTGTTAACACCATATTGAAAAATTATGAAGATACACCTGGGAGTATCAGAAAAATTAAGATTTGGCTACAAACCAGAAATTCCCCAGCAGGAGCTGCATAAAACTCAAACCAAATATGAGAGTAAAGTGCTGAAAGTCATTAGTAATGTTAAAGGCACACTTCATTGGTACTTTCATGTTACCTATCTCAGCTACTTGCTCAAAGACCTGTTTATAACCACAGTTCTTCTACTGTAAGTTTAATCTATAAATAAAATATTTCTAATTATTTTATATATAGAAAATTTATCATCATAAATGAGTTCAAATTCTATAGGTAGTCATAAAGTTCCAATAAATCTAGAGAAAATTGGAAGTAGAGCAAATATGCATGCATGTATAATATTTCAAGCCTTTTTGTACAAAATTCTTAACATGTACGAATTCTTCTAAACACCCGATTTTTCTCTGCAGGCAGAAGCCCAGCTTAAGAATATATCATCTAAAAGTTACTCACTGGTATTTAAACCAGAACAAAAAAAGTTTCAGAACATTCATCCATACATGGGTCCTTTTTTTCATTGCTCTGACAGGATCTTAAACCAAAATTCCTTATCAAAGATAACTTAAATTATTTTCCTAACTATCTCCTCTATTTCATCATATTGAGATTAGGTTTTTTAATTGCTTGATTCTGTATGCATATATATGTATGTGTGTACATGCATGTGTATACATGCATATATTTAATTGGAATGTAAAGATATTAGAGGTGAACACAAAATCTGAGCTTGAAAAACAAAACATAAAAGTACATAATTGTTTTTATTAAATAAAACATTATTGTGGTTCTGAATATGTCTGACAGATATTAAAGATTTCTTGAAATAATTTTTGTGTTTCGCACATATTATTACACTTAGCAAGCATAGCTAATTGGCATAACTAAAGTACATGAATAACAATGTGGCTTAAAACTACAAAAGAAAAGGAAATTATGTTTATTTCTTATAAATAAATTATTAGCTACTATATATTATTTATATTACACAAATTTAAGCAATCTATAATAAATGAGGATAAATGTACTATATTTGGAACAAAATTAACTGAGCTGTCTCTTAGGACCTTTATTAATATTGCAAAATTGGTATTATACTCCTGTATAATTGATTTTTAAAGACTATTTTGCATATATTTTCCTAAGTCACATCACTTAAGCTAGAAAATGTTACATATCATGCTAGGTTGATAGTACCAAGACAAAGGTGTGGAGTGAAGCATGAGACAAAGTTCCTTAAAATTCTTCGAAATTGGATTAACTTTACACAAAATATGAAATGACAATTTTTCTGTGAAAAAAATCATATCAAGTCGTTTAAATCTTCTGAAGAAAAAGCACTTTCTTAGCTGTCTAACCTTAAACCACAATATGTTTCTATGATCTATATATTCTATTCAAATTACAGTAATCAAGTGTTAAGGAAATTACAGATACTTGAAATCCTCATATTTGAAAAAAATCCCCATACTACTCTTCATGTAGTTCCTGAATACTGTGACAGAAGCTGTGATGAGATTTAGGTTCTAGGATTTAGAATATTTTCGTAGAAAAGTAATGGTAGATGTATTATTTTGAAAGAGATTTTGAGATCCAAGTGGTTTCACAGCTGCTTCTATAAGACTAGGAAAGGAAGTGAATAACTTCTGTAGTAGAGGACAATGACCAATCTTTCTTCTATCGATCCTTTAATATTTTAAAATGGTAATGAATCAATTATTGGAAGGTACCTCTATTGAAAATGAGATAATAATGAAACTTCCCTCTCATCATAAGAAGCAAATATTTGTCATTAACAATGAAAACTATTGATCATTTAGTTTTCTTTAGTCTAAATACTCATCCAAATCTATACAAATAATTGTTAAATATGCATTTTGATAAATTTTTTGTACATTCCAATTTGAGTACTCTTTTACAACAGTTCCATACAGTGTAGGAATAAATATTTACAGTTCAGGAATTTTATAGTTTCAGTTTAGTTTTCATATGAAAATCCTTTTTGCTCAGGAAAAAAGCCACCTCTGGATTCATGTCAATTTAGTTTCACAGTAACTTCTGGAGCAAAGGTGTCTCCTGTATCACATCAGTTCATCCCATGGAAATTCTAGACATTATAATCCTCAAATACTGTGAAAAGATACTATTGTTTTCCTCAGATGTGTTAGTTCTACTTAAGGCAAACTAATTATAAATTTTCATGGGCATTTAGAAGTGTAGTTGTAAAGGACAAAGAAGAAAAAATATTCCTAAACCATAATCCCAGCTCTTGCATTTTAACTCCCTATCAATAAATTCTATGAAAAAGAGATCTTATTGTCATACGAGCTGCTGCAATATTTGGCACCAGAATGTGAGTCAGTTATGGAATGGAATACAGCCTCATAGGTTCTTGGCTGCCATAGTGTTAAAGCTTAGTGCCTTTTCTTTAAATCAAAACTATTACGGTGTTTTGTGTTCAGTATTGTAACCAGCTGAGAAATTTAGGTGAGCGGGCATTTTAAAACATCTCTTTTCTACTGGGAAATTATTAAAGCCTTATGATTTCTACACTTGCTTTTGTTATCTCAAATGTCACAGTGATTGATGGCAAGACATCTTTTCTTCTGTAATGTTTTGGACTTTGTTGCTTGCCTTAGAGCAGATAATGTAGCCATGGCAAAATGTGAAATGACAAATAAATAATTTGTCTTGTTTTCTCTCCCAGGTTGCAGCTAGAATAGTCGTGATACACTTGTTCACCTACCTCATAATTGCTTTTGATAACATTCTGGTGACTGACACCAGACATGTGCAACACATAATCAAAAAATTGGAGAAGAAATCTGCATTCCTCCTGGAAATACAAGCTATTTTGTTGCCTGAATAGTATGGCAGTTCGTTTCTTGCTAAATTTTCTGTAAATTTCATTTAAAAAGCAAGTTTAAAAATTCCAACCAAAGGAAACAAAGCACACTGAAAAAAAATCTAACTTTTCCTTTGAAACCTTCTTATTCAAGAATCTTGTTTCAGCCAAAACATTCTTGTCTACCAGTAACAGGATTTTTTTTAATGGTTTAAGGTTTATATTCTTTTTTTCTGAGAAAAAACATCTGGGGTAGCAATGTGCCACTGCCTTGCTTTACAACAGACATAGGTGCTCAGGTGTCAAGTGTTAAGCCTCTAAGTTTGGTGTAGACAAGCAATTAATGGCTGAAAGATATAACAAACTTCTTTATTTTCCCAATATCTCTATCAACCCAATACTGATCCCTTAATCTCAGACAGGAAGTAGTGAGAATTAGAGAACATCATGAGAAGGGTAACAGGAAAAATAAAAGCTTTGATTGGTTTCAGTACAGGGAATAATTAAATATTCAGGAATGTTTTAGACCAAAAAGCACATGACTGTAAAGAGATATGTATAAATGCATAAAATCACATGTTGCATGAATAAAGATGAATAGAGAACAATTTTTGTTTCTTCAAAATAAAGAATAAAGTAACAAAAGTATAATAGTAGGTGTCACATCTGAAACATATAATGACAGATACATAGTTTAACTGTTGAACTTTTTTTGCATCATACAAAGACTAGGAGTTGCAAGAAAATGAGGAAGAAAAGTGCACCAAGCCCTATAAAACATATCAGTACAAAGATAGACACCTACGTTTGAATTAGCAGGAATACCTTTACCTTACAGAAAGAAGAAAAAGGTATTTTCGGGATATTAGTTATATAATTTGGAAACACCCCAATCGCATTGCCCCTCTAGCCAGAAACATCCAGTCCCTACCTCAGCTCTTCCATAGTTCAGCCCTGTGCTTATCTCTGCCTTCTGCCAATCCTGATAGACTGCATTTTTCTAAATGAACCTCAGACTGTCCCTGATACCTTGAAATTTTTGTGATGAAACAAACTGTTAATGGGAGGTGCAGTTACCACCATCCATACTGTTCTTATCCCACCCAGAGACTGTAGGACCATACTCAGCCAGGGAGGGCAATACCCTGCTCTTGCTTCTCCCCAACAGAAGGTTAAAATAGAAGGTTAAAATAGATCCTAGGGTTATATTTTTTCTTTTTTTTTTCCCCTAGATTTAAATGATGATGCCTTATATTGGAAAAATGCAATGTTTTCTTTAACCTCATCAAACATATTTGACTGGAAATCCAGTGATGTTTACCAGACACAGGCAAGATATCAGTCTAAACAGTCTAGACTCTTGGTCTAAACCGGTATATTCTTGTGCTCTTCAGCAAGCAGAAACTCCCTGATATAATAATCTGTGGTGCCTTCTTCAACAATGTCTACAATAATAATGAAATAGTTAACAATGTTGTTTCTGTAATATAAGAACTGACATAAGAGCAGAAATACTATTAGAGAGAATAATTCATTTTCTGTGCCCACTAAACAAAATATTCTTTGGCCACTTAAAAATAACCATTTTGAATCCTTTAATTTCACTTCAAAAAGTACATGCTGGTCTCAATTGCATGTGGTGTTTTCTACTATGAGGAAATGTTAGGGTCTCTATTTAAAAAATAAAAAACAGATAAGACTATTTGGTAAGATACCAAATAGTCTGTTGACCAAAACTTCTCCTCTTTTTAATGACCTATTCTGTTATTGCAATTTCTGTATCAATCAATAGCAAGAGGTTAACTAGCAGGAAGAATTGTCCTTGTGAAACAGATCCATGAAACAGAATACTAAGTGATAAGATGCAGGCAACTTCCAGTTGAGTGGGAGAATAAGTGTAGATAGGGTGTCAGTCTTTGCAAAGAAAAGAACAAAATCTCATGTCTTAGATTGATGGGATAAAAGACCTTGTATAACAGAGAAACAAAGTTCTCTATGTAAAACTGAAAGTTACTTATAGACTGTGTGTCAATCAGACCATTCTTCATAGCTGACAGTTTCTAAAGGAATTAGGAAAAAAAATTCTAATGTCACAGATAGAGGCTCTAAGACCAAAATGTTTCTCTTCAGATTTTTCATCTTCAATAGAATTCTCATAGGCGTGACTGATCCTTCTGAACATAGAAGTTTGACTTGGTCACCTACCAACACAGAAAAATCCTTTGATTCATATTATATCACTTTACTTGCAAAAATCATGCTATTGAACAAACAGTTCTGTGGTTCCATTATAAGAAATTATCTGAAGAAATGATTAATGGTCTGGACAAAAAGAACAAGAAAAATTCCATATTGGGCTGAAAAAAACCCCTTGTATGGTTAAGGTACATAAATGCATTTTGGATAAATTTTTGCTGGTAGGAGAAGAAACAAAATTAGAGCAGGTGCCTCTGTTTCTGTGGATAGAGAGATAGTTCATATTCCCAGATTTAATGAACAGTTTTGTAAAATTTTATTTAAAACTTGTGTAATATGAAAATGAAATACCTGGTTAAGCATGAGACCATGAGCTCAGCAGTTTAGGAAATATCATTATCTTCCTGGATTATCCAGGAGTATGGAAATATTTGTTTAATACTAACTGGTTATTACATCATTGTTTGTCTCAGTAGGTATTAAAAAAACCCCAAACATTCATGTATTTTTTTCCTTAATAATCCCAAGAATTGTTGATATAATGCAATTTTCCACTGAATGAAAATAATCTTGTAAAAATAAATTTATTTTTATAGTCTAAGAAAGTATATGACAGGCATATTTCTCAAATGAGTATTAACTAGTATAAAATAATTAGTTAACTATCAAGTATCATAATGGAGACGCAATTAGTAATGTGTTTTTTCCCTTTAAAATGCATGCCTTCTTGATTTCTGTGGCATTTTTTGCATATATCATTTTGACACAGCCTTCCACATAGCAACTCCTTAGGGGGAAAAATCCTTTGGTTTGTGCTTTTTGAATGGCAACTTAAAGTGGGGGAATGCTCAAAATACTCTTTATCTCTCTCAGCATTCCTTAGAGGTCAAAGGGTTTTGCTTCCTTTGGAGAAGGTTTGCAACTTCAGAGTAGCTAAAATAATTTCTGTTGACCCCAGGTTTGTATTACATCAAAAGAAGATATTTTAAAAGGACATAAAATTATAATAAAAATGTGCAAATAAATAAAAAAACCCAAACCCACAAACACGTGGCATACTGAATAAGTCTCGGTCTTTATTCCTTGTGTTTTGTGCTTCTTTAGCTTATTGATTCTATTTTCTAATGTTGTTATGCTACCTTTTCTCTGAATGGTTTTCTAATATTATTAACTTCCTTCTTTTGACATAGTAAGACATATATATGTACAATATAATAATACCAGAACGTTTAATTTTTCACTTGGTTCCTATGGAAACCTTGCTTGTTCATCCTTTCCAGAAAGAAAATGTGAGGGCAACTAGTCCTTGAAAAAATATTTGCACCAAAAAATTCTCACTTCTGCATATTATTGAAACCTGAGTAAACACCTAGCCAAAATCAAACCCTAATCCCTCTTCTTCTATTCTAAGATCTTCTGCCACTGCACAAAGGTTCCTAGGGTTTGGTTTTTTTGTTTTTTTTTTTTTTTGTATTTAAAAATCTTACAGATAATTAATGAGTTTTTTCTTTCCATTCTTAGCTGCAGCTAAACTCTTAGGGTCTTGATCATGATTTCAAAATAGATTCCAGTAAATTGAGATATGCGAGCCTATTGTGCTGCATTTCATAATGTAGACTATAGATTTTTATACTTACTTTTAATTTATCAATTTAATTGATATTAATAGTTGGCAGATACCAGATCATTGCCACAGAATTAGCAACTTTGCAATTTCAAATATTTCCCCTTCTATATCTCTGATAGTATTCTCATAGAAATTTGTTTAGAGAACTTCCAGCATATATTTGTTGCCATATAATAGATAAGAATTTTGTCATTTATTTCAACAAAGCCAAATTTTGATCCCTGTTGTTTTGTTACTGCCATGTTCAAATAGACTGAGGAAATTTTCAGGCACAGGGAAAGTACTTGGACAAGGGGGTAAGAACAATATCTGCAGTCCTGTAATTCATATCTAACATGGTTTTTCATCAGTCAGAAAGGGATAGAGGGTAGGCTGTTTCCTTTTTTATTGCAATGCACAAGCAATTGTCATCAACTTAAACTTCACTAGAAGCACTGAATACTTAATACTTGTGTTTGGAAATAATTTAATTCCTATTGTTCATAATTTGGCTTTCTGTCACAATAAGAAAAAAGAGAAAGTATTTTTTATTAAACAAAATTTTTCTTTTTGTAAGGAAAATTTCATTTTGTCTGTTAATAAATAATCACCCAGAAAAGGAGCATGGAGTCACAAATAAACAAAAAGGTCTTACAAATAATAAATGTAAAACAACAAAAGAAGAAACAAGAAGGCAACTTAGAAAATACAGAAAATTATGAATTGTCAAAAAAAAAAGATAACAGCTAGTTAAAAATGCACAATTGCAATCAGATCAAGAGAGAGCTATATATATAAAATATACTTTTATAAAATATATTCCAAATTGTAATGCATATAGATGAATAACTGAGAGCACCATTCTTGGAAATATGTGAGATAATGAACTCCTTGTCCTTTTAGAAGATGGACCTAGTTTTTAAGAAGATTTCTAAACTAATTTCTTTGAACTAGCACTATATGAATCTTTATCTGTGTCTTGTGAAGACAGCATCCTGAAATTTAGCTAATGGGGAATGCAAATAATTGTGTGGAATTATGAGTTCCATCTTTTCCTAATCAGGAAACATGTATTGAAATGTCACATAGTGCAAAATATGGCATTTTGAAAACTCCTGCATAAATTTCAATAAGGAAGAAACTACCTAATATAGCTTTTAATATTTTACATCAGATTCTATATCTTAGTTGTTATTTTATTAATTTTTTATTTTATGTCTTGATTTTTGTTTTATAGAATACGTATGAAATTTATGAGAAGTGCCATGAACAATATTGATAGGGTCTATCAAGTGTATTTGAGAAGCTGACTAATAGTAAATCAGAAGAAAAAAGTATTATAATAGCTAAGAGGCTTACTTATGCATAATGAAAACCTCCCCTAGTATTAACCAATATTTATTTCTTTCTGTGATTTCATTTGATTGTATCTAACAAAAGTATTTGACACAATTTTAGGTTTAATGGAAATTTCCAATAGAAGAACTGAAAATTTCTGCCTGTCAAGCTGTTTTCTGGAAGTATATTTGACATTAGGAGGATCCAGGATATTTAGATATGAATCTGGTAAAAATTAGCTAAATCTCACACACTGAACTTCCTTCAAAATCAAAGAAATTTGCAGTGAGCTTCATTCAAAATTCACAAAATCCATGAATAATGTCAAATACAGGAACTAATGATCTAGTACTGGAACTGTTTGATCTGAAAAAGATATTGTTATGCAGAACAAGGAAGTATTTGCTTTCCAAATGAAAAACAATTATGAAAAATATTATGGAGACAAAATACTTTACAATAGACCCATTTTATTACTGCAACTTAATTTTCCTAAAAATGCTATTAAAAAGTAGTATTTGATAATTTTTTTCATCCATATAATATAATTAAGACAGGTCTTAGAACTAATGGCAGATGTATGAGATGGCAATGACATATGTCTCCAATGAGAAACTAACTAAGACACATTTGAAGAGAGGAACTCAGAGCTGAAATAGTGGTTAAAGTGAATGCATAACAAATTATTCCTTCACCACTCAAGGGTACAGAGTCTCCATGTGTTTGCAAAGTCTAATGAGCAATGAAAATTATAACATATTGTGAATCTACAGCACTGAAACATTGATTTATAAAGGCAATAAAACAAACACCAAAAAAGTGGTATTGTTTGGTAGTTCTTTTTTTATGGTTACCAACAAATTCAGAACTGGGTGCAAGTGAACATGATGTTTCTTCCATTAGAAGAGTAAAGTTCAGCTGACGTCTCACAGGACTCCCTGACCTGAGAGAAGAAGTTGTTATCTCAGTTAATTGAATTCTTTGGTGGGAATCCAACTAATTAGTCTTCTATTTCCTCACTAAAAGAAAAACAGCTCTTCTATCGGTGGATAAGAAATAGGGGGGATGGATGTGAGAGGATGGGGCGCATAAAAGTGGTAGAATATTCTGGAAGTCTTTATCTTTCCCTCAAACCAAACCAAACCAAACCAAACCAAACCAAACATTAAACTAAACAAAACAAAAACAAAAACAAAAACAAAACAAAAAAACCCCAAGCAACAAAAAAAAAAAAACAACCAAGCCCCTCCCCAAGGAGAAAAAACAAACAACCCAACAACAATGCAGAAAAAAACCCCACCAAATCCAAACTAACCACAAAACACTGAGTAACTTGAGTGCCCCAAGTTAATTGAAATTTGCAGCTTGTTTTAACAATCAAATACAGACCTGCAAAAGATAGTATATACAAAACTATAACTTTAGTTCAAAAGTCTAATAGTGTTGATAACCTAGGAAGGATGTTGCACACAACTGTCAAGTTAGACTCCTTCATGGATAATTGGGGAGGCTCTTCGTGCTATCATTTTCTTATACATGAAATGTCGTCGATAAAATAGAGATTGATTGTCTTGGAATAGAGTATGCTGAATAAAAGAGAATCCTGTGCAGAACAATCTGACTGTCAGTCCACTTAACAGAAGCTTAGCATGCTGAAGAACATCTTGCATTGTTTGGATTCAATCCATCATTAAACATAAATGAGAGGAAGACTGAGATACACAAATGTGCAAATGCCACATGGATGGATATATTAAGGAATCTGTAACCATCTGGACTCAATATGGAACTTAAAATATACCCATTTATCAAATTATAATTCCCAGGCAACATATCACATCAGTATTTCAGAGCTGATTAAAATTAAATTGTTTAGAATTTATCAAACTGAGTAGAGAAGCAATTTGTTTACTTTTGTTATGTACCATATATTCTTCAGAGTTTATTTTGTTCTCTACTAGAAACATGCAGCAGTGAATGCCCTGGTCCTCCAGAGTCTTCTGCATGTGTTTTAATGGATTCAGGCATTAGTCTTAATAACTTTAATAAGATTGTTCAATCAATGACATAAAACCTGTGCATGAATATTTACAACATATAAGTTTGAAAAGAAGCATTTTAACGCTGAACTCTGTCTGAAAGAGTAACTCAAGGAACATGGAGATATTAGAGGCAAGCCCAGAAGTTGTCAGTTACCATTTGAATTTTAAGATATGTAACATGAGATAACTTTGCCTAACTTCTGAAACCAGGGGACTGGAATGAGCCATTTATGTATCTATTCCTCATGTCTCCACCTCCTCACTGGGGTTGATTTTGCAGGTTTAAATTAGTCTTATTTAAACTTACTGAATTAGTTAACTAATTAATTTATTAGATTATGTTCAAGACATAATTTCATTATAATTTGTGCTTTATCAAATAGGTATGAATAATGTTTTTGGCCCAGTCTACATAAAAGTGTATTTTATAATGGAAGTGTACCACACCTGCAATAAAAGTTTTGTTGTACAATATGAGCCTATGGGACAAACGTCTAAAACTACATTTTGAAAGTAGAGTTACATAAGCAAAAACAAAGTTTGAGAAGAAGAGAGTGAAAACTTTTAATTGTTTATAAAGTTTTAAAATTGGAACAGATTTCTAGCAATCTGCATATCAGAGTTCCATATAGAGCAATTTCTGTATCATAATTAGATGTAGAAATATAAATGTCAAAGTACAGTAAAGTTGAAAAAGATTAAAATAATTTATTTTTTAAATGTTTTAGGCAATGAGGCTCTCAGACTTCACATAGTTTAAAAAGGTGAAGTGAAGGGTTCAATAAAAGTTGAAACAACTTGGACAGTTGTTTAAAGTAAATTATTAACAACAATATAAAAAGAGGACACTGTGTAAAAACTTCCTAGAAGTAAAAGGATATCTAATGACAGTAATAATGTATAAATCATAGTCTCATCTACATAGTAATGATGTAAGGATGAAATTCATGCCAGGAAATGTGCTAATGGCAGGGCGGAGCAGTCAGCTGTTATTCTGAAGCAAGCTTTGATTCATATGAAAACATATATTCCTCTCAGTACAGGGCTGTAAAGAAAGACAGATTTTAATCTAGATTAGCTAGACTTTCTTCTGTGGAACTTTATATTGAAAGAGAGTTTCATTATAATTTTGAACAAGGCTACAATTTTTCTGTAGTAATACAAAACCCTCAGTGCCAGTCAAGTACTGTACTTAGAGTATCTATTGACTTACAGCTTTTAAACCAATAGTAAATTGCCCAAGGATCTACTAAGACATCAAACCTCATTGGAATGCATCAAGTCTCCTTGTTAAGAATGCCACCTAGGAACTCCAAAGGGTTATATTGTTCTTACTGTTTAACAAGAATAAGAAACCACTGCCATAGCACTATTACACAAACAAATTTTTGGGAATTATTTTTCCTTTTCAGCTTCTCAGCTCCATTGGTCACTTCTCCTTTAGAATGTTTTTCATGTCTTTAATCACTGTAAGCAGTAGTAATAGTTCTCTAAGAGAATAAGTAGCTGGGCAAATGATTTAGATTAATATTTTCTCTGCATAATCAAATAGCTGGCAAAAAATTGGAACATATTTTCATATTTTACTCCCAAATACAACAATATGATCCAAAGTTAAGTCCTTGCACTTAGGTTATCATTGGTCACCTGTCACTAGTGGGGTTCACTAGGACTCCGTGCTCGGCCCTGTGCTCTTCAACATCTTTGTAAATGATCTGGATACCGTACTGGAAGGGATACTAAGCAATTTTTATGATAACACTAAATTGGGAGTAGACCTTGACAAATTAGACACAGGAGCTGTATGATGTTTAACAAAGACAAGGGCCAGATCCTGCACCTGGAATGGGGCATTCCTGGATGCCTGTACAAATTGGGTGGTGATGCTGGAAAGCAGTGCTGTGGAGAGGGACCTGTGGGTCCTCATTGATGGCAAATTGAATGTGTCCTGGCAGCCAGGAAGGGCAGCTTTGCCCTGGGGTGCATCAGGCACAGCATTGCCCACCGGGCAAGGGGGCAGATTGTCCCACTCTGCTCTGCACTGGGGCAGCCTCACCTCAAGTGCTGGGGGACAATTTTGGGCCCTACATTGTAAGAAGGATATAAAGTTACTAGAGTGCATCCAAAAAAGGTTTATGAATATAGTGAAGGGTCTTGAGGGGAAAGCATACAAATACCACCTGGTTTGTTCAGCCTGGAGAAGAGGAGACTGAAGCAAGATCCTATCCCAATCTACAGTTTCCTCACAGAGGGATGTGGAGGGGCAGACGCTGACCTCTTTTGTATTGTGACCATTGACAGGACCTGAGGGAACTGCATGAAGTTCTGTCAGGGGAAGTTTAGATTGGATATTAGGAAAAAGTTCTTCACCTGGGGGGTGGTTCAGCACTGGAACAGGTTCCCCAGGGAAGTGGCCACAGCATCAATCTTGACAGTTCAAGAAACATTTGGGAAATGCGCTCAGACATGTGCTGTGATTTTTGGGGTTGTCCTGTGCTGGGCCAGGAACAGCACTTGATGATCCTAGTGGCTGCCTTCCAGTTCAGGATAGTCTATGATTCTATGAGTCTATGGCTTTTTTTCCATTGATTACCATAACTGGCATGCTGGCATTCCATGGTGCCAACAGAGTAAAGACCATAAATGCTTATGCAAAAAATTCTGAGCTGACATTTTAAGTCAGATTTATCAGGCTGTGAACAACAAAGAACATATTTTGAGCATTAATTTTATTAAGTCTATCACTAGTAATACATGTTTTCCATAAAAGTCAAATTATTAATTTTGGTTTTGTAGAGAGGCACAGAGAAACATATTCAGGTAAGAGTGGGATCCAATATTCTGATAAAGGAATTGATGGATCTACTCTTGAGGAAACAAGAGTAGAAGTGAAAACATCAGTCTTAGTAGTGTACCTCTGAGCTTTTTAGTCCTACAAGACACATGACCCTTTTCCAGATTTCAGTTAACTAACTTTCTTCTTTCAAAATTGATGGACATATCTTATGAATTCAGTCCAAAGAGGAGGGGGTATAATTTTCTTCTTAATCCCCTCATATTCTCTTTCATCAGTTCCTTTGCATTTCAGTGATTACACTGCTTGTATAAAGAGACAGGTTCAATTACCTGCTTTATCTCAGAGGATCACGATCTGTCTCTTCCATTATAATGACCTATCCATGAAGCTATATGTATTTTGGAAAAATCTCAATTTAATTTTTTTTTTCTTTAGAAATTGCTTTATTTTGTATGGAATATCTATATAGTAATTGACTCCTAAAGAAAAAGAAGAAATGAGATTTTATACCTCTGAAATGGGCACCCACTAGTGAGTAGAGATGTTTCTCCTCATTTTCTTTATTTCACAAATACAGAACATTTTATATTCAGTACATACTTAACTTTATTGTCTTCCATAAATTCAGTTTGTGAGCTTAACCACAATACTTTCCAAATGTGCAAATAATATGCCATTGACAATTTGTGATTGAAATGTGTTTCTTCCCTATTTTTTCTTTTTTTTTCCAATAGTAAATATCATGTGATGCAACTCTAATGACCAAATTATCATATCAAAGAAAATCACTGTGCAAAAGGCACTGATAGGTATATTTTTCAACTGCATGAGAGAAGTCAGACTTTAAAGAACACCCTCATCCCAAATTACTTCTTTTTCCCTCACGGGTTTGAAAACTCATATTATAGAACAATGTAGAAAACTTGACACAATTATTAAAGATTTTTAATTTGTTGACTAGACTGTTCAGAAATAACATGATTTTTGTTCTCTATAAAACAAACACATTTCAAATATTTATATAATCTGGGGGGGAAAAAAGTATCTCCAAAACTGATTTGGCAAGGCTGTCTCTTGACACAGATAAGACAATGACAGAGGTGCTCTCGAGTCCTTGATAGAGAAAGGAGGGTAGTTATGAAATACCTATGGATGAATCCTATCTGTTCAATGGTTCTTTTCTTCTTTTATTATTTTAAAGAATGTAACATATTCATTAAATGTCAGAGGCTGCTGGGAAATTTTGAGGGACATAATGAACACTTTGTAGGAGTTTCATGGCATCTCTCTCTTGAACACTTTGTAGGAGTTTCATGGCATCTCTCTCTGCCTGATCAGTGACTTTCCATTCTCTTAAAATTTGGGATACTTTTATGTCCTCTTTGTTACACTGCTGTATGGTATTGTCATGGCTAGCAATATGGGGAAGACATTGAACTGAATTTGTGCAGCCTCAGGACTTGGGCTTGTAAAGTTTGTTTTCTCTTATCTTTTCTTGACTTACCTTGGTGACATGGTTTTGATATAAGTGCAATTTTTGTAACTAACTGGGAGGCTATGGCGAATTTGTTTCTCTTTGTTTGTAATTAGCATGATTTTTAAAATCTACAGAAAAAAGTAGACCAGGTGTGACAGCACAGGCCTTGAGAAGTGGAGACAGAGAATGGTCGTAGAAGAGCACAGCCTCGTGACGACAGGGGATGGAAGGCCCTGGAACAAGAGACTCACAGCTATCAACAACTCAGCAGGTGCCTGTTAAGTATCAAACATACAGCTACATTGGTTCTTGGCTAAACACCAGTAGAAGCCACCATATAAAGTAAAACTGGGTGCAACGGGAAACTGTAGGCCAATGCAAAGTGTAAAAGTATGTCAGCAGACCTGTAAAAATGAGCATGAGTAGATGATGGAGGAAGAAGTTATCAACTCTATACACTAACACTGTATTCTCTCCAGTGAAGAACACCAAAGGGTAAAACCCAACCATAACATCCCTACCACCATGGGAATGAAATCACCAGCCCTAAGACCTGGAAACAGGACGTGAAGAGCAAGCCCACCACCAGGCAGTGAATAGAAGCTTGGAAGTGCACATATAACTGTTCTACCTCGGTTAGCACTGAGAGATTTTCTACATAACAGTGTTGTTTCTTTCCTGCTGTCATGGTTTAGGAATGGTACTCTCCCATTTAGTGCTCCCACTGAGACTCTAAACCGTGTGCCACTTGCTCACTTCTCCCTCACCTCCTTCATGCCCGTTGCGTCGGGATGGAGAGAAGTGGAGGTAAGGAAGGTAAAGATCACAGGTCAAGATAAAAACAATTTACTGGAAACAGCAATGAGACAAGAAAACAGACAGTAACAGCAACAATAGTAAAAACAATGTACAAGAAAAAGGCAAATCATTCCCACAGAAATCCCCAAGAAGACAAAATGTGACCTCTCCTTCAGCCCTGCTACACCAACCTAGAAGCCAGCTCTTCTTGCATCCTTAAAAAATGATGTGAGTTCATGTAGAATAACCTCTGTGTCCTAGCCATGGCCCTCCTGACTACTGCAAAAATTAACCCTGTCCTGGCCAGATTCAGAACACCAGATTTAATTAGATCCAGACTAAGTTGGTGAGACTGCTAGTATTTCAAATTACACCATCAATAAATTCCTGGCCTTAAATACTTATCCTTTGATTGTTTCTTAAAACTATGAGTTTAGATGTTTTGGATCTAGACATAGGTAAGGAAACAAAATTTATTACAGCCATTGCCACACACACAATGTGTGACTCCCCTGCACTGGAAGAAGATATGCATGAAGAGGCTGCATTGACTTAAACCTGCAGTGAATTTGTCCCACAGGATATGTTTAAATTAATTCTGCTGGAATTTTTTTTAAATGAACTATTCATAAAATGTTGTGAACAACTGTCATAATTGCCTAGAATTTCTGTTGAAAAAATGTACATCAGTAGATTCAAAGCACTGCATGGACTTTCCCAGTCTGTTAATATCTGTAAGAATTATTGCCTAGAGTGATACTAAAAAGAAAGAGAAGCTAGATAGAGGATTTAAAAACCTGTCTACAGGGTGAGGAAGAATTTATATTACTATTCTGTATTTTTCTTTGTCTTTTTCCTTTCTGTACATGTTTGTCTGCCTGTGGTTTTCTGTTTTTTTTTTTTGCAGTAAGTGCTGCAGCAATAAACATGAGATGAGGCACAAGAGGGTTGAGTCCAATAAAATTGTGAAGAGATCGTATTTTGTTCTACTCATTTCTGTTTCCTACTAAAACAAACAAGGTATTAATGTCAAAATAAATGCTATTCATTTAATAGAATTAAAGGTCAAACACATCTCTACATTTCTGCAGCTCAGAATACTGGCTGTTAGCACAAAATATTAAGATAGGAGTAATCAGAATAATTACCAAAATTTTCATGGTTTTCCCTGAGGCACTGGTATCTAATAAGATTTAGGCTGCTAGAGTTCCACCCACTCTACTTACAGCCACTACTCTGTGGCAAGAACAGATAAGCCTGATCAAGACTGCATTGAAATCATTATTTTAGGTAAATGTTTAAATCTTATCAGGATAAAAGATAGTTTGTTGAAGACTGTACATGTTTGCATGTTTGCATATCCAATAAGACATAAATCATAAGTACTGATCTTCCTCTGAAACTCCATTGACTGATAAGTAGAATTCCATTAGGATGTTTGGAGAAGTGATCATTCCATTCTGATCTCAACCTCTCCCTCCACCCCAGTCCCTCCTCCCCCTCTTTCCCATTTGTTTTCTTTGGTACCACTTAGACATTAAGGCAAAACAAAAGGCAGTATTACACTTCTTACCATCTAACTGATGGTCAACAAGCTAGATGTTCTTTCCATCAGAAAATAAAATTTCCAACTTTTTCTATAGTTTTTTAAGGACCAAACCCTTGCACCTGAACATTAACATTCATGCTTACATGTGAAGATAAAAGTATTTTTCACGATTACACTTAGGGATCCCTAAAAGTTATCCTGTTGTAATGTCAACCTAAAACTTAAAAGCATCAAATTAAACATTGCAGTTGGTTAGGCTTAGTTCCAGTTGTCATTAGATTATGAAAACAAATCCAAAATGACTCAAACCAAAGATGTAGAGACTGTATTCTCTTTCTTGATTTTGATGTTGAGAAAAAGGTCTGATTGCAGTTATTCTCATACCTGACATTACACACAAATAACTGGTTCATACAGCCAGGAAAGGCATTGTGGAACTCTATTTGAAGGCAATGTTAGAAACAAACTTTAAAACATAGTTACAGGGGGCTTTCAGTGCTACCCAAAACTTTAATTTTTTTAAATTTTTTTTTTTACATATAATTCCTGAGAAAATCAAATCACCAGTATCATCCTAGTGATACATACTGGGATATTCATTGAAGGAAAAAAAAATACTTATTGTAGGCTTAAAATAAAAATAAAATTTTACTTAAATCCATGTTTCCAAAATGTGTTCTCAAATGTATGTTCTCTCATGGGACAAGAACAGTAGCATAGTAGCTCCAAGAGGGAGCTCCAATGTTCTTCACAGCTTAATCTTTTACTGTAAAAATAAAGGCAAACCCAAAGGATGATGTGCTTGCAAAAGAAGCTTTTGAAATTCAAATGATAAAGTGCTACCTAGAGAGACGTTTGCCTGAGAATGTAAAGGGCCAGATGCCACAGTTCTGAGCCGTGAAATGTCCAGATTATTTCATGCGATGCAGAAACTGAAAAACATTTTACAGTTTAGCATTATTAACTATTTCACTCATTTCCAAAGCATATAGTAAAACAAAAGGATTCTACAATGTCTTGGAAAGATTATTTCTCACAGTGCTTGTTTTGGCAGAGAGGAAGCATGTAAAAGTATAGGAGGAACTTGTCAACATGTACAAATTAACATACATAAGGTTGAAACACAGCAAGATGGTGTTGCACTGAGGGCTTTACTGGCTCCCCTAACTGTAAGCAGAGACAGCAATACTTATTTTTTTGGAAAAACTTTAAGATATGTAGATGGATTACAAGAGTGAGGTATAACATAAGAGGAAATAAAAACTGACTAAATATCTTTCTACCCCAATAATGATGGAGATATTTGGAAAAAAATATGAAAAAAATTTTAAATTGTCTTATTTCAAATAAAAACAACAAAAACCCCACAGGCTTTTCCATTAAAAATATGAACACATTAATGAGCCATCTAAATAACAGCTGAGCAGTGACTCTAGTGCCAGCTCTGGGCTTTCTGTAGAGAGAGAATTTTTGCTGTTTGTGCTATTTAATACAGACACCAACAAATAGCTGTGCTATTCTCTTTCAACGCAAAGTACTATAAAAATGATAGAGATAACTGAGCTGCCAAACAAACAGCCAAGACGCTTTCATCTACTTACAAGTCAAATATTCAAATACAGGTATATTTGCATAATTACTTAGTTATGATCATTATGTCTTCATCCATTCCTGTCAAATATCCTGGACTTCAAAACTGATCATTTTGCCTATTGTATGGTATTTCTTTTCATCTACTTAACTGGATTTACTTGTTTCCTCCAGTGTCACTATTCCTTATTTTATGCACTGAAAACAAATATTAGATCTGCAACACAAAGAATATTGATTCAGAATTTCAAAGAAAATTAAGAAACAATTTCAGGCTAACAAAGCAGACAGAGTTGGAGGTAGTCTGTTATAGGCAACTAAAACCAGGATGAAGAGACAGATGAAGAATTCTGTAGGTGGCTGGCTGACATTTCATGACTGCTAGCTCTTGTTCTTGTGAGAGGCTTTAACCTGCCAGATGCCTGATGGCCTCTTAACACAGCAGAGAGGAGACAGGCTAAGAGATTCCTGAAGCATGTGGAAGAAAATTCCTGACACAGCTGCTGAGAGAGCTTACTAGGGGCAGTGCCCAGCTAGTTGCTGTTTATGAATAGAAAAGGGCTGGTGGAAGTTATTGTGGTGAGGTACCAACTTGGACACAGTGGTTGAGAAATGACAGGTTTTGATTCCTGATGGAGTAAGGAAGGAAGTCAACAAAATCTTTACCTTGGACTTCCAGAGGGCACACTTTGGCTGTTCAGGAGAATCCCTTAGGCAACTGTACTTAATAAAAAAAAGAGTCCAGGATAGCTGGACAGACTTTAAGAAGAAAATCTTAAAGGTGTAGGAATAGACCTATTTTATGTGTCAAAAGAAGCTGTCAGGGAAGAAGACCAAGCTGGCTGAACAGAGAGGTTTTGCTGGAGCTCAGTGGGAAAAAGAGAGAGTTTATGACCTTTGAAAAAATAGGGCAGTCAACTCAGGAACAGTACAAATATTTTGGTAGGTCACGTAGAAAGAAACTTAGAAAGGCAAAAGCACAGCTAGAATTCTATCTTGGCCCTATTATAAAAGATGATAAAATGTGTTTTTATAAATACATTAACAACAAAAATAAGGCCAAAGAAAATCTTCAGTCTTTATTGGACTCAGAGAAGCATTGTAACCAAGGATGTTGAAAAGACTTAGGCACTTAATTCCTTCTTTGCCTCAGTCTTTAACAGAAAAACCTGCTGTTCTCAGATTCCTGAGCTGGTAAACAGGGAGAGAGAGCAGAACAGATCCACTGCAATCCAGGTGAAAGTGGTTAATGACCTGCTGTGTCATTTAGACACTCAAGTCATGGGGCCAAATGGGAATCACTTGAGGCTTCTGAGGGACCTGGTACAAGAGTTGCCAAGCCACGCTTCATTACTTATCACACCTACCAGACAACCAGTGGATCAGGCCCAGCCATCATGGATTTAGGAAAGCCAGATCTTAATTGACTAACCTGATATCTTTCTATGAGTCAGTGATCCACATATTTTCAGATGTTGCCAAGTTGGGTGAGATTGTTAATCTGCTGGAGGGGAGGAGGGCTCGGCAGAAAGATCTGGACAGGCTACACTGATGGGCCAAGGTTAGTTGTATGAGGTTCAGTAATGCAAAATGCTTTGCCTTACACTTCAGCCACAAAAACCTCTGCAGAGCTACAGGCTGGCCAAAGAGTAGCTGGAAAGGGGCCTAGCAGGGATCGCTGGTCAATAAGCACCTCAATACGAGCCACTGCATTCCCAGGTGGCCAAGAAGGACAGTGGGATCCTGGCTTGTATCAACAATAGCGTGGCCAACAGGACTAGGGGAATTATTCTCTCTCCGTACTTAACTCTGGTGAGGCCACAAATCCTGTGTACAGCTCTGGGCCCCTCACTACAAGAAAGACATTGAGTGGCTTAAGCATGACCCCAGTAGGGCAACAATGCTGGTGAAGGCTCTGAAGAGTAAGTCATATGAGTGGTTGAAGGAGCCAAAATCCTTGTGATGAAAAGGTGGCCCAAGGGAAGCCTTATCATTCTCTACAAGTACTTGAAAGGAGGCTCTAGCCAGGTGGGGGACTCTCAGTAGTGACAAGACAAGAGGAAATAGCCTCAGGCTGCACCAGGAGAGGTTCAGATTGATGATCAGGAAGAATTTCGTCACTAGAAGGGTGGTCAAGCATTGGAAAAAGCTGTCCAGAGAAGTGGTGGAGTTGCCATCATTGAAAGCATTCAAAAAATTGGATGTGGCACTTAAATAAAACCATCATGCTATGGTTTACTTGACAAAGTGGTGTTTGATGAAAGGTTGGACTCAATGATATTGGGGTTTCATCCCAACATTAATAACTCTATGATTCTTTGACTCAGAGGAACTTTATCAAACCACAAAGACAGGAAAGAGCCATTTCTAAATACACTCTGTACAGAAAAGACTTACTTGCATCTGATACTGAAAAGTCTGTAACATATGGAAATAAGTGTAAGTAGAATTTGTTTTTCCTAAATTTATCTGTCACGTAGTTCTCTACATGGAAACACTGTCATTATGCTCCAATTATAATCTCTGGAGAGTTAATCAATAGAGTTTTGCAGTTTTTGATGCAATTTATTTGATTAAATGCAGGGATCTATAATAAAATGACATGAATTACTTGTAGTTTCCTTTGATTTTAATTACTAGATTTCCAGAAACTGAGAAAGAACCGGCACTGAGGCTCATTGCATTTGTCTATAGTTACATAAAATGAAACTTGCCTGAGGATAGATAGATAGATAGATAGATAGATAGATAGATAGATAGATAGATAGATAGACACATAAAAATTATGCATGACTATATAAAAGAAAGTTCAAGAGCAGTGCAGGCTCTCAGCTTACTCTGAGAAATAGGTAAAAAAGTCATCATGGTACACATGTACACATTCAGTACAGTGTAGTAAGCAGAATACATTCCTAGGATTACCGGTTAGCTTGTAGTATGGTATAAAATGTATTTACTGCCTACATTAATCAATATGTGAAAGGTAAGATGAATATATCTATCCAAACTGCATGTCTTCATATCAATTCTCATTTTAGCATGTTTAGCATGCTGGTGATTTTTTTAATGCCTTCTTAAGGCTTGGAAACATCCATTGAAGCAATAGCTTCATTAATGCAGGGGTCTATTATTTCTACCATTTTGACATGGTGTTTAGTTGCTACAATGATGGTATAAAACTGTCTTATTAAATCTCAGCTTCTTTCTTGTACTGTACGAGGTCAATGCAGTTGAGGTTTTTTTTAATAAAAGTGAAATAATTAATGGAAGAACTAATAATGGGTTGACCTTTTTCACATGTTCAGAAAGTAATTGGGCAGATAGAAAAGTTCATGGCTTTTTAAAAAGTTGATTTCATTATTTTTATTATATTTAGAAAATAGCAGATGTTGTGGTCTTTTAATTTACCTTCTGGGTAATCAGGCTTTAGTATTACTGGCCTCAAGCTTTTGCTCTTAATCATATGATTAGGCTTTTAAGAGTGTAAATTGATCTTTCTGCACACTGAAATTATCTCAGAACATAAGACTTGAGGAGATGCACTAGCTTCAAGATGAAGAAAAATGTGAGGTTGGCAATACAGCTATGGAGTTTGGATCTATGGGATTTCAATGTCTTAACCTGACTGCTTTAACCTACTGATATGAGAACTGACACAGGCTCTGAAGTCTCAGAGTTTTACAAAAACATAAATTGTGCTGTGCTAAACATTTCAGTGAGGAGAATTTGGTGATATCTTCGTAGAACTGGTGTTCTCAAATCTTGGACTCTTTAGACATCCCATGAAGAAAATTCAGAATAACATGAAAAAGGTGATTGTTCAGAATAAGGCCAGTGTGGCCAATTGGAGAGGGGTGGGGGGGAGAAGGCTATCTTAGAACAAGAGGGTGGCAGTCTTTCCACTCTTTAAGGCAGATGGTTTCATTGTAATACTGAATTTACTTCTTTCAAATTATTTGACAATACACAGTATTTTCATTTATAAGAGTGATACTGCAGTGTACTGAAATCACACTGAAAATAAAAATTAGACTTAGCAGAGCATACCAGATCTAATATCAATGTGATTATTAGTACAGATCTCTATAATATACTCTCTGTCATGATGTGGGATATCCCCTGTCTCAAGGAAGAAACACATGGCTTGACCAAGCTCAAGCCTATTGCTCTCTCCCAATTCTTGTTGATTGCTTTTTATTGAAACAATTTGAAATAAAACATCTACACAAACAGGTGTTCCCATAAACTAATGTAGCTATCCATATATAGTAAAGGACACCCTGCAGTTCCCTTTGTACTAGTCTGGCCTTCTTTGCATCAGGAGTAGTCAGTTCACTCATTCTTCCCTAAGCTTCACAAGCATGCTGTCCTTGCCTGTCATCTCTGAATTTGCTCTCATTATAGTTGATTGGTCACAAATAGCCATAGAATCCAATAGGGAACAGATGAAATTAATGAGTCACTGCTCTTCCTTTTTTTAAGGATGGTGGCACCAGTCTGCACTCTGTATTATATAGTATTTTTCTAAAGTACTAACTTATATTAGTGCTTTGAATACTATAGAATATATTTTGATGAAAGCCGTGAGACTTGCAAAAGAGGAGGTTCTTAAGCAGCTAAGTGATTATTCTTCAGACATTCTGTTTGAGTACAATACCTACAGAGTGCCTGAAGCATGCTTATGCACTTTAAGCACTTAGAGAATGTCAGTCTTACTGGCTCTTTTGAGAATGTCACAAATTAGCAGGTTTCTAAGTCAGCCAGATACATGAAATGAAGCATCTGAATCTGCAAGTCTTCCACCAATTCTGGAAATGTTAGTGAGCTCTGACAGTAACCTTTTTTGGAACATGAGCTTTGAGACTGTAATGTTTGAAATAGAATAAACTCAGATTTTCTAAGTAAGGAATATAACTAATAAAGAGTCTTAAAACATTCTTCCTTTCCCCCTCTGTTTTCTTGGGGTAGACCCATTTTATTCCAACAAACTTCAGTGATTAGTAGTACCTAGGAGCAACAGTTTGATTCCTGCCTTTAGAGGTTTCCTAGCTCTCTGTGAAGTAAAATGGGGAGTTATATTTATTGGATGGAGAATTTTACTAATACAAATAAATTGAACAATAAAAATATAAATTAGAAAGTAATTTAATTTCCATGTATACAATTATGAGTATTTACCACACTTTTTAAACTTCTTTAGTATATATCATACAAAATTTAGTTCTTTAAACAGAACATATGTAACTCTCATCTAAAATTTATTTCTGCGAAAGAGGAAGTTATTGCTAATCCAGCAGAGATCAAAACAGGCTTATCGACTGACTTTTCAATATATGCATCTACTGCTTTCCACTCCCAGCTCCTCCAAGAAACATCATAGTTTGATATATGTATTTAGAAATCATGTAATGATACTACTCTGACTAAAAGCTTTATTTCAAAATTATCATCTTGAGTAACTTAGTGAATAATTGCCATTATTCATTTAGCAGATGAGGAAATGCTACTAGAACAATACTTTTGTGTAAAAGTTAATACTTATTGAAATAAAGTACTAAGAAATATATAGGAGAGGAAAATAATAAGTTGCAGATTTACTCCTTTTTCACTTCTCCTTTTTTAAAGCCCTATCACTTGTCAGAAAGATTCATCAAAAAGAACTAAGGATTTTGTTCACTCATTTGTCCCCCCCAAAAAAGATATACTTTTTTCCTAACCAGTCCTAGAACATTCACTGTCAACAGCTTGTTCCTGTGCATTCAACAGAAGATGTGCAAGCTTAAAATGGGATTCCCTCCTCAAACAGGAACTCAACCAAGTTGGATGGTACTGAAATGTCAAGTGGCACAAATGGCTGGCTCACAGAGATAAGCACTAGAATGTGGCCAGCTGCACCTGTTTATGCATTTTGGATTCCCAGTGGGCTAATTGTGTAATATTGCTAAGGAATCAAGAAACTTATTTCAACTTTTTTTTTTTTTTTTTTTTTTTTTCTGTCTGATGCTGTGCAGGATTTTACTGCAGACTGGGTATTGTATTTTCAATGCAGAGTACCTCTCCCAGGGTATTTTTTCAGTGTTTCTTTTATTAGCATAAATAATTAAAAACCTGCAGTACAAGAAAAAAACTATTCATCATCTCACTGTTTAGGGAACCTATAGGAAATGTGAGTCTTTCCTTCAATAACTTTTGTAATACCATGTATGCATGCATTTTTCTTCTCCCAAAGTCCCCCAGTGTCTTTGTGACTAAAGCTAAGCAGTCTTCAGGCACTTTATTTTCAGAATTCATTTTAGTCATATTTTAGCTTTAGGAAGAATTTTACCCTCCTTATTAGATTAGCCTTGTGGAGGAAAGGTATTTCAAAATTTTTCATCATGAAGGAAGGCTGTGATGTTTGGTTTAAAAACTTTATTTTACCAACTTAACAGTTACCCAGTGTATATAATCATTTGAAAGCATTACAGTCGTAGTGGAATTTCTAAAATATGGTGTACAGAAATTATGTCTACTGTTGTGACATGTAAGCTCTTCTTCCATTTCTGGTCATTTGGACACTACTCATGGGGCTGGGATGGGATTGGGAAGTGCAGAGTAAACATGCCAGCTGCAGACCTGGAGATCTGTATTTCTGCAGTACATATTCTTCACAGAAAATGAGACAAAACCTGAGGAAACAACAACAGTCAAAGTGGAGAAGGTGTTGTGTTTTTTCTGTATTTGATGTATGAAAATGGAGAGCAAGGAGATGGTATATTTGTATCAAATAGCATGATTCTGTTCTGGATAATGACTGTCAGAAAAAAATATCATGTCCACCTAATATGGTGAGAGTTTAATTAACTTACCAGCTATCACTACTCTCTTATCTTTCATTTTGTGGTATTCACAATGACTATGTTGTCAATGAACAAGGAAAAAAATAAAATCAAATCCAACCATATGGTTTGGAAATAAAATCCATATTAGATTTGCAGCCTCTAACTCTGCAGTTCTGACAGAAATACAGCAGTTGAGTTTATTTTATAGTCATTAAAATGAACAGATTTTCTTCATGATATAGTTAATAAAGAGTTCTGTTAAGTAAGGTGTCATTAACACACATTTATTCTGAAAGAAATGAACCATTTAATTTGTCACTTCCCTTAATATTAAATTTGTGTGGGGACCCTTGAACAACCAGCCTGCACTATTTTTTACAATGTGTATAAAAATGACAATGTCAGAACATGAAAAATAATCTACTACATAAACGTTTTGCTGACAAAACATACATAGCTAAAAGCCTTATACCAAACTATTTCCTAATATGGGAATCAGCCCACACACCTGTCATCTTCATTCCTGGAAACTCCTCATCCAACTACCAATATAATCAAGTAACATACAATCATAGAATAATTTAGCATGGAAAAAGCCTTTAAAATTATTGAGTCCAACCACAAACGTAACATGGACGGGACCACCAATAAACCATGTCCCCAAGTGCCATATCTCTAAGACGTTTTAAAATCTCCCAGCAATGGTGACTAGACCACTTCCCTTAGCAGCCTGTTCCAATGCTTGATAACACTTTCAGGAATTTTTTTCCTAATATCCAATTTAAACCTCTCCTAGACAAACTTGAGGACATTTTTTCTCATCCTAGATGCTTCATGCCTATCCGATATTGACATTCATGAACTCCATAGTGTTATAAGGTACATATCCCCTTAAATTATTTATCAAAATTACAATGATCTTGATCCCTTTAGCTGTCAAACAAAAAGAAACCAGAGAAAAAATAGTAATAATAATTTTTAAAAAATGCAGTGGAGTTTCACTCCAAAGTAATCATTAATGTGACACCCAAGAGAATAAGCTGACTGATCGGGGAGAAAGTATTTACAAAAACATTGTCTCAATATAGGGACAAATTTAGGAGAAAACACTCTGGAATGAGTTGTCTTTTCCATAAGGGTTCCAAGAACCCCTTTCAACCACCAAGAAGTGAATACTAGTGAAAGTAAAAAAACCCTGACAGCTTACTGACAAACAGAATGCCCACAAGACACGGGAAAAAGGTAAATAAATGTTAGATATTAAACTGTCAGACCTTACCCCCTCACACACACTGGAACAAAAACCCAGAATGCCAGGTTAAAAAAAATATTGCTGGCTCACACCACATAGCAGAAGATGGTGCAGACTTTTCTCTCCGGGAAAAAAAAAAAAAAAAAGAAAAAAAGAAAACAAACAGGAGATTCATGCAGCAGCTCAGGCAAAGAGATGAAAACCTACGGACTCTCCGGCATTGATTCACTCTCCAGAGCAGATGAAGGAGATGGGCCAGAGCCTCTGGCATGATGTCTCTCCCTGGCTTGGCCTTCCTGAGGTGTGGGGCTGAGATGAAGCAGCCCCTCTCCTGCTAATCCTGGCCAACACCATTCCCACAGGTCCTGTTTTCCCTGATCTTGGACTAAAGAAGCTGTCCAGCTAGCCTTGAAATGTAGCCAAAGGATTGCTGCTGCAGCTTCTCCAAAGCCAGGGAAGGGGAAAACTTCTTGCCTTAAGTACCAACAACCAAGCTAGCCAAGCAAAAAACCCCAGATCATACTGCACCCTCAGACACCTGGGGAGTGAGGCCTTGAAAAAGCCCACCCATGAGCCCAAGGGTCCCCCCTCCCCTGGACACACCTTAAAGATACAGCAACCATTTTGGGCATAAAGCAGAGGATCAGGGACTAGACTATCACCATAAATTACCCCAAGACAAACATACAAGACAAGGGTGGATGAAGAAATGGTTTTAAACTGAGAGAGAGTAGGTTTAGATCAGATATTAGGAAGAAACCTTCACTTCTGTGGGTGGTGTTGCCCAGAGATGCTGTGGATACCCTGTCCCTGCTAGTGTCCAAGACCAGGTTGGTTGGGCCTCTGAGCAATCTGGTATAGTGGAAAGTGTCTCTGCCCATGGCAGGGAGTTGGCACTTGATGCACTTGATGATCTGTAAAGTCCCTTCCAACACAGGCCCTTCTATGATTCTATGATTACAAGAAGACTTTTTATCTTCCAGTTGTGGGACTACAGTTTTTAGCAGACTCCTCTTCAAAGGTACTTTGTCCAAGGGCAACCACCTCATAGTATAAAACTTCTGTTCACTCTGTTGTGGTCATTAATAGAGATTCAAGCCATTTAGCGCTAAGTAAAAGAGAGTAGGTCATAAAATCTGAAGCAACAAAATCATAAAAATTTAGCGAGAACGAATTTTTAGCAAGTTACAGTGAAATAAAGACTAAGGAAGAAAAACTTAGAGGCAGAACCAGAACAAAAAGAGATATAAAGCAATCTGATATTTGCAATAGCTCTATTTCAAGCATGATGTTCTCTCTAGGACCGAGATGTTGTTCAGCAATGTTGGAAATCAGGAAGCACAAAAAATCAGGATGCACTAAAATCGAAAGTACGTTAGAAGTTGCATTTCATCTTCACTGCATGGCCAGTGATGTAGAAGACATGATTCACTGACTAAAAATAAGTGCAGAGATGAAGATGTCCTTGAAAATGCCCTTAGTATTCTAACTGACCTTTTCTCTCTAGGAAATAATACGGTTTATGAAACATTTGTCTTCAGCCAGGGAAGACAAAGGAAATGAAAAGCTGACCAGCTTTCCTGCCAGATCATACCAATTGGCATGCATATGGAGTGTATTGAGCTGGATCTTTCAATCAAAATGTAAATCATGTGTCATTACTTATTATCCAGGCTCTGAGCAAGCTTTCTGCAAGCCAAAACTCATGGCTGACAGATTTTTGAACACTAAATGAGTTGTGATACCGGCAGAGATACAGACTCAACACAGGAAAACTGATGTGCAATTTATTAGCATACCAAAAGGAAATGAGACCATATTCCAAAGAAGCCATGCCTCATAAAATTATGTGGATATTGCGATATTTACAGAAGCTGAAGCAAGTAACCTACATTGGAAGAGACGTTCCTCTTATAAAGCTTTGTTAGTAGCAAACACAGAAAATAACCCAAACAAACAATCTAACAAAACTTTACGGAGTTCATCCTATCTGTAATCAAAATCAAAATCATGTAGGAGTATAAAAGAAATGCCATTGTGAATTTGAAAAAATTCAAGTAATTCGATCAAGGAGTATGGGAGCAAATTGTACAGATTCAAAGGAAACAAAATACATTATGAAAATCTTTGGGAAATACAAAAGATATAAAAGTAGAAAGTAAGACAAAGAACCAAGGAGAAATTGTCAAGAAATATGTTATTTGAGATATGATTTTTCAATAGAAGACTCCACAGAAATTAACTGAAAAAATGAAAATGTAAAAGCTGGAACATGGTATATGAAAGCAGATTTAAAATTTCAGGAAGCTGGAGGTTGAAAACACACAGGATGAACAGGAGAAAATTGAATCATTTTCATAAAAACAGGGAACATAAAGGTCTGGCAGACTAGAATGTAAGAAAGGATGCATTGTCAAAAATAGCTCAGAAAATGAAACACGTAACATACTGCTGGTAAAAATCTGAATATATTTTAATAGTAAAGACAAGGAAATACATACAGCCTAACCTGCTAGTCCAAATATTTCAACGATTTCAGAAAAAAACCAAACGTGATTTGTAAGGAAGAGAGTAATTAGCAAAGAAGTTGACAGAATTCAGGAAAGTTTAAAGAATCAAATTAGTTTGCTAGAATTACTAAAATCATTTCAGTGAACAGAGGAAGCTGGGCAGCTGGGAGAAGACATGGTTCCTTTCTGTGAAAAGTACCTCAGTGCAGAGTAGCAAAGATATCCACAGAATGTTTTTTAGAAATAAAATCAACAGGTTTATCACACAGATATAATAATGTAATAATATGGTCTCATAAGTCAAGCATTCATATCAGAAATAAAATGTGTTGTATGTTATTTATGTCATCTCATTTTCCATGCCAGAGCCCATCAGACCCTGAGATCCCTTTTGGCCTTGTCATGTCCCAGGCCCCAGGGCCACATCTCCACCCCAGCACAGTGAGCCCCTCTCCCTGCGCTGCTGCAGGGCCCAGGCTCCCCGGCCATGGGCACGGCTGCACCGGGCTATCCACAGCTCCCCAGCCCAGCCCAGCCCTGGCTTGGCTGCAGCCCAGGGAGGTGCCCAAGGATGGGGCTGAGGTGCCCGAGCATGGGGCTGAGGTGCCTGGTTGGCCCCAGTTGCGACAGCGGGACAGGCCGGGCAGTGAGGCCCAGCCCTGCTGCCCTGGAGGGCCCTTTCTGCTCCTGTTCCCTGGACCCTGGCCATGGCCAGGACAGTCAGTTGTCCAGTACAAATTCAGTGTGGTAGTCTCTCATTACATAAGCCCTTGCCAAGTTTTCCTCTGCTATGTCCCTACAGCTACATCACTGAGACAACAAAGCCAACAGTGTTTACTTAAAAAGAGACGCTCATGTGGTACATGCTCCTTGCTTTGCTAACATAATCTATTTCCACTCTACTGTGAATACAATCTTTTTTTCTTGCAAATCTATCACTTGAACAGTGACTAAATTTTTACTAAGTGTTTCCAAAATAATGTAATTATTCCTATTTCACAGCCTAGATATGACGTGCAGTAAAATCACAGTGAAAAGCACACTCTCATTTTGTGTCTATGCATTCCTTTCCTAGTCTAATACCACTAAGTACACATTTTAAATCTCCTACTGATTCCAGTTAGAGCCCAGAAAACTAGAAAGTTTTGATTGTTATGTCTTGGTATCTAAAATTCAATAGTTAAAAATGTTACCACTATTGTGTTATAAAACTTAGTAAAGAAGAAAACTGAATGCAAGAAATCATAAGAAAGCAGCAGATCAAATTGAAGTCCTCAGACAATGATTCCCTTAAATCAATAAGGAGAATGTCAGTAGACAGGACACTTAGAAGAAGTATATTAATGAGACTAAAAAATGTGACATGGAACAAGTAGTCATGTTAGCTCTAGCATCTTTCTTCTGTTAAAATATTGCATCTTTAACAAGGTAAACTGTGCTTTTTGATTATAACTAATAATATAGACTGATTTTTAAATGCTTTGTGACAGGGTCTTGTATTTCCTGGGAACAATACAAAGTTTCTCAGCTTTAACTACAGTCTCAAATATGTCTCTAACCAGGAGAATAATAGTTTTCCTCACTTTTTCTATTGTCCCTGCAGAGGTACTCCAAACATCTGATACAGGTCAGCCAAGGTGACACTGTTACCCAGCCTGGCAGCCCTTCAGAAGTGTCAGGTATGTTTCAGTCACTCGTATTCTATAGAGGTACTTCTATGCAAAGACAAACAACCAGTTTTGTGGTTTTAAGACAGGACGTGATTGCAGCTGGGTATTCCATAAGACCAGCTTGCTTTGAAGTGGTGAGCAGGGACCATTTAGTCATAGCTGCTTTGGGACAAAGTATTTTCATTCATATTAAAAAAAAGATGACCAATAGCATTTTTCTGTCATATCATAAACCAAAAGTAGTTGTGTTGAAATACCTGGACAGAATCCTAATTGGAAACAGACAGAACTTCCTCTCAAAACACAGACAAACCAAAATCAAAGCCTTAAAAGGGTAGAATTAATTAAATATGAGTATAAGGAAATGCCCAAACTGAAAACATGCTGCTTTTTGCCTAATCTTCCTAAAATGTTCTGTAATTCAACACTGACAATTTTGGGGGTTGATGTGGGGTTAATTTTATTTAGCAATTAAGTTAGTACATTTTCAAAATACTTGTTCTATTTGCATGAATAATCAAAATGCATTTTGCTTTAGAAGGGCATTTGGCTGGACTTAAATTATAGAAATTCGGCACTTTATTCAGTGAAGAAGTTTGGAAAGTGTCATTTGTTGTTTGTCTCTAGTTTCAGAGAACATCTGCAGAAAACAATTGTCTCAGTATAGCATCCTTAGAAACTACATTTGTTAAGTTTTATAAACTCAGTTGGTGTGATTTTTGGTTTAAAATAAATGTTCAGGCATGTAACAAGGGTGAATGCCTCTGTGATATGATGGATAGGAACAAAACTACCTACTAAATACCTATCTATTGCTTAGGGCAGGGAATTGTAATACACAGTCTCCTCAGGTTTCTTCCAACCTGAATTATCCTATCCTCCTATGACACGCAATAAGAAGTTAGGGGAGGGATTTATTGTGACAGTGGAAAGCTGAAGATGCTGCAGATGCAGGCAAGATGTGGCTCAATCATGAAAACATCTCTTTTGAACTCTCAATCTCTTAATTTATTAGCAAGATGAAGGGTATGATGAACATGCACAAACTCTTATGCTCTACTTTATGTTCGTCTGTAATTTCAGGATGCAGCATACCTTAATAATAGCACTTAAAACCAACAAGTGTCTTTGTGGTTGCTTAGTATCTTTTTTGGAGTGAGCTGCAATTTTTGTTCTTTCCTGTTAAAAGAGGCAGATTCTGAACACTGAAATTTAGTCTCCAGGCAACCATCCAGCTCTTGGGTGGCTGGCTAGACACCACTTGAATTATCTCTCTGTGTGTAGCAGTTAACAAACAACTGTCTGGTATAAGTCATGGATTGAAATTACAGCAGTGAAAGAGGCATAGATTTTCTGGTTGAAACTCTATGGTTCCATCTTGACATGTGTTAACATTATCCAGAAGAACATGTGCTGATAAAAAACATGGCGGAAGAAGTCTTACATGGTATTGTGTTTACAAATTCACACGCAAAACTTATTTAGTTCTAATTATGGAAACTATTTAAAACTGTACATGCACATGTGTGTGTATATCATCTGCATAGGATATAAATATACATGTATGTGCATACATTTATGCATAGCTACAAATATAGTTCTGTGGGTAAATAAACCAAAATAGTAGAATATAACTTGTGGCAGCCAAATTCCAATATGTAACTCTGGCATTTATTTTTCACATGCTACATCATAAAGTCTGTGAAACTAGTCCAGCAGATAATCAATTCATATTACCATTTAAAAATTACCTATTATAAACCTTTCAAAGCATGACATATTTAATACCCCTAATCCCTACTTACTCATCTTGGGTTTTGTGTCTTCATGTACAAATTAATACTGAATCTCAAGTAGAGAAATACTAATGGAATAGTCCTAGGTTCAAATCAAATTCTGTTAATATAACCATATTTAAATTTAATTTTGTATATATCAAAGCTTTATTTTTCAGAGAGAGTCTCTTTGCTACCTTTTTTCTGGTTTTTTATATTTTCTTCCATTTATTTTATTTTTGTGTCCACAATATAATTGGAGCCTTTTTAAAATCTGAAATTAGAACAAGAATAGTTAAAAAGCATCGTATTCTCAATATGATACTTATGTACAGTTGAAATAATGATGTCACACAAAAAACTTGTGTTTGCTTTCATAAGAACTGTTTGATTTTCCCATTCACTTTGACAATTTGTTTCAAAGAAAGTAATCAAAAGAAAAATTTAGTTTCTCTAAGTATTTGTGTTTATATTTAATACCTTAAGACTAAGGTATCTAAGAATCCTTTTGGACTATTGTCGATAATAAATGATAAGCTTTATTACAGAAATAAATTTCTGCTGACCTGGTTGTAAAAACAATAAAAACAATACTAAAAGAGCAAAATACATCTGGGGGAAGTGACTTACTTAGTCATCTGTTCTTCCTAAAATAGAATATAGGAACTCAGCTTTCACATCATAGTTCAGAAAAAAATATATGTTAAAGTTACTGAACTAGAATTCTGTCTGTTTCTCATGCAAATGCCATTAAAATGTACAGGAAAGGTTACTAAGGCCTTAAAAATGGCTGAGGATTCAAGAAAAGCTCCAACAGAAATCAACAAGATCACAATAGCTTTTCTGTTCAGCATATCAAGAAACAAAAATGATCTTACTCAATTATCAAGGACTCACAGAGAAACCTCCTAAGTCACGGAGAAAAGGTGTAAACTGAGTCTTTGGAGTGCTGGTTCACTTTCTCCTGGTACCTATTATGAAGGAAAAATTCTTTATATAGGTCATAGTATGTTGATCCTGTGAGCACTTCCGCTTGCCAGAAGATGCTCCAAGCCCTATACCTACTTTATCTTCTGATCTCTTGGATTTGATGTCATGTGAAAGTAGTCCCCTCCAAAATTATGACTACACATGTTCCCCTACATTGGAGTAACTTAGTGTTAGACTGTAGTTTGTGCTGTCAAAACTTGTGTGTGTGAGCAGATGCCAGATTTCCACAGAGTTGATGCACAAAGGGAAAGTGCTAGAGCTCCAACTGTCAACACCTCTATTTGTGAGCAGATGCCAGGTCTCGGCAGAGTTACAACACAATGGAAAAATGCTTCAACTGTCAACACCCTATATGGGAGCAGATGCTGGGTTTTGGCAGAGTTAAATGTAAGAGAGAAATACAGCATTAGCACCAAGCTTGCAAGGGAAGTCTGGGCTTTGCCAGAATTTATATCAAAGAATGAAATCGCCTAGGATCTCTCCACTGACCATTGCCTCAGCTCATGCATTGAGAATAGATGTCAGAAGTGTTTATATATTTGTTACCCACTTCCAAATTCAAAGTTAATGTAAGTTGGGAGAACAACCAAATCAAATCAAAACAAACAGATCCAAATAGTTGTCTGTTTTCCTACTGTTGAATTTAATCTGTGATAGCAAGGTGTTGTTAAACAATCAACATCTATCATTGTAGTTTGTAATGGTGAGAAAGAATATGCTTATTAGAGAGGCTAAAAGACAAAAAATTCTACAGTGATGCAGAGGGTTTCACAAATGAGTGATTAGATGGCTTAAGCACCAACAAAAGTATCAGCAAAACTACTTATATTGAAATATGATGTTATAAAAGTGTGACTTAGCAGAGTTTGATTACAATGTTCACTGTATACTTACTTCACAGATAATGTAAAAATTATTCAAAACAACCAAGTGAGAATCAAAGTTATCAGGATAAAATCAAACTTATCAATAGAGAATCTTAGCATACTGTAATATAAGGGTCTATGTGATGTCAGTCACCGACCAAAGATCCACGTAAGTGTTTCCATCAATGAGCAACCTCGAGAGGTGTCCCAGCCCAGGAGACAGAAGCCAGCTCAGAGATGTCTCCCAGCTGAGATGGAGCCAGCTTCTGAGCAGGAAGAGCTCAAAGAAAGCTTGCTTAGGCTGTTGTGTTTATGGAATAAAGTGATTGGCTTGTAGTTAAATTACATGCAATAAGAAAGTTATGCATGAGACTCCTTAATTTTGTTCCCTGATAAATGAGCCTTGGAAAACCATTCATATATCAGTCATGGTTGGTGCTCCAAACTCACTGTGGGACTGTTTCTTCATGAGTTTTCAGAGAACAGATTGGAACTAGATATGTGCTTCACCCAATACTGGCTTAGGCCTCTATCTCTTTCGGAGACTGTACAGAATTACTACTAGATTGATTAATGACTTGAGTACATCCATCACAGAGGGACCATGTTTTCAATATTTGCTTCTGTAAGTACCTTTATATCCTTGTATGTAGCGGCAGCCACATATTTTGGGAATAGTAGTGCTGCTAAGTAATAGAAAGATCTTTGTACACTTTGATTCAGAATGGAATATAAAGAAATATAAGAATAGTATTCTTAGATTCATTCCAAGTGAGGAGAATTTTAATGTGCTGTTAAAGACCTCTGTAATTTAGGTCCACTGAAAATCTATAGAATTGAAGAATCAATAGAATAGTTTGGGTTAGAAGGGACCTTGAAAGGTCATTTAGTCCAACTCCCTGTCACAAGCAGGGACATCTCCAAACAGATCTGGTTACTTAGAGCTCCATCCAATCTGACCTTGAAGATTTTCAGGGGTGAAGCACATCTCTGGGCAACTTTTTCTAGTTAGTGTTTCATCACCCTCATTATGAAAAATCTCTTCCTTATGCATAATCTTAATCAAAACTCCTACAGTTTAAATCATTACCTTTTCAGTTGTCACAACAGGTACTGCTAGAAAATCTGTCCTCATCTTTCCTATAGGCTCCCTAAAGTAATGAAAGGCTGCAATAATACCTTCCCTAAGGCTTCTTTTTTCCAGGCTGAACAACCCTTGACTATCTCAGCCTTTCCTCGCATGAGAGGGGTTCCATTCTTCTTATCATTTTTATGGCCATGCTCAAGACTCACTCCAGCATGCCCACATCCTTCCTGCCCTGAGCTGAACACAGTACTCCGTGTGAGGTCTCACAAGAGTGGAGTAGAGGGGCAGAACCACCTCCTCTGACCTATACAAAAAGCTCTCAAGAAATAAAAAAATATAATATTATTAGTTTTAGAGATATAACTACTTACTACTTACATATTTAAATGAGTTTTCTACAAGATTTTTTTTTTTCCTAACTTGGGATGTGCAAAGAAGTGCTTAGAGAGATGATGGCATTTAACACCTGATGTGGATTGTTTGTCTATATGCCAACTCAATGTTATGTTAGGGTTTGAGCTATTCGTTACATGTTCCATCATTATAATTTATCATATAATATTTTTTTAATTATAATAATTCATCTTTCTGTCTTTTCAGTGTAGATAAGGAGTTGAATCTGATTTCACTAAGAATGAAGAATAACCTTTCTAGAAGTATATTCCAAGAACTTGTTCAGGAGAAGCATATTCTTGCATTTTTACCATACAGTAAGGTGTGATAGAAATAAGGGATAACTCTGGATGGTGTCTATGGTACAGTTGGTTTAATACCTACAAGTCACTGATGATTTAGAGTAGCCAGTGACTTAGGAAATTGAAGAATGAACAAACTGTTGTTCAGTGTATATAGGAAGCAGGTGAACATGGCATTGTCCAAAGGCAAAGTGGATAAACTTGAATTTATTCTGAAGTATACCAGTTATATCAATATGTCTTATGCCAGAGTCAGGTCAGAGCACAATGAGAAAACTTTAACTGGATGCATACGATATAAACATTGCATATTAATTGCTGACCTTAAGAAACAGGAGCCAACATAGACTATTTTCTCAGTCATTCATAACTTTCTGAAAATGTCAGTCTGAAGTTGTCTAAATTTAACCCAATTCATAAGTAAACAAGGAGTTATATTTTTCCTTTTACTGAAGAATAATGAAAAACTAAATGCTGCAGAATTTTCTGTGGGTTCCTTTCAGGTGGCAGCTAATTAATATAATCAAGCCATTTGGGATGAGAATGACAAAGGTAATAGACAGGGAAAAAGTATTGTAAAAAAGATAGAAAACTCTTTTAGAGATGTAATAATATATAAAATTTCTTAAAAATTAGGTACTGGTTTATTTCCTATATTCAACCTAGAACTCTCAAAGGTCACCTAGAGAAACTGACTTCTGATGTATAATCCAAACTTTATCAAAGTTATAAACTTATTAAAAATATATTAGGCATGTCTAAAACTTGGTTTCATGCAAGAAAGTTTTTTTTGGTTTTTTTTGTAAAATTTCTTATTAATAGAGCACCTTGGACCTTAATTTGCAGAAAGTTTTAGAACATTTAGAATCACTTGCTATTTAGTGGGACATGAGATATGACTGAGAAATATTTGGGTAACACAAATGAAAATATTAAGAAATTACTAAATACTTTAATTCAGTAATGAGTATATTACTGCCAAAGGCTGACTGTTCTAACTTCTGAAAAAAATCAGATCCTAGCCTGATTAGAGATATTCAACAAATGAAAAATCAATTGCTAAAAATTCTGTTACTTCATCTAGCAATCCTATTACTAAAGCTGATAACTTGATAACTCTCTAGCTGCACAGGGCACAAGATGTACTCCAGTTTAATTATATGCTTTTAACTGTGTGGTTGAGAAGCTGTCTCCTGCTTCAATTATCTTTGTTAGGTGCAGTTCTACTATATATATTTTTTTTATTTATTTTTTTAATAGGATATACCTAAAGTATTCCAGATACTAAACCAGCCAGACAGGAAAATATTCAGACAATTAACAATACTTCACAGTATACCAATTTGCCTTTGCATACAGCAATATGCTTGTCAGAACACCCAGCATAATTTCATAATTAACCATACTATAAATGTTTGAACTTTTATTACCACACTCAGCATTCTGTGAATCAATCTTTGTTGAATCACCTACATGAAATTTATAAATGTTTAACACATTATATGTAAAGATTATTAAGGCACAACATAGCTGCCAGATCAACATCTAATCTAATTAAAAGTTAATCTAAAGTTATGTAAAAATGCAAGGTTAGCATTACAAATTGTCTTGCTTTACAGTATTTCTGTAAAGAGGGGGAAGAGAAAAGAAAAAAAACTAATTGTAAAAATCTCACATAACCTTTTCTACAAAATTTCAGGTCAAATGTTTGCCAAGCAGTTTTTCAGATAATTAATAGTACATGTGAAGGAAAAAAAAAATCGGTATTGTATGCAGACAGTAGTTCATATTTCTTAAGTACTTGTTTTCTGAGGTATCTACTTAATCATCACTGCATTCCTGTTAAGTGAATCATCATTATTATCAACATATGACAGATAAAGAAAGGGATAGATGGCAACCTGTTGGAATGCAAGCCTCTCTGAGTTCCTCAGAGAGGGAGATGAATGCAGAGGTTGAATTGAAGCCTTTGGAGAAACTAATATATATTAAGCCACATAGATTTGAAGTAGAAGTATAGGTTTAAGTTTTAAGCAAACAGATGTGTAAGTTATAGTTTAAGTTTTAGGTTTTAAGTAAGTAGAAATGCATTCTAAGTGCCTTAAGAAACTGTATTAACTAGCAAAGGTCCTAGCTAAAAGTTCAGTAACTTAGCCCTAGTCATAACAAAAACATAGCAAAATTTTTCCACTAGAATGGATAGAATTATTCACATAAAACAGATAAAATTACATGTGTAAACAGATAGAACTATTCATGTAAATAGATAAACTTATTCACGTAAAATTTAAGTAAGAAAATAGATAGTACATTAGCATAAATAGATAATATTATATATGTAGTTATTAAGTAAGAAGTGACACTACTTTCGTGCTACTTTCCCATAACAGAATCAAGTTCAGATTGGTTTAGAGAGAATGTTTTAGAATCATGTCTTTAACTAATTGGATGTTTTACAAATCAAAAGTCTCATAGTGGAGTACAAGGATCGTCATCATCATCTGTCACCATATTTTATGAAAAATCCTTTGCTAGGACTTTTCTCCTAGCTGAGAAGCCTCAGAAAAGAAATGTAAATTATTAACTATCTGATGCCTGTGGAATGTGGTCTGGACATTGTTTACCAACAGGTGCATCTGTGATTGGTGCATGTTGGTTGTTTCTAATTAATGGCAATCACAATCAGTGGGCTCGGACTCTTTGGGAGTCAAGAGTCTTTGTTATTCCATTCCATTCCTGTTCTTTCTAGCCTTCTGATGAATCTTTCTCTCTCTACTCTTTTAGTACAGTTTTAATCTATCATTGTAATATAATATATATCATAATATAATAAACCAGCCTTCTGAAACATGGAGTCAAGATTCTCGTCTCTCCACTCGTCCCAGGAGCACCCCACAAAGCATTCACCACAATCATCTTCAACATCACCTTCACCATCATCATCATTATCATTGACCACCACAGCATCAACACATCAGCAACCACTAGAAGAAGAAGAAAGGAAGAAAGAAATGCTGTGGTCCCTGCTACTGCTGCTTGGAACATCAGACTATTACTACTGCTGCTGCCCGGGACATCGAACTCTGTGCCTGAGAACAACAGCTGCCACTGTTTCTGCATGGAACCTGGGACTCTGTAGCAGAAAGCAGCATTCCAGCTGCTGCTCCAGCTTGGGACTTAATGCCAGAAAGCTTTTGCATGGACTTTAACACCTTGAACTCTTTGCCGTGGAGACTGGATCATGTAATAAACAGCCTTGTAACAACCAACACCTGCTCATGTCTCTTTGAAGACCCTGGACTCACTAAAAGCATGACAGCAAGCCATGTGTCACCAGATGACAGGTGATTTAGCCAACATTATAGAGGAATTTTGCAGCAATACAGCAACTAAAACCTTGCAACTGCTGAGCTTTGTGCTTTTGAATTCCAAAAAATCTCTGTGTCAAAACAACTTGATTTCAAGACTGTGGAGACTATTTTTGCTGCATTTCTCAGAATCCTAGTCATCTATCAAATTTGATTGTCTCTTCTCTATGCTTATGATACAGATAAATTTCAATAATAAATATATTTTTCCACCATGAAGATATATCATGATGCAGATGGGAAACAGATTGACACAACAGGTACAGTTTCAGGTCAGCTATTTTCACAATCCTGTCTATATACAGAGAAATCTACTGTTCACTTTCAGGCCTGTTGCTACAATTAATTTTTCTAGGACATGTTGTTACATGATATTGATACATAATATTTCTAAAATTATATAAGGCTGAATTAGGTTGATATTAAATGAATTTGTAAAGCTAAATTGGTGTGGAGACTGATACAAAAAGTCCTACTGAAAGCATATCTGTATAACCAGATCAGACAGGATATGAATTCTTTTAAAGCCGTAAAAGTTCCCTTGTTGAAGAACAAAATACAATGGACCCTCTCATTTCCATTTCATCAGTTCTGTGGTTTATAAGAAAATCTCACTGAACTGAGGAACTTCAGTTGCGTCTTATATCACTTCAGAACCTGAGTAGGCTGTTTGAAAATCTACAGTAAGACACTTCCAGTTTTCTCTTTCTTGGCCACACAGACACGTGCACTTAAACCAGCCCTAACAGGCAATAGGATTTGCATGTGAGCCACTGCATTGGGTTTATCTTAAAGTGTCTGTATTTCTGCAATGTTTTTTTCTGTTAAATTTTTCCCCAACGTCCTTTACCCAATACCAGAGACAAAAGAGTACATGAATTTATTTGCTTTTTTCTGATTTTCTATCATGATTTTTTTATCTGCTAAATAATTGACCTGTGCGAGTCAATGTTCTGGAAACACACTGCAAGTGTAAGAGAAAAGTTTTCACCATATTCAACCCTACTAAGTTGTGATAACCCTTGTAAAAATTCTTCATTTTCTTGCAGTAAATTGAAAAAAAAAATCTTCTGGCTCTCTATCAGTGAAAAAAACCACAAAACCCGAAAAAAATGAGAACATCATAAAATGCCAACTTGTTTATTATCTCATGATACTTTCAGCTGAAAAATACTTTCAGCTTTTTATCAAAAACTATATTTTTTGCCTTATCTCTCCCTTTTATCAAGTCAAGCCTTGTACTATTGCTTGCCCACCAGGACTGTAGATAATCAGGTTTAAAGCTCAGCTGTGAACATTCTCCCTACTAAACCTAGACTAGACTTAAGGAATCTTTTTTTTTTTCTTTTTACTTCCTATTAGTTTTTCATTGGTATCAGGCATTGTTCTCAGTAGAAATTATTACTAACATCTATATTCTGGCAACAGAATGAAGGGTGTTTCAAGAAACTAGGATCTCTTCAATGAAGTGAACTGTCTCTTGTTCATATTTGTCTAATTAATGCTTTTCTCTCACGAGGACAAGCATCTTCCTGTATAAATTCCCATATAATACACTAAACATAAATATAAGGTGGGTGGGGTTTTTTGTTGTTAGTGATGTGGATTTTTTACCAAAATATTGAATAAGTTGTGGAAAATTGAGCATAAAGATATTTCAAAGATTTTCAAGAAAGGGAGGATAGATACATCTGTGACTGAAATATCAAAGCCTGAACGCAATTTGTAGATCAAGAATATCTAAATTTACCATTTACCAGGCAGTAATAGAGATGGCTCAGAACAAGGCTTCAGATGGCTGTAAGCCTTGTTCTTTTTCCTCAATTCTTACTGCTAATGTCTTTCAGAAGAGGAATATTTGATTCACACTTTGGAGTGACTCATAAGTTTGAATCTTGCTTCCATTTCACCTTCTTAAAGGCACTCAAATACTGATTTGATGATCCCTACATAGGCCTATAACGTGACAATGAATGTAAAAGAAGTTGCTAAAGAGTTACAGCAGCATATTAATGTAAACACATATGAATAACATAGTAATGAAATGACAAAATGGATTTGTTCTCAGTTACAGAATAAACTGTAGACAAATTGTGCATCCATGCATGCCTCTATGGGATTGTGGAAACACAGCAAGTGTAACATGAAAGAAACATGTGGCTCTGTATTAGCCATAAAAGGCAAGGCTTAGTAACAGGGCCTGAGGGTGCCTGTGTGGAAGGAGGCCATGGACCTCCCTGTGCCAGTCAGAGCAGGTTCTAGATGACTCTAAAAAGAATGGAGACATGTCTATCATTTTTTTTAATGGGTTTGAGGCCCATCATGCCTCAAACCTTCAACCAGCCAGAGGAGCACACTGTACCTCTGATCAGATGTGCTTGAGGAAAGGTGGCAGCTGCTAGAGGTAGGAGACAACAGAAAAGAAGAAAGGTGAGAGGAGGTTGGGGAGGAATCTCAAAAACAGGAGATGTGAGGAGGTAAGTAAAGAGAACTTTTGAATGAAAGAGGTATGCTCTGAGAAACTGCAGCCCATGGAGGGCCCATGTGAGATCAAAGACACCCCAAACAGGACTGTGGCTTGTGAAGGACACGCACTGAGGCAGGAGAACAGTAAGAACCAAGAAACAGAAATAAACGATTGTTCTCGGACTACGGCAGTAGGAAGCCCTACTTCCAAAGGGCTTGGAAGGGACTGCGTGTCCTGTGTGATGAAGAGAAAGGGAATTAAATTGAGCAAGAGGGAGAGAAGTGATGGACTGAAGCGGAGCCTGGGGAACAAGTAGAAAAGTAGTCTTTCTAAGTATTGCTTTAATTAACTTCCCTTGTTAATACCTGAATCAGTAATTCAAATTACATGTTAATTCACAGTAAATTAAACTGTGTGGTGTTCCTCAAGTCAAGGCTGCTTTGCTCATGAAAAGGTCATATGTGTAAATTTTCATTTTCAGTGTACCTAATAAACAAATAAACTAATGCACACTTAGCAATTAATGTACACATAACATAGCTATCATGTCTATCCCGTTAATGCACAGCAATTACTGCTGTGGTTTAACCCCAGCCAGAAACTGAGCCCCACACAGCTGCTCGTCCATTCCCTGCACAATGGAAGTAGAGAAAGAAGCAGGAAAGTCAGAATACTGGTGGGTTGAGATGAAGACAGTTTAAAAGGTAAAGCTAAAGCCACATGCAGGCAAATAAAAACAAGGAATTAATTCATTACTTCCTATGGGCAGACAGGTGCTCAGCCATCCCCAGGAAAGTAGGAGTCTGTCACACCAATGTTGACTTGGGAAGGCAAATGACTTCACTCTGAATGTCTCTTTCCTTCTACCCCAGATGTATATGCTGAACATGAGGTCATATGGTATGGAATATCTCTTAGGTCAATGGGAATCAGGTGTCCTGGCTCTGTCTCAACAAACTTCTTTTGTACCCCAAGCCTGCCAACTGGTGGGATGGGATGAGAAGCAAAGGCCTTGACTCTGTTTCAGAGCTGCTCAGCAACAGTTAAAACATCCCTGTGTTTTCAGCACAAATCCAAGGCACATCACCATTCCAGCTCTGTGAAGAAAGTTATCCCAGCATAACCAGCACACTTACCTTAGTATTTTCTTCTTCTATCAGGTCTCATAATCAAGCCTTTTAATCCTTCTCTTGCAGTTTTTTTCCTGATAAGCAGGAGGAATGCTCAATCCCTTGACATTTACAGGTTCACATGTAAGCATTTTCTGGCTGGATACCTTAGATATTCCATTTTTTAAAAAATAAACTCATAACACTTCATCATTGAAATTAAATAGAAATATGACCCCAAAAGGTTTAAATTTTTTCGGACTTCAGAGTAGCTGGAAAAATACCAGGAAGAAAAAAAGTCTGAAGGGCAGAATATTTTACTATATAATGTCATCTCATTCCAGTTGTATGAGAAAGGAAAGGTAAAATAATTATCCCACTCATAGAACTTACTATCTCATCTGCTTATGTATGTTAGTCTAAAACATTATTATATTGTCACCATGATATTTATTGTTTTTTGATTAAGTGTTTACTGCATGCTAAATATAAGAGCTGTATTTCAATACTTGAAATGTTTTTATTGCATGCAAGGAATGTGCATTCCAGAGTGTGATTAGCTAATTAAAGTGAGGTGGAAATTGAAATCAAAGTCTCAAATGAACTATTGGGTTTGTTTGTATACAAATACAGTTTTTGAAGATGAGAGAACCTGAAGAATTGTGCTTGAGAACAATGAAACTGCATAATTTCTGTTAATATCACACTTGACACAACTTCTTGATATTAGTATATATTGAAATATTTCTAACATTCTAATAAAAATAATTCTGATTCAGTCTTCATCTTGTAGTTCTTATACACTGTTGTTTCTTTTTGCTAAAAAATATAGAAGATGCCTTAAATATCATGACATTCATTCTTTATAGCTTTTATAGAGCTAAAATTTAGAAGTAAAACGTGAACAAGTGTTTTAGGCTTCCTTTTTAGATGGTGGTGATAAATATATATGTATCAGGTTTTCTTTAACTCTGCAACAGGCATCTAAAACAAGTCAGATGATCAATTTGATAGGATTCTATTGATCTTTGTGACTACAGAGGAAATCCAGAGTATTAGTATGAAGAAGGCACATGGATTGCATCATGTTTTGCAATACTGGCTTAATAATAATTTCTTTAGAAAACAGAAAAAAGATATTTGCTTTTCAGATTTGCTGCCAGTTCAGACACCTCCAAATACAGAGCATTCTGTAACAAAATTAGTATAAAAAGAAGCATTTTTTTTCTGTTAGCATAATCATCCAACAGCATAAAGTAAATGTTTTTCTTTCTTTTTATATGTTTAACAGCACAATGGATGAGGAATACAAAGAACCCTTTGAATAATTTTTATTAATTGTTCTGTGTTTCAAATAAAGCTGAATGAAGGTGTTTTATTATGTTTTAGTAAAACAACAATTTACGCTTGTCTTTTTTTTCTTATTAATCGGGTAGGATGAAGACTATTTTGCAGAATAGCAATGCAGGAACAGGAAAGTGAAATGTCTTCTGAGCTGTTAGTGAATTTCAGATTGCCAGTCTTCTTCAAGCCATAAACAGAAATAATTTCACATCTGCTTTGAATTTATTGCTAGTTATAAACAAGTCCTTGTTATTTTGAAGTACAGTATCAATATTTAATATAGCATTTCCCATCAAGAAACAGCCCCAAATGGGGCAGGGAATAGTGCAGAACTGTATAACAGAGTCAGCAAGTACAGCCTCATTTCCTCTGTGTGAAAGTTATCACCATAAACCCTTTGCCAGCTTTCTTCTTCCTCTATTATATCTACTCTCTGGTGGATGTCATATTAGAGACTGCAGCCAAAACTCCCTCCATTCTTCACCTATTGGTGCATGAAGGAATCTGTGACAGATGCTGCAGCATCATGCAGTATTCAGAGACCAATGTATTAATTTAATAAATGTTTTTGCAGCTTTATGGCCTTGCCAAAGATTGCATTCTCAGTTAAACTGAAAGATAAAGATTGCCTCCTACAGGAACTGAAGCTGGTGTTTAATACAGTGATGTCAGATGGGTTTTATGAAACAACAACTAAAAAGAAAAACATAGATAAGAAATTTCCATCTTTAATGTGATTAACAGTATTTTAAAAATTACAGCAATTCTACCTAACACAGTAGTTAGTAACTGTGGGGAAAAAAATATTTCAAGCTTATAGAATGATCCCCCTTGTCTTACAGAGTGAAGTGTCATCTGAAAACTGAAACTTTGGAACCAATGATCAACTGTATAGATAATTTTTTTCAGATTTCAGAATATTTTCATGTAAAAAATGAGTTATAATTTCATAAGACAGAAAAAATACATCTGTTGGTAGTAAATAGAAAATAAACTTTTCTTGTTTATCTTTGTTCCAACTAAATAACAGTGGGTTTTAGCTGCGACTTGATTTATTGGAATTTGTTTTCATGATTCTATGATCAAGACTCAGGTGCTCACACTTGGGATGATCACTGTGAATGACCAGATAATCATAGAAAAGGAGCAACGTCTGAAGGAAAGGCTTAGTAAATGTCACTTCTTTATAGAAAGTAATAAAAACACTTGAGATGCTGAGGCAAAGTAAGAACCAGTACCTTTGAGAATTATAGGAGCATACACAGAAATCACTGAAGAATATTTTCCTAACAATGTAAGTGCTAGAGCTTAGTGATAGGTGGTGTGTTGAACAAACACAGGCAGGAAATAGAATTTCACTGGCTTTTTGGCTTTTTTAAGCAACAGTGAAACTGTATGCTTGGAATCTTTTAATGATGCTCTTTTTAACACATAGATTTACTCAAATGCAAATGCATGCTATATATAATGTTGAGTCAGCTGGGGTCATTTATGGAAAAGGAAAGAAGCTGCAAGCCTGAATGCTCTACTTTATTCCATAGAGTTCAGAAAATGAGAACTTATATTTTTAGCCAGTATTGTTGTCGTGTACTGAATGTGCTTCAAACTGGAACAAATAAAAGGATCTATGAAAATTAATTTATACAAATTCAAGACTAAGTCTGTGGATAAGTAAGCTGCAATTTGGAATTTACAGTGTTGTGTGTGGTTTTTTTATTTTTAATTATAGAAAGTCATGGGTTAATTTTGAATGAATTTGTTTATTCAAGTAAAACAGATATCAATTTTATTAATTTTATTTATTTGTCTTTAACAGATTGAAATTATAATAATTTTAGGTTTTCCAAGTAATAAAGTTACATCAGTAACAAATATTTATAAGCTACTATATAGATATAATACTGTAAGTCATAAATGTAAGAGAAAAAAATCTTTAATTAAATAAGTAGAACATAAATTGGTTTTTATCTAAATTATACAGATTTAAACAAAAGCTATATTATTTATATAATCAAAACACAAAAGCAGGTATAATTCTCATTTAGCACAACACAATTTTTATTCTAACAAATGTAAATTTCCTGGGGAAAGCAACTTTTCTTTTTGTAGTAAATACATTTTCTGCAAGTCATGAGGCCAATAATTTAAAATCTATCATAATTTGTATAAAGTTTCTTACTTTAAAATTATAGAGACTTCTTTCATATTTAATGGTAGGGAAAAAAAACCCAACAGCATGAAAACCAACTAAAACCAAATTTTTAGAATATAGAACTCAGTCTTCCACTTCATACTAGTTCACTGTCAAAATACAGGACTAGTACAACAGAATTAAGGTTCATTATGTCCCCTGCACCTACTCCACTTTATTTAGAACCAGACTGACTCCATTAACATTTTGTCCAGGTTTCCTAACCCTATACAATCTCCTCTACTTACTCCAGAATTTACAGATGTAGGTACAGAGATGCACTAAATAGAAACAAGTCACTCCTAAGACCCCTACAAAATGAATGATCAAGGCAAGAACAGAATAGAGACTTCTCAAATCTTTACCATTGGTCTAATCAATAACAGATTTTTTTCTCCTGCTTTACAGTTTCTGTCAGGTTATATTTTGTGGCCTTCTTTTATATACAAACAAAATAAAAAACCATAATGACAAAAAACCAAGAAACCCAAAACTCAAACCAACAAAAAAAGAGAGGTGTTCCAAATTCTCTTTCATTGGAATTTTATTGTGATGTTAGTTCAGTGTGCACTTATGCAGAGTATAAAAATGGTAACTTATTCTTTACAGATCACTGAAAGTAAATACCATACCTTATCCTTTTCTTAGATATACACACACTTTCCACTTGAACATTTAACTGTGCTACAAGTCATAGTTCTTTTTGAAAATCTCCAGACAGTTTTATATCAAAATAAATTGTCTGCATTGATATACTTGGTGTCAGTTCAATGACTAATTGTGAATTTAAAAGGCTCAGAATCATGTTAAAATTCAAGCATCCTGTCTCTACATCTGATTAGTCCATGCCAAGGGGCAATGAGCAGTCAGTGGGAAAAATACTGCTCCATTAAACAGTATCTCTGGGCTTCCAAAGCCCATTTTTTTCTGACAGGCAATCTTTTTTTCAGAATCTGAATAATTCCATTCTTGAGAAAATACATTTTGATTATTGTAAATGATCAGGTGTTCTTTTTTTTCCTTTTTGCTGTTCTCACATCAAGGTTCAACACAGTCCAAAGACACACTCTGATACACTGAGCTGGCCAAGAAAACTGAGTCTTTGAATAAATTGTGTTTCAAATTTGTAAGCCTGACAGTCATATGTTTATGTCTGTTGCTCTCCCTGTCTAACTTCCTAGATGATAAAATTTTAGAGACCTGAATAATAATGTCATAAACAGAGTCTTTGCAAACTAGTGAAATACAGAGACAGTTTAATGATGTTATTTGTCTCTTTTTACCATATATGTTAACCTCAAATGTTAAGTTTGGTTTCTAGTTTGGATTTTTTTTTTTTGAAGGTTTTTAATTTTAACCAATAGCTAACACCAAAACTGTATTTTTAGTTCAACAACTCTTACATGTGAAAAGATAAATTGATTCTGATTGATACAGAACATGACTATGTGTCATGTCTTGGTGTATCAATCCCAGAGAGTCAAAAACCTGTGTCTTCTGTGTTTTGAGATGAATAGCCACTGTGATAGCTCAGTCTGAGATTTCTTTACAGACATCTTACATTCAGGCATATTTGCCAAATCAAATGAAGATTGTTTCCTCTGATAATGCTTCAAGATGAATATGTAAAAATTTTAGTCAGCTAGAACACTTTTTCTGAAGACTTAGATCAGTGACTGCTCTTTTCACGCTCTGTATGGCTGGACATATTTTTCTGATTCTTGTGTATTTCGACACATATCAGTTTTTCTCAAATTCCCACCAACCACAACTTTTCACCAGACTTTCATGATCAATTGTTACTCTAATCTTATATATACTATATTTTGTGTCTTTATATGTATTTTCAAAGAGGAAAAAAGGAAGTTAACAGGGTGAGCATGTGGTGGGTTGACACTGGCTGTATTACTCGGTACCTACCAAAGCTACTCTATCACTCCTTCTTGTCAGCTGAAAAGGGGAGAAAAAATACAATGCAAGCCTCAAGGAAGCCTGATGGTTGAGATAATGATAGGGTTAGATCACTCACCAAATACCATCACAGGCAAAATCAGCATGACCTAAATTTAATTTATTACCAATTAATATCAGAGTCAGGTAATGAGAAATAAAAACTCAATTTTAAAAACAATCACTGATCTTAGGAATATTTTGCGAGTGACAGAGCACATTATTTTTATAAGTCCTTTAACACATTTCTTCATGCATCTTCAATATTAAATTTTATAATGTTTTCTGACATTCCATTAAAAAAATTAGTTTTATTAATTTGTGAATTATTTACATAAGTGATCAGATATTGAAGGCAGTGGGCAGAAGATGTGATGCTATGTAAGCAGTTTAAAAGATTTAACAGACCTTTTTAACATGTCAATCTTTTCACTCTGATGACTATTAGAAGACCTCAAAAAATTCTCCATATCTTGTGTACTCTATTCATATAGAGTATGGCTTAAATGTAGTTCTATAAGTAGAAGTGTTCCTACTGATTTAGCTTGGGAAAGTTCAAGTCTTAGATTATATATTTTTGAGAGATTAATTTATCTGTTTATAATTTTTAAACTTTTTGTGACAGAGACAGTTGCCATATATCTATGTACAAAATTTTGTGCAACAGAACTTAAATTTTTATTCCTTTTTCAGAGCAATACATTTTGTCCTGTACTTTTAATAAATGTCACGTCTAAGCTGTATTACCTATGTGATTTTTTCCTACTTAATCTAAGCCAAAGTAATTTTTAAGTGATTAAGTGAGAATGTCAGAAAACCTTTGAGTTATTAATAAAGGAAATATGAAGAGTCTGTTTATATTAGAACATACACTACCCTACCTGGTTTTATTCTGGCTAATAATAATGAAGATAGAAATCAGATACCAAGTTCTTCTGTTGCTGGATCAGAAAAAGACAGAGGCAAGAGCTGTTTCAAAAACAATGCGGAGAGTTGATATGAATGCATGAAAGATTGTGGAGACCAAAATAAATAAATTCCAGAGGCAGAAATTAGTAAGATTAATAAAGACTTAAAAAGTGTAAAGAAATAATAAGGTGGAGGTTTGAAGGATGTAAACATAAGAGATCATGCTATTTGAATTCTCCTCTTATTCCAAGATACATTAAAATGAAAGAATAATGCTTATTAAAAAAACCACCACCAACAAAAGGCTCTAGGAGAAAAGGAAACACAAAGGTATGCCTTTATTCCTCTACTTTTGAATGGCCAAAAAGATAACCAAAATTTGTGTTACCATCATAGCCAGTATAATAGTACCAGATATAGGTACTCTGATTTACCAATAAAATACATTTTTTCATCCCTTAATGTTTTTAAAAAATTATATAATGCATTAAAAGGTTGACATGTTACTCAGGACTTACAAAATATTTATCAGAGATATGTGTTGGAATTATATTCCTAATTTTATAGAACAAATGCAGTCTGAAGAGATAAAATTAGAACTTATTTAACATTTTCAGGATACATTCTGTAGAAAATTTCTGAATGCTTTGAACTAAGTTAATATATTTGTCATTTGAAACTTAGTTTAAGTAAGCAAAAAATGTTAGAACTAGCAACTGAACTTAAAAAAATTGTGTATATATTCATTAAAGTAGTATATTTTATGATAGGCAGCTTCAGCAAAAAAGGAAAAGAGTAGTTCTGGATGTTGAAATATGTACTTCTCTAGAGGCCGGTTAAGTAGGAACATAGAGAAAAAAATGCAAAACTATGGCTAAATCATTTTTCAGATAATAGAAATTTTATCAATTTTCAGAGAAATCCATGTTGGCATAATTGTAATGAAGGATTGCAATTTCTTGTCTTGTATAAAGGAGAGGATTTCAGAAGCAAATTTCCCTATAGAGATGGGAGTTTAACAACTTAACAATATGTTTAATGTAATAGTCTTATTTTGAAGCATATTTTTTACTTTTCCTTTTTGCTTTATAACATAATAAAACTGTATTTCATAACTGTATTTCATAACTGTACCTTGAAGGTTAACCTATACCTATCTTCACTGCAAAATAATTCTTTTGTCAGAACTCATGTTTACCCACAATAATTGCTTCCTTGATTGAAAATATGCTAATTGAAAATGTTAATATGTGTGCATTTAATATACATATAAAATATATCAAAATACATTAGTCTTTTACAATGTTTAAACACATAGCTTTGAATACCCTTAACAGTTTTTAGCTGACCAGATCACTTTAATTTTTTTTGTTTCCCCTCAGTATTGCTAAGGAAGTCCTTTCTTCATTGTATCCCTTATTAGTTCAGGGAAGAAACACATAGGTTTATTGACTGTGTCTAGGAGCAGGGCAAATACAGAAAACCCAATTAATTCCTAATAAATAAAACATAAAATGTCTCTTCACAGTTCACAGTTTTAAGACCTGACCAAAAAAAAAAAAAAAATCCAGTACATAACAAAACAGAACCAGAGCAATGAGTTGTCACTCCAGGTACTGATAAAATCTGTAGCCTTTCTCCAGTCCACCAGCCAAGATATGTGTCAGTCTTAGTATGAGCACAGGAGGTACCATTTTTCCCTGTACTTAAACTTTTCATTCCTTTCTTAATTAAAACCCCATAACTTCCCAACCATATTTTTTTGTTTCTGAGTTTTGGATATTTTGTGCAATAATTTGTGTTTAAAAATATAAGGGGAGTAAAGAGACAAAAGAATTCCATCACACTAAGCAGGTATACTTCAGCACAGACTATTCCACTCTAAATACTGATCTGCTGTAAAGGCACAGCATCAGAAACCTATTGGTGAGACAGGAAGCCTGACAAGGCAGTTGCCCCTGGAAAAAGAGAAAGAAAAAGAAATGGTAGCGTAAGTGTATTTTCTTCTTCCAAATTTTAAGTAAAGATTTTTTTCCTTTCTCCCCTTGCTTTAGTCAACTATGAAGAAGCATGATTTTTAAATCTAGTAGACTAATGGATTACCAAAGGCTATGCAACATCAAACTATGTTTCTGTCTTTTACCGGTGGATGTGTTTTCCTTCCCTATTAGATTCACTGCAAACGTTATTACAGACTGAGGCAAGAGAAACTCTTCACTGGATTTACCTATTTGTGCTTTCTTGGGTATGTAGAAAAGATGGGGAATTTGAAAATAGATGGATTGTGTGACTGGCAACATAAACACTCTTTGAAGGTTATAGTCGCCTTGAATTTATATTGTAGGCCAAAATAGCAAATTCTCAGTCCAAGACGTGATAGAGAGCAAAAAACCTTGGGCACCAAGACTAATTATGTCTGAAGTGTGGCAACAACTTCTTTAAAATAAAGAACTACATATATCTAGTCCTAAAATCCATCCCATAAATTCTGATACACTCCATAGATTATTCATAGCCTCTTTTGTTTTCAAGTCACAACTCTCATGTATTTCCAATGCATTTATACCAAAAAAATTATACAAATTATTCAAGTTTAGCATTCCAGTATGCTTATTTTTCAAATTTATTTCCACTTTTTGAGATATTGTGTTTGGGGGTTTGGGTAGGGGTGTGTGTATGTCCCCATTTTTTAATATACTAGAAAATTTAATATACTGGATCTACTCTATTCAGTATCTTACTACAGCTATTTCAATGGCACAGCTTTTTCACTGAAAATACACCAAAATATATTTTGTTTGTAGCACAGTCATCACAATCATTGGATAGTTCTTTTAGGTGCCAGTAAGACTTATGAAGATACATGTTGTGGTTTAACCCCAGCCAGCAGCTAAGTACCACACAACAACAGAGAATCAGAAGAATAAAAGTGAGGAAACTTTTGGGTTGAGATAAAAACAATTTAAAAGGTAAAGCAAGAGCTACACATGGAAGCAAAGCAAATCAAGGAATTGGCAAAGCAAAACAAGGAACTCATTCACCACTTCCCACATTCTGACAGATGTTCAGCTACTTCCAGGAAAGCAGGGCTCTATCACATATGATGGTGACCTGGGAAAAAAAAAACACCATTGATTTGAGCATGTCAGCCTTAATTCTTTTGCACCCAGCATTATGTACAGAGCACATCACATGGTACAGAATATCCCTAGGGGCATTTGGGATTAGTTGTCCTGTCTGTGTCCCCTCCTAATTTCTTTGCATCCCCTGTCTCTTCACTGGTGTCACTGCATGTGAAGCAGAAAATGGCTTGACTTGGTGTCAGTGCTGTTCAGAAATAATGAAAACATCCCTGTGTCATCAGCACTGTTTTCAGCACAAATCCAAAAAAACAGCCCCATACCAGCTACTGTGAAGAACATTAATGTTATCCCAGCCAAAGCCAACACAGTACAATGCTTGCACAACCTGTCAGGAATTGCACAGAGATACATGTTTTTGAATGCCAAAGCAAAAAATTATAGGAATGTGAAGTTGCTGAGAGTTTTTATTTTAAACACATGGAAGAATAACCAATTTTAAAGCAATATTGAATTTACTAACCAGAAATACAAAACACACAAACAAACAAAACAAAAAAAACCCACCCACAACTCAGAACCTGTAAGCCATGATTTGACTTACATAAAATTTTAAGTTTTTTTCTGACGTAAAAGAAAAGAATATAGTTTGAAAGTTTTGTGAGACTATTATTTTTAAAATTGTTCTAGAAAATCAATGTATTTTTCTGGCTCAACTACTAGAATTTCTAAGTATTCATATTATAATAGATATTTTTAAAAACCTAATAATTAAGAACTCTTATTCTTGAAACACGGTAGTTTTTCAATAAAATATGAAAATAGATAAATATAAATTAATATATTACCAGAAAAGAGTAAAAGCTAAACCTGGTGTTCTTTCCAAGCTGATAGATAATGAGACTGTTTAATTCTTCTATTCAAATTGATGTACATCTCACCTGTTGAAGTCTGCTCTCTTATCCTGTTAACACAAAGAGGAGATATTTTGAAATGGGTTCACAGTATGTGTAAAGAGCAAAGTTTTGTGTGGCAACGGGAAAGGAGCAAGGTAAGTTCAAGTTTTCTAAGGCAAAACACAATTTCATTATGATGATTTAAATTGGTTTTGTCTTTATTATTTGTGTTGTCCCTTTTAGTACTTCATAACTCCAGCAATTTTATGAAAGAAGGTTCAGAAATACATTTCGTCATTAAATTCTCATATTGCAGGAGATTTTTTTATAATAGTTTTAAACAACTGATATTTAGGTATTTTAACTTGGAAATAAAATTCCCACTGCAGAGCTGAAGTCTCAGCTTCCCGACTAGCATCACAAAGCTGAATGAATCTATGCCCAAAGAAATCTTACTCAAGCTGCCAGAGCATCAGAAATGCAAAGCTTCCTGCCAACTCAGCCTCAGGATTCAGATTCCCTGCATATCCTAAAAAGAAACCCACTCTCCATGGAGTATCCTGGCTAAAGATAGACCTAGTAGGTGATGAGGTATCCAGTTTCATGGCAGATAGTTGACATTTTCAGACTGCCAGAGAGGCTTGTTGGCAAGAAACCTTATCTTGGGAAATCTGCCTGGTTTCTGACAAAGACTCAAAAAAATCAACACCTTCCTGCAAAATTTCACAATTTTATTCATAAGTATTCAAATTAAAAGATATCTAAAAAAGCCCCACAAAGATATATTCTTTTAGAAAACTTCCTAAATATGACTTTGTCAAGGCTACCACTCTGAACTGTATCCTTAACATTGACTCAATTAAGTAACTTTATTGAGGTTATCTTACTTCATAAATATATCTCAAATTTTGCATTACCAATTAAAATATCGTGTAACCAGCATTATCCTTTAACCAGGTCTGTGATAATTACTTGCAACTTTTTGGTTTTTAGGGGAGGTTAACAGTTCAGGCTTTTTGTGTTTTTCTTATTACTTCTTTGGAAAATTACATGGGACTGTTCAATTGTTATAAGTATGTAATCAAGCCATCAATGTAATAAAATGCCTTTTCAATTAATTAAACTTTCCCAGTACTTTACACGTTAGACTATCTAGATACCTAGATGTCTATTGATGGCTCTCCTAATATATATCTCATGTTATGGTGAAGAAATGTATCCAGTTTGAATGGTTCAACTTGAACAACATGTTTTGAGGAAGCAAAACAAAGCACAATCAAAACCAGCCAGCACAGTCTGGAATTATTAAAAAAATTTTGATTAACACTCTGTAGATATCACACTTCTCAAAAAGTAACAGGCAAAATAATTCTACAATACTGTCTAGATTTCCCAGACCAGATAAAAGTCAAAATTAAGTTCTTCCCATGTAGGATAAAATGTTTCCCAGTTTTATGGCAAATGTACTTATATTAGGTAGAAGCAGTTGAATTTTGAATTGGAGAGATCTGAACCAAGAAAATCTACAGGTAGACTTATAAATACTTTCTAAAAAAATTAGCTGTGCTGATCCTGGTAATTTCCTCTTCATCTCTGATTTTGTGAGCCTTTAAGACTTGATCCCTTTCTAGTGCTTGTGAATTTAACATTATTTTAAGAAAATGTATTGGGATTGACATGTTTCAAATGCTCCTAGGCCATAGATATAATGAAATACTCTTAATTTTATTATAACCCTCAAAAATTTAAGACCAAAGGCTAAAATCACTATATAAACCACATATCTAGCTCAAAAGAGAAAATAAAATGTGTGCCATGTCATAAGTAACATGCTTCTAGATGATTTGTGTGTCCCTTGCATTGAAGAAATTAATTTGAAATTATGACTTTAGATTTTGTGCTGCATATATGGTACAGGAAACTGAGCAGAGTGTGGTTTCTATAGAGTGGAATATCTATGTTTTTTATCAGGACCTTTATGTGCACTAATTAATTTATTTAATCTAAAGCTTTATTTCAGTTTAGCCACTTGTTGAGCAAAGACTGTATTAAAATTTTAGAGTAAATTATTAATCTGATGATGTCTCCTCTTTGAAACACTGTATTCAATGCTGTTTCCCAAATAGGTTGCTGAAATATGCTCTATGGTAACTTGTAGTGCTACTGCTTGTTTTCCTTACTCTGGCCTTTAACTTCACTTGACAATCTCAATCCCATCTTGAGTTGCAAAAGACATTTTTGCTACTGTTTCTGTCAATGACAATTGATAGGAAAAAAAAACCAAAAAAACCTAGTAATTGTAATTTGGCCCTTTTTTTTAATGGCTCTATTTTCTACTTTTCCAGTAAAGAATGATTGTGTAAAGCATTGATGTAGTGTGTTGACTCTTCTTGGGTGCCAGTCACTCACAAAAGCCTTCTCATGGACAGGAGAGAGAAAATACAATTCCTACCAGGAAACCTTTTTCTGTTGAACTTCTCTCCTCAGGGGTCTGCCAGGACCCTGCTCCAGCACAGTTTCCCTGCAGATGCACAGCCTTCTCTCAGGCATCCCCCTGCTCCAGTCTGGGTCTCCTCTATGGGCTGCAGGGGGATCTCAGAATTCCCATGCTCTTCCATGGGCTGCAGAGGCACAGCTGCCTCACCATGGTCTGCACCACAGGCTGCAAAAGAATCTCAGCTCCAGTTTTTTCTTTACTATCCTTTAATGAACTCTGTTACTATATGTTTATTTTGAGTGCAATTTAGTCTTCATTTAAAGTGACCATAGGGATAAAATGGTAAAAAAGTTCCCATAAAGCATTCTGTGTATTCATATAGTCAAGTATTTCAGTGAAGGTAAATATTGCATACTCCTGCATGTAAAAAAGGACCTTGGAACTTTATTTGTGTGCTGGGAGGTGATCCTTACCAGTTAAAGGCAAATAAACAAACAAAAGGCTTATGTCCACTACCAAAAGGAAACTGAATGTCTTTGATTATATTGAATTTTATTATAAACCATATTTGTAATTCTGCACATTTGCCATTTAATACTTGGCTGAAGTACTATCACTATATGTTCTATATTCTTATCTTAAAATCTGAATTCTGAATTCATTGTTTGGAATCCAAGTGGTCTTATGCTGGAGCAGAGTAAAAGAAACAGACATCAGAAGTAACAAATTGTACTGCTTTTCCTTCCTCAAGTGCCCTGGATACAGAATCAAAGAATCAGAGAATGGTTTGGGTTGGAAGGGGCATTAAAGTTCATCTAGTTCCAATCTCCCATGATGAGCAGGGACATCTTCCACTAGACCACAATGCTCAAAACCCCATCCAGCCTGGCCTTGAGCACTTCCAAGGATGTGGCATCGACAGCTGCTCAGTGCAACCTGTCCCAGTACCTCAACACCCTCACAGTAAAGAATTTATTCCTTATGCTTAACCTGGTATGCTTAGAAGCAAGGTTCTGGTTATGGAAACATGACTAATAAATTGTGTAAAGCACTAACTTTTTGGTATTATAGCAATAGCACGTGGACAAGCCAGCATTGTTCACATGGGAATTTGACATAAAAAATCAAATGCCATCATTTTATCACATTTTAAGATTTTAATTCGTTTTAGTAAATAACTGGTTTTGTAATATACGACTGATAAGACAATTAGAAAAGTTTATTTTGTATCTTTAAATACAGCAGCTCAAGATTTGTCTGTGAGTATCTAACACAGGATTACTAAATATAAAAACAATTTGTTTCAGAACACTTTTGGAGGTGGTAAATTTAACTAGCTTATGAAAAGACATTTAATTAATGTTAATACCTCAGTTGGTGTAATTCTGGTGTTGATCTAAGATCTAATGAAGGAAATACAAAGTCGTGTCTGAAGAACAGCTGCAAGCATGGTTGGCATTAAGAATCAGCGGTATGAAGTCTGTGTTACAGTGTTATGTCTCTACCATTGTGTACATTTTGTATTGTGTGATTTATATGTGTGACTGGAAATGCGATTTGAAGTTGTTTGTTAAAAATAATGGAACAGATTAAAAATGTGTGTGTAGATATACATATATATATATACATATATGCGTGAACACTTGAACTGTGAAAATACCTCTTTTAATGCATCATTTATTGAAAGAGAACAGAAAAAGATGGATGTAGTATTTCTATGTATCTTCTGAAAAAAATTAAAATTATCTAATACATGCCTCTTTGCATGCAAAGTTTTTTCTTTCAGCCCACTTTTTTTAGTGGTACAAAGCAACCCAGTCAATCTCCTCTCTGTTCCTTTAAGTTTAAGTTTGAATTTAAGGGAATCTTTCAGCACTATGAGTGACTATATGAGACATTTTATTTTGGAGTATGTATGCATGTGTCTTAATATTAATGTTCTAGAATACTCTTCCTGATGCATTCCAGGGTTTATGCTTGTTCATTCTACAGTTTGTATCTTGAAAACATTGCAATGAAGCATCATAGAGTAAGTAGAAAACTTTTTGATTAGTTCTGTTCATTTTTGGATTTCCAGTCTGTATGAGAAAAATAATTTGTAGATATTGAGAAAGTCATTATGAAATGAGACTGTTGTGCGTGTAAAACTCAGTAGGTCTTTCAATATGCTAGTAAAATTATGAAACTGTTTTAGGTTGCATTTTTTTCCCTAGTAAATAATACTGAAATGGGAATCCTGTAAATACTTAGAGAAAACCTTTCTTTTTCTTTTTTCTTTTTATTTTTTTTTTTAAACAGCAGTTAATTGCAAAGGAAATGAGATGTTAATTTATCATTTTGTACTTTTGGAGCATCTGGCTTCTCAAAAGCTGAGAATAGGGTAATTTAGGAGGTCAAAATATTAAAAAAACAGAGAAAGAAAAAGAAACCAAGAAAGGGTGATAGGTCATCTGCTTCTTTTATACTACACCTATATATGCAGCACAGTAATTTAAGTCTACATGCACTTAATAATCTTAAGACTAATTTTTAAAGCAATAATATTAGAATGGAAATAACATCTGAAATGAATGTTATTGCGTTTTGCTGCAATTAACTGCATAGCAGTTAATTATTAGTAATAATGTAACAGCTAGTGCAGAGCTTCTGAAATAGTGTATGGAGTGTGTGCATATATGTCTGTCTGAGTGTCGGACAAGAGGACAAACCAAACATTTCTCTAAGCAGAAGTGGTCATTTGATGATTCATAAGCTATGGAAACTTGGAGGCTATTAGATACAGAAGGGACAGTGATTCTTGTTCTTGTTACTGTTTTGAAGTTGCAACTGTTCCAATAATGTTTTAAAGAAATATATCAAGGAAATATAAAAAATTAGGAAAACTTTAAAATGTCTCCATATCAAACACAAATGCAAAAATTTGTTTGTCTAAAATTTCACTGGATGGTTTCAAGTAGTGAGAAGAACATTGGAAAATAATTTTTTCTCAGTTCTTGGAAAATTCACTCTCTTTTAGAGCAGTCAGTGAACTTTTAATGTGAAATTATAGCAGGTCCTTCTTCAAAGTGATCAATCTAAAAAACATGTCTTATTTTTCAACTGCATTAGATGTTATTCTCCCATTTTAAAAAGCAAAAGATTTTTATTCTTTTTATTATATCATCATATTGTTTTTTCAGGTTGGTTTTTTTTTAACTAGGAAGCACCTTTATTTTTTCACATCTTTGGGCACTTTCCAATATTTTCATTAGTTTTAAAATATTGTGGCACTGTGTGCTTTAATAAGCAGTTCTTTGGACGTCTTAAACAGTTGCAGCTCTTAGTGATTTTTGCTAAAGAAAGAATATTGTGAAAGTATATCTAATGTATTCTTTCTGTCATCGTTTTGGGAGGGAGAACTGCTGCAAAGACAGTTAAATTACTCTTCATATATAAAAGCATGATTATGAAAGAAGTACCAAATGCTTTTAAGGCTTTCTAATATACCAGTGAGTAAGATGGCTGAGCTTTATGGACCCTTCTGAAAGTTTTAAATTTCCATCTCACATCCATTTTAGAGACATGCTTATGCATACCAGAAGTTTCAAGATTTGAGGCTTCATGCCAAAAACAGGCAAGCAGAAAAGCCTTTTCAATGTAATCTGAGCAAGTCACACAGTGACTTCTCTCCAAAATTTAATCTTGTAAAGATTAAATATCTACTCTGTTATGCTTTCTCCATGAAGTTCTCTCCTTCCTAACACATTTCTCAAACTACTATTTTAATCCATGCAGATTCAGGGACCTCCAGGGTAAACGGCAGCTTGTTCTTTGTAACCATGACATTGCTCTACCATTCCATGATTCTATGACCTCTAAGTTCCTATTAAAAGGGAAAGGAATGGAGAGGAAAGAAAGAATAATCTGGGATTTCATTCATGTCATAAAACATGCAATAAAATAGTGTCACTGAAACTGCAGGAGAAACAGAAACTCTCCCACAACATATTTTAAGTGTTAGAATTAGGCATTACTTTGTTCTGGCCGGCATGTACAAAGGAAGTAATTCCATCCACACATGCACATGTTGTGCAGTGGAAACCATTCCATCACATATGGCTCTTTAAAAAATTTTTCTCATATTTTCTCACATAAAACACCCAAATAAATTCTCATTCATTGGTTCTCTATTGCACAATTCTTAGTATTCAATCTCCTGTGGGTTATTGATCCCTTCACCTTCAATGCTAATTTGGTCCTCATTCTTCGGTTCTCTTATTGATCTTTTCCCAGACCAGGTGTCTCTGATTGCACCAGCAGGTTTGTTATCCTCTGTTTATCTCCTCTGTATCTTCTGGTTACTCACAATCTGTACATGTTAAACTCTGAGTGTTGGAATCTTATTTTTGTTGATGGAGGCTCATCAAGCCTCACCCAGGGAAACTCAAATCCTCAGTAAACAGAGTCTTTTGAAGAGAAACTTCAACTCCCCACTCCCTGGGCGAAGGCAAATGTAGGCAGGACCAAAGTTAAAACAAGAATTTAAAAGTTGTATAATTTCCAACAATAGTATATTAAATATCCTTTAAAGATAACTTAGTGAGAAAATACTGCAGAATTTTAAGAAACCTGGTATAAATATCAATTCTTCCCAAAGGGATTGCTATTTAACCCATGGTACTTTATAAACAGATGAGACAAACAAACAGTTTAGTGTGAGGTGTGGGGCAGTGTGTCCAGACATTTTATAGCTGGCTGTAGAATTCACAATATAGTTCTTTTTGTCAACATCAGGTTGTAGTTCATCAATTACATGTTTCAGTTTTTGCTTTCTCAAATACTGAATTTTATAGAAATGTACAGTTTACAACTTCATAAAACTAGTAGGTGAAGTAGAAAGTTATTAAGGTCTCTTTAAATATATGCAAATATCTGTTCACACGGTACTTATAGTTCAGGAAGGGCAGTTAAACTATAGAAAAGGAATGCCTGAAGAAAATTAAATTCAGAGTAGATTTTGAAACAAAAGTTGGAAACCCTGCTTAATGTTAAAACAGACAGAATTGTAAAATAGGCTTCTAATTGGTTAATTAATACTGTATAAATAATCATCTCTGAGGGCCTCTTTTTTTTTTTTTCCTGAAAGGGTCCTGCACAAATTAAAATTGCTCCCCTATTATCTGAATATCATCTCCTTTCAAGGCAGAGTAAAGATAAAAATTCTTACTGAGTCCTTAGGGTTCAATTCACCTGAAAAGTAGTTGTGACCTTCTGTACTGAGCAAGTCTATAAAAAAACAGCAGGTGGTGTCTCTGTGGCAGCTTGACCTATCCAGATGCAAGGTTATTTGACATGCAAAGTGCACTTTTGTTATATCGATGAGGGCAATCTCATCCTTCAGAGGGGAAAGGGAAATGACAACTGTGTTGTAAGTAACTGAAGAAACAGAAGTTTTACAGATGTTCTTTAAGAAAACTTCATTGAATTATTTCATGGAATAAATGGAGCCTAGAGTACATCCACACATCCACAGCAAAAAAAAAAAGAAAAAAGAAAAATACTGCCTTAGTTTATAAAGGTTCTAGCTCCAACAAAGAAATCAGTTGGTTTTCCCTTTAGCCACCACTTCCTCAAGTTTACTGGGCAGGAAGCCCAGGTTCCCAGTCACTGGAAGTTCCTGACACACACATCTGGACAAAGGGAAAGAGACAATTTCAGGATCTTTATATAAAATATTCCTTCTTCTGAGCTAGCACTCTGGTAGATATTTTTAAATGATATCCAGTAGCTTTGTTCTAACAAAACTGTACACCTCTCTCCTGAATGTTGCTTTGGTTGAGCCATTATCTTCAGAAAAGAAGGGCAAGACCAACAAGCCTGTCTCCAGTGTAAGAATAGGAGACAGGTCTGTTTCATAGCAAAGAGTATAGTGGAAAATTTCTAATAGAAGAGTAGGAGTTGGTGTTCGTAAGAAAGGAGGAATTATTTCACTAGTAGGGAGGGAATTCTTGAAGAAGCTTGATAATAAGCTAGTGTTTGTCTTCTGCAGATCTGTAGTTATTGCCCTAGTGCTGTCAAAGCACCAATTAACCTGTGGGAATTTGTTTGTGTATTTTCATGTTGCAGCTGAGGAGATAATAAAGTGCATAAAACCAAATAACAATATCTGCTAAACTGTGTTTATGGTTTGATTATGTATACTGCCTCTATATTTTGTTTTACCTTTATTGATAAAACAATAATAAGGAAAGATCTTTACAGGAATTTATACTTTTTTCTGTTTTCATCAGTGATAATCATTTCGATAACCATGGTAAACCATTCCAATCCTATAATCAGCTGTGGTGTAAAATATAAGGGGTTATTGATCAGAGGCCAGGTTAGAATAATTTTAAGAACCCATTACTAAAAATGTATTTCTAAATAGTGTCTTAGTTGCTTCAGACACAAATCACATTCTGCATGAATGAATTTATTTTTAACAATAATTGTATATTCTAGGATCTATTTTCTATAGAACAAAATATTACAGAAGTTATTTAGCCCATTATTTTTTCTTCCCGTGTTTTTGTTTGTTTTATTTCTATAGAGAATAAAGTTAAAACATAAAATGATTCATTGTCTGGATGTGAAAATAAAACATACTTCATTTCCAAGTGGAGTCACTCTGTTGAGAAAGTAAAATATTTTGATATTTTCAAAATATTACCCTAATTTTTAAAGGAGGTCAGCTGAAATTATTTACTGAGTTTATCTTATTTCTTAGACAAGTTCAATTAACTTCTGGCTCAGTATCTTTGCTTCTTATAAGACAATTATTACAATTTTAAGCTAAAAAACCCCAGATATAAGTATATTATTCAATTATCAAATCATAGCAAAATTTTCAAATTCTTATGTTTATCACTTCAAAAGTACAGAATCTCAGAATCATGGGTAAGATTGAGAAGGACCACAGTGGGCCATCTGGTCCAACCTCCCTGCTCAAACAGGGCCATCCTAGAGCACATGGCACATGAGATGGTTCTCAAATATCTCCACTGATGGACACTCTACAATGTCTGTGGGCAACCTGTTCCAAGTGTGGTCAGTGCACAGTAAAGCTCCTTATATTCTGGTGGAATTTCTCTGCATCAGTTTCTGCCTGCTGCCTCTTGTCCTGTGGCTTGGCTCCACTGAGCAGAGCCTGGCCCCATCCTCCTGCCACCCTCCCTTCAGGTTCTCACAGACATTGATGAGCTCCCCTCCCAGCTGTGTCTTCTTGAGGCTGAACAGGCCCAGCTCCCTCAGCCTGTCCTCGTATCAGAGATGTTCCAGTCCCTTCATCATCTTTGTCCCTCTCCTCTGGACCTGCTCCAGGAGCTCCATGTCTCTCTTGTACTGAGGAGCCCAGAACTGGACACAGAACTCCAGATGAGCCTCACCAGGGCTGAGTAGAGGGGCAGGATCACCTCGCTCAGCCTGCTGTCAGTGCTCTCCCTACTGCAAATAGACCAGTATGACAATTATGATTGTGACTACAATGTCTCCCTGGTTAATATTTTAAAAATGATTTTATCTTGTTTTAAAATGTCAGAATTAGCAAAATGTTTTATTCCTAGAAATTACTAAAGTTTAGCAGAGAAAAAGATCTGGAAATGCTAATATGGTTGAAAATTTCATATTTTCCAGCATATTAAAAATATTTTAAAAAAAAAGCTTTTAGGAAGATTTATTTGATGTAGTGTGAATCTTTCCCATACTTGTAAAATGTAGAGCACATGCATCATTATGGACCAAAATGTGAAGCACTAGGCTCACCATAAAACAGTGGAGTACTGCACAGCACAGGTTGAGCTTGACATATGAAATGTAGGCTCCTTTTGTAACTTGATGATGTTTCTATTTTTAGTAAATAGAATTTAAACACCTGCTTTGCTCCCTCATAATTTCAACATCTGTGGAAGATTTCTTGTGCTTTGTCATTCAGTTAGAGGCACTAGTGACAGTCTCTGACTGCTTCATTTATCACTGTACATTCTGTTCTGCATTTGGAACTGTTTGTTTCAGAGATGCATCCTACTTGAGTTCAGCAGGCAATTTTATGCATTGTCTGAAATGTCTTGCTTCATGCAAATAATAAAATCTTTTTGTAAGATATTTATCAAGGTCTACGTAATAAAACAGTTTGGAGTAGGCTTTGGCCTCCAAATTCAGATACATGTCCTTTTTCAACAGAAACTGAAAGCCCTATATAGTGTTCCTCTAAGGAGCATCTCAGTTGTTTGAACTGTAGAGGTTAATTTGCAACAGAAGTCAGAATTTTTAAATTGCGAAGGAGAAAAATGGACTACAGCACTGACTGTTAATAAAATTCCTAATATGCTCCCTTTTCATAAAAATAAATTATTTCTTATAACTTAATTGAGTTTGTCATCTTTTTTAACTTCTCTAGAGACTGCTTTTAAACCTTGAAATTTTGCCTGCAGGCTGCTACAGAGACTTGTCTTTGTGTATTACATACCACAAGAAAATATAGATATATATATATATATTTGAAATTTATAATGCAGCATTTTGTGCTGAGGTGAACATTTAGTGATATCACACCAATAATGGTTCAAAGTGGGAGAGAATTTTACAGCCTGAAATGTTTTGGATATGGGAATTTAAATTCATTAACCTTGAAGAAATCTATTTTAAATTCTGTCATTAATTTCACAAGCCAGTCATTATAATTTTCAATGCTATGAAGAACCTTTTCAGTTGGGTATTAGAAGGTTGTTTTCCCTTAGAAAAAAAGATGGATCTTTCTTACTCACTGCCTTTCCTTGAGCCCTGGTTTTATAAAAAATGTTTATGATGCATTTGGTGTTTGCATTGTCTGAAAGTTAGTTTGCCAGTTTGAACAGTAAATACAAATATACATTAAAGAGAGAGAATCTAAGACTCTTTAATGTTAAGCTTCTCTGTCCCATTTTTAATTATATAAGAACTTAAAAATATGAGTAATATTTTTAACTTTAATGGCAGTAACTGTTTTGATTTCTTTGGCTTTAGGTTAGCACTAGTGATATTTACTATGGAAGCTTCAAAGTTGTGTTGATTTTATCTTGAATAAGTTTTCTTTCATTAACAGCTCATTATCAAGCTATTGTAGAGACAGTCTCTCTGTGTGATGTATGATTTTCTAAAAAATTAATGACATGATAAAAATTCCCATAACAGGAACTTGAACTAAATTTGGTCAAGTCAGAAACAGGACGAGTAGCTTGAATATCTTTCCACATACTGTCTTTTTCCTGATGTCAGAGTGGTTAGAGTATGGATAAAGAATTAAGTTTTTTCTGGGGTTCATTAGTATACAGACTTCAGATCCAGCTTAAAATGTTAATGAATGACAGTGAATTGAAATGAAAATGGAACTGGTTGGTTTAACATGTAGGAAAATATTTATTTTTAGAATAAAGGTCAAATTATAGAAGAGCTGAAACTTTCTTTTATTAATCTTTAATCCAAAGCATCAGACTCTGTGTTCTGGAAGATAAAAAAAATAAAGTGGCTTTTATAGTGGAAGAATTAGGTGTTAAAGATAAAATACTTCTGTACTTTTTGTGAAATCTGTAGTGTCCTACAAACATTGGAAAAGACCAAATAAAATTTAAAATACAATTTTCCCTTTACCTCCCCCTCAATCTTTTTTGTCCCATAATTCAGTATGGGACAAGATATGGTATAGTCCACCCCTTCCTGAAAAATAATATTAAAGAGCAGTAGTGATAAAGGAATTTTAGGGGAAAAAAAATCTTTCCAAGACTGTTATGGCAAGAATGAGATTAGTTCCCAAGAAAAAAGTGTTTTGTAACCTTGATCACTCTAATTTACCTGGGTTATCTTCCAAGAATCCCACAGTTTGATTTTCTGTCTATGAATGGGTCCAACACCTTCTATACTGGAGAGGAAAGAAATAAGAAAAAAATCCAGGAAAAAAAGATCCAGGTTAGAATTTTTTTTTCCTGAAACTCTGCAGAAAAGCAGCACCTTTAACATGTTCCCCCAAAATCTGTCGTGTATTTTTCTTGCCAACAGGCATATAAAAGTTCTCAAGTATAAGCTCTGAAGTAACAGGATAATAAACGCTTAAAACTTCCATACTGAAAAAATGCTTAATATTAAAAAAAACACACCTGAAAGAAAAAGTAAAACTTTAAAAATAGTAGAAATCTGAGTAATACTGAAACAGGATTGCTTCAATCATGTTAGAGTATTAGCAGAAAACTTCTGAATCTGTTGAATTCTTGTTATAATATACACATTGATTTTTGCCTTGCCCTGATGCTTGATTTGTATTATATTCATTTTTTCGTATTATATCCACTATCATAAATTTTATTAAGATTTATACTTAAAAGAATATTCTAATTTTCTTTCAGATATTTCCTCAGCTGCTTTTTCATTCTTTTCTGTGTTCACAGTTTAATTTAGATACACTCATTATCTCTCTTTTTATTATTCTTTCTCTTCATGTATCTGAGTAGCCAAACTGAAAACTCTGCTCTATGCAGGTTATTGTAGCTGCACTCTCTGATTAGTTCTATTTATTACAGTGCTTTGACGTTTTTCTGTAAAACATTTTCTTCTGTACTGTTGAAGTACAACATGTATGAATCATATACCTGGGGGATATTGTTGTCTCTTGTTTGGAAGCTATGATCAAACAATTTTTCACTGATAGGCTTATTTGTTCTAGCAGTTTCCTTTGCATTTAATGTGAGTTTAACAAAGAGTTAAAGGAAAAGTATGTTAGAAAGCTTACCACCTTTGAATTTCTCTGATCTTCCTCTTATATAAATGTACACACATTCAGGATGGAAAAAAATAAGAATTTATTGACTGTATGGATCCCAAGCAGTAATTGTGACATTTTGGCATGTGGCAACTAAAAAAACATCTTATTTGGGTGTGTTACAGGAATGGTCAACAACCTTGTTTTACCCTATCCTAAATTTCTAAAAAGAGAGAAAATTGTGGGCTTTTGAGAAAGCAGTTTGCCTTAAAATGATGTTTAAAACATTTAATAAATCCATATATTTCAAAAATAGAAATAGTTTTCATATATAAGGTTCTTCAAACTCTTTTTGTAATTTTTTTTTTTCTGATTGGTCGCATTATGTCATTTCGATTAATGAAAATGTCTGATGGAAAGATTTAGTCTTTGTCCTTTTTTCACCTAAATATTGGGTTCTCACCTATTTTGTCTCATTGGTTTTCATTCCAAGGAGGTAAAGCAAGTGACTTGCTCAGTCTGTAAAACCAGCAGTCCTTCTGAAGGATTCTATATTTTAGTCTACTCAGTTTAAAAGTAACATACCAAAAAAGCTTACACGATCTGCAAAACCAATCTCTATGTCAAACCATTATCTGTTTATCTAGATGCAGGGGTGTAAAGCGTGAACATGCACAGATAAGCTGGGGAAAGAGCTCCACCCAGACCTCTAAATTGACTGATTTTACTCTAGAGGAAGAGTGGGAGGAGAAAGACACGGTCCTGCAGCTTCAGAGCAGCTTCATTGCTCTGGTAGACCATGAGTGAAGAAGGCTCCAAAACGGTGCCAGAGCAGCCAAGCCTGAAATGCAAGTCAACATCAAAGGAAATCGGCAGGCAGTAATAGCTGGAGACCCTATCCCAAGGCAAGTTTCCCATCTGCCAATCCTGTTTGCTGTCTAAGGACACTTGTTGCTTGCCTGAGGCCCAGATACCAGGTGATATGGAGAGGCTTATGAGACTTGTCCAGCCCTGGGATTATTTTCTGCTGCTGTTCATGCACATGGACACCAGTGGTATTGTGAGGAGAAATGTCAACCACGTCAAGAGTTGTTTCACAGCTCTGTGTGTGAGACTGAAGGGCATAATAACCCACACTGTTTCTCCTCAGTCCCAAATTTTAAAGAGAAAGGCTTGATTAAGATCAAATGGGTACTGCAGATCAACCACTGGTTGCACAGGCTGTGTCATACAGAGATTTGGCTTTTATGCCACTCTATCTCTTTTGAGGATTGGGGACTGCTGAACAGGTCTAGTACTTAGGGTCAAAGTGTGGAAGTAGCAGTAGAAGAAGAAGGAAAGAAATAGGGGTCCTATTCTTATATTTTGTCGTTTTAAAATTAAAAATTATTAATAATTTCCAAAACAGCAAGGATTTTCCTGTTTCATCCAAAAGAAATCCCAACAATTATGCTTTGAGTACACCATTCAGTGTATATATTTATATATTTTCCCTTTTTTGTTCCTTTTCTTGCATATCTGATGTGGAGACCTAGTCTTCCAATAAATACCTCAATATTAGTGCATGTTATGTGTTTTATAAAGACTCAGGGACACTATCACAATTTGCCCTTGATGAATAATGAGAAAGTCATATGTATTGGTAATTAGTGAAGATTCTTCTTCTTGAGTAAATGGTAATCATAACTGCCTAAGGCTGGATAGTGTCCTGATAATGAGAGGAATGTCCTTTATACAAGAAGAAAAGCACGACAGAGATGAGAAAGAATGCAGATTTAGAGAATTGTAATGACATGAAGGAAGGTGCATGTTTTCATCATTTGACAAGAGGATATATTCTTTTTTATCCTCATCTAACTCGCTTTCTCTGCTAACTTGCCAAGGGAGGGTGCTTGCAGGCAGAGCCATTGCACTCCACTCAAGGCTGTATGGTTCAATGTGTAGTTTTTATTCAGGATATCATGATATTACCCTTTTCATACATATTTAACATCCACGGTGCACCACCCATTTAAAAGTCTGTCCTCCTAGTTGTACCCCCTAAAGAAAAATCTCTCCACTGGACCTCTCAACAACGAAACCCCCTGTGAGCTTTCAGTTGCAGAGGCTCTGACATTGGTGTTTCAACATCATATTGAGGCTTGGAAGTGACTGAGGACAAGAAAGCAGTGGGTGTGAGGATTTTTCACAGAATTGATCTGATGTAACCCTAGGATCTCTATAAACTACAATATATATTCATAAAATTAGACAAATTCATTTAATAACTAAAGAGAAAATGTCATGTGAAATTTCGCTGAGCCACCAGAATCAAAGTGATCACTGCTTTGACATCAGCAGCAACCTGTAACAAATGGAATACCTCAAGGGTCAAAACTAGGAAATTCTGGGGTTTTCCAAGTGTTCAATATCTTAATGATCTGGATCTTAGCATAGAATTCACTCTCAGCAAATGCATGAATATTACAATATAAGGAAGTGACTGATATACCAAATGTCAGAGCAAATGTCCTGAGGGACCTTTAAAAAGCTTACAGCTGAGCCAAAAGGAATCTATTAAATTTCAGCAAGAAGACTGTACATCAGTACAGGTTTGTTTAACAAACAGTTAAATAACAATGTACCATGCATGTAGATATGATTGTGTCTTATCATCTCCCTGTCTCCAGTTACCTGAAATTTAGGGACTATGCCAACCAACTGTGTCATCTTTGTGTAAACCTCCTGGAAAAAATGGTAACAGACTTCCAGGAGAAGAACTGGCTCTGGGAAAAATAAGTCAACAACATCCTGGAGCTTTTGTTTTTGTGGGGTTTTTTTTGTTTGTTTGTTTGTTTGTTTGTTTCTTTGTGGTTTTTTGGGGGTTTTTTTCTCTGGTTTTTTTGTGTTGTTGATGTTGTTGTCATTGTTGTTGGTTTTGGTTTTGGGGTTTTTTTTTGGATATATGATATCCCAACTGATGGCTCATATCCATTGCCAGCACTGCTTAGAAGAGGCACTGGTCTAAGCTGGACTTGGAGGGAATTTCACAGAATTCTTATTAAATTGCAAATTCTTTCAGTAAATCTCTAATGCCAGCAGACTGATTCAAAGACCACTGAAATCAGCATATGAGGAATTGGAGTGAATTATATTCCATATTGGCGTCCATTCATTGTTTTTATACATGGTCAGTAAATCTGTAGCAGTAGCAAAAATGTGTACATTTGTGTGCACAAGGAGGAACATGATCAGACATTTACTGATGAATTACGATGTTAAATCAGAATACTCAAATTACATCCAAATGGCATTTCAAAAGTAGCATAGTAAACAGGACTTTTAGTGGAAATATTTCTTCTAAGTTCCTTATCTGAATGGGTTTTGTTCTTTTAGTTGCATGATAGAAGTTATTATTCTAAAGAGCTGAAGAAGGCTACTGATTCATGTACACTGATCTATTCCCACAAATTAATAAGGAAAGAAAATTACTGAGTATATATATAGTAATGTGTAAGCTATAGTTCGTGACAGGGAACTCCACACATTGTTTATCAAAAGAACTTGGAAGTGACAGGAAGAAGTTAACAGAATGTTCCCAGTGGGACATTAACCAAAGGTGCTTATATATTGTATGAACAGGGCAATACTGAATATCAGTATAGTGGTTATATGATCTGCATATTTTCTAGCAGACAGATTATGATGGATTATCTGTAGCTAATATGCAGGAATTATATGGCAAAATTAAGGGAGGGTTATAGAAAGAAGCACAAAACTGAAGATTTAGTCTTAAAGTACTAAAAAATTTAGTGTAATCATTATGCAAAATGAATTGGTGGAAGAAAACCATGATTGGTATAGGTTGTATTTGTTTTAAAAAATGTTTTGGCACAAAACAAATCTATTGGTAGGTGAATGTTGGTGTTGGGTCTCATTTTATATCCATCATATCCTATTGGAAGATTTCACTTCACATTTGTTTTAATTTGGTCTCCTATGTAATGTAATGTAATGTAATAGTTTTAATTTGGTCTCAATGTAATATGAAATTCAAAGCTTTCAGAAGAGCTATCATATAATAAACTTTGCTTCTTTCAGCGTGGGCTCTTTGGAGAATCTCTTTGGATGCCTCACATTCTATTTTCTCCTGCTTCATGAAGTTGATGACAGCAGATCAAGAGACATGTCTGTTGTCCCCACCACAATTGCCTATACAAATACTAATGTGCCAAATCTTTAAATCAGATCCTGTGAAATTTTCAAGTGGCGCAATGTGCCTGCTGTCTTCTCCGTCTTCCCACAAAGTTTGGTGATGCTCAGCGCGAGGCACCCTAGACAGGCTGTGGGAGATTTAATTTGAACACCCAGGTCACAGGACACCCTTTTTCCTGGCACAGAGCAGATGGATGGTATAAGTAAAGTAACTTAAGTTCAGATGAGAAACTGGTGCTTTCTTCCTGGGCTACAACAACATCTGTGACATTTTGGTAGTGCTGTTCTGCTTTGTGGTTTGCGGCTTGTGGTTTGTTTGCCCCTGTGCCACTGTGTCCTGAGATTGTCTTCTGACAAGAATAAATATATCAATGGTAGAGGAAAAGGATTGACATGGCATTAAATTAGTGAAAATCAGAAACAGAAGCAGAAATCAGGGAGAAAGATGTGATGGCCAAAATCATCATCATCATCAACATGGTTCCCTAGAAACTGACTCTGGAAAATCTTGCCCATATGGTCTAACTAAAGGGACAAACAATACACTTCCAGTGGTGCTGAGAATGACAGCATCTTAGCAATTGTCACATTTTCCAGATCCAGTGCTACCCTCTCCTCCAGGAGATCTGAACACCTAAAGGACTTGTAAGGCCCTGTAGTCTGGGACTGCATATTCTGATCAGGTTGATTACTTCTTCCTATTGTGGTCTTATTATTGTTACCTGAAAGCATGGTTTGGCAGCTCTGTCACTGCATTACATTCACTATTCATTACATCCTGCTCCTGACTTTCCATCTGATCTCTATGTGGACCCCAAGCTCTGCTGTCTCCCTCCTCTCTGTCTTCTCCTCTTCCTGAGTCACCACCTGGGTACTGGAGCACTACAGGGGACTCAGGATGGCTTTTCTGGTCCAAGCTGCCTCCCTTTTCTGGTAACGTGAGACAAATCAGCAGAGAGTACACAGATGTTGCAAAACCTCTTCATCAGAGGAGAGCAGAAGAATAAGCTTGTCAGTCCTTCAGCATCTTTGAAGACACAACACATTAACTTTCTGTCTAATGTCATCTTTTCCACAGATCACAGCTACTGAAGAGCACAGTTTCTGCAGATCATAAACCTGATCAGTTCCTGTGAGGGATGGTTGAAAATGAGCTCTGAATAAAATAGGTAGATGAGGAAGGATTAGTGGCACCTCAAAGACTTAAGGGCTAGAAGCATGTATGAGGGCATTTGCTCTCTATACATCAAAGAGAAACAGTTTTTGAAGTACAGAGTATTCAAAGTCCAGCGTTTTTGAAAACTCAAGTGCACTTACATGGTAGATGAGAAGTACTTTGATATTCACTGAGTGTAGGCATTTATTGGTTTAATTTCCTCTGGAAGGGGGTGGGTGTGTGGGTGGGGTATGTGTGTATGTGAATATGTGGTCTGAAGCAGCTTTGAGAACTAACTCAGCACATCATAAGTGCAGGGATTTTCTTAAAAAGCTCATTACTGCTCCCATCCAGTCTGCAAATATAGTCATAGTCTTAGACAACTAATTTGATTCTGGACACTTAATACTCGTCTTCTACTTCCAGTGTCTCTAGACTGCCCTTTTCCCCCCCATATCTTTTCTGTCTACTGGTGTGAAAGCAATAAATGATGTTTGAGTTTGTGGTTTTGGTTGATTGCTTCTTTTTGTTGAAGGAGGTTAGACTTCATGCAGTCAGATCCTAGTATCAGGGCTGTGGGAAATGTATAAAAAACATTATATCAGACTACCTTTGCAGGGAATAAACAAGTACTGTAGTTCTCCTGGAGACCCATTATATCATTTGAACTAGCTCATATCTCGTGCTCTGATGGTTGATGCCTTTACTGATTTATGGCAAATATAATTAAGCAACCTTTCAGCATCCAGTTAAAAATTTAAATGGTTTCTGAAGAGAGAACAGAGAAACATTTTTAAAAACCCACAGAAAAAGAAAAAAAAAACCAAAAACCAACACCTTAAAGAACCCACTTTGCTAGCTTTAACTGCTTCCGGGAGTTGTTATTTTGTTTGTTTTAATGTTGAGGATAAATAAGCTTTTCCAGCAGTGCAGTTCTGCCAGCATATGTACCTTTACTAAATGAAGGTGAGGTGAAAAGAAATAATCAGAAATATGCAGGATTAAATTAAGTTGGCCTCTAGGCATGTTTATATATGCAAATTAAGCAATAGAATACTTCAAGGGCTTTTGTTAAGTGTTTTGGAAAACAAAAACTTGTGGACTATTTTGTAAGGGTCAATTCTGAATGAGGCATTTGAGCACACAAGTTTAGTACATTTCCAAAACTCAAGAACCCTTCTTTTATCATATTTCCTTCCAAAGAATGCATATAAATTTTAAACCATTGAAATATGACATGCAAACGTAAATATTGTACATTTATTGAAAGAGCCAACACAACCTAGAATTTGGCTGGACCATCTTGTCTAGACTGTACTTTTGCCAAGAAATTTTGGAGCAGATGATCTTTGAGGTCCCTTCCAACCTGGTACGTTACAGTTCTGTGGTTTGAAGGTGCAACTTTAGCAGTATTTAATAATATTTAGTATTTTAACAGTATTCATTTATTTTCACTTTCTTAAATGATATGGTTCTCTGAAAACATATTTAAGAAGGGATGGAGAAACTGCTATGCAACTGCTGTCAGAGAAGAGAGGAGTGAGAATATGTGAGAAAAGCAGCCTTGCAGACAGCAGCAAGGCCAGTGAAAAATGAGGAAGAGGAGATGTTCTAGACAACAGATAAGAGTGGTGAAAACCATGAGGAAGCAGCTGTACCCCTGCAGCCCAAGTCCATGGGGGAGCAGAGATTCACCTGCAGCCCCTGGAGGACTCCACCTTGGAGCAGGGGACTGCCCATAGGAGAATGTCCCCCCGTGGGAAGCCTGAACTGGACCAGGCTCCTGGAAAGACCCGTGGACCCTTGGAGATAAGAGCCCATGCTGGAGCAGATGTGCTGCCAGGACTTGTGATCCCACAGAACAGACCCACAGTGGAGAAGTTTGTAAAGAACTGTAGCCTGTGGGAAGGATTTATATTGCAGAAGTTGGTGGAGGACTGTCTGGAGCAGAGGAAGTGGGAGAGGTCCTCTCCCTGAAGGGAGAGTGGCAGAGACAACATGTAATGTTGGCAACCCCCATTCCCCTCTCCCCTTGCACTGCAGAAAGGGATGAGGTAGACAAAATCAAGAGTGAAGAAGACAGGAAGGGGGAAAGCATTTTAAGATTTGGACTCATTACCCTACTGTGATTTGGGTGGTAATAAATTAAACTAATTTTTCTAAGCTAAGCCTGTTTTGCCTGTGATGGTATTTGGTGAGTGATTTCTCCCTGTCTTTATGTATGTCCTTATGTCCAGCCAGGGTGAAACACCACACACTACTTACTGAACCCAATCAAATTATTCATACTTTGAGGGGAAGGGATAAATATGAAAGTAAAACAAGACAGTGATATTAAAAAAAAATAAATAAATTGAAGAATCACCTCAATTGAAAAAGTTTTAAAAGCTTTAGAGCTTTACAGTGACAGACCTCATAGGCCACACACCCTGTGTGAAATTGGATTCCATGTGATTATTTCTGGGCAATAATTCAGAGCAAATAACATCAAGAAAGCCTTGCATAAATCCTGACAGAAAAAGTGGATTTAAATCAAACTAATAGGTTGCAAAACATATGAAATATGCTTTGTACTGTGCCTTGGAGACACATGGCCAAATCCATATTCAAAAAGTAAAAACAAACTAGAGTGATTTGAAGAATAAATCACTTGTCATCGTGATCTTTAAAAATGCCAGAATTTAATGCAAAAATATAATCCTAACATTTATTGCAGCAAAAATAAATGTCAACATATTAGACTTAACTGGCTAAGCCTTGTGGTAGCATTTCTACAAAGTGAAAGGAACATGACAAGTTGTATTTCACATTTTTTAGAATAAGATTTGGTCTTCTTTATCATAAGCAGTAGATTTAAACACTTTATTTTAATTTACTTCACAGTATTGAGAAAAACATTGACTCAGATAAGAAGTGGAATACCATATACACTTTTCTCTGAAGCAATCAATCAACTTTAGGAGCTAAATATGTAATATGACAACACCAGAATTTTGCAGTGGAATACAAAATGTAACATAAAATGTTTGTGACATTTAACAGACATTGCTTAGAAACATATCTACTATATCTAGAACATCATAAAAGTTATAGTTTACTATTGGTTTTAACAAGTATATCTTCATAAACATGTAATTACACATTACTATACAGAAGCACTATAACTATAACTGAGAGCATCTTTTGAGTGCTGCTAGGTACATATCTAGACACAATGACTGTTCTAATTCCTTCTCAAACCTCAGTTTTGGGCAACACTTGGGTACTCTTCCTCTCCTTCCATTACTTATAATATTATCCTCTGCAAGTTGCGTTCCTACATATTACTAACATAAATACACATAAAAATCCTAGGAATCAGGGGACAAACAGGTTTTAAAACCTTGTATTTGTAATAAATAATCCAGTGGCAGCAAAGCAATCCTGCATGTGGCAGAGCTGCCAGAAGTCACTAATGTATCTCACTGGTGTTGCTGCTGGTGCTGGTCTTGTTGGAACTCTCTGGAAAACCTAAATGATTTATCAGAGTAGATGAAAGAGGAAAACCTAGTGAGAGAAAAGAGTGGTGGAAATGGCATGAAGTGATCTCTAGTAGCATAGAAAGCACATTAAAAGTGTCCAGAGTGACAACTGGTCCTTTTTACTAAAGCTAATAGGTACAGGTGATAGAAATCCAGCAAACAGCCAGTTTTTTTAGCAAGTAGGTTAAAAAGACTACCTTAGAGCAGAGTATGATCACATAACAAGTTCCAAAGATCCTGGATTATTTTAAAAGATTTTTTTTTCCTGATATCAGACATAAACATTTACCCAAATCTTTGCACTTCAGTAAATGAAATTATTTTAGTTTTCACACAGTTTCCAAGCTTTCATAGGTTTGGTTACCAAAAGGTATGCGCCAACTGAATTGTTATGGATTTGTCCAGGGAACTGAATACTTTCATTAGCCTGTATAGGGACTGAGGCAAGGATTCTCCTTTCTGGTACACATAGGCAGAAAAGTTGGTACAAACTAAGTGCTAGGTCTGATGGAAAGCTCTGCAGCCTCTGCAAGTGCTTATTTTTGAGGAGACTCTCATATGGATCATCTCCCACACTGCTTTGGCAATTGGCATAGATCAGCTTTGGCTCTCAGGCATTTTAATTAATTTCACTCCCTTGGAATGCAATTCTAAAATGGGCCCTATGAAAGACACATTATATCCTTTGTTGTTTGTAGGGGGCTTTAATACCTTGATAAGCAAATTCCTCCATTTTATTCACATAAAATACTTTATGACATAAAAGTATTATATGCTATATATTATATGCTATATATTTCACATACCAGTAAAATAAGAAGTTGAGTATTCTTTCATTGAATGACAAAATGTATGACAGTATTTAACTCTGAAGTATGTGCTAAGAAAAAGAGTTGGAGCATATATTGATTATTGCATTTAAATTTGGAATGAATTAGCATTTTTGATAAAAAATAAGGCTCACAATTTTTTAAGTATTATACAGCTTTGTATAAATAATAAAAATTATCAAAAAAATCTAATTACATACACTGAAATTATGCTGCAATTAAAGAGTGATAAGGTAGCATAAAATTCTTTTTAGAGGAAATCAAGATTCTTTATTAGTGGAATCTTATATCTGCCTAGATTTTATATCCTTCAACCTGCAGATACATAAAGGTGTTTATAGACCTGAAAGTGGTAGCCACTTAAAAATGTTCAAAAATTTCCACAGAAAAAAATTTATTGAGCTTTTAGCATATCACAAACTACATATACTTCTGCTCATATACTTTTGTACGTTATATGAAAAATTCTCCTTATTTTCCTCTCCAAAAAATCCCCATTGTATTTTTATCTTCTCATAAAACATTCACTAAAGCAAATAGAATATTCAGGTAGCAATATTCTATTTTATGTTTCCTGTACTTTGTAAAGGAGCTTTTTTTATTTTGATTTATGTTTCATTGCCCCCTGCTGTTTGATAAAGAACTTTTTTTTAAAGAATCAACATCTCAGTTTACTTTCTTTATTAATGAAAAAGGAATTGGATTTGAAATCATCTCCTCTAGTTATGATCTCAGATTCAATATGCACATTTTTTTAACCTGAAACACAGAAGCGTTCAAATAGTTCAGTCATTCAATTAAACTATTATGGAAATACTGCAAAAAGAAAAAAGTGCATTTGAGTGCCATTTCCTGTCTTACACAAAATAATTATAAGCTTTAATAATATTTTCATATGCAGCGTTTTGTCTGTTTTTAGTCTTGAGATACAGAATGCCTCATGTGAAAAAGGAGATTCCTTACATATGCAGATCTATTAGCCCCTGCTCCTTGAGAAGGATTCTTTGGTGCTTGATGAGACTTTTCACTTAGATATTCTCATCACCTGTCTAACATAGTTCCTTTCATTTCAAAAATTATTTACATGAGAAAGCTGAAGACCTTACTGATGTTCATTTCTTCTTCTGGAAGTTACACAGAAATTTTGCCCAAGCAATAATTTTTCACATGGATAAGATTATCTACAATACTTCTCCAGAGAGATCTTAATATTACAAACCTGGATATGACAGATATTGACTGTGTCCAGCAGCAAAAAATCTGTGTCTGTGTACCCTGTGAATGGTCCCCTTCTTCAATTAATCTCATGCTAGGGGGGCAATGGTTCTACCAAATGTTATTTTTTTGTTTTTAATAAATGAAATATATAGGCAATGACAGCAAAAACTTGGTGCAAAAGGCTTCCATAAGTCACAAAATCTCATCAGTGCCATTAGAATTGTGGGACTATATTTAAAGTTGTGTGTTTATTTTAAAAACTGATTTTGGAAAAGGTACTTGAGCTTCTAACCCAAATCCACAGATATTCTATGAGGCAACTGAAGCCCATGCAGAAGAATAGTGACATTTGTACCACTGCCACTACACCTAAGGGGTAGATCTACCAACATAAAGCCTGAAGAATCAGGCTTAAATCTAATTTATCTTGGCTGATGAGATAGCGTGAATTAAAACCTCTGGTGTCTGCCTGCACTAAACAGAGAGACCATGACTTACCCACAACACCTTCTTTTAGTAATATGTCATTTTATTTCAGTTTGTCAGAGGCAAACTAAGAACACAGACAATTAATTAGCTCAGATGACTTGGATGACTTGATAATTTGTCTAAGCCCTGAGGCTTCTTATTAAATATCCACAGTTTATAATGTACTACAGAGCTGGAATACCCAAGCCAGATCAGATGCTGTGTAGGTGTGTTACATCAGTACGAATGCTCAGCTCTATACAAGTTAATTTAGAATATTCCTTGCTTAAGGGAAAATGCAGCTACAGATAAAGCCACAAATGCATTTTTTTCTGCTTCTCAGCTAATCAGAATCACAAGTCCTTTTAGTGAAAAATATTTATATCCTCTATCTGCCCACATCACAGAAAAGTGAGGAACTAAGCTGATTGCCCAAAGAATTACTTCAAAATTACCAAATGCCAGAAAGATTTACTTCAAAAATAATTTTTGTATATTTTAGTAAGGCTTTTGATACTGACCCTCAAAGTGTCCTTCTTAACAAGTTGTCCTTGCTCATCCCAACTGTGGGATGAGCAAGTCAATGATGTGCTGGGCAGGACTGAATGACCAGGTTCAAAGGGATGTAGTGGGTGGGGCTGCAGCTGGCTGGGGACTGGTCTGCAGAGGTCAGTTCTAGGGACAGGTCTGTTCCTCATAAATCAGGAGCTGAATGTGCCTTGTAGTACAAGGAGTTGAGGGGTAACATTGCTCTCTGCATCTTCCCAAAGGGGAGAAGGGGAGAGGGAGGTGCTGAGCTCTGCTTCCTGGGACCCACGCACAGGACATATGTGTATTTTTCAAGTGGCAGGGAGGTTCAGACTGAATATTAGGAAGCATTGCTTTATTGGGAGGATGGCCAAACCTTGGATCAGGCAACTAGAAATGTTGCTGATGCCCCAAACATGTCAGTGTTTAAAAAACATTTGGATCCTCATAATATACTTTAACTTTTGGTCAGCCCTGAAATTATCAGGCAGTTGGACTAGATAATAACTGCAGGTCCTTCCAACTGAAATGTTCTGTTCTATTCTATTCTATTCTATTCTATTCTATTCTATTCTATTCTATTCTATTCTATTCTATTCTATTCTATTCTATTCCATTCCATTCCATTCCATTCCATTCCATTCCATTCCATTCTCATTCACACAACCAGCATCTATGTTTTGTCTGCAAGAAATGAAAAGGAGCTCAAGACAAATAACAAAACAGAGAAAGTCTCTGAAGGAGAATGAGAGGATAAGTTAGGAGAAAAAAAGAATGTTTAGGCTGGTGGAAGACTATAGCCACGTGCTTTCATGGAGGAAGGTACAAGGCAAAAACTTTGGAGAAACAAGAAGGTGACAACGGGAATTTGTGAGAGAAAAGAAGACAAATGGATACAGAGGCATGTACATGCTGAACAGCAGAAAAAAACCCTGTAGTCCAAGGTCTAGCCCTGGAATCTTTGGTAATAGTATTATGAATTTATGAGTCTGTGTCTTGTTCCTCTTGCAACACTCTCATTCAGTCATACATATCCACATATTTCAGCTTTTTTTGCAGACACACCCCACTGGATCCAAACTTCATATCCTTAAAATGGGAAATTCTATATTTACTTCTCCAGAAATTCCTCCTACAGTCTTTATTCTGGTTAGTGTTTCTTTGTTTTTCTGAAACAGAGAGCAATGTGTTTTAATGTTCTCAAATTTTGTTTAAAATATCTTGGTATAATTACCAACTAAGAATTTGTTTTCAGTTTTTTCCACAGCTGGAAATTGTTGATGGAAAAGCCTGAATGACAAATTATCATTGTTATTTATATAGAAAGTTTTAACATGTTAGTACAAATCAATGGTGTTAATGTTTTTCTCTTAACGTTCTGGCTGCAGCTTTATTGTTTTGAGGTTTATTGAATCTTATTTTTGAGTTCTGGAATCTATTTATGCAATTATTAAGCAACATAGCTATTGGCTATGAAACCTACTTCAATTCCATCTTATTTATAATTTTAAAATGAGCAGCATGCTACACAGATCTAAGATAGATCCTAAGTGTACATTTTCACATTAGGAATAATTTTCTAGTGAATTCTCTTCCTCACTGACACACTGCTCTGATTTTTCATTGTGATCATTACATTAATTTATTTTGTGAATCTTTCACAACTTTTTGAAATATGTGTTCTGTCTGGTTTTCTTCCTAGATATTTGACAGTTTTCCTAAGAACCATATTATTAGGAAATGTCTTTTTGTGCCACTTTAACATCTCAATATTTTTATAACTTTAGCATCGCAATACTTTTCTTTCTTTCTTTTAAGGATCTGTGCCTCTTAAAAGAGTTGTCTGTTCTTTATATATCCATACTTATTGTTTTTACTCCTTCTAGGCTATAGTACAAGTGTCAGAGATCATTTTCTTTACCAATATATATATATAAAATAAATTCGGTCAAATATGTTCCAAATCTGAGGCTGAGCTATGAAGAGGCTTGATGTCAGCTGTGGGTGTTATACAATACCATGAACACTACTGATCAGTTCTGTAGATATGAAGAATTCTATACCACAGCCTTTCTTTGATGCTAGTTCCAAATTTTCCTATTCTTTAACAAAGTTGAATGAAATAGAAAATCTTCCTAGTTTTTTTAGAAATGGAATAAGTAATCAGAAGAACTGGTTCTGTACAGGTTTTGTTTCTCTCAGTCACGTTCTTCTCTCTTGCAGTGCACCTGAGGTCTTGTAATCTTCCCTAACCATGCCAATTGTTCCAGCTGATTGGGTTGCTCATAGAAAAAATAAAAGAAGCTGTTTCCAGAATGTAATTTGGCACAATATTTTATTATCAAAATAATTGTGCAAGAATGCTTGTTATATACTTGTGAGGCATAAGGATTTATCTGAAATATTTCTCAGCTTACATAACCTATTCTTCCCAAAGAAGAAATTACACACAAACAATCATACATAAATATGTAAAAAACTGTGATGATATACAACAATAATAAACTAATATAGGTGTTGTATATCTGCCATTGCAGGTTGCACTTCAGAGATTTTTTTCTTTTCTGTTATTTGCAATAAAAAAAACATTCTTTTCATTAAGAAAAACAAAAAAAGTCATAATAAAGCAGCTCACCATAGCAACGTGTTTGACATGCTAGGCTGGGAATACGTTGAAGACACATCAGAACCAGTCCAGGTAGTGTCTGCTAATTTAGATTCTTTGAGTGAAATACATACATACCTGCATAAAATGGGGCAAAAGGCAAATACACTTATTATTGTTTTCTAAAAAGATTGATCCAGATCACAACCCTACTATTCCACATAAACTTCAAATAAACATTAAAAAATAGTCTTGGTTTCAACAGGCCGTGATGTAATCAATACGGGAATGAAAACCAGAGAAAAATCATTCTTTCTTGTGATGTTAGACAACAGTGGTTCACAGAAGTCTCACAGACAGGTGATAGAAATAGCATCTTATTTCCAAAAGGGAGTCAAATTTGTGATTAGCTGTGACTTTTACCCATGTAGAAGGAGAAAAACTATCAGCCTTCCATACATACTAAGAGAAAATATATCACATGGGTTTTTTTCACACTTATCTGCAGATATTTTAGTTCTATAAACAAGATTAGGCTCCATTTATAGAAGCCAAACATCATTATTTCAAAGCTAAGAGGGAATGATTTTGAACTGAAAGAAAGGAGGTTTAGATTAGCTATTAGGAAAAAAAAAAATTACTGTTGGGGTAGGGAAGCATTGGAAGAGGTTGCCCAGAGAAGTGAATGCCCCATCCCTAGAGGTGTTCAAGGCCAGGTTGGATGGAACTCTGAGCAACATGGTCTAGTAAAAGGTGTCACTGCCCATGGCAGAGTGGCTGGAACTAGATTATCTTTAATGTCCCCTCCAACTCAGGCCATTCTATGATCCTATGAATATTGATTTCTGCACATGCACCTTGTTATTGGGGTTTTTTTCCTGCATGACAGCTATAGGGTTAGGAGAAGTATTAAGATGCAATAAGCAAAGACACTGAAACAGTCTTGCCATACAATACATTGACTCAGAGAAGACTCTCTGCTTAGAGAATGTTTCCACCAGATTATTGTCAGCAGATAATTTAACTCATAGAGTTTGAATACAAACCATTCAGGGTGAAAGATGAAAGCCCATTTTACCTGTATTGTTGTTTACAGTCCTACTTGCCTCTCTTTGCAATATTTTCAGGATGAGAGCAGATGTGTGATAATACTATTTGAACCACACTGCTGTGGCAAGTTCAAGTGCTGAGTCAAAACAAAAAAAGTCTGTTCAGAAATATTTACTTCTTAAGTTTTGCATTAACATTTCAAGAGTTTCATCACAAAATCAGAGAATTCTCAGGTGTAAAAAGCCTGACGAAACTTCTGGAAATCATCTAGTCCAATTCCGCAGTAAGTTAGGTTCATGTGTGTTTGTTTGTTCAATTTATGTTTGAAAGTAGACTTCATTAGAAATGTTTGGGTTTTTTATTTTGGATTTGGGTAAAAAGCTGATTGACCTTTATCTATGGAATATATACTAAATGCACAGCCATGCTATATGTGCCAAAGCAAAAAGGACCACTTGTAGATGCTTATATAAACATATGTATCTATGTATATATGTAAAATCTGTAGACACATATATACACATACTGCTATTTGCGTGTGTGTATAGATACCTGTTAAGTGAGAAAAACATGGTTTCTGTGCAAGTGTAATAAAGAATGTAATAAATATTAAGAAAGTGAGGCAGCTGTATACGGTTTCTCATTTCTTCACCATTCAATGCATAATTCTAATATGCATTTCTGCTCAGTGTCAAAGGTTTACCCTGAATATAAAATTATTATTTTATTAATGAGGTTCTCTTTTAGCTTTTTATTATATGAGTTTACCCCCTGTCCTCTTTGTGGTCTGAAATACTTACTGCAGTTACAAAACTGCACAAGCTTTTGACAAACTCAGTCACAGTGAGAATTAGTCTTCATGATAGTCTCATTCCCATGCCTTTATTGATTCTTCCAGCTGTCAGTCACACAAATGATTGTCTCTACCCCATGGTTTTTTGCTGTGTCTTATTCAGAAAGACCTTTTTTTTAGGTGGAATTAAGTATTCATCCAGAAAAAGGTATCACAGCTACAAATTGCAAAGGTTCCATTTTAGGTGACTTGGTTGCTTTTGAGGCCATGACAGATCTTTATCTTTCTGTGTGATTTTAACAACTGGATCTTTCTGTTGATTAGGCAGATATACTTACTACACTCTCTGTGTAACATTCTAACTTGGTAAGGAAAACCTTTAGTACTTGGCCATGATGGCCTGTATGCTGAAGTCTCATTTCACCTTAAATTTTCTCACTGTTACACCCTGATAAAATTCCAGAGAACAAAGCCTGTGATACTTACATCCTTTCTTTTGTAAATGTGGTGGATTGATCTTGACCAGTAACCCAGGTGGGTTGACCTTGGTAGACTGCCAGGTATTCAGCAAGATGCTCTAGCAATCCTCTCCACAAACAAGACAAGGGAGAGAAAATATAACAAAAAGCTCATGGCTTAAGATAATGATAGGGAGATCACTAAGAAATTGCAGTCATGGGCTGATTAAACTGTACTTGAGTGAAATTAGTTTAGTTTGTTACCAGTTATTAAAGAGTAGGATAATGAGAAGTAAGAACAGATCTAAAAACACCTCCTCCCATCCCTCCCAGTTTCAGCCTCACTTTCAGCTTCTCCATGTTCTCCTCTCTGGTGGTGCAGGGGGGACTGGGAATGGGGGTTGTGGTCAGTTTGTCATAAATCCTGCCAGGAGCCTGCTCCTGCAAGGGCTTTTGTTGGGTCACAGCTTACTGTGAAGATTCTATAGTTTCATCCCAGCCAGATCCAATACAGTGACCAATAAAATACATGTCTAGAAGTGCTATGCTATTTACCACACCCAGGGATTATGCTCCAGCCAAAAAACTAATCCTTAGAGTGTTATTTAAAAATTATATAAGTCATTACTAAATTAAATAAATTAGCAAGTCAAGCACTTACATTTAGAATGATAGAATCTGCCATCATAAAATATTTTAAATCATGTTCAAAGCAAACAAAGTTATTTTTCAAAAGTTTTCTGATAGAAAGAGATATTTATTTCTTTGAACTCCTTACAATAAAGAAATTAATAAATTAAAAGAAAAAACATTAACAGAAAATAAACCCAACCAAACACAAACTTTTCCTGGAAACTTCAGCAAAGTTTTGGGGCTTTTTCTTTCTTTTTCTTTCCCTAAAGTACTGATTATTTTGTAACAGTCAAACAAAATAGATTTTGTAAAATACTAGAAGAAAAGCACAGGTATTATTACTGGTTTTTAATGATGATATAGAGTGATCAATTTTCTTTTGCAAATACAAAAATGTGAAGATTCACATTTTTCCTAAGTTGAAATTCACTAGGGATTTAAGAATGTATTCAAAACTGTAATTGCAGATGAATTCTTCATGTTCTAAAGCCAAGAGATGCCAATGACAAAGATGACACCCAGCTATGCCAGAGAATATGAGAGAGTGAGACACAAAGATGTTGATAATGACCCAAAGAGTAAGGCTGAAGCATACTTGGTGATACATAAGAGCTGTATCTATTAGAATATGTCTAATGTTCATGACTGAAAGAAGCTATTAAAAATAGAATTACAAGAAATGCAACACTTTAGGTTTCCAACATTAAAATTCATATTTTCACACTTTATAATGTTATGCAAATGGAGACTTGCATGGAACAAATTTATGGACTATAAATTTATGCCATAAGAAATAGGTAAACAACATTTGAACAAACCTCCCTCTCCAAGATTAACAGCAATGTAGAAAAACCTTGTAAGATCTGAATTTGTGTTTCACACAAAAACACAGAACCACAGACCCTGAAGTTTACAGTATTTTTCCATTCATGAACTTTCCTTCCAAGCAGAGAACATAAGAGTGTATGTTAATGGTTGTCTGCACAAAATCTATGTATGTATGAGGAAGAAAAAGGACTTATAGCAAGAATGTACATGGAAACTTCAGAATTAAAGGAACATTGTCTTTTCTTGCCTAAGATTTGCAGTTGAAATTAGAGCTGTTCAGTGGTTTTCTCATCCACTTTTCTCTGGCTCTGTTTCTAAAGTTTGAACTTGTCCTAAGTGGTTCTCTTTTTGAGTAACTTGGAATACATGGAAGCATTAACATTAAATTTACATATAACCATTAAGGAGGAATAAAAATATTGGCTTCTTCACAAGCCTACATACAAGTACCAAGTCAAGTACTGACTCAAACTCTGCTCTATATGTGTGCACAATCAAGAGACTGAGAGGAAACCTCACTGCAGTTACAACTTCCTTCTGGGGGGAAGAGGAGGGCAGGCACTGATCTCTTCTGTGTGGTGACAGTGACAGGACCCGAGGGAATGGGCAGAATCTGACTGGGGGAGGTTTCGGTTGGATAACAGGAAAGGGTTCTTTGCCCAGAGGGTGGTTGGGCACTGGAACAGGCTCCCCAGGGAAGTGGTCACAACACCAGCCTGACAGAATTCAAGAAGTGTTTGAACAATGCTCTTGGGCACATGGTGTGGCTCTTGGGGATGGAAGTGTACCAGGTCAGGAGTTGGCCTCAGTAATGTTTGTGGGTCCCCTTCAGCCCTGTTAATTTTGTGATTCTGTGATTTACAATGTGTAGTCCCGAAACAGTAATTTGGTAGTGTTAGGTCTAAAAGATAATACAAGTAACGAATCTCTCTCTAAATTTCTTTTATAGTGATAGGTCAAACTTAAGTCTTCAAAATTTTAAACATGTTTTTTAAAACTAAAATTTTCTCTATCCAACCATTGTTGACACTAATAGTAAGAGAAGAAAATATCTCAAAAATGCTTTATAAGGTTAGTAAAAAAAATCAAAGAAACAACGAGGACAACATGAACAAAAGTCTGAGCCTTTCCCATTTTTTGGGGGGTTTTTTTGTGTTTTTTTGTTTGTTTGTTTTGGTTTTTTTGGTTGTTTTTAATTTTTTTTTTTTTTGTCCTATACTTGTTCTTTTATAACACTACTTCTAGACCACTTTCACTAACAAAATTTTTTGCGCTGGATTATATAGGCCTGAAGGCTTCCTATTCACTTACAGGAGCACCTATATATTCAGTAAGACTTTATGTAAAAATTAAAACTGAATGGAATTCTGTCTGTATTCCTAACTTACGGAAATTTCCAAATTTTGAACAACCGTTTATATAACATAGGATTTAAATACCATCTTTTTTTTTTTCTTAATGGATTTAAGGTCCAGAAAATGCTAATTAAATTTTTACACAGTATTTCTGAATGAAAAAAAAATCAGCCAATGTTATTGCTCTGTTCATGAGAAGAAAACACAGTCTTGGCAACTGTCCCATAGAGAAACTTGTATTTACTGTGATACTCCCTCTCTACTCTGTACTTCCCTTGAGTGGAGTTTAATCTGTGTTACATTGAAGAAGTGATTTTCCAGAGTCTTGAACTAGCTGAATTTAAACAAAAATCTTCTCAGAAGAGCTAATTTGCAATTTAGATTAACTTGAAAAGAAAAAAAAAATCATTACTATTTAAGAAAAGCTAAAACAGATATTTCATTTTCTTTGGGTAGCTATTTTCTAGGGCAACTTACTGATAACTCTCATAAAAATGAGTGCTTCCATCAAAGTGTTACAAAATTGGGTCACTTCTCTAATTGCAGTGAAAACAATTAAGAATTTCACATTGTCTTTTATTAAGTATTTTATTGAGATATTGAGTTTTTGATCAGAAAAGGAACAGGACTTAGATTGCTTGGAATACTACATGGAATTACATTATCACAAAAATGCAGTATCACCACATTATTTAGAATAAACAATGGCAGGTGGACTAGTTTTTAAGCATAGTTTTTCCTTAAAGGTATTTTTAAATTGATTTACCAAAGCTAAAGGAAAAAGGACTTAAGGCCATGGTTGATAAACAGCTGACCATTTGATCTCTTTCTGGTGCTGTAACACTGGAGGCCAACACAGTTTATAAATTAGATTTATTAAATATATTAAAGTTCCTTTTTATGAAAATAGCAAAGGAGGAATTTTGAGGTTGTATTGCTGCTGTCATTAATGAGACCATTATGGGATATATGAGCTTGAGAAATCAGAGTTTTGGCCATGATTTGAAATGAAGGAAACCATGTTTTAGATAGCAAAAAAGTAAGACTTTTCCTTTATGTGAATGACTTGATCAACATCCACAAGAATCCACAGGAACCAGATTGCTGACAGCATAATCTAGAAGAACTGAACATGACAAACCCACTTGTAGATAAATAAATTGCATCTGCATCAGCTCAATAAGACCAAATTGTCTAATTACTGAAACAGCTTAAGTGGGAAGCAGTGAAGTCTTAATAATATATGTTATTTGAAGATCAGGACATATGTAGCTGGGGCACATATTATTAAAAGGGAAAATGAAAAAATTTCTAGATGTGTCAGAAATCTGCATTATTCAGAAGGTCACTATTCAGCAACCATAGCAGATCTCTTCAGCCTTTAAAAATTTAATAATCCATGTACTTTAATAGTCTTTGCATCACTAAACAAGGATTTTATTTTTTAGAAGTTTTCAAGTTTTGCAGTACCACAACACTTCAGGTTTTCTAGTGCTTTTGAAAAGAAAAATGAAAGTAGATTCTGGGAAAACCCCATGTAATGGCTTAATTATAGATCTTGGATTTTCTGACACTTGCTATGCCATTCTGCTTCATACCATAGCTGAGATAAATAGCGTAGACTTCTCATAAGATTTATACACAGCTCCTCTTAATATAATACCACCTACTAGCATCATTTTACACTTTCCTATTAACTGCAATGTATGTTTGGTTTAATGCTTTTGAGTTCTTTATTTACTGACCCAGCCAGAAAATAGGTTACACTGTCATAATTTACTAGTCTTTAATGACAGCTTGTATGCATGCCAAAATTATCTTCACCATAGTGATATTTTCTAGATCTGATTTTACAAAGAATTCAATTTATTTCCTTTCATTAATTAATTAAGTCACTATAATCCTCTACACTTGGAAAGCAATCAAGAAGATTTAATCTTTTTTTTTCCAACACCACTCCATCCTGAAGGCTTCAAGTCATGTGTCACTCATCAGTCAAGCAGAAACATCTGTAATCCAGAAAGAATTGGATTAAAATAAAGATAATGGTAAAAAGCAAGATTGTCCCAGTACAAAGGTTCATGGAAAGTGTGGGACAGCCTTGTCAAGAAAACCAGGGTATGTAAGATTAACAAGTGTAAAAATGCAATCTGGCTACTGTCTTAAAACACTATGAAAAATTGTTTCTCTTAATACATTAGCAACAAAAAGAAGGTTAAGGAAAATCTCTATCCTTTGTTGGACATTGGATACAGGGGCAAACACAGTGAAAAAGGATGAGGAAAAGTAATGTAATCAGTGGTTCTTTGCCTGAGCCTTTAATAGTAAGACCAGTTGTTCTCTGGATGCCCTGAACTGGAAGACAGGAAAGAGGAGCACAATTAGTCCACAGGGAAATGAGTAACCTGCTACACCACAAGTTGAACACTCAGAAGATTTTGGGGCTGGATGCGATGCACCTGAAGGTGCAGAGGGATCTGGCATAATTACTCACCAATCACCTACCAACAGTTCTGGTTATGTAGGGAAGTCCCAGCTGGCTGGTGGTTCATAAATGTGAGGCCCAGCTATAAGTGGAGCCACAAGGAGGGTGCAGGGAGGGTGTCTCAGTCTGACATGAGTGCTGGGGAAGGTCATGGAGCAGATCATCATCAGGTGCTATCATGCAGCGTGGGTGGGACAGCCCTGGGGTCAGGCCCAGCCAGCACGGGTTTATGAAAGGCAGCTCCTGCTTGATCAACCTGACCTCCTCCTATGACAAGGTGACCTGTTTAGTGTATGAGGAAAATGCTGTGGATATTGTCTACTTGGACTTAAGCAAAGCCTTTGACACAGTCATCCACAGCTCTGATTCTGGAGAACCTGGCTGCTTATGGCTCAGACAGGTAACACTCCTCTGAGTTGGCCTTGGAATGGTGATACACATGAGTTCAAGAAGAGTGATTTTGCCTCACTTGCTGGTTCAACAGCAAGACATCTTCCTTTTTCTCCCTTGTTTTTTAGCTGCTACATGACTTGTCAGCTAAAAAGGACCACCAAATTCCTTCCTCTGTAAGTATTTCACCAGAGCCTGACTGCAATGTCTCCTGACTTCAATGCACTCCACCCTCCATTTAGTAGTCCTCCTTGGATTGTGTGTGGGAAGTTGGGCAAGCTGACTGTGTTCCAGCCAGGGAGTAGCAATCACATTATCCCCCTTAACATACATTTTGTGTGGTGAACTGGGCATACTGATCTCAATGTCCGTCTATTAAAATGTAATTTTACCCCCAGTCTTTTTCCCACAGGGTCTTTTTCCAGTCTTAATGATTCTGATTCTGTGATAAGTGTTTCTCTCCCTGGTATATTCTAAGTCGGTTATGTGATCCAACTGGTGTGGAAAATATTAAAAAATTATTTAAGAAAATATATTAGGTGAGCTGATGCATCCTACATCTGGTGCTCAGTTTGGTATTGTTTCAATGAGGTCAATATCGACTGATGCTGGCTCAGAGCACAGCTGAGTTAGATGTATAACAGTCAATACACTTTTTCCTCTATTGCTTAGCTAGAAAGCTCTTAAGATAAAACCAGTACTGATTTTGCTGAGATGAATCTGTTATTGATAGTTTTCACTGTGACAAATAGGAAAAATTTGACTTGTTGTACTAAGCAACTTCAGAATTTCATATTCTAAAGAAATTTCTTGTTGGATCAGTCTGAAATCCTCAACGAGGCAGTGCTCTAGAAGTGTCAACTGTTATTTTTATTTTCATATGGAAATACTGAAACTAATCAACAATACTTAAACCACTTACTATAAATGTCTATTGTGGTTAAAGAAAACTAATGTTATTGGTCAATGGTCTTTAAACCTGCTGGAAGCTGTTAATTCAAGTTAATTAAAACAAAACAAAACAAAAAAAAGAAATAGTCTGACATTTAACAGTGTGGAAAGCCATTACAATTGATTCTTGACTTAAGCACACATGATGCTTTCCTGAGTATGGGGAAAAAATATGCTGTGTATGAGGAAAAAAACCACAAACATAACTGGTACTGCATAGACTTGATGTGCTTCAAGTAAATAAAGAATATAAAAGCTGCTTTATTGCAGTCTTTATTTAGAAGGACTTTAATATTATTTTCAAATGGATTAATTTCTTCCCAGTATCTTTGGGATGAAGTCTCAAGTGAGCAAGGACAAATCAACATGTATTTCTTCATTGCACACTGCCATGGTTCTTAGAGTCAGTATGAGCCTTCTTAACAAACTCATTATGCTGTTATTCCTCTGGTGCAATGTCATTGACAATATGTTTTGGACTTTCACTATAATTTTCTTTACACTCTAGAGATCAAATGGCTTTAGAAAGCACTTCAGAACCTCATGTCAAAATTCTTAGTTGATATAAATGTATTTATGCTCCTTCAAAAAGAAAGAAAAACAAACCCCAGACCAAAAGATTCCATTCCAACCAAGTTAGATTAGAGGAAATTGTTTTCGGACTTAAACATTTCTATACAAGTAATATCCTTTAAGCTTTAAAACATATTTAATTTGTAAATATTTGTAGACTATGGATTACAGTGTACTCATTCAGAATGAGAAAACAATGATGTATAAAATTTAGGTTTTTTTTCTAGACTTCCATTAAATGCAGTGTGATATTTTATAGATGGAATGGGGGTGGTGGAGCACAATGTAACTCCACCTCTGAAAAAACTATGTTGATGCAGAAGTTTTCTAAAAATGCTAGACCAGAACCTGTATGGGCTTTCTCTGAGCTTGGAATACATCTGTGACTTTTTGTTTGCATAGAATTAACAATATTTTCTTTTTTTTTCCTTGGTAGATTCTGGAGATTCATGTTATCCCAAGGTTCTTCTAGCTCACCCTAGCTGTGTGTCCATTACCTTGCAAATAGAATAAGGTCTGGTTTGCACTTTAGTCCTGATCTTTTACTCATTCATGTTATATAAACATAGCATAATTTTCAAGCATATATATGAGGTTTGTCTCAGAGTGCCACAAAGCACCCAAAGATTTTGTGGCCAAATCCTTTAGAAGTATCTAAAAGTCTAAAAAGGTCTAAAATTTAGGGAAAGATCAATTATACTGTGACAATCCACATCTCACCAGCAATCACATCCTATATTTTAGTAAATTATGTTGGCTGACTGTTAAACAAATCAATCACTTGGGCTGCTTTTTGTAAGGTTCTGTACAGTGTGGTGTGAAAAAATAGAGTTTATAGGTTGATGTGGATGCGTAAGACAAAGCTGAGAAGCGTGACAGACTGTAGGCCACTTTCTCATTAAGGAGATGACATATGACGTAATTATTGTCTTGGACATGCAATTTTTATGCAGTATTACTTCTTTTGTTATTCATTGCTCAGCTTAGCATCTAGTGAACTACCATCTGTATGCAGAAGACAGCTATGAAGCTATTTTTTGGGGTGTATACAGAAAACCTAGTGAGTCCCCTTGCACGTGCAAGTGAGATTTCAGGACTGGAAAGAAAAGTAAAAAAATGGAAGTTTAAAGGACACTGAAATATTTAACTTTCAAACAAAACTTGAAAGCATATTTGTAGGTATTGTAGGTATTGCAGCTTTTCAGATGCACAGTTGTAGAACAGCTGAATTATTACAGGATGCCTCTGGATGACTGATTTAAAATCCCTCTTGAGACTGAAGTAAAATTGACTGTGATATATAGTTGTTTGGGCTTGAGATAGGTAGGTGATTTGGAATATGGTACTGTTCATAAAATTGCCATCTAGGTCTGAGCTGTGTGCCACTTTGATAGTTTAATTATAAATCTATCACTTAAATCTTCCTGAAAGATGGGTTGTTGTTCAAGCAAATTCTGATTTAATCGAGCAATACAAGATGAGGTTCTATGGTTTATAAAGGATAACAGACTGGACTGTTATAATGTGCCAAAGATGCTTTATTTTTCCCCAATTTGAAATGTTAATGCTATCCAGCTTAAGAAAAATAAATGTGCTATAGATCAGACTGCTTTTTAAAGTTCAGGTTAAACATATATTGTATAATTTTTTAAATCTACATTTCCTTGGACTTGTTTTAATTTTGCTGTGTCTCATACGATTACAAAATAGGATAGTTTTACACCTAGTGATCTGGCATAATTTCAGCAAAAATTCTTGTGATTTCATTTTGATGAATATCACTTATTTAGAGTCAGATTTTTCACATTTTTGCACAAGTAGGGCTCAGGATTTCTACAAAAGTTTCAAAAGGATCTGAACTTCTGAACGACTTATTTAATCATTTGTAGCTCATATTATCCTTTAAGGAAATCATTATTTCCTAAGTTAATGAAATGAAATTAGAACTTTGAACTGGTACTAATTAATATAGAAAAGAAAATGAATGATAACCTGGATTTAGTTCAAGTCTGGTGGGCTTGTGAGTACTGTGTTGTAGGAACTAGGTTACTCAAAAGGACATGCTTGGATAATGCATGCTGTTCAGTAGATATGACCAGTGCCTCAAAAGTTGTGAATCTGGTCAATGTGACTCAAGCAAAACAAGTACTGTGGAAATATTTACTACAATAAGAATACATTTATAATGTTATATATGTATTTCTTTATACATAATGCTATATATTTATCTGTATATGTATATAGTTATATATATTTATATATGTACATTTTGAATTTTCATGTCAATTACTTTTCTGAAGCTAGACTTCCACAAAGGAATCTGTTAAGGGCCTACTAATAGACAGTTCTGCTGTTGTCTGTTCGACTGCTGACAGCTCTGCTGTGTAATCTTCCGTGTGCCACACACGCTGGCATGTACTTGGGAAGTGGCGTAATTGCCAGAATTCTGTTGGCTGAGAACTTTGATTCTAGCTTTTCATTACTGCCACCCATTTTCTCCAGGTGCTTTCAAGTCTACAACTCCAAGTCTTCTAGCATTCTTTGCATTTACTGGGTTTAACAGGCAAGCCGTTATCTGGAAATTTCACTGGGTCTTATACCTAGACCAAAACTTCTTAAGCTACTGGATTTTTTTGAGGAACTGAGGCAAGTCCTAACAATCTCTGAACTGCCAGTGACCCAATACTATACTTTCAGTAAAATCAATAGAAATTTTCTAGGACAGATCTTCACAGAATAAATTAGGTGAAGTTTTTCCCATGATCCTTTCCTAACTTCTGACAATTCTGTGTCAGACTTTTAGATCAAGACTAGCACTAACTTTTTTGGGGGAGCTGTTAACTCCAGCCAGCCTTCTTTTCTGCAGGGGGACTAACTCCAGCCAGCAGTTAAACCCCACACAGCTGGTCACTCACATGTGGACACACACATACACAGAGACTCCTGGAGAAATGGGGGCAAGAATCATAAAATAATAGAATCATTAAGGTTGGAAAATACCTGTAAGATCATTTAATTCAGCCACCAGCCTTGTTGACCACCACCATGTTCACCATTGAATCGCATCCCCAAGTGCTATATCCACACATTTTTTAACTCTTCCAGAGGTTGTTACTCCACCTCCAGAATCAGAAAAGTCAGAAAACTCATGGGTTGAGACAAAAGGTTTGAAAGGTAAAACAGAAACTGTGTAAGGAAGCAAAGCAAAACAAGGGATTCATACACAACTTCGTATGGGCAGGCAGGTGTTCAGCCATCCCCAGAAAGCACAGCTCCATCACATGTAACAGTGCCTTTGGAAGACAAACACCATCACTTTAAACATCTCCCCTTTTTTTTTCTTCCCCCAGCATTAGATGCTGCTCCTGCTGGCACATGGTGTGGAATATCCCTTGGGTCAGTGGGGTTTGCCTGTCCCATCTGTGTCCCCTTCCAGTTTGTTGTGTACCTGACTCCTCACGGCTGGGCTGGGAGGCAGAAAGGGCCTTGACTCTGTGCAAGCAAGGTTCAACAATAATAAAATATCAACGTTTCCAGCACAAAACCAAAACACAGCTCCATACCAGCTACTATGAAGAAAACGGACACTTTCCCAGCCGAAACCAGTACAGAAAGAATACAGACCATGTAATATTAGAGGTTAATATTTATCATTATGAGTTCAATATCAAAACGAGGCATAAATTTCATCTTAGGAGAGCAAACTCTCTCAGGACAAATATTGTTTCTGTTAAAGCCCCTTTGTGTGACCCTTTATTGTGTGCAGTTCTTGTAATGCCTTAAAGCTAGTAGAAAGGATAAAAATGTACACTGTGTCTGTTTCATCTATGATGAAAAGCAGCAGCAAAAGCTAAGGAACAATGAATTAATTTGCCAAGCTTTCTGTGGCTCTATGCAATATTCTCTACACACATAACCTTTCAACATGGTTATACCTTGGAAGAGAATGATATTTTTCATAAAAATAGGGATTTCATGATTTTAACAAATGCTTTTAGCATATTGTATGTATTGTAAACAATTTACAAATGTCTATTTTTAGTACTTTAAATTGAAAAAATCAGTTGTCACCAGCAGGAAGTACATAAAATTTACTTAATGAAAAAAAAGAAAAATACTAAAATAATTTCATTCTCTTTTCTACTGTTCCCCTTTCCTTCACAAAGGGAGAATGGTATTGATCATTGAAATTCTTCTCTCAAGAGATGCTTGAAATGACTGTGTCCTTGAGAACACTTGTCCTAATTTCCTGTCTAATTAAGAGCCACATACCTATTACTTACTTGCTCTCTCCTACAGTACTTGTGGTGGTCAGGGGCTCAGGATATTACAATTCTTTATGACATAGAAATATAACAAAAAAAAAAGAAAAATTACTTTTTTAAAAAGTACCAACAAAACAGAACCCCCAACTCTTGACTTCAGAAAAAACATACTGACAAAATACTCTTTCTTTCTTTCAGGAAGAAACAGAACTTCAACCTAATAAAGATATTTATACAGCTATGTAGCAAGGTGCTGTGATCATGACACTGCATTAACACAAACTGAAAAAAGCCCCACTATCATTGGAAAATTAGCTTTTCAGAGTTTGTTTCAGGCCAAATATTTTCAGACACTGTGCCGTGGATCCCTTGTATTGGTTTTAAGTGACAAAATTTTGGCAGCTGGTAGGGGATCTGTGGGGCTGGCTTCTGTGAGAACATGCTAGAAACCTTCCCCCATGTCAAACAGTCAGTTCCAGCTGGCTCCAAGACAGACCCATCACTAGACAAAGCTGAGTCAATCAGTTGATAGCACCTTAGCAAAAATCTTGTTAAGGAAGGAGAAAAAATACTGTGCAATGGTAGCTGGGAGAGAGGAGTGAGATGTGAGAGAAACAGCTCTGCAGACACCCAGGTCAGAGGAGAAAGGGGAGGAGGTGCTCCCAGCACTGGAGCAGAAGCTCCCTGCAGCCTACAGTGCAGATGAGAGTGACATAAGTTGTTCTCCTAGAGGAGAATTTGTCTCAAAGGAGGATGTGACCCTAGGGAGAGTCCCTGTTCGAACAGGCTCCTGAAATGAACTCTGACCCTGTGGGGACTTAAACTAACCTGGAGTCAAATAATCTGAATTATATCTTCTACTAGACCAGGTGGTTTAGACCCCCATCCAACCAGATCCTGAATGTTTCCACGGATCGACATCTACTGCTTCTCTGGAACATGGGCAACATGTTCCAGTGTTTCACTACCCGATTTGACTTCACTCTAGAAGCAACTCCAACATTCCACACAGTAAAATCCCACTTTTTTTGGCCCTTATCTTCCTTTATTTTAAACAAATTCTTGTATTATATAAGCTTCATTGCATAGTTGTTTTAATACCAAGCAAAATTAATATGACATTTTTGCAAAACATCTAGGAGTCTGAAGCCCATGAAGTCATTCTATTAATGACAGTAAACAGAACTCAGTTATATTGCATGCTCATCATGAATAGAAGGACTTGAATAAAGATGAAAACATTAAAGCATATCTCAATACATAGGAAGACTTCTTTAATAATTTCTCCATATAATTACTTCAGTGTTCTTACTTTATAGCTTGAAATAGAAAGTTTTACCCTACTTCTCCTGTCACATAAGCACCTTTTTCTTATTTAAATTGCACTTGAATAGGGGGATTTACATGTTGTTAATTTGTTCCTTGACTTTTTTTTTAAGCTTCGTGATTCTCCCAGTAAAGAATGGCAGCGGTACAAATTGGCAGAGATTTGAGAATCTTCTTCCAAAAATTGGAGATTTTGCAATAAGAGAATACAATAAAATAACACCCTCAGGGCACGATGTTCAAAACTTCTTTTACAAGCATTATACAGGAATTTATTCTTTAATTAAAAACTTGGAGTGTGAGAAGGAAATTATATGATTAGTAACATATGATGGAAATGAAGCATGAAAAATTTTCTCTGGACCAATACTGCTTGTATATGAAACTCTTGCATTATAACCATCCCTTAGTCTGGGTTCTGCAGCTGCAGGCTGATTAAAACTCAGCAGGAAGAGCTATAATAAACAAATACCACCTGCTGCAAGAACAGGTGTTTGTGTCTTCATTTAGAAACCAAAGTAAAACAGAAGATGCCAAGGGGCTGAAGTAGATCAGTATTTGGGTTGACATAATTTGTTACTACTTGTCCTTGAACTTAAAAGCATATTATTCTGCTTTCAAGACTCCTTGATAGGGATTCAACACTAGTTTTTAGTAATTAAGAAGCTCTTTGCCTTCTCTGTTCAACTATCCATTCTCAATATTATGTGCCTCCAATGAAAGTATTTGTTTCTTCATTCAGTGGTGTATAGCATAATGTTTTTGATTAGGAACATTCTATGCAAAAAAAAAAATAAAACCAGCATTTAATATTTTATTTATTTTATTTTCACTAATCTCATCAGTGTTTTATTTGACACTTTTAGTCCGAACAAATTTATCTAGTCATTGGAATCTATAATGATTGATCTGTTCCTCAATGGACTTAATACATAAGTTTATAAAAGAAGATTTGTATTTATAAAAAAGTAAAAACCATTCTATTTCTGATATTTATCTCAGTGACACATCTGGTGCAGAGAAAACAGATCAGTATCTTTCCCAATAAACCTATCTGTTCAATGTGTCTTTCAGTGTGCAACTTTTCAGTGGTGATTTTCATATGCAGAAATTTTTCTTCACTACAACATCACTTAAGAAATAATAATCAGAGTAACTGTCTAGATAAAAGCATAAATTTACATACTATGTAATTGTTCGTGTAAACAAAACGGTAAAGCACACAGAAATGATTGTGATATACCTTTAGATTAATCCAAAATCAATTGGAGTAGATGGATTGATCCTGTACCAGGAAAGTTACTTTCATGTTATAACAAATCTCAAGGTATTTGGCAAAGAGATTTTACTTTTGTCTGTAGTTTACAGTGGATGACTTCAAGATGCTTCATGGTAGCAGATAAAACTTACAGCCAGCAGGCAGAGACCTCCAAGGTAACAAAGTTTCTGAGAGCTCCATTTTTTTTCTCTTTTGCAAGAGATTTTACACATAAATAAGTTCTGAAATCCCATAATACTTAAAGCGGATGTGAAGAGTTATTACTGGGAATACAAGCAATATCACAAAGTCATTTAAAAACTGCACACTGCCAGAAGTGTGGATTATAAAAAGGAGAAGCTGAGAACTGGAAAGCTTTTGGGAAGATTTAGCATATTTAAGATGTAAAAATTACTTTGCTGACTTATTTAGGGAGCCTGCATGGGTTGAACAGGAGCTGGAGCAGCATGCTGCCAAAGGTAGGATTACCTGAGGGTTTTTTGTTTGTTTTTTAAAATTTCTGACAGTCTAAATGCTTAATAATCCTGGAAGTAAGTGATGTTTAAATCATTCTTAAATCATTTTTCAATATCTTATAAGTGCGAGCAAAAAATCTTTTATTTGCTAAAATGGCCATAAGCACATTGACAACAAGGTGACTGCATCTCTTTTATGTTATTGAGTATTGCAGGATAAAAGTTCTGTCTTTCAAGAGGAGAACACAACGAAATCTCATTATTTCTGTAAAATTGACTTGTACTAATATTAAAGATGTCTGGAACTTTTTAAAACTCATGTTTGCTATATTAAATATAATGAAATATTAAAATGAGATTTAATATAGGTGAGAACACATTTTCTAATAGAACTAAATACGACTTCTAATTCTGCTCTCAATAGCCTAGACTTTAGTGTTACAGATTTTTTTAGAATTTAATGACTATTATAGTTAAATCAGTAATATAAATATATTTTTTGAACATAATTGGATACAAGTATGAATCAAGGAGCTGGGAAAGAACTTAAATACATTTTGAAAATTAGTACAGAAGAAAAGATAATTTTTTTTAATGGCTCTGATATAGATTATAAGATGTAACTAAATTGAGTGAATATTCAAATAAATATGGAAGGATGCTATAATAATGAGCCTTTGAGAAGTCAAAGTACATGTTGAGTTTAAAAAAGGAAAGTTAAGAGAAATCTCAATTAGCTGGAACACTCATGAAAACAAAATGGATCTGACAACTATTCTGTGGGTAAAACCTTAAAATAAATGGGTCGCAGATATGAATGAAATTTTTAGTTTTAGGTAAAGATACCTATTGGCTGTCATAGTGAACTGAGTTTTTTATATATATACACATAAAACTTTCAGAGTTGCATGTAAATTTATGCAGAATTTGAGTTAGATCAGCACTTTCTTAACTTACCATCTATAGAACTTTGAAATAATTTATTAGAAAATGAAGTTGCCGTGAAGTTGGAAAACTATACAAAATTAATAGAGCAGTGAACCAACTACTCAAAACCATCAAGACCAAACGTTTGTCCATATTGGGGATACTTCTGTTATAAAATCTGTAGCTTAATGCTTAGAAATAGTGCTGCATTTCCTTACTTCCCCTTCATTCAAAGTGAGGCTTACAGAACTAATCTTATTTCTTCCTTCAGTATCACATGGAGCACCTATCACACCTCATACCTATTATTTCACTTTTATTTTACAACATGTAAGCTAACTAATGCATTACTGATATGCTACCTTGTTTGGGTTTTTTTCCTAATGGTCTTAAACATGAAAGCATTTGCTGTTGGAAAGTGTTCAAAACTTAGGCAGCCTAGAAATGTAGTATTGCATACTTGTCACATTCAGGTACTGGGACACTGTGAAAGTACATCACAAAGGATAAATAGACAAGAAGAGATGTGGTGAGGGGAAAATAGACATGCAGTGATGTCATGAAGGCTGAAGCCCCAAACTGAAGGACTGATCACAAACAATCAAAGGTTATCTTTGCCTACCTTGATTTTTGTTTACACATGTAATTTCTTATTTTACCTCATAGCTGACAGTTTTGGGACAAACCAGGGTGAACCCTTCTGCCTGATTTTATCTCCAGTGATGTAATTGGACTAGGCTGTAAGGATTTCTTTTGAAACTAGCTGCATAAAAATATGCAACTACCCATATATGTAGAGTCTTGACTAGTTAGCTGGCTTATTTTCATTAGAAAAGCTGTAGTGAATTTCATATTTCAAACATTGACATGGTATGAAGTCTACCCTAAATCACTCCTCAAATAAAGGAATTCAGATCTGAATACATTAGCTCAAGATGAGCTGGAATACAAAGAAGTAATAGATACATGTTTTATGTTACTTAATTTTTGCTGACTTCACATATTTGTAACATATTTGAGGCTGAAAACTAGTGGGTGAGAGAAAACCTGATGAAAACTGTGACAACTGCTAATTGTTGTTGGCTATAGAGCAAGTAAGAGTTTGGCCTCAGGCTACTTGATTAGAAAGGGCAGTATCATCTTGTAGTGCTGTTCTAGTTTATAATGTAATAGAGACAGTTGCTTGATATGGGCTGAGATCAACACACCATGTGTGACCCTCAGACACCATGTTAAAGGCTGAGCCCAGCATGGAACGGTTTCACACAGAGACCAGGCCACCAGAAGGGAACCCAGCAGTCAGCATGAGTGCCCTGAGCCCCTGGATCTGCCAGTCTAACCTGGACTAGAAGGGCAGGGATGTGGCCACAGCATGTGGTGTGTGCTATGTAGGATTAACCTGTCTGCCTAGATATTGCTCTCTATCACTATACTAAAAATGTTTAATAAATAAACTCTACGTTATGTCAGAATGATTATGTGGTTCTGTTCTCAGAGGCACTGCAACCAATTACCTCATTACAAGAGTGAATTCCTCTTTAAATAGAAAATGCCTTGGTAAAAGTGTTTTCTTGTCCAACTGTTTACGTGTCATGATTCTTCTCTTCAAGAAAATGTGGAGCATTAGAGTTTGAAAATGACCACAAACAAACAAACAACCAAAAAGCCCACAAAACCAATCAAATCCTGGTTCTGCACCAAAAAAAAAAAAAAAAAAAAAAAAAAAAAAAAAAAAAAAAAAGATAAAACTCATTGTTTCAAAGAAAGTACTGAGAGGTAGGCAGCAGATACAGAATTGTCTTCCAGAAAGAAATATGTTTCCTCATTCTTCCTACACAATTTAACAAAATCTACTAAAATCTTTTCAATTCTTATTTCTTCATTTTCACAGGACTGTAAAAGAGATTTACATGAAGACCCAAGATGTTACACATTCAGGATATTTTTTGTTTAATTGTTAAATCATGAAAAGGATGGAGAGTGGTTCAGGGAATGTTTCTCCATTTCTCGACTTTGGGATTTTTTTTTCTGTATTTTGTAGTTCTGGAAGCTTTCATGTACTGGATTTATTTAAAAGAAAAAACAATGAGCCTATTTCAGTGCTTTCAAAAGCCCAAAATGATAACTGAATAGCAGGCAAAGATTATCTGAAAGTTTTCAGATTCTTCAGATGTTCTGAAAAGTATTCTTTACATTCTTCTTTAACTGAGTTTATTAAATAACTCTTAGTCACAAATTGTTTCCTATTACTTTGAGGTGAAATGCACTGTTTATTTTGGAAACGCCTGCAGTGTTGCTGGTTTGTGATGTACATTCCATTAGTGGCTGTTTCCCCCCCCGCCAACAGCTTCTGTGAATTATTTGAGACAGAGTAAAAAGTAAATTATTATTGCAGTACATGTTATTATTCAAGACAGTGAATCCTGTTTCCTGTCTTCCTATGGAAAGTAGACTTTGCCTGCTTGATTGGATTTAAAAGAAAGAAGTCAGTAAAGCTGCTAAAGCTTTGCAATGACCATATAGTATGCACATGAATCAAATTTTGAATCTATTTCTCAATTATTAATATTTCATTTTTTCAGAACTTGTGTTCATATTGATTTTTTTCTGTGGTTGCTTAAGCCCTACTCAATTCATCAGTGCCCACAGTGTGGATCTTTATACTCCTACACATTTCCTCTAAAGCTAATGAAGAAATACTGGATGTAGAAATCTGTATTCATCATTTTGTTTTAAAACTATTCAAACACACTCTTGCACAGTCTACATGCTACGGATCTTTGAAGCCTTCAATTTATGAGTCCAAGAATTCATTTATTGAGAGATGTTTTCACCAAGTTTTTTTCTTTTTTTTTTTTTTAATGATGGAATACAGTGAATGGATAAACAAACAGAAGGGTTCAAGTCTTTGCAAGGAGATTCTGTTGTTTTGTAGTTCAGTACAGTAATGCCTGCCACATCTGTATGTAAACAAAGTGGCTGGGATTAAGTTAATTTTCTTCTACCAGCCCCTACCAGATTTGGATTTTTGGCTTAAACACTGTTGGTAAAATTTCAGTAATTTGGCGATCGCTGAGTAGTTCTTGGAGAATGTGCTCTCCTTTGTACTCTGCCCTACTCCCCAGCCAAATGAGCAGGATGTCTCGGGCAAGGGGTGGAAGGAGACACAGCTGGGACAGCTGGCCTGGATTGGCATTCCACATCCAATGATGTCATGCTCAGCACTAAATGCTGGGGGAAAGGGCCAGAAAAAGAAGTGAGCGAGTACCTGTATAGGCTTTTAAAATTGTTTAATTTTAGATCTCTAAAAAATTTCTATACTTAAGGCAAATTCTCTTAAAAGGTATCCCCTTTATTTTCATTTTGAATTAAGTCTTTTCTAAGAAATAAAAACATCAAACCGGAATCTAGAATTCTATTTTTTTTCACAATCATTTTAGTCCTGATTTCTTATTTGAAGCAGTGATCTTAAAAGTGTTCTGTTTCATATTTCATATTCACTCATTTTCCATACTTTACAGAAAGGTTTTGAAAGTAATTCAAGAAGCAATTACTCAAATAATTGCTTTATGATATGTAACTGTGATGAAAAATAGAATTGAAAATCTTTTTCTTTTCCCTATCCTCCAAAGTCCTCAAGACAAAGATGGGGCTAAAAGAAAAGCATAACGACCTAGAAGTTGTACATGACAGTGCCAGGTTTTTTACCTGTATGTCTGTCTTTTACAGGGTCTTATAATTTATAAGTTATGGTCAGTTATGGTGCCAAGTGGATGGTGATGGCTATTAAAGTCCTCATATAGAGCTATAGACCATGATTTTTGAGAAATTAATATTTTTTTATTATAGTTCATTTGTTTTCAGAAGCAAAAAGTCATAATCAATCACCCAGACATATTGTAAATTAATTATCATATTTAGAGATATGAATTTTGTCTCAGGCCAAAACAAACAAAAAAAAATCTTGGCTATTGGTGGAGTTATTATTCAAGATAATTAACCTGTACAGTATTCCCTATTTGTACACATTATTTTTGAAAGAAATGACTGAATGTTTTTCAAAGGAATTTTTTAAGATCAGGAAAGCAGAATTGCAAGATCTTACAAATGATCCTTAGCATCAAAATGGAAAACCATAATTAATGTATTAAAAGAATCAAAAAAGAGAGTAAAATTGTTTATCAGTTTTTCCTATATATTCTCTGAGAACTAAAGAGATGCAGGACAGCCTCTGTGCAATAAGGAAAGCTTTGAATGAAGCATAACATTGGAGAGGAGGAAAACTTGATTTATTAAGCTTCCTTGTAGGACAAACCTACAGAGGAAACAGTAGACTGGACTGTTCTAACATACTTTTAGGCAGTTGAGGAATGTCTTGAAGCTGCGGCTGACAAAAATGTCTTTGGAAACCTTGTATCTTCAAAGTCTTTGGCCTAAATACCCCCATAAAGTAGACTAGACACTCCTGGATTTTCTATACACCTTTCTGCATACATGTGTGCCACTTCATTCAGCTATTAGGTGGTTTGATCCTCACCCGAGTCACAGAGACTTAGAGATCTGAGGCTTTTCATTGTTCCTTCTCTTTGTCAGTGATCAGCCAGGTAAAAATGTGAACAGTAAGATCGATGTGGAGAAGTGTGGCTCAGGTAGAGTTATTACTCCCTATTAACCTTTATCTAGAGAATTTCAGATCACAGCAAGAAAACCATCTTTAGTTTAATGTTCACCTAGAATCTCTGTGTTAATAACATTAAGAAGAGATAGGGGATTGAAATCAGTTTCCCAGAGCTCATAGTCCTATTTTTAATTGTTGAATAGCTACCTGTATGTTGGTATTCTAGATACAAAGGGATGGATCAAGTTCCCATTACAATCCTTGGAAAGTCTCCTAAATATTTCTGTGGATGTTAATGTATACCAATAGTACATACATCAAATTACACCAAAAGCATTCTTCAATGGAGTACCAAATCTCCAACAAAAGGAAAATATTGGCACTTAAAAGTAAATTGTTTCCCACAAGCAGGATTCATTCATTAAAATTATCAAATGCTATCAGCATTATGAAGAGGCAATAATCTATTTACAGGACGTAATTTCCCTATTATATCTAGAATCACAATAAGCTTAACAGCACTCACCATAGAATCATAGAATGGTTTGGGTTGGAAGAGGTCTTAAAGATCTTCTAATTTCCAGCTCCCTGCCATGAGAAGAGATGCCACCCATTAGATCAAGTTGCCCAAGACCCCACCAAACCTGGCTTTGAACACTTCCAGGGAAGGAGCATTCACATCATCTCTGGAAAGCCTGTTCCAGTGTCTCACCACTCTCACACGAAAGAATTTCCTTCTAACACCATATATAAATATAGCTTCTTTTAGCTTAAAACCGTTCCCCCCTTGTCCACAGATTTATAAATTAGTTTCAAAAATGTTCGCTTTACACTGGGGATCATCATCTGGAAACAGAAGAGATAAAATGTCTGGGAAATTGCATTGTGATTATAGGCTAACAACATGATGGAGTTATAAAAAGAAGTATCTATTTATCCTAGGTTATATCAGAATATATCCTGTAGTCAAAATCCCTCTTTCTACATGATAAATCTGTAAGAGCTTTCAGAGGTTATTTTCAGAAAATGTTTTCGGACTAAAAGAGTAACTTCTGCTGCAACTATGTCTAGATTTCATTTAGTTTCACCAAATGGAATGTTATGCCAGCAGAGTGTCCTTGCTGCAAAGAAGGCTACCAGCATCCTGTTCTGCATTAGGAGTGCTCAGCAGATCAAGGGTAGTAAGAGGGCAGCCCTGGTGAGATCTGTCTGGAGTGAGGGTCCAGGTCTGGACCAGACCACTACGATACTGAAGTCTTGGAACATCTCTTCCCTAGGGAAAGGCTGAAAGAAGTGAAACTGTTTAGCCTGGAGAGGAGGTTGTGGTTGTATGAGTTCTATGATCTTAAATATAGACCCTTGTTCAGTGATCTTTGGGCAGGAACCTTTCCTGTTTTATTTCAAACAAATTTCTCAGCCTGCTTTGCTTTAGTGTGGGTCTCTTCATGGCCTCAGTTTATTAACTCTTTAATTTCAAGCCTGGCTTGAAATTAAAACTGGCCCTAAGAGCATTTCTCGCATTTAAAACTTTTAACTTCATTGTATATTCTTGGTTTTTTAATGAAAAAACCTTTTTATTAATCTAGCTACACATAATTCAGCTGAAGTCTCTTTTCTTAATTTTATATTTTTCTGACAAAATTCACCTGATTAAGCAAAATCCATATTTTCATTGACTGAAATTCTCAAAATGTTGAGAACAAGCAACAAGCTTTCAAAGAAACATCTGTTCAGACTGAAATGCCATCTTTTCCTACCATCAAGCCCTTGCCTTTGTGCTCTGCTGTTTTTTGCTTTGCTCTTATTTTATTCATGAGAACTACAAATATGCTATAAAGCAATTTAATGTTTTGGTTTGTACTCCAGTTCCTTAAACTACTATTTCTACAACTTTCTAGTAGGCTTTACTATGTTTCTGAACAAAGCTAAAAGGATGAAAAATAACTCATCTGTCTGAAATGGACTTCCGGCTAATTTTGTCATGTTCCTTTATAATAAACAGTGACAGAATGATACCCTGTAATAGTGCATTCTGTAATTTCTAGTCCTATACCTATGAATGGTTCTTGACACCTAAAAGTTATTCAATTTCTTATGTTTTTACTTTTTTTTTTTTTTAATTTTTACAGGAAGGGGAGAGCTGCCATGCTTTTTTCAATGTTTCAAAGGCAGAGGAGTTTGATGGTATAAGGGAAACTTTTCAAGTTCTAATGTAGTGTCACTGTCAGAGCCTTATTTTTTACCTAGGCCTTAGATATAGAAAACGTGTTTGTTCCATGATACTTTGGAGACCAAAGCATTGTGGTGGTATGGGAGGGAATCAAAATACAGTGTTGAATAAGTAGAAATATTTTTGAGCAGTTTATCTGCTTCGTTTTCCTTTCATATGAGGAAGTCAAATTTTTTTGTGTGTTGATTAATTCATCTTGCAGTTCTAGGGAAGAAAACAAGTTGTTCCATTAGCCTAACTTTTTGTTTAATTTTGCATTTAGCAATAAGATTGTTTTTCCAAAGGGATTTCTGTAGAAGTACTTACCTACTGTGTCTGGCCTCCTTACACAAGTACAGTGCACATTTTTTCCACACAAAATTTCCTGTTGTGATGGTTTTTAGCCCAGATTTTCCTTTAGGAGAATGTCATGCTAAAATATAAATAACTTTCAATCATTTTGTTGCTTTTAGTACTGGTTGCAATCATCACTAAAAGGGTGGGGTTTGTTTTTTCCACAAGAAAAAAAGAGATATTGTTCTTCTGTAAAATTTTGTGTAAGTCTACTAGCTGTTTATGCTTGTCTGCTTTGTAAATTATGAGCTACAAAGATATATAAAATAATTTGTCAACTCTTAAGAACAAATACTGGGAATCATGGAAACTAGAATTCTCTTGCGGTAAATGGTTTTAGAAAAGCCATTCTGGTGTGAGATTGGGGATAGAAAACTGTAAGGCTCTGTAGATAAATCTCTGTAAATTAATTATTTTTGATTTTGTTTTTTGAATTATTTGTATACATAACAAAGTAACCTTACTGTGATTAAAAAAAAAAAAAAAAAAACAAGAATAAGAACAAAAGCCATCTATAAAGTTGGAAATGAACAACTGAAGTGGAACATTTACAAAAACACTGGAAAACCTCTTCCTGTTGCTATTTATGCCTATTGCTACATCTAAGCCTAGCAAGCATCTGTCTTTATACCGTGCAATTTCAAAGGTCCTAAAGAAGTTTGGTTTAGCATGTGTATGTAGTCCTCTTAGCTATGTGAGTAGCTAGGCACATGTTGTTATGGGCCATTTCATTCCTTTCACTCTTGAATGGAAGTGATTGATCCAGTAATCATTTAAAAACACAGTTAAAATGTTTTTTACTGTCTAGAGAATAGATTTTCTGAACTGCTTAGAGAGTAGTCTTCAAAAAGAAATTCAGCTTAAAGTTAAATATATATGATATTACTATGTCTGGAATGAGAAAAATAGATTCAGAAGAAAAGCAAGTCTCTCCTTCAAGCCAGTGAAACAGAACCATGTGACCTAGAGTTTAGGAAATCCTTTGTGATGGTGAAAATTTGCATTCTATTTATGGAACTGATAGCATGCTATTCACTCCCATTTTATCCTAACACTGTCCATTCATTATACAATATACTATTTTAAATGAGCGTCAGAGTCAGAAGGGTACAGTCAGACCCATTTATTCTTTCCTTTGCTCTATGAATCTAGATTCCTTTCCTTATATAACGCTGCAAAACTTTACAGGAAAAAAATGGAGAATGACTTTCTCTTATCCTATTCAAAAAGTCTATTTATTCTTCTGGCAATTATGCAGAAAAGTACACGTTTTGTGCTGGAAAACTCTTCAGTAGACACAAAAGCTTTAATCTACATTTTTGTATAATATAATTATACAATAGGTTGTCAATACAGAAGTGTTCTAGAAGTACTCCTGTGTACTCATCTGCTTCTGTGAGGAGCCAATGTATGTAGAAATTAATCTCCTTGAGACCCAGTTTTCAGTTGTCTTAACATTCTTATGAATATTTTGACTTTACAGAGTCATAGTGCCTACCCTGGCTTGGAATCTACTTTAACGCCAGATTCACAGCTCTAAATTGATTTAGATTTTTTTTCTTTCTCTCTTATTTTGAAGAAGATATATTTTCTACTTCCGGCCATAGTGGCTTTACTATTACAAGCAGCATAAAAGCAAAATGATCAGCATTATGATACCAATCCCAAAACACCATGCCAATAACATTGGCTTAGTAAGGAGTGTTGAAGTAGTGTTATTCCCACTTAGTTAATGTAGTATTCACACAACAGCAATTGTAGTTTGTTCTGGCTCTGAGATAGTTTCAACTAAAGATTGAATACAAGCAAGGATCTGAACATTTTCAGAACAGGTTTTTCAAACTGATCATGTTCTTACATATTTGGGCCTGAATATAGATCCTTATTTTTTTAGGTGTGCTTGACTGGAGGTTCTGTTGGATGGTTAATTTACCATCTTAATTTTCAGAGAAGATATTAATTTACTTCTGTGTAGCACCACTTATGAAGAGGTGACTGCTGACTGCTAAACAGGGGAGTACAGCTAACATAAAACAGTGATTGTAATACATGAAAAAAGCCTGAAGCTTGACCACTGAACTTATGGGATTGTACCAGAAATGCAGAGGATTTAGGGAATTTTTATGTTTTATTTCCTTTAGATTTTATAGAACCAGCATGACCCAGGGAACTTTCCTCTTGTAATTGCTCTTAAAATCTCTTCATGAAATCATTACTCTTCTGTTCAACAATTGTGGGTCAGGACATAGTTATTTCTGGAAGTCTGACAGGCTTTGAAATACAGTTTGCAGTATGTGAATCCAACATGCAGTGGGAGTGAATTACAAACTTCTGCAGTATCCCAAAGTACTAGAATTGCTTTTTTTTTTTTTTTTTTCTTTTGGTGAACATAGCATGATAATTACTCACCTGTAACTGTTGAAGTTCTTGTTACTGCAGAGCTTTAACATGTGACGCTGTATTTAGTCTGGCTGAGATGGAGTTAATTTTCTCCACAGCAGCCTCATAGCTCTGTGCTGTGCATTGGTATCTAGAAAGGTGTTGGTAACACAGCAATATTTTGGGTACTGCTGAGCGGTGTTCCCACAGCATCAGTGCTGTATTTCCAACATTCCTCCTCCCATCAGTGGAGTCGGGGGAGACATTGTTGACCCAAACTGACAAAAAGGGATATTGCATACCATAAAACTTCTGCTCAGACATAAAAGTTAAGAAAAAAGAAGAGGAAGGAAATAATTAAATAATTAATTTGGTGACATTTGTCTTCTAGAGCAACTGCTATGCATGCTAAGCCCTGGTTCCCTGGAAGGGCAGGACATTGTTTGATGATGGGAATTAGAGAATAAAATATATTGATTTTTTCTTTGCTTTGTGCACTCAACCTTGCTTTTCCTTTACGAAACTGCCTTTACCTTGATCCACAAGTGTTTATTTTCATCTTATTTTCTTCTTCCTTGTCCTGCTGAGGATCAGAGTGCTAAAGCAGTGTGGTAGAAAACTAGAATTCAGCCAAGGCCAGCCCATCACAGAAGCACAGACAACAGTTCTGAGATATAAGGTCAGAACTTTTAGTTGGAAAACTACTAAGTAGGTTAGCTATCCACAAGCTGATATGATGGGTTAGTAAGAATTCTGTAGCCTATAAAATACTGAACAGAAACCAGTCTTAGCAAGAAATAACAAGCTTTGTTCAACATTTCAAGGCTTGAAGAACTTTTCCAGTTTTGTCTGTCTTAATCTTAGCCTGAAGAAAATGAGCTTGTTAAATCATGTCATTTTTTACTGATTATTACTCAATTTATTAATTATCACTTTATTAATTATCACTCCATTTCTTAGTTTTAATTTATATTTATATAATCATGTGTTGTATTTCTTCTATAGATGGTAGTAGAAAGTAATTATGCTATATAGAAAGAAGTATTTATCACACTAAGAGTAGTAGCTATATAAATACAGATATCGTGGAACGGCAGTCTTGAAAGGGACACAGTGCAGTGGAAAAGGCTGCAGACATATGATATGATATGATGTGATATGATTTGATGTGATATGATATGATATGATATGATATGATATGATATGATATGATGACATGAAAAGGAAAGCATAGGATTATAAAGGAGATCCCACAGCTATAAATAACTCACCAATGGTCATTTAAAAAAACGTAAATTTGATTGCTGGGCAAAAGCAATTTTTGAGATCAATAAAGAAAAATTAAAATAAATACTTAACATATGTAAGAGTCTCCATATATTTGGCTATAAAGTAGAATTTCAATCAAGAAAAGCAAGGTGCAAAGCCTTTAATACTATTGTTATTATTTTCTTCTTAATATATAAAAACTAAATGTGGGCCAATAATCATTGACTAGTCTTAAGGTTTAAACAAAAAAAAAAATTTGCTTTGCATATGGAAGCGTATTTCCTGTTTTTCTCAGTTCCTGCCAAACATTGCACTTAACTGATTTCAGTGGAGCTGTGTTGCTTTGTAGCAATTAGAAAAATGGGTTATGTTGTTGGAACTCTTCCAATGTTTTCAATGTCAGGAGCTGATTTCCGTTGTCAACAATTTAATGCGTTCTTACAATTCAGCATCTTGGGATATTCTCTCTGAAAACAGAAAAAACAGTTTCCCTTCCCTTCAGCTTTTTTTTTAAAGGAGAAATAGGGCTCTTTATCACTGCATATTAAATTGGACAAATGTAAAATTGCTGTCCTCCAGTACACAGAGAGTATGTTACCACATTACTAACAGTCCACAGCCTTGCAGTAAGTATACAAAGGCCCAGAATTTTAACTGACCCTGCTTGCTTTGTCTGAACTTGGCCTATCTGGAACAGTTTTGGCAATTTCTGTAGTTGCTAGAAAGCTAACTATGTATTATATAATTTATTTCAGGTTTAGTTTAGCATAGTTTTTTATTGCAACACTCACTGGTGTAATAACATTTTTGTTTCTTGTAGGTAATGGCTGCTAATTCTGTTCTATTAATATTATTACTTAGAGATAGTGAAAAGCATCACTTATTCTGGAGAAAATTAATTTTCTATTACTCTACGAAATGATGTAAGGATATACACCCTGAATGTCTGCATAAAAGATAAGAACAGAATCTCCAGGGCTATAAAGGAATCATCAGTGGTCAACTAACAGGCATTAAAGAAATGTTACCTTGGAAGCTGGGGACCAGTTTTACAGATAAAAAAAGAAACACACATACACCATAAAACACATAACAATTACATAGCAATCATAGAGTATGGACTGGAAAATGGGAGCTTTAGAGCATATATGAACTTAAACAGACAATGGAGTGACATAATTTCCCTTCTGGTAAAGAACTTGGAAATACAAATGACTTCTCATCTGCAGGTGTATATTGTGTTCTTCATTTATTTGGTTGTTTGGGATTGCTTTGGTTTGGGTTTTGCTGGGTTTTTTTCCTCTTATTCAAAAATGGAAAGGTAAGAATACCAAAGAAACAGGCAGATACTATTCAGTTAGATCAGTTTTAACTGTATTGTGAAAGGGAATGACCAGTTATTGGATACACTGGTCTATAATTGTTACTATCACTGTACTGATAAAAATTCTTCTTAGATTTAAATTCTTCAGTTAGAATATCAATAAATGCTTGGGCTTGCATATGTTTCCCTAGCCCACATAAATTCTGTGATGTAGTTGGTCTGGTACCAAACCTTCAGGTTTGCCTCTAGTTTGGATACAGCTGTGTGTTGCACTGCCTGCTATTACATGAAGCTGTGCAAAAGCTAAGTTGATAATGAAATGAAGGGAAAAATTGAGGAGACAGAACTATATAGGGGATTTGGATTATCTATTTCTGATTTCTTTCTCACAAACAGTTCCAGATTTGAATCTTCTGACACTAGTAACCTTTTCCTTACTATCATACATCATAATAAAGTCTGTACAACATATTGCTATGGTAGAATGGTAAGTAATTTCCACAGTGATATCCACTGAAAGTCAGCTTTCAACTAACATGAAGCATGGGACATAAAAAACATGTAGGATTTGGGTAATTAGAGACTTGTCTGTGTGACCTCAATGTCTAAGAAACTATGCAACAGCTTATCTTGACTGCAGTTCCACAACATGTACAGGACAACCAGGGAATCAGGCCCAGCCAGCAAGCGTTAAGGAAAGCTATATCCGGCTGACCAACCTGATCTTTTTTTGTGACTGGCTAACCTAGTAGATAACGGAAAGGCTGTGGATGTTCTCTGCCTTGACTTCAGTAAAACCTTTGTCTCCCATGGCATTCCCCTGGAAAACCTGGCACCCCTTGGCTTGAACAGATGCTTTTTTTTACTGGGTGAAAAACTAGCTGGATAGCTCTCCCAGAGAGTGGTGGTGAATGTGCTACATCCAGTTGGTGACTGGTCACTGCTGGGGTTTCCCAGGGCTCATTTGACACTGGAACCAGTGTTGTTTAATGTTTAATGTTTAACCTTTATCAATGACCTGGCTGAGGGGATCAAGAGCACCCTCAGTAAGTTCACAGACAGCTCTAGCTTGGGTGGGAGTGTTGGGTAGAAGGATTCTGCAGAGGGATCTCAACAGGCTGGATCAAGGGCCAAGGCTCATGAGATTCAAGGTGAAGTGCCCTGACCTGCAGTTGGGTCACAGCAACACCATGCTGGCTTGGGGAAGAGCAGTTTGAGAGTTTTTCAGCAGAAAAGGACCTGGGGATGCTGGTCAACAGCTGGCTAAACATTGGTCAGTGTATGCTCAGGTGGCCAAGAAGGCCTGTGGTATCCTGGCTTTTGTCAGAAAAAGAGCAGCCATCAGAAATAGGGAACTAATTAGTTCCTCTTTAGTCAGCACTGATGAAGCCACATCATCTATCTTGTTTCCTATTCTGGGTCTCTCACTACAAGAAGGACATTGAGATGCTGGAGTGTGTCCAGAGAACGGCAACAGATCTAGGGAAGGGTGAAGATAGTGAGTCATACAGGGAGCAGCTGAGGGAGCTGGAGGTGATGTTCTGAAGAAAAGGAGGCTCAGGGGAGAGGTTCTCACTTTCTACAACTACCAGAAAGGAGGCTGTAGACAGGTGGGGTTGGCCTCTTCTCTCAGGCAGTTAGTCATGGCACAAGAGGAAATGGTGACAAGCAGTGCCAAGGAAGGTTCAGGCTGGACATCCAGAAGAATTTCTTCACTGAGGGGCTGTCAAGAATTAGAACAGGCTGCCCAGGGAAGTAGCAGAGTCACCACTTCTGGAAGTGTTAAAGAAACGACTGCACCTGGCACTTAGTGCTATGGTTTAGTTGACATGGTGGTGTTTGGTCAAAGATCTTGGAGGTCTTTTCCAAACTTACTGATTCTATTAAAGCCTAGATATTTATTTGGAACTGTAACAGCTGTTGAAAAGGCATTTAAATTTTCAAAATATGTTACTGTATACTACTAATTCTAAGTTACTCTAATATGTAGATGGTGCAAGATAAAGGCTTTTAACACAGCATGTTCAGAAAATTATTTTCTTTTTATTTTCCACAGAGATATTATTTTCTTTAAAAACGGAATAAGAAACTATTTCAGAAAGTAAAATTATCACACAAATATATGGTGATAAATTACCTTCTATCTGTGAGCCTTTATTTTTGAGAGACAGTGAAAGCTGTGAAAGTGTATCAACTTAGCCAAATGAGTAGTTTCTGAATAATATTCACCACTAGCTTTACATTAAATGCTGTACTACTTCACTGTATGTCAAACTCTTGTCTTTGTTCAGATTTTTAGATATATTGAAAAGTTTAGAGACTTTGTCTAAGCTTTGCCATAACTGACAACTGAGATGAAATAAGAGATGAACAGTTTTCATATGCAATGGACAGAACTGCTGAATTCTGTATGTTTTCTGAGAACAGATTGGCAGCAAAATGAGAAAGGGACTAGAGGGATCTATACAATGCAGGCAGAGAAAAGGCTCATGACTATAGAATATAATGAAAATACAAAACACCTTTATTAGACCTTAAAGGCATTGCACATATTAAAATTTTTCTTAAGTTACGATATCAATTTTCTAATCTTATTCAGAATATTGCTTAATAAATGAATTTGATTATTTGAATGATATTATATCTATTCTTTGTTAAAATTTGAAGATACAGCACCAGCTACAAGAAGCAGTATAGACTTATTACTAAATTGTGTGGTTCAAGCTAATTACTGGGAGATACAGTAAGTGAAATGCCTGCTCTCTACCTCTGTTATTATGGCATAAGATCTTTTCTTGGAATGGTGCTCCATTGCCCAGATGCAGCAGTTCATGACTGTTTGGATGCACCAGACTTTGTCACTGAATGAGTGTCAAAGTTAAAAATTTGTTTTGTTTGCATCCCGCATAGTGATCATAAATATTGAACACAAGGTAAATATTGGCTTATCCTTTAATTACAGAAACAGGGAGGTGGGTGGAAAGAGAAGAGATTTCTTATTGTCCTGCTTATATGTTGAAGTTTGTACAGCCTTATCCAGTCCCTTCTGTACACAGTGTTTGATTAGCATTGTGACTTCACAGTGTTGATTTTTCAAATACACTCTCTCTAAATATCACCTTAAGCATTGCATTGCATCATTCTTCCACTTTTTCAGATATAAATTTTATGATCTAGACAGACACTGCTGGGAAGACTCCATTAGCTTCCATTTAAGTGGGCTCAGAGATCATCTAACATCACTTTAAATCTGGAAGGAAACTAACTCAGGTGAGAAGGGAATCCTTAGCAATCCAGCCTTATAACGAGTAATATGGATTGAATACCTACATTAATAAAGGATACATATAAATGTTAGTACATATAAATGTTGGTTTATTGACCTGTGAAAGAGTTAATTATTTTTTAGCTCTTGATTTCAGATGCAGCTTAAGTCTTTTGTAAGCTTATCAAGTTTGGTAATTTTTATTCTGGAAAGAGAAGATGCATAACAACAGTGTTCATAAAATACTTCTGAGATTGACAGAACGTGTTGCAATGCAGTCTCTCACCTGAATGTCTAATAAGCACATCCTAAAAACGTCAAAATGTTACACTGAAGATTGGAATAGCTTCAGGCAACCTGCAGCATTTTGGGAAAAGCCATAGAGATAGAAATGGAAATAGCTGTATATAATTAAAAATCACAAAATTAAATAATTAAATAATAAACTTATTTAAATAATAAATTCATTATTTTGAATCAATTAAGTATCACAATTAAAAATTCTGTATTTATGTGTTTATTTATATAATTATATAATACATTAAAGTTTCTGGAAAGCCTCTCTTTCAGAGATTAAAAAAAAAAAACACTACCAAAAACCAAACAAAAAACCAAACCAACCCCACAACACAGCAAAAATTTCAACTTTGTATTTTTTTTGTGAAAATACATACTTACCAAAACCAAAGATTTCAAAGTGATGTTCCTTTTTTTTTATTTCTCGTACAGATGAGATGTGGAAATATAGGCTAATGTGTTTTATCTTCTTGTATCTTGTCTTTTTCATGTTCTAAAAATACTGAAATAAAGGATCTGTTTTTGAGGCATTGAATTAAAGATAATTGGGGCCTTACAAACTTTTGATAATAAGCAAAGAGGAACAAAAATGATCAAAAGATGTGAAAATCACCATCAAGCAACAGAAATAACTTGCACATTTAGTATTAAATATCAACAAGCATGCTAATGAGATGATAAATAATTCAATTATCTGTTGAAGAAACTTAAAAAGCCTACAACAGCTAAAAGGTAATCTTACCTGAAAATAATGAGAAATAATATGAAATTGCAACAGTCACTCTGATGATATTAGAGTTCCCACAACTTTTCTTTATGTTTTGGGGGTTTTTTAGTACAGGTAGGATGAATAGATTTTAATTGGAGAAGAAAGGGGAAAGCAGACTGGAGTAAAAACACTTACATTAAATATGGCTTCATTAAAGTTATGAAGCAATATTCCAAAACAGAATATTTTAAAAAATTGTATAACATAATGTTTACTGTTTCTTTACTATTAACTGTAATACTTAATATATTTCTTGATTGACAAAGGTGCTGGTATTTGATATCCAGAAAAACAGTTAATGATGCAGATCAATAACTTGAAGAACTTCTTGTTGGAGGTGGCATGTTTTATATATATACATTTTATTTTAAGAAAGGCAGCAATTTTTTAATTTGAAGATTTATTTACTACTGGACAATTTAAGAATTAGTTCATTATGGACAAAAACACAGCATTCTTTCAGGGTTTGTGGGAGTATGAAATAACTGTGGCAAGCTTCATACCTGTTTTGAAGGTGACTATGATAATTTCAGCTGAGCTTGTGCATGTTGGCTGAAGGAAAAGATGTAATTACTACTGCCATTGCAGCCATTAGCAGTAAAAACCATGACAAGGCATGATCCTAGACACCAAAATTCAATTCATCATATAGCTTTGGCTCAGAGCTCTCTGTCAAATTAATTACAGTCAGGTTTAAAGGTCTAGAATGCCTAAAAATATTTTCTATTTACTTGAAGCCACCCTGTTTTCACATTTCTGTTTCAAAAGCCTGGGGAATGGGTCATTAGTCTCCCAGTACACCTGCCATTAACAAGGGAATAGTTCTGTTCCTATTGATTCATGCTGGTCCCTAGTGCTCTAATTCAAAGTACATGTACACAGTATATACCCATATGTCCCATTCTATTAATTACCATGGCAGGAATTAATCACATCCACTCTTAGATACCAAAGAGTTCTTCAGTCCATATACAGTCTGAAGTCAACAAATCAGCCATCCTAGAGTATAACACCCTAAAGTCAACAAATCACACCCTAGAGTATACTGTAGTGATGGTCTTGATTTGCCAATGCAGGTACACTGCTCTAAGTATTGTCAGCATTAGTTGTGTAGCAATATCTATACACTGTTATCTGAAATTGCAGTAAAAAATTAAAAAATTATTCATTTAGGAAGCTGATTCAAGAGTACTGAAAATTAGTCTGAAATAGCTGGATAAGGAAGAGATTCATGCATATGTATGACTGTACTTAGACAAAAGGTTCTTTTATACATAGGAGTTTTTACATGACAGTTAAAGGCACAAATCAGGTATTGATATATTGATTTTTGGGAATAAAATATGCTTTTCTACTCACTCAATTTCCAATTTTTTTTCAATTGAAATGCTTCATAATGAAACTTTGTCAATCCCGTTAGGGATTTATGTAAATATAGGTCTTATTCAAAAATCATATTTTCACAACTTCTGTGTGTTTTTTAATATGTTTACAAATAACCTACTTAATAGTGAAATTATAAGTATGATCCTTAATAAGCAAACAAACACCTGATTCTTGCAGCTGTGATCCACTGTCTCTCAGCCTTACATTTTTGCATTGAGCAAGTAGAATTAAGAAAAAAAACCAAAAACTCAACCAAAAGCTATCCTTCAAATTTTCAAGGTTTTTCATCTTGTCTTCTCTTATTCTTTTTCCTTTGGTTCATGTGCATTTTCTCTTCTTTGTCTCACTTGCTATGAACAACATATTTTGAGGTAACAATTGTTAAGGAGACTCTGATCCAGGGGTCAGTGTGAGTTGGTTGTGAATTAAGATCAAATGCAATGTCAATGAGATACTTCAAAACAAGAAGCCTAGAAATTTAGAAAGGAATGTCTTTTTTTTTATTCCCAGGTCGTCTATGGCTTACTTATTAATGTGCATAATAAATGGGGGGGAAGAAGAAAAGTCGTTGTCTTTGTATTGACTAATTAAGTACTTCATAGCTGCACTTTTAGATTAGCATTAAGACTTTGAATTCAGTCTTTGAATGGCTGGAATACATAGAACTCTGGCATGCAACCAGCCCTCTTTGTAGCAAGGCTCTTTTATGTAAAAACAGCTGCAATTTCATTAAGTGTTTGGATGCAGCCAAGCAAGACAGAACAGTTAAGATGTAATGAAAAAGTGATAGAAATTATGATCTCCATTATAAAATAATCACCCGGGAGAAGAAGTTGTCTTCTGTTCCTGTGGTGACATTCACTAATATCTGTATCTGAAAGCAGCAGAACTTCAGAATTAAATTGAGGTTACTCATTGTTTCCATAAGTGCTTGATGTTTTCTGAGGACACAATGCAAAGAAACAGTAGCCTTAACTTCAGTGTATTGGTACTTTTGGACATCATCAGGTCTTTGTTTGCCCAAACATGAAGAAAATCTGCTGACCCGCACAAACATTTAACACAAATGCGGCAATGAATCCTCATAAAATTAAATTTACAGTTTAAAAAGTAGTTAATTACTTGCAGCAAACTATGTCCAATAAATTTCCCACATTTTGTAATGATAAGTTATTCAAAACTGGATTTTTTCTATTACCTTATTATGTTATCATAAATTCCACCAAACAATTTTTTTATTTCAATTCATTATATTGCATGTATATTTTCATCAATAAAAAATGTTAGAATAGCTGAGCACCATATACTCCAGATGGTTCCTCCTACATAGATACTGTGTTCCAGTTCCATCTACTGTAGAATAATCAAAATAAAGGCCTTTTACTGCAGTGCAAAGCCCTTATTCATTACATTGAGCTGCAATAAGCAGGGTTCCTTTTAAAATATTCCTTTTTTTTTCTGCTTGATTATGATCAATCAAATTCACTGCAGAAAACTGTAGTGAATTTAATTGGTCATAATCTATTTAGATTTTGATCAATTGATAGAACAAAATCTATTTCAGTAGAAATCAAGAAGTTTACATACTTTATTCTCAGAATCCAATGTCACTCTTATGAACGATTTTGTGTTGCATTCCATAATCTACAAAACAAATTGCTTTCAAATATTTAAGGTATCATCTACCTTTAACAGGCTGTGTAGACATAACATTATGTGTGTTATGCCATCTTTACCCTGAATATTTCCACTGCAGTGTCATGGACTAATAGCTCTTTAGCAGTTGCTATACATTAAATTCAGTTCTAGAGCACTTCCTTGAGTTTAGTTTCATTTGACAGGGAATTAAGTCTGCAGGATTCAAGGTTAATCCACAGCGACCACCAAAATTAAGTAAAAGGGATGATATGGAAATGCTACTCAAAAGCATTCTCCAGTTTTGCATTAAAATACTAATTAATGTGCCATTTTACTTTGTGACTTTTATCTAAACAAAAGTAGTGTAGGTTTGTATTTAGAGAGAATAAAAAAAGAAAGAACAATTTATTGAATGATGACTATTCTGCTACTGAGTAATGGTAAAATACTGACAGCAAGAGCATAGTAAAACAGAAAATACCCAAACTAATATATAATGATTTAGTTAAAACAGCAGATCATGTGTAGATGAGTAAGAATATTTATATTCATGATATTAAGACATATTTTAGGACTTTTTGAAGTAGTATTTTCAAAGATGGCTTTTTTTTCATTATGCTAAAGAATCTGTGAGAGCTTTTGAAAATCATTTCCTATTCTGTTGTCTTATTACCTTTTGCTTTGATTTTAATAATAATGTCAGCTGACATCTGGTGTGGTTTCTTTTGAACGTAAGTACAGAATTACAGCAATAATTTTTCATGGAGTGTATTCATAGAATAGAATAGAATTATTTTACTATCCACATGTGTCAAGTTAGTATATTTAGAAAGAAAGGAGCTCATTCTGCTTTCATTAGGGAAAATCCTGCATAATCAAGGTGAAAGTATCTCAGGTGTGCACCCCTGTAGGGTGAAAATTCCATTTAATCTCTCCATAAAGTTTTCATATATATTTCCATGTGAGTTGTTATTAACTGTAGAAAACTTCAATGAGAATTAAAAAAAAAAAATAAATCTACCATTGTGAGCTTGACATACTAACAAGCCATAAAGTTCTTCCATTCAACACTTCAATGATATGCAGGCAGGTACCAATTTGTCACATTGTTTATGATTAATTGATTGGTCACGGTAACTCTTTGGTCTGTATCTTATGTATCTTTATTTGAAATTAAGACAAAGTAACATAAACTAATGGTATGTTATAGACAATAACATTCCCCTTTGGTATGCTGTATTGAAGATTCTGAATATATTACTGAAGCGCCTACTAAAAGTAAGTTACCTTTATTTACTATGACATAATGACAGAATGTTTCTGGTTGGAAGGGACCTCCAGAGATCATCTTGTTCAACTCTTTTGCTGAAGCTGGGCCACCCAGGCAGGTTTCTGAGGAACATGTTGTGGGAGACTGGAAAGATTGCTGGTTCAAGATATTTAGGGGGTGTGTGAGGGGAAGGAGTAGGTCAGGCCTTGCCCTGGTAAGGGCTTGCCCTGTTCTGCACACCCCAATCCCCAGGCTTGTATCCCAGCCTGGCAGGGGCCCTCAATCCAAAGTGCTCCACACGTGCCTCTGGAGCCCCCATCTAGCCCCAGAGTGGCCAGATGAATGGAAGTCCCACCAGGAAATCCAAATGATATTTAACCCATGACATGAGGCAAGTACATTTTGACCTTACCTCTTCTTGGAATTTCTATCAGCTGAGCACTGCCAGGACTAGGAGTAGTAGTTATACTTGTTCTTTTTGTATATATTTTCTCTTTTTCTTCTTCTAGTTCCCTCTTCTCAGAGTTTTGAGTAACTTAAAATCAGATGGGCTTGGAATTTTCCTAGTTGAAATGGGCTAAGTTAGTGCTTTGTGAAATGTTTTATGTTGACTGAATGCAGCTCCAAGCTTTTTGCCAAGGTTCTCTGGTCTTCTGAAGTTGTCAGCAAAGTTTTTTATTGTTTTGACCTCTTGAGCATACCTTGTCAGTGTTTCTGTAGTGCATCTAATTCATAATACATGAACAAACAGTAGGGTCCTTTAAGAAACCCATTGAGCAAGTTTTTGGGTTCTTATACAGGCATAGACAGCTTTTGCATTTCTCCAAGAACAGCTTCTAGTTTTGTTTTTCTGCCTAAACATTAAAGAAGATTTCTTTATATCCAGTTGGAATGTCCTGTATCATGTTTTGACCATTGTCTCCTGTTCTGTCACAGGATACGACAGTCTCTGTGTTCTTGTTGTGGGTCTGGCAGGAATGGAGTTAGCTTTTGCCATGGCAGCCCCTATGGTGCTGATTTTTGCATTCGTGGCTAGACCAGCATTGATAACATACCAGTGTTTTGTCTGTTGCTGAATGCTTAAGTGGACAGCATCAGGACTTCCACTTCAACCTCTCTCCAGCCTCTCCTTCCCACAAAAGCTAGTAGGCTGGGGATGGGTAAGAGGCTGGAAGGGGACGTAGCTGGGGCAGCTGACCCAAACTGACCAAAGTGGTATTCCACACACTATATAATGGCCTACGACACCATCATAAAGGCTGAGGGAAAAGGGGAGGATACAGACACTTCTGTGGTTATGTTATCTGTCTTTCCTAGAAACTGCTATTCACACAGCAGCCTTTCTTTCCTAACAAGTGGATGGGTGTCTTGGTGTTGATGGAAAATAGTGAATGAAATTATTTTTTATATTTGCTTCTATTTACAGTTTTGCTTTTCCTTTTAAATTTTCTTCATCTTAATTCATGAGCTGTTCCATCTTATTTTCTTACTCTGCCCCATTAAAAAGGGGTAGCATTGGTATGATTCCCCTGAGCCTTCTCTTTTTTAGGCTGAATTAAAGAAATAAAACCAGTAATTTCTTGTGGTTTAAGATTAAAAAGATAAAACTTTCAGAAAGAATAAGCAAAGGCTCTGACCTCAAAGACTTTCTCCTTGAGAAAAATGAAATTGTCTTTCCCTTATGCAATAGATTTTTTGTTTGCATATTATTTTGTCTACACACAATTCTTCTGTGCCTTCCCAAATACAGTACCTGTGTGACAATATCTAGAATTACTGTGTATTGCAGAAGTTTTTTCCAGCCCATATTCAGGAGAGTTATATTTTAAAAAATAAACCTTGAGAAATATTTGTTTTCTCAGTGCATTGAAATGGAAATCTAGTCAGAAAAACATCTTTAAAGCAATCTTCAGGAAAGGCAGAGAACACATGGCACCTGTACTTGTGTTAGGTGTCAAAAAAACAGGTTTAAATTAAATAAAGTGAACCGGACAAAGGGCACATTTCAGGAAAAAGAAACTTGATTCCTGAGCTACAAATTTTACTTGTTTGCTTTCGGCTTCTATTTTAAGATGACTTAGGTTAAATTCTGGGATTGTAAGCTGGAGTGATCAGAAGGAAGTAAGCTACTACTTAAAGTAAATTCTTAATACTTGACACTTTAAGTCAAATAAAAAAAATATATCTGTCTAAATGTTAGATGAATTTAGTAACTACATATACCCGAACTTCACACTCAGAACTAAAAAATTGGTTGCAGTTTATGGTAGGCAAAAAGTAAATTGTGAATAATGACAGGGACCTGGAAATTGTGTGTTCAAAACTGAACTTCTGATTTCTCAAGCAGAAGCCTGCTTGCTAGCTACAATTGGTTTAGGCTGGCTATACATTTTGGGTAGAATGTGAGCTAAAGAAACAAATTCTGAATCTTTCAAATAACAAAACAATTATAGAGAATTATCAATTAGAAGGCTGTTCATAGGATCTGCACATACACTATTTAGACAGAGACAACACTGATCTTAAAGTCCTAGAAAGGAGGTGAAGAGTGCTGTTGGAGAAAGGGGTCTGGGAAGTGGCAGCAGATCTGTGCAATCAGGGAGACTTATCTGGATATGTCCTGGAGCTTAACTAGTAACACCTGGGACTAGTAAATGTAAACAGATGCCACAGCAGAAGCCAGTATGAGTTTTTGCCTGACTGAGAAGAGTCTCTTCACACCTGGAAGAGAAGGCTAGATCTAAGGAATTTAACTGTAGATCCCATCTACGAAGGTGAAGAATTGAGTAGAATAGCCTTGTTTCAGAATGTACTGTCTTATAAATTCTGAAACTAACATAGTACCCATATCCACTATGTTTTTTTTCACTTTGTCCCACACATATATCAGATGTATAGTTCTGTTTTAAAAGGTAGAAAGGTTTAAAGTAAGAGAAAAAAAAGGCTAAGCCACATATAATGAATCTTCTTTAACAATTATGTCAAAGGTAGACTTTGCTATTTGATGCATGAGTGGCTCCTCCTTACAGATTATTTTCTAATACAGATACTTCCATTGAGTTGCCAGAGGAAAAAACCCACATTTTTGTACTGAGTTTTAGTGACTAAACATAACAAAGTGACTGTAAGACTGACTGTTGGCTGGCATGGATACAGCTAGAGCTTTATGAAACCATTATAATTGTATCACTTTCATATTCTGCAATAATATTAACAAATAATTTTATAGATTTAAGATAGTGGCACTCCTGTCTCCTGAGGAACTCATGGGACATTGTCCTTGTTACATCCAGTGGTTTATGTGACTGATTAAAGTTTTTGTTAGGCAAATACTTTTTTTAAGTAATTCTGTTCATCAACCTGTTAACAGTTAAACTTTCAAATTAGAATGTTCAAAAGTTACTGTTGATGACCAGGTGCACAAAAAAATTCTAGACTATTCATTACAAACATCACTGTGACATGACAAAGGAAACAGTTACTAGATGTTCATGTTTGTGAATACAGAATATTCCTATTTATTTATCTTCTTTCATAACTTCTTCTCCAAAGTAATATTTCCAACTGATGATTTTGCAAAATTTATTTCATGTTGTACATTTTGAGAAATTGTGGCTAGAATTTAGCCAGATATCTGACACAGATAGACACATATAGCACAAATTGTAGATTTTTTGCAATCATAAAATGTCTATTAATATCAAGCATACTAGTCTTGCCAAAAAGGACTTGTACAAATTCTTAAGAGGGAAAGTATAAAGGAAATACAAGAAGACAAGTAGTGCTGGGAGGAAAGAGGCACTCCCTAAAACTGCTGACTAAAAGCACTTTGTGAGGGAAAGGGCCAGAATTATGTTCTAAAACAAACAAAGAGGAAATATAGCAGAACAGTTCAAAGAAAAATGCTCTGAAAGAATTTACTGCCTTGTGGCTAGAGGTGACATTGAAAGTAACATGGACACAAGTTGATTAAGCTGCTGTCAACGTATTTGGCCCCAGGAATCAGTTACTATTGATTTACAGCTTACAGTAAAGGAAAAATGCAGAAACTTACAAAAAGAGCTGTATTCAGTAAATTCTATTAGCATATTCACTGCAAAGGATGAAAAAAACAAGCTAGAATTAATCTAAAGAAAAATTCACATTAAAAGGCTCTGTTAGAACTAAAAGTTCCTTTTGTGTTGCAAGCCCATGAGAAAAATGAAAGCACAATAGATATTTTTTATTTTTTATTTTCTACATTCTTAAAATAGTAGACTTTTTTAAAAAACAGTATTTAGTATATGAAATCAGTGTTTTTATAAAAATAAATTATGACTGTTTTATTCATAAAACATTCCCAGCATGTTTATTTAGACATTCTGAAATGTAAAACATGACCCCTCTTCCCTGAATAAGTGATTGGCTTCTCAACTGTTTAGACCCAAATATGAATATAAGCCGACTGGCAGGTCTGCATAAGACCTGCAGAACATGTTGTGCCTGTCACATGGGGAGCTATAGCTGCCAGGAGAATTGTCAAAGACTATCACAAAGCACCTTGCAAAAAGAGATACAGACAGTGCTACTGCAGAAATACAAATGGAAATGTAGGAGGTTTTAGCAGCCGTAGGTCACCTAAATGGGCTATCAGCTAAAATGAAAGTAAAGTATGGACAGCATAATTTATAATACCAAGACCTGGTAAACTGATGTTTTAGAAAATTCAATTAGGTAAATTCTACAGAAAATCACATAATAATAGCAATAATAATAAAAATAAAGAATAATAAAAAAACAGGTGCTTCTTTCCCACATGATATTACATGGAAAAACACTTTTGATCTGTATGTATCTGAAGGTATCTTCCACCCACTTAAACACACTGCCGAGATGCAACCCTGCCTGTAGTTCATATTCCTGTATCTAATTTTTTTAACAGCTATGGATAGCATACATTTTGTTCTTTCTTATAATTTTTGCCAGTTGGATGTTTGACCTGCAAATTATGTGGTGAATAATTCCATAAGACCTTTATTATTTATATTATTTTTTCTTTATCATAATATAGGTAATAAAAACTGTTTTGATGCTGAATTTATGTTGTGTTTCTTGATTGCTTAATACAGTTTCTAATTTATAATTTTGCTACATTTTCTTTCTAACCCATGCAGAAGAAAGAAGGAAAATGTAGTTTTCTGTTCTTTTCTTGAAAACAACAAAACAAAGATACCTGAAGCAGCCGGTATTTTGGATCTGCTTAAATGAGAAGTTGTAACAGACAGGGGTTGGAACATCAGCCTGATATTTTTACATGTTGAGACATACAAGCTCAAACTAGGTACCATGAACTATGAAAATTAATAAGGTGCCCAGGAGAATGGATAGTCTATCATGGAAGAGAGCAAAAATACTAATTTTGTGAAGCTAATAAATAATGTGTGAAAAAGTGTATGGTAGCTACTCGGGGCAAAATGAGGAACAATAAGGTTTTATTAAGCTTCAGAATAGTACTGCGCAGCACTGTCTTGTAAGATAAATAGTCCTTCCTGAAGTTTATCAGTCTACCCTTCACCTAGTATGACATGTCAGATAAGAATAAATGAGAATCTCGGAGGAGAGGTAGTGAGTGTTCGAGATAGTAGGGTGGTTCCAAGTATCAGAGTTGTAGTGACACTATCTCAGACCACACTGCTTTCTCAGTTACTAAAGTTGAACTACTTTGATAAATATAGCCTCCTAGAGAAGTGAAAGTGCTACATAACTCAATCATTTTACTATGCTCTGGAGATTTTAGGTAGTGTGAACTGAGGAGATTTTAGGTAGTGTGAATCGTGTGATCTCATCCACATATGCAATCCTACTCCATAACCAGCTGTCTGAAGTAACAAGTTGCTTTAACAGATTTATTAAATAACACGGTTACAAGTTTAGCAATCTGCTTGTTTGTTCCTGCAGGCCTGGTTCTCACTATTTGCTGGGAAGTTTTTACTTCAGAAACTTGCAACCGTAGGAATGATTTTTCTCTTTCTGCAAACTCAGTGAATAGTTTCTGCTGAGCTTTGTAACTCTACAGAAATTTAACAGAACTTTTATCCACCATGCAAGTTTTCTTTTATGTGCAGACATTTTATTTTGGGGAATGTTAAAGTAACTTGATCTCACTCATCTTGGCAGAAAACAACTGAGTGAAACACAAGCATACAAGAAGAAATTCAGCTTAATACTAGAGGTCAGAAGGTAGTATTTATTTAAGTGTTCTCGCCTCTTTGCATAAAAACTGTCAAAAAGAAGGAAAATTATCTCAGGGAAATATTTCTGGACCATAAGATTTAACATTGCACTACCCTATTCAAAAACACATTCACAGTTGGTGTGTGTTACTTCTGAAGGTACAATGGCACATACAACTCTAAAGATAAACACCCATGAACATTTAGATACCTGGAGGGTAAAGCAAAATAATTAATTTATCTACTGATAGTAATCATATATTACTATCTACTGATAGTAATCATAATTCTCCATGAGCATTAACAAAAAATTTTTGTTCAAAAACAAGGGTATATTTCAAATTAAAAGGGAAACCAGAAAATTACTGAAAATAAGAAAGTATTTCCAGATTAGGGAAAAGTAATTTTTAAATTTCCCTTTTAGTGTACAATGGAGAGACAGAGGCCATCTCGACTGAGATGTGAATGCATAGTCCTAAATTTGTTGTTTTCTATGGTTGCAAGGGAAAAGGGAGGTGGATGGAGTCCTGCTCTTTGTTTCTCTGTAAAAACTAATATTCTTATGCAAACTCATATCAATTCCTCTTTCTAAGAAATAAGTATTTTATTAAAATCGATTTTATTAAATCACAAATAGTCATCAAAGACTGACTCTTTTTCAGTAAGTGATGCAGAATGACTTCTTTGCTTCTGGACATATAGCTACATTTGCTTTAGCAGACCTAACTTATCAAAGAACTAATCTGCTTCATATGATTGGTATAGTTACCATTTTCTTATCAATTAACTGCATGGTTTTTTGTGGATAAGTTTTTGTTTATGGAGGCTGTTGACAAAAATTTTGAAACATGTTTGGCTTAGTAACTATCCTGGTAAAATGCTATTAGCAATTTTTTAAATTTCATTGGCATCTTCTATAGACAGGTATCTCCTGCATTATTTTGCTTTGTCTGCTTCTTATTACATGTTGTTTGTCATCAGAGCCTGATGATCGCATCTTTCTGGAACAGTGTTAAAAGCAGAGCTTGTGCCATGAGACTGGGTTTGTTCTAAGACAGATCACTAAAAACTCTTGGTGGGATTTTCTGGAAATTACGAGATTGTTTGGACAAGAAGTGTGAAACTAAGGATATCCTACTGTTTTCCTCACATTTACCCTGGATTTTTTCATAGTTGGTCATACTCATTTTGGGCTATTTTATACCTGATACTAAAACAAAATAAAAGGTCAGTTTACTATTCCAAGCGATGCAATGTGTAAAATCAGATTTAAATTTATTAGAAAGTACATCAAACATACATAGAGATTAATAAACAATGTAATCAGAATATATGATATATTAAAAAATACAATTTCTTGTGGGAAGGCATAGATGAAAGTCGTGTATTGGATTCTTGGCAGATGGTATTTCACTAGTGATAACAGCAGCACTGACTTAAACAGTAAATTTATTACATAATATTTTGAATGTAAATTTACAGAGTAGCTTGTACAGGTAGTAGCAGAGAATTTTTTTTTGTTTGGTTTTTTTTTAATTCACTTTTTGTTGTTATAACAAAGCCAAACAAGAGTTCAGTGGAAGCCTTTACCATTGCTTTCAGAGACTTTGGCCAAACCTTAAGTGAGATATTAAGTATAGTCAAATGAAGAAAAATAAATTTAATGCAATGTCATTATTGTTTTAAGGAATATTGATAACATAAGAGAAGAAATCATGGTGAAATAAAATGGGCAGGTAAGACCAGAGTGTAGAAAAATTTTGGAACAGGAATTAAGTCTGCAAAGGCAGCTCAAGTAATAAACAGATCCAGAGAGGGAATGTATAAATATGAAGAGGAATTTCAAAAGACTTGCATTGAAAATGTCAGGTTTTTCATTTCTCATGATCTACAACATGGTGCAGAAAGACTGCAAAATTTTATAAAATTTTATACTCTTCGGTGATCAGGAAGGTAGTGAGATTTTAAAATAACATTACTGATTATTGAAATGGTTCTTAAATCCTGCAAGTCTATACCTTTCATCTTACCTGGCCAGGGCAAATATAAGCAAGAAAGGCAACACAATTCTATAGTTGGAACCTAATCAGTAAATAAAACATTTCCTTCATACCAAAATAGTGCTTACTTCAAAATCAGTACACTGCAGTTTAGAATTGCCCACAGTGTATCATTATATGGAAGTCTGCCTTACTACTCATTGATGTCAGAAAATAGCTCAATATTTATGAAGGAGTCAAGTACTTAGCATAAGAATGAAGTAATTCTTTCCATTATCAAGATAATCTCTGAACAATTTGCAGATATTTTTAACCATATTATAATAAAATTATGGAATATATATTGTGTAATAAGCTGAATATATAATATGCATATAATTTCAGGAATAACTATGTTAAAAGAAAAAAAAAAAAGTCTATGTGATAAGTATTCTTGCTGGATTTGTATAATAAAACCTAAAATGGCTTTGGCCTTGTAGAGATCTGACTCAGCAATGGTCTGCTGTATGTCATTGTTTACATCTACTCATTTAATCAGAATATACATATTCAATAAAATATCAAAGTGACATGTTACTTACAAAGGGATGCAACAAGTAGTATCAGTCCTTGGTTAGTATCTCCTACCCAACATGCAGAAAAACATTGGTGTTGATTTTTTTTTCATTCCTCTCAGTTTAAGAGATGCTGATCATTTCCTTCAAGTTTAAAAAAAAAATCTAGTTCAAACAATATTATGCACAACACTCACAGATCAATGCATGTGCGTAGTTCTGATAGATCAAGACATTTCAGGATAAAAACCATGGAGTCCATCTTGACATCTTAGAAATCCAATAACATGAAACTTGGTGGTGCATTAACGATCTCGATGGGTCATGTTTCCCTTTTATGTGGTAATTTTATTTTTACATGAAACATTTTTTATAAACTTGTAGATCTATATGAGAAAAAAGGCTTCCATTGAAGCATTATTCTATTCAATCAGTTAATCCTGATGCTCTAACGACCTTCGTATGCAATTAACATACATCCTCCATTGATACTAATGTAGACAGCAAAGAATCCCTAAAAGTATAACTTTCACATTCATCTTATAGAACTGTAAAGATGTAAAACTTACTTCAGATAGTCCTTAGGCTTGTGATAACATTTTCTCCACAGTTTTGATATTTTTCTAAAGCTCTATCAAAAAGTACTTGAAAACAAAGCAAAATAAAGAGTCTTTTGTACTTGGTGTTTCTTAGCCCATATAGATTTTTGTTGCTTTTCTTTAAAACCTTATTAATTTCTCTTCATTTAAGGTTAGCTGTGTTGGTAATCTATTTTAAGTTAAAAGGTTCTGAATTCTTATTTAACCATACTGGGAAAAAAATATATATTTTAGAAATAATTAAAGGAAATAACAATCCCTCTAGGGCACATTCATGGCTCATATTAATTAATTTTAAAAAGATAACATTATATCTCCATCCTGATCTACTGACAGGACAGAAAACAATCATCATTACAACACAAAGGGCAATTGCTTAGGTGACAGCCTTATTTATTTGTGTTGACCACATCATGAGGGATATCCTTAGACTTAACAGAGCAAATATAAGATAAAATGCTTCTTGGTTGAAGTTATATATTATAGTTTATATTTTTATATTTATTTATCTCAAAAATGTAAGCAAAATGTTTTGTAAATCTTGAGCAAAATTCTAGTTTATGGTACATAACAGTTCTGTGAAAAACTATAAGAATCAAAAACCACATGTGGAAATGTGGAATGTGGAAATGAAACCACATTCCTTCTGCTCAAACTAAAGAAACAGATTATTATCAAAATTCTGAGAATTTAGAAAAAACTATAGTTTGTATATAACCTTTTTTATGTTAGATCTTATTACTAGCAAGAGCAATTTATAAATGGAGGTTTAAAAGTAACTTTATTAGTCTTGGTTTTGAAATACGTGCTTCTGCATAAGAAGAATGCTGTTAGATGCTGTCCATTGTCTCATCTTGGAAAACTTATTGTCCCATAAATGTGCATTTACTTCTGAAGTGAAATCATAGAACAAGTGATAGCATCATTCCCAGAATTTACTACTGAAGATTAGTTTGCCAGTGTTGAAAACAAATGTACAAGTGAAATGGCAGAGTAGTCTTAATAAGGAAAGTGACATACAGTATACACATATAACATGATCCCAATTCCATTTTTCAGTGGACTTTTCCTTATGGAGAACATTCTTCTCCCCTATCCCTTTCCACAGGAAACAATTCTCCTGCAGTGCCTGAGATGAGAACCAAAGTTTATAATCCAATGGAGAAGTAGAGCAATTTTTAACTTGCAGATCATCCATAAGTTATATTTTTTGTGAGTTACTCTTTTCACTGATAGCAAATGCAACTTAGTCTGTCTGGAGCTTTTATTTTTCTCAAAAGTTGTATTAAATATTAAACTAATACAGCCATATAGCAACTGTAAATGATTAAACCTACTATAGTAATTCAGGCATCTTATTATTTCCAGCTGAATAAAATCCTAACTCTAAAGACTGCTATAATGAATCATGATATATTAACATTTCAAAACAACAATAATGACAGCAGTGAAAATATTTCACAATTCACTTTTTTTGTAAAATCAGATATGGCTTTAATCTTTATTATAATGTCACCTGCTGCTGCCAATACGCTTAAACATCTTTCACAGTTTTCCATATCCTCAAAAATTTTTATTCTTATGCATATCACCTGTGAACATAATTCCCAGCGTCACAGGGTGTGACATCCAGTGCAAAGCAGAAGGCATTTTCTTAGCCTCTTTACTTCTCATATAAAGTTAATAAATATTCTCTAAGCATCTTGCAATTTTAACCCATTAGAAAATTCTGTTGAGATAGAGGAATATGCTTGTTGCTTTCAATCCTTACTTAGAGCAATTAACTCTACATAGAAACAACTGAAATACCTTGAACTTTGCCTCCTTTCAGCAATGAGTGGATTCATCTTAGGACAAAATTAATTGTTCTTATCATATCTCAAAGGCTGAAAAGTCTTCAACACTCTTTTATGAAGTAGTTTTCAAATAAGTACTGTGTGTCCTTTTGTTTTCCCCTGCAGAATAATGCAAGGTAAATGGTTGTTTACAAAATAAAGGATTTCCAGTAATTAAAAAATTATCAAATAGGTATCAAATAGGAATATCCTTTCTTACTGTTCAGTTAGATCAACTGTAAAAATAGCTACCAATTTCATAAAATGGGAAATAATCTAGAGGAGGATGGATGTAGGATGATAAAGGAATAGAATGAAGATTCAGCCAGCATAGGTATAAATCACTAGATTAATTTCAGAATCTTTTCATGGTCTCTTGCATCTAATAAGAAATATGGTATGTAAAATTAAATACTAGTATAAAATTAAACAAATTTCTGATAAAGTTCAATTACAAACTATGAATACACGCCTCATTTTATACTGTGTTAACCATTAAGTTAATGAAGGCACAGCATTATGCTTCTCATGAATTATATGACAAAAACATGTGTCTGGACCACAACTAGTATTTACATGAACACAGCCCTATTTTCCAGTGGAATCAGTTGCCTAGTGGATCATGGAACAAGCCTTATTTGTACTGCAGGTCACTTATTCATCTTTAACATGCAACTGGAAGTTGCATTTGCTTTCCACCTCTGACATATAATGAAAATTCATTGTACCAAACAGCTTTTTGGGATTTATTTAGCAAGAAATATTTATTTTTGTCTTAAAATACCCTTCAATTGCAAGTATATGAACTTAACTAGGTCTCAAGGAAACCTGGAACAACAACCAAGGATGGTTGTTTGTACACCCGACCCAGGGATGACTTGGAGGTTCAAACAGAATAAAGACACTCTGGATTCAGAGATGCAGCTCCACCAAAAAGATTGTTTTTTCTCATCCATTCTTATTGACATCTTAGCACTAAAATGCAAAGCAGATGGTCCTATTTGGTAGTTTTATATTTGTGAAATACAACCTTGTATCACTTAAAGTGTTCTGATACTCGCTGAGTGAGTTTTCAGGATTCTTTTAGAGAAAATTGTCCATCATAATAATGTAAGAGTCAGTGAGCCCAGGATCAGATACATTGCTTAAAGGAACTAATTAATTAAGCGAGGTTGAATAGAACAGCATGAAACAGAAGAAATATAAAGTACCTTTTTTCCTCCCTGTTTCTGCACTGTGGTGACTAATGTTTATTAAGTCTCCACAGTGAGATGCTAAGAGATTTTTCCCAAGATCTCATGCTGTTTTAAAAGGAAACAATGGTTTGTGGTAAAATCAACTCATGCTGAGCTACATTAACTGCACTGTGTTATCAGCTGATAATGGTGTTATTAACACATTACCCACTGTGTATATTTGTGAATTAGGATATTTCCTTCTTAATGGAATTGAGCCATTTTTTATGAAATGGCAACTGTTGGGCATTTTGACACCATTTTGGAGAGGTTGACAATACAGCCCCATTATTGGGTGGATTTTTTTTAGTGGATCTTTACCCTTTAAACTTCAGGAAGTATGTTTACTTTTACTCTATTCTCTTGCTTTGTAAGAAAAATATAAAGTATGTTATGTTGGAGAGTGCATTATAAATTCTGAACATTCTAAAAGGTCACCCACTAATACAACAGTAATGACTTTGCATCATGGAAAAGCTGTGGCTGAAGTATAGCAATTGGCTTTTCATAGTTAAGTAGGACTGGCCAACTCTGGAGTGTAGCAGAAAGTCGAGTTTCTTGTTCTTTAGAGGAGAGTTGGAGGTAAACATATTTCCTGTAAATCCAACATAGCCAGTAAGTCTACCCAACTACACATTTATTACGCGTGACCAAATAAAACAAAATGTATTCTTCATAAAAAAGAATCAAAATATGTTGCTGAGATTTTCATGCTTATTTGCTTCCTTCTGAACCTAAGATCATGATGTGAATAATGATGTAATCATTATATAAATACAGGGAGGCAAATGGCAGCACAGTTATGTGATTAAAAATTACCTCTATTTGTACCTTCCTGTGTAAGGAAAAGTACATACTGCTAAATTTGTAAACATTAGCAAAAACAAAGCAATATTTTTCATCTGTGACCATTTCATGAAATTACAATAGGAGGAAAACTGAAGCATTTTTTAATATTTGACAGGTAAAAATCAAAAATCCAAGAACTAGTATTCCAGTCCAGGAAACCCTGAAAAAAACCCATTTATTCTATATTTAAGGAGGTAATGAAATTTTAGCTCTCAGTCTACTCACAGTTTCATAATTTTTTCCTGAATATATTTCCAGCTGAAAGTAATTAAATAATTAAATAGTTTTATTGAAATAGATAAAGATACATTTTGCTAGAAGCTGTAAATTTTCTGGGTAATCAAAAGGTTTTGATCTCTTAATTTTGTTGTACAAAGAGAGTAAAGACTCAAAATCAAGCAACAATGTCTGGATATAAAGCAGTACTATGTAATCTATGTCATATCATAGAAGTTCTTCATATTTCAGTAACATAAACATATAACTATAAACCAAAAATATCTCAAATATGTAACTTAATCATTATCTTCTAAAGGTTTTGTGAATTAGCAGTAACTGATATTAAGAAAATATTGAATACTCTTTCTAGTTCTGTTATGCATATTCTTCATACTCTTGCATTCCTTCTTCATCCTCTCTGACTAAGTTCCTAATTTGTATCATGGATGTAATAATGTTTTCTTTTGTCAGACCCATCTGTATTTATATTTACATTTTAAATTCAGGCTTCTGCTTTCTACGTACTTGGATAGTAACCATCACAGTGCAACTCATCTCTATATAAGCTTCTAAATGCTTCTACAAAAACAAAAAAAAAACCATGAGAGAATATATTTTCCACTGCAGAAAATTATATGTAAAGACATTATCAATGCTGACATTAATATAAATATCTGATGACATCAATAGAAAATAGTTGAACTCAAGTGGCAATGATTTCACTAAATGTATGTAACTTCCCAGCCTACCTTTGCTTATTCATACATTTTGGTAATCTGTACAAAAATGTCATTTTTCATAATAACAAATAAATGGAGGTCAAAGTAGCACAAGTGCAATGATGGCAGTTTGCTTCATACCTCTTGCCCTATATAGTTTCTTCTTGGAGTGCTTTGTATGAAAATCCAGTGGCCACTCAGGAAAGGTTGAACAGGATTTGAAGGAAGGTTTTTGTTGCCATCCCTCTTTGCTTTTATGTTTTCCTCTCCCTGTTTTCTCTACTCATATCTGGCAGGAAACTGGAATGATAAGACAGTGTTTTGTGCAAAAATATTTTTAATAAGTAGCCTGGAAATTCTTTTGTTATAAAATATTTATTTCTAAATACATTTATTTGCAATGAAGCAAAGAACAGGAACAGGAAAAACATATTTAGTTTGCAATTGAAACAATATAGTATTGTTTTCCTAATGTATGATGCTAGTTAATTTCACTACTACATTTCCTATTAATTTATGCAGTTCATTAAGTTTAACTGGCATCTACAGAAAAAATGATCTTACAGTTTGATTTGCAGCAGGGGGAGATGTACTCATAATGAATATCTTGGTTATGCTTTCCCCACATATTTTAGCTAGGAAAACTGTATTCCTAGAGGGATGTCCTCTGAACAAAATAAACAAAAGATTTCTCTTTGCATTTCTATTAAAAAAAAAACAGTGAAATTATTAAAAACAATTATGTGCTTTAAATTTTAAGTATTTAATAACATTTCTTGATACAAGTTCTGCAATTTTAAAGCTCTTTGGAAATGAAAAATAAATGTAATTTGTAATTTATGATGCATACATATCTTGGGGATTGAGGATTGATTGGAAGAAATGGGATCTACTTGAGTAAGAAGGCCAGGTGACTGAGGGAACTAAGAATTCCTCATATGGGTTAAGCAAAAACAACAACCAATGTGCAACTGGCAGAGTCAAAGTATGTATTTAAAGAGATTGCTATAGATGAAAATTGTCATTTCAGCTGAGTTTCTTTCTTACTATACATTTTTCTTAAAATTACCAGAACATTTATAGCTAAGGATTAACTGTGTCCGTGTATATATTTCAGTATGACCGCTAAAAAGCAGACCATGAATGTGTCATGCAGTAACAAATGACACGATTATTTAAATTGTATTGTTCATAATTGTATTATGAATACTCAAATATACCTTTGCTTTACTAAATCTTTTATGGATACATAATCAAGGTAACAGTAGTTCAGCACAACAAGGCTTGTAGTAATAGGAGAAATCTGGCAAAATGAGCATTGTTTTGAGATTTAGAAACCATGGCAAATAATTCTTGTGTAAGAATTTCTCTAGAAGTATTGTGAAATATACCACTTATAAAGTTCTTAAGAGTAAGTATTGGCAAAGCTAATATGCAGATTCTAAATCATGATCTTTGTAGCTAAAGGGAAAAAACAGAGTAAATTAGGATATTACTTTCTTTTTAAACGAATACTCAAACTTTTTTCTTTACACATGAAAAAATCAGGAATAAGACAGCAGAAGAAAGAGTGTGGCTTAGGTAAGTCGGGTGGAACTAGGTTTACCTAAAAGTCTGAGACATTATTACTGTATTGCAATGTAAATATGTTTTGTCAGTATCAAAGACACTTGATGAGAAGCAATCTCATGCTGACAAGTGTTACCCCTAAAAACCTCTGCACAGCGGGTGCTTAAATAAAATAGGAATCTGGCAATTCTAGAACAGTTCTAGCAGAAAGAGAAAATGCTCTATAAGTGAAAAAGAAAAAATAGTCAAATTTTAACAGTATGAACAAAACAAAAATGTCTATTACTGTTTGTTCGTTTATGTTGGTACACATACAGTCCAAATTTTCTAATTAGTACAAAAGAAACCTTATTAGCAAAGCTACAGATAGCATCTGTTATATCTTTAGAAGAAGAAAAAAAACCCAAAAAAACAGAGCAAAAACCTCCGAACCCTTATGAAAGCTAAACTTGTTCCTCACTTGCCAGGTTAAGAGACAATGACCAGCATCAGATGATTGCACCACGTTGCTGGTTCCAAGGTGGGGGTGAGGTCAGGTCAGGACTTCAGTGAACAGCTCGGGGTCCCTGTCTGGATAAATGAGATAAAGGGCCCAGGCTGTTAGGTGCCCAGAACTAGTCTCAAATGAAAGCAGTTGGCATAGACAGAGGACGAGCCTGAGTCTCCCTGCTGGTTGTCTGGGAGCCTCCGCTGACTCCTCTGCTAGATCGTTCTTTCAAAGACATCACTGCACCATCTCTAACTTGGCAATGAGCCTCAGCAGCCAAATCCACCAGAGCAAGGATGTTTTCATGGTCATTCCCAATATTCTCAGAGAATCCAAGCCAATTCTTTTAGCATTGGTTCTGAGGTGTTGTGATAAGCTGTTGGCATTCTCTCAGGACCCAAGGAATGAGATGTTAATTGAGGGGTTGTCTTCCTCCTCTTTGTCAGGAAAAACACATTCTTGAAAGCGACAGTTTTTATCCTCACACTAGGGTCTACTTGGGACCATTTTTGTCTGTTTTCTAACAGACTTTATCCTTTGCTCATTGTTTACCCTTCTGTAACTCTGTGTTACATATGACTTTGGCAAATGATGTCCAGTGCATATATTGGATACGCTTGCTTCTTTCTGTTACCACAAAAATCTGTTTTGCTCAGATTCTAAGTTTGTATTATTAACAGAGGAGCTGTTGATATACTTAATAAGTGTAATATGATATTGTGTCCATACTCTAAATGCCTTTGCTGTCACCCCAGTCCTGTACTCTTAGATGCTTAATGATTATTATAGGGGCATGAATCACACATTCTCCACAGAATAACTAAGTGATGTTCCTATCCATGTAGAATTTACTAACAAGGTTGTAACACAGACTCATGTAAAGCCAAAGTAAACAAAAATTAATTAATAGCCACTTGGTCATTATATAATTCCTCTTTCAGTATAACTGATGAAAACAAAACTCCAAGCAGGTCGAGTCCAGAAAAGGTAAGCCTCACAGCCTAGCCTGAGGCTCTGCAAAGTTAGTAAAAACTCTTATTACCAATGACAATACTGAGTTTGCATGCTACTTTTTTAACTAAAAATATGCATTTAGAAGTTAGCAGTCTTGTTCATATTTTCCAAGTTTAGATAGAATCATTAACCTATCATTTACCTTCTCGGAAATTGGTGTCAAGGTAATATTTTTAATACTTCTGGTTTTCTAGGACATGTGTTTGTACAGTGACACCACCTAAAATCAAAACCTATAAATGTGAATGTAACAACTTACACAGTAAGTAGTGCATGTTGACTATGTTCTTTTTTTTGAAGTGTTTTTTTCTTGTTGAAAACAGGACCAAAATACAAGAAGATAAATGAATTATTAAGATTGTTAAATAAAGATTAATTATGCAGTAATATGTCTATGATAGATTGGAAATAGGGAAACTCCACTTGTCTTGAAGTATTTCTGTGCTATATCTAGGACTTGTATGAATCATTAACGTTGTTTATCATTGATACCATCCATGAAGGGTATTTGTCTGATCTTTTAAATTTTTCAATATTTACTTTCAATAAATATGTCACTGACCCATAAAGGCTCCACAAAACCTTTCTCTGTATTTGTGATTCTGTTCAGGACTTATTGTTCCACTGTATTGAAACAAAAATGGCAAATATTTAAAGCCAGTCACAGAATCCAAACCTACCTAAAAACAAGGGGGTACTTATTTCTATAAGCAACATAAAAATCACTCATTTTGATATCAGAATATTCCTCTTTATAATTCACAAGAATACAAAAACAAGTAAAAAGCAGTCATTCTTTGCAGAACATGTTGAATAATAGAACTAGTATTAGGAATCATGTGTGGATTCAAAAGTTTTTAGCTTCAAAAAGTGGTGGATAAGAGAAAATTATTAATATGCATACAGCACTTCCAGCTCAGAAATCTGTGATCCAGTGAGACTAAGAAAGTATCCAGAGGAAATATTGCTACATATTTTTATAGTCTTGTGCTTTCTTCTCTGTGTCTGCTTTTGGCTATTATCAGCGAAAAGCTTGGATTAGATGTACCTTTGAGCTAAACTAGTATAGCCATCCTATTTTTCTATATTACTTGCCACAAAGGTATGACTCATTTATAATCATATCTAGTTATTTGCCTGAAACTAAACAATGTGGGAATAAAGGGACTCTAAAAACAGCATAAACTCTTACAATGTTCCTTATCAAGTGACATTTAACACTTGGCTTTTGAAAATCAGATCAACACATTTTAAATTTAGATAAAATATAATTAACAGTCCTATAATCTCCTAAATTAGAAACACTACTGATATACTGATATATATATATAATCATCCTTTATCTGTGGGCCATCTGAAATTTTCTTCAGATGGAAGGCTGCAGACAGAAGATACAAGAGAATCTACAGAAGATGCAATGTGTCCTCCAGAAATAAGATCTATTCCAAGATTTGGCAAGCAGCTGTTGCCTTCACGCATCCAAAAGGTTTTTTTTTGACTGGGAAAGGACATGATATGAAAAATCTGAGATAAGACAAAGATGGTAGCATAAGTGATAAGGGAAACTAACAGGAAAAGTTCACAAAAGGAAAAAAGAAATTATGCAAACCCACAAAAAACCCCACTGATCAAAGAAAAAGAACCAAAAAAAGTTAGGACAACCAAGAAGTTGTCAAATTAAGGTCAAAGCTGTCATAATGATAAGATCATTGATAGACTAGGATGAAAAAGGATAAAACCAACTTAAGACAATAGAAATAGTAAACAGAGTGAAGAATTAGTGCTAGAGTGGTGTGGGTACACAAAAGAAGAAAGAATTAATGCAAAACAGGAAGAAAATGCAATTTAGTCACAAGATTTTAGAAATAAAAAAAGAGTCAGAATTTTAGGAACAAGAGTGGTGGTTAGAATTAACTAACAATGAGAAGTGGAATCATTGTGATGGACAGAATTAGGTAAACTATTGTGGTGGTGGTCCTGTAGAGCTACACTGCTGAAAAATATCATTTAGTTCAAATTGATTACTAATGTTCAGTAAGAAAAATCATGTATAATCCAAGTGTTAAATCCCAGGGCAAATCAAGGTTAAGGACTACAGAACTGCTATTTTAGTATAATTGTTGAATGTTATTGGAACTGAACTAGATTATTTTTATGCACGTGTGAGAAAATAACAATGTGAAGAAATTAAGGAAAATATGAATATCATAGCATTCATAGAGAATTCATTAAATGTGATGGCTCTTGAGATGCATAACTTCTCTTTCGTGCCTCATTGTGTATCACATTAAGGAAGTGATGTCTGGAATTCATTTTGTAAATAGATAGGTAGCAATGGTCAATAAATTCCTTTCACTGCTTGACTGTGTATATGCATCTATGACATCATTAATATATAATTTTACAAGCAAATTATGACAAACTCAAGAGGTTGTTCTTTTGTCTTTTTCCTTGTCTTATTTTTTCCCTGTTTTTCAAATGTGAAGTTTCAAAAGTGATTTTTGTCCAACATATTAGGATAGAAGGAAAACCATCATGTAACATCCAAAAGCATTGGCTAATTTTCAAGACTGTACCCCTGGCAGTGTAAATATTGCCTTAAAAATGGACTTCTTTAGAAATTAGTTCCTTAGTGGGACTGCACTACTGCAGGTACAGAATTACTGTAGGTACACAGAGCACATTGAAAATTTTATATCACCTGATGATTTGAGTTATATTCATTCTGTCTACTCAAGAAAAATGTGTTTAACCAAATAACAATACAGATCTCTTGGGCAAAAGTGCCCAAGAATTCCATGTCCATGAAGGATAAGAGTATTTTCTGGCAATTCATGTCACATATTTGACAATTTGTTTACCCAAAAAATTGAATGCATGTGCAATTTTAAGAAATGGGAATCTAGCTGTGCTAAGTTCACATTTAAATTCTAGATCTGTCAAGTCCTTTTTGCAATGATGTTACCCTGTCAATAGTAATTGTGTTTATTTCTGCAATAAGGTTTAAACATAACTGGTTTTACATGCCTATATATTTTTCTTAAAACGTCGCTATTTTCAGATAAAAACACAATCTAATTCTAGAATTATTTCTTTTAGTTAATATTTTCTCAATGTGGGTTTTTCTGTTCTTCATCCTTCTTCATTTAATTTCATGAAAGAATTTGAAACACAATTATATAGAATATTGACTGATATTTCAGTTCTAATAATGAAAATTATAAAACTCTTTTTTTTTCCCCTCTTGAGGAAACGTGCCAAAATACCATTCTCAAACTGAGATCCTTCAAGTTTTACCTGCCACCTTCTCCCTTTTGACTTGAAAAAATTATCTCTGATGGCAGTACATACTACATTTTTTGAATCTTTTATTTTTCCCTCCATTGTGTAATCTTCTCATTCCTCTCTTCATACAGCTGTACCAAGGACCATATATTTGTCATTGTTTAAGACAGAAAGCAGTGTTCAGAGTTGCCTGGCAGCAAGTTTGTAATATTCTCAGTAATTAGGTCGTGGGAATTGGGAGACAGACAAAATGGATCTTTGCAGCCCAGAGGGAAATCTGCCAGGGCCTGACTGATTCCAAAGTTTTGGCATGGAAAACTTGTCATTTGATGATTAGTTTCTGAACCTCTCTTATGTCAAATAGTGTTGTTTGTTTGTGAAACATGCTACAATGGCCTCTCCCCAAGGTTCACTAGAACGAACTATGTGGAAACAGAAAGTTGTTGGGAGTATCAGTAACTGCAGTCAGTATGATTTAATGGGTACCACAGTTTAGAAATTCTTTCCCTAACTGCATTTGTCCTGTTCATAGAAGTGGAGCAGAAAGCCTTTAATCAATATGTATATATGTATACACACAACATATATATGTATATTTAAACATAATTTATAGTGTATTATATGCCCAATAAATGTTGAGATATTTGTTTGAAAAATAGAATAGATCTGGAAGCTGTACATATGTATTTTATAAATTTATATATTAATATAACCTTAATAATCTTCCACACTGAGGAAGTTTCAATATTACAGACTTCAGAAAGACAAAAATAACTTGAAAATTATTTCAAAGGTTTACTTGGGCACAAATTGATAACTTGAATAGGACATCATTGACACTTCTTTGAAATTGCTGCACATTGCTACATAAAAGTAAGATACTATATAGTGAATAAAGGCAACAAAAAAGCATTTTCATTGCTCCTATTTTCTAAACCAGAATTATTTTCAAATAATTCAAAATATCATAAGGCTTACAAACTTACCCACATAAATTGAAGGACAAAGTTTAAATATTTAGCTATGCTGCAAATTCATTTGTATAATTTGCTCCTTTCAGATCAACACAGTAGAAAGTTTTCAAAAATTCCTACACATGGTTAGGTTTCATATTAATTTGCTGTAGTGTGAGTCAAGGATTCCTGAGTATGAACATAGAATGATAGAACAAGCCATGAAAATACATTGATAGTACGATAACCAAGGCTGAGTAAACTTGGATGCCACGTGTGAATATGAAATAATTTCTACAGCTCAATAGAATACAGACTGGATACTATCTTACAAGCTTGTCTCAGGCCACTCTGTTAATCTCTCAGCAAGAGATTAAGGTCTGAAAAAATATCTATATCTTCCTGCATTAAGAATATGAATGATGATGTTGAAAGATGACAAAGATAGTTAACTTGTGCCCAAATTTAAAAAAAAAATGTCATTAGGAGCTTGAGAACTTGTTTTAAGGTGCTAGGAAACCAACTAGAAAAAAAAGTAGGAACAAACTCTGGCATTAGTGCACATTCTGTCGCAAACCACTAAAAACAGGGGCAAAGAGGGCACAAGTAGATTTTGTCTGTTAATGCTCCCAGTAAAGGAAGTGATTCCTGCTAAGAACTTAATTCTGTCATGTATGGTTCATAAATAATAATAAAATATAATAGTAATCACAATAAGGTGAAAGCTGAAAAGCTTTTATAAGTCATAGCAAAGAAAGATCATGATGTCTGAAAGCATTGTATGCCTTAGCATATTGAAGTACTGATTTCAGAGATAAGAACCCTCCTTGCCCTGCTAAAACAATAAGAAAATATTGCAATTGTTTTAAATTGTCATCACTCTCTTGAAGTAATTAAGGAAATATTATTTTATATCATCACAGGTTATGTCAATTTATTCTATTAGTCTATTCTATTCTAATAGTCAATTCAAGACTATTATTAGGTAACTGACACCACAGACATAACAGCAGTAATAAAAAATATTAACTGTATTGATCTTATATCCTGATATTATCAGATTGAATTGAAGGAGAAGAATAGCTAAAGGAAAAAAGTCCTTTGTGAAATCAAAGAGTTACGAAGTCATTAAGTTTGGAAAGAACCTCCAAGATCATTGAGTCCAAGGTCCATCAAGTGCCAGGCGCAGTATATCATGAATATTTCCAGGAATGGTGACTCCACCACTTCTCTAGTCAACCTGCTACAATGCTTAATTACCCATTCAATGAAACAATTCTTCCTGATGTCTAACCTGAATTTCTCCTGATAAAGCCTCAAGCCACTTCTTCTTCTCCTGTCACTGGTTGCCTGGGAGAAGAATCCACTCCCACTTGTCAACAGTCTCCTTTTTGGTAGCTGTAGAGACTGATAATATCTTCTCTGAGCATCCTTTCCTTCAGGCTAAACAACCCCAGTACACTTGTCCTTTTATCTGTGTTTTCACTCTTTCATTCTGTCACATTAATGAATGATCCCATATTAATCTGTTGGGTTGTTACAGAGCTAAATGAATCTGGGGAACATTAAAGCTCCTCACACACGTCCAAACATCATCCTAAAATGGAATTATGGGTCTTCATGTTTAGGATGCCAGTGTGGATTGCCTGAAAATGAATGTAAAACGTGACCTAGCAAATATCCTTTTTGTCAAGGAAGATGTAACAAAAAGTTACCTGACAAACTATGTAGAGTAAATTGTCAGGCTGTAGATATCTCTGTTCTACTACAACTGAGTATTAAACATGTAACACTGCAATGTTGCTAAATAGGCCAGTCATAGATGTACAACTATTTACAGATCTTCAATATTTCTAATATATTAATCATCCACATTCATATTCACAGTTACAAACCTTTTCTCTGTAATAATAGTCAACATTTAATAGGTAACAAAATTGCTCTTAGATATGTATATGACTTGGAAGGATGTAAAATAGATGACTAGGTTTTACAAAATATGAGGTGATTGACTCAAATTTGTCTGTAATTATTTAGGGGGCATTTGTATTATGTAGCTAAATTTATAGAAAATTCAGACAGGCAGGAAAATACAAGAGATTTCCCATGATACTGTGTTTTTGTGGCAAGAATTTGTTAGTGGGGAGGCTAAGGGTGGCTTCTATGAGAAGCTTCCAGAAGTTTTCCCCACGTCCAACAGAGCCATTGCCACCCAGCTCCAAGATGGACCCACCACTGGTCAAGGCCACATCAGCAATGGATGTAGTGTCTGGACAATAACATGTTTAAGAAGAGTAAAAAAACTACTGCAAAACAGCAGGGGGAAAGAGGAGTGAGAATACGTGAGAGAAAGATCTCTAAAGACACCGAGGTCAGTGAAAAAGGAGGGGCAGGAGGTGTTCAAGCACTGGAGCTGAGATTGCCCTGCAGTCTGTGGTGCAGCCCATGGTGAGACAGTTGTGGCCCTGCAGCCCATAGAGTTCCACCCTGGAGCAGAGATCCACTTGCAGCCCCTGGAGGGCCCCATGCCAAGGCAGGGAAATGCCTGAAGGCAATTCTATCCCTGTGGGAAGACTGCACTGGAACAGGACTTCTGGCCTGATGGAGCAGGTTTGATGCTAGCAGTTGTGACCTCATGGGGGACCCACACTGCTCTGTTCCTGAAGGATTGCACCTGGTGGGAGGTATGCATGCTAGAGCATTCATCAAGGACTGCAGCCTGCGGGGACAACTCACACCGGAGTAGCTCCTGGAAGATTGTCTGCTGTGGGAGGAAACCCTTACTGGAGCAGGAGAAGAGTTTGAGGGGTCCAGATTTCTCCCCAGGAGGAGTGATGTGATGAAGCAACCAAAACCACCCCAATCCCCCTGTGCTGCTGGGGAGAGAAGGAAGACATTTAAGTTAAGTTCAGAAGGAAGAGCGGATGGAAGGTGTTTTAAAACTTGATTTCATTTCTCATTACTCTACTCTGATTTGATTGTTAATAAATTCAAATTATTTCCTCAAATTGAGTGTGTTTTGCCCATGTCAATAACCAGTGAGTTATGTCTCCCTGTCCTTAACCCATTATCCTGTCATATTTCCTTGTCCAGCTGAGGAGGGTAGTGATAGAGTAGGTTAGGTAGGAAACCTAATCGAGTCAATGTCAAACCACCACACCTGTTCAGAACTTTGCTTGAATACCAAACTAATTTTTTCTGTTCATGTAACATTAAAAAAAGTGTCATCTGATAGGACTAGGGAACAACTTTTTAATTTATGGGATGGCAGGTACCTTGTGCACAAAATATAAAGGTTTATTGCATAAACAAGATCATCAGAATTGTTGTGGAACAGCCTATTTTAAGCACTTCTATATTTTAGCATTCTCAGGACATGGTGAACATTAAATAATGAGCTCATGTTTTTACCATCATTTTAATTATATAACATCTGGGTGGATATTTTTCATATTCAGATGGATTTTCATGCTGGTTCACTTATGAGTGAAGATTGATGCTATAAATTTTGGGACAAGTAGAAGGAAGTTTATTGTTCAGCCAGCTAAAATAAGCTGTTGCATTAGACTACTAGTTATCAAATTCCTGATTGCCAGCAGTCTAGTGTAAAGTGAAAAAAACCCCCACAGAGTTATACTCTTTCATAACAGAGATAAAAATCAGAAAGTACCTAACTGAAAACTTTGATGTTTCTGTGTCATTGTCTGTGAAGTCTCCAGTTTTTTCTGATTCTGAGCTATTCTACTGATACATACCTGTTGAACAAGTCAAAAAAAATTCTAATTTCACATTTTGTAGTAAAATTTCATATAAATATTTATTTATCTATATGTTTTACATTAACTTGTATTCTTCATCACTTTTCAAAGTCCCTTCATTAATACATTCCCCTTAAAACATTAACCATTAAAATAAAAATAAACCAACAAGAAAACAACAGTGTAGTAAGGAGGGAAAGGTCCTCAGCAGTAGAATTTCTACCATATTTTATCTCACAGCTAGTTAATCAATATTCATTTTGTTACCTAACATGGACTGGAATGATTTTGCATTAGTTTCTTAGAAGCTTCCAAGAGCTGTGGAAGAAGGTTATAAGGGAAAAAATATATATGAAAGAAAAACCAGAAAAGCAGAATAATTAGTAGATGAAACTTCTGCTGAAAAACGTTGAAATTGTGATGTTTGCAATGATAATATGCTTTGCAGAATTATCCTGCAATTTACATGGCATATTTTCTCCTGGGTTATCATTTCCACAGTGATACTCACTTCTAGGGTTATCACAACATACTTTAGGACTCAGTTGTTCAGGCAAAATTATTGTGAAAGACCTGTCAGAACTAGTTCTGTCCTCCCTGACATTTTTACCAGGAGAAGTATATAGGGCCTGATTCCAGTTTACTCTAATTACTTTAAATATACAGGTTTTCACTGATTCTGTATTTTGAAATTATATTACTGTTCCTCAATTATATATGATAGACTAGACAGGTGTGTCACAAACTGGATTTCACTGAGTCATTTACTCATGATCCAATATCTCCTGACTACTTACCTTGTAAGTTTTGCATCTTTCATACACAAACCTATGTTTCATGATGTAATGCTGAAATATGGTTGATGGCAGAATACCTGGTACTTTTATTTAATGATGTCCATTTTTAAACTATGAAAAGTTAATTCCCAAGTAAGCTCATGCATAACAAGAAAATTAAACAAAGGAGACATTTTAAAAATCCCAACATATTTTCCCATGAAATTATTTATTCAAAATATTATTATTTAAATCAATATATTTTCAAGCTGTAAATTAAATGTTTATTGCCTTTAACTGATAAGAGTTCCAAATGGAGTGCAAATGAGTATGGCTCCTATAAAAATGGATATGATTTACCCACACCAATAGTAGCAATTTTCATGAATATAATTTATCATCTGTCAACATAATATACTATATGCAAACTGTGAGGTGACACCCTGGCAAAGTTCTTTTTTAGACATAAACTAATGCATTACAAACTGTCAATCTAGGTCACAAGACTAAACATTTGAAGACAAACAAGTATATAAAATATGCTGAGATATTTTTATTGGAGAAAATAGGTATAACAATTGAGAAAATAGGTATAATTTTAGGTCCTTTTAATTCATTATCAAAATCCTATTTATTTGCCAGAAGACAGAATATAACTGAATAAATACTTATATTTTTCATATGCTTATAGGTACCAATAGGCAAAATAAAGGTTGTATAAATTAAAGACTTAGGTCATTATTTTAGAAATTAAGTATCTTCTTTTTATTTTAATTATCAAATGGTATTGGCAAAATGAGCTAATCAAATAAACTACGCTCATGTTTTATGGTATGTGTAATAACCACAATGATTTTGTCCCACTACTGACAATATTTAGCCTGTGCTACAAGTACAATTGTCACTACGTTCACACCTTTAAAGTAATAAGTACTTGGAAGCAAATTTTTTTCCAACCTCAAACTGATATGCAGTATCCCACAAAATTTAACTTTTTTCTGTGTTATTCTTCAGGCATTCATTGAGGAAAATATATTATGGAGTCTTTTTTTTCATACCATAATTCTTTTTCTAAGAGACACTGAAAATTGTTTTAACACAATTTCTTTTAGCTTGTGTTTCATTGCTGGTTCTATCTGCTCTATGTCCTTTATACCTGAAGAAGTAACTTTATCAGCTCCAAAGAATTTAAGAGACAATATTAACTCTACAAGTATAAATTAAGAAGTAAAAATGATATAGTCTATGTTCTTATCCCTTCTGAGCATCAGTTACTTTTTTGAGAATGAAATTTGGTTTTGAATAGAGTAAAAGAATACCTGAGAGCTGGACCCTCCTCACTAAGTGCAGGGTCTATTTACTTCCTTTTGTCTATTTATCCTTTTCCACCAAGGAAAAGCTTTGATGTCACTAACTCGTAGGAAAAGACAACTATTAACAAACCTGACCTAGTGTTTTTCATGAGTGTAAATGTACAAAGCTACCTATTAAAATATGGTATCTAACTGTTATGACTTTTTGTTTGGATACTCGTGACAAAATAATGGACTTGCTTTCATAAGTTTTCATATGTTTTCATCAGAAACTATTGTATCATCAAGTTTTCACAGAAACTGAAAGGGATTTTTCTCTGGCTGCTCTATTAGATGAACTTCATATTGCTTCCTTCCCATATTCCAGGCTGCATCAGCTCTGACAGTTATCAGGCTCCTGTCAGTGATCTTCTGTGTTTCACTCATGTTAGTGCCTAAATCAAGGTTATTGTCTTTTCTATAGCAATTTATATTGTGCCCACTTTTTTCATCTTGTATTTCCAGTATTTTGCAACTTGTAGCAAAAAAAAAATACTCTTAACATTCTTTTATGTATTGTTGCCATTGTCTTATTTCTTCTAGCAGATACCAGCAGATTTTTTTCTGTATAAGAATAGAGGAATAGATAAGCAAGACAGTGGTCACAACACCCAGCTATCTCATCTACTAACTAACCTGGTGATAACACTGGCAGTTTCCTGGTGGTGAGTGAAGACAAAATCTCCGGGTTGTTGGCAGGATTGGTCTGTTAGCTCCCACATGCAGGCAGCGTGGTCAACGTGCCACATGGTGAACCATAAAGTGACTTGTAGATCAGGGCAGGCTCTGTGCAATATGTCCACCCTTCTCTAGTTTTAAAAATACATATGCTTTTCTAAATTTAGGAAAAACGATACCTTCTCTGAGGAGTACTAAGCCTAACCTTGCTTGTGAATGTCAGAAGTAGAAGAAAAGCACAGGGTATTTTTTTCTGTGAAAAAAAAAAATCTCATTGACTATAAAATCTTTTGTACTTCCTAAGAACATCCTTACCCAGGTTTGCCTAGGTTTCATCTGGAGTTCTGTTGTGGAGTTGCTTAGAATTAATCAAGTATAAAATGTTTTGAAAAGGGTTTATGATTCAAATAATAACAAGTTAAAATTTAAAAATCCACAGAAAGTTTCTGACCAGTTTTATTCTTGAATGCTCAGTAGAGTCGTTTATTTCTCCAAGAGTTTTTAGCCATGCAAAATCTGCTGTTAATGGGAAAAACACAAGAGCTAATGCCCTAATACAATTGTTTTACTGGTTCATTATTAATTTATACATGTTTGTCTGTTTGGGGTAAAATTTAGGAATGGTGCCAACATTTTAAATCTACATTTATTTTGCTTAGTGAATGCCCCTGAAAAGAGACTTTAGGCATGAGCACTAATGGAAAATTATGCTTTGGCACTGACTCCCCTTCTTTCCTTGGTACTCATCTGCAAAGCAATTCTTACTTTTCTCTAACCATGGCATTTCTTCCAAATTTTATCTTTACCTGCCCACATGGTGTAAATCCATCTTGTTAATCAGTCTTCCTAAATTAATATTTTAAAATAATTTCATCCTTTTTTTCTACATCTATAGCTATGTTATCATGATTTCATATATCACCCTGGATCCCAAGAGATATGACAGTTTAGAACAGTTAATGGTCTGTTTCATAATTATGAGAAACTGAATACTGTGTATGTTGGCACACTGTAATAAATTTAAATACCCAGAAGCTAGGAAGCCCATATGTTTGAGTTTTCTATTTAGAGGTGTATCCTGGTGGAATTTCTTACATTTCCTAATTTATCTCAAAGTTCTGATTTTATAGGTAGATTAAATACATTGTATTTAACTATGTCTCAGCCTATCTTCACTTCAGTCCTTCATTTGGTCTCCACCCCTTTGTCACTTTCTCTCTCTTGAGTTTGCAGAGGATGGCCCCTGAGTGGGGAAGGTGCAGCACAGCTTTAACACATTCATGAGTCTTGGTGGAGCCAGGCACTGAGCACACACAGTCAGCTGAGAGTTCATGGAAATTAATTGCACATAAGTCAGATACAGAGATCTGAGTTGCATTGAAAACTTGATGCTTGAAAACTTGAAACACTAGAGACTGTATTTGTTGTTTTGGCAAGACTTTGGGTCCAGTGACACAGGAGCAGCTAGGGAAAATGAACACGAGAGTAAATTATCTGAGATGGAGTTTGGTTTTCATCATGAAGTTTCCTTTGCCTGAGTAGTTATAAAATGTTCTTTTGGGGGACACAATAACAAAGCATAGTGTCTGTTCCCAGGTCTCTTCTCTGTCTTAATAAAACCTCTACTACTAATATTCTTCCCCAGTATTTGCATATTTTATTTCTTTTTTTAAAGCTCAGAAGTATACTTCTGGTAAATATGCTAGCTGCAATCACTGCATACCAAGGACAAAACAGTGTAAGTTTGCTAATTAGAAATCCAAGACAAGTGCTTCACATGTGAGGCAAGATTTCCCCCCCACAGAATTATCACTATTATCCAGGTAAGTAGAAGGGAGATTTATTTGGACCTACAAAACAACTTTCAACTTTTAATGTCTTCACCACACATGTTCTGAAAGCATGTAGTGTGTGAACTACATAATGAGACACAGTAAGGTTTCTATCCAATAAATAAATAAAAGAACAAAGAAACTTTCATTTAAAAGTTCAATGAATGTCACCTTATGCCTACATCTTTACCATGATTTATATAGTGTTAGAGAAAACAAGCGTGCAAGTCTTGGATTATAAGTCTCTGTTCATACCATGCAAAGTACGAAAAAATGCAAAGTATTAAATTTCATCAATATTTGCACACACCGTATGAGAAAAAACCTACAGATGTTAAGAAATTCTTCTATTACTTCCTGATTCTATTGTTTTAATGGATAAAATATTCTAATATTATTTTTATCCTAAATTAACATGTAATATTGGTTAAGCTTATAATTATTTTTCATTTTGCTATCAAAATGATAGCACAGTAAACTGACTAAAACTCATATTTTTACTTTTTTTTTCTGTACTGAAGAGAAAAGCCTATGCTGAATCTGATTAAATTAAATCAAAACCAAAATAAATAAGTGGGAATAATACTCTGTGATGCTAGACAACAGCCTCCATATAGTTTGAATTTAACCAGTTTCTTAGTTCATTATTACAGAGCTTTACATTCATTTTCTGGTTTATATGTGTTGATTTTTTTTTTGTCCTAGCTGGTTTATATAAAGATTAAAGTCATTGTGTCAGCTCTGCAAAGATGTAGGAAACTCAAAGGGTATGTGAATCCCTGGGTTATCCGGTTTGAGTATTGGGTGAGTAATTTACTCACTAGTAAACAGAAACAAGAGATAGGAAAAGCAATAAGTAAATACACATAATTAGTCAGGAGATGACAGAGAGCATAACAAAGATAAGAGCTCCCATGCCACCAATGGCTGAGCCACTGACACAGTCCCTCAAGTATCCCCATGGAGAAGGTCAAACATAACTTTGTAACTGATAGGAAGGGGGAAGCTAGATTACCATGGGACTCATGGGAATGAATAAACTTTTTATGGGATACATCAGGGGCCTGGTGGATTATCCAAAACTTGGTAGGGGATGTATTAAAAGGAATGTGGATATGTGCAAACAACTGTTGGGTGCTTAGAGGAAGAACCAAAAGTGGGGAAATGGAGGAAGAAATTTGGATCAGGGAGGAGCAATAGAGAAGTGGGGAGAGGGGAATAAAATATCACATTTAAGCAGGATGCCTACAATGCATTTTTTTGGCCAAGTACTGTGCCAGTAATATTAAACTTATAAGTTTTGTAAAAACTGTTAAACTCTTCCTATTTTCTATGTAATTTAGCCCCTATTTTTTCTGTGGTTCGGTTCACTATTCTGTGTGTGGGTATGTGAACTTCGAGGTGGACTAACTGGTATGTAGGAGATGACACCTGAACTCAGGCTGCAGGGGAATACCTGCTCTGCCACATGGAGCACATCCTTCTTTGACTCTGGTGTTCTCTCTGCTGCTTCTCACCCTCTCTGTTCTATCTGCTTCTGCCTGTCTGGCATTTTCAGCCGCGTTTCCCCTGAGGTGCTGTCGGCTTGGCTGAGAGGCTGAGCCGTGCCCTGCGGTGTGTCTGCTGGATGGGCTAGAGCTGGCTGTGTCTGGCATGGGACAGCCCCAGCCTCTGCCCCCTGAGGTGTCCCTCAGCTCCAGCTGCCAGCACCATGCTATGTATTGCCAGCAAACCTTCCTACTTTATAGCAGATAAATAGAAAATCTCCTTCCTGGATCTGATGCCTTGTGTATTGGAATAACTGAATGCGTAACTCTTTTTAAGGAAAGCTGCAACCTTTTAACCAATTCATATCATGAAACTGTGTTTAACATACCTTATATAGTGCTGCATGAAGTATAGAGTTGTAACATAACTTACATAGTGCTGCATTTCAAAGCAATATTTAAAAGGCTTATTCTTTGTTCAAATTTAAAAGATAATTCATGAGTAAAATAGTCACATTGCAAGATATAAGTTATTTGTAAAGTACTATGTGATTTTATCCATAGGGACAAAAATGCTTTTACATGCTCGTGCTTGGGAATTTCAAGTCAAGAAGAGATGTAGCTATGTTCTCATTTCTCAAAAGTGAGAGCCCGACTGCTGTTATCTTTCCCCTGGTAGTTTGGGACAAAATCAAAACAAGGAGATGCTCAGCATATCCTGCTCCAAGCTCCCTTTTTTTCCCAGGAGGAATTCACATTACTATGTACCTCATGTCCAAGATAAAATACTGAGATGTCATATGATAAAGTATTTTGGTGCCACAGACAAAATATTTTCAAAGTCCTTTATGAATGGTTAAGTAGGCAGTATCTCTTTTTGAGCTAAATAAAAAGTGAAGAGAGAAAGAAAGCATTTGTTTTCCAAAGGTAAGCACCTACCCGTAGCTCCAAATAAGACCCATGACATTATAGCTCCAAGTACAAAGCGCTCTAGCATTTAGTTGCTGAGTTATTCCATAGAAACTGAAAGGCTGGTTCAGTTAATTTCCTTAAGAAAAAAAAAAAAAAAAAAAAAAAAAAAAACCCACACAAAAAACCAAAACCCACCCAACTGCATTAGCGCAATTGTGTAGCAATAGGGAAACCTGCCTCCTGTGTCTCAGCAGCCCCATTTGGGGCAGTGCCATAGGTGCCTACACATGTGGACAGGTCCTCTGGGCTTCTCTTCATGCTTTCTGTGCCACTGCATTGCCAAGATTGAAAGGAGAGGAAAGCCTATGATGATACAAGCAGGATTAATTTATCTCTGGAACTGGAAGGTAATTGAGCTTCTTTTACTTGTTTCTGTTTAAATAGAAAAACCTTCTCACCACAGACCATGAGTGTGTAAAGTCAATAATTTCAGTACTATACTTTTGTACATTTTAAAGGATATTTTGGAATATTATTACATTTACTATGCAAAAAGTTTTTTTTTTATCTCATTTATTTCTAAAGAAGCCATCAAAAAAAGCTGTTACTTTTTATTTTGAAGACAAGTTTGAGCAACATTGAGTAATGTTAATAGGATATTATCTGTAAAGTAGTGTAAAAATAAACATTATTCAGAGTTGCCAAATGATATCAAAAAGTTCTTAAACCACTATTTTATGAGCTTACTTTTAAAAATTAGTGCAGAAATGTTCATCCAGTAAAAATTATCTTTAACACTCATCAATATTCCTCAAAAATAACAGAGTTAACTTTAACTTTGAAGGAAATTAACATTATTAAAAAGGAAGATTCACACACCTGGTTAAGGAATGTGTTGACTGAAAGAGAATGACTATGAAACACAGAAGAGCCTGGAATTTTCTTTTTTAAGTCAATTGATAGTTGATAAATATTTTAAACTGTGAATAAGAAAAGTGCATCTTCAGTATTTTATGTATGTTTTCTACCTTTGAAATGATACAATTATGAAAATTTGCATTCATGTCTCTAATATTAAAGCAGTAAGCAACCAAAACCTAGTAATTCCTCTTTCTGTCTAGCTAATAAATGTGGCTCTCACTAATGACATCTCATAAATAAATGATGATTTTTATGTTAGAAATTGTTATTTTCAGTCATTTATTCAAAACTCAGTATTACATGTTACAGGAGATTTTCACCTTAAGTGACTGCACTGCTGGGATGCATTTCCCTTGACATTCAGCTGTCTAATTATTTGCTGGAAGTGTACACAAACAGTCAAAATATTTGGGTTTGGGCCTTAAATCAGTAGATTTTTTTTATTGTTTCAGCCTAAAATTTGCAAGTTTTAATTTCTTATCTGACATACTTGATATAGTAAGTAACCTCAGACTGCAATGGTCTGATAGAGAAAAGTAATAAGGTAAGAGACAGGTGATGCAACATTTCTTTCCATTACAAACAAGGGATCTTGGCTGATATCAAAGGTTGCACTTCCAGAATTTATAAAATGGCTTGGAAGGTCCTTTTGACAGTGAATTTGAACACGAAATATCAAATACATATAATTTTTAAATGTGAGGAAAATATATGTCTGATGACTAAACATAACCTTTCAAAGGTGAATTAAAAGAGAAATATGATAGCCTTCTCAGTCAAAGTACCTCCCAGCTACCTACATTTAACACTGATAAAACTTATATATAAGAGTAAAACTCAATGAAATAATATTCAACAAAATGATTATTGGAATGTCTACTAGTATAATGAAAGGTAATTTGAGAACCTTACAACAAATTTAAGATCTTTAAAGCAAACTTTAATCCTTCATTGAAATGACATTTATTTCCTTTTTCTGATGTCTCTAGGCAAATAAATTATATTTATAGTAATTTTGTTAAATAAACCATACATAACAAAAAACACAGGAAAAAAATAAAATTCTATTAAAAGAAATGGAAAATCCATAGCAAAGCCTAAAAAAAAAATCCATTTAAATGTTTGCTTGTGTTTCATGGCTGTCATTAGACTGGATGGTTATCTGCCTTATTTTAAAAGACTACTGCAAATGTGAAGTTACTGAGTCCTTTTGTTTGTTGCTTTGTAATTTGTCAGTCTTACTTATTTTTCTGTTTACTTCTATTTTATATTTGATATAATTTAAGAATTATGTGTTCTGTCTCAGGACATGTACTTGCTGGGGCCAGGACTCTGCCCTGATTCAAAGCCACATGCAACACAGAAGTTTTCTGATGCACTGAAATTACTGTTCAAGTGTGTTATCCTTTGTGCTGTGACACCAATGCACAAGACTTGCTGTATAAAATTCTCCAAGAAAAGAAGCTCTGTGCTCCAGTCCTGCTGAAGTCAGTGACTTCAATGATTTATTTCAGTGGATGATTGCTCAAGAACCTGTGACTGTGAAACAAATGCAATGCACACATATCTCTTTTTAAAAATCTGTTACACAGAGTCAGCAATACTTTATCCACATTCATTTCACTTTTTTAAAATCCACACTTAAAAGTGAATAATAATACAGATTAGCTACATATTGATTTTAACTGAAGCTGAAAATATTTGATGGAGTATCCACTTGGAAGTACTATAGCAATGTATATGTCACAATCAGGCAAATATTTACCTGCAAAAAGAAGTTCTCAAGAGAAAAGTTAGTGAGTGAGTTTTCAGTGTTTAACTCCTTTTTAACACAGATTTTCCTCCCCTTTCATTCTCTATAATAGATTGTAATGCAAAACATTAATTTCTAATTTTTGACAAATGTCTCTTTTCATCTTCTAGTTTTCTTTAGTTATAACATAATGATGATGTTCAGACAGCACAAAGAAATAAAATATAGCTGAAAAAGTGAGTAGATAAATTGGAGGTAACAAGTTCTTCTCTAAAATATGACAAAAATCTGAATAGATAAATGAATAAATAGTGGATAAATTTGCCATTATTCAAGGATGGTTCCACCAAAGGTTAAGTACTGTAGTATTTTCTCTTTATACTATTAACTTGTGTGTTGCCAGCTCTTTATGACAATAAAATGGTCAGTTCTTTAATTTCAGAATATAGTGGTATTTTATTGTTATACTTACTTTTCTACAAGTAGTGAGTCTAATTATCCAGATAGTGTATGTATAGACCATTTGTGTATTTTACACATTCAATCTATTTCTTGTTCTAGTATGCAGTATGTTTTATTATATTGCATATAATTCTTATGTAGCCAGTACAGAGTCATGATAGTGACTGTGTGCTGCAGTTTGGGGAAGGTTATCCTCCCCATCTACTCTGCCCTAATGAGGCCACATCTGGAGGACTGTTTCCAGCTCTGAACTCCCCACTCCAAGAAAGACAAGGAAGTATTGGAAAAGGTGATTAGTGGGACTGTTGTATCTCTCCCAGGAAAAAGACTGAGAGAGCAGGGCTTGTTTAGCCTGAAGAAGAGACAACTGAGAGTGGATATTATCAATACTAAGAAATATCTTGAGGGCAGGTGTGAAGAGGGTGGGGCCAGACTCTTTGATGGCACTCCTGCCCAGGGGCAGGACAAGAAGCAAGAGGCACAAACAAAAATGCAGGAAGTTCCACATTAATATGAGGAAAAATGTCTTTATATTGAGGGTGTCAGAGCACTGGAACAAGCTGCCCATAGAGATTGTGGAGTCTCCTCTGGAGATATTCAAAATGAACCTGATGTGATTCCATACAATCTGCTCTAGGTGTACCTGTTTACTGGGGGGTGGATTAGATGATCTCCTGAGGCCACTTCCAGCTGCAACCATTCTGTCATTCTGTGATTCTGTGATAAATGTAGATCAAATTGTTGTCATCTGTAATTTATCAGACCTAGTGATTCAATACCCTTGGGTACTGTAAAGCAAAAAATCTTGTAGACGAGTAGGATAGTAACAGTTTTACTTAGATTAAAAAACTACACACTTTAAAGGATTAGATGCTTCTAATCTAAAATTTTGCACAGGGTAAATGTTTCTTAATTCCACTGTTCTGCGTAAAGCAGTAACAAATTCTCTATTTCAGTTTCTTGTTCCAACTTTTAAATATTACTGAGCTCTTCAGCATCTACTTACCTGCTGTTCTAAAATACCTGGAGTCAGTCTTACTGTCAAGACTGTTCATGCATTTTATATTAATGGCCACTGAACAAAACTAGAAATGACCCTGGGACTCCCAAAACTAGTGAATAATTAATTTATTTTAAATAACTAATTGAAACAAAAAGTGAGAATCAGCAGAATGGATTTGATTTTACCTACAGAAAGGAAAATGTATAAGGAAAAAGTAGAGAAAGTGCTAATACTTATGTCAGTTGGAGTAAGATAGGGACATGTAAAAAACTATGCCCATGAGACAAACTACTGGAAGAAGAACAGCTCATAAAATCATTTATTAAATTGAAAGTAAGAGCAAATGTAAGTAATTAATCATTGCAGGGCCAACAGAACTATGAACATTGCATTTAGCAAAACATCATGACTGAAAATCATATTAAAGTGTATTTTGTGCCTATAAATAAAAGACAAGTAATAACATCAATGTGTTATAGTCTGCCATGAGGTATGAACAGAAAATATAGATAAAACAGAATACATTTGAATCAGGACTGGTCTGAGCTAGTGCAGTGGATTGACTTTGGGTGGGCACCAGATGCACATAAAAATCTTGTATCACCCCCCTTCTCAGCAGGTTGTGGAGGAAGAAAATTGGAAAAATAATAACCGCCCCTATTTCTAGTCCTAAATTAAATCAGTGAAGTGTTAGGTTATCTGGCATTACTGATTCTAGTTTCTAAATTAAGTATTTAACTGAATCTCTAATATTTCTAAATGTGAACATTACTGATTAACAAGATTTTTTGGGCTGATACAAGATTTTATTTTTAAGGTTCGTATGTACTACCAGCTGACACACATTTGTTTGAGTTTCCCTTTTAAAAAGAACTTGTAGGGAAATTACCATGTTATAAAACGTTATGGCTCTCTGACAATCAACATTAGCAAATTCATTGTTTTCAAGACAAAAATATGACTAACATGTTCCCGGCTAGAATTAAGAAAATTAGATGCTATAAGACTGGATCAAAAAAAAAAAATCCAGAAAGATATTAAGCAACATAATGTTTAGGTCTTCCACACTTTTCCTCCTGATAACTTTTTAATTAGATGATCATCTTTATCAGATTTAAGATATTCACTGCGGAGGCTGCTCCTACAGTACTCAGTGAAGTAGGCACCAAGGTTTTAATGCCATCAGAGTACTTCCCAATGCAGAGAGCTGGGAATGTTGAGGAGTCTGTGAGCCAATATGTGCAAAGCTTACAAACTTAATTTGTTGCAAGCTGGCATTGGGTGCCAGGGGAGTCAGTGTGTTGTATACTCACAGGTTTGACAACACCATTCCCCTTGCACTGTCCCAGAATGGAGTGGAAATTACAGTGTGTTGTGACAATCGTGAAAATACCAGTTCTATTGAATAGCTTTTAGACTCAAATAAACTTAAAAGTTTTTCCAGAGTACCTCTTCAAAGCAGGAATAGCTGTTAAAATATGAATTATATATTATACTGTTTCAATAGTTGTATTCTTAAGTAAAGAATAACTTTCTGAGAAGAAATATGTGAAATTCATGTAGCAGGTTTAAACTATATTAAATACCACAAAACCATGGCACTGCAAAGGTTAACAAAATAAATTAAGATTGTTTAAATTCTGGTTTTCAGTGAACCATGGTTCCTCAAAATTCTCAGTTGTGAAAGTTCATCAGAATGATAAATTGTTCACTGTCATGTCAGCATGGTGTATTATGCAAGGAAACACAATGCTATTTTTTAAAGGTGTGTAACAACAGGTTATCCCAAGAAATATGCATCAAGTCAAATAATTTTAAAAATTCATGGTTCACTGAAAGTAATGGTTAAAAATATACCCATTTCCTTTTATAAAGTATAAATAACTGAATGAGTTTTATTTTAAAACATTAATTTTTTTCTTATCTCTCCCAGTAGAAATTTTCTGCACTGGATTAAGAAAGTCAGTATTTGATCTGTTTTGTATTCATATTTCACAGATTTTTTTCATTAGTTTGGTCTGCTTTCTCCTTCAGGATTTCATGCTGATTAAAGAAAGCTCTCTGTGAGTATTTTTATACCCTATTAAGTCTGGTTTTGGATGGTTTTGGAATCATCCACTCAAAAATATATTGATGCCTGTAATATGGATGGCTTAATATATCTATAACCATAAGGATATTCCATTGACCATACAATCTATAACCACAAGGATATTCCATTGACCATACAAAATAAATCCCAAGCAGTTAATAAAGGGATTTACATATAGAGACATATTTTCATGCAACAGTGAATTTCTTGTTCAACAATATAATTTCAATAAATTTCTGAATTACTTTCTATGATGTAACCTGTCTGTTTTAAAGTCTAACTAAAAAAGAAGGGGAAGATAAGAAGTTTTAGTTAATGTTGATATTAATAGTTACCCTTCAAGAATTATCTAATACACCATAACAGTATCACTAATCATTTATTTTCTTTAACAATTGTCACATACGTCTTTATATGTGAGCTCCATGTGTGTTTACCCTCCAAGAACAAAGAGCAGAGTTAGCAAAGCACTGAGTAGAAGCAAATGTATCAACCTTAGCATTATTTGCTAACACCGAAATTAGTGATAAGTGCTGTGTTAACAATTTTTCACACATATGTGGAGCATGGACTGAACATGACCCTGTCTGCCTATGAGATTTAACAGTTACCACCACTACATGTTATTACTCATTGGAAACTTGCCATCAGCCACAGACATCTGTTCCTTAAAGGGATGTAACAGTAGGGCATGTTCATCAGTTACAAGGAGAAAAAGAAGAATGAACTTGATGATATTTGCTCATAAATTTCACAGATATTTGTTCAGAGCAGAGGAGTAATAAGACTTCAAACTACTGCTTGCTACTATGCATAACAGAGATTTTCTTGAATGTGGATTCTTCTACAAATATATATTTTTCTTTCTATTCTCTTTGAATCTACTCTTTGTTCTCACAGACAAATCTTCCATCATCCTACTCAAATGGAAAGTCCAGTTAAATAGCTTGGGTTTAATTACATTTACACTATGTGGCTCTTCATAACTCATTGTTCCTTAGTGTATAGCCTTCATTATGTAATGTACTTCTACAAAAAAAGGATAAAATTAGAAAAACTAAGAGACAAAATGAGTTCTTTGTAGTGAAAGGAGAAGATAAAAAGAATCTTTTATGAATGTACTGTAGAACAAAGTAAAATATATAGGTTAATTACTTATGGGAAAGAGAACAAATTATGATTTAAACAAAGGAGCTTTAAGTAGAATTTGCTTCAGTCTTTATGAATTTAATAGTGTCCAAACACATTACAACACTATTCTTAGCACAGAAATAGGATTGTAGGCCAGAATATGGAAAGAAGGCACTGAGGAAAACCTTAGTTCAAGTCTTCAGTGTTTGATGAACTGAGGAACTAAAGGCATCTACCCTACTTTAAAAATGTTGAAGTAATCTGAACTTTTGATCATGCCTGAGTCTTTAATTCTGAAATTCACACTTAAAATTGGAAGGAGAGAAAAAAATAGAAGACAAAAATTAAAAAAAATATAGAGCAGTGTTTTCTGTCTGTGGACCAGAGCAGTATTTAAATATTAAAAATTAAATTAATTAATAATGTTAATAATAACTATACGTGGTAAAATGCACCTTGTATTGATCAATAACATGTCATATCAATCCAGTTTCTTTTCTTTTATGCTAATAGTGCAGTGAATAAGGGGAAAGAAAAGACTACAATATTTATCAAGGCCATAGTAAGATTTGGGGACTATGTAACACACTCTTGTGAGAAACTTCGTAAAGTATGCTTCACATTTTCTTGGTACAAAATTGGTGTACAATTGGATAAAAACCTACATTTAATATTTAGTATTATTGATTCACTGTCTGTTGGAAGAATTTCAAGTGAGGCACATTTTTCTATGACTGATTTATTGAATGTTTTATTTCATTATTTAGATGTTGATATTTAATAATGTGTATAGATGATGTTAGATAGGAGGGGTTATGAGTGCTTTCGGCGATCAGAATTCAGTGTGATTTGGAGAAAATGGAAAACTGACCTGAAATCATCCATAAAAAGAAAGTGTAAATGTCACAAATAAGAAGCATAAATAAAATGTGTACAAATATGAAAATAAATTTTCTAGGCAATAATGCTGCTAAAAATAATGTACAGCTGCAGTGGGAGCACAAATTAGATAAGATTTTATATATTGCTGAGGGAAAAAAAAGGCAGTTACCTTCCAAGATTCACCTAGACTTGAAAAGTATTCTGCATCTCATATGGAGGATAACATTTCTGTTTGCATTTGGTCACTGGCACTGTACAAAAATGAATTATTATTTATGTTGGGCATATCACATGTGTTCTAAATAAGCAAAGATACATATGCTCTCATGCCTGGGACTGTCTGGAAAAAAGGAGGATGTACAAATTGAGATAAAAATGGGAGTGTAATAATAACCTTCCTAAATCATTGAACAGTTTGGCCTGGAAGGGACGTTTAAGATCATCAAATTCCAACCCCTTTGCCAAGATCCAGGACATCTTCCATTAGACCAAGTTTCTAAAAGCCCCTTCCAGCCTGGCCTTGAACACTTCCAGAGATGAGACATCCAGTTTCTCTGGTCTAGCTGTTTCAGTGTCTTGCCAATCACACAGTAAAGATTTTCTTTCTAATATATCATCTCAGCTTACACAGTTTAAAGCCATTCCCTCTTGTCCTATTCTTACATGCCATTGTAAGCAGTTCCACTCCAGATTTCTTCCAGGGTTCCTTTACATACTGGAAGGCTTCAAATAGGTCACCCTGGATCCTTCACATCTCCAGGTTCAACCACCTCATCTTTCTCAACTTGATTTCACAGGAAACATGGCCTCTCCCTGCCTCTAATAAATTTGGTGACTCTCCTCTGGACTTGCTCCGAAGATTGATGTCTTTTCTGTGCTTGGGACCCCAGAGTTGGGTGCAGTACTGCGGGTGGGGTCTCACCTGAGAGGAGCAGAGAGGCAGAATCACTTCCCTCAGCCTGCAGGTCACATTTGCCTTGATGCAGCCAGGACACAATTGGCTTTCTGGGCTGCAAAAGCACATTGCCAGCTCATGTCCAGCCTCCCATCCATCCACGAGCCCCCTCAAGTCCTTCAAGGCAGGGCTGCTCTCCATCGTTCATTCCCTGGCTTGTGTTGATACCATGGGTTACCCCGACCCAGGTCTTGGGTCTTGCACTTGGCCTTGTGGCTGTAATGTAAGCTGTCCTTACAAAGGAGATGGCTTTGCAGAAAGAGATGCCAGCTTGCTAAATGAAAAAGAAAAAAAAAAAAGTATTTCTGTTTGATAGTAAGAGAAATAGTCTAATTGTAGTGTTGGTCCAGAGTGCAGTAGGCTACATGATATTGCAGAGAAATGTTCTTAGACAGGACTTTAAGGAAAGATGAATTGGATGCTCTCAAGTTTGATATAAGCAATCTCACTTTAGTGAAGAGGGATTGATCACATGGTTTTTTGGGGTGGTCCCTAGAGGTCTCTTCTAATTCTGTAATAAAATTATGTTTACTGTTTTAGTGCTTCATAACACTTTGGAGGCTAAATAATTGCACAGGAACTCTGTTGTAAGAGACTTAACTTTTATTAATGAAATTTATAACTATACCTACCTACAGAAATATTCTTTGATGTAAAAAATATAAATTGTTTCTTTATATTAATTGTTAATTCTATTTTGTTCCCCGAAATGCTTTGGGATTGGTAGCTCTAAGATCCTTTGGTATTTCTATGTGTTTTGCAAAATTGTCTTATTGTTAAAAGTCACTAGTTGATTTAAGGGAAAAGGTGAGAAAATAAACAAAATTTTAACCTACAAATTAATTCAACTGCTCATCATTTTGAAAAGTTTCAGCTTGCATCAATTATTTCCTATCTTAATTTTGAATTGTGTTTTTTAAAAAATTATCTCAATAAAATGAATTAGTATATTGTTATACAGAATCTAATTCCTGTTATTTAAGAAAATAATCCTTTATTTTAGATAATTATATTTTTTCATAGTTTTTTTTTATTATGTCCTACAAAACCAAAAATATTTGTAATCTGTTTACTTTTGCTGCATTAACTACTCACTGATGAATAGGTAAATTATTTTTAAAAGACTATCTTTAGGAGTATACATTATTTCAATTTACCAATGACCAATACTGAAAATCACTAACTATAAAAAAAAACATATTCTTTAAAATATAAGTATTTTCTTCCATTTACTGTTTTATTGTATCGTGGAGGCCAGACTACTGACAGAGGCAGGAGGAACTGTGTTACAGGTGAGGGAACAAACCCCCTGACAGCCCCGCTTTGACTGTTACTCATCACACTATCCGCGGCTTATGTTAAATGAGTGACTAAAATGTTCCCAAGGGAACTCTGAACATTGCAAGCTTCCTTGGCAACCAAAAGTGCCTACAGAGAGCCCTGCCCATCACATTTTATTGCCTTTCTCTTTTCATGTCATCTTGTTGCTCCAAAGCCCCAGTGCAGTGTTCTTCCTGCAGGGGCACTTTGCAGTTCACAGGTAATACCGGGTATTTTGCAGTTCATTGCTGTTTTCTCCCTCCCATTCCTGTCTTCTGGACTGTTTTAATTCACAGACTTCACATGAAATCTTCATATTAATGTGACAAATACTGCTAAAAATAGAAAAGAGGGATTTTGCATGTGTTGTTTGATTCTGTTATTGATGGGAAAGGCTAAGGCTAATTCCATACAAATATTTAACTCCCACTTTGTCCTTTTAATGTCTTCAAAACTGTTCAGAACTTTTGCTGTTTGACTTGATGGATGGCTTTGTGATTCAGAACTTCAAAGACATTAATTTTATTCAAAATTAATTGCAAATGAAGTTAGCTTTTGCTGCAAATATTTTGCTCAACAAAACCTACCTGGTGGTTTAAAATATCTGAGTATATAATACAGCACCCAATAATTCTTATTCTGAGTGCTAAGCTTTGGCTCAGCCCCCACCTAAGGGATTCTGAGTCCCGCATACTGTGTCTTGTTTTCTTTTTTTTCCAATCTAGGGTGCATTTCAAAACATCAACCCGTGTGGAAAAGAAGTTGGAATTATATTTTGGAGGGTTATGTTCATGCAAAAGTGTCTGAGTAATCTTCTTTAACAAAATTATATCTAAATTGCTTCATTGAGGCTTTTCCCTGAAACTTTGTGGGGCTTTTTTTGGGTTTTTTTTTTTGTTATTTTTTGGTGGGTTTTTTTTTTGGGTTTTTTTTTTTTTTTTTTTTGGTTGGTTTTTGTTTTGGTTTTTTTTTTTTTTAATTTCAGGCTTTAGTAAATCTTTAGACCTGTTTCATAAATATCTGAAAATAAAATTAATATGACACATGAAAATACTGACAGATTATCAGCTACAACACCAGGGAACATAGCACAAATTAGATCTTGATATGCTTTCCTACAAGATTGTATTTCTTCTGCTCTCTGCAGAAGAACATTCTTGTTTCTCTACCTTGTAAAAATTGCAACATTAAAATATTTGAACATGTGAAAGGTCTCTTGAGCTCAATCCCTGGTGAACAATCTACGTAGCAGATGGTAAAACACCTAGATTGTATCTGAATAAAGTATGTAGACTCCTGCCTCCAATTGAAGTCAGTGGTGAAACATCATTTGTACTCTTATGGAACAGTTCTGTTAGTAGAAATCTAACAGTAAGAGAAGTTAATTAAAGAAATTTTTCTTTATGGACAGGATTATGAATAGGATTTGGAGAAGCATATGTACACCATTTTTTCCCCCTGAAAAAACTGCACAACGAATCAAGGTTTCTTGCTGCTTTGAAAAAGCTTTCCATCAGGATGTTTGAAACAGCAAGATAAGTTAAAAGCATCTATAGTCACACCTGTATTGATATATGATTATTTGTGTGTATATATTTAACATGTGCATGTATCTTTATTTATGCATACATTATAGAAAAAATACAAATGCATCATAAAAAATTATTGTGTGTTTTATCTATTCCATTTAACATTATATCAACAGGGTTATCATGGAAGTTGCCAAAACAATATTTCATATGTTCAGTGATTGCAATTTTTTCAAAATGTTTTTAAAGAATCAGAGCTTACCTTTTTGTTTTTTATTTCTTTTGTTCTTTTTTCTTTTAATTCAGGAAACGTTGAAGACAGTAAAAATGGTGTTCAAAGAGCCTAATGAAATTTATGGGCACAGAACTACAGGAGAGGAATATATTCCAGGTTATTTGGTTTGGCTCTTTTGTCCTTTTATATCGCTATCACATAATATTATTTTCATGAAGTGCTTAAACTAAAGAGGAACTGTTTATTTATTTAGTTAGTCAGTAAGTAGTCAGTCATTTATTAATGAATCCTTGCACTGGAAAGTTTTTTCAGAATGTATGACAATTTTTCATAATTTCTTATCACTTCTGTCCTAAAAACTTAATTTTACCAAGAAATTAAATCATACTTGTGCAGATTGTTTGAAAGAAGCATGACAGAAAAGGTCCCCAAAACTTTTTAAAAATTATGTAAATCTTTTCCTGTCTATCCAGGAACTCTACTCTGAAACTTATCTCCTACATCATAGAATTGCACTTTCCTGACAAACCGGTGCATCCTGCAAGATCTTCAAAGTAAAATTGTAATCAGACAATAATCTTATATTTTGCCTTCATCTTCTGTTTCCAGCAGGTGAGTTACACATCAAGTGAAAATCACTGTTATTAATCCTGAGGATGGTTTCCCTTTTTTGAATTTGTATTTAATTTATTTATAATTGAATTTCAGGTCATTTTTGCTATTTTAGTTCTCCATGTCAAACTGTTATTTCTTGATGTTCTGTATTAATAATATCACCTAATTTTGTCATTATCAGCTTTCATTGTTACATTACATTATCTTCTTATAACTAATGAATTTATTAACCAGGCTTTATCCCAAGTCTAATCTTTAGCAACTTAATCAGTAATCTCATCTAAGACTGAAAGTTCCTTTTTCAACACTATCTCTTTCTGCTTCTTTTTTTATCAAGTTTACATGTTAAAAATGTTTAGCCAGTATCTATTACTTTATTTATATTCTCATGGGTAGCACCATTTCAGATACTGGCTGAAAAATAAAATTATGTCTACTACATTCCAATGCCTAAAAATCAGTCAGAGAAAGAAAGCTGATATGTGAATTTGAATTAATCTGAGAAGAATTCTGTTCTGTCACTGTCACTTCAATAGCAAGTATTTGTTTTACACTATTACAGGGTAACCAGCCTATATGCTGTAATGCAGTCTAATAAAAAAAGAGAAAAAAAATTAACAAAGTTATTTTGATTTTTCCTAGTGAACCTCCATTTTTGCAAAAAACAAACTGACAGAAAAAAGAAGGAAAAAACTAAAATGCCTCTCTTATATTGGTGTTTAAACAATCTCTGTTACAGTTCGTTTCTCTGTATACACATTCTACATGATGCGGAAGCGGAATCAGGCATGGTTGTTCGTTAAAATTTATTGTCTAATATTTTGAGGTTTGCAGCAAACTGGAGCAAATAGGTAACAGAAATTCGTTTTCTAGAAATGTAGTAAAATATGAGTAGATAAATAATATCATTATCCATTGCTCAGATATATTTTCTCTGGTACTGACTGCTGAATATTTTTGCTGGTGTGTGATTAGTGGTAGCTCTAGAACACTAAAAGAACACTGAAGCATCCTACCTGTTTTTTTGATCTTTACAAGCCTTACTTCTTTACTGATAATTTACCATCCTCTACAAAATATAATGGGAAAGAATGCATTTAAATTTAGCATGTAAAAATGATAAATTTTGATGCAGTTATTTTAGTTTTGAGCAGAATCTTCTGCAAAATTGATGTTGAATATGTAAGGGACTGAAAAATAAAGATTGGCTATTTATGTGAAGAAACTAACAAATAGATAGTGTTTTACAAATAGTCAGAAGTGGTTGAAAAGAGAAATGTGTGTATTAGGATGTGGTAAGGATTATTTTGATAATGAAGGAACTAATAAAAAAAAAGGCAAAACAGACCAAAAAATCCCTATAATAGTAGTCTTTCATTCCTTAAAATCTTAACGTAGTAAAAATCATATATATATATATATTTATGAGAAATCTGGTATAATAATTGTTTGTTGACATGTTGAATGCAAATATTTAGTCCCCTAAAGTACTCCCCATTTTCTTTTTAAAACAACACTGTAGAAAGAGTTACATGATGTTCATAATGCTTAATGAAAACATCAATTTGTGAGGATATTTCCATTGATTTCTCCAAGCTTTTATGTTGAAAATATTTTTCTTTTAAGATAGATAATTAATTTTTTACTCTCCAGCATATCTTTGAACATTCTAGTTTTATGTCCCTTTCTTTGATTAAGCATTGTCAAGCAAAGTCCTTTACTGTTGATCACACTGAAATAGGTATTTAATCATATGGTTATCTGACTTCTGTAAAGCAAATAGCAGTAATCTAGTGACTAGAACTTAAATACCAGACTACAGACAAGTATTAAAATAAAAATATAACTATATAAATATATAACATATACAAATAATATATATGAAATACATAAATACATACTTTTTTTAAAGTATTTTCAATAAAAAGTGTTTCTTAATTGAGATAATATATGGCTTGAACTGCACCAAAATCCAGTTTTTCACTTTGGGGAAGACAAAAAATATATATATTTGAAGCAGAATAGCTATCAGGAAATTCTGCAGCAAATAGCACTGTAGAAGTGAAGCTGGACAGAATACTTTCTGGAAGTAAGTTGTTTTCTAGTAATTTTGGGGAGACGTCAGGCTTGCCAAAAAGGGAAGAAAAAGGAGACACTAGTAATTTTCATGTTTTATTCTGATATATTCTTGTGTTGGTAATAGCAAAATCTTTACAAAAATATTTAAAAGCCAGGACCTTGGACGTGAGAAGAATTAAAGTAAAAACACAATTTCGAAATTATCACAGCATAAGTATCTTAGCAACATACCCCTGTCTTCCTCAAAAGGATTTTTAAGGAAGAGTGGCATAAGAAGCAGCTAACACTATGCATGCCTGTAAGTAGTAAAGATGTTCTTCTAAAGTGTTTTTCTGACCACTTCTGCCCATTTTCATGTGGGAGTTGCAAAGAATAGTAAGCACAGAAAACTTCCAATAGAGTATGACAATTCAGTCATATTTTGAAAAAATATATATATTTTGATTTCACTTTACCTGCACAAAAGCAGGATGAGGACTTCACTGGAGTTCATTTTATGAGTCATGCACTAAAGAATTCAGAATCTAGAGTCTTTATGAATTAGAAATTCTACTATACTAGGTACCTAGTATATTAAGACCAAAAATCTTTTTTAAAATCCTTCACTGTGGAGATAATGAAGGAAAAACCTTATGAAACTCTACTGGATGAGTCACTACTGGGAAGTAAAGTGACTTCTATTCAAAGAGACTTCCTCAGGCATTTTCTTTTCATGACATGTCAGTATTTCTCAGCTCACATATGGTGTTAAATTAAGCTTAGTTGTTTATGTCTGCCTGGTTTGACTTTTTGACTCCATTTTCCATCACATGCAGTGGTTTTGCCCCAAAATACTTAGATATTTCATAATATGTGTCTGATAGAGAAGTTTTTTAACATCTTAGTTTAAAAATCACTTTCCCCTTTGATTTGATGGGTTGTGCTGAACTTTCTAACCTCACTAAGAAAAATAAAGTGTAAAATAGGAAGATTTTAATATATTGCTTTTAGGTCAGGAGAATATGAACTTAATACTTTTATGTCTTGAAGACTCTGCCCATTGTTTAGATAAATAGGATCATTCACATATTTATTTATAATTCTAGCAATCTAGAATTTAAATTATAAAACATTTTAACTTCTAGAGTATTTGAAACAAATAATAATAACATATTTTATTATATTCAAAATAATATTTCATTTTCTCATTAAAATATGCTAAATATGCTATTCAAAATACTAACAGATGCAATAGTAATCACAAATTAAGAAAATGGTTATGAATTTCAGACAGGGAATGATAGTAAAAGCTGCATGTTTCAGAAGTTAGCTAGTTCTTCCACCAGTTCCCTCAAAACCCACAAACACAGCTTGTCAGGTCCCATGAGCTTGTACACTTTCAGGCTCATGGCCTCAAATCGGATTTTCTCTTACAGTGGGTGATTCTTCATTTTCCCAGTCCCTGACTTTGTCTTCTGTGACTTGGGTGGGGTGGCTGGAACAATTGCCAGTGAAGAGTGGAGCAAAAAAGTAACTCAATACCTGAGCCTCCTCCATGCCCTGGGTAACCAGGACTCTCATTTCTTTCCTGAGATGGCCTGCATTTCCTATAGTCTTCCTTTTATCACTGAAGTTATCCTTTTATCACCTATAGAAGCTTTTCCTGTTCCACTTGATGTCCATGGCCAGGTTTAGTTCCCCCAGGGTTTTAGCTTTCCTACCTACTTGGAAAATCTCTCTTAATAATCCTCCAGGCTATTTGTACTTGCTTCCAACATCTGTAGCTTCCTCTTTGTGCAATGTTTTTCCAGGAGCTGTGTGCTCACCCATTCAGCCCTCTTTTTTTGCTCAACTTCTCGTTGATGGGGTGCATCACTCATGAGTTCCTAGGAGGTGATTCTCGAATATTAACCAGTTTCCTGGGCCCCTGTTCCCTCCAGGACTCTATCTCATGGTACACTGCCCAACAGAAGAGCCTAAATTCTGCTCTCTTGAAATCCACAGTGAGCTTGCTGTGTGCTCTCTTCACTGCCATAAGGACCTTGAACATCACCATTTCATGGTGATCATGTCATTCTTGAGCTTCACACTCCCCACCAGTCTCTCCATGCTGGTGAGAGCCAGGTCTGGCATACCACCTCCCCTTTTTGGCTTCTCTATCACTCAGAGAAGGAAGTGTTCATCACAACATTCCAGGAACCTTCTGAAGTGTTTATATTCTTCTTTGTTGTCCCTTCAACAGATAGCAGTGTGCTTGAAGTCCCTTATGAGGACCAGGGGTTGTGAATAAGAAGCTGCTCTAAGCTGTTTATAGAGGCCCTCATCCACATGGTCTTCCTGGTCAGATGACCAGTAGCAGAGTTCCACCGTAATGTTGTTTGCCTCTGTCATCATTTTAATCCTGATTCATAACCTCTAGGTCAGCTATTTATAAATTTCAGAATGTTGAGGGTAGCCCTATGGTTCTGAAATAATTAAATAATTCCACATATTTGTTAACTTTAGTGAAAATATATTTTTTTAAACTAGGAAAAACACTTATTCATGGTTCATAAGATGCCTTTCCATAAGATATAGTACTAAGCAAGTTTGGATAGGACCAGCACACTCCCAAGACCAGCTACTCGTGGCAATATTATGTTTAGAAAATAGTAGCTGCAAATACGTATCCAAGATAGAATCTGATCCAAAATGCTAAGAGAATGTTTGCTGTCTCCTTTTTTGGTTGCTAAAAGAATTAAGTTTCTGTGCTAAAACTAATAGATTAAGTGATTATCTTGTGGTCACTTGGATTTTATATGCTCAGTATGACAGATATTCCCTCACTGGGCATTATCTCTGACAGTGTTGCAAGGAGCAGTTCTGCTTGGATAAAGAAACTACAGTTGCTTTATTAACAGGATCATCTTTTAGGATTTAGGAAGTCTTCTCAAACTAAAGAGTTGATAGGTGTATATATATACCTGTCCAGGACTCCAACAGTGATTACAGGGTGTATACTTGAAGTGTTGGAAATGTACAAAAAACTAATCTAGCAATAATAGATGAAGATTCTATTCTTTAAAACCTAGAAAAAAATAAGAGATTTTTACCACATGTATTCACTTCTGCTTTGAGCATTTGGTTCATGGGTCAGAATGCCCACTTATCCCAGCCAGTAGAAGTTATTCATTAATATGTGGAAGGTCAAGGTTGTCATGTAGAAGAATCTCAGTAAAATGGAGGAATGAATCTACAGGTTCCTCATAGATTTAACAGACATGTGAAAATCTTGCATCTGAGAACAACCCTCTGCACTAATGCAGGCTGCAGACTGGCTAAGGAAACAGCTCCTCAGAAAAGGACCTATGAGTCCTGGTAGACTAGAAACTGAAAAAGTCAGCAATGCGTGCTTAAGATAATTGCCTACTGGGCTGTGTTAACAAGAGCATAAACAACAGCTGAAGTGAAGTGCTTATTCCTTCTAGTCAGCATTCATGAGGTCAAATCTGAAGCACTGTCCAGTTTTTTTGGGTCCCAGTAGAAAACACATAAACAAACTGCAGTCCAGGGGAGTGCTATTAAATTTGTCAGGTGTCTGGATCACATGTAATGTGGGAAGAAGCTGAAGGAGCTGATTTTTTATCCTGCTAGGATAATTAAAGGAATTACAGTGGTCCAAAAAGCTGGAACCAGACACTTAAGTGCATGGCAAAAGGGCAAGGGATAATGGTAACAGGCTGCAGCAAGGGAAATCCTGATTGAAGGAAAAAGCACTTCAGAGTAATGGTGATGCAGGTTGTCCAAAGAGGCTGGACAACCTTCCTCTTAGACATTTTTAAAACTCAAATGGATATGACCATAACCAACCTCATCTTATCTTCAAATCAGCACTGCTTTGAGCATAAGGTCAAACTACATCTCCAGAGACACCTTCCAACACAAATTCAATTCTGTGATCAACATAAAAAGTGGCAGGTTCATCATCTTCCTTGCAAGCTGTTCTGCAGCTTTCAGTTAGATAGACCAATGGAAGTGTATGTGAAAAAATGTATGTGTATGTATGTATCTCTTTTAGACATTGCTCTTGAACAAAAGGTGCACCTATTTTTTTTTTTTTAGCGAAGAAAAAAAATAATTTTAATTCCCTTAGAAATAAATATAAAAATTGGATAGCAATGTATAAAAATAAAACTGTTAGTATCCTCTACTAAGAATAATAATATTTGTATGTGTTTAGATGTACCTTAGAAAGAGGGTTGGTACTTCTACAGCACTGTATAACTTGCAATAACCAGAATGGATTTAGAGATGAACTGCATGGAATAATTAGTTCTGATATTAGTCAAACACAATATAAATGTTATTTACTTATTTATTCTCTACCTCCTTAAGTTGACCTTACCAGTTTTTACATAAATTTATTTCTCATTTAACAAGCAGCAGGAAGATTTTGAACATGCTACACTGTAAAAAGAAAATCAGTATAACACATACAATAATGGAAAGCAGAGATATGTTGCAGAAAAGAATTAGGCTGATGGACTTCCACTGCTTAAGGGGAGAGGCTGTGATGGAAAGAGAGGTAGGAAAGAAACCTTCACAAAATTGTATCCAACTAAATGGAGACAGCTTTGACTAAGTGATTAAAGAAATATGTTTTACAGGCACTAAATCTCATTTGTCCTGGGGAATGTAAAGCATTTCAGAGATACAAATTCTGATTGAATAGACACCATTAGAAAAGAAACCATGTGTAATGAATAGATTCAATGGAATCAGGCAGATTGCTAGGTACCACATACTGAAAATGAGTTTTCAAACAACTGAAACCAGACAAATTCCAGCTACCAATTTAATTCTTGGTGTGTCTGTGTGACACATACCATTAGCTCCATATAGGATGTTGGTACTCAAAGCATTTAACTTATTTTAGAATATTTCAGAATATTGATTTGTATCTATGACCTGTAGAGTAGAAAAACAATAAAGTTCTGTATGCAATTGAATACTGGCATCATAGGAAAATTTTCTACAGTGTTTTATCTATGTGTTCTTTCACTTTCACATCAATATAGATCTTAAAATATCTGTGTCCCATACAATTCTCAAAAGACTTAAATGAACTCAAATGGAAAAGATCCTAACCTGAAAATAATGGCACACTAATGGTCTTTTGCAATAGACTGGTTAACCAGATTATTAGAAGAAAAAGCCCCAAACAATAGGGATACATGTAAAGTGAAGGAAATAATATATCACCTTTCTCAAAGGCTCCATAAATACTAGTTAGAACACTTTTTCTGACATTTTCCTATGTTACATTTCTAAGCATTATTGTATAGCTTCAGTATCCAAGTACTGTCACCTCTGAGCATCCCAATGTAACTCCAATCAAAGCGGGCTTGTTCCTGAATGTATATCATAATATATCTAAGCATTAAAAGGAAAATCCAAACAGATACACAACAATGTAAAATGATAATGGGCTTAAAGTGTCATTAATGACTGATGGTCAGGAGAAGAGGAAAAATTGTGTGCATTTTATTAGTTACTTGAAATAAATAGATTATCTCAAATGTCTTGAAATTGTGGCCATTTTATATTCAAAATATTATGTACCTTAAAAGAGAAAAAAATCTTTCCACAAAGTTTAACGTAGGTATTAGAGTATATTAACAGAACAGGAATGAGAAATTATAGAAAGAAACAGTCCTTCCTGCTAAAGTGCAACCTATGAATTTTTTTAATGGTACTCTCTGCTTTTTTGTGACTGTACTGATTACATGTATTAAATTGCTAAATCACCATGATTATTTGTCTATGATGTGTCCATAGTTATTTAGCTAGGCTTCAATTATTTATATTACACTGACTGAAAATTTAACAATTACACAAAAATCATCTGAAATTAAATTAAAGTTTGCTTGCTTTCACCTTCAAACATTTGCTGTCTGAATAAGTCTACCTCTATTGTGACCTTCTTTGCCAATGAAATTTTTTTTCAATCTCTTAATGGAATACTTCTTATTGTCTAAGAAATATTGCCAGGTTGACATCCTTGTTTGATGTGTAAAACTTGGAAAGATTGGTAAATAGATTTGTTACTTCAGGGGGAGATTATCACACATTTCAGATCTTGGCATTTCTGGTCTAAATGGCAGCAGCTTAAATCTTTGTCATAGCCATCTGTTAGCTGTAACACTTCAGTTGCAGCATATAAAATTTTGTTTCCAATAAATTATTTTATTTATTATATGGATTATTTATAATTGCCTATTGCCACTCCACCACTACTGCATCTTTCTGCATTTCAGTGACACCTACATTAGGATGACATAAAATATTTTTTGCCTCTGCTCTCATGGAAATCACAGGATTTCTTTTTAGACGATGTTGTAACTTACTGCCTGATGATGATTTTAAATTCCATCAAAGAGGTCTAGTCTTTATCACAGCTTGGAAGTGATGCAGGAGTTGCAGAGGTTATTGGTACTATTTGTTACAAGAACTTCTATATCTTTTGGGGAAAAAGTAAATATATTTATGTATATTTCAGTTTGGGAATTGTGACATCCCTCCTTTGGAGCTATCAATTGTGAAAGAAGTAGCACATATTCAGAAAAAGCTTTGAGATGCTGCATTGAATGGTAATGTGATATGAATTCTTCAGACTGATTATTGTCTTATGTAGGTTTCAAAATTCAGGAAGGGAGTTTTAATTCCTATCAAGATCAGCTGAATTTATGGAGCTAATCCATCATACTTTCTAACTGACAGCTTAACAAACACAGAAAAAATGTTTAAAAATTCATGAACTGTTAATAGTCTTCCCTGAATTGTAGCAATACCATATATGCTCTATGGTATATTAAATTTGCATTATTTAGTATTTTCGTTCTCTTTATTCCTTTACAAGCAATACAATAAAATACTAATTAAAACTCACATTTGCCACTGAGGAAACTCAAGATTTGTCTACAGTTTCAATGATTAATTAACTTAGGTAAGTTGTGCCTCCAGACATAATAATCATAGATATGCACTTTCAGTCATGGGTTGCATTGAAGACACTTCAAAAAGAAACAAGTAACTTTACTGTCATTGAAGCGAGAGTCCTAGAAATAATGCCTTGGTGATATTTTTATAAACCAAATAGAGGAACATTTGAGGATTTGAGGTTGAATGACCCTTCATATCTGGTTATAAACCTGACACAGTACTCAAACCAGTCTGTGTATGCATTCTGAGTTTGGGCTTGTTGCTCTGGGGAGAGGAATGTAGACTGGGACAGGGTTATGATGTTTAATTGATGTTTTTATTGATATTTTACTTCTTTTATTTCTCCTGAGAGTCTCTTTGGTACATGTCCAGGTTTATCATCATCTACTGTTCATTAGTTTCTGTATTAAGAAAATAAAGTATCGTGCACTAACTAAACAGAAATATAATGTAGCTGTGGCAAAGAGGCAAGCTAAGCAGCACATAAAGAATGGTTCTCAGCGGGGATATTAAGGGCAGAGTAGAGATTGCATTATATTTCTTCAGAAACTGGCTCTGTACTGCTCCATTTTGAGATTTATGTTTTCTCTCGGGAAGTCATAACACTTGCAGTTAAGTACACATGTGGACTATAAAATAATCTTCAAACTAGATATTGATCAATCAGTCAATTCATGTTAAAAAAAAAAAGAAGGAAACATACACAAACTGGTTTTATTTTACAATATTCACAACTTGGAAAATTTAGTTCAAAAAGTTTTGAAGTTCTTTCGTATTACACAAATAAAAAACCTGCAAAAACATTTGGTAGAATTTTTTTACAATTGAGAACCTAAGTATGTATACTTTGCTATAAAATTCATTTGACATTTTGTTTTTAAATGTCTATAGAGACTGAGAGATTCTTGTGATTGTTCATTCACTTCCTATTTCTTGGGGAGGAAGGAAAGTGGTCAGCAGGAAAGCAAAATATTGAAGAAAAATAGTGAAGCAAACCAAAACTGTGATACAAACACCTGCTCTAAATTACAGACCCTACCAACTAATACCTTTTGTTCAAGTATTAATTGAAGTTAAAGCTGATTAAAAAAAAAAAAAGTTAAGGTCTTATATGTTGATTTGAAGAGAATCATTCCTTTCTAGATCCTATATAAAGAAATAAATCTGTGGATTACTTAGACCACATTGCAAGTATTTTTTCTTCTGATACATCCAACGTGGTGTTTGCATTGCAGATTTATACCTTACACTAAACTTCATGAAGTGTCTCTCATCTCAGAAAATTTTGATTTCTATCATTTTCTATAAGTAGTGTAATGTTGAAATTTAATAAACAAACATAAAATAATGAAGTTTTATCCTTTTTATGTCTTCCTGAGAAACAGAGGATAAGATTTTAAAATATATTACTTATTTTTCTTTTTTTACCAAAAAAAATCACAAATAATTTACTAATAAGTTCAGATTTCACACATAAGTAACAAAAAATTTTAAATTTTCTTTAATAATTTGAAATAAAAAAATACACTTTAAAATATATTTTAAAGTATTTTTATAAATTTTAGTAATCCATTTTCAGCTCTTTGAATATAAGAGAAAGCCTGTTTTCAGTCCCATTGACCACTGATAATCCTTCAAGAGAAATCTACACAGGAGGCACCACAGAAATGTAGGTTTGGGTTCAGATTGTTACCTGAATCTGCAAACCTTCAGTTCCTCACTAGGAGGCCCAAGATAATTTTTTTGGTTTTAATTTTGGAAATGGGGCAGTAAAGTCTTAACTATAAGTATGGAGTGGTTCATAAACAGCAAATTTTATTAAAAAATGACACTGAGATCAGGAACATAAAACCATATTGCAAATAATAGCACCATAAATGTGATGGGAGAGTCAGCAGGTGATGGATGCAAACAGAATAAATTTGTCACATGGAAAAATGTGCCATCATCACACTTATTATGTTATGCTCTTGTTAAACTAAAATTAACATGAACATTAAAAAAAGAAAAAAATTCCTTAGCAAGTAACTCTTTAAGGTGTGGTGACCTTTTGTATAGAAAGTACTTCTGAAATACAGTTGCTTTTATGTGAATTTATATATCTAATATATGTTTTTCGAATATATTTTTCTCTCTAATACAGCTTGAGAAAGTCTGCATTTAGGAAAGAAGATATGATGAACTAGCTAATTCAGAAGATGTAAGCAAACAGGGTTTTTTACTGCTATGATAATTAATTATCAAAGAGGAAATATTTTTATATGACTAGCTTGTTTCAGAGCAGGAGCTAGCCTTAAGTATAAAATACAGTCGGATTAAATAACCGCTGTGCACAGAATATTTTCTCAGGACTCACTCCTCAAGAGCCAAAGCCACATTTTTAGAAATAAAAACCTGTATGTTTTATTTATTTTGTGCCATGGAGATATTGCTTTATTGTTTATATGTAAGTACTTAGATATTGATTTACTGGTAGTGCCATTGGTGCAACAACCACTTCTCATTACCAAGTTTAGTACCTGGGCACTAGCTTATGGTTAAGCATAATATGATGATCAGAAAGTTATGATCAGAAAGAAGGTTTGTCCATACAGACAAAACACAACCCTGGCTATTATTGCTTAATCACAGTAATAGGAATAGAAATTGGAATTTTTGTTTCTTTGTTTGTTTGCTTGCTTGCTTGCTTGTTTGTTTTAGATTTCATAGTGCTTTAGAATGGAATTTATTTTACTGTAAGAAAAATCATTTGTCCCATGTCAAGATCAAAGTCTTTTATGAGAATTAGGCTCCATTTGAATAAAAGCATAATGTATTTTGACATGAATAAAGTCTATATTTGTAATCCTGCACTCAATTAATTTGAGTAAAGCCACAAAAGATTTTACTCAGTCTTCAAATAATAGCAACACAACTATAGTGAAAGGGACTTACCAGCATCTCTAACCCATTTCCAGACAGCAGGTACTATCCAGTTATGAAAAGAAATGCCATACAACCCTCTACATTCAAAACTGACTTGATTCTACCCAAATTATAATTAATAAAACCAACCAATCATGCAAACAAAATCCCAGGTAACACTGGGAAAAAAAAAAAAAAACTACAGCCATAGAAAATTTGATCATTTTTTGTTTAGGAAATATTAATCATTAAAAAATACTAGCAATATATGACTTGCATGGACCATTAAACACTCAGACATATTTCTTCAATTAAAATACTTATTTTTAATTTGAATACAATAGCAAAGTTAGTCAAAGGATCAATGTCAGCTGCAAAATCAGATTTTTGTTGAGATTTTTTCGTGGTTTATTATTAGTGGTAATAATTACCTAGTTGAACTGAAAGTTAGGTCTAAGTAAACCATGACAGATCCTTCAACATTAATGGAAAGATAGAGGTGTTTGTGGAAGATAAAAGTATATCTATCTCAGATATATGCAGTGAATTTACAATTCTTGCACTTACACTGACAATAGGATTCATCTTAAAGGTGACAAAAAAGAATTTAGATAACTAGAGTAGGCTAATCATTAAGATCTCACCAACAAAGGAGAGAGATAAATACTTAGTTCCATATGAAGATAGGTTTAAGGTAGGTTGAATGACTTCACTTCCAGAGCTGCCTCTCTGTCTTTGCTGCCTAGAGAGAGATTCCAGATGTGTAGCTATGACTAGACACTCAGCATTAAGTTATGTGAGACAAAGGTCTCACCAGCCACTGCTTTAGGTAAACTTGTCAGAATTTTACCTCAACTGATGGTCCTGCATATACATATGTACAAGCAATACACATATTTTTCTATATTAAAATCTGTATTATTTGTGAGAAATATATTGAATTCAGATCATTGATAAGATGACAACAAGTGTTACCATACACATAACAACATTTATATTATTTTCACTTTCTGAGCTGCCTATCTCCCCAGCCTACGCCAACAAAGTCAACAAGTTAAGTCAATGACAATTCTTGTTGCCTATCTTCTTCCTGGCAGGAGTGGTGTTTAATCCATTGACTTGCTGACAACTTTTAGACAAAAATGTAGAACTTTATTTCTAATAATAAGATTTTTACTCCTCTTCAAAAATTCTGTCAAAGTCCCTATTTAAAACTTTTTTCAAAGGTGGGCTTTAGACACCTTTTGAAACAAACCCTAAACAGGGCAAATCTAATCTTTTTTCCTTTACTTTTGTGTCAAGAAAAAGAAGAAAGGAATTTTCCAAAAGAATGATTTTGTTTTCCTTCTTCATTATCTTTAATGCAGAAGAATTGCTGAGTGACTGAATAGGAATGAGGATCAGATCTGGGCAAAAGACCATCCTCAGGAGATATTTCAGAGAAGTTCCAATTCAGTTGCAGTAAGAAAGATGAGAGGTTTATTAGCATGCAGTTGTATTAGAATGTATTCAGACATGAATCAGAGCTGTGTTCAGCAAAATATAAATAATGTAAAAAATTATCCACATCTTTTACTTAAAAATTACCCATTTTTTATCCTGTGGATCTCATGTAGGGCTCAGAACAAAGAGAAGACACTGAGAGACAGAGGTGACGGATAGAGACCCTTAATCAGACTAAAATTTTCACTAAACAAGGATACAACTGCTTTGCAATTTATTTAGTTACAATCAATTCACAGTTGGTATCAAAGCAGTTCACTAGAAAGAATTTATTAAAGAACAAAACTAGTGGATTTACTGATGTAAATCAAAGTAAAAAGGTCAACATAGAACAAGTTCAGTCCCTCTCGTGGATACCATGTCATGATTTCATTATTGGACTTAAGTGCTCAATCTCTCTCTCAGGGAAATTGCTTTAACTGACTTTGTATTAGCTAAAATGATATGAAAACATATTTCTTTGGTGCTTTTGCTTGTAATTTTTTGCTTATATTTTCAAAACTTCCTAGATGCTACTGCTGAGAGCTGTCAGAATGCAAAAGAAAAGCAATGAAAAGGTTTGCAAAGTTACTGGTAAAGATGCTCACTGTGCTAATATTATCCAGTCCCCAGTGATCCTATCCTTGATCAGAAATTGTATCAAGAGTCACTTTGTAAGAAAATCTCATGAAATAAATTTTTTTCATTGAGATTCTCACTGTATTACCCGATTGGGAAAGTAGCAGCAGTAGGTAGGAGTTTATAGCAGGAGTTAAAGAGCAATAGCTAATTTAAAAGCTGCTGCTTTGATCCATGAAAAATGGATCCATTATTACACTGAGAAGTACCCTTACTTTTTCTTGTATGCTTATGTGTCCAGAAGAAGAGTAACATGCTCATACACCTATAATAGTTGCCTACACTACCTCAAATTGTGGGTCTTAAAACTGAAGATCAAATCTGTTGCAGATGAACTAAACCTCAAAATGTTATAATTTCTCTACAGATGGATATTAGTCAGATTTTAATAGACAGTGGAAATAACATATAAAAGTTTAAAGGCCTATCTAATAAGAAAATGGGCAATGCTAGACCTCAGTAATTCTCTTGTAAAAGTCAACATTAGCATTCATGAATCTCTCTGTGAAGCCCTACCACCTCTTTAGAATGGTTTCATTGCTTGAAGGTCCCTCTGAAATAATCTGAACAATTAGAAATTCAAACTGAGTTGAGCAATATGTCCAAGACAAGATTTTTTGTAAGGCAAGAATATGCTGCCTGAGAAGATGGAACCATGTATGTGAAATGCTATTTGTGCTGACTGTGTTAGCCACAGTATAACAAAGAAATGGAAACATAGGGCAATGTGGGCAACAGAGTACTCAGTCTTGAGCTAAAAAATCAATAATTCTTTTAGGGAAACTAATCCTAGCTTATAACTCCTGACATGATTTTATTTTTCACATATTGAATATTTTAATAAAACAGTTTAAAAAGAATATTTTAGTATTTCCCATCCTTTCAAACCCATCTCCTTAGTTTTATCCTGGACTCATATTCAGAACAAACACAAGCACACAAAGCATCAGTTTTTAATAAGAATAAACAGAATAATAGATAAGCAGTCACAAAAAACTGTGGTGTTAGTCTGTCTCAGGATATGTTGACATAAATCATTAGCACTTTGTTTTTAAGTTTGGCTTATTTGTTTATTTCTTTAATATTTTAGATTCCTAAAATCTACATATAACCTTCAAATAACTACAAAAATAAAGACTGGTTTTACTTTGTTTTTCATCCTTGGTGATTATCAGCCTTCTTATTTTCTCATAACACTCTGTCCCATCTTCCTCTTGAGAATAATGCCCCTTTTTTTAACAGTTGGTTTTGTCCTAAGGGGACAAGCACTTCTGCAGATAGCAGTGGACACTGACATTTTACATCTGCTCACTCCAAGGGAACTGACTTCTCTTTTGTTTCCTTCTTATGCATTCCATCTTCAACCTAATAAAAAGTTTGGAAAGGATTGTTGCAACTACCTGTTCTAAGCTTCTCCTTCTTTTAGTAGCTGGGGATCCAAGACTCCAAGGATCAACTTGAATAAGATGCAGCATTGATTCACACAGGAAGAACTGTGAGAAAGTCTGCAGAGATATAAGAAAGGTCAGATTACAGAGTTGGGATTGTTAAAATGGCATTATTTGGTTCAGATGGATTCAGGAGAGAAAAGAACGTGCATAGAAGGTTATAAAATGTTAAAGAAAGGAAGGGTAGTTGAGCTAGTGCAGAAACAATGACTGGGGTCAAGTTATTGGTGTTAACAGATAGTGGACGATGCCAGATGAGCAATATTGAAGTCTTGGTCTGGTGTTTGCAAAGGCTGATGCTTCACCACTTAAAAGATGCCAGTCAGGGCAGCAAAGACCACTTGGATACCTGAGCAGGGTGAAAAAACCATTAATCCTAAATCCAACAGCTTCCTAAAGGGTGGAGTAATTCTCGGAAGAGGAATGAACACTTATGTTTTTATGATCTTTATGTGCTTTTTATCCCAAGATTTCAAAAGTGTTAAGTTATCCTACTATAAATACTGTGCCACTGAAATAGAGCTAAAATGTTCTAAAAAATATAGGAACTTACTAGAAATCAAGCAAACAGAAGAATCTCCAATTATTATGCTTAGGAGGTTGCTGGTTCTTTCCTAGTTTATCTTAGGGCATTTTTTTTGGGTTCATTTGCTTTGCTGATCCACCACAGTCTTTCATTTAACTAGGCAGTCTTCCTCCTGTAATTACTACCTTTTTCTGTCACATATTTTTCTATATTAATTGCTAGGCATACAGATAGCTTTACAGGGTTTCAGAAGGGGTCTAAAAACCCCAAATATTCCTTTACAGGATGAGGCTAGACCTGGAGGCATATATAGAAACTATTAGAGGTTCAACTTTCAAAACCTGAAAGTCTTCAGCTGTTCCTATGGTAACCAATTAGATCACTGGATTGAGAGGTACAGCTTGTTCTGAAAAGGGAAAGTTTTAAAACCAGGGATTTCATACCAGTTTAAATACTGAAATTGACTACTATCACAAACAGCAGGCAGGTACTCTGTGTTGCTTTCCTCTGCTTCTCCTGTTGAATTAGTTTTTTCTCTCTTTAGAGTTGTGGCTTTGTGTGATTTGATCATGCTTTTGTACTGGATTGGTCAGCCTTTGATATGCATATATAAAAATCCACAGATCAATTATATGAATTTCCTTAGGTAAGTCTTTCAACAATTCTAAATCTGAAGGAAATAGTTTTAATAACACCTTTGCATATAAATATGTACTAAATTTATTCTTATAATTCAGCTATACTATTGCAGTTTTTTTCTCCTCCATTGATTAATGAACTACTGCAAAATATTTCTCCACTTCAAACTTATCCAAATCCATAAACAATGTTAAGAGGGTTATTTTTGCAAAAAAAATCTATTTAGAACTGTAAAAGTATCTTTTAATACATAATTTATTATGAAAAAACCAATTAATAATTAAAATATAAGATTATATTTTAGAAAGATCAGAAGATTAATTTGTATTTTAAATACAGAAGTCTCTCTGTGTGTCTGCAATCAAATAGTCAGGCTTGTTCACCACATGTGTATGTGAGAGAGACAACATTCTCACCCGTATGGTACAATCTTAAATGGTCCATATTTATCAAGTAAACAGAACTGTTAAATCACACAGTACAACAGCAAAGCAAAGAATAACTCAGTTATATTGAACAGCATTTTTTTACTTCTTGCGTATGACCTTACATTTCTCTGTTCTGGTAATATACTTGAGGATGAGTATTCTCTCTGTGAAAGACTACATAATTTGCTCCCTTAACTTTCTTTTGTGCTGAGTGGCCCCACAAGATGTTCCTATGGCTAGTAATTTTAGGTGAAATCCAAAAATGGTTTTGGAAAAACACACAGAGTTGCTGTGGATGCTTCTCCTGAGATATCTGATGAACTCAGGTGGTTAGCAGGCACATGCAGTAAGCCTCTTTAGGGAAAATCAGTTGTCAGAGATGCAATGCATCTATGCTAGGGTGATGTACAGTTTAGTTAAGAATTAAGAAGACATTAAGAGTGAACAAAATTAGATTTTAAGAATATAGTCCATGTGCTCACTATCACTTCATTGGTCTTATTCCTTTCTTTGCACCATGGTTTTGATAAAGTGAAATGAGCAGAGCTACATAGGAGTGAAACTGGGTTTCACCATGAATTCTGGGAAACAGAATCACTTGCCCAGAGCCGTTGTGTTTTTCTGATTTCTTAAAAGGCAGGGCAGAAAAAAAAACGAGTCTGTACTACATGGGAAAACGTCCTGCTGTTTCTAAGTAGTGACCTTGTAGAGAGCTTCAGGACTTCTGTAAGAAATTCTGTTTAATGATTTTATACATTTTTTAAAATTCTTAATTGGGGTTTTTAAAATCCCTAAACGTTGTACATACGCTAACTCAATTTAGGAAAAAAACCCAAAAATCACAAATTAGAAAGCAGACTTTTTCCATCTATGACCAATTTGACAACTGATAAAAGCATATGCATATGAACATAGAAAAAGGAAACATTAATGAATATGCAGATTTCCTATTGGTACATTTTTCTATTCCTTACATAGCAGAAAAGGAAAGGGGAATGCAGTCTCCTTCTATTGTGGAATCTCTTTAGTGCAAAAGATAATCTACTGGGTACTGGAGTTCTCATAATATAAGCAACCCTTTTGTGACTTTCTTTTGCTGCAGGTTTGTAATGGTCCAAGGCATTTTAATAATTAGTCTACAGGGAGCCTTAATAGACTAGGGCAACTCTTAATTAATTTAATCCCCAGTACATGAGTTGACCAGGAGACATCAAACCACATTTTAGCTTGGAGGATATGTGAACTCAGAGGAAATCTCATTTTTTAGCTACTGTGGTGCTGCATTTTTTCCTTCTAGTATAGCGTGGTTGTAGCTAAACACTTTGTGCCTTCTGTCCTGTATTAACCAGAAGCTTTTATTTTCAGTAGAATTAATAATAAATGAAGATGGCAATTTCATCATATTTTTAAGGTGCAAAAATTATCATAGGATGATGTTCATATTTGGTTAGAACAGTAAGTGATTTTACTTAATTTTTGATATTTCTCCATTGTGTATTTCTGATGCTTAAAAACTATGGACCTGTTTAAAATACATGAAAATATACTGATCATCTCTTTAGCTACAATAGGTTTTAATTAGAAATACTCTGTACTCCTATGATTTGGTACTGAGGACAGTATTCTAGTATATGATTATGCTCCAACTATGCTTTATAAGTATTCAGTTTGTACTTGATATTCTATTCTTGCTTCTTATCAAGATTTGTGGTAAGTTTTAATAGCAGAAGAAAAAAAAATCTTCCTGAGGCAGCCTTTCTCCTTTCATTTCTATGTTACTATTCACATATGCAGTAACACTTTTAATGAAGTGAATATTGCTTTAGGAATATAATCCTGAGGTACCTAAAGCTGTGTAAAACTAATGATTATTACTGAATTGCATGTAGTGACACTGTGGGCAGCCTAGCAGTGATGAAAGAGAAAATGTCAATATAATCACATAGCACCCATGTGAAAGACAAAGCTATTCTATGAGGTACGTTTGCTTCTGAATAAACAGTGCTAGCAACAGAATCTATTAAACACACCTATTTTTATTCTTTCAAGTGAGTTGTTTTGGTATTGATATTTTTAGCATTTGCAGATGATTTTCAACTAAATGTATGAAAGACACATTTAAATTAAATTATTTAGGAGAAAAATCACTGGGTAAAGAATTTTAATCTAAGCTGTGACACTAAGATAGTGTTTAGCTCTTCAGGGATGCAATTTGTCTGTCCCAGTTGCTGAATGCTTTGGGGAACACACTTTCTTTAATATGCATTCCATTAGAATCTTAATCAACATCTCTAATGTTACAAATAACTTCACAAATAGTTGTAATCAGGTTAACCAAACCTTCAGCTGGACACTTACAGATCTCACTGTCAAGGAAAAGATACTAATTTAACAGCTGCACAGGATCTGTATCAGTGAGAGAACTGACAACATAAGTGCTTTTGTGATATATAAAATTATAAAGCATTAGGATATTTCCTGAAAATGGATTTTTTTAGCATTATGGAAAGAATTAGCTATATCTATGTGTATTGCACAGTGAAGCATTATAAGAACTCAAAATTTGTATCATTAGTAAAAATGCACACACATTTGTTCCTGCTATTGATGTCCAATTTAATTCACCTCATTAAAACACTTCCCTTCTATTTCAATAATGTTGCATGTATACAAAAGCACTGCATTTTACAGTGAATTCAATTTCTTATATTATTAATCCCCTCATACAAAGGAAAATTCAATCTCTTAAAAAATCTTGATGTAGTCAGTTTCATTTCCATAACTATAAATCTTTTACAACAAATGAGTTTTAATTAGTTGCTGTCCTTGGCCATGTACAAGAGGAAGGAATCATCTTTCAATTAATCTATTGTTAGGTTATAATGAATTTAAAAGTTCCATATGCTTAGAATACTGTCTTTCCAACTTAATAGACATTGACTCATAAATTTCTAATATTTTTCAAGTGTTTCCCTTTGTTGCTGTTTTAGGAGACAGACCAGTTTTTTTAACTTGATGGGTGGATGGGATAACACTAAAAAATAATTCCAAAATTTTCCCTAGATATACTCAGCTATAAACTGAATCGAAATCTTCAAACAAATATGCCCAAACTTAGATTGCTTGAAACTTTTCAATTTTCCAATTCCCTTTTATTTGGAGTATAAAATTAATGGGTGTTGGGTTGACATATGGTCCAACTGAATTCAGGAGTTAAGGAACAGGCTTGATTAATCCCCGTCTTTACTTCATTTTACATTTTACCATTCTAAGTTCGTCTGCAGTTTCATGGAGTAATGTGGGTTGTAAGATACCTCAGGAAGTCATCCAGTCCAGCCTTAGGCCCAAAAGAAGGCCAGACCAGGTCTCTCAGGTCATTGTGCAGTCACTCTTGCAAACCTCCATGCATGGAGGCATGGAGACTCCACAACCTCCCTGGCTATCTGTCTCACTCCCCATCCCTGGCAGTGTTCCGAGCCAGGCTGGATGGGCTTTGGGCACCCTGGTCTAGTGCAAGGTGTCCCTGACCATTGCCAAAGGGTTGGAAGGAGATGATCTTTAAGATCCATTTTGACCCAGGCTATTCTATGATACTGATCAGGAAATTCCTCCTTTCTCCCCAGTATTTATCTGAGATTTTATGTTTGGTTTTGTTGAGAGTACCAAGAAGGAAAGGGACAGGAAAGATATTACATGTAATTTATTCTTACAACACTGAAGGGAAAATAAAGGTTTTACAGTGGCATTTCAAGAAAGAGGTGTTTCAAATTACCTGGAAAAGAACAATTTAAAATTATCTAAAATTCTGTTTATCTAATCTTTCCTTTCACAGGTGGGGTCACTTTTTTTAGTGGAGGAACCAAAGACTATGTTTGATTTTTAATATAATAATATTGACCTAATTAAGCAATGATACAGCAGGAGTTATAATATTTGAGTAGGTGATTGTTGGGTTATTTTCTTCATGGAATTTCCAACAAGCTAGCTCAATTAGATAAGCTGTCTATGAGCTAGAAAATGTAACATAATGTGCTACAACTACAGTTTTTGTCAGGGTGGCAAGTGAGATACTGCATAATTAGAAAAGCAGCACAATTGTCACTCTTTCCTTAAAGGCAACAAGCTTTGTCTGCATGGTGCCAATGGGCCCCATGCAAATACTTGGTTCACAGCCACATCATTACCACAAAAATGTGTCTACATTACCGCAAAACGTGTCTGAGATGTGAAATAAGACAAGTAATGCTACAGGTTTTCTTCTTATGTGAAGAAGTGAAAAAGGATTAGTTATGTAACTTCTATTAAAAATTATTCAAAAGCTGAGACTAACTTACCCTAGATTGGCATCTCTGCATTATTCATCTTGCCACCTCTTGTGTGATCCTCCACACATTAAGCACAAAGGAACCTAGTAGAGCTGTGAATTTTATATATAAAGATCCCTAAATGTCTGAAGTACCTCTCCTCTGCTTGGACAGCATAAGTCACTTAAGAAACCAGGGCTCTCACCTATTCCCAGTTAGTACTGGAATGCAGTGCTTATTTTCAAGAGATTTCAAGTTGGCAGTGCAACCTTGTCACAATGAGGATAAGGCCATATGGGGCTCTATTAAAAAGAGTGCAGACAGATCTTCAAGAGACATGGTTATTCTTCTCTATTGTGCATCTTGAGAGGCCATGCCTGGGGCACTGTGTTTGTTTTTTGGCTCTTCAGTTGAAAAAAAAAAAAAAAATCACATCCTGGAGACAGTCCTTCAGAAGGTAAGCAAGATTGTGAAAGGGACTGGGCTACATAAAGAGTAAGAAGGTGCTAAGGTAGCTGGCTTAAGTAAAGGGGATCTTCTTGGTCTCTTTGGTTACCTAGTGGGAGATTACAGGGATGACAGAATAAGCTCCTTGTCAGAAGTACACAAAAATTGATTTTTTGAGTAATAGACAATAATTGAAAAAAAAGAAAATTCTAAGTAGGTATTAGGTGGAAAAGATTGCAGTGAAGGGAAAAAATACTGAATCGGGTTGTCCAGAGACATTAAGGAATATTTATCCCTGGAGATGATCAGAACTCAACTGGCCAACGCCCAGAACAAGCTGTTCTGACTTTTCAATTGGCTCTACCTTGAGGCAAGACCACCTTACAGGATCCTTCTCCAACATTTTTCTTTTCTTGTGAATGGTTATTATAACTCCAAGATTAAATTATTCTATTTTTAGCTGTGGTTTTAGCCATTACTGACCCTTCCTTATCCAGCTTAATAGGTTAGCAGTAAGGCTGCTCCAAAAGTTAAAAGGTTCCCACAAGATTTATAAATCTACTGGTTTCACGCAAACTTATTTGATCTGTTGAGTCAGCAAATAGTTAGCAAAAACTTTGAGAATGCAAAAGCCTTTTTCATGGGAACTTTAGATTAGATAGGTATGGACTAGCTGATGGAAAGAAATAGACCAAGGAGGGAACTCTAGAAATAAGGTAGAAATAAAGCTAGGAATGGTTTGAATTGGTATACAGGAAACAGGCAAGGAGCTAAGCTCATTTAAGTAAGGGATGGTCTAAAAAGCGTGGAGAGAGCACTGGGAAGACTTCCTCCACCACTTAGGTGAAGGCACTGCAGGATGGGCTGTCAGAATTGAAGGAAATCACAGACAAAACTTGAGGAAAGTCTCATAAAGCGTAGCAGCAAGAAACCAGGTTGTGTACTGAGTGACACTGAACTGTGAATAAAACATCAAGGCATCATACCCATTATCACCCTGCCACAGGCAGTTTTATCTACAAGGGACTAAAAAATAGCACAACTGTGTTTTGAGAACTATGCTAACAAGAACAAATAGCAACTACATGGAGATATTCTGTGTTAAATCACCTGAGCAGTTAGTCTAAAGTTAAAAAATTGTTCTGGTCACAGAGTAACATGACCTAAAGAGCTAGTAACACAGAATAAATCAATCAAAATCCCATTTATATAGAATTGTATTCATGTTGCATCTTTCTGTTGGTTAAATGCTGTGAGAAGGGAAAGATGATGCAGAAGAATCTTATAATACAACTTAAAAAGGTGGTAGATGGCATCCAAGGTATATAAATCAATAGTAATGAAATAAGTATCAAGTAATGTACTAAATTAAAAATAGAACCATATAATGATTGCGGTTTGATCATCCTGTCCAAACCCCTGATATAGACAGGGATTTTTCTACTAGACCAGGTTGCTCAAAGTGCCATCCTACCTGGCCTTGAACACTCCAAATGATGTCCACTACTTCCCTGTGCTCCCTGTTTCAGTATCTCACCACCCTCATGGCAACAAATTGCTCCCTAATGTCTAATCTAAATTAATCTCTTTGAGTTTAAAGCTATTCCCCCCATCCTATCTCTATATGATCTTGTAAAAAGTCCCTCTCCAGCTTCCTTGGATGCCCCCTTTAGGTACTGCAAAGCTGCTATTAGATCTCCCTGACCCCTCTTCTGCTGGCTGAACAGCCTCAACTCTCTCAGCCTGTCTGCATAGAAGAGGGGCACAAGTCCTCTGATCATCTTCTCTTAGTAGTGTCATTAAAATAACAAGTCTGGATACATTAATTAATTGGGGAGAAATAAAAAAAGAACAAGGATTACCTAGTGGGAGGTTACCTAGTGGAGTACGAGTCTCAGCTTTAGTGTAAGGGTAGAAAACCTTATATTTCTCATGTTATGTATGGACCACCCTCCAAACATTTTGATTAGCCAAATCTTCAGAATTAATGATTTAGATGCTTTGAGGCAATGGTAAATAAAAATGCATTCTTTTGTCTCATAATTCATAGCATAGATAGGAAAATAAGGAAAGAAATAATTTATTCAGCTGTAACTGGCATTAATGCTATTATGAATATATTTCAACCCAAACAAGAAAAAACTACAAATAAGTCAGAGCAGTCCATAAATCCACACACAAAATTCCTTTTTTCACTATGCTTAGCAAATCACCTGTTAGAAAGTAGCAGTTCTCATTATTATTCCAAGAGTTTTTGGGAATTAAACTATATTAAGTTTGGCAATGCTGATTTATTAAATAAGAAATCTATTTACTGCATTAAAATAGAGACACAGGAACAAAGGACTGCATTATGTGGAAAGAAGAGCAAATGAAAAAAATAGAAGAAAATTAAATTTCTCTGACAGATGCATGGAGAAAATACATGCTATCTACTGATATCAGTATTTGAGGTGAAAAAGCATTTAATAGATTGACTTAAACATATAAAGACCAGATTTTTTTAAAAGTCAGTATTTTTTTATTAAACATATTTTTGCTTTAACTTTGCTTTAAAATTGTTAAATCATTCTGATTTTAAGCATATATTTCAGGTTGAATCAATAATGATTAAATACATTTGTATTGGCAAGAATATAGTAACAATTAAGTTATTATCAGATTTTCACAGTATGAAATAAAAAGAGAATGTCCTTATTTGGTTTTGCCCATTTCTGTGCTTTGCAGTGCACATATTAGACTAAACACCATCAATAATCACCTGCCATACTCTATTCATGTCTTTAATATAATTTTTGGTCTGTAATTAAAGGTTAATGTACTTGTATAGTTAGTAGTGGAATTGTGGAATGGAAGAATTTTATTCTTGTAGTATATTTGTCTTTACTCTGGAGGTAAAATTCTAGATATATTTACATAAATGAAAATATTAGTTGGCAAATTTTGAAACATTTCAGCAAAATTCTTCAGCTAGTATTCTAGTTAGTTAGCAATTCACCAATATTCACCTTGATCTAATTGTGAAGTATATCTATGCATTTTACTATTAGTAATAAGATTTAGATTGCTTTTATTTCTATGAGAACTGTAGAAACAATAAAGTGAAAAGAAAATGAATGTAGACTTTTTCCTCTCTCTTACCCAGTCAATGAAGTGATTTAATTAAAATGTCTTTAGTCAAAATCCTCTTCTCAGCCAACTGAGAGCTGAACAGCTTCACTCCTCTTACAGAGTTAGGTCAGTTAAACTGATAGTGATAGTGACCAGCTGGATGGAAAGGAGTTTATTTCTCAGATTCAAAGAAATAAGAAATATTAACTGAGATAACGAATTAATCTAGTTTGTTCACTTTTGCTAATGAATGTGGTCTGTACAGCTTGGATCAAGACTAAGCTATTATGGATGAGCTGGATTGTGGAATAATGGCCATATTAAAACAATATTGAGGCAATAAAACAGAATTGCCATAACACTGTTAAATCTATGCTTTAGAGCATATAGGGAAAGTAAAGCAACTAGGAATTCAAAAGTCTGGTCTGTTATAGAGGATTCTATACTTCTGCAGTCCTAGTGGTAATCTCCCAGTTCATAGACCTCAGCTCTCTGATCCACTCTGAGCCATTAACATAAAGGTATCAGATTAATTTTACTTTTCTTCAGGAGGATTATTCAGTGGGAAATTATATTTCTGTGGCTCCTTCGTATCTTTTCTACACCTAATAGCTTTTCTTCAGATTATAGTATTAATCATTTCCATAAAATCATAAAGTCTATTATAACCTAAGTTATCTGAATTACTGAAGAAAAGCAGACTGGGTTTAATTTATATTCCTAAAGAAAAGAAAAACCTTCTCTTTCTGGAACAAAGTTTATGTTCTTTATAGAATTTAAGGAACTGTAAATAAATACATTCAAATAATTTCTAGTGTTAAAAGAAGTACTATAAAGATGCTTATTTTAAATTATTTTATTTACGAAATGCATTTTAATTTTTTTCAGCATTTTATAAGTCATGACTGTTAGTATTTCAATGTTTGGGGATTTCTCCCTCTAATTCAGCCATAAACCCTGTGTATCTGTTAACAAAGCTATGTGGAATGGATTTGAATACAGGGGCACTGACATATTTAGTAATGTACTAAGTATATCAGTACAAGTGAATACTGCCCTGAGCCTATCTCCATCTGACAAAGCACCACCCTGACAACAGCCATGGCTCAGCAGAATGCATGTTTGCTCTTGGGTCATCACACTGTGCAGGCAGAATATTAAATTAGCATTGGTCCTTCTTAGTCCACAAGCAGATTTATGTCAGCTTCATAATTTTTCATAAGTAGATTACATTAATATTCTAGACTCTAAACGTGTAAGGAGTGAACAAGTATCCCATTCTGGATGCATTCAAATATGTATTCAAGATAGATTCAGGATGTTTTTACATTTGGAAAAACAAAATTTGTCATATGGTCAAGGTAAAGAGCTAGGACTGATTACCATTTCAGTCATGCCAGATACATCTTGAGAAGAATTAGTACCTCTCTTTTCATAAGACATAACACCAGAAAATTCTGTAGTTCATGTTCAAAGTAACCAGAACCCCCTTAATGTCAAAACCACAGAATATTAAACCTGCAAATTAACTCTTAGGAACCTAAGTATACGTCATAGAGTCTAGTTCTGCACTAAGACCAAACCAAAAGTCAAGTCCCAAGGGAGTGAAAGACATGAGGTTCACAATCAAATTTAAATCACAAGCAACAAGATACCAATGAGGAGAGGAGCACTCACAAATGAGAATGATCATGCTATCAAACTATTCTTTCATCTCTGTGATTCAAGCTGGTTTGTTTGTAATACCACCCAATTTATTCTTTCATTCTTTCTTGTTTTGTCCTTTTCTGAAAATTAAAATTAAAAACTTTTTATCTCAAGAAGAAGATTCATTTATGGTTCTATTTGTCAGGGGGGGAACTAGAGAAGAGGAACAGGTAGAAAGAATAAAGTTTTATGGGAATGTAAGTGCCATCTTGTGAGTTTCTGTGAACACAGAGCAGGCAAACTTGTTATATTTTCATTACTTTGTAAGACAGTCAAGAATAAGTCCTAGAAGAAAGAAAAAATCAGAGTAGGTCAAAGTTTCTTAGTTAATCTTTTCATTTTCAGATGTACTGAGCCTTAAGTTATCTTCTAAGATCAACACAAACCTTAGTTGACTTAGTTATTGTGAATGATCCAAAGGTACATATACAAGCTTTAGTTTTATTTTGTTCTTTAATTCAAGTTGTCAAAACATGTAAAGTGGTAGTGGGATGCCAGGAGCAGATACAAGACCACAGGCCTTTTTTTTTACTTCATAACCTCTCATCTTCAGGTGACATCATAAATCCTTGTCACTGTCAGAAGGCTGCAGTGAGCAGTAACATTATTTCCCCAGCTACTGTAAAATACCAGCTGGTATCTTGCATAAACTACTCAGTAAATCATGGGAAAACTGCAATGTAATTTTACAATAGGGCTGTAAATAACCTGTGCCTTGATCATAAATCTGTATCACCAGCAACAGCCCCAGTCAACAACAGCAACTTTGAAACTGAAAGGATCTTTCTCTTTGCCTGTAAAACTGTTCTTGTTATTCTGGTTTTGCCTAGAGTCTAGCAACTATATACTCACCTGCTCTGTGAAAATGAGCTTTGAATAAATATTTGAGATGTGTAATTTAAATACATGGCAGCTTTTGTACTCAAGACTCACTATATTTTCTGATTCAAAAATGAATGTATGTAGGGGCATCTTCCTATACTGTTTTTTTATTATTGCTTAAGTGGATTCCAACAGTACAAAACCAACCATCCATTGAGCTTTGATACAAAAGCAAAAGCAAAATATATAGATTTCTCAGGTCTCGGTCACAATTTGTTTCTGAAGTTACTCAGAGTGTCAGAGGAATAAAAAGAGACAAAAAACTAAATGGATGGCCACAGATAGAGCATGTGAGTTTTTTCTATGCATTGTATTATGGCTCACTAGGGCACTAGCAGTCATATTGCCTATCTTTATAATCCTGCCCAGATTGCCAGTACTGGAAAATAATTACCTCTACACAAGATATGGTAACCAGGGGATATGACTTGCTCATATTTAGTATTCTGTTGTGTTTATTAAAATCCATATATAAAAAAAACCTTACACATTTTTAAGCAGGAGGAGTTTCAACTGTCTTGTTCAAAATTTAATGTGTTTTTCAATGTGCTCCTCAGAAAGCTGTTAAGGGAGTTATTAGAGCAATACCTGCCACTTTCTTACTGTCATTCTATTCAGTATCCCTTAAATACTATAAAAAGTATCTGCTAAAAATTCAGAACTGTGATAAAATTGGCATGTCACCTTCTTCTTTGCCCCTTTCCACCACTGTATATTTTATTCACAGTTGCTTCATCACTAGTCATCACAGAAAGAGTTAAATTTTAAAAAAATACAGAGATTTAAATTATTTCATGTTTCAATTTGCACATGAGATACCGACTTTAAAGATTCATGCATGCTTTTACTGAGTGGTTATATATTTTTTCCATTTTTTTACTTTCAGATTTAGCAAAGCCCTGCCAGAAGACATTTAATGCTGTCATCGATATTCACTCTACTGTCAGGGATATTAAACTGAGAAGAAAGACCTGGCACACTGACTTCCTCTTGAAGCTTTGATAGTATGTTGGCTACAGCTTAGCAGTGTGAAGAATAGTGTTGCACTGCAAGCAAAACCAGGGAATTTTCTTCTTGTCAATTTAGAAAAGTTGTGAGGAAAGTCAGCTTTAGACCACATAGGCTTTGCAGATTAGAAGGATTAGAGGTTTTGTTTCATTTGCTAAGTAAAAAATTACCTCATTTCTTTTGTCAACATTGACTATATTGTTACAGGGCACTGGACTTTAAGAGGCTATTTTAGTTCCCAGAATCCCAAGAGCTCTTGTCCAATTTCATCCCTTTGCCTACTCAGTAGTATTAATGAGAAAATGTGCAAAATATCTAATTTTAACATATTCAGTAGACAGCAATGAACCTGGAAGAAAGGAACTGATTTATAAGGAGTGTATATATGTGTAAGACTTCTAAGTATTAGAAACTGGAAAGATAGAGATTGAGACAGGTGATTTCATCTATTTATCCCTGGGAAGTCCCCACATGGAGTGCCGTGTCCAGTTCTGCAAGGGAGACTTGGATGCAAAGCAGTGAATCCAGTGTAGAACCAGAAAGGTGATTAAGGGATAGAAGAATGTGTCACATAAGGAGAGGCTGAGAGAGCTGGGATTCCAGCCTAGAGGAGACTCAAGAAGGGGTCTTATGAATGTGTATAAATACCTGATGAGACAGGTCAAAGAAGACAGAAGCAGACTCTTCTTAGTGATGCCCAGTGAAGGAATGAGAGGCAATAGGTATCAACTGAAACACAGGAAATCTGTTTAAGTAGTAAAAAATAAAAATAATCCCAAAAGTGATTAAGTACTTGGGCAGGTTGTCAAGAGAGGTTTGGGAGTCCCCATCCATGGAGATTTTAAAAACCTAGATGAATATGGTCCTAATCAATGTACTTTAGCACACCTTTGTGCAGAGGAATTCAGGTAGTTTATGTAGGTCCCCTTATGCTTTTGCCCTTTCTGCAATTCTTTGAAAAAGGGAGATGTTTGAGACTTGCTGAGTGACAGTTTTAAATCATTACTATTAGTGTGGATTGGCTGTAAGTAGGAATGAATGAGTTTAAGTACTGCAAGTCAGCAGAAAGAACTGAACCTTGGGTGGAGGGTAGGAATATTCCTTTAACAATCTGACAGATTTCCTTGACAATTTGAAAGATAAGATTCTAAAATTCTAACTAAATTGAGATGAAAAGTATGCTGGCTGTATCACCTAGCTAACCACTCAAAAATAGTTAAGAGTCACATTTAACCAGAAGCTGAAAGTCATGAAGATTGTAACAATTAACCAGATAAGTAACCTCCAGAAATCATTTTTCCTTAACCTATTATCAAGTTTCAAATACATCTGTGGTTTTCACACATACTGCTCAATGTTCCCACTGCCTCTCCTAACTTCACATTTCTATTAGACACTGGTTATTTTCTGTCTGGTGATAAAATTTGTGAAACCAGTCAGAAAGTTTCTCAATGTTTTGTTTCCCTGCTTGGAGTTCATGGGGGATATTTCCAGAACACTCGAGTTGTGCTGACTGGTGACTAGGAAATGCTTCTTTCCATGCTGCATTGTGTAGAATAAAGCATTCTCATATGCTTTATTGCTATCTCTTCACTCATTTATATTGTTTAAGATACTGACATCAAACTCTTTTTGTGGACTTTAAGTAACATTTAATAACATTGCAGTCACTTGTTTGACTTTTCACTCTCAGAAGCCAAATGGCTGGCTAATGTAAATTGCCATGGCTCCACAGTCTTCATTAGCAATCATAAAAGTTTGATCCTGAATTTTTTTACTACTTTAAAGCAGAAGAAATTTTGCAAGCTTTATATTTTTTTTAAATAAGAACTTTGAACTGCAGCTGGAAAACCTTAAGTTTGCACTGGCTTTGTAATTCTGAGTTTTAACTGAAAACTCTTGGAAATATGCTGCAGCTTCTAGGGTTCTATGATAATATATATCTTACCAATTTTATTGGAATGCTAATAATGTCACATATAGAAGCCTTCAGAAACTGAGAGTAAATATGGGTATTAGTCATCTTTAGCAGTTAATTATATAGTTTAAAAGCTACAGAATTAAAATTAGTTTGTTAAATTCATTACCTAATTGAGTTAATTTTTAAATGAAAGCTGTTAAAGTGTTTAGAAAGAACAGCAGGTTTGTAATATCACAATCATACCAGACTACAGAGGATTTCCTTTTTTTTTTTTTCAGTTTTGCCAGAAATAGGTGTGACATGATCTGACTGATCGAGGTCCTAAACAACCTGAGTTACATTTTGGGATTTGAGCAGATTATATTCAGAGATTCTAGCATCATTATTTGCTCTATTTAGTTTAGATTATTACTGAACACAAAGAATGAGCAAAGAATTGGCAAGCTGTGCAACACATTTTTTGCAGACACTTGTATAGAGATGGTTGTGGTAGTTAATGAGTTAATAACATTCAAAAATAGAGTTGTTTCATTTGGGATTTTTTTAATGTATTGTTCATATCTATTTCATATAAATGACAAATAAATTCTTTTACAGGGTGGGGCTCAGGGGAGCCAGATTCAGAGTGGCAAAATTATTTTGGGAGGCATTTGCATTCTAAAAGGGCTGTTTTTTGGAGAACAGTATTTGGAGTTCATGTGTATGCAACAGAAGTTGAAAGCTCAGAAAAAAGATAGACAGAAAAATTATTACCTTCTAGGGAGATAGTCTGAGCCACTATCTAATCAGGACATTTTAAGTTTCAGCTGAAGAAGCTGTTGGGAAAGTGGTAGAATTTACTTAGCTCTTTTCTACTACAGTGGGCTGAAATAGTTTGAAAGTATTTTTGATTTCTGTTAGGCTGAATTTTATAGTTAATATTTGAAGAAGAAAATGTGTACCGTTTCTTAAATCTCTTGAAAAATTAATTTTGGACAAGAAAAATTAATTTATCCGACAAGAGAGAATTAGTACAGAGTTTTATCTTTACAAACATCTTTTTCTCCTATGTCTTCATAGAGTCATTTCACCTGCATATGTACACCACCATAACTGAGAAATCACAAATGGATATCTACAGACTGGAAAACAGGCCAAGAATTATGCTAAAAAATCTGCCTCTCTGCCAGGGGTTAGAAAGCAATAGGGAAACAGAAAATATAGAAGCCTAGGATCTGGCTTAATTCAAATTAATACTGCAAAGGTTTAAATGCTCCCTCAGTTGATATCCACTCAGTTGTAGACACTCAACCATCTTCCCACAGGCACGTATAGAAGCTGGTGTTAGGTTGCAGAGTGAAAAGACAGAGTTCCCTTCTAACTACTTTGTTCAGGCAAGGGCTTTCTCTCTGCTGTAGTAAATCAGAGGGACAGTGATAATTAAGGAATTAAGAAACTGTCATTCCCTATAAAGGAAGTCAACCTATGGGAATGAGATAGTAACAAATGGGAACTGTAGGACACCACTTATTTAGAAAGTGTCTGAATGTTAAGGATCAGTGAGATATAGTTCCTAGTGTTCAGACAGAACTCTTGTTTCTCTTGTTGTTTCAGAGAGATGTTAAACTACAGAGGAAGGGAGAAAGCAAGGACAATAGAAATTATAATCCAAATTGTTTATGTCAGCCTAAGCCATGTTCAGTTATTGAATTTGTATAAGATCCTCACCAGGACATGAATAAACTGTAGATGGTACAAGTTTCCTGAGCACAAAAGATTCATAGCCATGACCAGAGAGCTTGAAGTTTGTGCATGGGCAAATATTCCTCCTTGTTTACAACCTGATAGTCTTTTCAATTAGATGCAGAAGTGCACTGAATGGGAGTGTGAGTCATATTTATTCTCCAATAAGTCATGAAAATAGCTTCAGTTCATCTGCAATAGTTCTATAAAAATATAGAAAGTTTTCAGCTATGGACAGATCATAACTTTTGGATTTCCATATGCTTTGGGTGACATACATTTTGATCACAATGAACTCATTGGGCACAGAAACAGAAGCTCTTCACCCAAAAATTACAAATTGAGATCCAGAAAAGGGGCCAGTTTTATGTATGTTCTTGAATTTTTCTTGCACACAGTGAAGCTGAAACTACTTTGCTTGTTACCCATCATCTCAAATCCCACAATATTTCATCGATGCATACCAACATCTCTCATCCAGAACTAGACCTAGAGAGTGGATCTGTTCTTATAGCATGCTATGCTCAACACTTAATGGTCCATAGCTGACAGTGACTGAAAGCCACTGAAAGCAAAATGACTCTAGTGTATGTGCACAGAATACTCCAGAGATGGCTACTGTAGGGCATTGCTGGGTTTTCAATACCAGGACATAAATAAATGTACAATTGTAATAAAATAATATTTAAAGGCAGAGGGAAGGGTGTCTAATTTGGCTTCGTTTCTGAGCCTTTAGTAATGTCAAGCATTAATTTCTCCACATATATCTGAACAGATATTTTACTAGATGATGGCAATGCCAATTATTTTTAAGGCAGTCTGATTCTTTTCATTACAAGGTTCTACTTTCATTTGTTCCAAACATCAATAAACTTCATCTATTTGGGTATATGTTTTTCCATTGCAAGTGATTGCTTCAGATTGATTTTCTTTGTGGCTTTTGTTTTTTGTTTCAGCTTTAATGTCACATAAAACAGCTCATTTATTTCTGAGAATTAAAGCAGAAAATAATATATTGTTTTCCAATGTTAAATAATTGCCAGACTTTCTTTAAAAACATCACAAAACATCACATTTTGGAACAGTTACATAGAAACTGGTTGGAAGGGGTCTTTGTTTAGAAGATAGTTCCTTAGTCTTCTATATGAATATCTGATCCACTAAAAATTTTTAAATCCAATGTTAATACGTAACATAAAGATGATTAACAACACATATATCTCTGCTTATGTAGAACATTCTCTGTTCTAGTGTAAAGGTGGACTTTTAAATTTGAAACTCCAGGACATTACTAAGTAGAAATTACAGATTGTTGATGGTATTCACTGGGAGATGTGACAGAAGGCAACTGACCAGTTTAAGTGAGATACAGTCCAGTAGAGGCCAGAAAGTGTAAATAGGAGAATAGAATGGAAATAAAAATGTGAAGTTAGCAGTGAAACATGCAGCCTGATAGGAAAACTCCCAGTCTTCAGTTTCAACTTAAAGCTGATCTTGAGTTTCAACAACTAATTGGTCATAGAGACTAAGGATAGAGATGGGAAAATTGTGGAAAGCCAAAGATATTTTTTCACAGGTAACTCTCCATTTAACATAAAACATACTGAACAAAAGACCCCTATTTTCTGCAAATAAAGTTATGCCTGATTGTCAATTCCCATTTTTATCCTTAGACCATGAAGGAAAGTGAAGTCATGGTGAAGTCTCTTTTAAAGTATAAACCGAAGCAGACCAAAATAAGATTAAGCCTGAAATTATCTATAACCACCTGGATATTGTGAGACGGGGTATGGTAGAAAATAGAAGGTTTCACTTGTAATACTAGGATACAAAACATCTAGGCACTTATAAAGGAGGAACATACTTTCTGTTCTCTGAGATAACACGCTGGTACTAATTTCCACACTGCCACTGATAGACTTTACAAGTCCTGTTTTTATATGTATGGCTGAGCAAAACTGTGGGGAGCATTTAGGATTAAGTAAGAGTCAATAAGTTAAAAGTTTAATACACCTAAAATTATATAATTACTTGAATTAGCAGCATAGGTTAATAGGACAATTCCGTCTAGGAGGAACCTGAAGAGTTTTCTAATCCAGCCTCCTGCTCAAACCAGGATCAGCTGATAGATCAGACCAGGCTATCCACGTGGGTCTGGAAAACTCTCAAGGATGGGTATTTCAGAACCTCTCTGGTCATTCCAAATGCTTGGCTCTCCTAATATGGAAAAAATTTGCTTTATATTCAGAACTTGACTTCAAATTATGACTTTTTTGTCATATTTTTAGACAATAGGTGATTAAAGAACAGAAACATTTTATAGAGATAATTGACATCTGGAAAACAGGAAAGATTTCAAATGTCTCAGAAAAACATGTTTAAAAGCAGAAAATAAGACGTTGGTCTCATATTACATGTAGATATTATCTATCTAGATGACAGCTATACTGCCTATATTTAATCTCTAGCACATTATTTGTTATAGTAAGCAGTGATTTGAAACAAAATTAGAGTATTTGGTGATAAGGTATGAGGGGGGAAACACATTATAGATTGTAAAATTTTGAAATGTTTCAAAATGTTTCACTATGTATTAATAAAGATGATAGAAAACTTGAGCAGAATATAATTCCTTTTTGTGTGGAAGAGTATCCTGCCCCAAGAAAAAACATCTTGCAGGAAATTCTTTTGACCTCAGGAAGATGTCTGAGATTACTAGATTGAGAAGATTTGGATCATTAGCTTCAGTGGTATAAGGCTCAGTTCTTCATGGACAAGGACACCTGCTTTTAGCCCTGAGAATGACCTCAAGACTTCTTCACTGAAGAATGGTGAATTTAGTAAAACTTGATGTTATCAACACTTACCTACAGATTTTATTATTTTCTTGTTCTTCCTGTTAGAAATATCTCAAAGAAAAATATGCCATGCTCTCTCCAACATGTACTGGTCAGCTGTGATGGTACCCATGCTTTATCATAATTGAAGGAAAGCAGAAAAGACCCTCAGGTTTCTAGAAATTGTTATAATTAGGATAAGTTTATACTTCTGATTCAGAAAAATAAAACAGAATTTCATAAAATGGAAATTATTAATGGATTCTATATTGCCATCTTACTGCTAATGATTTAAATAAATTATTGGTATAGAGATTCCCTTAGCTGTTTAAAAATAGCACAAGGATCTCCAATTATTCATGTTGAATGTTGCTCAGTGAATGAGAGTGAATCTTTGACCCTATTAATGCCTTGTTAGAAATGAGATGGATGTCTAGAATTCTGGGGATCATACAGTTCTATTACAGCAGCTATATAAGACTACTTAGGCAGCAAGAGTTATAGAACAATTAGAACCACTTAACGTGGAATTTTTACTGGTGCTCGACAAAAACTTTGAAATACTCTGTATGTGTCTATATGTGGATGCACATATATGTCCATGCATATAACACAAGAAAGGTTTAAAAAACACCACACAAAACAAGATCAGGGGAGTTTATTCAGTATCAAGGCAATACTAAAATACAGACAATTGTTTGTAGTGTGTTGGAAATGGAATAATCGCCTCCTTGTTGAAGGACCTTATAACTTGCTCCCAGACATCACTTTTTACACTGTGCCTGAATTATCAAATGCCTAATTCTGTTAACTTGGGTATAACCAGCAAAATCCCAGTGCTGGCCTATGGCACAGGCAAGTTTTTTCACATTTCATATGCATTGGGGTAATTTTAAATAAAACCTTATTTCCTAGATCCTGCACAATTTTTGAGTTTGATTCTCCTAATATTCTAATTCTATCAGGCTATCCCTCTCCAAGTTGTATCTTTTGGTAGAAGAGTAGTCAATGAAGTGGCTTGATATATAGAGTTGAATGAAGCTGTGAGAAAAGCCAGATCTGTTTTGTAGCTGCTACTTTAGGCTTTGAACTGAAGCTGTAACCTTTGTACTTTACATTTTGGAATCAGGGTTACAAAATCATTTATATCCTCTTTCCTCTATGCCTGTCCTGTCCTGTTTAATTATTTAAAACTCAGATATACATATATATATATAAATAAATATATATGTATGATAGATGAGTATTCATGAGAAATTGTGTGATGATACAGATATGTATTTAGGTGACTGAAGAGAATTACTAAATTACTTAACAGGAAAAAAGAACAATTAATTTGTCTTGTTTATTTTTTTAAAATTATTTACCATTCCTGATTATGACAACCAAATTCAGAGATGAAAATATTCTTTCCATGTTTGATATAACTGACATCTTAAATGTAAGAAAAAGAGTAAATAAACCTTGCACAGTATTGCTGGATTCACCAAGGAAATAAAGATATGTGACTTTCAGAATTGCAAAAGTTTTCTAACATTTTCTGTCTTCTCTCTACTCTTGATCCAGTTCCCGGGATGTTTAGGACTCCCAGGATTCACCTACATCACATGCTAGAATAGAAATCCCTCAGCAAGAATAAACTTTTTCTGCTGTAAAACCAAGTGGAAGCAATAGAACTATCATGACTCCCAAATCAGAGGGTGCTTCTTATTTCCCTATTTATGCATTATGCTACAAATGTTGACCCCCAATTTAACCAGTGTGAGAAAATGCACGTCTTCAGATTAAATCTAGTCAAATCCTAGTTTCATATTTTTTCCTGCTCCATAGCCATTTTAATGATAATCACAAAAAATTAAGGAATCACTTTCCTGTTAGGTTTTGTACAATTTTTGTGGAATTAACTGTGTCTCAAAGAATAACCTCCCAAAGAATATTAACTAGCTTTGTAACTACAAACAGTTTCAAAGAGAAAAGAGCTTAGAAGACATTTACCAGGTCTTTTAGATGGGGCTTATTTCTTTTTTTTTTAACTTACATGGAATAAGGCAGCATTCATTTATCTTCTTGACAGGTATAAAAAATATATCAAAAAGTTATCTGCAAAGGCTTACAAAATTTCTGAGCATCTGCATATTTCTAAAGCACTCCAATTCAACAAGTAATTAACACTCTTAGCAAAGAAACTTGTTGAAGGGTTAATAGCTTCTGCTACTGAAAGAATATCTAATGTGGCTTTAAACTATGAATGAAGAACTATCACAATTTGAGTACCTAATACTTTTCATGTTTTCATTATATTTTATGTACTTTTAACCATTACAGAATGATAGGAGGTTTTATTTCTTAAGGTATTAATATTTATGCACTTTCATTATTGCCAGAAAGCCAGCATCTTCTCAACGGTCAGATGAGGTTGTCTCCAAATTGTAAAACTACAACATTAGTTCATTTATTATTAATAGAGCTCATAAATACCCATGCCATCCAAAATAGCCTTAAACAATTTCACTTGAGCATGATCTGAATTATTTTTTCCCCCAGGGAGTTCTATTTTCTGGTGTATAATTATGTGTCATCAGCTGTGACTGGAAGAACTCTGCTCCACCCCATTTTTTACAGTAAATGACAGATATTATAGCCTACAGCTAGTAAAATATTTGACTAACTAGAAAACAAAAACAAGCAACATGGAGTGATTATTATTTTTTACACAAATATAACTAGCTCATTAATAAACTTTTAAAATCTGCTTTATATACAGTTTGAAAGACTGCTCTTGAAAGAGATGGAGTCCAACAAAACCCCACAGCAAATTTAAAGTCATTGGAGAGAAGAATGTGGTGAGTGACCTTTAAAAATATTTGAACAGTGAATTATACTAGCCCTTGTATATATGAACTAACAGATTTATAAATAACCAGAGAAAACATTTTCCACAGCTGTATACTCTGCTTCTAATTTGGAGATTTGCAATGAGAGCAAACTACAAACTCCTAGAAAGAAAGAAATTTTCACTGGGCTGTCTTTCCATAATGTACCAAACTCTGAAGTAAAGATATTTCATTATTTTTTGTTGACTGGCCTGTTTATGCATAAAGGAGACAGATCAAGGCAGGCCCCACAATGGGTTCAAGACTTTCTACAGCAACTCAAATACATTACCATGTTTGTGATTCAGTGTCCTAAGATGTGATCCACTGGAGAAACTTCAGTTTAACTCCAAACCCAGATTCCTAATTTTGCCCTCTATACCCTGTCTTGCTGCTTTAAAGTGACTGCCTTTCAAATTATGAGCCATGAATTAATAGTACAATGGGTCATACACATGGAATATTATCTGTTTGTTTGGTATTTAAAAACATATACATTGTGGCTAAGACAGGAACAAATGACATTCACAGAAAAAATTAAGTCAGACAAGATGAAAATAAAAATGGCTAAGATAGAGCTGAGGGGGTAAATATATCTCGACAAGGTGCTAAAAGGAATAGCACTGTGATGGGTTGATCTTGGCTGGATGCCAGGTGCCTACCAAGGTATCTGCCCACTTGTCACTCCCCACTTTTTATCTGGACAGAGAGAGAAAATAAAATGGAAAACCATTCATAGGTTGAAATATGGCAGTTTGCTAAAGCAAAGGTGAAAGGTCATGCATGCACAAGCAAAGAGAAAAAAAAAATTATTCTCTCCTTTCCATCTGCAAGCCATGTTCTGCCACTTCCCAAGAAGCAGGGCTTCAGCATACAGAAGCCAAACACTGTCAATAACAAATGCCACCTGTTCCTCATCCATTTGATAGATTTGTATCTGAACTGTGTCACATGGTATGGAATATCCCGTTGGTCAGTTCTGGTCAGCTGGCCTGGCTGTGTCCCCTCCCAGGTCTGGCCCACTCCCAGCCCTGTGATTGGGGTGAAATATTGAGAGACAGCTCTGCTGCTGTGCCAGCCCTGCCCAGCAGCACCCAAAGCACTGCTGTGCTAGCAGCACCTGTCCAGCTACCAATGCACAGCTCTGTGAGGGCTGCCGTGGCAAAAACTAACTTAATCTCAGCTAGACCAAATACAACCACATATGATACCGACTATTCAAAATAATATTTAAAACCAAATAGATTCCTGGAAGCAAAAGTGGCAACAAGCTCAGGAGTGGAATAATGACTTTCAAACCTGACATTGGAATAAATATATGAGCAGTTTTATTACAGAGTAATCATGAAGCCTGTTTTTAAGCACTTGAGATGGATGTACATAGTCCTGTAAAGTGGTAATTAAAACAATACCGAGGAAAACAAACGTCCTTTTACACGGGAATTTGACTTAATTCTGCTAATGTAACAATGAAAATTTATATTTACCTAAATAAAAAATGGTTGTCAGAAAATTTCTCCAATTTAGAAAAGGACGCAGTTAAATGACAAATGCCTGTAAAAAGCAATGTTATTTCAGAATTTTTCCTGGTCCTGTTGATGTTGATTTTTCTTTCAATTGGACTCTAGGATTATATTTCTTAAGCTGCATGTACACTGAGGTGCAAAATTACATGTGTTAATTTTCTGATATTTTTATATAAAATTAATTTTACATTAAAAAAAAAACAAGCTAAAAAAATCCCAACTTGTGAAAGAATGACAAATGAATAGGGCACTACTATATAGAAAAGTAGACATAGTTTTGTCTGATCATATTTTCAAAAAATTAAGTTGCCATGCAAATGGGAGAAGAAGGAGCCTGATGGAGAAAAAAATAACTGAAAAAGAGATGTACCTGGCATTGATTGAAAATGCTGAGGAAACTCAAACAAAAATAAATTAATAGTTTCTGTTACTGAGATTAAAAAGAGAAGATAGTTGAGATAGTACACTCACAATCTGCAGACTCCTTTGTGCACAATTATATTTGTTATTGTATTTCCCCTTGTAAAGCATTCAGTGACTAAATTTTAATTAAGAGAATCAATAACACTTTTATCTGTTTTTCTTTGGAAAGGATAAGATCTTAAAACTAAGATCTTAGAAGAACTTGGATTAGACCTTAAAAAAATAACTGCATCCATCTATTTTTCATAGGATCATAGAATCATGGAACACCAGGTTGGAAGAAACCAAGGCTCATCTGCTTCAACCTTTCTTGGCAAAAGCATGGGCTAGGCAAGACAGTCCAGCCTCCCATCCCACAAAAACCTAGGCGTTCAGTGTTGGGAAATCCACCTCTTCCCTGGGATGATTTTTCCAATGGCTGATTGTTCCTATTCTATAAACTTTTTTTCTTGTGTCTTGTTAGAATCTCCCAAGATACAACTCCTACCTCTCATCTTTTCCATGTGACTCTTGTAAAAAGGAGTCTCCATTTTCTCTGTAGCCACCCTTTAATACTGGAACAAGGTCTCCCCTAAGCCTCCAGTTCTCAAGGCTGAACAAACCCAGCTCTCTCAGCCTTTCCTTACATGTCAGTCTTCCCAGTTCTTTGAATATCTCTGTGGCTCCTTTCTGGAGCCTCTCCAGTCTGTCCACATCCTTTATTGTACAGTGGGGACCAAACCTGAACACAGTACTCCAGATGTGACCTGACATGTGTTAAGTAGAGCAGGACAATGACTTTATCTTTGCTGTTGATGCTCACACTGATGCAACCCAGTATCCTGCTGCCTTTCTTTGATGCAGCAGCACATTGTCCACTCATATAGAGCTCGTTGTCCACCAGGTGCTTCAGGTGCCTTTCCACAAAACTTCTGTCCAGCCAGGTAGATTACTACCTGTGTTTCACTCCTGGATTATTTTATCCTATGTTTGTCCCTTACATTTGTTCATAAGGCCCACTTTTCCAAACCATCAAGATCTTCTTACAGGGTGCCTCTCCCTTCTGAAGTGTCCACTTCCCCATTCAATTTGTTGGCAAATTCCATCAGGGTACACTTGATCCCATCCAATATGAACAGATTAAACACTTCAGGGCCCAATATTGATCCCTTGGGGGCAGCATTTGGGACGCGTTGACAGTTTGAAAAGCAGATGTGTTCCAGCATACTGTGGGTGTGTCTGGTCAGTTTCCCACCCACAGCACAGACCACTAGACCACAGTGCATCAGTTTCTTTAGGAAAAGGCAGTGGGAAACCACACTGAAGGTCTTGAAGAAATCTAGAAAAAGGTCTTGAAGAAATCTAGTCCAGTGCTTGGCTGAAGTGGGACACAGAAAGCAATCAGCTTTGTCAGGTGCAATTCACTCTTGGTAAATTTGTGTTGGGTTTTCCCAAACACATGCTTCATCTGGCTTGTGGCAGCCCTGCAGGGGTCAGGGCCTGAAGTAAGACTACATATTAGAAAGGTTTTATATTTTGACCACATACCATGCTGCATCAACCTAACATATCTTGATAAAAATGAAATAATGCAGTATAACCCAAAATACAGTTGAGAATTAACTTCTGGAATCTGTTGGGTTTAGCTATTAGTAAAAGAATTTTTCAGGTCACATTTTTCTTGTGAGAACAGAGGCTCCTGGTGAATCTATTATCCAGTTTGTGTGTATGTTCTGCAACTGATAAGTTATCAACGAAGCCCTTTCATATGCAAGAAATTCTATTAAAGACTTATTGAGGTTATTAAGGATCATGTTAAATCATGCCATAGGAATTCAAGAAGAAAAAAATAATAAGCACTCACAAGACACATACACACACAAATAAAATTGAAAATTGCATTACGATAGTTTCTACCTATTTATTTAAACATAGAAGGACAGCTTAATAATGTTTTCCTGGATAGAACAAGTAGCTGGAGTTAAAATAGGACTTTGTTTCTTATCTGCTGGGTTTCTGTACCTAAAAACCCAAATAAAATATGGTTAATATATTTATAATTATAAAAAAAAGAGAACAGGACGTGTACTACAAGTGTCAGGACTGCAAAAAAGTTAGTAATACACAATAGAAAAATCATTAACTAGCCGTTTCCAAACAGATTTTCCTTTTGACTTCTTCATATGTAGACACAACAGAAAAAGTAATTTTATTTAATGTATGTCTTTACCTGTATTTTGAAGAACATTAACACTTTTTTCAGTATTAGTTTGTCTTAAGGAGTTCGCAGCTCTTAGTGTAGTTCTTATGCCATTTTCTCAGTTAAGTTAGCACAACTGTTTGCAGATCTGGACTGTGAGATTGAGAAATTGATCCAGAGCAAAAATAAACCATTTTTCGTAGTTATTTTTAACAAAGGAAAGAGAGGATAAGGAACATCAGAAATGTAGGGACTGCCTGAGACAGTACAGATGCTGAAAGGAGTGTTTATTAAACTATAACCTTTCATGTCTTATTCTGCCACATAGGTGCAAATCCTTGAATTTAGAGGTAATTCACTTGCGAATCCTCACTGACTGCAGTGACTACATCATATCCTTTTATTTTTCTCCATTCTGTCTATTACCAGGGCATGAAGGAGGGTCTTAAAACAAATGTGGAGGTATCTAATTTTAAAATATATTTAGTAAAAATGTCATTTGGGCTGCAAAGCATTGTGATTCATTACTTCTTTAAACGGAAGGAGAGACAATAGAAATCCCACAAAACTACAGATACTATGATAAACAGAGCTGTCTCAGGGTAGTGTTACAGCAAACCTGACTATGTTTTCAATGTATCTGTTTGTCTGTTTTTCCAGAACTACAAATAGGTCTTGAAACGATGTCTTACACATTCTGAAGAATTTGACAAACCACCTTCCTTCTCTCAAGAAGTGTAATTATAACTCATACGGTATGAAATTGAGCATCAAAAATCCCTGAAGCAGAGCCCTGTGTCAGCCTCCCTTAATGCTAAATACATTCCAGGCTGTGGTGATGTGACAAAGCTAGCTCAAATACAAGAAGTGCACACTTCAATATTTGGTAGTCTTTCAACATAAAACTGCTTAAAAAAAAAACCGTGATAGAATTTTAAAGGTAGCATTTTTATGTATTTTGTACTACATGGACACAACATTGGTAGCTGCCAATGTCTCAAATAATCAGGAAAGTAATTAAGATTATTTTTTGCTATTTTATAACATGTAAACTTGGTGATTAAAAATACCTATTGCCTGAAATCTAATTTAACACAAAATAACACATGCTGTTCTCGTTGCATATTTTCAGCAAGGGATGCTAAACAGATTGCAGTAGTTTGCCTGAAACTAAATGAGGAATCTCAAAGACAGCATTACCAGTATATAGATAGCAATAAATAATGATTAGTAATCACAATAAAAGAATTAAAAATCCAGCAGGAGTGTATCTATAAAAGAAATTTCCAAGCCTTATTGTTTTGAATTTCTCAGAAACTTGGTTTCAAAACACTTTGTGGAGGATTAAATTATTATCAGGCTTTGCCATAAGCAAAGTCAATAACAATTTTGACCTTGCTGACTGATCAGTGTGATTGCTTTTGAAAATCCCATATAATTATATTATAATTACAGTTTATCAAAGTAATATCTGAAACACTTTTTTTCTAAATAAAATGAATACTCATGTTAAAAAATTTAAATAATTTTGAGACTAGAGAGGATATAGGGAAAATGGTGTCTCTTATTCAGCTTATATGCATAAAATACAGCATTTTTATTCCACCGATGTTTAAAATTTATTTCATAATTTTTTTAGGGGTCAAGTCATATACGCTCTGACAACAGGTTTTTGGGTTTTTTTACATTATTTCTATTATTCTTTATCCCCATAAATTTAGTTTTAATGTTGAAGAAAGAGATGAGAACGCTTGACATTTTCATAGATTCAAAAGAAGATTCAACCAACATCTCAAATTTTGAATCGGTCTGAACCAACAGTCTGTGCTCAGAGTCCCATGTTAGGAAAGCAAACATCAAAGCCTGGCAGTGACAGCAGCAGGTGCCTCCTTGAGGTTTCCTCTATGTCAGCCAGCATTGGTATTTAACCTGCACTGACTTTAGCACCTGAGCTATGGTCCTGACCACTTTGCTGTGCCAGGCAGCTACCCTGACTGGCTTGACTTTAGGTTGAACCAGGGTATAGAAACACCCACTGGCCCTAAAATGGTTGCTGGAAACATCTGTGAGATCCTTCTGGAGCTGTCCTCCCTTAGAGCCTCTTCTCCTGAGCCTCCCCGAACAGCTGGAGACTGCGTGGACAATTGGCACAAATTAGTCAGGCCCTACCTCCCAGAGACCAACGCAAGTGCTGGTTTGTCAGTGCTTTCATGCTTCCATTGATTTTTCTATTATGTTTTATTATGTAGAACAAAGTTATCATTTATTATTCAATAATTAAATCATGTCTTATAAATGGAAACATTTTTTGGAACTTAAAAAACTTGAAATACATTTTAATACTTAGTGTTATTTTTTTTCTTATTGTATATTCTATACTGCAAAGTATATTTCTTGCTTTGAGACACATTTCTTCTCAAACTCCTACATAATTGCAGTACTTAATGTACCATAGAACAGCATTGGAAAATATCTCTGTGTACATGACAGAGAAATCCATACTGAAAAGTCTAATGTGTCATTTCCATTTTAAGAGATTTTTCAAAAGAAACATGTTACTAAACAAAATATATTACCCATGGTGTCCAAGACCCAGCTGTAAATAATTGCAAATTTTATGAATCTACTATGTCTTTAAACTGTGGTTTTTTTCTAAAATAAATTTGGGATAATGAATTAAAAGCTCCATATAATCTTTCAAAAATGTGTATTTTTAATGTTACTATTTTTCAGTAGCTATTATTATGCCAAGTGCTGTCCAAATAAAAACTTATAAAGATTGTTAAATGGCTTTTTAAAGTATGAGGAAGTTGGTTGGGCATTATCTTTTCCTTTCTTTTTTTCCACTGAATGACAAAGGAGTGACCCTACTGCTCTTTGCAACTACATGAAAAGAGGTTGTAGCAAAGTGGAGGTTGGTCTCTTCTCCCAGGCAACCGGAGACAGGACAATAGGACATGGCCTCAACTCCACCAGGGAAGGTTTAGCTTGGACATCAGGAGGAATTTCACCACAGAAGGGGCTGCTCAGTATTGGAATGGGCTGACCAGGGAGCTGGAGGAGTCACCGTGCCTGAAGGTGCTCGAGGTGTGACAGGATGTGGCACCCAGTGGCGTGGTCCAGTTGACAAGGTGGTGATTAGTCAAAGGTTGGATTCGATGATCCCAGAGATCTTATCTAACCTAAATGCTTCTGTGATTCTGTGGCTACAAATAGATTTCATAGAATGTACTTCTTACACAACCTATTTAATTTTCAACAATTTAAAAAATTGGTATAATTTCAATTTATTGAATGTACAGTATAGAGTTGAATAACTTGGTTTTCACAATATTCACTAAAAATTCAATATATATTGATTAGTAATGATTGTTACAAAAGTATATTGTATTTTGGTCTCTTTTACTTATGATTTTAAAGAAAAATAATTTTATACCTGTTTATACATTGTTTCATAAAAAGGAGTAGGCAATTTTAACAAACATCAAATCTGTTCAATCCTTTAATATTGTAAGCCAGAGGCTTGGACCAGGCTACAGCAAGATACACTGGCCAGGATCACCACTTACATTTAATTGCATTTGTTGTGTTTCTACAGAGCAATTAATTTAATGTGGAAATATTGTATTCACAGAGAACTGTACACTCAGATCTCTTTCTGACTTATTTAATTGCCTAAGAGGAAAGTTAGGAGGTTGGAAATTCCTGTTCCTCACTTGTATTGTAAAGGAAAACTTAATTTTAATAAAGTTACAATTTCTTTTGTGAATAATCACTCAGATTAATAGTACTTTATTACATATTATATTCTCTCCATGTTTCTTATTATATATGTGAATAGGGACTGAATAATGTCATTATTTGTACCCCCATCAATAACACATCACATTCAGTGAATGGTAAATCCACCTGTATAATTTCCAACATCAAAAGGGGTAAAATACAATATTTATTCCCTTCAAAATATGTACTCATTGGGTATGTGCTGTCCAGATTGAGTTCAAGCAATAATCATAAAAACCAAATCCAAAATTAGGCTGCATTGGTATGACTTGGTCATTCTCAAGTGTCTGATTAATGCTAGAACCTGTTAAGATGGCAGGCACGTCTAAGGGACTCCCCAAAGAGTGAGGCAGTTTAATGAATTATTTTTCATTTTGATTTCCCTCAGAAATAAGTCGTGAGTTCACTAAAAAGTGTAGGGTAGTCTGCTCACTGTAAGGAACTTGACATTCACAATTAAGGCAGAACAGATCTCATCCTGGTGGAGGTGTCACATTGCAGGTCAATGTCAGGTGCATAGTTTGACAATGACTAATTGAGAGAAGTCAGAATAATAATGAAATTATGTCTGACTCTAAATATCCCACAAATACCAGGGATGGAATGATAAGCACAGCTAACTACACCTGAATGTAAAGAATATCGCACATTCCACTGTCATTATTAGGAATTATTTGATATTTATGTCATTATTAAAAGTTTTTTACAAAGTAAGAAATACTTTGCATTTTTTATATTTCTTTTTAACTGCTCAAAAATTGAACTATTTTTTTTTCATCTTGAACCCATGTGTAAAGAGTTCGTCTCCTCATGATTAAGTCACCAAAACAAAACCAAATTCATTTTACCTTCCCACAAATAGGTAATATTTTTTATTTTATTATTGCAACAAAACCACCTTTAAAAACACTGATTAATACTTTCAACCAAATCAGGGTTATACTGACCTTCAGATAAGTTTTTCCAACATTTTATCCATTCTGATAATCCTTAATTATTTAGTGACCAAAGGTTTTGATCAAAGACTTTTGTCTCTTTTGCACACAAGTTATCAAAAGTCAATTCCTGTCTCAGTGACCTTTAATATGTTTGGACACTGAAAAAAGTTATAAGTACAGGTAATGTGAAGGTTTTTCAACAAACCTCAAGATCCAGGTCACTCAGAAAAAACCTTTTACACTGAAGTATAAATAAATATATTAGAGAAGATATGCTGAAGTAATGATTGCTTTTGCTACATTTGCTATGCTGTAAGATTGCACCTTTCATTTAACACAGTGAGAAAAAAAAAACTTATTAAACTCTTTTACTGAGAACTTTTTTGCTATAGTATATGGAAAATATTCATTATACACATTGTTACACTAAATAACCAAGTAGAATAACTCTCATTTTTTTTATTATCAAGGATGTAAATTTTTAAAAGATATTTTGAAAGTAACTGTAATTTAATCATTATGAAATAATTTAAGCTGGAAAGACTTGTAGGATAGTTGAGTGCAATCTTAACCTACCACTTCAAAGTTGACTACTAAGCCACATCTGCAAGCACCACGTCTACAGCTCTTTCAAACACCTCCAGGAATGGTGACTCAATCTCTTCCCTTTGTAGCCTGTTCCAGTACTTGACAAACTTTTCTGCCATTAATTTTTTCCTAATATCCAATCTAAACCTTCACTAGCATGACTTTGAGGAAATTTTCACTTGCCCTGTAAGTCATTACTTGGGAGAAGAGGCTGACCCCCACAGCCTCCTTTCAGGTAGCTGTAGAGATGAAAAGGTCTCCCCTGAGCTTCCTATTCCCCAGATTAAACAACCCCAGCTTCCTCAGCCACTCCTCATAAGTGTTGTTTTCATTAATGCTATTCACAGTTCCACTGCCCTTCTCTGAATGCATTCCTGAAGGGAGTGACCCAGAACTGGACACGCACTCGAGGTATGGCTTCATCAGTACCACGAACAGGTGGATGATCAATGCCTTTGTCCTGCTGGCCACACTACTTCCTACACAAGCCAGGATGCCCTTGGCCTTCTTGGCCACGTGGGCACACACTGGCTCATGTTCAGCCAGCTGTCAAACAGCACCCCCATACAGCTTTCCAGCTACTCTCTCCCAAGGATGTAGCATTGCCTGCAGCTCTTCTGAGCCAGGTGCAGGATCCAGCACTTCAGCTTGAACTCATCAAACTGGACTTGGTTTACCTCCAAGAGGTTGAGATCCCTCTGCCAAGCCATCCTACTATTGATTCTATGCAGATCAATACTCTCACCCAAACTGATGTCATCTGCAAATTGGCTGAGGGTACACTTAATCCCATCATTCAGATCTTGATATAGATATTAAACAGAACTGGCCCCAGTACTGAGTCCTGAGGAGCACCAGCTGGATGTAATTCCACTCACCCCCACTCTCTAGGCCCAGCCATCCAGCCAGTTTTTTATTCAGTGAACAGCTCACCCATCCAAGCCACAAGCAATCAATTTCTCCAGGAAAATGCTGTGGGAAACAGTGTCAAAGGTTTTATTAAAGTCCAGATAGACTGAATAGGTAGGCAGACAGTCTACAACTGATTTAGGTAAGCTTCTCTTAATATAAAAGTGTTCAAAAAAAATACAACAAAAATCCCTCCCACTGCAACCAATTATTTTTGTTTTGTGTTTGGTGGCAGCACTGACAACAAACGATTGTTCTCCTTGCAACAATTTGTATGTTGGAAGATTGTTAACACATGACACCAAGGCTCTCTTTTCAAGATTAAATAAGAAAGGCTTTTAATATTTCTCACTCGTTCTCTGAGAGTGGTCATATTTTCCACATCTATTAACCTTTTCTTGCTTCTATCTCATCCCCTCCTTTCCTTAGGACTTAAAACTGCATTCAGTAATCCTCTTAATGCTTCACAAATGCTGACTGGAGTGAAATAGTTACTCCGTATGTCTCAGGACTTACATATTTTAAATCATACTTTTTCTGCTGGTTTTGCAATATTGGTTAATGTTCCATTTGCAACCCATTGTAATCCTGAGCCCTTTTTCAGCAGTGTATCTGCCTAGCAAGACATTCTGCATTTTACATTTTCCTTCCTAGGCAGTTTGCATGTCTTTGTTATATCCTATTTTATTGCTTTGTGCCATTTCTCCAGTTTATCGTGTTGAATATAATTCTACCTTCCAGAATTTCTATAACCTTACTGGTTAATGTAATCCACAAATACTGGTCCTTTGATTTTAATAAAAATATTGCATAATGCTGCACTCCAGTTATTTCTTTCAGACTGTCAGTGAGCAGATGCTAAGACGTTTCTACTAAGTGATTCCACTGACTTTACTGTAATTTCCAATGGGAACATATTACCATACTTCTAACAGTGTCATATGGAATTGTCACATGTCAGCAAAGAAAAAGTATGTAAATACTTTCCTGTTACTCACTTACTTGTGCTGCCATAGAATGGTATCAGATTGTCCTGTTGTGATTTGCAGCTCTTTTGTGATTTCAGTGACTCTCTTGTGGTTACTTTTAATCAACTTCAGATTTTCTAGGTGCTCAGAGAGAAAAATCACTGATTAATAATTTATTGTCTTAACATTCTAAGTGTAAGCTAGGGATGATACATAATATTGTTTTTCTTTTTAGTTTATGAGTTGTGTTTTTCCATTAGATGACCCCTCAGCCTTTTTCTGTTCTAAAAAGTTCTCAAAGGTGACTGCTAATGGTTCAAAGAAGATTTCAAATCATAAATACTTTAGGGAAAAATGTTGTTAAGTTGTGGTGGTCTAAGAACTTTTCTATCTGTTAACCAATTCTGGCTTAGAGTTCTAGCACTTAGTTGTTAATGCTAATTATTTTAAGCTTCTGGTCACAATTAACCTCTTTGGTGAAGAATGAAGAAAAAATATAGTGAAGATTTTACACTTCATTATGTCATCTATTATTTGGTCCTTATTTCTTTTAAATAATAGAAATTTTATTTCTTTCATATTTTCATTATTTTTATGAATTTGAGGAACTTTCTCATATTTCCTTTTACCCAAGTTTCATATGGTGTGTATTCGTTCCTTGGCTTCTTTTCTTTATAGTTATTTATTTATTTCTTCTTTATTGTTAGAGCACTATAATACCCATATATAGGAACAGACTCTAAAACAGGTCAAACTGAGTCCTGTTAAAGACAATAGGAATTGTCACCAGTGACTTACATGGAGAAGGAATTTTATCCTAAAAATGCAAATGTTTTTCTAGGGCTTGGATTTGGCTGGGATAAAGATAATTTTCTTCACAGTAGTTTGTATTGGGCTATGTTTTGGATTTTGTGCATAAAACATTGTTGATAATAGAGGGATATTTTCACTACAGCTGCTTGCACAGAGCCTTTTCTGCTTCTCCACAGCAGCAGTGGGGCTGGGAATGCACAAGAAGTTAAAGGGGACACGACTGGGACAGCTGATCCAAACTGACCCAAAGGGGTATTCTACACCACATATGCCCAGCATACAAAGCTAGGGAAAGAAGAGAGAGGAGGGGTGGTGACATTCAGAGTGATGTTTTTTGTCTTCTCAACTCGCCCTTCTGTGTGATAAGACCAGATTCTCCTGGAGATGCCTGAACACCTGCCTGCCAATGGAAAACAGTGAATTCCTTTTATTGTTTTCCTTGCCTGGACAACTTTTGCTTTACCTATTGCCTCAGTCCATGAGTTTTCTCACTTTTCCAACTCTCTTCCCCATTCCACTGCAGGGGGGTAAAAAAAGCCCCTGAGACCAGTTTAGTTGCCAGCAGGGGTTAAATCACAACAGCCCTTGGAGCAGAGAAGTGCCGTGCATAGGGTTCCAATCACACCCCAGAACTGAAGGTAGCTGTGGAGGATTGACCATGGTTGGATGTCAGGTGTCCACTAAAGCCACTCTATTACTGCTCTCCTCAACTGGACAGGGAAGAGAAAATATTTAAAAAGGCTTGTAGGTCAAGATAAGGACAGGAAGAAATCACTCAGCAATTACTGTCATAGGAAAAAGAGACTCAACTCGGGTAAATTAATACATTGACAGTCAAAACAAGAGTAGAGTAATGGGGAATAAACCCAAATGTTTAAAGCATCGTCCCCCCCACCCTTCCCTTCTTCCTAATCTCAACTTCAGTCCTGATTTCTCTGCCTCCTCCCCTACCAGCAGTGCTCAGGGAATGAGGGTTGTGGTCAGTTGAACACGTGCTGTTTCTGCCACTCCTTCCTCAACAGAGAGAGGATTCCTCATGCTCCTCCCCTGCTCCAGTGTGGGGTCCTTCTCACAAAAGACAGTCCTTCACCAACTTCTTCCATCTGAATCCTTCCCACAGGCTACAGTTCTTCACAAACTCTTCCAGTGTTGGTCCCTTCCGTGGGATAGAGTACTTCAGAAACCAGCTGCACTGTCATGGATCCCCCAAGGGCTCACAAGTCCTGTCAGCAAACCTCCTCCCATGTGGGTTCCTATCTCCAAGAGTCCACAGGTCCTGCTAAGGGCCTGGTCCAGTGTGGGATTCCCACAAGGTCACAGCCTTCTTTGGGAGTCCATGGGCTGTATGTGGATCTCTGCTCCACTATGGACTCCCATGTGCTGCAGAGGCACAACTGCCTCACCGTGGTCTTCACCGCAGGTTGCAGAGGAATCTCTGCTCCAGTCTGAAGCACCTCCTTCCCCTTCTTCACTGATCTGGGTGTCTGCAGAGTTCTTGCTGTCCTGTCTTCCTCATGCCTCTCTTCTTACTGCTGTTCCACTGCAGTTTTGTTTTTTTTTTCTCTGCTTAGATATGTTATCCCAGATGCCTTGGTCAGCAGTGGGTCCATCTTGGAGCTGGCTGGCATCAGTGCTGTTGAACATGGGGGAGCTTCTGGCAGCATCTCACAGCAGCCAACCCTGTAGACCCCCCACTACCAAACCTTGCCATGCAAACCCAATACAGCAGCACAGCCATGTTAGTGCAGCTCTCCACCTGTCTAATTAGGTTGCCTCTCAGTGGGAAACTGATTCATAGTTTGTCAGTGTCTCTGCATGAGGCTACTATATTTCACAAAACTTCTTAAAATTTGTTAACAGAAATTTTATTCACAGCTAATTAACTTTATTCAGAGCTAATTTCTGAAAGCAGTGCCACTGAGTAACACATTCTGAACATATTCAAAAATAATCACTTAGAGCCCTAAAAAACTTAATGCATATGATAAATACCCTTTATTATTACTTTCAGTCATGTTTTTCTGCTTGTAAATTTCAGTGATCCTTTTTTTCTTTTGAACACTTCAGACATCAAGATCACTGCTTATGTCCCACAAAGCTAGTCTTTCTTTAACATTTCTGTTCAGACTAACTCTTTTCCTGTTCAAATATTTCAATACCTAAGTTTTCTTTTTGTTTGTGAAAGGAGTCAGATAGGCATACATTAAACAAGCTAGAGTTTAAACCGTCCAGATGTTGTCTTAAGAGTACGGGTCCAGTTTTCAGGAAGACTCATTGAGAAGACTCACATCTCTTGGCCCCCAAAAATATGTTGATAGGAAAAGAATTTGCAGTTTTATATACTACAAACCTGGAATTTGCACCATATGATCAGGCAAGTTCCAATAAACCCTTTTGAGATGGTGATATTTAAATAAAAACCTTTATTTATTTACCCTGATGCTACTGGAAAATGAAGTATACATATAAAGTCCAGCTCCATAACTATTATAAATTTGCAAGCCCTCAGTGGCTCTGAGAGAATGAAATGTATTAATGACAGTTGCAATATTGCCCTAATAAGAATAAAAGTTTTTGGACTTTACACTGATTAACCATGTCCTATAAGGAAACATGGATAGTTAACATCTATCACTATCGTACAGCACTGCTGTAGAAAACACAGTACCCAAGAGTTAATATAATTATGAAAGAATAAAGTTTTCCCTCCTAAACTCTAATAATGCCAGGGCTTTGGTGCAACCGTCATGTATATATCTTTTCACTGTATCCTTATCCTTATCAACCTGTAAACAGCATCAGAATGCTATACATATACATGATGGATTATTGCTATTATGCTTATGAGAATGGCAGGCATGGAGTATAAGAGCAGAGTTCAGCCAGGAAGTATGACATAAATTATGTATAAGTAGCTTTTAGTGTCGAGCACTTTGCAAAGTTCAGTAAGTGCATGTAACTGAAGTTAATCACCCAATGTCAGCACAGGACTGTTCCTTTTGAGAGTGTATGTAAGGTTTCTTTCAACATGCTTAAAAAGTGTATCATTTTAAGAAAGTATCTAATTTTAATTATGTAAGCACAACACTTCTCTGGACATAGAAGGAGAAAGTTTACAAGATCTTTGCAAGTCCTGAGAACCTAATTACAACCAAAGTCTGATTTAAGGTCTAATCTAAGATTTTATGACTTGAATTAATGGGGTTCAAGTTTTGAGTATCAGCCCCATCTGTTTTCTGTACTGTTACTGTTAGATTGTACAGAGATCCTTTGCATGTTTTCCCTTAACTTGAATTTTGAGGATGTGCAACTTGAGACAGGGCACAGAACCAGGATTTTTTTCCCTCCTTCAATCACTGTGTCTGTGCATACTCATGTTGCATTTGTACATCCTTCAGAATCTACAGACTACTGTTAAGGTAGGAAGTGACAGGTTTGTACCGCCAAGATGATGAGATCTGACCGCTTCCTTCTTTAATTGTACCAACTCCTTTAGTGTATGGCCAACATTATACATTAAATAATTACAATCAAACATTTTTCCCAAGGTATTTTAAAACATTCAGGAAAATGAAGGGAGTACGGGTTCATTATTTGTTGAAAAATGAACAGAATTGCATTACACTTTTTTATGGTTTATTTTGCTTTTCTTGTTTTATTTTAATATAATATTTGATAACATTTTACTGTTGTTAATTATTTAGTATATAAGCAGGTTGACTGCCTAAAGTAACAGCATATAGATAACCTTTCTTGCAATCTTCATAGTGATTAAAAGTGAAAGGATCGCTCTAGCATACACACAGGCACAGGCACGCCAGCACACCCACACCCACAGAGCCCAGTGGGATTAAAAGCACTCGATCTGGTGGAAAATCAGGAACTACAGAGGAAAGTATTTTCTTGTTTGAAGATTTGAAAGAGCCATTCTAAGAGAAGAGGGAGGAGGCTTCTGATGTTAGGGATCTTGCCCCTTTCATGTTTCAAAAAGAGTAAAGGAAGTTCCTCTTTTATCAGCCTGAGGTAGAAAAGAAGTGGCTTTTCTAACTCTAAATATTTAAAGAAGCCCTCATAAAACTTGAAAAAGGTTTGAGCTGTTTCTTTGTAGGACTAAATTCCTAAGGGTATAGGAAGACATACATTGATATTTACCTCTTATGATATTTTACTTCTTCTACAATAGATGTATTATGGGACATTGGTATTATTTTCTATACTTCATAGTCATTTGCTTTTATATATTCTCAAGGAATCTATACAGTGTAAATTCTAAATAAAAAGATTTGTAATACTCTTTTCTGAGGGAACATAGATATTAAAAATCAAAGGTGAAAGGCTACCAAGATATATATTTACTGGCAGATTTCACTGTTGACCTGAGACAGCCAAGGTAAGGCTCATCATGTAGCAGAGCTCACAGAGCATGCCAGGTCACACGAGGGATTCCACTATTGGATTTGAATGGTTACAGAAATGGGTTGGAAATAGCTGAATTTGAGGGCTAGCTCATCTTTGAGCTGAAATCCATCAAACTAAACATCCCAGAGTTTAACTTAAAGAAGTCTTCTTTTTGTTGAAAATAAATCACTGAAAAATGAATCAGTTTGCAGTTCTTAAAAAGCAATTTAAAACATTATCATATGACTATTTAAAAATATCCGTTATTAGAAAACAATATAATTGCAGGATATTTTATAATATAATATTTAAATATTATAATTTTCTAAATTTTTAAGCAAATAATTCTGTCTTGACTTGCATAGATATTCTCTTCATGTGAATGTCAATTATTCTCAGAACAGTCAATATCTGTAAAATAAGAGAGTTCATTGCTTGAATACTGAGGAATATTCTCTCTTGCCCCTATATATTTAGTATAGCGTTATTTATTTGTAGTACAAGGGTACCTAAAGGCACCAAAAAGTGTCAGACATCCATTCTACAAAGCAGTGTACAAATACATGGGAGGACACCAGCGTATGTGCTGGTTCACAGGCCAGCTGACAGCCTCCAGTCCTTCAGGCACACACGACTATCAGCTCTGTCTGTGACACCCTTACATGCCTTGAGCAAGTGCTGAACTTTTAAGGCAGGCTCCTCAGCTGGCACAGCTGAGAAAATGGAAACAAAGCCATACTTTATTCCCCTGACTTTAGAATCAGCCAGGGGCAATCTAATCCATACTGCAATTTACAGCAGCCTGGCTGCCCAAGAAGTTATTCTGGCAGCTGAGAAGCACCAGAGCCTAAGGTCATTCTCCACTTCTCCCAAATGTGCCTGTATGCAAGGGCTAGAAAAGTGAACAATACTAAGCATTGCTTTTGCTTTTTCAGCTGAAGTGTCTCAAAGCAGCTAGAACAGAATTGATGGATGTCCTGTTAATATTGTTATTTCTCTTAGTTTCATTATTGGAAGAGAGTAGCCTTTCAGAAATAAAACAATGCTCTATTTTAATAGTTGATTTATTTTTCCTATATGTGTAAATGTCAGTCTGTGGTAATTCCACATATGGGTATTTGGGTTTTTTTTTTTTTTGTTGTTTTTTTTTTTTTTTGTTTTTTGTTTTTTGTGAAATGCAAACAAATTATTTCATTGGTTTTAAAAATCATATACTGCAGCCATTTTGTCTCATATTTACAAAATATTTTTATTGCTTGCTCCTGTGTGACAGTTTGGAAAATCTGTCTCATAAGAGGGGATGATTTTTGGTTGATGGCTGGGCATTCTTAGTCCTTGCATCAGGATACAGTTTACATTTAAATGAGGAATTTCATTTTCCACTCTTTCAAATTACAGTGTTATCAAAAAATGCCAGAGAAATTTAAAGTAGAAATCCTTTCAGCTCCAAAAATATTCCCTACTGTACTTTCAAAATGTTCAGAGGTAAAATAAGCTACTTTCTCAAAAATCTAACCACCCACAACCCCTTGTAGAGAGAAGAGTACATTTTGAATCAAGGTGATGCAGGTAAGTAGTGAATCACACATTTCAGGGGACTGTCAAAAAGCTCTCTCAATGGATACATTAGAATGAAGGAGCCTCAGGCCAAGCCCAGAGCAGAAGGCAGACAGTGGAAATAGTGGATGAGATAATATCTCTTGTTCATCTGATGAATATACTCTCCAGAGGAACCCTACTCCACATGAGACAATCTAAGCTGAAAAGACTAGAGAAACTTGTGAGATAGAAGTTCTAAAAATTTCTCTTAAATGTCCAGATTTGATTTACCAGCAGAAGCTAAGTTATTAGCTCATTAACCTGTATGGCATTAGCTGTCTTAGAGGCACAAATAATCTACAGGTTTGGCTGGGATAGGGTTAAGTTTTTTTGTAGTACTTTGTACAGGGCTATGCTGTGGGTTTGTGACTGTCCTGGTTGCAGAGAAGGGGAGAGGAGCTCAGTGCCGATGGGAACAGTGCTGATTACTCAGGTTTGGTTTAGTTTAGCACTGAGCAGTGCTGACACAGAGCCAAGAACTTCTCTGCCCCCAGCCCCACCCACCAGTGAGGAGGCTGGGGGTGCACAGTGACTTGGGAGGGGACACAGCCAGCACAGCTCACCCCAGCTGACCCAGGGGACATTCCATACCCTGTGGCATCATGCTCAGCACACACAGCTGGGGTGAGAAGGAGGAAATGGGGATATTTGGAGTGATGATGTTCGTCTTCCCAAGTCACTGTTAGGCATAATGGAACAATGCTCTCCCGGAGGTGGAAGAGTGCATCCATTGCCATGGGTAGTGGTGAATTAATTCTTTGCTTTACTTTCCATGCATTCAGTTTTGCTTTACTTATTAAATATCTTTATCTCAACGCATGAGTTTATTCTTTACTTTTACTCTTCTGATTGGTCCCATATCCCACTGGACAATACTGAGCAAGAGGCTGTGTGGTGCTTGGCTGCCTACCAGGGTTAAACCACAACAGCCCAAAAATGAAAAACTCTAGAAAAGACCAGGAATAAGCTACTGAAATGCTGTTTAAGTAAATGCCCCCCAGAGCTACATGAAAACTGAGCAGAATCCTTGCAGACATAGCTTAAAATTCAATACCTAAATCTAGAAGTAGGCTTCCAAAGACAGATTTTAGACCACCTGAGGGTCAATTATATTGAAAGCATAAAAACATCAGCTGGGCAACTGATATGACACACTGAAGTGAATTGGAAAGACATAAGATACTACTGCATGTATTCAGTTGCAGTTATGAAGTGGAATACAATGTAAAAGGCTTTTGGCCTTCTTTTTCTTTCTTTATCCCACCCATGCTTTACTTTTCAAGTTAAATATCATGGCCATTTTAATTTGGAGAAAGAGGAATTACTTTCTGCAAAATTTTCGTACAGAAACGCTCCTGGAATTTCAGTAGGGTTTCTTCTGCAAACTGGAGCTCATGTGGATTCTGTGCTTAGAGCAATTCTTCAAAACTGAATCTTTAAAGACTGCAAAAAGGAAGAAGATGTCAAGAGGAGGATGTGTGAGGTGTAAATGTAAGGTGTTCTTGTCTTCTTTACTGAGTGAAAGTAAGTAAGGGATAATGCTCTGTTATGAGGCAAGGCAGAATGTTGTCAGTGCAAGTCTGGAAACAAGGATGCCCTGATGTCGCCACATCACCATAACTGCAAGTCTATGATTTTTTTTTTTTTGCAAAAACTTTTTTGAATTAATTGATATAAATTTAAACTCTTCTAATATAATATCTTTCCCCTAAGAATAAACAAAAATAAATTTCCGCCACCTATAGTAAAAATTACTAACAAAACCACCAAGTTTGGTGAGTCAAAAACTAAGTGAAACGAAACTATAGAGTTCTTGTTGAAGTCTAGAGACCCAGCTTTCCTGCATCCCAAAACTGTTTGATTGTCTTTTAGTGAATGTCAGTGTATTTGACACAGAATATGTCAGAGTACTAGTGGGCAATTTACAATATTTCCAATGTAAAAACTTTATTTTCTGCAAGGAAAATACTACTGAATATTTCTAAGTAGAAAATGAAACCACTCTAAAACTTCTCCTTTTCTTAAATATTCCCAGACTCTATGCATTATTAAAAAAAATATTTACTTCATATCACGGGGGACAAATGTAGTAAATTATACTAAATCCATTAAATACAAGTATCTGCCTATGTAGGTATAGAATCAGAAGCATTACAGAAGTGTTCTCCCTATATTGAACCAAAGGGTGTTGTTTCAGTTGTTTTCTTGTTTGAGGAAAATGGTGGAGGAGCTAGAAGGCATGTCAGAATATCAATGAATTCAGATTTCTGTTGTTCCCATACAAAGTTATTATCCAAACAGAAAATCCTTATATTCATAGTCTGAAACACACATTTTACTCCTGTTCAGTTCTTGGCAGATCTGAGTAGGTTCTTGCATAATTTTCCAGGATGAATAAATCTCTGTGTTTAGGATCATGTTAGGATGAACAATCTCAGTTTTGGCTGCTGTCAGTTGTGCTCTAAGATAACAGAACCTCTGTGCTACGCCAAAAGACATTCATTAAAATGAAAAACACAAACAAGCAGTCTCTACCAGCTGATGAAACGCTACCCAAGGATGATGGTGGTGATTTACCTATGGTGAAATTAATCTTCCCTAGAATGTCTAATGATATCTAATACTAATCTAATGCAGGTTTTTTTATCATAGCAAATTGAATACATTGTTAATATTTCTACTTGAGTGGTTTGGTTACAACATGCATTATTGTACATTATAAAACTAACAATGAGAAGGGTTTTGTAGGGAGCAGAATGTGAACGAAGTCCAGACTGAGAATTACTTAAGAGTCTCACAGCAATGACAGCAGCCTCCAGACCTGTTTGGTGTCTGTCTTTCAAAGCCTTACTATAAATAACTTATACAATGATTTACTGCTTATGAATATGGTTTCTGGGATAATGCTGGAGGAAGCTGAGATACCCTACTCTTAGCTGAAGGATTGGGAATGAATATTATATCAGTTTGGCTGAGCTTGTTAAGGCCAGATCTCAGATATTCTCAGGATTTTCAATCTTTACTTTGTTTCCTGCAGTAGTTTTCATGGACTTGCTCTCATGGGAAAGAGAGGCCAACAACAGTACTTTTAGCACCTCAAATGGCAGCTTCAAGTGTGCGTGACAGGAAGATGAAAAAATCAGGTGTCCATAGCCTGCAATAAATAGTTACAATAACAACATTGCACATCTTTATTTGTACCAACCCCAACTAATATTAATATTAATACAAAACTGAGCAGTTACTAGACATATATTTAGTCTAGATAGCAGCAGCAGTTTGATCCTGTATCACTGCAAGTTCTCTCCAATTCATAATGATGCCATCAAGCAATAAGAGCAAGGTTTTTGCATAGTCCATAGAGTCTGATAATTAGCCCATAATTTCTGATGTGTGACTACCAAAAAAGCTGCATTTGCAATAGCCAGCAAACTTCCCTTCAGTTTTGTACTCTCTCTATGCTTGTTATTTCAAGAATTTTAATTACATTTTGTACAGCCACAAAAATATTCAAAATAATCTCTTTGAATGGTTGTCCCTCGCCAAGACTGGACTTCATTTAAAACAATCTAATGCCACTTTGAAAGCAAATAAGTGAACTGAGCCAGTTCCTGGTTTATAAGCCACTTCCAGTGATGTACTAAGTGATGTCCATGTAGAGTGGTGGAAGTTTGAGTTTTTAAATTCAATGCAGACTATCTCTTAAGCAGAAGCCTACCCCTTCTTTCTGATCCTCAACCAAGTACAAGCATTGGTATGCATAAAATGGACATTTTAATACAGGCTTGATATATTCTGCAAAATACCCTGTGTATAGAAGGAAGGATCATCTGCTCATCCTAAGGTCTTGCACTACATACTGAGGTACACAATACCTACCGGTCAGACCAAAAGCAATCAGTCAGTTCAAACCAAGATGCAAATATGTTCCTCCAGAAAGAAAGAAAGAAAGAAAGAAAGAAAAGAAAGAAAGAAAGAAAGAAAGAAAGAAAGAAAGAAAGAAAGAAAGAAAGAAAGAAAGAAAGAAAGAAAGAAAGAAAGAAAGAAAGAAAGAAAGAAAGAAAGGAAAGAAAGAAAGAAAGAAAGAAAAGAAAGAAAGATAGTTTACCTTTTCTTGTGTTATAATTCCCTAAGAATAGAAAGTTGAATCTCTCCATTTACTTCACAGTACATACATTCTGTTTGCTGTGTACAGAGAGGGAAACATTATTTCCTTGAGACCCTGTTCTTAATCTATACTTTGAAGAGGTTACTTTAAACATGTGTTAGTGTATGAATGAGGGGAAAGAAAAACAAATGAGTCAGATTTCTATTTTATATTTTAGCTCTATTCCTTGTTTTCCTATATGCCTCTATTAATATTGCAGGCATAGGTTTCCAGATTGCTTGCAGATTTAATATTTATTTTTCAAAGTTCTACTAGGTTATTTAAATTAAAGGAGAAAACAAAAAATTACCACAGCATTGCTGCAACTAGGAGATAATTTTTCCCTGATAATCAGAAGTGACCATCTTAATTTAATTAAGTTTTTCATTAGTTCCATGAAAACTGATTTTTAGTATCAGTTTTTATTTATTATCATGTATCTGTTCTTCCCTTTAATATACTACTCAGCTTTTTATTAATCTGACCTTTTTGTCTCTTAATATATCTTATTTTAAGCTTTAATTATTTGTAGAGTTTACATCTTGATGAGAATTATATCTGCACATTTTTTACTATCTATATGTGCAATAAGTCTGTAGGTTTTAAACATAAAAAATCTTTTAGAGAAACTGTCAATATGACACTTTTCTGCCTTTCATGTGGAGAGTCAACAGTTCAAATAGTAAATAAATTTAGTTTTCTCTTTAACATGATTAAAACATGCGTCTTAATAAAAGTTACAAAGATTTTTAAGTCTCTTATGAACTCTACATTAGAACACATCTTTACTTCAAGAGCCAAAGTAGTATTCAAAGGCTTGAGGAAGGTAAAGAGCTGTAGCTGCATCTTCATTTTAAAGAGAGGTAAAACTCCAGTGAAGATCAAAAGATAAGGACACATTGGACCAATGACTTCACTTGTTATCATACTATATAAGCTACAAGCAAATTAAATGCTAAATATAATGAATTGGCATGCTAAAGGCCAGTGTTCCCCTAAGATTAAAATGGGACAAGATTAATTAATTACATATTGAAGTTTACTTCCCTTCCTTGATATAGGAAAAAAATGCACAAATACTGCAGGTCAAGACAGAAAGCAAGATTTTGAATAAAACCTTGCAGATGGTGATATACAGTCCCAATATATTCCTATATATTTCCCCACTATGGTAGAACAATAATCACAGAGAGCTGAAGTGATTTTTGTGTTTGCACTCATTGTTCCATTGTAATGAATGGAGTATATTCCAAGTAACAAAATTACATTTTGAGACACAGGATATTAATGTATTTTTTCTTGAAACAAACTGAAATGCTCAAACTCATCTTGGCAGGGTCTAAGGAAAAATGAGAATTATTGATACAGATTATTATTTATACAGTGCATTTTTCTGTACACGTATGTAGATGCATGTGTATTGTATGTACAATATTTTGGACTTTAAAAGAAAACCCTTTCATTACCAGTGGTTGTGATCATGATGTTTCTTATGGGAGTATTCAGAGACAAACAAGAGGCAGTGAAAAATACTTTAAAGAAATGAAATGACTGAAGCAATAGAAGGTACTTCACCCTGCTTTGATGAAATAATACCTCTCTTCAGGTCTCTTTTACTGAAGAACATAAACCAAAAAAAGTATCATGAATACTGCTCAAGTCTCACGGAAAAGTGTATTTAGTCAAACAAAACTGGCAACTGTGTTGAGACAGCAATTTTAAACTTCTCTAAGGCTTTTGCAATTCTGTCACATGGCATTTTTAATTTTCTATAATGCAAGATTTTTAATCAAGAGGAAACACATTAGATGAATTAAAAAAGGTCTTATTGGCAGATATCAATGAGCAGGGCTATCCAAAGAAGGTCTCCTGAGAGAGATTCCTCGTCCAACACTATTCAGTACATTCTTAGAAACAATCTAGATGATGAAATAAAATCTTAACTGATTAAATTTGCATATGACACAAAGATTAATGGGATAGTAAAAAAAAGGAGGGCAGTTTACTGTTAGAATTTAATCTAAATCACTTGGTCAGATTGTTGGAATCCAACAAAATACAGGTACATACTAATACACTTTGCAACAAGATCCACAGGTTATACTATCAGCTAAGAATTTTTGTCCACAGAAAGCAGTAACTTATAAAATATTTGGAGGTCACCTTTTAAGGCTACTTCACTATGAGCTCACAGAGCAATGTTGCGGCAGGCATTACTGGAATGAAGGCCCTTGAGCATAATTTAACAACTTTAATCTTAAACAAAATATAATCATGAACAACTAATAAAGGAATAGCTCAGAAAGGATGGTAAGGGAACAAATGAACATTTATGGCAAGATGTAAAATATGTAAATATGTATATAGCTTCAGAATAATTTTACACTTTCTAAAATAGTTTGTTTATTCAAAAATTGTTTGTTTATTCAGTTACCATTATGATCTCTAGCAGCCTTTAGTCAATAAATCACTGTAGAAAATTCACTAGAATTTAACCTTTTTATGCCTTTTTCCTCTTTCATGGCTAAAGATATCTTTTTATTCATAACAAGCAAAGATACATTTATATCTGACATACAAAATATATTCTAGATATTGTGCAAATCTGTCCATTTATGAGTGTGCATATATATCTGTAGAGATATATTTTTGTGCATGTTCATATGCCTACACATCTTATTATTATTAGATTTTTTTACAAATGCAATATTTTTATACATTTTTAAGTCAGAAAATATTTTATTATATTCTAATACACAACCTGCAAATAGAAGATCTCTTTTTTCCTTAAGCAGAATATAGAGTCAAGAATTAATTTTAGAGAGAACCACAAGTGATGAATTAAACGTCTTGTGAAGCTTCAAGTAATTTTTCATTAATTATGTAAACAATTAAAATTAACAAACTTCTGGTTTAAACCTGCTATACTGGCTTCACCTTACTTCTGTAGTTTCACAGTCAATAATAAAAACAAATTTGTCTTTTCAAAGGGAAATACATTTTAATATTAACATGAAAAAGCTCTAACCTGTTCTGCTCCTTTTAGGACCCTTTTGGTACTGGAAAAAAGCACACTGTGGAATGTACATCCTTTCCAGCAGCAAGTCCTGTGAAGTGAATGCAGGATCCAGGCTGAAACATGGGAAAGAAGGAAGGAGATGTCATTCCACCCAATTTTACTATGGTTATATCAGAGTTTATATCAGAAAACCCACCAAGGAACTTTCCATGTCAGAGTCTAATGCATGATGTGTTGAGTTGTATTATAATAAGGCAGTAGAAATAGGCAACAGAAATCTGTGAACCAGAACTTAGGAATTTGCCAGCAATAATTCCTATCAACCCTTGGTGCGTGCCACACTGTATATTTAAACTACATGTGCTGTGCATTACAGGCAGCTATTATTTAAAGAATATTTTACATTTAGTTTAGTAAGTCTTGTTACCGTTTCTATTTTGGTTTACATGGGGGAGATTGGGTATTTGATTTTATATTTTCTATGAGGGCAGTCTTTGAATAAGTGATTGAGAACTATGTAATACATGTTAATGAATTAATGAATTAATATATAAATTTACTTTCAAGAGATTGACCAAAAATTTATATTTATACCATGTGAGTGAAAAAATATTCAACAAAAAATTATGTATCACTCAAAGAGGTGAAAGCTCTAGGGTTTTTTTAAAAAAAAAAACTTGTTTATTCAGAAAAAAAATATTATAACATTATTTTTCTCTGGATATTGTGAAAATGGACCTGATGTCTCAGTTTAACCTTAACTTTCAGTTTGTGTGCCAGAGAAATCTATAATAAATAACATAAACTGCCAGGTTTACATTTCATCCACTTATGAGATTATTTTTTCTCTGGAAGGGTAGATGGGTAAATCAGATTAAAACCATACCTGACTGTCATCCAGTAAACCCACTCTTCCAGTTATGTAGTTCATTTTTCTCTTACCTCTTTGAATGAGTTTCAATGTCTAATAAAACTTTATTTACTGGGAGTGCCAAGAAATGAGTCAATAAATTTATTGAGCAAGATATGAAATAGAAATGTCAAAGATGAATAAATTTTAGCACAGTGTTTACTTTATAATTGTATTTTTTCATGGAATTCAATTTCTCTGTAGACTCTGAAGCATAACAACAGCAGAAAATGAAGTCACAGTACCCAAGATGAGAAAATGTAAAATAGTAAACTTCTTTTTAGAGCAATAACTGAAAACATTATCAATGTTGTGAGTATTTAATAAAATACAGCATTTTCTGTATTACAGTCTAAATTCTAGTCTGTTCACCTCCATCTGTACTTTTCTGGGAGGACTTTGTTTCTTTCTTTTAATTTTTATATCTAAAAAATAATCTGGAATAGTCAGTTTATCCCTGTATGGCTTGAGTTTCTGTGGTACTTTTCAATTGTATTGTGCCATAGGCAGTAAGAGCCAAAACAGGAACATAAAGCCTTTAGCCCAAGCTACAAACAAAAGCATGTTTTATATACTGCTGTGAGAACTTTTATAGAATTTTTTAATTCTTGGTGATTTTGAAAAAACAATGGCTTCTGGGATACAAACTGATGTAATTTTAATCCCTATTTTAACCACAAAACCTCCTACTTCATTCAATAGAAACAAATTATCAATTCAGCTCTTCTCATCAGAGCTTCATCAGACTTCATATTACAATCTGGGATTCTTCTGCATGCATACTGTACACTACACACAGCTGAGCCAATGCTTTTCCAGACAGCTTGGACTCACATAGACAAGTCTCAAAATTTTCTTGGACAGCAGGAAGGATATGTATGAACCTTCATCACCAGTGACTGCAGTGTCTGCAATACAGCTGCTGTCATTGTAGTGAGGCCTAGACAAATTTGAGTTAACAGCCAAGCAAACCTGTCAAATGTAATGTTTGAGTCTGTAGCCTTGACTGGACTTTGATGATCTGAGGACTCAAGTCATCTAGCTAAAAATTAGTACAGGTTTTGCATTACAGAAATCATGGTGACAACTACAGACACACAATTTGTTACTGCTCAGTGCTTTTTACAGTTATAAATCTCAGCAATCCTCATTACAGTGCCCACATATTAAGTGCAATTTAGGATTAATGATGTCTCAGCTGAAAAAAAAGTCTCAGCCTCAAAACGATAACTGTTTGACGGCTTGTAAATAGACAAAATTGAAATTACATTATCTAACCCTCCAGCTCTTTTTGTTTATTTGGTCCAAAAATATAGAATATTAGAGAATGCAATAAGAGTATTTACAGGTCTTTCCTACAGGCTCAATGAAATTCCGTTCTTAACTGAGCTTTGTAAGGGCAATTACAACATTGTAGCTCACAAAAGTATTTAGGCAAAGATTTTTAATCAGTCACACATAAAACAAAAGGAAGAATTCAATGTTTTTAGCTGAGATTCAAATACACCAGCAGAGGTTATAGATAGATTCAGTACTGTGTCATTACTGATCAGCCTTACCACTTTTGCTACTCAGAACGAAGCCCATCTAGAAACAGCATAAAAATAAACATGACAATAATATTAATATAATTTAATTTCCAATTGCTTTAACAAAGAAAAGCATATCTCCTTTAAAGAATGAGGGAAAATCATGGAATTTTTATGAAAGGCTTCTCAAAGTAGACCAAAAAATACAGGATTTATTTTTTATGTGAATATGTGGCACCACAGAAGTACTGAGACAAAATTAATGCAAACCATTGCGTAGTGTAAATTTTAAATGCTTGCAAAGAAATATCAGGACCCAGATTTACTGCTGCTCAAATGGACCTATCAAGTGCTAAACTATTTCCGCTGAAAGCACTGCACAAAACAGGTGAGATCCTTATCCAAACAGGGAGGCTTGTCTGTCAACTATCTGAATTCCTGTCTTAGTTCCACAGGCGAAGATATGAACACACTTTAATAATTTGCAGGAAATTTGTGACCTCTTTATTATGACAGTTTTTATAGTGTAGCTAATATTTTTATTTAATGAATAAATAGTATTTCTTTCAAAAGTGCTTTAACTCTACTCTTATATTTTTATCAACAGTATAATAGTATATTATCTGATATAATTGCTTACAGACTATTTGCTCTTTGTGATCAACTGTTTCTGAACTGAGAGCAATTTTATTATAGTTAGCTTTAATCTCCCCTTGATCTCATTTTCCACATGCTCTACAGTACCTATAATCTTAAATCTTCTGTTCATTTGCAGTTTAATATTAGAATAATAACTTTGGATATCCAATACTGCTTCAGGCTTAGCCCCATGTTGACCCTTTTACAGCCAATATTTAAACATTTCAAGAATATTTTTATATGAATAAAATATTTAGGTTTCAAAAGTCAGTTACAGGGATGTAATCTTGCATTAAAAAATGTATTCCTCTTGAATACAGGGAAAACAAACAGTGGTGCTATCTTGCCCAGAAATCCACGCCTATGATTTCATCATCAATTTGGTCTCAAATATTTTTCTTTCTGCTTCTCTAATGGTTATGTTCACAAATCCATCTCTAGGATATATGCCATATAAAAAATCCTGTGTTAATAGCCAGAGAAATTTCTAGTCCACAGTTTTTGCTTCTGGTCAGCTCTGAGCAATGGTCGCTCATGATAACCTTTGCTGGTGTTTTTTTTTCCTCTGTTCACTTATGCTGACAGGCTTAAAAATGAGATAAATAGTTATTTATTTTACTTCCACTGTCCTGTTGCTACCAAATACAAAGGATAAATTCCATGTAGGACAATTTCACATTCTGCAATGGGACTGGGGATTATTTTAGGTGATGGTGGTGGATAATTTATTGAAGAACTTGAATGCTCATTTTGTTAGGCATGGCATGCTTTAAAGCCTTGTAATTTAAATTTTAATTCACACTCCATTTGCAGAAATTGTAACACTTCAGCATTCAAAAGTATTGAAGATCAAACAGGTGTTTTAGTATAAGGACATTCCTATTATTAAATCCATGCTACCAGAACTCTTTATGAGATCATTATTCTGTAATCACATACAGCTGTTAGTAGCCTGGTTATTTTTACTTGCATTTGACTAAGGCAGAATATCTCTTGGGTGCAACTTCCCTACTTAGCTCTGTGAAATGTTAGAACAAAAGAATACCAATTTCATAGTAGAATCATGGCACAAGTATTTAATTTTTCTATAGAAATCTGTATTAGGTCAGAAACAATATTTGTGATGGTAGACATTTAATAGTTTAAAATACAAATTTAAAAGAAATGAGGTCATTTGAACATCTCATTTTTGCACTCTGAAGAGCTTTCTAACAACTTTCTGACTGTTCAACCTATGATAATAATAATAAATTATATCTAAATTAGATATTTGCTGGCTGATTAATAAATGCTGAACTTTTTGTGGGTGTGTGACACTGTTATGCATCCATGAAACGAAAAATAACATTTGGAACTAGATAATTAAAACAGTTACATTTCCAGGCAAATGTTATGTTCCAGTGTAAATTAATCTTCTGCTACAGCACATTACCAAAATTGGTCTAGGCACTTTAATGAAAGCAGAGTGTTAACAGGCAAATATAGAGTCCCCTAAAAATCCAGTTCCCAAAATACGTAGTTACTGGCAAAAAAAATACCGAGAAGAAAAGTATTAAAATAATCTTTCTAAACTATGAAAGCCCCTTTTTTGAGATAGGAAGCTCAGTAGTGAGTTTTCACCAAAGTAATAAAGCCATTTCTCCAGTTTTACTGAGTCTGTTTTTACCTTTTTATCAGCAGGTGTGCAACATGGGAAGTTATTTTGAATATGAAAGGCATTAGACCTCTTGGTTTTGTTGCTTTATCTACTGCAAGTATAGAAGCCTGGATTCAATTTGATCCATTCTGATGCTGACAGATTTTTATAGCTCTTGTGTTCTGAATATACTCTCTGAGGTTCTCTCAAGTTCATCTCTTGAAAATTCACCTCTGAAAATCCTCAGAACAAAGTGAGCATCTAGATTCATTATAGTCCAATAAAAAACAGTAATTTCAATTCTCTGCATTTGAAAATGTGTGAGAAATCTATCTTTGATTACTAGGAAATATCCTGAAAGATAGAGTTTCCAATCTACTTGTAACTGGACAACAGTAATATTGCAATATTTCAAATGTACTCAGGTACATTCTCCAAAAGCTGAAATACAGGAAATAACTTAAGAAGAATGGATTTCCACCTTGCTGTGGATTGTATGGTCTAGTTAAATATGTGTGTTCAGAAAAAAAAAAAAAGTATATTGAAGTTTTAAAGGTTTTTTTCATCCTGCTAGAATTAAACAGCCTTCAGTATTTGTGATGTGTTGACCAGAAATATAATAATTTACTAATGAGGTTTTAGGTATTAAACAAACTTACGAATCTCTAAGATTAGGGACTTCAGGGTATCCATGTTAATGTTTTATTTCAGACTGAGAGAGTGTTTTAAAGCAAATCTTTCAATTTTACCCTCTTGCCATCCTCTAGTTTACGTTCTGACTGCAGAAATTTGGTGCCATTGGAGTACATATCACTGGGAGACTCATTCCACTTGCTGAAGCATAGCAGTAGACTGAAGTAAACCCCACAAAATTAGTAGTTTGTTGTTCTTAGGTCCTCAACACCAACCATTTCTCAATACAGCTCTAGTCCCACACTACCACACTAGTTGTGATCATCTTTTGGGATATTAGTTTTGAACAGTTACCACTTCCCAGCAGCCTGTCTGAAACAATGTTAAGACCACAGGACTTTGCCATGAGATAAGCACAGAGAAAAACAGGAGGATGGCAGTGGTTCCAGGCCTGGCGAAGTCTGGCTGGCACATCCTGGGTAATGCATCCAGGCAAGAGTTCCCACTGTGGCAAACTGCAAACTGCGCCGAGGGACTACTGCCTATATAAGCCTCAAGCATCCTGGTCAAACAAAGGTCCCCAAGTTATGAGTCAAGTGGCATCTGTGGCACTCATGTCACCCCTCCCTCTCCTCCACTCTAAATATGCTTCAATGGATTCCTGGAATTTGGGCTGTAAATCGTCTGATGGGAATTTAAGATAAAGGTGGTACTATTATCCAGATGTTATCTCAGACCTAGGGAGAGGTAAAAAAAGCTGGGGAGGCACTGAAAATGGACACAAAGAATCCGCAAAGAAAGCTAACTCAGCAACTGTGCTGAAATCAGGTCTGATGGAATAAAAGGTAACTCCAGCAGGGAAGGAATTCCAACAGGGGAGGAATTCCAGCACAATCCACTGACTCAAAGAAACCCACCAACTCAAAAGAAGAAAAAGAGAAGCATGGAAATAATTAACATTAGAAGTGAGGGAATAATTTAACCAACAGAATAAGAGAACTGTGCAGCCAAAGAGCATTAATGCCTTTGTTTGATAGCATGTATAAATAATTAAATATTTTGAACAACTTTGGGACCCCCATCATTGAGAAGCCCAGGATGGAAGAAGGACAAATGGGATGTTGGTGGATGCACAGGTGGTGACTATCTTCTGTTCTCCCTCCCTGCCCAATTTCTATTTCTTTCTATCTCTCTACTTTGAATTGTACTGTTAAATAAAATCTATGCTATTGTCTTTGGCATATGGTCTTGTTTGCACTTTAATTTGGGAAGAGGAATCTTGCAATAATCAGGTCTTAGCACATTCAAAGAATGTAAAGGATCCCTGGATTTCAGAAGAGAAGTTTTCAGACTATTCAGAGATGTGCTTGGAGCAGTCCAGAAGAGCTTGTTGATACCCAAGGATCAACTCCTGAAAACTCAGAATAGTCTATTCCAAGAAGTAGGAAATAAAGCAAAGGCAGCAGGTGGCCAGCATGGACAAGGAGTTCTAACTGAACTTGGACACTGAAAAGGAAGGTAGAAGAGGAGCAAGCAGCAGCAGGTGATCCAGGAGGGATATAAAGCTGCAGTCTGATTGTGTAGGGATGGGTTAGGAAATCAAAGGTCCACCTGGGACTGAATCCGACAAGGGATGTGAAGGGGCACAAGGAACAATTCTATAACTATATAAACAGTAAAAAGGGAAGCTAATGTAAATGAGGAACCAGTGCTGAATAGGGCCAGGGTCCTTGTGACAAAGGATGTGGAAAAGCTAGGTGCAAGTCCAGGAAGAAAGTCTGTAGTAAGATTTATCTTCAGTGAAGGGGAGCAAAGCAGGGAGAACATAATCAATCTGCACATACATAAATTCAAAGGCCTGATGTGTTACACCTAAAAGTGCTGAAGTCCAAACAGCGTGTGAAGGGACAAGAGCTTGAGATTAAAAAGAATAATAAAAATATTAGTCAGAATAGGTTGTTCTTCCAATATTTAAATGTTGTCTTGGAGTTTCTGAACTCCTGAAGTTCAAATGAATGACAAACTAAGGTCAACACTTAACAAGTTAGAACAAAAAAACCACTCCAGAGACATTTGTTCTCACTACATGGAAATGGAGGAAATTAATCTGTTCTAATGATCAAATCAGCTTGACCAGGAGAGGCAGGTAAAAAGCGTTTCTCAATTCTGATATCCATAGAAATGTGTAATATTCTCATCTTGAAGACCTGAGCCCAGTTATTGCAAATCAACCAAGCTCTCACTTTTCTGTAATATTGACATCAGTTATATTGATATCAATATTGACTATACTTAGATTGCCATGAAAATAAAAAACAAAAAAGGTATCCATTCCATTGATTGGAACTCAACAAATAATGGCATTTTAACACAAATTTATTTTGAGATAAATACCAAAGCTCTTAGCTACTTTACCTCTAAGAAAAACAAATTTGGTCCATGTTTAACATACATTTGAATGAAACAGGACTTTATTCTAAATTGATTGAAGATGGCAGAGTGACTTTTCATTGTTAAAACCAGAAAGAATTTTTGTTGGTTTGGTTTGGCTTTTTAGATAAAAAATTACTTAAGAAAATTAAAATATCTGAGAATTTTGTAGATTCGAAACAGCTACTATATATAGATTGTGTATCTATAATATTTTAAAAACTGAATTAAAGTTAAATAACTTTTCTTCAGTAATTTCCCTGTTCTGTATTGTTATATATTCAGCTACAGCTACCTCATGACACTTGAAATCCTTGAGTTGTGTGGAACGGAACATCAAGTCTAAAACCAATCTAAGCCATGCCTTTTGCATTTCAATGTGTTTTCTAGTCAGCATAATAAATGCAGAAAACAGGACTCATTAGTATTCCTGTCTGTTAAAGGTCATCGTGAAACACAAGCATTCCATTGGCAAATATAATATTGAATTTAACTGCTTTTTACATGGAAACTTTAAACATACTTAAGTTTTCTCTTATCACTTTTATTAATTTGTCCATGTATCTACACTAATATATCTCTGCCTATTTGTGTGATGGTGTGCCCAGCCCCTCAGCCTGACCTTTATTTCACGTGATTTTACTCCAGTGATACTCAGCAGTGGCAGTAATGGAGGTGTCTGTTCTGGTCACAATTGCTGCAACCAACTTGTGGTGGATTTGGGGGAGACAGATAAAAACACAGCAGCAAAGAGCTAATCTGAGCAATGTGCATCCCCTAAACATGTTGCTGGTCAAGAGCCCAGTCAAGCCAGGCTGAGAAGAAACTAATTCTGTAGTTGGTATGCAAATGTGACTGAAGCAATCATCTTAGTCCGTAGGTAATGGGCAGAGCCCATTGAGCTCTCCTGCACAGCAGTGGGCTGCAGACCAGGATGCCCCCTGGAGTAGTGGTGCCGCTAAAGGTTATTCCTTGAGGCTGACAGATTCCTTCCCAGAAGAGACTCTCATTAAATTGTCATGCTAAATTTTTAAATGTTAGCTAAGTGATATAAATAATTTACTGTCCACATAGAATCCTTTTGATATAAACAATTGATCAAGCTGTGGCACAAAGTCTGAATCCAAATACACCTAAACTCCCCTTTGAGAAGGACAAACAAGTGTTTAGAACACAAGGTGGCCCTTTCTGAACCTCATGACTCAAGAGGTCTCCCTGACAGTTTTGTTTGACCCAGTCCTCTGTGCAGTAAATAACTTAGTGTACCTTGTCATAAAATCTTGTTAAAGTGTTTCACTCGCCATCAAACTTTGTTAAATCGTTAATTTATATTAATAAATGTGTTGCTATTTCTATCTTACAAGTGAAATGTATCCCTCCATCTGCAAAAATTTGTCACATAATTTGTGTTTACAAATAATGTGGAGAAATATGTGAATAGGTAAATATTAACAAACTATCATGGCTTCTTATGGGAATTTTGTCCATGCAAACATGTCGAAATGTGCCCTGAGGCTTTCTGAAATTCAGACTTCTAGCCACCAGTGACTGCTTCAGCTGTTGTTTTTATACTTAAGAATAAATGTTCAACTTAAAAAGAGTCAATTCTCCCTAATATCTGGGCAAATATGTCCCCACTATTTATGGGCTTGCACAACATATAGCTTAGGTTAAATTGGCTCTGCTTTCAGATGTTTACTGCTGGAAGGTTAAGAGGAAAATACCTTAGAAATCCTTTCTTACTCCAAAATTCACAATAGATTGAAACTGCTTTGGAGTTTTCAAAAAATTTCTGTTACAAGTAACAAAGGCATAAGTGCTAACACTTTCAGATGAGCAAGCTCACAATAAACAGTTAGTTTCTTTTTCTGTATGGAACTTATCCTTCCCAGCCACTGTCTCAGGAAATTCAGAGACACACTGAATTTGAGTCTCATTGTCTCAAATAATTTTTTAAACTCACTCTGCTTAATATAGGAAGGAAGTAAAAAAAACAATGTGTGCAAAGAGTAATTAACAGAATTTTTTAAGTCATCCTTGGAAACCTTCAGCAAACTCTTCCTTCAGAGAAAGAATTTTGTATGTTCTGACGTGGAAGTTTCTTTGAACCAAATAAAAGATTAAAAGAGGACATACTGTGAAAGAGATTACACTAACTGTGCTGTGCAGCTATCGCTGCTTTCTATTAGACAGCGAGAGCACTTACTTGATTACAGTTTTCTAAAAGCAAGATTCATGTTTGCAAGCAAAATATCTAAAAAGGAAAGCACCTTATAAAATGATTTATCAGTAAGAACCAGCATATGGAGCCAAAGGCTGAGAGAGACTTGCCCTCTTATTTAGCCACTTCCAATGCCTCTCTAACCAGAAAATCAATTAAGTGACTTTAAACTAACATAAGCATATCTGCATAGCAGAACAGAATTTAGCCCAGAGGTATTGCTTTTCAGCCTCAAAGATGATGCTCATCTGAGAGTTTGTCTGAGGGAGAGAGGTCAGCAACACAGACGATCAGATGGTGGGCAGAAAAAAGGAAAACCAATAATAATAGTAATAATAAAAAATTTGGTTTAACATGAGAACTGAGAAAGTAAGAGCTAAAAATTTTATTCTAATATTCATTTCAAGGAACAGTGACTTTAGAAAAGAGACTATAAGAAAAATAATTTTAACTGTGTTTGAGTTTGTCTGTGTCTCAGACCATTAAACTGGAGTGTCTTCACTGTGAACTGAGGTGTGAACTGAGATAATTATATAATTCTTCTGTCTGGGAAAACTGATGGTAATGGGAGAAAAAGAGCAGCTTTTAGAGGGCATAGAAGAAGCCAGGTGACACAATTTTTTTCCACCTAAAAGGATGCCATATTTTATAATAGGAATTCAAACATGTGGAAGAACAGCAAAAAAGAGAAAGAGGAATGTTTCATCTTCCCTGCCTTCCACTGCAATTGTACAGCTTGTCCTGTCCTACAAGCATCAGGAGGCATTTGTAAACCTACTCAATATCTCTTCCTCCACTCTGTATTTATTTCCATCCAATACAGCTGGTCACTGTAGTTAATCAGTTACATTAGTCTGCCCTGACAACTCTACTTTCCCTGTTTCTGATGCATTGCATTCAGTACAAAAATGTGCTGGACAACAATGCACACTTGCCCAAAATTATCTTGAACCTACCACTTGAGGACTTAGCAAGGAAAGGATTCAAAGGAGACCAGAGAGATGGAGGAATGTAATGGCAATTCTGTGATTACTGTTGTGATCAGAGACTGTTATTCCACCACTTTGCTACAACTTTCAGTTAGCAATAGTGCTGAAATAAATTGTTCCACACATACCCATGCCTGTATATTTGCTATTAGCATTTGTAGAGCCATTGAAAGCAATTGGGTGGTGGAATTAATTTGGAATACAAATTAGCTTTTTCAATACTTTTGTATTACTTCCTTGATGATATTTTTTCATCAGTTTTCATTTCTTCACTGCTTTCAAAAGTATATACTGTACTATATATAAAGAAACTTATATATGGTGCTTCCATAAAATGTTATGGAGCTTGAGCTCCTCCAAAAGACCTCAGACCCTCTTGTTATTGACAGGAGAGACATGAAGAACCACACCTTTTGTTCCTCCCAGTACTGGATGAAAGGATAAATGGTGCCTAGACACTCATCAGGAGCTATCAACTCATATGCTTTGACCTTTCCTCAGCAGCAGCAAGTTAATGTTTCCAGGCAGTGGAGAGGATGAGTACTCACCTTACACCTAAATCTGCCTCAGAAACATCAGAGCTTCCCAGTCCTATTAACCATAGGAAAATTTTCGTGTTTTGCTATTTAAAAAAATCTAGTATTTATTCTCTTTCTTAGGATTTGGAAAAAGCATCCTATTTGAAGAATGTGAGCACAAGATCTGAAAAGATTGAAGGCTCAAAGATCCTATTTTGTTCTAAAAAATCTCACAATCTAAGTTTTACAAGCCTTACTAGATTATTACATCTGAAAAATGTAAATGGATATATTTTAATATCAAATGTTTATGCAATGCAATGATGAGTTGCAAAAGTTGGAACCTTTATTTCAACAAATCAGCCAACTAGTCAGAAAAAAATACCAGTTGATTTTTTTGCGATAGGCTAAATCACAATAAGAATTTTGTGCGCTGGAGCATGAGTAAATCCACTGCATTATGCAGAGGAATGTATAGGGATGAAATGAGGAAAGATTGGACAGTTCCTTCTCCACTCTACATTCAGAAAGATTTGGTAACTCTTTGAAAACCTTCTTACACTCAGCAATTTGAATGTCTTCCTTATGCTGCAGCCCAGAACAAAGAATATTTTAATGTGTCTATTGCTGATTTCACTCTTTCTTAACACATTTGGGGCCAGGGAAGGTGAATGACAGAAACCATGGAGATAACAGTGATAACTGCTAATCAGCCCTAGATATAGAGAAAGTCAAAGTGATTTGCCTCAGGCTGCTTGATTAACAAGGCCATTAGCAGCTTGTGCTGATGATCCACTTTACAATGTAATAGAGAAGACAATTACCCTATAGGAGGTGAGATCAGCACATCATGTGTGGGCCTCAGACTTACTATCAAAGACTGAGACCAAGATGAAACCCTTTTGCACAGGGGCCAGGCCATCAGTCAGAACAAGGACAAGGACACATCCAGCAGGAGTGTTCTGTGAACCTGGATCCTGCAGCCAGTCTAGCCCAGACCAGAGGGAAAGGGACTATAACTGGTGTATGATGTGTAAGAACAAACACTAGACTAGAAGTTGCACTCTATCTGCGCCATCCTGCTTAATAAATGAATTTGCAATCCACTGAGTGATGTGGTTCTCCACGTGAAGTGGAGAGGTGTGATTCTCTGTTTTTGTTCTCTACCCAAATCCAAAAGGAAATTATTATTTTCATAAAAATCAAAGGAGATATTGTTATCAAAACAATTTTCCTGAGGTGATTTTTTCCCAGGTAAATTATTAGCTTGTCTGTTTCCATGGGAGAAAATACATATGTATGTAAGTACCACCTATCTCTAAAATGTGGATGAAATTACCTAGGAAGGTAATATGTATTTTTCACTCAGTAATACGATTTTTCTTTTTTAGAATCCTTGCAAATGTTGCTTAGCAGAAGACATTCCAGTAGATCTGCTTCTGCCCCCTAGAGCAAAATTGTAGAGGTCATGGGCTAGAATGGCAGAAGAGATCAGTTCAGGCAAGGAGCAGCCAAAGCTATATCTTATTCCCTAAGAATTTATCTCTTATTTCACATAATGACAACAAATTCACTTGTCATCTATCCCTTTTTAATTCATATTAACCATATCAGTAGTCTATATTATCAAACACAGTTCTCTTGAGCACAACCCCTCTCCTTGCTTCCTTCCACCTTACACGTATCCACCATCCTCAAGGCTAGCAAAGAGAGTCTTTCAGCCCTGGTAACATTCCAATCATCTGATCTATCTTCAACTCCTACTCTAGCCTTTTATTTTTAGGCTCATAACCCTCACAAAACAGGGAGTCTAGGAGCACCACTCTAGTCTTGGGATCCCATCCATGTGTCACACATTCATATTAACTGGCAGGGTCTTATGGATATCATTAAAATTAGCATGCACATATATAGCAATACTGCACATTTATCAGATCTATTTCAGAAAAAGAAGGTGACACTTTGAGAGAAATATTTTATTCTTGTTTTATATAGCCATCCTTCTCCACTTATTGCAAGTGTAGCAGAGATGTCTGTGGTGTTGACACAGCAATTAAAAAACTACATATTTTGGTTAAGAATTACTTTCACATTAAAAGGGAAACCACACATATAATTTTGATTTTTTTTATTTTATTATGTTAGAAAAAATCTTGCATTGTTTTATTTTAATAGGGTTGTTCTGACAGTTTTCACTTGAAATAGCTAAAAGAGAGGACTAGAACTAGTCTCAGCATAAAGCTATCTGCCAGGGAATTTTTCTTCAACACCTGGAATGCCTTTGATAATATCCCAGACCTTGTGAAAACTTTTTCCCTGCTGAAATCAAAGAATAATAAAATCATTAAGTAGTATAGCGGTTGACTAATCAAAATTCTGTTTGCTTCAGGATTCCTTAGGCGCACAATGAGGCAGGAAATATTGTTGACCAAACATTACAGACAGAAGTAACTGATCTGGCTTTTCCCTTTGTTGGCTTTGAGTCAATAAAGATAGCATTTAATTACATGTCACAAATGGAAACATGAAAAAACTTTACTCTTTGGAATTGTCAAATTCATTACTCTGTGCTAATCATGTTTATTTTACATTGGATTTTTTGTAAATCCACCTATCCTGTATGATGTTTACTTTCTCAGTTACATTAATATCTGTGGAATTACATTTTGAGAATTACAAATGAGAACACATTTCAGCAAAGACTCTGGCTGTCAGAACGTGCCACAGTCTTCTGTGTTTTGGAATAGGCATATTCTGATGATTCAGAATCGCATGTAACCAAATCATCTGTCTGCTACAGATACACATTAATCGCACTTACTTGATAGATGTCAGTTTTACACTCTACTGCTCTTTCTTTAGCTACCAGCAGTTTGGATTCAGGCTTGTTCCTACCTTACCCCATAAAAATCAATAAATTTATAGTTATTTAAGAGTAAATATAATGCTTGGTTGCAGGCAGAAAGATTGACTGTGAAAATATGAAGCAGTTGAATGCAAGAAAATCATTACAATTACATTGTTAACACTGGCTAAACAAAATTAAAGTATTTGCTTTTGGCTATTTGAGTATGCTTGGGGTGTTTGAGGTTTGTACTGTTGGATAAAAATAAGGATAGTAAATAATATCTATTTAATTTTTGTGTACTTTTGTGATTTTTTTTTTTTGTGTTTTTAGTCTGTGTATACTCCAAAACCAAATTTCAAGTGCAGTCTATGGGCCAGAAATTCCATCATTGCCAGTGTGAGAACTGTATCTTCTTGAACAAAAATCTTAAAGATTCATAGCTACCACTGACCTAGCTAGAAACAAATAAGGATGGATTTCAATATTTCCAGATGTTAAATTCACTAATACAGAACAGAATAAACCCCAGGATAAGGTGTGGACTCTGGGATTTGCAGTGTTCATTATCACTGAAAAATATTGTTTACTTTATGGAATCCCATTGTACCTCTGTTGGGATATGGAGGAACAGGAACAGGCCTTTGGCCTACAATCATTGTCTCTAATTTTGTAGTTGGAGGACTGGCATATTCTCTGATATAATTTTACCAGCAAAATGTTAAGACTAAAGTCTCAAGCAAGGAGTTTTGACTGTTATATTGTGACTTTTTTACTATATAGGGCCTTTCCTCGGTCTACAGGAGTTTGTAGATATAAAGCAATTTTTTGTTATTAAAAATCTCCCAAAAAAAACCAAAATGCCAAACCTCAGTTTCTTTCTCTGACTGTTATATAATTCTGGAAAAATATGGTGCAAGTCAATAGACATTGACAGGAGGTAGGTGAAAAAAGAGGCAAAATTGTCGTGCATACTTTTTTATTCAATAAGTTAAACATAATATAAAATATTTTAAAGATTAGAGTAACAAATTGCAGTACCTTAGAGAATTGGTGTTTATAAAATATATTAATATATACATATATGATTGATATATTCGTGCAGTCTCTGTGGGAAGGGAACAAGAAAAGGAATAAACAATTCTGAAGGTGTGCCATAGAGGAAAAAAGGGTAGGATTTACCTAATCTTTCACTGTCCAGAAGTTAAACATGTAGTCTAAGGCACTTGACTTAACTTCTTTATATGTTGGAAAGGAAGGAGATAGGCTTCTCTAGAGGACAATTTATCTTACCTTACTTAAATGTTGGTCTTAAGAATGGATGAATCACTCTCAGACATCACCTTTTTTTGTTTCTTCACTTTGAAGAAAAAGTTGGCATGAAAGGCAAGTTTGGATTAGGCATCTAACTTTGAGGACTAAGTTAGGTCAATGGCATTTTACCTTTATTCAAGGCATAACTCTTATTCCAAGGAATACATGCATTAACTTGGTCTCCTAAAAGTGTAGTTTTCAAAGGTCTTTATTCTGCTGCAGATAGGCCTCTAACAGATTTAAAAACTATATAAATAACTAACAACCTCAACCTTGCAATTACTTTGGCCCAGAAGCACAAGGACTTTATACTCTTAACTCATGTATATGCACTTACTTCTTCCTATATTCTACTGAGAATTAAGTTTTTGAATGGAACTTTTTGGTTTTGCTGTTTATTTGGACTTGAATTAAATGGCCTTGAAAAGTTGGCCCTATATGTCTACAGAAAAACTGGATTGCAACGTGATATCAAATTTTTAGAGATACACTTAATTATTTTATTTCATGTTTTAAAAGGTTATTTTGGTAAAATATACACACTTCAGATAAAGTTGAGTTCACTTTTTCACTATGACAGTGCACCAGAACAGGTGATCCAGAGAAACTGTGCACGATTCATCCCTGGAAATGTTCAAGACCAGGTTGGATGGGCCTTTAAGCAATCCAGTAGAGTGAAAGTTGTCCCTGCTCAGAGAAGTTGAAAGTTTCAAGAGAAATTTCAAGATCCCTTCCAACCCAAACCATTCTATGATTCTATGAATCTATGATTCTACAAAGATGCTACAAAGATGTCCCCTTCCTTAGTACAAATTAGATGCAAAAAAAAAAAAAAAAAACCAAAAAAAAACCCCCAAAAAAAACCCTTCTGGAAGGATTAATCAACCCATACGGACTTTTGCGCCCCTTGGACTTTGGAATTTTATCTCATTCATTTAGAGCTAGAATATGTGTCTATACATCATACTGGTGAACAAAAAAATAAACACTACTAGTATTCTTAAGCCAAAACAAACTACTTTGAATACTTGCTGTTCTTGAATTGCAGATTCACAGTATTTCATCAAATTATGGTGAATAATATATAGTTGTGTAAATTGAAGCACAATACCCTTTATGCAACATGTTGCCATCTTTAAAAATCACGAGTCTTTGAAACCAAGTCTTAGAAAAAGCAGGCATACAGAGTTGGTAAATGTATTGTATTTCTTAGCAAGGAGTGTCGAGTTGCTCTCTTAGTATATACACAGAGAACATCAATCCACAAGCAAAAAAATGCATTGGAAAAATGCATTTGTTTGAATTTATTACAGATGGACAGATTGCAGTCTAAATTAAAAGTGCATATTGCAAAAAAGAGAAAGCTGTACATGAAGAAAAAATGCATTAGTGCATCTCATATATATATATATATGCACAAAAGAAACAAGGCAATTCAGTATCCTCATAAAGCAGGTATGTGGGGAAATAAATAATGAAGATTCCTAATACACTACAATACCAAAATTGTATTTTTTAAAAGAGTTTAATTTATCATTCAAACAGATGCTTCTGAGATTCTTTCCAGGAGCTACTCCTCAAATGCTAATGCTTATATGTGGCATTCTTTCCTGAAATCTATTAAAAGAAACTACCCACCCTTTCAACTTTGAAGAGTTTGCACATTTGGGGAAAAAATTATTGTTACTTTATGGTTTTTGATATTTTCTTCACAGATTATCCCAGACACAACATCAAAGAGATTACGGAAATGTCCGGCTCAAAGGAAAAGTGAAACTCAGTAAAATATTTCTTTATTTCAGGAAAACAGTTATTGAGAGAGAAAAAAAGTGCATCTAATTGTTTTGCAATTGGAGATGATAATGACACATTTGAAAACGAAAAATGGTAAAACTACTAGATGAATAAGTTGAGATCCACTCCGTATTACCTAAACATTCAATTCCTGTCTACTGATTTTCTGCATTCTGAGACAGTGAGTAGATATGTGTCTCTTAGTTTTTACAAAAGGAATTTTTGCTTTTTACCCAAGATATGGTAATTAAAGCAAGAAGAGAAATCTATTATTTTGATCTTCAAAGGTACTTTTCTCATTTCTTTAATTACAAAGAAATTCACACACTGTAGGCTTTATTCAGTCACTTTAAGATGAATTACTGATGGCTTCCTCATGTCTATTGAGATGGGAGTCAGTAACGAGGGCATATAACCAGTCCTCCAGCTGCTGAGAATGGTGGGTTCCTAAAAGTCTTTAGTATCTGATAGCCCCATGGCACAGCCTTACATATTGTAATATTGCAAAGAGTTTCAAATGGTGCTTGACCTATATCACTATTTCTGAGAAAGTGAATCAATATCTTGTTAGGTCGTTAGAATTTAAATATGAGTGTAAATCATATGCCTTAAGTCTATTGAAATTGTCCCTCAGTAAGTAACTAATAATTGGAATAAAAGTCTTACTGGAAGTGAGCATTAAATGAAAAAATACAGGTGATAGGTGTATCTTCTAATTTAAATTAGCAATTTGTTGGACCTTAGAGAAACTTACATGTAATTTCATTTCATCTGATATTAACTCTATCTGATTTTGTACATCAAAATCACCAAGGCACACTTTACAATGCAAACATATAGCACCAATCCACAATTTAATAGGCTTGCTTACATTTTATGGCCAATGAAATATAACATTCACTACCCTCTGTAACAACTTCCACAACTGAATTATATTTTGGCATACTGAAACTCCCTTTCTTTCCCTTAGATTTTTCTTTTGGAACCTTAATTTGACGGTGTTAAACTATAATAAACTAATCTCTTTAACAGAAAATCCTATAAATTATTCTACATACCAAAATGTATCAACATACCTAAATGTAATTTAGACAGAGGAAAGGGAAGAAAAATCCTGTCAGAGAGCTGTTAGGTGATGCTACAGACTTCATTCCATATAATATAAGAGATATTTCAGTTTTTTTCTCAGTAATAACCTCTATAGTAAAGTCAGATCATATGGATATAGCTAATTAGTCCTCAGTTTTATTTCACAAGTCAAATTTGTTTCAGATATTCAAAAATGTAGGCAAAGATGAACTCTCTGGCTGTAAGGAAAGAAAGTAGAAAGGAATATTAAACAAAAGGCTTTGAGAAAAAACAGTGTGAGCCTGAGAATGTATGAAAGGGTATATTGAGTTTCCAGGGGTACTTAGAAACTTTCAAAGATTCTGAAAAGCTGAAGACTTTGTTTGTATTGCTCTCTTTTCAGGATTATTTATTATTCTGTTTTAAGTATATTCTGTGTAAATAAGTTTTAGACATTGATTATTATCTCTAAGTTCCCTGGATTTTAAATTAAGTCAGTACTTGCCTCAAAAATGTCACAGTGCCCATTAATATTAGACTGACACTTATAGAGATGAGATTGTTAGTTGTCTGTTAAATTACTTTATTCCAAGAGCATCATGTTCATAATCTAATCAGTTGCCAGGCCACTGGTTTCTTCCTTAATGTCCAGGAAACTTGCAAAGGTGTCACCGAAAATACAATGAAAGAATCAAAACAAGTAGCAGTATAGAATATTTCTTTTCTTTCTTGAAAAGAAAGCAAAAGTAAAAATCCCCCTCTTTTATTTCTCCCCAGTCTGACTTATATTGAGAGATATTGAAAGTATGTGAGTACTTTGAGTATTATGAGTATTTTTGAGTACTTTTCTGGACATGGATAAGAGTGTGCTGAGCTTATGTTAAATAATAATTACTATATTGAGGACAATATTGTCTTCAATCAGTCACTTTTTTTAAATTCTATTATTTTATCATGTTATTTATCCATGACATATCTACAACGTTTAGGAATCAGTATCACATTGACATTCTTCAAGTAGATTTTTATATAGAAAAGTACATACACAGTTGACCTTCTCATGGAAAGAAAATAATTGTGAAAATGTCTGCTTGAAAATCTCTAGACTTGATCTAATATTTCTAATAAAATATAACAAAAAAAAAAAAGCGCCCAACCAGAGATAAAAAGGAATTAATACTGCATTATGAAATAATTTCATATTTTCAATGGGTAAAGATCACAGATAGAGTTCAGAAATTCAGAGAGGGAATACTTATAGGAAAATCATTGTGTCAGGAGTAAAAGCCCCTGTAGAATGCCTAGTCTGTAGAAACATCTTGAGCGTCTATCCTGTATGAAGGAATTTCTTAACATCACTACACAACACAATTTTTTGTATTATTGAAGACTGAACTATCACCTGATTTACAGTCTGCATATTTCAAGCTAAAGACTCAAACCAAACTGCCATCCCTTTCTTCAAATGTTTCAGCTGGGACTTATTCTAAGTATTCAAAATAATCACCAACTGTGTTCTACCAAAGCATAAAAAAAAAAAAAGAAGTAGAAAATATGTTTGTGTGCTCTCAGCAGAGAAAGCTGAGAGTGGAATGCTGTCACTTCCCTGTGGTACCATCCTTTAGCAATCATTTGAATTTGTTTTTCAACTTCTTAGCTGCACTCTCCCTTGCTTTCCTCCCCAGAAATGCTTGCCTCTGTCTGTGCCACTGGGCTCTCCTCAGCACACTGCAGAACTTGGATGTCATCCAGGGAAGAGCTGCAGAGTTTGCTCATGCCCTACCAGGGGGGAATCAAGATCTGCTGCATATGCAATGTGTCATCCAGTTTTCTCAGAACTTGTAAAAGATCCAGCTGTGCTGTTAATTTGATCAGGCCTCAGGCCTTCCACAGCACATCAGTTTTACTTGATTTATATTCTAGAGCCTACATTAGATTTCTAGGAATCAATGTGAGATAGATTCTTACCAAGGTCCTCACACTGAAAGAGAAAAATAAGGGTCAAGAAAAGGTAATGGATACAATGCATTCTGTAAACATGTTTTCTGTATGTTTGTTTGAGAAAGAATATTTCTTGCAGAGTATTTCACAACAAGAAGGATCAGAGAGAAAATAATTTTTTAACATTTATATTTTTAAATGTTTTACAAAACATAGGAACAGAGACTGGCTATTTGGCTACTTGGAAATTATTTTTTAATTGCTCTGAATACACATTATCCTTCATTTTGTCCTGTTATTTTAAAGTTATCATTATTATACTGAAATAATTTAGTTGTTTCCACCTTTTTCATATCTTGACAAGAAACGCCTTCTTGAAAGCAAAACAAATTAAAACAAGAAAATCTGAAAACACAAAGGCAGCAAATTCAGGTGGTCACTGCAGAAAATTTTTACTCAAATAGAAAAGTTACTAAGAGTATTTCAGTAGAGTGAAATGACAAATCATATGCATATACTGAAGGAGGATATTTTCAAAGTAAGAATCAGGTACAAAAATCCAATCCCTTCAATGGAAGAGAGCACTTTGTAAATGAAGCAAGTAAGGAATGTTTACTTTTCTTTAAAGTGGTTTCAGAGGGTTAATTTTTTTCTAAAAAGAATAATTGAACAATTGAGAAATACCTAATTAAGATAATTCTTATTATGTCTTTTGAACATTTTTTAGGGAAAACTTCCTGTCTGATGATTCAGGGGGCACAGTCCCACCACCTGAGGCTTTAACTCCTGGCATTGAAGTTCTGGATTGCTCCAGTGGCCTGAGGGGACCCACCTGAGTGCCTACCTCACCACATTCAGACAGTCAGACCAGGTTTTCCAACCAGCTCAACACCGGGTTGAGCTCTCCCATAGCAGAGTCTCAGGCTATTGGTTCCTTTAAGTAATTTTAGAATGGTGCAGCAACAGAATACCATCTCAAGCTGGTGTTTCTGAGGTGGGGCCCCTAACAAAGGAAACACTGAGCTTTTATATCCTTTCAGTCTAAGTGCATGACAGTCTGAGACAATTGGCTCCTGCATCTCTGAGTGTCTGGCCACCAGGCTGGTGCCACAAATGCTCTTTCTATTTGCAATGCAAAGATTGGTGCCAGTTTACAGACTCCTGCCTCTGGTTCACACCACCCAGAGCTCAACCTGCAATGGGCACTGTGGCATCACACTGAATGTATTCTTTGGCATATTTTTTTTGTTATTTGAATTAATATTCAAATTAAACAACTGGAAATCCGAGGGTTGAGGTTGGTGTTTATATACACATAGGTTTGGTAGCACTTGTTAAAGAATACTGCAGAAAACGGATGTTGAGAGTTTTTATTAAATTATGTAAGTGTAGCACCTTGTGACACAGAATCACAAAAGCACAGAGTGGGCCAAGTTGGAAGGGATCACAATGGATCATCTGGTCCAACCTCCCTGCTCAGGCAGGATTACCCTACAGCACATGGCACAGGATTGCATCTAGACAGTTCTTGAATATTTCCAATGACAGAGACTCCAAGACCTCTCTGGGTAACCTGTTCCAGTGCAGGGACACTTGGACAATAAAGAATTTCTTTCTCATATTCAGGTGAAGCTTCCTGTGCATCAATTTCCACCTACTGTCTCTTGTCCTGTTGCTTGGCTGCACTGAGCAGAGCCTGGCTCCATCCTCCTGCCACCCTCCCTTCAGGTTCTCACAGACATTGATGAGCTCCCCTCCCAGTTGTGTCTTCTCAAGGCTGAACAGACCCAACTCCCTCAGCCTGTCCTCCTAACAGAGATGCTCCAGTCCCTTCATCATCTTTGTCCCTCTCCTCTGGACCTGTTCTAGGAGCTCCATGTCTCTCTTGTACTGAGGAGCCCAGAACTGGACACAGAACTCCAGATGAGCCTCACCAGGGCTGAGTAGAGGGGCAGGATCACCTCCCTCAATCTGCTGGCAGTGCTCTCCCTAATGCACCCCAGGGTACCCCTGGCCCTCCTGGCCACAAGGGCACTGCTGGCTCATGGACACTTGGTGTCCACCAGGAGCCCCAGGTCCTTCCTACAGAGCTGCTTTGCAGCAGGTCAGCCCCCAGCCACTGGTACATGGGAGTTTTTCTCCCACAGGTGAAGGATCTACTTTTGTTGAACTCCAGAGAGTCTATCTCTGGAGTCCATCTTTCTGTCCATCTCTTTGACATCAAAATTGAACTCTATTAAAACTTAAAAACAGTTGACTGCCTCAAGATGCTAGCATATGTTTTAAATATAAGAAATAGTTAGTCATGCATGCACGTACAATATTTACAGTCTCGCAATAACATAGATATGAGAAATTAAATAATTCTTTGCAAACATGTGAGAAGCAACTGGAAGAAACAACAAACTATAAGAAGAATATTAAAAATATTGATAAGGATCTTAATATTTGAGCACTTCTGAAGGTTGATGGCAAATTTACTACAGTTTTATAGGGCAAAAAGTCTGAAAAAAGTTCCAAATATTTTTAGCTTACTACCAAAACAGTGTGTCCCTTACAAAATTTAAAAACGTTAAAAAAGGATTTGTGAAAATTTGTAGATGACATAATTATGCAAGTTTCTGAAATTTTGAATAGTCATTAGAACCCTACCTTTAATGTTATTATGCAGTGGTTGCATTTGTGGGTTTTTTCTTTGTTCAATATGGGCCTTTCTCACTGTCATCCACCAGCACCAATATTGGATGTTTTAGTCATCATTGACTACCCAGACATTCTGATTGAACCTGTAAAATAGTTTTGCTGGAAATTATGAAAAAAAAATTCATACCTTTTTCATAGGAATAAAGATGAGGTAACCAATTTTTATCTCCTGATGCATTTTTGAGGAATGTCTTAAAGAAAATAGGAGGCCAGATTCAGTCTTTATTTTATCCAACTGGATCTGAACCCAAATTTCCCAAGGAACAGAACTGATCCTATTTCTGTTTCTCCAGCTGTTGATTTTTCCCTTGGGGCATAATTAGGGTTTCCATATGCCCAGTTTCTACTTCATACCATATGTGTTTCCTTTATATCTGTACTTGATATCTCGGCATTCCGATATTTAAAGAACCTTGAGCTCATTTGACAAAGTATCAAAGAGGGGTAATAGGATTAAAGGAGAACTTCAGTTTAAAGTTTTCCAACTTGTAATAGGAATCTAAATACTCAGTTCTCATTAAAGTTGTTGATAACTGTATATGTAAATTATAAGAAAGTAAAATTATGTTATCTAAGATGAGAATCTTCCCTTTCCTTATTTCATTCCCATCTCTCTCACTGAAATAGAAGTTCTACTATTTGTTCTATTCCCATATGAAGAACTGTGACTAGGAGAGTTTTTGAGAAAGTTGCAAAGTCATCAAAATACATTATTGTGTTAAACAATATTATTTTTAACTAGAAAAATACTGAATTTGTCTACTATAAAGCAAAGTTCTCAGTATTAATTCATGTTCAGATAGTGATGGGGGAGATCCTGAAGAATAACCACTTAGTACCAACAAGCATCAGGGCCATTGAGGGTTGTTTGGAATGGAATGGACCCATTATATCTAGTTCCCATTCCCCTGACATAGACAGACACTCCCCCAGGCCAGATTGCCCTACCAAGCCTGGCTATGAACACTTCCAGGGATGAGGCATCCATAACTCCTCTAGGAAAGCTAGTCCAGTGCCTCATCACCCTCACAGTGAAGAATTTCTTTTTACTATCTAATCTATACCTACTTGCTTTCAGTTCAAAGCCATTAATCCCCCTCATCCTATCACTACATTCCCATGTCAATTTCTATGTCAGTACCCTTAGGTAAGGACAGGCTGCTATACTTCCTCTGCCAGATGCAGAGGAAGTATAGATGCATCTCATCAGGTCCCATGGACTTGTGCATCCTTGGGTTCTTTATGTGGTCTCAGACCTGATTTTATTCTACAGTGGGTAGTTCTTCATTCTCCCAAGCCCTACCTATGCCTCCTGCAACTTAGACAGTATGGCTGGAACACTTGCCACTGAAGCCCAGGGCAAAAAATTATTCAGTCTCTCAGTCTTCTCCATATTCCATGTCTTCCATTTCCTTCTGGGAGGGCCCTGTGAGAGACTGGAAGGATTGCTGGCTTGAAACATTTTGTGTGTGTGTGAGGGAAAGGTGCAGGTTGGACCTTGCCCTGGTGAGGTGATGCCCTGCTCTGCATCAGACCAGGGCACCTCCCAGACCTGTACCCCAGCCTGGCAGTGGCTGCTCATCCCTGGCACACTGGAGGCAATGCTCCAAACTCTACCACTGTAGCCCCAGTCTAGCCCCAGAGTGGCCAAATGCCCTGGGGGAAGGAAAGGAAAAGGGTACCTGATAGGCTTTCACATGATTATGGATTCAAACTTGTGTACATTTTCCTACCTCCTCAGAGCAAAGCAAGAAATTGCTGTTCCAAAGGAACATTACATTACCATTCCATTACCATTACATGTAGTAATGGTTAGTGATGTGTAAAGCATGACTCTGCAGAGGAAAGGGATGTAGAACTATTGGTTGCCCCTGCAAGGAGGGAGAAAAAAGCCTGACAGAGAAGCAGGGGTGGCAGCTGGAAAGTTCTCTCCAGCTGTAAACAAAGTGGTCAAATGAACAAATTGAAAAATTTTGGATTTGAAAACCAATGAAGGGTTTGATAAAGCTGGAAAGGTATTTGGTCTGAACCTGTGACTCTGACTGAAATAATACACTGAGGAGGTTGGAGAAACACAAGTTCTGTAATAATCAATAAATACATACTAAATTTTCCTGTCCAAACCAAAAAATAAAAAATAAACCAAAACAAACAAACAAACAAACAAAAAAATCACAAGATGAAGACATCCTCATAGCACATCTCCAATCTCCAATGATAATAAAATCAAACTCTTGCAGACTAAAGGCTTAAAATATACCTTTCTGAAACCCATAGAAAATTTCTAGTGAATCTAAAGCTATCAAGTTCCTCTCAATAAATAAATTTAACAGGTTGATTTCCTCATATTCTATTCCATTGGAAATTTGGGACATTTTCTGTATTTGTTGGACTTATGGTATAAAGGATTTTTTACCTAATGTGGAAGAGTTTGGGTATGCACACATATATATGTGCATATGATCACACAACATGCATATATATGACTGTGTATTGATGGTCACAATTAATGTTCCCAGAGGCAATAATATTCATGGAAAAGGAAGATTCTTGTTCATCTGTTTTAGAGCAAAGATGTGAATAACACTGGAAAGCAGAAACATCCAATTTAAACAATGGTAATCTTTACTGAGGAAAGGGTTTGCAGGATTGGTTTTCAAAGCATGTAATACAATGGACTTGAAACTATGTGGTATACAAAAGGGGAACACAAATTGCCAACAAGGAGTTAGGAAGGTGGGAGTACCAAGTCAGTGCTAGTGACAGTGCTTTACTTATAGCTCATATCAAAGTACTATTGCTTTACTATTATCATGTCCCAAATAAATTATACTTTTTGGTTGTTATAGCTGTTTCATTTTTATTTCTTCTATCTGGTTTTACATATTTCCTTATTATAAAAGTCAGGACCGACCACTGATTAGTAGGGGGGAGAGGCTCCTTGAGCTGGGAAGATATTGGAAAGGAAGAACCTAAAGAAACAAGGACGAGAATAGGACATGAGCTTTTGATGTTTTGTTCACTGAAAAACAGATCACCTGCATATTTAGGCATGTTCATCACTGTTGCTGACAAAATGCAGGAGAATAATTAGCCATGTATAATTATTATGTGACTGAAGAATTAACTTATTTAATTAATGCAGTTCTCTACACAAGCTTATGGGGTAAGGGGTGTCTTTTGCTACATTTTGATGGGAAGCAGTAGAGGGCTGTTGTAAGCTATTGTTGCTTGAAGGATGAACAGAGATAATGATTTTATTCAGTTCAAGTCTTTGATCAAGATATAAGTAGAACTTCTATCCTTATAATGTGCTTTTGAGGCTGATGTGTAATGGTTTTTCTTCACTGATACTTTAGATAATTCATCTCACATGTATTTCTGGGTCATGCAGTGCACCTGTAGCTGCTCCTGATGGTCTTATGAAGACTCAGTATTTTAAACTCGAGGTCTAATGACCAAAACAGCTTTTAAAATTGAGCACAGTGTGATTATTCCAACTTGTGGAGAGATACTAGGGAACCTCCAGCTGCTTTGGGGCTTGTTAAAGTCACTGGTGCTAACACAGCCTGAATTTACAAGATTTTATGCATTCAATTTAAAAGAGAACATTCTGATTTCAGCTGGAGTTAATTTGCTCGTCAAAGTAGCACAACTATGAGTTTTACTCATTTGAGATTGTTACCATGAAGTTTCCTTCCACTTCAGAAAGGTTTAATGAAGTGAATAATAGTTTGAGAAATTCAAGCGTTTAGAATATAATGTCAAAATTATCTCAAAAGTGTGGATGTTTATAAACTAGTGAAAAAAACTACACCATCTCTGGGTTAAAACTAGAGGGAAAAAAAAAACCCAAAAACCCACCAAAACCCAAAAGAAAGAACTTGACTATTTGTCTTCTCACAGTCAGCTCCCTCTCCCTTGGGAGTTGTCCACAGCAAATGTACAGTAAAGAGTGAGACTAGCACAATAAAAGCAATATTGAAAAAATCCCACATAACTGAATATCAGTGTTTTGATTTGTTTCATGTGCATCTTGTCTGCAGTGTGACAACGTAAATGTTGTAGCATAGCTAAAGTTTCTTTGTATGAAGAAAGACTCTAAGTATTTGAAAGCAGGAAGATTTGAAGCACATTTAATTTTAGATAGAGCAAAGCTGAAACATTTAGTAGTTATGCTAGGGAGAAAATTAAATTTATACCCCAATGTATGAATTCCTTTAGTTTCTTCAAAATAGGCTTTGAGATCTGCTACTATCTAGTGATTCATCATGCTCCTCTTCATAGCTATTTCCAGAACACAAATCAGTGCCTGACAACGTTTGAGTCTTTAGAGCTATGAAAATGTAAAATATATAGAGATATATAGGTATAGATTCAGCGATTTTGTTCCCCAACTGTATCTAAAAAGAAGGGTTAAACTAACACTGAAATCTGCATTTTATTTTAAGAACATATAAAGTGATTAGGGCTGACTGCTAGCATCAATGCCATGGAACAGTGTTGATGCAAGTGCTTGTATTGCTTGCTTTTCTCCAGGAAAGGAATACAGGCTGATTTGAAAACTGGAGGAGAGAAAGAAAAAGATGTTTTGAATTTATTTGTAAAACATATATTTTCATATTAAATGACTGGATTGTTCTATATTTTTACCATTGTTTAATTTTTTTATGATTCAAAACCATGGCAGAAATAAGTTATTTTTATCAAGCTAAAATCTCAGGGTTAAAGTATTTGGATGAGTTGAGTAGATCTCACAAAGATGGTAAGAAATAACAGGTGGGAATGCATCAGGATGGGATACAACCACCCTATATCTATACTTAGAGTAGATACAAATTCTTAATGGTGGAAATTCATACCTCTGAAAGTACTAAGATTTTTGTGTAATTTTGTCCTTGTACAAGAATGAGAGACCCATACATTAGTATACTACACCCAAATTATGTTTTGCTGGAAATCATTACTGTTTAAAGCAGAGTGGATTTGGCCATCAGTAGGCAATAAAAAAAAGTGTTATGTAGTCTATTCAAAAATAAAGTTTTATCTTATGAAACTGAGATACTAAGATATATTTTCTATTTTTCAAATATAATTTTTGAGTACAAAGTCATTATTATCAGCACGAAAATAATACATTAATTGAATACTTTGGATGTGAAGTAGAATATCTGAAATAAAATCAAGGACTGTTTAAAGGTCAGACAGAACTGATGGGAAGAAATAAACCAATTCATTGAAATGTTACAAGCTACAGAGCTAACTTGGATAAAGCTGAACAAGGATTAGGAAGAAATCGAGGTAGAGGAAGAATTAAAATACATTGAGGTGGGAGCAAAATTTGCAAGATATTTAGCAATCCACTGCATTTTTCAGTAAGAGCACTTTGGTTTTTTATCATATCCTTTTTGTGCAACTTGCATGAGAGCAGTATTTTGGGAAGAGATTGCAATGTTTGAAGTGACACATAGTAAAGAACGATACATTAGGGAAAACAGTGCAGAGAATCACAGAGCACAGCCCATATTTAGCAAATATTACCTACTTCAGTAGCTGTGTCTAAAGAGAATGCTTATTGGTAAGCTTGATTTATCATCTTAAGTTTATTTTGCTTTCAAAATCTTGGGAATCAAGCAGGCAGTTTGAGCTTTATACCTATGCGAGAGTAAATTACGTGTTCATGCTTGGGTATGTAAGTCAACTATTTGTTGTAGGTTTTATTCATAAACACCTCTCATCTCTACTTTTAAAACTTTATTACCCTGGAACACAGCATTTGTTACCAACATGCTACTTTAGCCCTGTCTTCAACTCTGTCATACACCCCTATAAGATAAACATCTAGCATTTCTTCTACTTGTTGGCTGCAAACGTACAATAGCAAAACAATTCAAGCAAAATGCAGATGGGCATGGAAGATTGCAGATCCCTGAGAATGACCACCACAATTCAGTCAGGAAACTGTGCTTCTTGATGAGAAAATTACCTTGAAGAACACAGGTGCATTGTATATATGTTGTTTCTAAAGGCAGGTTAAGGGTTAAAAAATTTACTTAACAAAACATGAGGATGACAATTACTATTACTTTTTTTATGAAGGTTTAAAAACAGTGTTCTAATCGGCCTTGCTGTATCTAATGAAATATTTCTTTTTCATCCTTAATTGTGCTTAGTATATTTACAAATAAGTCAACTCTGCATCTGATATACAGATGTTCAATGCACCCTTCTCACATTGTAAATTTTCCATGATTATTCTTGCGTAGGCAGTTTTAGTTGGAATAATGAACTCTGAAGATGGTCTTGTATGAAAGACTTGGATACTTTTCTGTTAGTTTTTCTTAATGTATAGATATGAATTATGTATAAAGAAAACTTAGTTATTTAAAGGACCAGGATAAGCACATAAAAAATAAAAAAAGTATTACAAACCTCACAAAGACTGCATGAGAACTATGGTAAAGGTGAAATCACTGATTTTACATAAGATCAGCAGATTGCTCTAGCAAAACTCACTACTGTGCAAGCAGCCCTATCAAGAAGGGCACATGAAAGGTTGGTAGAAATTCTGTGCAGAATTTAGATTAGCTACTTTAGTGTACTAATATAAGTTTTAATATCTTCCTTAATAATAAAATTCATTTATATCCCAGACGTCAGGTTATTGGTCTCTTGGCCCCTTCAAGGAAGTAATTGAGCACCTCTATGGGGACAATGTGAATTGAGGAGTTCTGATTAGTTTTCTCTAGTTATAAATTATTTATCACCTCATTCCATTTTCCTCTTACACCTATTGGGACGTTTTCACAGTCTTGTTGCATAATAAGAAAGTGAACATCAGGATTCTATTTGCTACGGTTCACCCTCATGAGCCATTTAGCATTTTATAATTCCACAGAAAAAGCTATCAGATCAGCGGAAATGAAGTGAGAGTTTTATAGATGTTTTCTGTTATATGATTTCTTTTTTAAAAAGGTAATGACTGACATATTTAAAAATGAGTGAATTGGCTGGCAAGTCTTAACCTGTGATGTTATACAGGACATATACTGCTGAAAGAGCAAATATCTGTCCTACTTCCAAAATACATACATCATAAAATACATACAAAATGCTTATATATATTCATGTTGAAAGCTAATACTAGGTTTTAACACAGCTTAATACATTTAAAGTGCATTTCTGCATTTTCCATTTTGGAAAATGGCTTTCTTAGAGTGGAATGTTATAAAACAGTAGTCTTTACAGTCATGTGATCTTTCACACCCACTTCCTTCTGTACACCTTTTATCTTAAAGGAATAGATCACAGTTTTTTTCCTTCCTTCTGCAAGTGAGACAAGATGGTGATGTAAAATCTGAGTAAACATTTAGTCCTATGAATAGAAGAGAGCCTTTTGTACTCATTGACTCCAGTCCATCAGTTTGGATGAGAAAATGTAGATTAGTGCCTTCTCAGACCTATTATTAACACATAAAATATAATAACATAAAATATGGTGTCATGCATTTGGGTTTGCGTATGAGAGATCATACAGAAACCAAAACAACAATAATCAAGAATTTGTTAGTTGGAACGGACTCATCGGCTGTAATACTTGTTCATATCACATTATGATCTGCCACTCTGTCATAATTAAAGGCCAATACAACAGCAATAGTTTACTAAAAGTATTGAGTAAAGTTGTGAAGAGATCATAAGCTGAATAGTGTGTATGCTTCCATAAGTCCATGTTGCAGAAGGGTGTAATTAAATATGACCAGAGGAAAGACATGGTAAAAAAAATATCACCAACTTTGGGGCCTGCTTCTGAGAAGAGGCTAATTTGGCTGTTCAAGCTCCAGGTTCTGCAGCAGCTTTCCAAGGTGGGAAAGACCAAATTCCCTCTAACTGCAAGTTACAAGATGGGGGATGAACACCTATAATAGCACACAACTTGATCTGGGGGCCCTCTCAACTCAATCTTCAGCATTATTGCAATGAATTGCTGCTGCTGCATGCTGCGAATACTGGATATGCCTACATTCCTCGCATGATTCCTGTCCACTGGACTCAACCCTTCCCTGTGTGACCTGGAGAAGGTAACTGGTTTCCCCCAAAGCACAGACTTGTCTGAGACCTAAGAAAGGCAATTTAGCTACATCTTGTGTCATGTGAGTTTCAGTTTAGTACTATTTAGAAAAAAAACCAAAAAACTACTGCAATTCTGCAGTTGGAAAATTTACAATGGCCTTAGGCTTGTAATTAGGCCATAGCCTGTAATTAGGCCAGGCTATGGCACAGACTCACATGGTTATTATGGTTCTATTTTAAGGGTGACAGGAACTCCTCAGAGATGGAAGTCTCATCTCAAAAGAGTATATGAATGACAGTATGTTCCTCACCTCCTGAAGAGACAATGCCTCCCTGAGGCTCACCACCCACTCCTTTATGGCTCTTTATAACAGTATTTGTAGGAGGCAGTATAGCATATGTTGACATCCATTTGGCTTATTGTAACTGATTTGAATAATTTGATGCTTTGAACAAAACTTTCCTCTTCTGTGTTGCCAATAATATATATATTCAGGGAAAATAATAAATTTCTTGTTAAGAAGCTACCAAATCCAGTTTTATGGACAAAGACTGGGTGGAAAGCACTGATGATGTGTGATGTATTCAGTAACTGATCACTAGAAAAAAAAAAAAAACAAATTGAATAATTCTACACCTAATTTAATTTGTCAGAACATATTAATCATATAGAGCCAATGCTGCCCTCTGACTAATAAATTATTTTTCAACTGGTGTAATAGGGATTGTGATCAAATGTCTGAAGGCAAAATTAAACCCCCAATTTGGATATTTCCTGAACCTGGATAGCTCTTTGACTGTCCTATTCTTTCCATTATTCAATGGGAAAATAATTATTTTTGGTGAATTGCGTAAGGAACCATCTCATTTGTTTTGCAGAAAGAACAGACACACAATTTGCAACGTCAAAAGGCAGCTCTTCAGAGGGAAAACGGCAGGTCAAATCTTCACTTAATGCACTGCAATACAGCCAGGTAGATAAAACCTGACACAATATTTTTCAGTACTCCTGTTTTTCATTACCTCAAATTCAGGTTTATGAGCTAATAAAATTCCAGGCAGGAACTGTAAATTCTGAAAGAAAAGGAGATTCAGGTAATTTCTAAAGAACAGGCCAGAAAATGCTTTGTTTTAAGAAATTACTAAATAATAATAATACTGAATACTAATAATACATCTAAAAAAGTTCAATGTGCTTCTACTTTATAGATTGGGTTGATGAAATGCATCTGGAAGGAAGAATGTTGAGTAATAGAGAGATTTAATTAAGTATTATATTCACTGTGAGATGAAGATAGTTGAAGACTGATGAAATAAAGGTATTAGCTGTGTATCTATATTAATGGTTTACTCAAAGTATTTAGAGATAATGCTAGTCCTCATTCTGAAACTAGAAATGAACTTATTCACATGGAATTGAATGATAATTGAGAAATGCTGTTGAAAGATAAATTCCACAAGCTTTTTTCTGGTGGAGATTTTGTGGAGGTTGTTTGTTGTGGTGGTTTTTCATTTTTTTTCTTTTTTCTTCTTTCTTTTTTTTTTCTTCCTTTTTTTTTCTGCAGGTAAAATTTGGATTATGAGGCAATTTTGAAAATAAAAGGGATTGTTTAAATTGTTTAAATTGATTGAATCTTAAACAATATAATTCAATTCAACATTCTACTCAGATTTTTTTTTGTCACAGATGGTAACAGAACCCCATTTGACCAGAAAAAAACGCCTTATTTTTTTTGTTTGTTTTGTTTTTAAAATAAGCAGCCAAGAAAGAAAATGCATCTGCTTTCCATTTTTATCCAATTTTGTCTGCTTCTAATACTGAACTAGTTTCTTATGGCAACTGCATGCCAAACTGTCTGGAGCACCTTGACAAAAAAAGTGGTTTTGCTCTCAGGAAAACCCAAAGCCTCTCATAAAAAGATACATAATAATTTCTGTTCTAGAATGAAATGCATTATCATTAATTGTGTTCACAAGCATTAATTGAGCCATAACTGTGGCTCACAGCATAACTATGGCTCACATGGTATGACACTGAGGTGTATGATTGTCACTGAGATAACCTTCCAGTCCTGTGCAGATGACATGCCTCTTGTATCTGCAATCAATTATGATCCCTTTGTGTTCTCTCCATTCAAAGGAAACAAAGGTGAATAAAAATACTTTTCAAGTTTTGTCAACATTTTAATTTCTGGTTTCCCAATTTTAAATAAAAAGTTGTTGATATTTTCTGCATATTTTGGATTTGTTTCTTTGATTTTTTTCACTTCAACACTTCAGTTTGACCATTAAACTGATAAATGAAAATTTTAATCAACTCCATTCAGCCACATCCACTGCATCCCGAAATTAGAATGGAGTCATCCAATGGTGAAGGCAATATTGGCAGGGAACTGATTCCTCAGTACATTAATTCCATCTGTTAAATCATTGTATAATATATTGGGTAGACTCAATGATCTCAGAGGTCTTTTCCAACATAAATGAATCTGTTATTCTCTGATTCTGTGACATGAATGTAATGCTAATTTTTAAAACTGTGTATCCATAAAGTATGTTAGTAGATTCATGGTTCATATACAATTCCAACTCTAAGTATAGAAGACAAGGATCTAGTTCTAAAACTCTTATTTCTTATGTGGGTTTTGTTTTGTTTATTTTTACTTATTTTCACCATATTCTTCTAGTCTGCCATATTTCAGATAAAAAGTACAGACTAAATTAAATTTCTCTCATTGGTTTTCTTTGTGCAGACTATAATTATGTGGACCACCACAAGAAATTCTTTTTTTCCAAAGGATTGCCCTGAGAATTACTTTCACTGTTATGGTTATTACTCTGAGTAGCAAACACTCTGTGTAGAAGGAGACTTCTTGGATTCAAATTGCTTATTTGTCAGACTATGCTATAAAAAAGCATGAAAACAATTTTTTATAAAAGCATTTCACTCTTCATAAAAAACATATTTAACAGCAATTAAAAATCTGATATTTCTCTGTGCCCTCAGAGAGCAGATGAATAGGATCACTAGAGAAATATTAGAAGCTTTACTAGTTTCATATTTTAATTAACATTGATTAAAACAACATTTCCTATAAACCAAAACATTATTACCCTCACCAGATATACTAAAAAAAAAAAGAAAATTGTTGCATTACAATAACTATGAAAAATAACAATAGTTTATTGTAGAATTGGGCAATGTTAACAAATTCACTTTATGTCCTCACTGATGATTCCTCCTTGCTCTGTTTTTCCTGATCCATTTGTTTTTTCTGTGACTTCTTATCCTAAGTATGGTAAATTTTGGAATTATGCTACAACTTGAACCAGAAGACTTCAGTATAAATCTGGGGTTTTTCCCTCCTTAAGGTCTGTGCTATGAGTTTATATTAAAGTAGTAATGAATGAGGAAAAAGCTATAGTTAAGGATGGTTTCCTAAATAATAAATTGATGTGTAATTTGCTTTCTCTCTTTAGATAAAATTATTTTGTTTTCAAGGAAAATATTAATGACATTTGTTTTATTTAAACTTTACTGGTTAAGTTAAGAATAAAAGAATGGTAATGAAAAGCTGAACATTGAAACATTTCAACTTTAGATTTTGATATAATGTATCATTTTGATGTTTTACAAAATAAAATTATCACTATAACTATTAAAAATAAACAAAAAAATAGACAAAAAAGTTTAACTGCTAATGAAAAAAGAGTGGTTTCAGGTAAATTTTGTTTTGAAGAGTGATCCAGAAATCCTAAGGAACTCTAAGGAATCCACATTTGTGTTTCAGTTCACATCAAGAGTGTAGTTTCAAAGCAACTCTCCTGAGCACCCCAATGTTAGGCAGTGTGCTCTGTTTAACATTAGATAAGATGCCTCGTGGCCATCCTGATTTCCTTCCAAGCACCCTAAGCCAGAGGACAAACATTAGGAGTGTACCTGAGGTACCAGGAAACCTAACAAGCCTTTGAACGACCGAAATACTGGAAAGCCGGAACCCACAAATAGAGTAAATATTGCACACCCAGCACCCTAAAGATGCATCTCCTAGTGCCACACTTATTTGCTGATACAGACACCAGCTTTGAGATCTTATCTTAAGATGAAATGGAAGGAAAGCAGATGTCAGTGATATCTAAACAAAGGTTAGAGAGGAATTCTACCCAGAGGCTGACACCTTCTCCCTCCCCAAAAAGATATTGGGTGCTCACAGAAATAGTAAATTCTAAGAGAAAATAATGGAAGAAAGACAATACAATACTAGTTTCTAGATTGAGTATTCCTCAAAAAGAGCAAATAAAAATGATGCCTGATAAGATAACCAGTAGAATATGCCCATGTTCAATATACCAAGTACATAGGTGACAGGAATTTTGGAATAGCGCCTTTTTTTGACTGAAAATTGCAATAGATTTAAACAAATGGCAGTAGTCACTCAAAATACATAGAAAATGCTATATTGTGAGCAAATAAAAGACCCACAAGAAACCCCCAAAACACCTTAAGGTGTATTTTTCTTGGAAAACAACTGAGAACTGATTTTGTTGCACTGTGTAAGCAGTTACACGAGAAGAAAATCCATTCTATTACAGGGCTGTGTAATCTGGAAGGGGAAGCTTCACATACTAAAAAATTATATATGGAAGCAAAACTTAACTATATTCAGACAAGAAATAATGCACACAGATTTAACAGTATGTCTAATTCACTGCTGAAACAAATCATTAGAAGAGTGGTAGATTTTCTGTCTCCTTATATCTATAAAGTACAACTTTTAAATGCTCTACTGTTTTGTCCTTTGGGATGATTGATGCCTCTTTCCTGTACTTTGTCAAAACTGTGAACTATTTTGTCTCATTTCAGTATAAATAGATCACGTATGATGTGTGAAACTTGGTGAACAAAATCAGTACATTCTTAGGCAATTCTTTTCAATTTTGAGCTTGCCTGTATATGTCTAGTTTTATCCTCTGTAGGAGTTTTTCCAAAAGTTATTTAAGAAAAAAATTCTGCACAGCTTTTTGAGAGATATATAACTATGGAACTAAGAAAAAGGAGTACCAGAAACACAGTTTAAGCCTTAAGATTTGTTGGCTTGTGCGGACAAAAACTCTTGAGCTCTACATTGATGAAGTGGGAAGATTAAACATATGTTTTACTTGCTACCATATTTATTTGCATATGCTGCCTTCAAGATGATCATATGGTCCTTTTACCTTTTGGCAAGATGACATATTCCAAAGAAATACGACAATGTGATCAAAGTTTATGAAATGCAACTATCCCATATTATGCTTTCTTCATCTGTTTATTGTATAGAACTGCAAAAATTATTCACAGACGGTTAAATACATTGCAATTAGTTTTCCAGCAATGTCAGATCAGGCGTGCTCATATGGATTTTATAGTATGTCAAGCCCTAGATAAACAAATGGAATGGGATCCTTTGAAACAATACTTTTGTTTCAGAATATAGACTAACCAGTATCTTTAGACCTGTGTCTTTAGGAAGATAATTACTTTCCAAGCCTGCTGGCTTTAAATTAACAAAGAGATTAGGAATGGTCAGCTAGGACCCAAGACAACTGGATAGAGCCAACTAAGTCTTGTCCTGTCATCTTTGGCCGGGAGAGAAGGGAACTAACTCAGACTGGCATTAGCAGAAGACATGTTCCCTGGTTATTCATGCATGTGAACACAACAATAGCTCATTTAATATATTGCACTATGTTCTCAGCAATGTGTTCAATTCGCACAAGACAGTATTACATTTGCCAAGTAAAAGGAGCAGTTCATATTTTCATTTTTCAGTTTAATTTGCTTTTGTATAAATGAGAAAATTAAAATAGCCTTTCTGAGAAAACCTTCTGTGTCTCTTTTCTATTATTATATCTTCCTGAAAAAGGGCAATTGCACTGGATCATAAAACACAATCCCACAAAGAACATAAGTTAAAGAAATACTAGGGCTCATTTTTTATACAGATTGGTTTGTCATTAGATCAAAACCATAACATAAGGACTGCAGTAGCCCAGATCAAGGATTCATTTAGACAACCACTCTGTCTGTTAGGTAACTATTTGATGTTCTCTTGTTCCAGGAGAGACTGTGAAAGACTGGTACCATTTACTTGCTCCTCGGCCTTCAGAAAATAACATAAATCTTCCTTCTGCTCCCTGCTATCTCTGTTGTAACATTAAGAGAATGGGTCTTTGTTTAGTGTTGTGGGTTTCCCCTCTCCTTTTATGACAATTGTCCCACATTATAATTTTTATCAACCTTCTATCAGTCTTTTCAAGTTTTTTGTTGCCTTATTTTTAGGCTTTAAACAATAGTCACATTTACACAGAGACATAAATATACTTTCTATTTTATTTTCTATTCTACTCCTAATAAACTGCAATATTTGGGGCATTTTTTTTTCTTTTGAGACAACACTCTCGCAGTACTATCATAGCACCATTTTATTTTCTATTCTACTCCTAATAAACTGCAATATTTGGGGCATTTTTTTTTCTTTTGAGACAACACTCTCACAGTACTATCATAACACCAAGATTTCACTTCTGACAAGTCTGTTCAGAGTTCATCAAATTAGGTAAAAACAAGGATATGAGTTGCTATGGTTGAGGGTTTGAGGTGAAATATTCAATCAAACTAAGTATAGATTATTCACTAAGATTCCTGCACACAGTCAATGGAGAAAGTCTGTTTCATAGATGATTCAGGCCAGAAGCCTGTATAAGCTGCCTTCCTTTTTCTAGCAATGTTATTGCTTAAGACACAAATCTGGCTTAATAATGGGTCTGCCTGAGGCTGTCTTATTTTTAAGGAATGATAGTTTACAAAACATATTTTGTTGAGACAGAATCCTATTGAATGAATGAGCAATGAAGCCCCAGCCATATACTTAAATTCTTTTGAACATTTTCTCTAAATATTGTTACTAATATGTAGATGTAGTTCTGCTGGTTCTGAAGGACAGGAAGCTTTTCCATTCACAGGGCTGCCTGAGGAATGGAGTGTTCAGGTGACATGAAGCTCTGCAGAGGGCTTTTGAGCTCCCACCATGGCTGGATTGAGCCCACTCTGAACCACAGTGCCAATTTGTTACTTTCATCAAGTAGTGTCATATGTCAGTAATGAGTTGTGTCAAGCAACTTACTTCTCAGTTGAGAAAAAGGATATTCTGAAATTTATCATTTGTTATTGTCAGGTTCTCCTATGAAAACAAGTTGTCTCAACAAAGTGGGAAACAAAACATAAAACAACTTTGGTAATGTTCATTTTGTGGAAGGTTTAAAAGCTATCTAGCCTCTATTGTCAATAAAAATATAAATCAATATGCTGAAGTAGCTGGGCAAGAGGCAAATGCTTGATGCTGTATCTGATTTGCAAGTTCATAATGTTACACTGTTGCTTATGGATACAGTTAATGACCTCTCTAGTTTCTTGTGGGATATTTTTGTTTTATTTTATTTTGTTTTTTAATATTATTCAAATTACTATGCTTTAAAAAAAATAAGAAATCTGAAATAAAAGCAATCTTCCATGGAAGATGCTGGTTTAGGAAACAAAAATGGCAATGAACTGCCAGAACTCTATCACTAGAGTGATACAAAATAATGCAAAATTTCATGTTATCTGTTTCAGCAACCAGACTATGCCTTTAAATACATTAGACCAGAACAGACAATAATAAATGAATATAATGGTACCTATACATACTAATTTCCAAAAGAACAGCAGAACAAATAATGGCCTTAGTGACAATAATATTATAGTGATTTTGCTTAGGGGAAGAAAATCTTAGGTGTGTCTTGAACAACATTTGTTTCAGTTCTATTTAGGTGATCACAGTAGCATTATGCCGCAAATAGAGTGGTCTCTGACTGTCAATAAAACAGAACCTGAAATGGCTCCTAAACAAACCCCCAGATTCTGTGATAAAATAGCAACATTTTGATAAGAATTAGAAGTGATTATTTTATTATTTTCTTCATGACTGCCACAAATTTGGTTTATATGTGCCTTTTTGTTCTGGAAATATTTTTATCAATAGCAAATTTCTCAGATTCCCATGGAAGACAAATACAAAGACTACTTTAAAAAAATGTTCCTAAGGTCAACTACAGTTAGAAATGAATGTGCATTCTCTCTCTGGTTCTTCTGTCTGTAATAATTCAGAGTAAATTATAATGTATTATGTTGTAAGTCCACAACCTTAGAAAATAAGAGCCCAGTTGATGCTTGACTTACAAGAACAAAACAAGCTTACAGAGCACAGGTCTGTGTTGTTTGGCAAGTAGTCAATAAAACTGTACCTTATGAATTTCTTTCCTAAAGGTTCTAATCAAAACAATTTATTTCAGGCATGTAAACTCTGCTGTTCAGACTTCAGCTACTGTCAGTGTAGGATATCAGCAACCGCAGGAGCTTCAGCCACGTTAAACTGAGTCCCAGAGCTCCCCCATCTGTCTCAGTAACAGACAGATTTCCTGCTGGATCAATGTAGTGTGTCAGCTACAGTAAAAGAGATGTGGCTTTTTTCCAGCTTTTACTAGCTTTTACAATAACTACTTGAATAACTGAAATCTTCCCCATTCCAAGGACTATATTTCAGACAGTTATATGGAAAATAATTAAAAGCATTATTCCACGTGAGTAAACTACAATGAGGAAGGAATGCAAACTAAAAGCCCAACTTCACATAATGAATTTGGACAGAAAATTGTAGACAAATATTTAGCAAATTAGAAATCCTTAAAGTGAATGTAAGCAGTCACAGGGAATTGTGTTTTGCTGTTAATCTCTTTCTGGTAAGTCTCTGAACTAGGTTTATTTAGGGCTGAAGCACAGTATATAAACAGTACATAAAACCTATAAACTGTATAGGTTCGCTATTTTTCTTGAACCTTATGGTCATTTTATTTTACAAAATTAACTGAATGCTTTTTTCATACTAGAGATTAGGCCCAGATGGCATATATTTTAAATTTACTGATGTCTGAAGTTACATTTTGATGCATCTTCCTTGATAAAACCAGCAAGCAGATTCCAGTCTCAGCAACCTTTTTTTTTTTCCTAAAAACAAAAGAAAGTATATATCCTGTTTTTCTGAAGACCCCCTAAGGGAAACATACTCAAAGAAAATGAAGTCTCCTATTTTAGATTCTTGTTGTGCAAACACAGTGGGTTTCCACCTGCCCCGACACGCTGTCAAGCTTCAGAGGATGATATCACTTTTCTAAATGAGTTCAGTTCTGATTTCTCCTAGATTAACAGCAAATATCTTTCAGGTGAGATAACTTTTATTGAAGATTAAAAGGAAAAACAAACAAAGTAAAGCATAAAGTACATATGTAAGAACACCTAATATATGGCTTTTGATATCACCAACTGTGTCAGCCTAGCTGCTAACTCATGGCTCTGCTCTTCCAACAGGGCTCACTTCACTCTTAAAGGGTAGTCAAAAAAAGAAAATAGCCTCATTCTTCTTTCATATTGACTGACCTTTTCTAGTTAGTCTCCTGCTATGAATAAACAAGAATCATATTATTGTTGGACACCAACTGTTTTCACAGGAACATGGTAGCTTGTATAAAAGGTTTTAAATTATTTAAACAGTTATGTGGTACATCTAAAAATAACATTACTAACAAAATTATTCAATTACTTGATGTTTTGTACTTTGTTAGGGACACAGCAATCATGAATTGGTAAAAATGTGTGCAAGACTTTGTAGATTTCAAGAATAGGAATATTTTTTATAGGAATATCATACTAATGAGGCAAGTGAGTACTCATGTCTGGTGTTCTAAGGTAGTCATTAAGATCAGAGGGTACTTGTGTACTTAAAAATCTTGTTTTCTTCAAATAAATTCATTCCATTTTTTCAGAACAGACAAACTGATGTATGATATTGATCCACTGTTTGGTTTTTGCAGTGCCTGGCTTTGGTCATCACTATCCAGTGGTGCACCTTGTGTCAGAAATGACAAGGACTGATGCTACCCATGTCACCAGGAGCCTGCCAGAAAGCAGGCATGTATTTACCTTCCCACTTCATCTCTTCTAACTGTATTTTATCCTCGTTTGAATTTTCTTCTGGAAGCTCTGCTCTTCAACAAGGTGAGCAAGAAGATTGCTGTAGAACTCCAACAGTGTTAATTAAGGAAAGGTATATGTAATTATTTAACACTTTTCATGAAAATGTGCTTCATTAAATTTTCTGTATAAAAGAAAGCAGATTTTTTTTTTCCAAAAAATATGTGGTTGACTATTGAGGGCATAATTGTGTATTTCTATAATTAGAGTTAGATTGAAACTGGTCAAAAATGTTATTGCAGTCAACATGAATCAGTTTAACACATCCATATTATCTCATGAGTAACCCTTAGAAAGGCTACCTTTATTTTATTTCTGACTTATGAAACAATTTCACACTTTAAATTTGTGCTAAAGTGATAACTTCTAGTATAGAATCATTATGACTTCACTGAAAAAGCTACCTCGGCTTATATGTTATTTAATACTGTTCTTTTTACATTAATAAGTGTAAAAATCTCCGTCTAAAATTATTTCAGCAAGTCACATCATTATACTTCATCTTTTTCCAGACTCTTCTTTCAGAAGGTGCTCTTTGCTTTATACAATGCAAGTGATCACAGTATGTTAAGCTCAGGTTTGATGATGAGATGTCCATTATTTCAAATGCATTAAGAAGAAAACAAACAAGTAAAACTATTAGTAGGAATGCTATGCAATAAATGGAGTTTTTCCTCTACATCTCAGGTGCAACTGAGATGAACATTGCTATGCCAAAAAATCATAGCATCATAGCATAATTCAAATTAGGAAGGGACTTGTGGAGGCCATTTAGTACAAACCCCTGTTCAAAAAAAGTCCAGCTAGATCATGTCTAGGCAGTTCTAGGGTTTACCAATTTCAGTGATAAGGGAATAAGAAATACCTCAGTCTGAGCAAGCAATACAAATTTTAGAAAAATGCATGCTTAGGTAAGCCAAAACCCCCAATATTATATTCTCTTCTTTTTTTAACAGAAGCAAGCAGGTAAAATTATGTCAAATTTAGGAACATATCTTATTTGGCAAAATCTATGGAAAAATATAAAGTAGCTAGTTATTTATGTTGTTTAATTTATTTTAAAAACAGATTTATCTTTCAGATGCTTTAGGAAAGCAAGTATTAAAGTAAGAAAAACCCCCAAACAGGTTGGATCACTAAACTGAGACAGCTAATGATGACAAGTACTCATTTGTGGCGGTAGGGAAGGGCCAGAGTAAGAGACATGAGAGTTTTCCTAGACCTTCATACGTTCACTTTACCATAGCATGTGTATTTATTTTGTTAATGGTGGAATTGTTGCAGAAAACAAAAAAATCTGATCAGGAATTTTGAAATGTTATTTCCACCCTAACACCTAGTTGAAGCAAGTTTCAAGGACAAAAACAAGTGAAATTGAGGACAGGGCACCTATACTAAATGTATCTCAAAAGGTTTATTTTAAACTAGGTCTAGTCAAATCTTATCTAATATCTATTAGCAATTTCAGGCTCACTGGGTACTCTGCTTGGAAGTGCAGCTGAGTTTCATTCCAAGGGAATTTATCTTGTGTGCTCTGAAGATGCTCTGCAGTGCAAACAGAGGGGTAGCACCTGGGAACAACACTTTTGCTTTAAAAAATAATTCCTTATATATCTAAAACCCTGATATACGAGGACCAAAAGAATCAGAATTACAAATATGGCTTCTTATATGGAGAATTAGCAATTAAATTTCTTCTAGATCTGGGAGGGTAACCTTAGAAAACCATTTAAATCTTAGCATCTGTATTTCCTCTTATGTTGGCACCTAAATTCATTATGTGGTTTGGAGTGCCGGCCAGTGCTGTGCCGGTCTCAGCAGGGTCCTTATCCCACACTCATTAGCCTTCTCAGATCCAAAATCTCAATGTGATCCGATTCACCCGTTCATGTGACTTCCATGTTAGAAACTGACACCATGAGTGCTCTCATTCAAAATCCAGGGGTGGCATTGAATAAAACAATTGGGATGTTAAAACTGAGAAGATCCTTAAATCCACAATCCTTTCTTACTGATACTTTAGCATGGCAGTTGTTTTTACTGGATTTAATCAATTTGCTACATCTATTTTACAAAGAGAGACTAGATGCAGCCTTTCTGTTGTGGTTTGGGCTGTTGTTTGCCTATGTTGTGATTTCTATAAAATCAAACTATTTTTAATATATTCAATGAATGTATTGTATTTAATATTAGAGTATAACTCTCAAATTTTGCAAAAATATATCTGATATTAAGAACAGTATTATGATACCTGTGGCAATGATGTTTGCACTGATTATGTGATGCAAAAGACAGGAATTAGTTTAGGAGTAATACCTTTCTCCCTCTGGGTGAGCATCTGAATCAGAAAATTATACAGACAAGTTGCTATTATTCTTCTGCAAGGTAGGATAACATTAATAAGAGACAGATGAAGACTCTCTCATGGTCTCAAAAAGAAATTAAAAACCAGACCAGCCCAAAACCTTGATCAAATTCAGTGACTCTTCCTGAAGGAATAGTGGACATAAAGCATTTATTTTAGAACAGGAGCACATAGCTATTTTTCCTGACTCATGACTGGCCATTCTCACTACTTTTCAATTAATTGAAAGAGGTCAAATAAAGACTATCTTTTGTCCTGTATTTAAAGAGTAAGTTAAACTTTCGCTGTTAAAACAAAAACAAAAAACAAACAAACCCCCCCCCCAAAAAAAAAAAATCCTGAAAACAAACAAACAAACAAACAAAAAACACTGAACAAAGGAAGCAGTTATCTAACATAGCTAAAAGACGGACACTGGTACAGGGAAAGTATCTGGTTTTCCCCACTGCATTTCTTTTTCACTAGTTTATTGATTCTGTTACCTTTCTTGTTGCTTTTCCTCTTGTTCTGTGGTATCTGAATTCTTTAATCCCTATTTAGGAGAACTGGGCAGAATTATGGACTATAAACCTAGAGGAAATATGATAGTGGCTGGCATATTCATGTTCATCATTACAATCTATAAATCCTGTTGTTAAATCAAATTTACCTTTCATTCTTCAGTATAAAATTTAGTGAGTCTAACAAACAAACAATACATATCTCCCTCTCTCAATTTTTTCCCTATTCTTCTTATTTCTATTGATAAAAACACAGTAAATCACCTTATTTTACACATTTTTACTCCAGAAATTTCATTGTAGTGGAATGTTATACTGCTGAGAGTCAACATCAAAGTAATGCTCTCTGCCTTGTACTGCAAGAGTTTCACATTGTAAGTTCATTAGTTAATAAAAAAAAAAACTGTCTAGTAAAATCGAGCTTAAGAATTATAACAGCTTCATTAAATCGGTCTCTGTCATTGCAAAAAGTGGCCTTGTAAGCCCTGTAGGATTAAACAGCAGATCTCTTCCAAGCACTTTGTCCTTCCCACCACTGTTGTAACTCCTTAATTCCATGGAGAAACATGGGTATTCAATGTGTTGGCTCATACACACAGGAACAGGACAGACTTTACGGCCAACTCTGCAGCCTTTCCAGAAACAGAAGCAGACCATACATGCTGTGCATGTATGTCTTTAAACTCAAACGTTTCCTCTCTGATGCACTGTATGTACAGCTATGCTGAACTGTTCACTGCTATTCATGTGATCAAATGGGAACTTTTGCAAATCAGTCACAGAAAAAATGGATTTTTTTTTTTAACCCTACACTTTTAATGTAGCTGTGCTTTGCTCAGTGATGTAGAACTCTCTCCGTCTCTCCCAAACTCCCCAACATATATATATATATATATATATATATATATATATATATATATATATATATATATATATATATATATATATATGCATATATTTTGGACATTTTTGCCATTATTTATCTATGAGGCTGGCAAGTAGGAAACAGTGAGGAAAATTTTCCTCTTATATTAGCATCTTCTTGTCAATACAGGCTTTGTTATTTTTGACAGAAGGAGTAGCATTTACACAATAAATCTGTAGGCAACCAAGAAGATTAAAACTGTTTTTGTTTTTCACAAATAGGTAGCAAAGCTGGTTTTCATCTGATTCTTCATTTTGGTTGCACTGTCTTGTAAAGGTTATAGGTGCTGGACCTATATTGCCACCTTCCCTTGTAGTTCCAGAGACAGGATAGCTTGCAAAAGAGCTTCATTATTGTCAAATCCATTATGATTGTATCAGTTTTTGTACACCTTATAGTAGGAAACAGAATTAGACTCAATGATATATACATATGTGTGTGTGTGTGTAGAGACACAAATGAAAGCAGAAGGAGAGGCATAAAAATATTTGTCAAAATTATATAATTACATTCTATTACTGAATGCAAAACCTGCTCAGAAAGCCACCTAAGGTACAAAATGTTAATTATCAGTAAAAGTACAGTTAAAAAGGTGTAATACTTCCCACCCATCCTTGAGAAAACAGGTCATTCTTTTGTCATTGCATGCTTCTTTAATTGCTCATGTTATTAGTCGACAGAACCTGTTAACCCTAATAATGTTGAATTATTTTATTTAAAGGCAGAAAAGAAAAGGAGGACAGCAAAAGAGGGTAGAGATGTAAAATTAATTACAATAATTAAAGGATGCTTGCAATAGGGGCATTAAACATTTGGAAACTTGAATCTTTGGAAGTTACTTGGCTGGGAAATTAAAAGAAAGAAAGAAACAAACAGAGCCTCTCCTTGATCTTTAAAGCAAAGAGAATCTCAGAATTTTCATCCATCTTGCTACTTGGAATGAAAGAAGTGAAAGAAGCAGGCTCATTTCTTATCTGGCACGAACTAAATGACCAACAGTGAAATAATGTAAAAATAATTGTGTTTTTACAAGTCAAAATTCCTTTTGGAAACTGATCTGGTAGTTTGCTTGTTTAAGAAGAAAAAAACTAGTTGGAGTCAGTGAGCTGTTGGACTGAAAAATCTCATCTCCAGGATTCTTCTTTGACTTTGCTTTACTAAGCATTCTTGGACAGCTCCAAGGAACTTTGTCCTGCACAGAAAAAAAGATTACTTTATTCTCAAGCTGCAATTATCTTCCCCAAACCTCAGATGGCTTTGACACAGCTCATTAACATGTCATGCCTACCAGTTTCATTCTGTCACCCACTCCTACTTCTTCTTTCCCTGAGGAGCTTTTCTGCCCAGCTCAGCTATGCACAATACTTGCCAGCTCACTGTGGGTTCTTCACACCACGAGTGCTGGGACAACACTTTTGCTGTGGCTGTGTGCATGAAGCTTTGCACATGTGCCTTTTCGTTCTCTGCTAATTGCTCAGATACAGAAGACTAGCAACTCCATCACAGCAGACTCTGGATTAAGATTGATTTAGGTCACTGAGTAGTGATGATGGGATATACACTCTTCAGAAGCCTTCCACAGTGTCCTGATGTGTTGTGTTTAATGAAGAGTAGTAATTAACCATGACCAACCTGGTAATAATTAAAATGCTATTGTTAATGAGACTATAACTTCAGCTAGCATTTTATGAACACCAACGTAAACCATAAAAAAAGAAATTAAAATATGATGAAAAATATAGGCACAATTATCATCACAATATTTATTATGAAATTACCAGTCTTTGGTAAAAATTAAGTTTGAAGCAAATTGACTTTGTTGATGCACTGAAATTTTAACTCATGGCAATAGTTGTTTCAATTGTTTTGCACATGTAGGTAATATTTTTAAAGCATATTTGTCCTTTGTTAAACCTTCTTAGCTTTCACATTTGAAGTTTATCTGTTTAGATGTTGACCTTGACTGTTCTGTTCTCTTTTTGGGTTTAAGTCAGTTACTCATCCGAAAAGAAGTAAAATTCCTCAATTTTTATCTGAACTAACTGGATAGATACCTACCAAAAAAAAAAAAAAAAAAAAAAAAACAAAAACAAAAACACAGAAGGTTTTGATTTGGGATTCAAATTTTGCTTTTTTAAATTCATTTTCCCCTAAGCCTTGTTTTTTGACTTCCTCTTCTATTTTTGCTAATGATAAGCAGTGCACTTCAAAGAGCTTCCCTATAGACGAAATCTATATGGGTTATTTTTCAATATCACATCTATTTACACATTGACCCCAGTAACTATTCCATCCAAGCATCTATTAATGGCCTGCTCATCTTGGAAGAAAAAGTATTATTTTTAAAATTATTGTTTACTCCATTTCAAAAGTAGAATTAGAAGAGGGGAAAAAAAGCAATCTTAATGAGATATAGCAGGAAAGAGAATTAACAAAGACAGGTGCCTACAGTGGTATTCTGGGCCTTTTTCTAATATATACATGTCCAAAATCTAGCAAAGGGCAATGCAGAGGCCTAACAGAGCAGCTCTGATTTTGAAAGTACATAGTACCAAAGAATATCAGAATTATTTACTGGGACCACTTCAGCTGTTCTATTTCATCTATAGTATTCACTTACAGCCTGCTTTCTGCTGCCTGGTCTTGCTCTTTGTAAGTTCTCTCACTATCAGGAATTCAAATTGTAAGTACTTCCCTTGTTACTACATGTGGGTCTGCTTATTATTGTGCTTTCTGGGGGTACAATAGGAAATTCAATTTCTGAGTTAAGCTATGCCAAAGATATATCTGACACCGATTTACTGGAATTTTTTGTAAACCTAGTTTGACATTGTCTGTGTTCCCAAAGAGAAGAAAAATCACTGACATTTAGAAATTGTTCCCTGTTACAAGATAATGTTCTTTCTCATCAGAAAAAAATAAACAAGACACAGGATGTCAAACAGATCTTTCAAAATGCCACTCAGAATTTTCATTTCAATTTTACTTATTCTTAACTTGAAACTAAATATTAGCCCCACTGAAGTCAGCATTGAACTCCCTTTTTATAAGGTCTGTCACAGAACAGCATGTGGGTGGTTTATGCTTCTTAATGTCTTTTCCAAATATCTGTCTCACCAAGTGCTGTTATGTTGTCACAGAGGCTCTCTGAGACTGACCACAGTTGACTATGTGCTTCTATTAAGAGAAAAGGATTTAAAATCTTCTCTTGTAATGTCTTTCTCAAAATTCATGATCTGCAGAATATGCTCATTAACCACAAACCCAAGAAGTCAGATTTACTATTTGTAAACTTTCAGTAATAGCACTTTAGTAAAAAAGAAAATCCATTATGTTCATTTATATAGCTTTTCAAAGGGATGCTATGAAATTACTTCACTGCAGCCTACAAGGATTGACAAAAAGCATCTTTGCAAGTAACTGGTTAATTTGTTTAGCTAGCAAAAGCAACAGCTGAAAACTGAAGCCAATCAAGTTCTGAGAGGAAGATATATTCTTTAAAATAAAGAAGCAATGACATTGCAACCATTTTGCTCAAATACTTTTTTCTTCTTTGAAGCCTTGTTGAAGTCCATGCTTGTCAAATTTTTTTCAAGTTTCTCTGCTGGTTAATAAAACCTATTGTTTCTTCCCTGAAGCCCTGCTTCCTTTATGTCTATATTCAGATGTCTTTCTTACATATACACTACATTTCATTGGAATAAAGACAACTTCTTTTCATAAACCACTGAGCGAAGCACTGTGAACTTGCAAGGATTATCAAACCATGACCTTACGTGTCTTCCTGAGCTTGATTTCTGTCAATTACATGGTTTTTTTACAAAAATTTAAAATTAAAAACAATTTAATAAATCAGCCAAAAATGTCTTCATAGTAAGAAAACCAAGAATGGGACAATCTATGTGAGAAACTGATTTCCTAGTCTATCATAAAAAGGTTATGTGAAGGGATTTTTTTCCTAAAGTAGCTTTAATTAAAAGAATCATTGTATGCCAGACAGCTCATGGCTCATGTCTCATGTCTCCATTCTTTGTGAAATAAGATCTCTGAAATCTAAGGGAGTTCAGATTTCCAAAAAATGCACACTGTGCTCCTTATATTTTTAAAATTTAAAATTTATTTTTTTTTTAATCCCAGTATTTTGCAATTTCTTTGGAAATAACAAATAAAGAAAAATTTTCTATGAGGTGTCCTCATGTCCTTCAAGAGTTACACATTTCACAGAATCACAGAATCACAGAATCACAGAATTTCTAGGTTGGAAGGGACCTTTAAGATCATCGAGTCCAACCCATGTTCTAACACCTCAACTAGGTCATGGCACCAAGTGCCACATCCAGTCTTTTTTTAAACACATCCAGGGATGGTGACTCCACCACCTCCCTGGGCAGATGATTCCAGTATTTGACCACTATTTGTATAACAAGAATTAGAAATAAAAATGATCTCAGACTATTTTTGTACTTTATTGTAGTTTTCAAACACCTCACTTTTTAAGGTGGGAAATAAAACCCAACATTCAAAATTTAGAGTTCAAATTTTTAAGTGTCTCACAACTGCAGATGAAGAAAAACAAGAACTTATATGGGGTACCTTCTATTCTCCCAGAGATGGAAGTACTGAAGCTTATACTAGTGTAATACCAGTAAACTGGAATTTGAGGTCTAGGTTGTGCCGTTCCAAAGCTGCTCCTGAAGCGAGGGCTTGCAGACGCCTAAACAGCTGCATGCAGCATGCCAGCTGCAGTTCTGTTGAACTCTTGCGTAACCAAATGGCAGGGAAGACACTACACTGTCAACTGGTAAGCCACCTAGCAGCCCTTGAAGACAATGTGGAATGGATGTGTCTGCCTCTGCATTCAGCACCATCAACAGTTTCCATCCCTATCAAAGAAAGAGTGAGAGTTCACCTGCAAAAATGAAAAATTATTCCTAATTCAGTAGATAACTAAGGCTGGCTGAGTTGGGAGTAAAAGGGAAGGCCATAATGCACTGAATTTTCTGCACTTTTTCCAGAGCTTAAATTGTACCCCCAAAACACTGAACTATGGCTCTATTTTACATCCTAGTTTGAATACAATCTCTGATACTACTCTTGAGCACAAGTAGTGACTCAAAGACCCTGAAACTGAGGGAATCATTGTCTTTGGTTTCTTCCACAGCTTTGGCAGACCTGCATGGAGGCCCTTTCAGGGGAAATATTAGTACTAATATTAGATTAGAATGAATCACAGTGGTTGAGGTTGAAGTGAGGTTTGCATTTAAAATTATAGATTGTTAGGAAGACGTCTTCATGGTGCTAAATGTCTGAAGCCAGAATGGGATGTGTGGGCAACCTCTCACTGGGTTTTTGCCAGAAAATGACTACTAAGAACAGAGACAGACCTGGTTTAAGAATAGATGTGCATACACACAACGGCATGAAAATTGTCAGTTCATCATTATGCAATAGCCAGAACTCAAAACTGGTAAGGAGTGGCTCAAGATTTTCTCCACCATGAGCCACTGATGCTATAGTTAGTATTGACAGTACAATTGCATTTAGTCTTGGGAGAAAGAGAATAGGTTTGTTGCCAAATTAGCAAAGGCAAATTAAATTTAGGACTGCTGTTTGACATTACAACAGCTTTATTGTGGGCTATATTTTGGCTGTGACAGTAGGTTATTATAAAAAGTATTTTAAAGGTTAGAAACAGCATACATTTTGGGACAAAGACCTCCATTTACTCCTGTGTTCTGCAAAGCCCACAAAACTAATCTAGACATTCAAGTCACAAGGAATATTTTAGTATTTAGAGGCTACAGATAGAATCACAGCTGGACTAGACAAAAGTTAGGTATAGAGGTCTAGTCATTGAGAGAAGGAGGGTTTGCTACATTTCCAAATTCTGTGAGGTCTATGAGGATATTGAAAGATAACTGCTCCAAATCAAAAAATCAAAAATTTATGAATCACCACCTTACAGCTTGGTACAGAAATAAAATTAGGCCTAGAGCCATTTGTGACTGAAGAGTTCAGATTAATGTCCTCACAGGGCTCAAGATGTATGAGCGAATACATCCCACTATAACATATCATATTACTTTTTCTTAGAATTTTTCTGGCATGTATATTATAATATGTTTCTGTAAAAAATTGTAAATATAGTACCGAGAACAAGAAAAACCTCACTGTTATGAATTTTTCTGTATAAGTCTATAGTAAATCATCTGCACCAGAGCTGATGGAAAAAAATGTCTCTCAGAATAAGGAAAAAGAATTCAGAATAAATTAATTCAACATATGTTGAATATGTCTCACAGTTTGATTACTGAGTTCATTTAACACATATTTCTGAGTTCATCTTGGCTTTCTTCATTGCTTTTCAATTTTGTTTTACAAATTTTGTGCTTGACACTTTATGTAAGATGGGAATCACACTCCAAGACTTACAGTAATACCAGTGTAAATTGGGCATAGAAGCACAGAGTAAAATGGTATATCTGAATATATACTGATGCCCCTGAGATGAAAATATATCCCACTTTCTTGGACAGAATTATGAAAAAGACTGAGCTGAGAATAACCTAGGGTACACACAACCGTCTGCTCTTCAGAACACATTCTTCCTAAATCCTATATATTCTGACAGATCCACTAAACAACTGTTTTCCAGTGATATCACTGGAAATATTTTCTTTCATTTTTTAGGCAGGTATTTGCCTTTTTATTTTCATCTAGATGTACATTATGTTTTTGAGATAGAAAATGAGATACCAAACATTATATTACCTGTTAATAGTTTTGAATATTTAAATGGGAGCTATCCACTTGTCTATGACCTTCCAAATTTAAAATAACCTTAGTATGTGCTTGAGACTTAGTGTTGTTTGCACATATTCAGAACTGTGATTCTGAAATGAAATTTTCATGAATTTCACCACTGTGGTTTGTTTAAAGAGTAATTAAAATTCATTAAAGGCTGCTTAATATTATTTTCTTGCTTAAAACTACTTTTTCATTTAAATTGATGAAGGAAACCAATAAATAAAATGTCTAGACACACAACATATATGATGTCTAGTCAAGGCAAAAAGTTCATAATTTCCTTCCTATTGGAGGAAATATAATTGTCAAAGTGGCTTAAAAATTCACATGGCTTATATATTTGCAGACACTGGCTTTGTAGGCATAAACATTCATGCAATGAAGGTTTCCATTCACTATACAAACTGAAAACAGCACTCTACAGAATGCATTATCAAGTGTAAACAACCACAACGAAGACTAAGAGCCAAGTATGTGCCATGGAGTGTGAGAGCCTCAGTGCCAGCCTAGAAGAGGCCCTGATGCCAAGGATGATGGCTCTAGATACAGCTCTGTCTGTACTAGTCAACCCAAGAGAAGAGTATGCCCCAGTATATTATTTCTTCAAGCTTGTTCTTCCTCAATGTCTATTACATTTTAACCCTTTACAAGCTCCAATTTTTAAAATTTGCATTTTCATGCTTATATTAATATAAATTGAAGTAAAGAAATGCTAGCAAAAATGTTACCTTGTACTTGTAACATGTCCAGAAACACTGAAATTCTTTCTAGAGCTGAGAGAATGTACATTTGATGATTTTTTTTCTTTGTTTGTGCTGTCTGAAACCATACAAACTGGTTGTGAATAATTTACCTTGTGTACTAAAATCACGCTGGTTATTTGTAATTGAGCACAGAACTCAAATTTTTCTGTTTCAGGTTTCTAACTAGATAGGTGTATGTCACAAAGAGGGAGAAATATCAAAAAGTGACGCCATTACTGATTTACTTTAGGCTCCAAATAGGGTTTCTTAAATGGAACTCTTTTACTTGCCCATATTTTTCATATGTGATTTTTCTTGGGGGAAAGAAAAATGAAGGATTTACCATGACAACCATTTATTATTTACCCTTAATATATATTAATCCAGACTTATCCTGTAGACAGCATTTTCCTAATTATTTTGAACAGAGTTAGAACACTTTGGACTAAGATTACACAATTCTTATGTTCTAAAGGATTCAAAATATTTTTTTAATAACCTCAGTCCCCTTTTGCCTCATACATTCATGTATGCCACTGAAATATTCTAAACGGATTACTTTTTTTGAGATGCAGTAATTGCAGGTTAAGAAGTAGGTCTGCTTTTGAAGAAAGATGAACCAGAACTTTCTCTGTGATCCCTAGATTCTCAGAAAAATATAGGAGACTATGCACTTAATTTTTCTCTGGAAATATTACAGTAATGAATGAATAAAAAAGATGAAAAACATAGTGCAAGAAAGACCTATGTCTTATCATAATGAAATTATTTCTGGATATTTTTTTCTTTAAGAAAAAGTTAAAAATTACTTGGCAAGAGTGCAAAGTCACCCTTAACTCACCCAAAAAGTCATGGATGAACTCCAAAATCTCCTTAGTGATTAAAAAAAAACCTGATAAAAAAATTATAACTCTTTTTCTCCCTATACATGCAGCTAGCACTGATGATACTCCTTGCTTTTGATACAGTGAAATTCCTGTGGTAGCTCTTTGAATGCTTGTTTGTTTGCTTCTGTATCCCAAGTTATTCCTCATATCCTAAGGGGAAGAATATTAAATGACATCCTGGTTATGACAAATGTAAAAAGGCACAATTTATTCATACCAGCTAGAAGAGATAATAGAGTAATAAATTTTATAAAGACACAGATGAATAAACTAAAGGGAAAAATCACATTTAATTTGAGCATGTCAAGATTACCTCATAAGAATATTTCTTCTCAAACAGCTGATTTGACACCTGCTTCTTACAAGATGGCAGTCAGGATTTCATGCTTCATGCTGCATTTCTATTTTGAGATTCCGATAAAAGCACCCATCCATGAGAAATAATGTCCTTTCTTTCACAGAACACATTTCAGGACTGGACTCTCAGCGACTACCCCCAGATATTCATCGTGGACAATCCTGTTAACTCAGTTAACTTGTTCTCCCTTCAGTTCTTCTGGGGAGTTCAGGCAGTTTTACTGTCTTGTCCCAAAGCTGATTTTATTAACTTTTATCCAGGAGTTACTCTGGCTGTACTTAGATATGTATCTGTTTTCTTCAGATATACAAATGATACTGTCTAGACTTGATAAAACATCCCATGATTTACTAAAAAATCCACTGACTCAACAGAGGTTAAAACTCTTCCTGACAGAGTCCAGAATGCATGTCCAGTTCCATAAGTTTAGTTAAGATAAATGAAGGACTTCAGCTGGCCAAAGCCAATGTCAGCTTCCTCACTAAGAGCTTTTGGGAAGTGAGATAGAAACAAGGTTTTTAATTGCTTTTTCCATAGGAGCCTTGTTTAGTCAGCGTCTCTGCAGCTTGATCCTGAGCTGCACCACAGCTGGAATGTTTACACCTGAACCTGGTACTTTACCTCCCTGACCCAGACATGGACATGACTTCCTGATATGACTTTGACTCATCACAATAGACGTGCTGAATTACCACTGGCCTCAGACTGGTCCTGATACCTCTTTCCAGACTTAAGTGTGACCCTGACTTTCCTTGTTCAACATGTTGACACCTTGCAGGTGAGGCAACTACTCCAGCTGCCTTGCTGCCAACCTCGCTTCCTTTGGGGCACAACCTTCCCTGAGAGTCCCTCCCAACAGTGACTGAATGACATGTTTTGCTGTGGATTGTATCAGGACATTTTTGTCCACATGAATCTGTGAACTAGTACCTTCGATAGAAACTTCAGATGCAAGTGGTTCCACACTACTTCTTAACTAAGACCAGGCTTTGGCTCTCCATCTTTGTGGTTTCAGTGTGTTTGAAATGACTGCTTCCCAATGCTTTCCCTATAACCACAAGCAGTGCTGTGTTCTCCATCCCATCCTCTAAGCACCAACTGAGGCTTGGTCCCTAAATGCCTTTAGGCATGAGAATATGCATTATTTCTTGTAGTACAGCAACTGGCATTAAGTTTTTCCCAGTTTTCCATATCTGAACATTTTGAACAGACAAAAGAGAGATGTTACAGGCCATGTTCACAAGAAGATGTTAGTCTAGATTTGCATCTAACCTCAGAGATGTACATAATGCTATTCATGTTAGCCTGAGGACAGCATGGCACAGGAGTAGAGAGAAGTACAATGACACAGTAGGGAATAGCATAGATTAAAATAGCAAATGAGGGAAGAATTTTCAGAAATTATGGAACTAGCAAAATGCATAAAAATAAAAATGCTAGAAACATAAGCCATTTTCATGAAGGGAAATTATATTAACCCAGAAAAGATTGATAATCATTACCACCAATATCTAGAAGAGCTGCAAGGGGACAGTTTAATAATTTATTATTACAAAGCAGAGTTCAGCTTCTCAGTCTTCTCTGCAGTGAGTGCTAGTGTGCTTCATCAAGTTCAAGAATGAAGGACGTGGTTGTAATTTCAGATTTTAGATAAAGTCTTCTAATTACATCTCTTTCTAATTACACTGTTTATAAAATATAAAAAAAATGCTTAAAATAACTCTACTTTTGAATATCTGTGCACATTTAAGAGACAGTAAAGTGAAATTTTAAAAATGTATGTACATAAGAAGGCTAAATAGGAAGAGATAGTATTATATCCTACCTTATAATAGCTCCACCACAGGCCCTAACAATTGCTACAGAAAAATCTGTATTTTCCCACCTTTTATTCCTTCTATATTTTAACAACATTTCCCAAAATTTCTCTGCCCTACTTTTTTCCCTGAACCAGCTTTATGAAGGTAAGGCCAAGATCTGTGCTTCTATTCCTGCTCTGCTACATACACTTAAATACATGCCTATAAATGAGTGAAGAAATCTACTTATTCAAGTATCATATCCATGCTGCCAATTCAGAGTTGAAAGAAAGTCACTGATGAATCAGACACTGGTTTTCTACTCTGACTTCTAGAGAAAGACTACAATTTCCTTCTGCAAACCACTTTATGGGTCCTTAGATTCATCTATGAACATTTCTGAGAGGAATTCTCTTTGTTTTCAGTAGTACTTCAGATTAAATATATCTTAAAGAGATTTGCAGGCCTCTGCTGTATAATCAGCTAAAATTTCTACTTTATATTTATATTTAGACAATTCCTGCATTAATGACTTATGGAAATTCAGCCTCATGGCTCTCAAGGAAATCCAAATTTTAAGAAATCATGTTTCTTGGTTCATTAAAGTTGAGTAGGAAGGACTTTTTGCTGAGGTTTTTTTTTTTTTTTTCGGTTTGGGCTTGAGGTCCCTAGAGGATTTTCTTGCCAAAGAGCAACTCCTCAAGGACATCACATTAGAACTGCCTACCTGTGTGCAACGTATCTGTCATTTTTAATGATAGGGGATCACAAAAGGGCATTTTGCCAGTCATATATTTCCTGGAAACACTTGCATACTGTGTGCATCACCAGGTTTTATGGCATGCAGTCAGGACATTGCAATTCTTTCCTCACTGCTGGCAGCTCTACATCTGCTGCTGGATTGGGGAGAACCTAAGCATGGGAGAGACTTGGCCTTAGGCCATCTCAGTATCCTCGAACCTTTACAGGCAATTAAACAGGAAACAACAAGGATACTTCTTATCTACACAGTGTAGGAAGGAAGCTATAGTTAAATGCAACTTCTTCTGTTCCTAAGTAGTGTGCAGTACCATTTAAAATCTGATTTAGAATGGCAGATTCCTTTTGTCTTCCAGAGGTGAAAAAAAATGATGAACAAAAGATACGTGTAGTCTGAGTATAATTACCAGGACATAAGCTATGTATTTTTATTTTTTCTTTCTGGATGGTTCTTCAAAACAAAGCTTAAAAATGAAAAAAGCTGAAATTGTAGGAATAGCTCTTTGAAGATTACTTTTACATATGCCTCAGAAAAAATATAGAATGGAAGATAAATAAAAATAACTCACTGCAACACAGTATAAAATCTGACACTTCAAAACAGTAGGTTCTTTTATCCCCAGGGAGATAAACAGAAGAGTTGAAAACTACATTAAGGATACTTTATGGCATAGTCTTAACATCTAGGAAAGAAGTTTGGCTGTCTGCCACCACCTTCTGAATTAGACAAGCAACTTAGAGCAAGAAAATTCATGCTTATTCAGCAGCACTTTAGGGATGTTCTTCTTTAATATTTTAGCTTGCAATGAAAGTTTTCTTCGAGATGTTAATAAAGTCAGATGTGGTTTTAAAACTTTTGAGTAGAAAACAAAATTGATGTATAGTGTCTTTTCAGTTTAAACTAGTTTCTTATTTCCTATGCACCACATCTTGTCTTTCAGGTTCTACCTTTCAGGTCTTGAATGTGAATTACAAACACATTTCAGCCTAAATTTCTACAGATTTTATGAAAATTCTCATTTGGTAACTGGATGAGAGATGCACAAAATATTTCCTTTGAGGTAAAGGCTTTAGCATGATTGTACTGCACTACTATTGTTGTTATTCTTGTTGTTGTATAATAATAAATGCATGAGGATATGCAAAAGAAAGATGTTATAATCTCCACAGCAACTGAAAATATTAAAGCTTCTTCAGTGTAGGTGAATGCAAATAGAAAGCACAGAATCAATTAAACAAAAGTTGACAATTTGCATTGCTCATGAAAAGACTTGTATATATGTAAATTTCCTTGGAACCACATTTTCAGATTTTTTCCATTTTTTCCCATTTTTATATGAATTCACAAATTGCATGATGAGGTTTGCAAATCAATGCAGAATCAAGAAGGTAAAGTGGAGGTTATGTCTTCATACAAGTTACACAAATGTTGGCTCTCTGGAATATGAGAATTTAAACAAACTTTAAACAAGCTGGTCCAGGCACCACAACTAGTGCAGACACAGAACAGACACAGTCCCAGAACACACTGCAGGTTTTGTTGCTCTCATTCCCTCTGTATGCCACCGTAAATTAGCAGTCATGCTAGAAACTGAGTGAGCATAAAATTTGTACGTAAATAACAAACACAAACACATCTGCCATGATCCATGAAGAATTTTAGAGCGTTTGAAATGGTTACCATCCAAGTAAAATCTACAAGCAAGGTAACCCAGGCTTTTTATCCTCATTCCCTAACATAAGGTTTTATCCAGTTATGACAAAGGACGCAAGCACTCTCACTGATTTGTTCTTCCATGTTACAAACAAAGCATGTGAGATAATATTAAATGACTGCTTCCACTATGTTAGCAATCTTATATGAAAGAGAGGTTGATTATTGTTGGTGCCTATAATTTCCCAAAGAGGGAAGAGACTTCAGTATGCAAAATGCCTTTCTTGTACAAATACTATACTCCCCACCCTACGGTGTAATGGATGTCTGCAAGAATGTCTGGTTATTTAAAACAACTTTTTTTCTTTTGTTGTTTCTATCTTTTTCTCTTTTTTTGTGTGTGTGGTGGATAGCTGTCCATTTTATCCATCTGCAGGTGTTTTTTTTAATGGGTTTATTGCTCTTGCAAGGACAGAGCTGAGTGGGCTGCAGCATAATTGCAGATGGGAAGCACACTGTGAAAAAGCTGATGTTTTAAATGTCAAGTCAGTTTTAAGGGGAAAATGGCCCAGAAAAAATATAGATCTATGATTTAGGGACACTATTTTTAAACAGCTGATTGCTGGTAACTGAAATAATGTTCTAACTTCAAGCAATTATGAAGTAACTCTATGATTTTGAAATTCAAATTGGTACCTTTTAAGGGAGAGTCAACTTTTCTTTTTAATATTGTCAGATGACTGACAAGAAACTATGAAAAATACTTTAGTAAATAATAATTTTAATGGAATTATATTTTATTTAATTCTATTAAACCATGTAAAAAGCTTTATTTACTTTCTTCATACTTACATACTAATTTAAATTACTTGGTTCTATTTTGTGAGAATGTTAAAGTTGAATTTGAGCTGTAAACAGGTAAAACCAGATAAATTCTTAACACAGTTTTAAGTTTTTCCACCTGTGTTAATTAAATATAATTATTGTTTTTCCCACTGCATATACTATATTTTTTTTGTTATCTTTTTGTCTGGTTTTTCAAGATTTTTTAAACTGGACCTTATTTACCATTTATTAATCAAAACTACATTTCATATAAAAGTAATTAATTTGTAGTATTTTTATAAAAATCTTTTTAAAAACTGCTATTATAACATCAAAACATTTCCTAGATTTACAAACGCATTTCCACAAAGACCCTTGAAATTAGGTTGCAATAGTTTTTCCCTTTCTTGTGTTTTTAAGTAGAGATGTAAACCAAAATTAAGAAAAAAAATTGTCAGTTTTGTTTGTCAAGCATGCAAAAGAATGAACTTGGTTTTTATCTCTCTAAACATTTTAATACATTAAGATACATTCAAAGCACAAGTTCAATCAATTTAAAATGAAATTAAAGAACCAAGAAATTCTGAAAATATGGCTTCAAGTTTCTTCTCTATGGTAAATGAAAAGCATTGCAAATATTGTGAGATAGAACTTTGTTCAGAAGAGAATTACAAGGTAGGAAAATAATATACATCTCCCTCATTTTGTTTTGTTTTGTGTTACTTTTCTTACTGTAATCCTAAGAACTTTACCTCACTTTCTCTGATTTCAACATAAATGCTTAAAATTTCTGCAACCATAACCACTGCATGTAGCAGGGACCCTAAGTTTCTGGTCAGGTCTTAGGTAGTACTTAAGTATCACTTAAGTATCACTCTGCATGTATACAAGCAGGTGAATTATATTATAGAAATTTTTTTAAATTCTAAAAATCCTATATTTTACCTATTTGATTTTTTGTTTTAATTATATGGTAAAATTCACATTATAATTATTGAATTGCAAAATTTATTTACAGAAGTAGTTGTTTCTCCCGATTTCTGTGGAAATACATTTAATGTAGTGATATTTGAAGTTCTTTGTGGTTTCTAGACTTCATGTCTCTGACTTTAGACAAGTTGGATGTACACACAGTCGCGGTTTATGCACATTTATGCAGCATAAGATGCTGAAGATAGAGCGGAAGAAGAATACGATGTGCCATTGTCAACTTCCTTGATTGGGTTTGCTCTCCACTCCAGGTTGTCAGGGGCCATTGAGCCCCCCTGGGGGCAGGCTGGACAGGCTTGTTGTGGATCTGGAAAGCAGCATCCTACCTCATCCTGTGTCAGAAACCCCAGGCTGGTAGCTGGCATGCATCTCCCAGTGGGCTGGAATGGAAAAATTCCTCTTGCATGGAACAATTTCTCCTATTCCTTCTTTTCTTGTTTAAGAATTTTCTCAGTGTGTCTGCATTTATGCAACAGAAGTTGTTTTCAGCCCTGTGCAGATGTTTTATGTTCAGCGAAATAGCAGTTTTAAACACAGGGTACCAAGTTTGCAAACTACAAAAGATCGGCTGGTCAGAAGCAGAAAACATATGTTGCATGTGTTCTTAGAACTGCTTTTGAAATAATAATAACATGTACAAATAAGTTAGAGGAAATATGACTTATGTTCATGCATTCTGGAATATTTAGGGGAATTAAAATATATACAACTAAAATCAGGAACAATTTAATAACATTTATTAGCTAAGTAGTAATTTCCTTTCCAAGTATCCCAAAGCATATTATGTATTCCTGTCTACTAATGAAATCCTAGTATTTGTTAGATGAAATTTGGCATCTGATCTGCCATAGCCTGATAAACCAGTTTGCACAAAAAGAAATGGAGAAACATTTCTTTCTTTGCAAGGTCAAAAGTTTGCATCTGTAGAATATAAAAGGAAAATGTAAATTTGGATCTGACCAGAACTAGAGTATAAACATTTATATTCTACTGAAAAATTTCATAGAATCTCTTTCCTGGCTAGGAGTGGTCTCAGTGTAGTACCCTCGGTGCCCACTTGAATGATGCACTTAGAATGACTAATGTCTAAACAATGCGTTGCAACGGCTAAAATATTATTTTTTTTCTTTTAATGCAAGTATCAAAAATATTATAAAAACACTTAATTTACTTTTATTTTATAACACAATTTTTTATGCACAATAAAGAAAACTTGTCTATAGGTTCCTTGTGTTTCACTGATTCCTTTTAAAGTTATGTATGTCTTTTGCAAGTGCTTTCATTTCAGAACCAAGATTTTCTTTGGAAACTGATGTATTTCTAAACAGTCTATGTCTCGAAACAATTTGAAACTGTGCAAAGTAATACCGAAGGATATAACTTTACAGTCATTGCAAAAGAATGCATTGATTTCTCAATTTTAAAAATCCTTTTTTATATTTATCCTTTTGTAAGGATATGTCATTTGAAGTACATTATCTCAGAACATTTTTTCCACATTTATCCTTCACCATTTTGAGCTGGTAGAAGTTTAACAAATTATTTTGAAGATTAGAGAATTAATTCTGGCTTCTCTGCTGTTGAGATAGATAGTATTCAAAATATCACTTTCTATTACACTCCAGTTCATTTCTTTAAACTTGGTCTTTGAAAAGAGTAACAAACACTGCATATTTTACAGTGCTTTGGACAATACAAGGAACTGACATGGAATACCATCAAATTTCAAGTGGTTTTATGTTTAATTTTTTTATGATTATCAGAAATTACTGCAAAGTTGCATACTACCATTTCCTATGCGAGCATGTGAACAATTACTATTTCTGAGAGGAACTTACAAATAAACCAGAAAACCTATTTCACATAAAACTAAAATTTAGACATATGTAAGAGGACAAATACAATTTGTCCAGGATCTTTTCTAAACTCTACTTCTCCTTTTGGCCTAGTTTGAATTTAATTTAAAAAAAAGGTGCTACCAGTGTCATGGGAAAAAGAAAAAAAACCTAAACAATAACACTCTTGTTCTTCATTGGCCACTCTTGTTCTTCATTGACTAGTTTTTCTTTTTGCTGATGAAGTTAAGGAAGACTACCAAATTATTTCCAGCAGCCAAATGTTCTGCAAGCCTAAAGGTCTTTCCTCCATGACCCCTACAGTAGCTGAAGAAAAGGAACAGTTATGAGGCACTGGTACTCAAAGATTCACAGCCAAATTTGTTTCTAAGGAGACTGTACTAAATAAAGTTTGACACTCTTTCATCAGGGCTACTGTGTCAGTCTGTCCTGGGGAGACAAATTTAGTTTCACATTTTTCATTCCATCAGGATGGTAATAGCAGCAGTTTAGAGTCATTTTAACATCCTCTCTATGTCACTTTTCACTGACTTCTTAAAACTGCTTTGGGGATTATTTTTTCTTTGTCTGCTGGTGGTTAATTTCCTTTAATTCCAAATCTTTCAACCCCTGAAACACGACAGATGTACAGAATTAGCCTCTCTTTCTAAATTACTCTTCACACCTTCATATTCTGTCACTCTGTATATTTCACAAAAATATATTTCATTCCAGAAGCATACATTTCCACATTTCACACCTTTTATATATATGAAAGTGCTCAGACCCTAACCTGTCTATGTGCAATTTCAGTGTACAAGGTATTGACACAATAGGTTCAGTTCATTTGCTCCTTGCTGACTCCTTGTTGACAGGAAGTCAGCATCCATTTGAATTGCTTTAGGATGTCCTGTCTGATGTCCATCTCTAAGTCCAGAGTGGCACATATCTCCTGTAGGCTCTTTGTCAGATATGTCAGCCACATTTAAATCTCTCAGGTCATCTCAGATGGCACTAGACACCTTTGTTTACAAGGCAGAATCAAACACTGCACTTCAGCACATCATTTTTCTGTGGGACCTAGATAACTGTTTAAAGTTAAACACAGCTTCAGGGCACCTCTGAATATGGAAGGTATCCCTGCACTGCTGGAGTCTGTTCAGTAAAACCCATGATTTGCTTTCACACAAATGGTAAATGAGCCCCAAAATAGCCACTTGAAATTTTTTCCAGGTAATACAACAAACATTGTTGTAATTATATATGTATAAATCTACAATACAGCAATAAAATATACAAACCACAGGAAAAAGCATTCAAAAATAAGAAAAGAGATTGCATGGTCTAATAAACAGGAACACACTATGCAGAAAGGGTGATTGGTTTTGTACATTACAAAGTGACAGTATAAGTAAGTAGATAGGTATTCTACTTTTAGAAGTTCACTCATTTTCTGTAATTGCTTAGAGGGTGGTGTTCTCTATTGTTTTTTTCTGTTGGCACTTTTGTTGGTTTTTTTGTTGTTTTTTTTTCTTTTTTAAATGTTTTTCAGGTTTTTTTTGTTGTTATTTGGTTGGTTTTGGTTTGCTTTTTGTTTGGTTTTTTTTTGATTCATTGCTTTACTGCCCTGATGGTGGAGGAGGCTTGCTCCAAACTAGAAAAAAGCCTTCAGGTGTATTTCACTCACACTTTGTCTTCAAAGAATTACCTATTCCTGTACACACGTTGATCTCACTTTGTAGTGCAGGAAATGTCAATAACTTTCAGTGAGATTGGGGAGATACCGCCTCAGAATTTCTAACTTTGCTAATGCAAACTTGTAAAGGTCTGCACATGAGCAGCAACACTAAGTACTTGGTATGCTGATGACCTAAATATATTTGATTTACACCAGCAGTTAGAAACTCTTGCTCCTGTGTTCTGCAGAAAAATTTTCAAGGAGCACCTGTTGGCATTTTCACCAGGGAGTCCTAATAAGTCAGAAGCACAGGAGAAAATAAATTAAAAATACCAAAAAAAAAGAAAGAGAGAATATTTTCCTCTGCAGATAATTTACAAAAAGTGCTTCCTGGAAGGTTAGCTCAGACAATAAAAAGATAAGGACTCGCAGAAACTGATTCTTGTCTAAAAAATTTTAGATGGGCAGTATATTTATGTAGAAGTTTAAGTCATACTATATTTTAAATGGGAAAACTGAAGCCCAAAAATTAAAATCAGAGTCCAGCTTTACCAAATGAGTCTGTAGTAAGATCTTGCTGACTCTGCTGCACAATAAGGGGCAGTGAGTGTCAGGCTGTTTGGTACTTCACTGCCAGCCAGAACTGAACCATGACATAGAACAACAGGTGCTTTTTAAAGCTATACATATAGACCATAGTTATACATCTAGAGCTATTGGAATTTCAGTGCAGTTTTGCTTATACCGTGCCCTACAGTATCCTGTATAACATGTTTTGTTTGTTCATCTAAATGAGAAAACCTCAGAATTTTAGTGCAGTAATTTGATATTTCATCATTTCTAGGAGATTTAAATGTTCTGAAGTGCAGACAAAAGCTTTCTATTCATTTGCCCTTTTGGCACGATTTTATGGTATTTCTAATATTTGCAGTAAGCTACATCAGACAAATCACTGTGCTTGTCTAATTATCACCTTTAGGATTTTAATTTTGTTTTCCCCAGATGTCCTAGGAAAAGTGTTTAACTTATTAAAGACTGCAATAAGAGCTTCACAGATTTCATCTTTACAAAAAAGAAAAAAGATGTGAAGCATTTATGCAATTATGTTATTCTCAAAAATTAAAAGCAACCACTGATTTAAAATTATTACAGTTTTTTCTCAGATTACGACTCTGACATGTGCCTGTAATACAGTTATTAATTACACATATGATTAATAAATCATTTTATTAGAATTCCTGTTTGCTTGTCTCCATTTCACTGCTTCCTTCCTTTCTCTTTATTTCATAAAACATTCTCCTTGAGTTTTTTTCTTTTTACTATGTTTTATTTAGAAACTTTTTTTCCCATTTACCCTATTTATTTATGTGCTTGTCTTCTTCTTTTTAATTGGGATCAACTTTTCATATTGTCTCCCACAGGATTTGCACTGGAACAGAGGAAAGGTTTGAGGAGGAAGGAATGACAGGGAGAAACTACCACAAATGGATCATAATCCCCTCTTCCCCCACCACTGATTACTTGCTGAAAAGGGAAATGGCAACAATATGGGGGGATCACAGGAGACTGGAGTGAAGGACTGAAGATGAGATTGGGAAAAAGGAGACAACAGGAAAAGACTTAATATTTGTCTTTTTGTTTCCCATTACCCAAATCTAGAACTAAATATTTATTTTAATTGACAATAAATATAGTCAATTTTCCTGAAGCCAGTTCTGCTTTTCCTGCCATGCCAAGGTGTAATAGATCTCCCCATCTTTGTTCCAAACCCTGAGATTCCTGCTCTCCCTGTTTTAGAATAGAAGACTACTACTGTCTTCTTTCCCAGAGGTGGGTGGAGGGCAGCTGAGTGGGAGCTTGGCTGTTAGCCAAGACTAAGCAACCACACGAAATCAGATCAAGGTGTGCATAAGGTTTTTTCGCACCCTGCAGAAGAAATCATAGTAAACCTTCATCTCAGTTACAATCTTCAAACTCAAGGGTTATCCTTCACTGTTTCTAAAAAAACCTGGGGGATATACCTCTACTGTAAATGTTTGACCGTAAACCAGATAGGAACTGATCAAAATTCAAAATTTTATTTATTTCAAATTCTTATTTTTCTCCTTTCTGTCTTCTTTCTTTCCTGCCACAGTCTCTTATAATTTAGTTTTTTTCTGCTAGTCTCTCTCCCCATTTTCCTGTGTCTTCAGTACCATAAAGGAATTAAATTTTACCCTCATGTACTATTATGGTCAATACTTTAGTCATATGCGCAATAAATTGCATTTTTTAACAATGTGTGTCACTGAATGTCTATTAGGGTTACTGTATCTATGATATTAAGGAGCAACTAAGATCTAGTCCAGAATTCCTTATGGTACTTAATGGAGACATTCTCTTTTTATGTAATCAACTGATAAATTAAATTATTGTGTTCAGACTGAGGGCCTCTGAATAATAAATACCCACTGGCTTGGGTTTTTTTAATCTCATTATGCAATTTAATAAAATCACTGTTATGGGTTTTTCATGTCGAGATTATTGTAGCTAACTTAAGGTATAGTTCTTTAGATAATTTTTAAAGTAATAACAAAAAAATGAAAACTTACCTTTGCTGATGACCATAGTCAAGATTTTTTCCTTCCATTTTTTCCTTGTGATATGCGCTGCAACATATGAAATTATTCATTTCTACTATTAACATCGTAAACACAAGGAAATGTAACATATATTAACATAGAACATCAGATGCTCTTTTACAGATTACTGAAACAGATGACATTTTATTGTCAATGACATTACCTGAATTGGCTGTGCCATTGCACGAACAGTATGGTTTGAGCATGCCTTGGAATAAAGTACTGGCAGTTCTCAGAACAGCAGTTTTCATAAACCCCAATTAGAGATGACAATGCCAAATAATCATAAATCTTGATGAAGACTGGGAGACAATGATTTGTGTTCTAACAGCAGTATGACAAAAAAAATTACAATTAGTATTCATTGAATTCCATGAAAATGAGCCAGAAATCTTTTGAAGAGCAATAAATCTATTCAGAGGTGCCCATCTCAGATGATTTGGAAGAAACACAGGGTCCTACAAAATGAAATTTGTCACAAATCAATCAATGGAATATTTTCTGGGCCTGTAATTATTCAGGATAGATTTTTGAAATAAAGATACATTTCAGTCATTTTTTATTGTTCTTTCATGAACATGTTCTTTCTTTTGGTTTTCATTGTGTTATGTTTGTAACATGAATTTGTTTAGTCCTGAGATCTCACTATAGAAAAATGTAAGCAGATACCTCTAAGGAATAATAAACTGAAACACAGTTGGCATAAACACATTTGGTACTGACACCCAAATGAGTAGTGTGTGGGCAGCAGTTTAAACACCAGCTTGCAAAGCAAAATGGCAGTATAACAGAGCAGGAAGGTGATCATCTTTCTCCATATGGCTCTGCTGAGACCACACATACAACCCTGAATGCTGAAACTTCCTGGGTGTTTCAGTATGAGGGTGATACTGACTAATTGTGTCTCAATTCTCAAACATATTCACTGATATAACATCAGGTATTCTGGAACCTTTCATGAGATATGCTCTTCTTTATTTCTGTCACTGACATTCCACAGTATTATCCTTGTGCTTGTATTTCTATATGGTTGTTTTTAATATTCCTCTGAAGACTACATAGTGAACGTGTGTCCAAACAATTCAAGCATTGTTTTCTTTTAGAAATTAATAAATTATATATTTTTAATTAAATAAAATGTATTTTTAATTAAAATAAGAACTGAAATTTAAACAGAATTCATATAAAGCTCTTCACAAAAAAAAAGTCTCTCTATCCGTTGTCCAGCATGAAAACATAAAGGTTACACTTCAATCAATATTTTTCTCTAAGCACTATATTTTCCAAAATAAGGGAAAATTAGAGAAAGTAATTTGCCTATAGCATTCTTTATTTTCAGAGTTCCGGAGCTGGGTTTAGTATATATATAACTATTTTTGAGGTTTTTTACCTAACTACAGTTGCTGTAATTTTTCTTCCTAATGTAAGGTTATGAAAATGGAAGAGTGAACTAAGACCTTTTCTGTTCTTTTCTGTTCTGATCTACTTGTATTCTATCTTAGTCTAATTGAATTTCTATTCTTTTCTCAGGTCAAGAGCATGTATGGCCAGCACTTTAGAATCTTATCAACTCCTTGATGATTTGTTTATGTCAGGATGCTTTGTACCATGAGAACAAAATAAGAAGTCACACTTCTAGGTTTCCTCAGATAATAATGAGTGCATTATTGTAGATAATTAAAGTAATAGTGTTGATATTATACCATTATCTGAACAATAGTGAAATAAAACAGGCTTCTGTATTTTAGCTTTTACTTGAAATTGTTTAATTAGAGTCTAGTCACTTAACCAGGTGGAATGGATCTGTGCTTCTACCAGAAAGTACAATTTCCTATTGTGCTTGGACATATTTTTAGTCTAGCATTTCATTTCATCATTCATTCCTGCTCTTATTGGTACTTCACATTATTACTAACAATTCATTGATTTAGAATGGCTTGATTTTTTGGGGGGGTTAGGTCTTTTTTTTTTTTTTTGGTGAGGAATATTCACTTTTAGAAATAATTGCCTCAGTATAAAATATATTAATAATTTTCTTTTCTAATAGTAACTAAATCATCATGATGATTTATCATCAAAATCTCATAATTAGCCTTGTCCTGATTAAGCTATTATTAAGGACTAAATTGAAAGTTGATGCACCCCTCTTAAATGCTAGTAGAAAATATAAAAATAAAAAATGCTGTTTGCAAATGGAACACATTGATAGCATCTGTCTCAACCATCTAGTGTTGTGCAAATCCACTATGTAGATGAAGTGATCCCAGAATGTAGCTTGGAGGACATTGACTCAGGGCACAAATTTATGTAAATTAATCCTGTACTTGATCAGTCAATATCAAGATCCATAGAAAAACTCTTCAAAGACCTAGGCCACGCAAATAACTTGTCCAACTTTTATGAAAATTTTATTGGAAATTAAGCACTAAATTAGAAAATGTCATTATATAGTGCCAATGACATAATTTGACAAGGGTGTAAGCCAGTGGGAGCAAGTCTCCACCATTCAGTACCCTTTGGACTAGACCGGATCATCATCTAGTTACTAAGTATAAAGTTCAATGCATTTGGAAAGAAAATTACATTGCAGAAACATTGAAGTACCACATAACACATAAATTCAAATTTATGACTAAGATATCTTTTGGTTATGCCAGAAGTTTTTCTACAGCTGCCCTGATGCAAAAGCACAAGTGCACACAAGGTCAATGTTGTAGTACAAAAATCCCTGAAGGAACAATTTCAATTGTATAATGTCACTATACAGGACAAGAAGAGATTTACGTACTAGATATTTGTAAAATTAGGTTGACCCATGCAACATGGAAAGAACTCTAAATCTCTGTTATGGCAAGTCAAAACTGTGTCTTGGGGTGAGATAGAAAGGTAGAATCATGTGCACCACCAGCAGCTTTGTAACACAGTGGTCATCCTTGTGAGTCTGCTTACAACAAAAACACAGTTACCCAAACACAAAACCAATTAAACACAGACACAAACACAAATACAATTAAATTAGCTCAGGCTATGAGCAACCCAGGCAAGTCCTGAAACCTGCACTGCCACATCAATGCAAGTTTACGGATTTCTGTTAGCAAGTCAAAATCATACATACCAAGTTAAACACAGAACAGTATTTTAGCAAGAGAGAGAATAATCAAATAGATTCTTCACTGAGATTGTAGTCAATCACTGGAACAGTCTTCCCAGGGAAGTGGTCAAGCCTGTCAGTGTTCAAGCAGTGTCTGGACTACACTCTTTGTCATACGTTTTAATTTTAAGGAGTCCTGCAAGAAGCAGAGAGTTCCTTGATGATGCCAATCGATCACTTCCAATTAGACATATTCTATAAATGTATGAAAATAATTTTAATTAGAAAATTGGAAATTTTCACTGTTCTATTAAATATTTTAAGCTCTTCATGGGAAGTAAATTTTTCAGGTATTCAGACTCCAGCTAAAGCAGATAACTTTTAAAGAACACTATCTAGCATCATTCCACTTTTGTCTCCTATGAAGTAAAGCTGAGTACATCTTCCTTTGTAACCTAAAAGCCTGTTCCTCTTCTTGCTGCTTAAGGTTGCTCAGACCATTTCCTTTTTGAAAGAATATTGCTTTTCCTTAGGTAACATTTCACATTAGAGGCTCTTTAGCTTTGTTCCCTATCATTTGTCTCCATTTTGCTCATTCAGAAATGATATTTACTACAGTTGGTTGTAGTGGGTTTACATGATTTTGAAAGTGCACCAATAGCTAGAATATCTATACTCAGACAAATTTTAATAAGTAACAACAAAACTAATATGTTGGTTGTTGTCAGTATCTCCATTATGGCATATATTAGATTGCACTTACAATGTGCTTACCTGAGGATTAGAGGCAGGCAAGCAAAAAAATTAATTTGAAATATTACTCATGGTTATGCTTTAGATGGTGATGCAGTGATTACAATATTGGGCAAACAGCCAAAACACTATGTTCCCTTCCTTGGTCAGGTATTTCATGATAAATATATTCCAGTTAATTCAATATAATTTTTTTTCCTATAAATCTGGGGGTTTATGTCTACACTACCAGTAAGTGCAGTGACATCAAAGATGTCTAATATTTAATTTGGTAATTGTTGCAAGAGAAGTAAACTAAATTATCTAGAACTGATTGGAAGGATCTCTACATTACATAAATTACAGGAATATTAAAAAAAAATTACTTTTCTTTATTATCTGTTCTACATCATTATTTTAAAACTCTTATTATTTCATCATGCATATGTGATTTTGGGTAGGACTGATATCTTCTGGATTAGTAGAAATAATAAGTAACAACATCACAGAACAGATCCAAAAATTAGATAGTGGTTTTCATCATTTTGAAGGCCAGAAACACTTTGTAAGTCATAAAATTTCATCCAGTGATTTCCACGGTATTTCTGGGATTTAAAGCCTGACTTCAAACACTTTAAATGGTATCTTTTAAAAGAGACACATACTTTGAATTAAACATTTTGAGTAAGACCAAGCTCGTCATACAAGTTTTGTTCCAGCAATTAATTCTGTGTGCTAAAATGTTCATCTTTATTTGGTAAATCTGTCAATAGTTCTTAAACTGTGAATTTTGATCTGTTGCACCTATGTATCATCATAATATGAATGGTCTGTGATAATATATTGTTGAATTCCTGTTAATGAATTAAATAAATATCTCAAGCTTCCCAAAATTCATGTATTTGGATAGTTCCTTTCTTTTTACATCCCCCAGTTTTCCGAATTCTTTATGAAGTCTGGGATACAATACGCTATTCCATTAATGGCCTTACTACAATGAAAAAAGCAGAGGTTTTACTATTTAACATCAGCATAAATGTTACTAATTTCCTGCCTGATTTATTATTTTCCAGTTCATATTTTAAAGTACCTCAAAATTTCCTCATGATTTTGAAGTGAAAACTCACATTCAGTTATTGCTCTCCTTGATACAGCTTGCCATTCCATGATCTCATTCTTTTCTTTTCATTCTTTAATCCCAGTAGCAATTTGTCTTTTCTCCAATTATTTCAGTTTATTGAATGGTGTTGATTGTTCCACTAGCCCTTAATGATTGATCTGTTCACATTGCTATCCTTCATTTTGCTATTTACTCATTTAGATAAACAACTCCTTAATACTTAGGCAGGGATAGTTTGTGCTCAAGGTGAAGGAACAGAATGCTCTCTAAGTTCTGAAGACAATGGCTTTGGAATATACTGACAGACAATGGAGATGTTGTTTACTCTGGAACTGAATAATATTAGCCCACAGATATTCTCTTTCGGATATATGCAGGCATAAATGACCCTAAAATATTGAAGGCAAGCATGGAATTAGACATTTTCTATTTTATGTCATCTCTAATACAGCTATATATTTTTTTTCTTTAAAAATCACATAAGTCAGAAAAATTACTAGAATTTTTTAATAGCAAAACTCTTATTGTATTCACAAGCTGATGTGGAAGTATCATCCTTATGAAGTATTTATAGACATGTTTTATTTATAGAATGCTCTGACAGTTATATCATGCAGAGCACTGAAAAACTGGCAAGGAATTTTTATATTTTATAAAAATGTAGCCCTTAAGAAAAAGTCATTATGCCTTTCTAAAATTGATAAAGAACATCATAAACTCTAGCACCTGCTCATTTTCTAAAAGAAACATCAATTAATCTCAATATTATCTATTTATACAAGTGAGAAATATGCATGTGGAGGACACAAGGCAATCCTGACTACATCGAACAGATGCTTCATACTTTAGTGTTTTAAATTATGTATGATGCATGAATGTTTTTTTTTTCATTAATGTGCAAATTGGAACTAAAATTTTGCACAAGTTTTGTGTGTCCTGCCTCCCAAGGAATATAGCCAATTAAAATGTGGGGGTTTTTTAATCCATATTAAAAAAAATATGCATTGGATACTGTTCATTAGAATGCCAGTGCTTTCAGTACATCACACTTCCACACACAGCAGATACTTTTAATGTGGCCATTCCTAATTTCTGTCTGAAATGCTGCTGTCTACTCACTTATAACCTAGGGCGATATTTAGTTTTTTAGAGCATCAACATCAAGTTCCCTTCCTTCTCCCATTTTAAAATCTGAGCCCATTAAATATTTGTTCCCCAGCAGAAAAAAGAGAGAAATAACAGCAAAAGAAAGAAACAAAACAAACCAAAAAAAGCCCCTCCACACTAATTTTGTTAAAAGCAGTTTTTCTGAGCAACATTCACAAAGGATGATAAAATTTCATCCTGTGGTCTTGAACCCGCCTAGGTCAGTGTTAATGGCATCTGTTAGTAACAGATCATTCACACCTGCAATTGCTATCATGTAAGTAATTAAAAAATGACAAGTGGTCCAATTATTATGAAGCTATCATGCATATTTTCAACTAATAGAACATTTCAGCATGTAGGCAGACATTTCTTAAATGACTAAATAATTAGTTTGTGAAAAGGAAAACAGTTACCAAAAGCCAATTCTTATCAACAAGAAAACCTTTAACACTAGTTTAACATTATTTCACAGTTCTTTACCGTTGCAAATTTTTGTAAAATTTAGTAGCACCTCTACAACTTTCTAAAACATGTTGAAGGCATGCCTCATGGTGACAGTTCTATTTTCACTGAAACTGTAGTTATGAAATGAGAACTACTAAATAATTGCTGTTTTGGTCAGTGGTGAAAGTTTAGTACATATCTACATCCAGTCATGTACTCATTTCTAGAAAATATCTTTAATGTAACGGCTGTTCTCTAACATAAGTTTTATTTTTAGAAAGATAAAATATAATAATTTTCTTTAAAAGTAATAGCAAGCTGACAAAATTTGTTACAATATTTTAATTGACTTTAATCTTAAAGATCTTGAAGAAAAATAATTGTTAAAAACATTTTTTTCTTAGCATCCGTAGTCCCCATAACAAAATATGTAATACCAATATGTTTCAGGACTAGAATTTTAATTTGATATTACATTCTTAGTCAATATACACTATTTCACTTTTAGATCTCAAAAGCTTGCTCTCTGGTTGGTGAGAACTCACAGATACTGATTTCACGATTGTAGTGTCACAGGTAAGGTCCCTGATCCCATTTAGGATAGTTTGGGCAACTCCTACCTTGTGAATCCTTCTCATCTGTTGAATGTTGGGACACGGAAATATTAGGCATGGTCAATTCCTGGAATTTTTTCTGTGACAATCCAGCACAGTCATAGGCACCAAAAGAGTTTTCTAGCAACATGGATGATATTTTTTTTTCTATCAATTGTTAACATATTTGCTTAAACTAAATATATGATGACAGTTACTTAAACATTTAAATACAGAAGAACATATACAAACCCAACTAATTCAAGAATCTCTCTCCTCCAACAATTAAATTTTTCTTCCTATGATTTTTCTTGGCTTTTATGTGTTTAAGGGAGAGGATAAAGAATTCTATCTATGAATTCATAAAATCACTGTACTGGTGTCATCTAGGATAGAGTTCATTTCTTCACAGTGGCAGGTATGGGGCTACATTTTGGATTTCTGCTGAACACAAACTATTTTTATGAACAGTATCATCCAGAAAAAAAAAAAGTGGCTTAGAAAAGTGGTTTTTAATACACAGACATTTTGTATAGGAAAACAGTTTTCTGTGCTAAAATCCAGCAAATCACTTCAGTTTTGAATACAATTTACTTAATTTTCGGACTACACTAAAACTGAGCATTCATGCATGTTGGAAATGAAGATGGCAGGCACGACAGCAGGCTGAAGCACTGCACAGCATGCTTTATCTAAAAGAGTATACAGAACTTACTCTCACTTTATGTAATCAGCAGTCCAGGATGTCCTGTAAAGGTCATGTAAGTACATGTGGACAAAAAGCAGGCACTTCCAAAATACAGTTATGAAAATGTGAAATTAGAAATAAGGCAGCAGGCTGATGGGCTTTAACTTGTCATATACAATAGCTGCAGACAGCTAAGACTAAGCCATGTCATGCTGAAACTTCCTCTGAAAATAGCACCTGTGTTTGCTCTAAATTTTTCACTAGTTGTTAGATGTTCCATAGGTACAATGGTAACAACATTTATTTTGGATGCAGGACTATATGCTAACAAATTTTGACAGCAGACATAAACAAAATGTGTTAGACATTTTATTGAAGACTTCAATAAGAAAGTGTTATAGGACCTTTTCTTAAAAAATAATAAAAAATGGACATTTAAACATTGAATTGAACTTGAACCCATATCCAACGGAATCATCCTAAAAATTGAGAAGGTGGGAAGATTTGAGGGTTGCTAAAATCTATTTTGCTTTCTGTGTAGTGATCTGGTTACAACTTTCCTATAATACTGACTGGAGCAGTCCAAGCAAGTAAAAAGGAAGTCTGTCCTAAATCTGCCATTCCCAATAAAAATTGTAGTGCACTGGATACTTCACCTCTTATTGCTGTTAATGCCCCCTTTAGGTGAGCAGTGAGCATGATGCAGAGCACTGATGGTCTCCAGTTCGAGATATTTTATGCGTCTCAAATGCTGGGCAGAACCTGAATAAGAGTTCTTATTATCCAAATTTTAAAATTGATTGGAAATGAAAACATTCATTCACAAAGTATTTTGGGACATAACAACACATGTATTTCAATAGGACTGAGTCACTATATATTTCAGGCATATTCTTCAGATTTTTTTCTCATTAGGGTAGCAAAATATCTAAGAAAGAAACACCTATTGCTTAATTTGGCCCTCTTCACTGAGCTTTTATTTCTGGCCATTGCTAAATAGGCCTGAGACTAAATGGCTCTAAACCAACCTTCAATATTTTTTCTCCAGGGATTTGAATTGCTTCTATTAAATACTAGCATCTACATCTTAATCTACAATTGAGTGTGCTGTATTTTTTTTCTATTAGTATATAATCTTTGAACTAATAAATCAATATTTTAATAGATTTTATTATATATATCTAATCTCCAAAACTTGAGCAAATTTATGAGAAATTACTATGGTTCATTTATGAAAGGAACATCTATGCAGGGCACTCAGCTATTGTTTTTCAGCACAGCTCCTCAAAAAGCACATTTTTTTATAATAACTACTTCAATGATTTTATATATTTACACTAGTGTCATGAGATTTTAATATTAGGAAATGCACAAAGAGTTTATAAAATGTTTGGGGAGGAGGTTCTAATACACAGATTCCCCAAATACTGTAAAAAGCTGTTGTGGAAAATGAAATAAGAAAAACATGCAGTGAAAACATCTGGCCTAACTGTAAGGAAGAACTCCAAAAAACTCCCTGAAGGACTTCTGTGGTGGCTTACAGACTTCCAGTTAAATTATGTACTGTGATAAAATACACTCACAAAAAAATTTTACTCAAAAATCTCTGCAGAAAACATAGCATGTTAACATAAAATAGGTAAGTTATTAATCTTATTTTGTTTTTATTAATATCTCTTCAAAGAGAAAAAATATATGTCATGCCCAGTGCATTCATCCTGCAACTCTCCAGACTATACCCAAATGTACAAATTTGGCAAAGACATTAAATTCAAGCATATAATGAATATGCAACCAATTATTTGCAAAGGAACTTTGTCATAAATTCATGTTGAGACAGCCTTCAAAGATGACTACAAACTTAATGTAGGTTTGAGGTCATTCTAGTTCAAGATGATACATTTGAGATAATTTGCTTTATCTCCTTGTAAGACACATTTCTTTTCCAGAACATGCTAATGGTGCTATAATTTTAATTCTGCAGGCATTCAAATTTACCTCTATGTAAAGGACTCAGCAAAATAATAATGCACTTGAATTAAGTTTTATGTGTCATTTAAAAGGTTTTCATGTTATCTCTCAGAACAATATTCACTCTTTTCTGTGTGTTCTGGTTAGTGTGTATATTCATAATTGCTATGGGCATTTGCAGTGATTATAATACTCATTAAAACAAAGGCTACTTAACATTTAACATAAAATGGTGGATTTAAGTAATTTTTTTTTTATTAGGAGTCCTATACCCTTGCAACGACATTCTTCTTTTTTTTATTCTGGTATGCAACAGAACTATGCTCTTCACAAGGTTATTCTTTCCTCTTTTTCTATGTTTCCATTTCTTCAACTTGACATGAGCCTCCTTGCAGAATACTGCATAGTGGAAGTGTTAGAATGAAATTTGACACATGGCATCACATAATAAGTGTCTTCATGAGCATCAGGCACTTGAAAGCTCTATCCTCCTAGAAATGTTGAGTTTTATCACAAGAACAATTATCTGCAACATGGCAGCTTTGAGGTAGTTACATGACCTGAAGCTTGCTCTCTTAAAGATTGCCTTCTACTGTGTTTCATCATAATCAAGTTTTACAAAAAAAGTGATCAGTGGAACAAAAGCTAAAATACACAAGTACGAAATTCAGGCATGCGAAGAAAGGGAAAAGGAATGTTTCAGCTACAGCTCTGTTTATATATGTCAGTGAGGTTAACTGAACACTTGTGGTTACAGCTAAAACAAGGTTAATTTTTGCAGTAGGTGGGAGCAAGTGTGGCTAAAGCCCAGATGTTATTCCATATCATCTCACATCATTGCCGGGGGCAGCAGAAAAGGGAATCTTCCCTTCCAAGGAGAAGGAATTCCTTCCAGTCAAGGCGTGGCAGATAGAACAGTGGGGTAACACTGGTTCAGGTTGTATGGCAGCAGCTGGGTCAAGCACCACACTCTATTTTGCACAATTTTGTTATTAATATTGTTGCCGTTGCTGTTTGTTTTCTTATCTCAATGTCTCCAGTAAATTTTTTTTTTTTATCACAGCCTGTGATCTCTGTCTTTTGTGCCTCCAATTCTCTCCAATGCACTGCAGCAGGGATGGGAAGGGAAAGGGAGGGCAAGGGAGCAAGTGGCATGTGATTTGGAAAATCTTAGTGGGAGCACTGAGGGAAACCATTCCTAAACCACAACAATTGTAAAAGTCAGAAAGTAATTTCTGAATTGCATTTAGGAAGCCAGAAGGCAAAGATTTAAATAAAATAACTTCTACTTCGGTGTCACATTTTAGTATGGAAAGTCTTTAAAATAATATTATTCAAATATTTTTTTGATTCAAATTTTTACTGAGTTTTCATGTCTCATCTTTATCAGCACAGACTTCAATGTATCTGCTGGATAGGTAAAGCTGTACCATAAGACAGAATGAAACATACATTATCAGAAAAAAGATTTATTACTATGATACCAGATAAGGTGTAATTTGCATATGAAAGGAAAAAACAAAGCAAGTTTAATGTTACTTACTGTTTGTTTTCTTTTTGAATGCCCATGGTGAGTGGATTTTCAGATCTTTATCATTTATGTCAGTTGTAACCAGCGTAAAATTACACTAAATTACACTAAAGTCAGTGTAAATGGTAAGGTGGCTCAGACTAAGACATAAAACTGCCGTGTTACTTGAGTAAGAGAAGAGCAATTTGTTAAGTGTAACATCACCCTTCAAGGGAATCTTTATTTATATGAAAGACTTATGCTTATTCATTGAGTGTAGTAAAATAGTTTTAATATAGAAGTGGGAAACATCTTTAAAGGACATAGGAAAAAGCACAATGAAAAAATATAGATCAGGAAGTGTGTCAGGTGTGTCCATTTAAATTCAACTGAAAGGGAAGGTATGATTTTCTTATAACAATATGGAACTTCCTACTCATTCCATCTGATGAAAGTAAAAGTAAACATATAGACACAAGCTACACAAATCAAGATTTTTTTTGGTTTATTTCAAACCTTGGTTTAACTCAAGGAATATTTGGCCCATCAGGGGATAATGGTGAGAGCTGTAATGGCAGTCTGTGAATTGCAATGCTTTTACTTTTCAACAAGGCTTCTAATTTTGCTGCAAAAAAATTTTGCAGTTCTACAATAAAAAAAATTTCTACTGCATTTCAAGTACCAAATCATGATGTCCACCTACCTCGGAAGTCATGGCATCCCAACAACGAAGATATAAAGGAGCACATAAAGTGACTCTGTGCCATGAGCAGACACCATACTTACTCCTTTTGCTACAAAAAAATATTCCTGGACACCTCTGTATGACTTTACTTGTGTATCAAAACCAGATGGACAGAGGACCACACTTTTTCTGTATATTAGAAAATGTTACCCTCAGTAGAATGTTCTGCAAGAAAAAAATGCTAATAAAGAAAAATGTGCAGCATACAGCCTTACTTTTGAGAATGATTGTTTCTGCAGCACTAACTTTCTGCTTATTTTTCAATCAGCTTACACAGACAACAATAGCAGCAATAGCATGGGACAGAAGTTAAACTGTAATCCAACCAAAAAATAAGTATAAAAGAGAAGCATGTTTAATCAGCTGAGAAGAAGGAAAGTTAATGCTTAAAATATCCTGTGAATAACCAGAAAATTATATATATCTTACAACACTGATCTTAACAACTGTTTCACTGAGATACCAGGTCGCTAAGGGAACTTGGGGCAAAGGCCAAGAAAAGATAACTAGGAAGACGGAGAGTATTGGCAAAAATATGTTCCAGACTCAGTAAATTCAGTATCAGGCTAGGCTGGTGAGTGAACAGGAGTCTGACAATATGAAGAAAAGGCTACTCTGAAACAAAAGACTTTCAACATTACAGCTCAGAGTTTAAAAGAAAGAAAAAAAGGAAATCTTGGATTTACAGTGATTGCCACCACAGTGTATTGACAATAGATGCAAGAAATGCAATGGATTCCACAATCTTGCAAGAGTTTGCAAATCCTCAAAGTGTGTGTGAAGCAGGGATTATGAAAATAGGTTATGCTTTGAGTGCACTCAGCAAGCATAAGCCAAAGGGACTGTGAATGTACTTATAAATCATTAGGGATTTCCATAGGAATCCTTGCAGAAGGTTAGTAATAAAGCGTGCTTAACATCACTCTTGTTGTTTTACAGTGTAAGCTTGCAATATTTCCTTTTATAATTTTAATGTGACTTTTAAGAAGGCTTAATCCAATTAAAAAGCATGCATTTAATGACCTGTCTTTCTCTCATATTAAGCAAAAGAAATAGAATTTGAAATGTTATTTAGAAACTCAAGAAATCAATAAAATGAAGTAAAATAAAGGCAAAAATAAAATTATTAGCACAGTCCAGGAGAAAAATCACATACAAAGATAGTAAAACTGAAATATTTTGTATGTCATATGTACTGAAAAAAGACTGAGGAAAGACATGGAAAATTACTCTTAGAATCTGCATCACCTGTATAGTGACTTAGGGCAACAGTCATTTTAGTGGGATTTGACAGAGGTGTAAAATGTAAGGTGCAGATGGTAATTATTCTGCTCTACTTGGCACTGGTGAGGTTTCAGCTGGAATGCTGCTTTTTTGGTCACTGAACTATAAGAAAAACTGTAGACAAAATTGGAATCCAGAATATGGTGACAGAAATATTTAGAAGCTTTGAAAATTATCCACAAAGCAAACACAAACCAAAAAAAACTGCCTTAATTTGGTCTTAAAATGATTGCTAGAAAACAGATAACAGCCTTCAGATATTTAGAGGAAGTATATCTTTGTCCACAGAGAGTACACAGAGACTAGCATGCCGAAATGACAAAGATGTTCTGACAAGGTATTCAATATGTCCAAAAAATATTTCACATGGGTCAAAAATGTTTAGGTCTGTTGATAAGATATTTGATAGGACAATAAAAGAAGTTGTGATTCCACATGTCTACCATTATACCTATATATCAGTTCTAAAGAGAGGCTTGAAATTCAAAGTGAGTGAAGGTTCAAAAAGATCAATGTCTATCTCCAACGGTGTTCCTCCAGGCTATATCAATATTTCACTTCCATTGCTAGTAAGGCTGAAACAGTGAACTAATGACTATAAAGTGATATTGGCTTGAAAGTTACTCTGGTCTTATCTGCTGACCTGTGACAAGAGCATTTTGCTTTTTTTAAATCATAATAAAACAAGATTCCTACATAAATTCCAGTGCTATTCACCATCAGATTGTCTTTTAACTTCTTTCTTAGCTTCTAAATTTTAATCAACATTCCAAGATTTTGCAAATGGTTTTCATAACCACTCATTCTGTGATTCATTACAATAATGAAAACCACAGTGAAATATTTGCTTCAGCTTTTTACATGACTGTAGAGTGCCAATATTTTTCAACCACAATGTTTGAAATGTCTGAGATGTGTCAAAGCAGTTTCAAAGCTATTTTCTCTTTCAACATAGAGTTGAAGCTTATGCACAAAGCTATTTTTTCAGCTGTATTATAAACCATTGCACTTTTTTCTTGCTCTACTAGATCAAGATTATTAAGTCGCAAAAAAACACCCAAGAAGTAAGTAACCTGTTAAGCGGGGTTTCACTTTCATACAATGTTTTAATAAAACACTAATATGATCATTTTAATAAAAGTTACAGAAAATTACTTGCATTTCTGAACACTTTGGAAAAATTGACAAGTATTTTTGATAGCTAACTCTTATTAGAATGCAAAGCAAACCACCATGTTCACAACCAGATCATCACAGAAAGTTGAAAATATGTGTGACTTCATCTGTCAAGCTTTAATAAGGCAAATTTCTTTTCATGGCTGCATTCAAAACACTTTTTAGGTGAAGCCTGTTGTTTTCTGGTTGCCTTGAGTGGATTTGCTTGTGAATGCAACAAAGCTCTAAGGCAACATTAGTGACAATCTTTCTAATACAAAAATACTTCTTTTCAGTGACTCTTAGTCCATATAATTTTTCTGTACAAAAGTTATCCACATTGTATATAAATATATATCTGCAGGACAAGGGTATCAAAACAAACAACTTCCAATGGTTCATATGCTAATTCTTATTTAAAATAATGTAGAAAATTATTGGAAGTTAAACCTCTCTACTCTCATCTAGCTGCAAACTAAAGTAGAGATTATTTTAACAGTAACTAATGTCAATATGTTTTTTGTCCAAGTCTTGAATATATTTTATATTTGCATATTTGCAAAATCTATTCATTTAGCTTGCTTGAATACAGTTCTTCATCCACCAAGGGAATTTCCTCTTTTCTTATGCAAGGTAGTTTCTGGTTTCCTGTGCTTTTGTGATTTTTTTTCCTAATATTCATAATTTGGTGGCTCATACAAAGAGATAGTTTGAGCACATCTGTAGTCACAGGAGCAGTTGAATGGAAAATTTTATTTCCTGTTTTCATTTTTTCCTGTTAATTTATGCTTGAAGGAATTTCCCCATTGACTTTGAAATGAAGGTGCCTTCTTTCAAGGTGGTGTCAAAGATTAAATGGTTTCATTTTTCCATTAGCAAATATTCTGTAACACAGCTTTGAAATTATTGTTCATCAGGTGACACAGTCTAAGTAAAGCCCATTAAAACATAATTTGGTCTATATGAACTAGTTTTGTTTTAGAGTTCTCATACCATTCATCCTTTTGCTTTTAATGATAATAGAATTTAAAACATGATTTCAGGTTTTTGTTCTTTTTCTGATTGGTACTTACAGCTAAGAATTCAGTACTTACTGCTAAAATATAATAAAAGTGATTTTTTTTTTCCTGCACTGTTCCTTTCCTTAGGCATAGGCCCACTGTTAGTCACAAGTTGCACCAGCAGAGTTTTTGGTAACTAAGCTACTGGACATGACTCAAATTTGACAGCCTTGTTATCATAAGAGGATTTTTATAATTATATATTGGAATAAAAAGAATTATGTCCATTATGTCATTGGTGCCAGACAAATAAAAAAATAAATAGCTGAAGGTGTGGAAAACCATGGCTATGGACTCTTTGGTCTTAAGCAATTCCTTAACTGATGCTCTTACCTGGAGCAAAATAGTTGTCTAAGCTCAAAGCTGCAGCAAGTGTGACAAAAGAAGGGACTCCTTCTCTCATCATTACTGGAATTGAGCTGTTCCACTGACTTCCTCCTCATTTATCCTAACGGTTGTCTTTTTCTTAAACCAAAAATTAACATCTCTTCTAAACCATAGAGGCACATAAAGGGAAATTTTAAAAATTGCAGGAGATACACAAATTATAGACGTAACTGAACAGCAGAAGTACAGAACACCTTGTACAGTTTTAGATACTTAAATTTTTATTGATCTACTACATATTCAAAACAAATAACCAATGGATTTTTTAGATTCATTAACAACAATTTGAAAACTACAGAATTGTGTAAACCTTTAAAGTACTCTCCATGTCTATTGTTTTATAACTCTATTTTAAATGTTCCCCTAAGTTAGTTTTATTGGAGAATGTTATAGCAAAAAACCATGACTGCCTGCAAATCAAATCTGGTTTTGCATTATATGATGGTTTTAATATAGTAATGTCTAAGAATAAGCTGTAGATTACTCCACACAACTTCAAATAATATGCCATGAAATCTGAGCTTAGACATAAAACCTACATAGTATGCGCCACCCGAAATCAGCATCAAAATAACAAACATATATTGAAAGCCTTCAGGGTGAAGTAGTAAGGTAGGGTTTATCATTGCCTTGCAGGAAGAGTACCAAAGAATCACTGATTGACACCTACAGATATTTTATTTAACAGACTTTAGAGATCAAGAATACCTGTAATGTGAGAATTGAGTTAGCTGGACTGGAAATTTACAGATGTTTGAAAACACAACTGAAGACAAACAGAAGCGTTATTATAATGTGGACTGCCACAAGCTGTCACACACATGATTTATAGTCAGTATAAGGCCCAATATCAGTATTGCCATATGAAGTTGCCCAGCTGCCTTATGAAATGGCTACCAAAAAAAAAAATCACATAATAAGGAGAAATAGAGTGTGCTGAGTGGCCGTACTGTGTGCCCCTCATTTTTGGGGGGTTTTAGCTTTCTCTCCCTTTTATATGTATGACCATTTTTTAAACATTTTTCCTATTGTTACATAGCTCTTATGTCAACATATGAGGTTTTTGTTGTTGTTGGTTTTTTTTTTTTTTTTTTTTTGTTTTGTTTTGTTTTGTTTTTTTTGGGGTTTTTTTTTTTGCCTGATTCTCTATCCTGGCCCACCAGGGTAGGGAATAAGCAAGCAAGGCAGCTGCATGGTACTTAGTTGCCAGTTGGGGTTAAGCCACAACAGTGCTTCAGTTTCCAAGAAGCAGGAAAAATGTTCCTGGGTAATGGCAATATCACATCTGCTGCTATATATTCTTATAGCAATCCATAAAAATAATACACTTTGTACTATGCAAGTGGCTGTTATTCCACAATATAGCAGAAATCTATTAAATATTTCTATGATTGATATATATTGCACAAATCATGGCTACACAGTCAATTATATAGTTTCATATATGGAAGAAACTCTTATGTGGGACTAACACTTCCTTCTGCACTTCTAATTCATAGATTACCAAAATACTGTTAAAAAATTAAGTAATTACTATTTGTATAAAATAAGCTCTGATTTCTCGGGACTTCTCAGTATAAAAAAAATTTGAACTATTTTATTACCAAATTATGTATGTGTGAAGATCTCATTGCAAGCATCAAACTATGTGAAATCCCAGGCACCATACCTATGCATAAATATCTATGTTTACCTATAAAACATATAGGTAAATATAGATATTTATGCACAGATATGGTGCCTGGGATTATATGTATATATGTGTGTATACATATATACATAGCTGACAAAACTATGTGTGTATATATATATATATATATATATATATATATATGGTGTATCTCATGTATATATTTTTATACCTAAAGTATAATTTTATTTTAATTTTTCAGTTAATAAGAAACAATAAGGGAATTAAATTATTTTGATCTGAAATTTCTAACTTCTCTATGTCATGCAATGTACAGACATGATATGTCTGTGGCACCCAGAATACTTTCCATTCACTGCAAAGTAGCCATCCTTATGATTTTTTATACAAATAAGGTCAAGCACAAATTTGAACCTATCAAGTCATAAGCTAGTTATACTGGGGTGATGGCAACTTGAGAATTCTTACTTGCTTCAGTAGTTTAAGAAACATCATTTATATACTGTAGAAAATAATAGGTATGCCCCATCTCTAAGAAAGAGCCACGGTGAGGAAAATGCCTTAAATTTCATAGGTTAGGACATTTTAGGAGTAATGGAGAAGGGGGAATGGCAGGGAGATGCAATTTTGTCACTGGTTAACCAAAACTCAATAAAATTTTTATTTTCTTGGGACTCATCCCTTATCATTTCAGGTCTGTGCTCTGCTATTCTTCATACTGTGCTTTGTTTCTCAAGGCCTCTGGTATCAAACAAGGCATATATTTGTCATAGCTGCATCAATATTTTACAGTCATAAATATCCAATTTTATATAGAATAACCACTTTATCTTTACAGAACTATGGTTGGACCATAAAAAGAAAGATAAAAGAAAAATAAATTAGCTGTGGACCTTGTAAATTAGATAAATTGCTTTCACAAAAAAATCAAGTAAAAAAAAAACTACAGGCAGGTCAAGAGAAGTTCAGACAGAGCAAGTCTGGCAAGACTCAGCCCTAAAATATCTGAAATATCAGTAAAAAGTTTATAGTCCATTTCTAGGAATGACAATATGGCCCTGGATTCTACAACACAGAATTTTTTTCTACTCTCTGCTTGTTTATTTCTGTTTCTACCCATTTGCCAAGTCTGTTTTATCTGATCCTTTTTCTCATGAATCATACATTGAGTAGGGGTAGCAATTTGCAGAAAGAATGTCATAGTGTATAAATATTTGTTTTTATCAACAAAGCTTATGGGTGTAACAATGTCAATCCAACATTCATTATGTTTGGTAGCACACTTCTAAAGCTATGTGCCATATGTTCCTTTCCATTAAGAGACAGGGAAATTCCACTAATTCAATGCAAATCAGAGTAGGGTACAATCATAGCTGCCTGGAAAAGGAAGCAAGTGACACCAGGTGAGAAGTGATTGCCATGAATATGTTGTATCTGTACCAGTACTCATCCCATGGTAATAGCTCCTGGTGGTTGGTCTAAAGAAGAAAATGTGAATAGCTGGAGAAGGAAAAAAAGGCATAAAATAACACATAGGGGGCCAGAGTCTGTTAGCTAGTGTTACTGACCATATTGGAAATACAGGGAAGGGTAGAAAGTCAGAGATTTTTCAAAGGTTAAGCAAACAATACAGGAAACTCTTTTGTTTATTTCCTCACAACTCATTTCTTGAATATGTTTCCTGCTACGGGGCCCTTTAGCCGTAGATGTACTACAGTGGGATTCCAAGAGGATTCCACACAGCAGTTCTTAGTCTGGACTCAAATTATACAAAACTTCAATTTGACTTTGAAGTACAGAAATTTGCATGTGCTTTCACTGAAATTTTCTTGAAATCAATAAAATACATTTTACCTGTAATTAATCACTTTATTAGAAGTTTTAAGTGCTAACTTCATAAATTAGATACTTAAAGGGTATTCCTAATATACCATTATAACATATGTACTTTAGTTTCATTTTTTTCTTATGTTATTTTTGTGGACATTGAGAAGGTCATTCCTCTCTATCATGTTTTCTATTTCCATTTTGCAGTCATATCTTATCTCATTTTTGTCTTATCTAGACTCAACAAATGAAATTCTTCCTTTCATTCTTATAAATCCAAGGTTCTTTCCATCCCTCCTACACTACTGTAGGTTATTGTTTTTTGCTAGTGCACTGGTAATAAATTAAATGGCATTCTATAAAAAGTATCATTTACACTTAAAACAGTAAAATAATATCTTCCTGCTATTGTATATAAGATTGTCTTTCTCCAAGATATTTCATATTGTGAAGAATATGTGTAGTTTCACAGGAAAACCTGCTCAGATAATATGGTTTAAATCAAATTTACAGATCCATCTGTTCCTATGTGCTGAAAGACAAGCTGATGTGAGGCAGGCTAGCCTGGCTGACAGAGATTTAACTGGAACTCAGGTTAAAAAAAAAGGAGAGTTTCTGACCTATGAAAGAAGAGGCAGGATGACTCAGGAGAACTAAGAAGGGCTCACAAAGATGTTGTGAAGTTGCACAGGGAAAAGCTTACAAGGGTAAAAGCCCACCTAGAATTTAATCTGGATACTGCTAGAAAAGACAATAAAAATGTTACTCTAATTAGATTTAAAATGAAAAGGGGGGATCAGGATAATCTCCATTCTTTGTGGAATGGGGAAGGAAATGTTGTGACAGATGAGGAAAAGGCTGAGGTACTCAGTGCCTTTTTTGCCTCAGCCTTTAATACTAAGACTAGTTGTCATCAAGGTAACCAACACTTTGAGCTGGAAGACAGGGACAGGGAGCAGGGTGGAGTGCCTGTTATTTAGGATGGAGTGCTGGGTGACCCGCTACACCACTTAGACACAAGTCCATAGAACCAGATGGGATGCAGCAAGGGTGCCAAGGAGCTGCTTGCACGTGCTCAGAGTCACTTTCAGTGCCCAGAAGGAGAATGAAGGGAACTGCAGGCCTATCAGCATGATCCTCAGTGTTGGGGAAGGTCATGGAGCAGAACCCCTTGAATACAATCACATAACACATGCAGGTAAACCCAGGTGTCAGGCCCAGCCAGCATGGGTTTAGGAAAGACAGGTTCTCTTTGATCAACCTGGTCTGCTTCTATGGCAGTGACCCACTTAGCAGGCAAGGGAAAGGCTGTGCATATTGTTTACCTGGACTTTGCTAATGCCTTTGACACCGCTTCCCATAGCATTCTCGTGGGGAAATTGGCTGTTCTTGGCTTGGACGGGTGCAGCAGCTAAAAAATTGTCTGGGTGTCCAGGCCCAGCGAGTGGTGGTAAATGGAGTTAAATCCTGTTGGTGGCCAGTTGCTAGTGGTGTCCCTCATGGACCCGTATTGGGTCTAGTCATGTCTAATATCTTAATCAATTATATGGATGAGGGAATTGAATATACCCTCAGATGGTAGATGAGACCAAATGGGTGGAGCTGTTGATCTGCTGGAGGGTCGGAAGGTTCCACAGAGGGATCTGGACAGGCTGGATCAGTGGGCTGAGGCCAAGTGTGTGAGCTTTAATACATCAAAGTGCCAGCCTTGCACTTTGGTCACAAAACCCCCAAGCATGTCTAGAGGCAGAGTGATCAGAAGGCTGATCAGTGGAAAAGGATCTGGGTGCTGGCTGTCAGACAGCTGAACCTGAGCAGAGGCCATGATGACCCAGCAAGACTCTGACAGAACCAAAACGTGTTCCTAATGCTCCTCTGGTTTTCATCCTCTCTCTTGACTCTACTAAACATTTTTCTGGTTCTATTTGGCTTCTTTTTGAATTTTCTTAGCTGAATCCTTCATTATTTATAAAGTCCCCTGATAACCCCTTGTTAGTGTATCCTTATGTCATAGTAGTTTATAGCTTCTTTTTTAGCATATTCACTTTTGGCAAAAACCATAATAAGAGAATTCTTTGGCTGGTATACAAATGCAATCTGTAGAATTGTATTCCCATTGTATCATCTATTGTTTTCCAGGCCACTTTACCAAGTGTGCCAGCAGCATGAGCAGTATGAGCTGTTGTTCCACAGGTGGCTCATAGTCATTTTCAGGCCTGTTTTTCTCCAGCTCATACTCTTAATTTTATTTGTCTTGAAGTATTGCTCTTTTTAGTACTGTCATTATTTTTTTGTTTTAATTTTAAAACCAGACTTTTCATTTGTCAAGGTCATTGTGCATTTTGATCTTGCCCTGCTTCTTTCCTTGGTGTATGAAGTGACACAGCTAGCTTAGTGTCATCCACAAATTTTATACAGAGGCTCCAAAGCACCCTTTCTGAAATGCCTAACTCACTTAATCAGGAAATGTTAAAAAAGAAACAAATTTTCAACCAAAAGTATATAATTCTCCTATCAGCTTTACTTCTAGCTCTATTTTCCATAGTTTCAGGCAATTAACAGATAATTTTTTAACCAGTTGCTATATTTGCATCCATGCAGATTTTCAGAGAACTCTTATTTCATACATTAATTTGCTTCAATGCTACTTTTGCAAACAATGTAAAAAAGAATTTATACTGAAATAATTGACTGATTATAAAGTGCATATTTTGTTTGGCCTCTAACTGTACCAGTGCATGAATTAGAACAGCCTTTTTCACTAGCAGAAGATCTCATTACTTCTCTTAATATTTTCCCATTAATCAGTATGTGCAATTGATGCTGATATGAAAGCAGAGATTGAGTCTCATTAAAACTCTTGCTAAAAAATATTGGAAGAGTTTAATTATTTTCATTTAGGTTCCCTGAATAATAAAATCTCTCCAGATCATATTTCTCTTAAAAAATCAAACTCTGAGAAATGGACCTCCTGTAATTTTTAGCCCTAATTAGTAATTGGGGGATATTTTACTGCGTTCCTGGCTCAAATATATTATTTTAGTTATAAAAAGGAATTAATTTTTCTTTTTTCCCTACATGTATGTGGAAAGCTACAAAATATTAGAGTAAATATAAAAGGGTCACTGATTCTATAAAATTAGGATCAGTATTGTGTTATCATTCAAAATACCATTTGTTATTCTGATGTTCAAATTCCATAAAAAGAATGGAGCTGAACAATAAATTAAAGCTTTTACTAATAATCTGTTACCTACATTATGAAGTAGATATGAATCTTCATATTTTTTTAAAAATAAGACTTTTCAAACATTCATAAATAAAAAATAATAACATTATAATGTATTTCACTTGTATCTGAATGCACTACAAGAAAAAAGAGATGAAGACATAGCCAATAATCTAAGACTAGAAAAATAGATATTCTAAAATTGGGATAGCAATTTTCTGAATCAAACTAAATAGTGATGTATATAGCACACCTTCATATCTCTAACTGGCATTTCATTTGTTTCAGTGGGATATGGATAAAATTACTATTCATATAATAATATAAAGAATAGAGTTTATATGCCTAGTTTTTACAAAACTAGGCTTATATAAAATATAAGCCTAGTTCTGTAAAAATTGCTGTGTATATTTTAATATTTATCTATCATCGTAATCACATTGTGTTAACATCTATTTTTTTATACTTTGTAATTGTTTCTTTGTATAGCTTTCATTCTTAAATGTCAGGTATATTGAGAAGAATAATACAAAAGAAGATACACAAACCAAGTTTGTATTAGAAGTCATAGAAGAATAAGAGGTGAATAACAAGTTATTATATACCATATAATATATATGGTATATTATATACCAATAGTCTAGATGAGTAGCATTTATTACCTGAGATTTTCAGAAACCAGATGATGTAAAAACACTTATCTTTTTAGGCTAACTCAATTTCTTATTTCTTCTGGTATTTTAAATCTCATTGTTAGCTATTTCATCTCCAAGAAATTTCAACCTGTAAAATGATTGTACTTTGAGTTGTGATTTGCACCGAACCTATAGAAAACATTATATTCAATGCAAGTTTAATTAGTTGAACTGCATAAGGGCAGAAAGAGTCAGAAACATTGCCACTGAATGAATCTGAGAGTCATCCACTGAGATACTTCACTTGTGAAAAAGAGTTTACACAAGTAAACTCTTGTGTAAGAGTTCCAGTATGTAAACTGGGGGAGTTGCTGCTGCAGTGGGACAGTATTGGTTCAGGGATGGGTTTGACACTGATCAGCAGTTGGGGTGCAACTCTACTATGCATCGCTTGTTTTTCTTGTGTTTTGTCTTTCTCTCCTTCTTCTTCTTATCTTTTATTTTAATTAATTAAACTCTGCTTATCCCAACCCACAACTTATACTTTGTATTCTCCTCCCAAACCCACCAGTGTTCTAGGTAAGTGAGCAAGAAGCTGCATGCTGCTTAGTTGCCAGCTGAGCTTAAACCACAACAGGAACCTACTTTCTAAAGCACCCAAATACTTAAATCAGTCAACTCATAATTTATTTTGATATTTACTATTGATTTGGAAAAGGATTTATTACCTTTTCCCATTCAACACTTTTAATTTTGGACTGTAAAGAAATAGATAACCTCTCCTTGCTTTTGTCTTCAACTAAACATGCCCCCCAAATTGCTTAAAATTCTCTTCTTCTGGTATTTCTCGTATGAGAAAAATTAGGTTTGTGGAAAGTAGTTGTTTTAAAGAATAATGTATATTGTTTCAGGGAGTGACATGAGGAGGTGCAGAAAAAACATGTTTGGAAATGTTTTTTTAAGACATGTGACAAAAACCAAGACTATCTTGTTTTGTAAATAAACCTAAAGCATTTTAAAAAAATAGATGCTTCAAAAGAAAGGTGGTTTTTCAAATTTAATATTGGAACTGTGTTAAGGCCACCAGATTGACTTAAATATCATTGTTTTGAAACCCTCTTATTGTATTGTAAATGAGAACTAAAAAATTCTATTCTGCTTTCAAAAATGATGAGTTTTTTCTAAACTTGGTGAACTGAGGCTTGAGTTTGTCACTGGCCTTGATGAGAATATGACTGGAAATACTGTTTGAAAGGGAAGAGAAAATAAGTCCATACTGACAGAGAAAGTGTTGAAATTTATCAGAACTTTGACTGAGAGGGTAAACTTTTGAAGACTTTTATTAAACACATTATTTTCACTAGTTCCAGATTATGTTGTCCTCATCAAATATATTGTAAATAGATAATCTTCTTTCAGAGGAAGCTGGAAAAACTCTTCAAACTTTCTCCCTTTTCCGTAACTTGGTTTTGCATATGCTTAAAAGATATATGCAGTAGAGAGCAAGAGACTGAAGAAATACGAGGGAACAGCAATTTTTTTTGTTTCAATGAGAAATGTCATGAATATTTTTTGCATTTTTTCCATGTTGAAATATGTACTAAATCATTAATTTTACATTCTTCTTTCTTTATGGCAAATTACCCAATGGTGTAACCGACTGCAAATTACACTATGTATTTGCAACACATAGCAAATTTTACTAAACTGAGAATTAGATTGAGAATAATAAACTGAGATGTAGATCGTTGCAAAGAAATAAACTGTGAGAACTCAACCTCTGATTTCCCATTTACCCTACAAAATTATGTTTAAAAATTGGCTGAATATATCTATCTGAAACAAAATTTCTAATATGTGTAAGAAAGAGGGTAGAGGAAAGAATAAGATTAATTACTAACTGTGCATTTTGAAAACTAGCCTTAAGTTTGGTATTGAGCAGATTTTGGGTTAACCTCCCAATCATGTTGGATATTGCTGCAATAGCCTTCAAATCATAACAAGCGACCACCAGTCAAACCTTTTCAGTGGTTACTGGCCTGGGATTTGTTTCTGGGGTTTTTTTTGTTTAATCTCAGGTAGAAACTGAGTAATCAACATGTGAACATATTAGCCTTTTATTTTTTGTAAACGGTTTTAAGAATGCTTATGTTGCACTGTAATCTTCATATGAATAAATGTAATGAAAACAACACAGGATTTTGCAAATAGCTTTCATATTAGACATTTTGGACCATATTGAATTTTAACTAACTTTTTGTCTCACCCTATTACTTAGGCAGGACTTTATTGTAATCAAAGTAGCCCAAAAAAGGCAGGAATGATGCATCTGACTCCATGATCTCAGAATACTAATTTATTACTTTATTATACTATATTATATTAAATAATATTATACTATATTTATACTGAAGAATACAGAAAAGATACTTACTCAATGCTAAAAAAAATAATAACGAAAACTTGTGACTCTTTCCAGAGTCCCGACACAGCTTGGCCATAATTGGCCAATGAGTCAAAACTACTCACACCAGAAAACAAAAAGGTAATCACCTTTGGGTAAACAATTTCCAAACACATTCCACACAAGCAAAACACAGGAGAAGCAAATTAGATAAGAATTGTTTTGTTTTTCTCTGTGGCCTCTCTCACTGCCTTTCAGCTTCCCAGGACAAAAAACCTGGGCGAAGGATTTTTTCCAGAGATTATGAATGCCACAAGAATTGAGTGACCTATGGTTGATTTTAAATTGTTCCTTGTGCTATGGACACTGTTCTGTCAGGTAAGCATAATTTCTTTTTCTAAAACTTTGGTAACACTTAGTAAATGTTAGATATCTGGAGAGGAAGTAGAAAATAATTAGTGCAGAAATAACCAGGAATAATTGAGTAAATTTGGCATACCACTGCATAATAATTTCCAAGAAGGAGCACCCTGAGAAAAAATCTCTTGTCAAGGTACTTATTTTCCTGTTTTCACTCATACACATGAAAATTCAGTTCCTTGGCATCCTGAAAACCTTGAAGTGCTTTTTAATGTTTTTGTTCTTTACCTCTGTTCACTCATTCCTTTCCAACTGCTCTGAAGTGTAGGATGTGGTTTGCAGTGTCTTTGTAACAATTTCTGCTAAATTCCAAAATTTAAATATCTGTTCCTAGGTACTCAATGGGGTATTTTTCTCCTATTTATCTCTCTGTCCACTACATTGCAGATGTGATTGCAGAGTTCCCTTTTATGCACACAAATTAATAAATGTTCATTTATTAAGGCGGATAATTCAGAGGTTTCATATAGGATGTGTAGATTTAACAGATTAAATTATTGTAGTACAATAATATACAATACAATATCTGGATACACTCATGGGAGAAGAGAATTTAGAGGTCTTTAGTTCATCTTTAGTCTCTCTCCTATTTCCCTACTATTGTATTTGTACTTTTCGAGGAATAGAAGTGAGAGTGTATCTGTTCAACAGCCGTGCTGCCACTCTATTTTAGCAGTCCTTCAGCCCACCCCGTTCTGATTTTGCCCTGCAGTACAGAGGGAAGACTATCCTATTCCAAATCATATTTGTGCTGCATTAGGTCTTGAAGACATTTTTCTTAGCACAGGTGTACCTGTGCTAAGAAATGTTTTACTCTTATAAGCTTTCCCTTTTGAACAATTAAAACTGCATAGATTGGCAGTTTTGTTGAAAGAACAAAAAATAGTTGAAAGAACTCCCAGACTGAGTGCATAGAATACCCAGAAAAGAAATCTTGGAGCAAAATAGAAAGAAGTTCATGACTGATATCCACTGTCAGCAAATGGTAGTAGAAAGGAAAATGTTTCAGTTGAAATTCACTAAGTGAATTTCAACTGAAGATCACTTAGTGCTGTCTATGTCAAAACCAATTATTTGAACTTCATTCTGTAGTACATAGCTGGCACAAATGGTTCCGTAACAATATAATGTACAAATGTGGCGAGCAAAAAGTCCACTTTTAAGGCAGATAGTGCAGCCAGTATAATTGCAGTTACCTAATTGATGCCCTGGTGTACATATGCTTTCTATCCAAAATTCATATGATGATACTCTTAGGCACCACCATACAGCAGTTCATTGTACAGTATCACAATCAAAAAGAGAGAACTGAAAATAAAAAAAACACCTGTCTTATTGAAGTACTGTAAAAAAGAACAGATGTAGAAGGTTCTTTTTATTACAGATCTTTGCCACTACAATGAATCTGTAAAGGGATATGTAAGAGTGTTTTCTTAATCTTTCAGGAAACTTTTAGATTTAATGGCAATAAGTAAAATAATTTACCCTGCAAATAAATAAAGCAAAAATTATAAATTTTATAATTTTTCTGTCAGCAATAGGAAGATGACTAGCATCTTCAGATGTTTTGATTATACTGTCCTCCCATTCTGAACTTTATTAAAAGTCTATTGTACAAAACAATCCTTCATAGACACATAAGACCAGCAAGAATTATAGAACTGAACAGACAAATATTTGATAAAGATGTAGAATGGCAAAAATATACTTATCATTTATTAAGATACATTTTTCCAACAGCTTGCTATTCTTCTCCCTATATTTTCTTTGATCTTAGTGAGTACAAAATAACTAATCTTAAAACCATTAAATTTAAATATCTAATAATTCAAATATGGAGGTAATTTTATAGCTTCTCTCTGGAGAAAATTTTAGTTACTATTAGCAATTACTCAGAAAAAACCCCGTAGACCTGTAATATCATATATCTAAAAAACGTAGCTATAATATCATATCTCTTTCATGCTGAATTCAAATAAAAGCACTGTTTAGTACATTGATTTAAGCATCTAACTTAATTATATCTCAGAGTATAAGAGACAACAGAAGACAATAAGAAGTGTGACAGTTGGATGTTACACTTAAAAAAAAGATTTTGATAGATATGGTGCGCTGGTTTCAGCTGTGGTAGAGGTAATTTCATTCACAGTGACTGGAATGTGTCTGTGTTTTGGATTTGAGCTGAACACAGGACTGATATTATGGAGATGTGTTTGTTCCTGCTGAGCAGGATTTACACAGAGCCAAGGCCTTTTCTGCTTTTTGTACTGCCATGGAAGTTGGGGGTACAATGGGAGGCTGGGCGGAGACAAAGCCAGGACAGATAACCCAAACTGACCAAAGGGACATTCCAGACCATGTGACATCATACTCCATGTATAAAGTGGGGAGAAGAAAGAGGAAGGAGGGGACATTTGTTCTTTGTCTTCCCAAGTCACCATTCCCTGTGACAGAGCCCTGCTCTTCCAGGGATGGTTGAGCACCTGACTGCCCATGGGAAGCAGTGAATTAATTCCTTGTTTTGCTTTGCTTGTGTGTGTGTGTGTGTGTGGCTTTTACTTTCCCATTAACCTGTCTTTATCTCAACCCACAACCCTTTGTCTTTACCTTTTTGATTTTCCCCCTAATCTCACCGGTGAGGGAGTGAGTGAGTGGCTGTGTGGGTCTTGGCTGCTGACTGGGGTTAAGCCATGATATATAGGAACTGAAAAGATGTATTTTATTAATTTCTATGGCGACTCATGAATAGAGAAAGCAGAAGGGTAGACACTAATTCAAATCTGATTGTGTAGTAAGACAGGACCTAGCAAATTTCCAGTAAGTGTTTCTGCTGCAGGAATGTAGCACGGATAAAATTGCAAGCAAATAAAAAGAGACACCAGTAGCACTTCACAGTAGAGAAGCTAAAGGCATTGCATCAACAAACTGACGTGGATCTTCCATGGTGGGTAACTGCACTATAAACAAAGCATTAAAATATGCTATACATTCAGGAATGTTATATGTTAGGAACAGATTTTATTGTCATTAAACAAAAAATACAGAACTGGGTTTGGGACAGAGATATACAGCAGTCTGATAGACCTTCCTTTGAAAAAAGAGTATGGCCATTTCTATTCTTAAGGTTTCTTGGATTAGATACACAGCAAAGTGTGAATAGAGATGGCCAGTATCAAATGTAATGCACATAAACTTATATCAGCATTACAAAAATGCTGATTACAAAGAGAGTAGACGATACACCTGGAGTTGTTTTCTACCAGTTTTATGTCTCTCTCAGTGAAACAACGGCCAAGACAAAAAAAACCCATCAATTATGAGAAGCCACAGTGGAGCAGCATTGTGAAGCAGAGGAAAATCAAGTATTTCTGTTCCATAATTGGCAGCAGAAAACAGGATGCTTGTGAGGCCTCCACGCTCTTCTTATGTGGGTAACTATAGGTCTGTGACATACTACAAGAGCATATTTAGAAAAATTAGTAGGGATAGTGATGTATATAAGAGCAAATAAAGAGATAATGGGAATAAGAATTAACTGGAGGGATCCTTTAAAAATATAAAATTTAAATAAAACTACTCTCCACAAACCTTTTCTGATAGAGAATATCATAGAATCATACAATGCTTTGAGTTGGAAAGGACATTAAGGATCATACTGTTCTAATCTCCCAGACACTTTTCACTAGACCAAGCTGATCAGATATGTGGAAGTTTAGTTCATCACTTGGTTTTGATATAAGAATAGATGATACAGAACATCTTACAAACTTGTTTGTAATGTACCATAACATTTTTTTTTATGCACACTTGAACACAGAGGTGTAATAGAGCCATTTGAAACAGTCTTGTGACACACACAGATAAACTAGAATTGCAATAGCTCTCCTAGTCCATATACCTTATGACAAAAACACTGCTCGTGATGCATTACTCTGTATTTAAAAATGTATTAGAGTACAAAGGAGCAAGAAGTATATACCTGAGTCCTAAATAGTTCATCTTTGATTTAAAATGTTTACTAGGACTGTCTTTTATAAATACACATTAGGGGAGCTTGTGGTAGAAAGGGTTGTGGTCTCAGTGCTGCCTGCTTGAAGGCCCTCACAACTGCTGACTAGGAGCAAGAAAATAAGTCTTATGAATATTTTTAAATAATTTAATCTGAAGACTTATAGATATAAATCAGATCAGCAAAATCACGTTATTTTCTTCTTTCTGAATTATATTTTTTTTAATTCAGGCTATGCTCAGTTATAACCTGTAGCAATTCTAAGTAAACACTATAATGAAAGAATATAGATAAGGTCTTTGTTTTAAGCCTGATTAAAATACATACTTAAAGATATTGCCTCAATATATCTTGCTAAAAAAATTTTAAAATGGACTTTCTATTCTTTATTTTCCCTAAATCTTAGGCTCCTTATTTGTCTTTAAATTCTACATAATTAATGTAATCTCTGATATTATTCTTCCATTGATATTTTGGATAACATTTTGTAGGTATAAATGGATATAAAATTAAATTTAGACTGGAAAACCTAAGCTCAGTAGGAAATATTTCTATGTTAATAAAAAACCCCTCCAAACTACCTCAAAAATACTTAACCAGGGCTGTATTAAATTTCTTTAAAAGTGAATTAAAGTTTAAGCTCTGTTTACTCAGAAAATTTGCAAAGTGGCTGCAGTTATAAATGCAGTCACTTAAACAGACAAAGGGATTGAGTGCACTCTCATCAAGTTTGCAGAAGACTCCAAGCTGAGGGTGCAGTTGGCACACCTGAAGAAGGGGATGCCACCCAGAGGAATCCGGACAAGCTCAAGAATTGGGCCCATGCGAGTCTCATGCAGTTTAACAAGAACAAGCACCAGGTGCTGCACCTGAGTGAGGACAACTCCTGGCATCAATGCAGGCTGAGGGATGAAGAGATGAAGAGCAGCCCTGTCGAGAAGGAGCTGGGATCACAGGTGGGTGAGAGGCTGGACATGACCCGGCCAGGTGCACACACAGCCCAGGGAGCCAAACGCATCCTGGGCTGCCTCAGACCAGTGTGGGCAGCCGGGCCAGGGAGGGGATTCTGCCTCTCTGCTCCACTCTCCTGGGACCTCACTGGAGTAACTGCATCCAGCTCTGGGGTCCTCAGCACAGGAAGGAGATGGACACACTGGAGTAAGTCCAGAGGAGTACCACAAAGCTGATCAGAGGGATAGAGCACCTCTCCTATAAAGACAGGCTGAGAAAGTTGGGGTTGTTCAGCCTGAAGAAGGCTCTAGTGAGATCTTATAGCAGCAGCCTTTCAGTACTGAAAGGGAGGCCACAATAAAGCTGGGGAGGGCTTTTGACTAAGGCAAGTAGCAGTAGGATATGGAATGATGGCTTTAAACTGAAAGAGAGTAGGTTTAGATTTATATGTTTTCTGTGAGGGTGGTGAGGCACTGGAACAGGCTGCCCAGAGAAATTGCAGATTCCCTATCCCTGAAGGCTGTGTTCTGCCACTGTAACTCACACTGAGTGGAAAACTTTTCCTTTTGTTTTGCTAACCATAAAACCTATAACAACCATGAAATGAAAATTTGTATTTGATGGACATGTGCAATGGCTAATTCACAATCTGTTTTAATGGCATATAAATTGTGGATTCGCGACACAGGGATTTTACCAGTTATATATCTAAATGCAGAAAAAAAATAGTTTATTTTTATTTTATTTAGACAATGTTAATTCTCTTTTGTATTTAAAAGGCCCAAAAGAAAATTTCTCCTGTTTATATAATGCAGAGAGAAAAGACAATATAATGCTCTTGTTTGATATTATTATGGATGAATCTGTATAACTATAGGTTTAAATCTGTCAGTCCTACACTAATGAGACAAAAGTCTGTTTGCAATGAAATGCTGTTAAAAGCAAAATGAATGTGCAATGGTCTTTTAGCTCTAATTGTATTGTGTTGACATTTGGTATAATTATATACAGTTGAGTATAATTTTCATGCCACTCTAAGAAATTCTGGAGTAAATTGAGGTAGCTATCTGTTTTCAGATGAGTTTGATCACTTTATTTTACCCCAGTCTCAGAACTTAGTTAGAGAGGTCTGAAACCCTGTATTTATCATAATCTGCTTCATTTGTTCAGTCCCCATGTGGCAATTCCAATTAGAATTTTATCAAAGTCGTCCTTACAGCAATAATGATAATCCTTTAGCATCTATCTGGATTAGGTCTCTGTTTTATTCCACTAATGAATACTCTAGAGGGGTCTGGGCAATTTTACAGAACAAATTAACCTTAGAGCATAGCCATTTAAAGTGTTCATTATACTGGACACCTGCAAAGTGTACTGGGCTTAAATGCAGTTTAATAGACCCTTCTAGGCCTGTACTAAAGTATCCTGAAGAGAGTATGAATAAGATGATATTGAAATTATGATGATTAGAATGGGGTTTTTTTCTAGTACTTTCAATAAATATCAGATGTCCTATATATGAAACATCATTTCTGGAATATATCAAATATCATCATGTAATTGCAGCTTTTGAAATCTAAAATGAAAAGTTTCAAAACACTAAAATCTGAAATGAATGTCTCTTTAATTCCACCTTTGTGTATAGCATGCTCAAAAATGAATGTCCTACATGTGATACATTTTGTTTCTGATTCAAGTACTCCTATTATTGCAAAAATTCATGAACTGTAATTCTTAAATAGGATATAATGGAAAGGGATTGGGAAGAAAGGGCAAAAGAGCAGAGGGAAATGGAAAAGCTAATTGATATTCTCTGTTTTCAACTGTTCGTATCCCCAAGACTACCACTTTTATTTTTTTTTTAATTTAAAGTCAGAGTCTCTTTGTTATCTCATCACACTACAATTATAACATATTCCAGTGCCAAGGACCAGAATGACTCATGTGCATCGTTCATCAATCAGAACATTGCCACTAGAACTAAATGCAAGCTCAATCTGAACATGTCAGACTCTGCTTGCATGAGCATTGTTATCATACTAATTCAATAGGCAAATAATTTGGTCTTTACTAATGGTTATGAGAGTTAAATAAATAGACTTTATATTTTAATACATTAAGCTAATTTCTGAAAACATGAACATCTTTTCTATATATGGCCAAAGTTTTTAATTCCATATTATAAATCTTGCTGGCAACACTACAGGAAAACTTGCTGCATCCTCGGCTAGAATGAGACAAAAAAAAAAAAAAAAAAAAAAAAAAAAAAAAAAAAAAAAAAAAAAAAAAACCCAAAAGCATTCAGCTTTGCATATCTGCTTTTTTTATTTTTTTAAATTTATTTTGGAGCAGAAAATCTTAAGCAAATCCAAAAGTATATACTTAGTGTGTGGAAGCATATGTGTAAAATCAAGCCAATAAATGCTCTCCACGCTGAAACCCCAAATAACCTACTGTGGTAGAAGACACTGACAAAACTGAAAGCACATATTAGGCTAGATTTTCCTAATTCAGAAGGCACTGGTGGAAAAACAGCAGAGTTCCAGGACTGAGAATTTCTGGAGTAAACTTACAGTTATCCTAAAATCACTGCTGGCAATTTTGCTTAGGCCTGAAAAAAACCTACTGTCATCTCAAAAAGGTTTTTTTTCACTCATAACAAATCATCAAACTTTGGTTTATATAAACAAAATAAATTTTCCCAGTGTTATCTTTTGCCCTTTTTAATAATACGTATTTGTAATTATATTTTAACTACTCATTGATGTCTATTAATCTGTTTCTAGTATTTACAGTGTTTTTTCCAATGTCTTCTAAAAGATTATTTGCATCCTCTGCTGCTGCTGAAGTAATGAAACAGTTTATACAACTTTCATTCACCTGCTCACAGTGATACAACAGCCACTGTTCTGCAAAGTACTGTACTAAAATCTATCGCTAAGAAAATCTGAGTTGCAGTCAAAGATTATAGTTATTTTGGTAAGTACTTTGGTTTTTTGACTGAGGTGATATACTTGTAAAGTCCTAATATAAACACAGCTGAGTTAGCTCAGGTACTGTGACATATAAATGAAGATGTGACAGCTGTGTAGACATGACACAGAGGGGATTTAGAGCAGGTTTACAGAAAAAAAAGAGCCACATGTCTCAGTGACATAACTTGAAATTTATTTTTTAGGTAGCATGGGATTAGCAGGTGAATATCAATCTCTATTATAAAGCTTCTGGTATAAGATTTCTATGCTATGGCACTCACAACATGACAAGGATCGTGTTTCCCCAGCCCAGTTTAGATAGCCAGGACAGACCATGTAAAGAGCTCTTACTGATCAATATGTTCAAGTCCTGGAGACCATTCTGGCCTGTACATGTTGCCCATGCCCATGCCCAGAGCCCTTTTCCCCCCACTCACAAAGGTTATTGTCATAACAGTATATTTCTTTAAAATTAGATAATTAGACAAAGTCATGTATGATATTGCTAGTTTTATAACTCAAGGCAAATTTCTCTGTCTTTCTGTGTATTTAAAACCAATTAGTGGTTGTTTCCAAAATTAGTGTCACCTTCTGGTTTCCTATTCCAGATGTGCTAAAAGATGTTAAGTCCTTGCTTCAATGCCATCTCAGTTCATACCAGAGTACTTTAGAGTTAGAAATCAGCAAAGGATAAGAGGACATCTTGGCCTAATTTTATTACATTAAAGTTCTGGAAGTTTTTAGTTCTTAACAATCCATAACAAAGATATAATCAAAAATGAAAAGCAACTAAACCCACCTTTATAGCACAGTTCTTTATATTTTCTTCAATAGAGGTAGTCTCATGCACATACAGAGAGGAATGTGTGAAGTCAACACAGCTGCGAGTTCCTTCTCTTTCTAGGAAAAATACTAAGACTTTGTCCTACTTGAGCGTGCAAGATGCTGTGTCAGGGCCTCATTATCATGCCACAACAACAGTGATCAGAGTAAGCTACAAAATTTTAGCTAAGATTAGACACAATATTTGAATTTTTCCAGGCTAAGGTTGTACTCCTCTTGACTGTTTTTCATTTTATTTAATTAAAGCTATCATAATTTCCGTGTTAATTTTACCAAACAATCTTTCCTAATTTTTTTCAGTCAGAAACTATTTAAAAAACCCTAAAAACCCAAAAGACCACACTACTGCTTTCACAGCTGCAGATAATACCTTATGTATTAAATTCTATGAAAATATTGTATAAATCTGACTGACAGCATTCTAAAGGTATTAAATATTCATGTTCTGATTTTCTGAGGAGTCTACAATTAGAGGGAAGTCATGTACCTTATCTTCCTTAGTTCTGATCTTAGTACACTCTAGAAGTACATTCAGCCCACTCAGATAACTAATGTAATAGCTACAACAGCAGTACAAAATTAGGCATATCTCTGTTTTCTCGCACATTTGTTTTCTTTCTCTTTGTACCAAATGTTGCTTCTTTTATGTTCCACAAGTTTCATCAGATTGTTATCCTTATGAATTTTTCCTGAAGGTGAACATGTTCCATCACCTTGTGATAGTTTCTTAGTGATACTTTTATGGAATACCATGGCTTTAACAATATTAGAACTTGTCCAATTCCCACTGTTTCTCTAGGTGGCAAATAGATTCTATGTTTTCCTTCTGATTTCAAACAACTTACTCATTGTCTCTGGGCTGTGACTTGACCATAAATCTTTGTTCCCCAGTGCAGCATAGAGAAAATAAATAAAATAAAATAAATTAAATAAATAAATTTAAAAAAAGATATTTTGGAAGGACTTCTATTCTGTGGCCTCTTTTCAGCAAAAGTGTAGCTTTCAACTGGAGGACACTGAATGTAGAATTAATTGTGTAAATGTAGACTACGTGAAATGCTCTAGGGTATCTGAAATGAGGTCAGTAAGTATGACACAAGACCACAGGAAACCATACCTTAGTAAGGTAACAGGTGAAGGACTAATGGATCTGAAACCTCTGAGGCTGCAGTAGTTACCTGTGTTTAGACAGCTGGCTGCCACACTCAGATGATTTGAAAAGCCAGTGCTTGACAGCTGTCCTGAGCTGAGTTGTAAATAGTCAGGAATAACCACTTCTTAGTATTCCAACCAGACTTTTATTTAGTTTTTCTTTTTCTTTAATTAAGGAAATAATATAACATATAAAAAACACAGAAAATGTACCTTTGTTATGAGTATGCTGGAACAGTATTTCTTTCAAATTTATTCATTTACACCTTCAGTTTTCTTAAACATTCTAGCAGGTACACCACTAAGATCCTCTGTCACTACATTTCATCAGAGACTTATTTAATAATCCCATCTGCCTGAAGCAATAACTACTACAGGAATAAAGCGATTATCTACTGTTACCTGATTTACACTTTCTCTAAATCTAATGAATTTAAACACACTTGGTGTAAAATATCACCATAACATTAAGAAGCTTTCATTTAAATATGTTCATACAATATTTACAATTCAAACAAATATGTTTTTTGATATAAAAACTGGTCATTTAATACAGCATGGATAAACAATTTGAATGAAAATGAGAAAAAAAATTAAAACTATTTTAAAATTACTTGAAAGTAGAGAGTGTAGGTAACAAATGACAACATACTTGCTGCTGGTCTAAAAGCTGTTTCACATTGTGCATATATAAGGGCCTAAAGCACAGACAAAACCATCATTAAAATCATATAGGAAGAAATAGGCAATTAGATTGGAGCTTGAAGCCTACAATACTGAGAAGTCTAAGTTCTCAGAAATTTCACAAGACAATTGTCATTTCAGTCACCCAACTTGCAGCTGCATGAGAGTGGAGTTTATTCAGGCATTGGATTGCAAGTTCATTTCAGAGGCCAGTTTGAAAATCCAAGATTTTTTAAAAAATTTTTCTTGCCCTGTGGTAGAGAAAAATAAGTAATTTTCCTAGAGTACAGAGTGCTTGGTTCTGCTCACATAATTTCTTGGTTGACACATGAGATAGGCCCAGTTCCACCCATATTCTCCTACTTCTGCATACACATTTTTTGATACAGCAAGAATCACTGTGCTTTTGTCCAAAGATGACTTTTAGAAGGAGCAGTGAAAGTACATGTCCATATCCCAAGGCTGTAGAGTGGAAAAGTGCATTCACACTGCAGAAGTGCACATGAAGGGCAGTACTAATGCATGTTTGACAGTGTCCATATGAGAGAGACAAGGGATGCATATCAGACCTCTGTAGGACAAGAGTGAGATGGGGCAGAAAATTGGTCATGATTTTACACTACTTTCACTCTTGTTCTATATGAATGAATAATTTTAAGTTTTGAAAACAATGTTCACCATAGTGAATTAACATTTAATACTGAAAAGCTGCTTAGTTAACCACAAACTCTATTCAACAGCAACTAAAGTTGGGGTAAACCATTGTGATCAATTCCAGTAAATTGAATATGTGCACAAAATACTTAATAAGCAAAAATGCAAAAGGAATGCAAGAGTCTTTTTCTTCACATAACTGAACACTATAGATGAACACAGGATTAAAAGCTGTAGGCGTCAGTAAAATAGTTCACACATCAAAATACAGCAGAAAATTTATTAAACACTCCTGGATCTATACTCTGGAAAACACCAGTACCAAAATCCCTATTTTTTATTAGGGGCAAGGGGATTGCATCTGACCTGCCCTGCTCTGGCATACTTATAAGACTACTACTAGTAATGAGCACACCTCAAAAAACAGAAAAAACCCACTGCGTATAATGGCTTCAGAAGCTAACATAAAAAAAACAAGGAAGAGGTGAATAGTATTAGTGATCTGGCACAGAATTTCACAGGAAGATTTTCAGATCCTGACATCATTTACAATAGAATAGGCTACATAGATAACAAGTTAACTAAACAAGTTGATTTGTTATCTATGTAGCCTATTCTACTGTTCATTCTGAAGACAAATCTTTGGGTGACTCATGAAGTCCTAGAGATTTGACATGTCTGTCTGTTCCTATTTGAATGGACAACTTTCATCTCTATGTTAATTTGGGCTGAGACATTCTTACTATTTGTTGTAATGCTGATTCAAGGGCTACACAGGAGTAGTCCACAGCAGGGTAAAAAAGAAAATGTTCAGAACAAATTACACAACGCTATATTGTTTTTCTGCACCCACCTGTGAACTTTTGCCTAGTAGTCTCTCCAATATTATTCCAGAAGTTTTATAACTACATTTCAGTCAATGCTCCAAGCAGTGCCTGGAAACAATCATTTATATTTTCTTACCACTGGTTTTGGGTTTTGGTTTTACTTAATTCTTCCCTATCAGCTGATGCACTGTTGAAGTCAGAATAACATTTCTGACCAAAACAAAAACATCTTCAAAGCTATTTAATACAGGAGAGAACTTTGTCAGTCCTAGAGAGAATGACGAACCTTGGATTTGAGAAGAGCTTAATATTTAAGGAAAACGGTCTATCACTATCAATCCAATGAAATATTATTTATTTGGTGCACATTCCATTTTCAAAAATAAATGGTGTTCAAAAGATGAAGTAGATAAATGCTTTATTTATAAGATAACATTTTGTTTTTCAGCAGCTGCTTTTCTTACATTGTCCTCTGAAGTTGGTGAAAACAGCAATGTTACAGCATAAATAAAATTGCTTAAACCTCCAGAGAACTTGAAATAGCATTTTTTTGGCTTAACAATGGGACACATGATAATATTACTTGCAGAAAATGAACTTGCAGAAAATGAACTCCAAGTGCAGTTGAATCTCAGATGCCAATCGTCACAAAAGGGCGAGAAGGGAAAAAACTTAATATGTATTTTCATTGTATGCATAGAAAAATAGACAAAGAGGAGCCAAGATGAGACAGTTAAAATTACACATTGAAAAATATGCATTATTTTCACAACCATATTTTTCAGTGAACGCTGGACTAAACTAGTCTGGCACTGCCAGAAGCTAATATTTAGTGCCAACTTTTGTGGCTGTCTTGGTCCAGCATAACTGCAGTTTCTGTTCCTTTTAAATTTCATGTGCATTAATATCAGATGCTTTACAGTTTCTTTCTTCTGCTTTCCTCAAATCATCATCTTTTTGCTCACTTGACTGCACACATTGTGGCTTGGCATGGCCAATTGCAGTTGACATTTCCAGTCGCCCAGGGTTAGTCCAATATTAATTAAAACATCCTTCTAGACTATTATAATTTTTCTTCATCATTGTAATGCATTTTATGCTATTTTTAAAATTCTGCTTCTTTCAGATAGAAATAAATCCTAATCTTACATTTCTAAGCAGAAATAGCAGGTTGAATTAGCAATCTTAGTGCCACTTAATGAAGTCCTAACATTAATCTTCCCTCTCCAGTTCCATTTTCAAAACACCTAAAGCTAACATCTATACAGAAATAGCTTTTGCAAATCTAAGTCTGATTAAAACCCTAGTTGATCATTCAGTGCACTCAGAATGGCTATTATTTCTCACAAGCTCATGGGTCTCATTACCAACCAACATATACTTCTAATAAAATTCCCATGTTAAGGAGTAGATTTACTACAAAAAGCCACTTTCAAGGATTGTACATTCAGATACACCTCACTAATTCCCGAGCCATATCAGATCAAGGTCATACTTGCTTATCTTCATGAGAATAATTAGAGTTAATTGCTTACTGCCTCAATTACAACACCAAACCACCTGAGAGCAAGTATTGGAACTTATTCCATCTGGTACCTCAGTCCCTTGACTGTGCCTGCATGGAAACAGGGGAGATGTTTTCACATGCGTCAGTCATGCCATGATTTGAAGTAGCTGAACCAAATCCCCTTAACTTTATATCAGTATAGTCTGAATTTCTTCATTATTAGTGAAAATCCATTATCTTATAAAACAAATGTGTCTGACACGTTTAGTGGGCCAAAACTCAAGGCAGACTATTGCACTGATGTCTAGATTTCAAAAGGTAAGTATGTATTTCTTTTTGTGTTCAGAGTAAGTAAAAATCTCTTGGAGAATGAAACCCTAGAGCCTAATCTCATGTACTCAACAAGCTATATTTTTTCTACTAGTTCTAATAAATTTTGCAATATTCCACACACAACAAAACACAAAAATTCTTATTTTAATGTCAGCTTTCTACAGTACTGCTTCACATTCTGGGTTTCTGCTTTTAACATGTTTCATTTTTCCTAAACTAACAATAATGGTACTAAGCACTAATGGTACTTTTTTCTTTTTCCTAATGAAAAATTACTTGCTTAAGAGTTCAATTATTTTCATAAATACAAATAAATAATATTTTTTATTTCTCCTGATTCTAAATTTGTATAATCCTAATAGTTAGTAGTTACGCTTGGAAATGTAAAACTTTTCAATAGATATTAATTAGAACTAATTAGTTTTATTACCTGACAGTAATGTTTTCAACTTCTAGTGTAAAAATGAGTTTGCATTCATTCTGGTTGCCATGACAACAATATGGATTAGTTGTTCTCCATCAGAACATTCTCAGTGCTTTTCATCATTTTGCAGCTCAAGTTTATTTGATTGAACGGGTCAGCATTTAAAATTCCTTAGTTCTTTTATTTGGTTTTGAAGATACTATTTTTTATATCCTCTTGGGAAGATGTAGTTTGATGGGAACAGCCAACTGAAAGATGGAGACAATTTATGACACACAAAGCATAAACAGAAATTTTGTGATCTTAAACAATTGAGTTCTAGTAATCTTGCATAATTATGGCTGTATCTTTTAAATTGTGTCAAAAGAGGCATGCTCACTGTCATACTCATTTTAATAAGATTTGTTAGAGAAGTTAGACCTCAAACATGGTAATGATCTTAATTGAAGCAACCAGAACAGAACATTACATAGGCATCAAGAGAAGTGCTCATACAAATTTGACCAAAATAGAAAATATAACAAAAGACAAAATTGCAATGAGTGTCTTTAACTTAGAGACTTAGTGTCATACATAATTTAAAAGGATTTAATAAATTAATTAAAAAATATAAAAGTTTTTACTTTCAGTTTTGCTTAGTCTGTACTGAAAAGGCCAGATTAGATGCATTGACTGTACTGGTATTAAGAAATTTTAGAATCAAGAAGTAGATCCACAAAAGTGTTGACATGGTATTGTTAGAAATTGTGCAGAATATGCTGCATGCTGAAGGGTAAATATTAAATATATTACATGCAAGTTTTAAACATCACATTAGGGATTTACAACAGATCCCATCTTGAACTGGTCAACAGAAAATGAGAAATCAGAGTTCACCCAAAACCCTGTATATTTCAGGGTCTATAAATTTAATTCTGAGCTATAAGAAGAGGTTATTTTCAGATTAGTATTACATCTTAAGATCCCCTTCTCAGGTTAGATGTGCAACCTTTTCTTTCTGTAAAATGAGAAGCCACTGTCTTTTTAATTATGTTGGTAGTTGTGCCAGTCTTTTTATGTATCATGTCAGAGATACAAGACCAGTGATAGAAGAAGTAAAAAGACTACATTCTGTACAATCATCAAATTTAGAGAATTTTTAGCCATTGTTCTCAAATTCTTGAAAAGGATTTAGCCTACTCATGGTGTCTTCCCTGTGCTGCTGAACTCAGCCATCATGGGATGCACTTCAAAACTTGAGGGATAAGAGAGAGGAAAGCATGGGAATGAAAGAGTGTAGGGATCTGAGACAGACTGGGCAGAATGGATCCTCTGGCTCCACCTCTGTCAAGGGTTACTACAAGAAAGACGCAGAGGGACTTTTTACAAAGGCATGTAATGATAGGACAAGGGCTAATGGCTTAAAACTGAAAGAGGGTAGATTGAGATGAGACATTAGGATGAAATTCTTCCTAATGAGGGTGGTGAGACCCTGAAAAATATTGGTCAGAAAAGCTTCTGATGCCCCATCCATAAAAGTATCCAAGGTCAGGTTAGGTGGTATTTTGAGCAACCTGATGCAGTGGACGGTATTCCTGCCTATGGCATGGAGGTTGGAACTAGATGACCTTTAAGGTCCCTTTCAGCTCAAACTATTCTGAGATTCCATAATTTAATGTATTTCCTTTAATAACTGCTTAGTGTCAATGGCATTATCTGAAACTTCTGTTCTCATGAATAGTTTACACAAGAAGCTATCATAACATGGTTTTTACTGTTACTTAGGGTCCAGATAAAAAATATCAGAATTAATTTTTAGCAAGAACAATAACAAATATAAGTACAGAATACAAATACTGTAAAAAGAAAAAGGGAGAAAAAAGAGAAAATAAAAAGAAGGGAAGGGAAGGGAAGGGAAGGGAAGGGAAGGGAAGGGAAGGGAAGGGAAGGGAAGGGAAGGGAAGGGAAGGGAAGGGAAGGGAAGGGAAGGGAAGGGAAGGGAAGGGAAGGGAAGGGAAGGGAAGGGAAGGGAAGGGAAGGGAAGGGAAGGGAAGGGAAGGGAAGGGAAGGGAAGGGAAGGGAAGGGAAGGGAAGGGAAGGGAAGGGAAGGGAAGGGAAGGGAAGGGAAGGGAAGGGAAGGGAAGGGAAGGGAAGGGAAGGGAAGGGACACATGTTGCTTTTCATCAGGATGGAGAGTTGCCTTGTCAGCATGCAGTACTGCAGTCTCTACTGGCTTGAAAGTAAGTATTTTCCCCCATTCATAGGAATCCTCTATTTGAACTGACAAGCTACTTTTAGACTCCTAAATCTAATCCATATTGAACATGTTAGTTATATACAGCTCACATACCATGTTTTACAACTCAATTATACTGAAGGTAAGAACCCCCACCTCTAATCTAATTAGGATTCCTTTATTTTCCTCCAAGATTACCATCTCCATCTCTACCCTACAGATATGCAGCAGTTGTGGCATTCTGTTGCAACATGCTGTGGATGCAACATTCAAGGCAAATTTATTAAATAATCTCAGGGTAATATATCTGAATAGCAAAAACTTATCTGAAGTGTTATAGATGTATATGCAACACCTGGTTTTAGTGAATGTGTCATTTCCATCATATGCTTATTTTTTAAAGGTGGAATTACACAAAACTTGTTACTGCGGTATAATCAATCAGTCTTGATGTGTGAGTGCAGTTGAACTAAATTATTCCCTCACAGAACTGGAACTGTGGCCATTAGCTGAACTACAGCTACAAATGTGGAAGCACTTCACATTTTAGTTAAAAGAACTACAACAAAATGTTTTAGGCAATTAATTTCTTACTCTCATTCTACATCATCAAGATTTCCACAATTTAAAAACCATTTGTTGGCATGGAAACCTCAGCTTAATTAAATATGGATTAAACTAATTAACCTAAAACATATCATACTATAGACTGTTTGATTTAGAATATATTAAAGGAAACAGAACATTTTTCATAATTTCGTGCCTTTTATCTACTGAAAATGTTTTGCTTTCATGAGAATTTACATACTTGATCTTGAGGCTATCTCCTGAAGGTAAGTATACCATTGACAAGTAGTGTTAAAAATCCCTGTTCCAACAACTTTGGACCATGTGTGTATACATGTTGTCTATACCTCATGACAGTTTTGCATTATAATTGTCTGTCAGACACCACCATGTGTCCGGTACAAATTTTATTTCAGATTTGATGTGCAGACACACCAGAAATGGATTCAATTAAATAGAAAATGAAGATACAAAATAGCAAAAATATCCATATTTTCTATCAATTGGTTAGATTTCAAGATGACAGAAGAAATGAGTTATGTATTTAGTTAAAAACCTTGCCTGAAAAAAGAAGACTTAAAGATTCAGTTTCTTTCCTGTAACGAGCTTCTCCCCCTAGAATCACATTATTGCTGTATGATCTTCTACATGTATTAAGGTCAGTAAGCAGTTGTTTCTCATGTAAATTTTCCTTTTCATTTGAATGGTTTTGAAGCAGGAGTAGTAGTCACAGTTTTCAAAGGAAATATTAATAATTTCATTCAGTGTCTGGCATTACATCAGTGATTACATCATCATTACTTCATGGATCTACAAATATTACTCAGTGAAATTCTGGCTAGATGCTTGGTTACTCACTATTAACTTCAATAGGAAGGTCAACTCTTCAAGAAGTCTCTAGGCTTCCTTCAAGCAGACTCCTTTTGCAAGTTGCAATGACATGGAGGTCAGGCTGAGAGATAGAAGTACAAGTATCAGTCTTGTGAGTTTCATTGTTTTTATACAATTTAAATTGAAATAAGAGTGTATTTGAAGATATTTTTCTGCTGTGAAGCAACAGTTCCTCATAATAGAAATCTTGTAGTCCACCAAGCAGCTGCTGCTTCGCTCAAATGCAGAGTTTAGGTAATGTCAAAACGTCATATCTGTGGTATGTAACATGATTATAAATGTGGAGTAAAAAAATCCAACTATCCCAATGCTGCTTGATTTCTTGGATTTCACTGCTCAGTTCTTCTTACTCTTCTTATTCCCAGCTGAGGGTTGAGGGAGATAGAAGGCTGAAATTCCATTTAAAAATTATAAATATTGCAGTGTTCTCTTGGGTGGTTATAGATGCTTGTCCTGAAACGCTAGGGTTTCATTTCTTGCAGGATGTGAAAGATCTATTTTATCGAGCAGCTCAGTGTCAACCTTGCCATTCAGCCTTTAGTATGGCACACAGTGAATGCTGCTATGCCTAGCAGGTGGCCTGAGGCTTCCCTGTCAACATTTTTGTCATGCACTGCAGGAACAGTAAAACCATTCATAGAATTCTGAGAACTCCAAACACTTTACTATTGCTCTGAGTTTGTACTTAAAATATAAATATCAGTGACCTTTCAGACTTTGGATTTCAAAAAAATATTTTAATCTTTAAAATATCTAATTTGCATTACTGGTTGGTGAAGTGGCATCCATGCTCAAAGTAATTTAATGCTGGTTTCCTCTTTGCTGGAATAAGCTTGTTGGCTAAAGCATCATAATAATACATCAGGGTCAGAAGTAATATACAAGTTCAAAGGCATAGCATAAGAATTTGACGAAGAAACACATAGGAAAATCCAATGTGCCTGAGCCTTAGGGTGGTTCAGATGAGACTTCCAACAAGCAGAGAAAATCTCTCTATACAAAAAGGTAGCAAGGTGGAAAACATTTTAGACACTTAATAGTGATTTTATCTTCCATGCTCAGGTCAAATTTGGATTATGGCCCACTGAGGAAATACTGAAAGCTTCTGAGTCTCTACTTTGAAAGGAAGTTCCAAAATGGAAAATACTAGATGAGACTCAGTTCTAAATCTCTTGAGATTTAGGGCAAAATACTGATATCTATGTGACCTGAAACTATGACTATGATTCTAAGTAGAGAAGTTTATAGAACCTGAAGTAAAAAAAGAATTTAAGCATCTAAGGTTATAGATGTAACTTTGTGGGGTTTCACAAGCATATTGAGCACCTGGTATTTAATTCCCACATGGAGGTGCCTAAATTCTGTATCATACTAGCACATTTTTATAATATGACTTAAGCTTTTATATCTCAGCAACCCATGATAAAATATCTGAGAAAAAAATATTTATATACTAAACCCTTTCTTCAAATACAACATGAACCATTTAGGAGAAAAACTGCCAAAACTGATACTAATTGTGAAAGGGAAGCATTAAGGATATGGCAATGCTTTGTCCAGCATCTGTATCCTTCAGAAAGAACTACATATTTTTAAAATGTCATTGCACACACTTATGTTACTCTGTATATTTCTAAGACTTTGTCCCTCAGGGTAAGAAAATAATTAGTATCTTTTGTGGCCTGAGAGGTATCTGATAAATAGTTAAGTATCTGTTGCTTTCACTACAATGTGTCCCCCCAGGTAATGGGGACCACAATTTCATGAACAAAATTTATGTCTGTGTAACCAGCTGCTTCTGCAGGTGGTTTGATTCTAAGCCATACTTTTCTGTGGCACAGTACCAAGCAATTTCCTTCGTGCAGACCTTTCCTTTCCTTACCAACCAACTTGGAACGAAATTTCATAAATACTGAAGTAAAAATGGCATAAATTAAGAGTACATGCAGAAAAAAAAGGAAAAGTAGCCTATTTTGGCTAGGGTTTTACCATTTCAGAAGCTTTGAGATTTGACAGAAACAAAAATACCTCTATTTTTTAATTAAAGAATTGGTTTCATTTCACTCACAAATTGTAATTCAATAAGGGAAACCGGAATACCTAACCATAATGTCTATATTTACTTTACAATTTAAGAAGGTTTCAATTTTTTACAGATACACCCACTTTGGCATGCCATGTTGAAGATACCTAAGGTCATGTTCTTGACTTTAGAGAAATAACTGAGATTACCTTGGGGATATAGTACATTCTGTCCAAGATGCAGAGCACATCTTATTTTGAATCAGAGAGGCAGAAAAGCAGACACGTAGAGAGACTGTGCTAGAACCAGAGTATGCATGATGAAATGTGGTACCATAAAGACAAGCAAGATGCAATTTACTGCTATATAAAGCATATTGCAACATTCCTTTAAGTTCTCACAGCTTTTAAGGTCTTTGTAAGAAGATATTACTGGTTTCAATAGCTCTCTTATCAGCTCAGTGCAAGAACACTTTCCTCGGGTTTTTGCTAAACATCTACAAAAAAAAAAGCCAGAACTCCTGGTCTCATTTACACCAAAATTATTGTTACTGGAAAGATCTTTTCCTTCAATGAAATATACTCAAAATCTTGAGGTGGGATAAAAGGCACAGTTATTGTAAGTGCACAATAAAAAAATGTTTTCTAGAGGGGAGTATTCCACACTTATCATACTTAGCAGAAAAAAGAAGGGAAGGATCATGTCTCCTCCAGATATGTTCCTTTAATTTTTTTCTTTCAGTGCTCAGCATTTAGGCACAATAGCTTATTTAGGAAAGATGGACATTTCATTCAGTTATTACCAAAGCTGGTAATAGTTTTTGACAAAGCATTTCTCCTAGAAAATAAATTGACAGTTATAAATGAAAATATAAGGTGGAGGTTAATGTTCCTACTCTTTCAAAAATCTTCCAAGAACATTATTTCACAGATTAAGTAAAACCACATGCATAAGAAGGAACAGGCTCTGATAGTCATGAAGAATCAAACTTTCAGAGAAACCCATGAGAATATAATTTAATTCTGAGTCACTTAGTTACAGACAGGAAACAGGACACAACAAACTTAAAACTACATTACTAATCGGTAGTATCTAGTAAAAATCTGGCTATAATGCACAATTCATTGAGGTGAATGATTTGCAAAGACAATCAGGAGAAAAAGACACAATTTTACCTGAAGCCCATTACCAAATGTCAAAGAAAACTTTATATTTCTGGCTGTGGCTTACAATGTTCTGGTTTTTGATGAAAAGGCTGCATTTCCTACTGCCTCTAATAAAATTTCATTTTGCAGAAGAAAGAGAAACCAATTTAGAGTCTTTGTAAGGGTTCAGACTATTATTAAAATAAGTTTAAACACGACTATTTTTAAAATAAGTTTAAATACAGCACTGAACATGGAATTGTTTTTTGTCAGCTTGCTTGCTTCTTTGCTTTGCTTGTTCAATAATAACTCCAGTATTTGTTGCATGCCCACACCCATAATTATTGTATACACTCATATTTTTGAGGAAGACAATGAGATGAAGAAAAAAATACCCTAAGGTAAGTGTAAAAGATCACACAACCTTCATATTGGCTTTGTTATTTGCTGACTTATATCTGACCCTTATACTTTCATTCTGACCTCACCATAATTTTTCATTGTTTAGACTTCAGTAGCATTATACAAAATTTCTAAAGATCTGAGAAAAAAAAAATATTATTTTGTCTTTTCAAAGATTATTAAAAGAAGCACTTGCTGTAAAAAAGTAAGAATTTTATGCTCCAAAATTTGGAATTGCATATCTCTCACAAGAAATACTTAATTTCAATTAAGCATTGACTTTATTAAAATTGTTGAGGTTTTATTATACAAAGAAGGACAGGTAGATATTTGGGTTTCTCCCATAATATAATTCTCAGATTACTGAAATTAAAAAGCAGTAACTTTCAAAAGGATAAAATTATGTCTCTACAGTTCACTATAAATCTTTAGTGTTAAAAAAAAAGTCAGTATGGTATCTATGCAGTGTTTTGCCAATACACACTATGTAGGCTGGAGTTCAAAGGCACATCTGTTTTTCATGTCTTGAGCATTTACATTCTGATACTGATTTTTGCTAAGTAGTTAATAACTATAAAGTAGCACTACAGTCACATACTCCTATTTCCTACATATTTGAGCTTTCAAGGGAAAAATTACTCATACACAGGAGTAAGTATTTAGGAAACTGAGACTATATCTACATTATCAAGTAGTTTTCCATGAAAGGAACAGTTTTGCAGAGTGGCACAACAAAACTGCCTTATGTTTTGGAGTATTCTTATTTTCTAGTTGGGCCAGGAGGCCAAAATGCTCAAAACAAAATGTTCAAAACAACTTAAAATGCTTAAAACCTGTTTCATCAAAATGCTTCTTAAAACGACTTTTTTTTTGGCCAACTGCTATACATCTTAATCATGCAAAAAAAGAAGCACCTTAATATTGCTGATGTACAGACAAGTGAATAATACATAAAATCAGTGATATCATCTTCCAACAAGTCTTTTGAAAACCAATGCAGAATTTGCTTTGTTTACTATTGTCTATAGTAATATAGCAATATAAAAGCATAAAAAAATATTACTTAGGAAAATGTAGAAAGGAAAAGAAAGAAAGATAAAGAAACAATAAGAGTGAAAATATATGACCACCTATAGATCTTACACTGAGACTTGACTATTGCAATTTAGCTGTCCCTTGGTAGAAGTGGTGATCTGCATCTGTTAGGGGTGAGTGACGAAGTCCAAGAAAATACACTCAGGCTTGGTGGTAACACCTAGGAATCTTCCCTGGGAGGGGGAGCTTTCAGTCCTCTGAGAGCACGTTGGGGCTCTTTGTTTATGATCCCTTCTCAGCTGCCCCTCAGCATAGTTGAGCCAGTAATACCTCATTAGACCCTCTCAGAGGAGGAGGAGAGGGGGGACTTTTACAACTGAATGAGTTCTGTAGGGGAGGGCAATCAGCATGATAAGAAACACCAATTTTTCTTCCTTGATAGTTCACCTCCTCTATGCTGTTCAGACTGGTGATCACACACACCCAAAAACCCACCTACTCCTTTGGGGGGCACAAACCTGGCCTCAGCAAGGCACTCTAGCACTTCCACAAATGTTTTGAGTCATTAATCACTAATAGTCCAGTCTCTCACAACAAGTCAACAGATCTGAAACTTGCTCTGTCAATTCCACATCTCTGCAGTGCCACATGGATGACTTCCATACCATTAAAAGACAGAAAGGGAAGAGTCCTTACAAAATGTTGAATACAATAGCAACTTTAATAGTTTCGTGTCACTGAGATTTACTAGATATAAGCAAAATTTATGTGAGTTTTCTGCATTCAGCACAATGGGTCAGTCTCCTTCTTGCCTTTCATGATATGCTTTCTGCAGTTACCAAAATTTTTGAAAAATAGCATTCTACTTAAGCTATTAGTGTATCTTTAAAATCACAAATAGATGAGATAATTAACTTGCCTGCCATGTCTATAACGTTTTTAATTCAGTTTGTTCAAGATTGCTTCTTTTTAATTAGTTCTTGGCAGACACTGCAACTTTGATAGTAATTCTAAGCCATATTCCCATGAAGTATTTCAGCAAGATTCTATATCTTAAAGCTGCAATATAAAACCTCCAGTAAAATCCATTGTCTTGGTTCTGCAAAACCTTCTCTAGTGGCTAATCCCCCAAAAATGTGGATCATTTGTATGTGCAGAATGATGCAGGATCATGCTTGTAATATCAGTACTAATTTCAGGCACTGAGATGCTTTGTTACATTATTTCTTCAGTTTTAGCCACAACTCACAGCAGAAAATATAAAGTGCAAAAGTGCAATAGTCAGTGTGCATAATTTCATTTGGTTTTGTTGTTGGTTTTGTTTAGTTTTGTTTGTATGTTTGTTTTATTTTGGTTTAGTTTGGGTTTGGGGATTGTTTTTTGCTTTGGTTTTGGGTTTTGTTGTTGTTTTGGGATAGCTCTGTTGGGGTTTTTTTTGTTGTTTTGGGATAGCTCTTTTTCTTTTTCTTTTTTTTTTCTTTTTTTTTTTTCTGCAGTTGATTTTTGTAGGAAGCAAGCATACTACTAGTATCTTACACTGGAAATTTTTCTGCTCTCCAACAGCAAGATCAAATCAGTTTTAGCATAAATGCTTGATTTTGCTTGTCAGAAGCATAGATCTGTATTTTTAACAGTATTTGTTTTGTACATCTTTACCATAATAAAACAGGAGTCAATTCATAATGAATGTCTAGAGAAAGCATAGAAGATTTCTACACCCTAACCCAGCTGTGAGGTACAGACTGCTTAGACAGGAATTTGCAAGGTCTAAAATAGAATGGTAAGCTGCACAGAGCAGAATAAAGCATCAGCCTGTACGAACTACTGTGTTCTTTAGGCAGTGATAAAACATCATTGGGATTTGATTATGTCTTAGTTTAAAGGATTTCTATGCTGAATTAATGGACTTTAAAAAGGCCTTCTCATTGTGCAGACAGTCTCTACATTACTGGGCAAACCCACAAGGGTATGAGACACAGAAAGCTGACTCATTTTGCTAATGTTTGGGCTTCTACTAGTGGTATCCCCTGCCTCTTCAACCAGAAAAAGATAAAGATAACAATTCATCGTTTCATTAATTTAAATTCCATTTCATAGGCAGACAAGAAAATTCAGTAGCAAATGGAAGCTTTCACCTATGTGGTTATACTTAGTGTAAAAAAGGCTAAATAGTAGGCTTGAGTTGCACCTGGATAAAAACATTCCTGTCTTTCAGGAGCATGTACACATGCAATTTTTGCAGTTTTCTGGCATGGATAAATGCTTTCCTGTATGCTTCAAGCCATATGTTAATGAAAATACACTAATTTGCTAGTAAACATCAATCAAAATAGCTAACAGTCATTTTGTACTTCTACTGCAATCAAAATAGACTGTCATTGGTCCTTTTTCTATTCTCATGCTTTGATTGCCTTTTCACAAGAGAACCAACAATACAAAGAGTTATTGTTAGCTTTAGCATTGATCTTAGCAGAGAATGTTTATATCAATGAAACTTGACAAGTTTCATCAGTTTTTTTCAGTGTTTTCATTCTATTTGTATGACCCAATTTTAGTTCATTGATGATAACATGCTTTGATTTAAACTCACTTTGATGTCAAGTCAGTTTGATTCAAAAATCCTGTTGTATTTAACTCATTTCAGTTTTCCTGATGTAATATTCTTGTACATCAGTAAGTAAGGATTATCTTTACATTTTTTTGAACTAGCAGAGAATGCTTGCCTATAAGATTACCAACCCAAAAATTATAACATTTTTATTTAGCCATTTCTTTCTCAATGAGGAATAATAAGCTTGTACTCTCCCTTGAAATTTCCAAACAATTTTAACCTCATTCTTGACTTACCAAATATATTCTTTAGTTCTCACTTTCATTTTAATACATTCCAACACTATCTCCTGACAAGATGCCATATTATTTAGACACCAATTTTTTAACAAGCAGAAGGAGAACATGCAAACATTATGTGCCAAGAATGTATGTCAGCATCCTAAAAACTGCCAAGTTTCATCGATGATGATTTGCCTTCTTGATTATTTTGACAAGACTATCCATCGTAATAACCTTGCCACTATTTTTTCACTTTCTTAGATATCCTTAAAGCCCTCCCCTAATATTTTCAAATAAGTTTCAAACTCTCTTCTGTTTTCTACTGGCAGAAATATGTGAAGCCTCAGGCTCTAGGATTGGCAGTGAATTAGATAAAAAGAGTTTTAGTGCTGCAAGTGTTAGCTGTAACCTTTTGTCTGAAAATAATCAAAACAATTTCTCAGGAAGAAAATATTCTGCACGAAAAGTCATGTTAGACTCAGTCAATAATAATTTTTAATTTTTTTCTAATGTATATAACATATTCAAGGTTCTAATTTAATAGAAAATGCAACTCAAGGTAATATGAAGGATATAAAACATTTAGAAGATATAAAAGCCTTCTAAAATTAATAAGTTCTAGAAAAAATGATAATGCATATCCTTGATTTTAAATCAGAACCTGTGTGGGGTTTTCAACATCACAAATTTATCAATCTTATTTTTTTAACAGCTCAGAGTTTTATATCTGGTCTGGGATAAGATAGTCTACCCTTTAGATCAAATATTTGATATCTGTTATTATTTATTATAATATATCTGTTTCGGTACAGAAACAGCTGGAAATTAAGCTGCAAGTGTCTGCAGCTTCTCTGCCTCCACACTCATGAGAAAAGGACAAAGAGGCAGAGATAATAAGTTGAGATAACATTTAACTGCGAAAAACAGCAATAAGGTGAGGAAGACAAACAATAACAGCAACAATACTAACAGCAACAGTGTAGAAGAGAGGGTGACTAAATTCCAAAAAGGTTTGAGGAAGACCTGAGCAAGTCAATGCTACCACAGCCAGTGACACAGAGCTTCCTGAGAGAAGGGAGAAAATGGCAGGCACTACTGCAGCCATTCTCCCCTGAGCTGGAGACAACAACAAACAATGATGGACAAATCGTTTGCACCATGCTTCTCCCCAGACTTGAAACAGAACAGGACTGGACATAGCCTACAAGTTGGACCATGTTGCCCCACCTTCCCTGTGGCTTTGCTCCCCTGGAAAAAGGAACAAAAATGGTGTACATTCTGCTGTGCATTTCTGTGTTTCTTCCAGACAAATCCACATCCCCAAGAAATTATGTGAACAGTATAAAATAACCTACATGTGCCCTCATGGCTCCAGGATCCATCCCCCACACAGCAAGAGTGAGAAAATAACTGTCTTCTGGTTGAAACTAGGACAGTTATGGAGCCAGTTCACTTAAAACAGAAGTTACTGGGCATTTTAGGGGGAATCAGAGGTGAAGGCTTTACAAATCACAATCCTCACTGGATTAATCAGGAGATTTTATATTCAAAAGTGATTACTCTCATTTAGTCTGACAGCTTTTGTTATGGAATTGTAGGACTGCTTCAAATGCAATTGCGGGGGTTGAACTAAAATTACACATTTTATAAAGTCTGCCCTGTTAAGACACTTTTTATGATAAAATTAACCCATAACCCCTGAAGGTACCTCTCAGTGTTTTATGCATCTTCCTAGTTTTTCTACCTATAGGACCTCATTCTACAGTTTTTATTGGTTTTGAACAAACTAGGTTATTCCAGTTTGTTCCCTACAAGGTATGTAAATAATTCAGTTACATAGATATATTCTTCTACTTACCTTCAAGATGTTTTATATATTCCCTATGGAATACAGTCCAAGGCACAGTGTTATTTCAGAGGGCATAATCTGTCACAGATTCTATGACATATCTGTCAGTACTGTGTGGATCTCTTGAACATCCTCAAATATCTCAAGGAAACGGTTGAGTCCTTGTATATAGTGATAAAAGCATATCTTAACCCCCAAAGTAATGGTATTTTCTTAACAAGCTAAATACTTTGAGGTTTTGAAGTCTTCATTAGAAGGAATATTTTTCAATATTCTAATAATTCTTTTTGACCTTTGATACATAAAGTCCCAGTTGATGCATTTATTCAAGTTCCAATCAATATGGTTTACTTTTCTAGTGCAAACTGTGTAAGTGTATTTTTACTCTTATTGTTTGTACCTTTTAATTAAAAAAAAATGGTTTGTCACAGTTAAGAATGTAGAATAACACTCACAGAATGTTCTGAGTTAGAAGGGGCCCAGGAGGATCAAGTCCAATTCTTATGTGAATGGCCCATACAGGGATCAAACCTGCAAATTTGGCTTTATTAGATACACATGCTTTAGCCAGCTGAGTTAGCTTGTTCAAGGTGGTTAAATAATGTATTTTTTGCTTCATATTCATTTGGGTGTTTTTGACGGTGATTTCTTCAGGCTTAAATAATGGCATTAAGGTACAGATTTGAACTGTTTTAACCTTTGAGCCTTACACTACAATCCCTTGTTTCTTGAAATGTAGTTGCAACCTTGATCATAGGTAAATATGCTGTTCTTTCTACCTCCAAAGCTGAAATTATTCTCAAGGCATAACACGAGTTATAAGACAAAATCTTTAATCAAGGCTCAGTGCCCAGGATAATGTTTGTTTCTAGACTTATCTGTGTAATGCATTTGTTGTGCCAGTAGTCTCCCTTTGAAGGTTTAAATGGATGTGTTAACATGCAATGAATTTAGAGTGTGTGATTGCCACTTATATTTTTTTCAGTGTCAATTTGTAGGGAAAAAAATCAATGTAGTAGTACTTCACTTACTATTTTAAGTATGAAATTTTAGAATTAAACTCATTAATTAAAGCATGACTATTAGTATATTTTTAAACAGATATTAAAAATGCTGTGTTTTAAATATGACATGCTTACAATATACTGGATGAAAATATATTTAGGTAATTTTTATTTAAAGTGCACAAAATCCCTTTTCTCTGATTAGGTATTGCTGCAAAAGCATTTTCTTCCAGGATTTAAGCTCAGAAGGCACATCACCTGAAAAAAAGTCCTATGACCTGCTTCAAAACACTCCAAAGCTTCTTGTTGAAACTTGTAGTTAAACTCACCTTCCACTTTAGTTAATGAGGAAAGAGTAATGCAGCAAAACACCGAGAAACCATTTAATCTGAAGAAGAATATTGGTACAGACACTCCAATTCCTCTCTGTCCTCCATCAATATAGGATAATACAGTGCATTCAGGATTCCACTATCCTTAGCATAACTCCACTGGCATTAGTGGATTTCTAGCAGCAGAGTAGCATTTTACAGTAAGTCTGTGCAACTGGGGAATTAGTTACATTTATTGACCATTTGTTTGTGCAGCTGTTTCAGCTGCTAATCATTAGTTGTATGAGTGATCTGAATATAGTTTTGTGCTGTTAACTCTGACACTCTTATTTGATAGTTTGTTTTTGATCTGTAGGATTTAAGATATGGCTGTGTATTGACCACTTACCATCCTGATTAAAAAAACTCGTAGCATTCTTTGATATGTCTGTCAAGTGAATTGATTTGCCTTTATTGCTTTTCTTCCTAAGATGCCAGGTTCACTGTGAACACAAGCCAATTTTTATACCTCTTTTATGTGTTTTTGACAACACGATTTTGCTTTTTTTTCTGAAATTTCCCTCAATGTAGCATTTGGTTTAATGGGTTTCTAGAGTAGGAACCTAAACCTCACCACAAAAGAACACACTAATATATGAAGTTAGGGACTCTGAAAAAAATCTACAAGTCACAGCTGAGACTAAAGTCAACTAAACCTCAGGATTTTTTCTGGAATTATGACTTTTTCTAGAATTAAAAGAATCAGAAATAGTTGTGCAAACATTTGATAGGTGGTCAACCAATGAGAAACCTCTAGTTTGTGTATACATAGGGTATAGTGACACCCAGAGGAAAACAAGCAAAGCCAGATTTTCAGAATCCTGCAGCCAAATTCTCTGAATTATTGAAAATAAAATGGTAATGGTACAACATAAAATAATTTTAAAAAGTGTTATAAAATAATTTATCCAAGGGGGAAAATTAGGACATGTACTTTTCTCCCTATCAGTGCAGGGCTGTTCCTTAATGCCCTTTCTTAACAATTCTGCTATAATCAGGAGACATAATGGTTGTCACTCTGACAGAAACCATTGCCACTTATCTTCAAGACATAAAAAGCTATGGCAGAAATTTCAAACATGTAAGATTACTTATGCTTAAGGAGAAACCCACCTTAGAATATTAGCAGTAAAAGTCATTAAAGTCTTACAATTGTATCAGACTCTTTCAGTAAGGGCAACAGTTCACTTGCCTATTACAAGTTAATCACGTTATTCTTGAGAACTTTTTTGACCTAAAATCTATAAGCAGAATGACTGGAATTCTTTATATAATACATTTCTCACTGTCAACAAGTTATGTTTCTGAAAAAAAAGTAAAGGAATTAAGATAATTCACTTTAAACATGGGGTTTTTTTGAATGTATAGGACATGAAAAACAAAATTATTGCAGTGAAACTGCAGAAAGTTTATAATTCTGCATCTCTAAGCTTGGATCATGTTTCACACATATTTCTTATGAGCCCAGCTTTCGGTGTGCATAAATGCTGATTCTGTTTCAATTCTTGCAGCTTGAATGTAGAAAAGCGTGTCATTTGGATAGCAAATATCAACATTTCTTCTCTCCAGTTCTTCAAGGAAACAAATGGATAAACACAAGCAGCAGAAATTAGTCAAGCAAGTGATCTATTAACCTAATGGATATAGAATGGGGAGCTCATGTACTGCAGTTTAAATCTCTGGGGTAAAGCTCTTTGCAGCTCTAATTTACCAATTTGTTAAATTTCAAACACAACTAAGAAACATTACAGCCAATTAGTTCCAGTAAGACTATAAGGCTGTATATTTAAATACCCCACTTGTACTGCTGTCCTGATAAACTGAAATATCTCTCATTTCTTTCCAGACTGTTCCACGGTAGCAGTTGTGCATAAAAATCCCATTTGGGACAAAAGTGAAAAGTCCTTGAAAATTAAATTGAATTTGTTCAATTAGGCTGAAGAAATATCTAAACCAAGTACTAGTAGGAAGAATTTTATTTAGTTTATTTCTGTCAGATTGGAACTTTAAAGGGACTTCAAATGATCAAAACTGTTTCTATTTGAACTTAAATGGCAACTCTAAATCTGTGTTTATATAGCATGCAGAAATATGAGTTTCATATGAATCTGGAAAAAATAATTTAAAAAATAAACAGCACAAGGTTGCTTAAGGACGGTAAAGTTACCAAGTCACAGTGAGGCTTTTATGACTGTATGTTCTTTTGTCTAATATTGTTTATATTTTCTGCAATTTTAAATTTTAATGATCAGCAGTCTTGCCCTTTTTTTAAGTTTCTAATGTGTGTTTATTTCTTTGTCCCTCTGAAATATACCTTACTGTGTTGTACCTCAAGAACTTTACATTTCAAATGAAAGCATGACATAGATATACTCAACATACCAAATGAAAGCATGACAGAGATGCTTGGCAGAACGCACAGCTGTCTTCTATCAAGCATAGAAAAAGGAGATGATGAAAGCATATTAAAATTAATAAGTTTTTTTAAGACCCTGACCCCAAAAATTCAAAATGTGACCCCAGTCACATTCTTGAGTATATTTCCTCTTTGTTACTACAGTCAAAGGTATTATATTCTGATTCAAGCCAAGCATGAATTTTCATCTGTATTTTACATTTTTACTAGATTAGTATCACTTACCATAAAACATAGGTTGCATATTGTATATATCTATACAATATGTATATATGTGCATTTACCAAAAATGTATATTATAAAAATTTATATCTATTAATAGATACACATGCAAACAAACAAATGCACATATACACACAAACACAAATATATATGTACATGTATGTATCTATTGAGCCATAGCATCAAATGAGGTATCATTACTTGCTAGTATAGGTAGAGAATTTAAAGATTAAAACCTGCACCTTCAGGAACATTTAGTACACTGGCTACACTTGATTTGAAATCTTCAAAAGTTATCTTTCCAAACTGCTTGATGGATTTGAGATGTTGTTTTGCACAAGATGATTAATTTTCTTAACTCATTCTCAGGAAATTGTTTGATATAAAACAAAAGCAATTTCTAAAAGTCCACCCTGACAATTGCATCAGGGTTGGAGTTTCTTTACATCAGACCGTAGCTTTTAATAGATCCCTTTCCAAAACAAAAAAAAAAACAAAAAAAACAAAAACAAAACAAAAAAACAACAAAAAAAACTAGAGAGAGGTAATTCATATGTTTTCATTTACTAGAGATTCCTTAGTTCAAACCATTTTGTCAGGTCCAAATTAATACAGACTAAAAGGGAGAATATAAAGATTAAGATGAAGGAGAAATCTTCTGCCTTGTAATGCCATCAGACCTTGAAGAAAGAAAAAAAATGAACACCCAAGAATAGACCTAAAATTTGTATATCTGACAAACATGTCCAGTGTAACAACTGCATTTCACATCTAACTAGAGAGATTAATTTAGTTTTGCTTTTACTGCTCTTGGACCACCATTCCACAATCTGGATCTATTGTTCTCATAAGAACTGTGATAATTTATACATTCTCACCTAGCTGATCAAGGGAAGCCGGTTGATGCAATGTTTTTGGATTTCAGTACAGCTTTTGATACTGTCTCTCACAGGATCCTTCTGGACAAAGTGTCCAACACAGCTGGATAAAAACATCATGGTGTGATGGGTGAGCAGCTGGTTCACGGGTCAGGCACAAAGGGTTACAGTGAATGGGGTGACATCAGTGACCTGTCACTAGTGGGGTTCCACAGGGCTCCATCCTTGGCCCTGTGCTCTCTAACATCTTCATAATTGGCTTGGATACAGGACTGGATGGGACTGAGCAAGTTTGTAGATGATGGAAAGGGAGGAGCTGTTGACTCCTTCAAAGGCAGGGAGGTTCTACAGAGAGACCTCAAAAAATCAGAGGGCTGAGCAATCACCAACCAGATCAAGTTCATCAAGTGAAAGTGCTGGATTCTGTACCTGGGATGGGGTTACCTTGGAGGTATGGACAAACTGGGGAATGAGAAGCTGGAAGGGATGTGAGGGTCCTGGTCTATGGAAAGTTGAACATGAGTCCACAGTGCCCTGGCAATGAGGAGGGTCAGTGTGGGGGGCATCAGGCACAGCATGGCCAGCCGGGCAAGGAAGGGGATTGTCCTGCTCTGCTCTGAGCTGAGACAGCCTCATCTCAAGTGCTGGGGGCAGTTTTGGGCACCACAATGTAATAAAGGTATTAAACTATTAGAGAGTGTCCAGACAAGGGCAAGATAATGAAGGGCCTTAGGGGAAGCCATATGAGGAGCAGCTGAGATCCCTTTGTCTGTTCACTCAGGAGAAGAGGAGACTGAGTGGAGGCCTCATTGCAGTTACAACTTCCTCATAAGGGGAAGAGGAGGGCAGGCACTGATCTCTTCTGTGTGGTCAACAGTGAGAGGACCCGAGGGAATGGCCTGAAGTTATATCAGTTTAGACTGGATATTAGAATAAGGTTCTTCACCCAGAGGGAGGCTGGCCACTGTAACAGGCTCCCCAGGGAAGTGGTCACAGCACCAAGCCTGACAGAGTTCAAAAAGTGTTTGCAAAAAACTCCCGGGCACATGGTGTGACTCTTGGGAATGGTACTGCACAGGACCAGAAGTTGGACTCAGTGATCCTAATGGGTCCCTTCCAACTCAGCTTATTCTGTAATTCCATGATTCTCCACACCTCACAGTACAGCAGGGGCTCGCAACTTCTTGGCCCAGGGAGCTGGAGGCATCAGGGGCTCCCTGGGGGGTGGCAAGGCAGGGTGTTACCAACCAGGTCCATCCTACTGCTCCAGCTGGGGAGCAGGGAAGGCATAAAGGCAACTAGGGACAATCCTGGGGGTGGGATTGATGGAGATGGTATATTAGCCCACAGGTGGGGGTCAGACTCAGGCCTAGTGGGCAAAACCAGGGTCAGGCATAGATCAAGATAGCCAGGTAGCCTGGGCCTGGAGCAAGGAGCGTGGCTGGGCACAGACCAGGCTGCAGCGTGGCTGCTCTGCTGCTCCAGCAGAGCCAGGCACTGCTGCCCCAGCAAAGTCAGACTCCATGGGCAGGGGATGGTCAGGTTAGTGCTGAGCTTTAGGGTGTGCTGCATGGGTCAGCTGCAGTTGTTTATTTTCTACAGACAGTAGCTTGATCTGAAACATTATGTAGTACAAATGATATACAGGTTGCTACCAGAGTATATAACTCCTTTTTTGACCTGGAAAACTTATTGACCTTAAACATTAAAAAAAACTTCACAAATTTTTTTTTTTGTTTCCAGATGGCATACTTATGAAAAACAGTAACTGATAATCATGATACAAATTTCTAATACTCAATTTTTTAATCTTGAGAAATTTGGTTCTCAGTTTATTTCAAAATTTACAAAATTATCCTTGGTTCCTTTGATCTTCTCCAACCATGCATGAAGGCAGTGCTTTGCTGCAAATCAAAGAACAAAGCAAGCAGTAGCATCTGCTTCTGTAACCACTGATTCCTACCTGCAGAAGAGAGGAAAGAACTTCCTCTGACAGAGCTTGTTTGCAACTCAGCCTCAGATAGGCTGGGGACTATGCCTGCCTGATGCAATTACACGCCAGCTGACAGTAGTTACATGCATGTCTTGTAACTGAAAAAAAGGAGCTTATGAGTTATTTTTATCTCTTCTTATCTTTTATCGCTCTTTTCTTATTTCTTCATTTAAAGGAGAAATTTTACTTGATTGTCAAAATCCCTGTAAGTAAGGTGACTGGCAAATGGTGGAAAAAATAATGAACAGAGGTGAGTTTCTATTAAAGAGGAAAGGACTGTGATGATAGGGGCTGGAAAGAACTACGGGGGTCCAAGTGACAAGTTCCAGCCAGCAGTGTGCCCTTGTGGCCAAGAAGGCCAATGGGATCCTGGGGTGCATTAGGAAGGGTATCCAGCAGGTTGTGGAAGGTTATCCTCCCTGCCTTCCCTGCCTTCCCTGCCCTGGTGAGGCAGCATCTGGTGTATTGTGTTGAGTTTTGGGTCCACCAGTTCGAGAAAGACAAGGACCTACTGGAAAGGGTTCAGTGCAGTGATATGGAATGATTAGGGCACTGGAACCTACCTCTTAGTAGGTAAGGCTAAGAGAGCTGGGCTTGTTTAGCCTGGAGAAGAGACAACTGAGAGGGCATTTTATCAATATGTACAAATATCTTAAGAGCAAGTTACAAGTGGATGGGGCCAGACTATTTTCAGTGGTGTACAGTGGCAAGATAAAAGCCAACAGGCACAAATGGAGACACAAGAAGTTCCATTTGAGTAGAAGGAAAAGCTTCTTTACTTTGAGGGCCACCCTATGGAACCTCCTCTAGGTGTACCTACCTTAGTAGTGGAGCTGGACTAGATCATCTCCATGATCCTCCAACCACAACTATTCTGTTATTCTGTGGTAAGGAGAAGTGAAATAGTCTCTAAATTTTGTACTAGTTGTTGTTTTCCATGCACTGTTGAGGTTATCAAATTTTGAGGGGAAAAAGTCCTGTGAGAAATATGCCTTAGCAGAAAAATGTCAATTATAACAAATCTTTCTGGACCATTTTCTACTTAATAAAAGGAGAGGGATTATTTCGGGTGTAACTAATAAAAGAGTGAATAATGAAGAACAAATAATGACATATTTGAAAGAGATTATCAGATGCACTAAACAGAATTATGTAAAGCATGACTTAAGTGCTCCAAGTATTTTGATTTTTTTTTTTAATATCTGAAATATATTCAAAGACTATTGAGACGGTGTAGGTTTGGTTTTTGGTTTTGTTTGGTTGGTTGGGGGCTTTTTGTGAACTTGCATGTTTAGGACAGTCTTAAAATATTTATTTTAAAAATCACTGATAATATACTCAGGTTTTCAGTTTTTCAGATTTTCAGTTTTTCAGCCTTCTAACTTCAATGTTCAGCATGATAAATGGTTAGATTAACAAAATGTTAATGAATGAGCAACAGACAAAATGTTACGGTAATTAGGTGCTTGGTAATATGTATGGAATATTTTTGTTTGAATTGGCCTTATTGTGGACATTAAATGTGTGCTCAAAGAGGAAATGAATGCTATGAGTTTATGTGCAGGCATAATATAAACTAACCATTACAAAAATCCATAGCTGCAAACAAAGAATTATAGGAAACCATTAACAAAAAACAGTGTTCTGTAATGGAGTTGTAGCTTAGATATAAATTGAGCTTAATGGAATCACGTTATTCTGGTGTTGCTTTATCTCCATGACAGATGAATTGGGAATTCTCCTTTTCAGTCTTATTTTTTCCCTAGTAAGAAAACCTTGTTCTTACAATTTTTATGCCTAGGTCACTTCTACAAAATTTTAATCATTGGTATTACTGTATTTTGTCTTCTATCTAGTTTGTCTTAATGTTTTCTATAGTGTGCTGGTCAAAGCTAAATAGTCTATTCTCACTGTTATGATAGTACTACAGGGCAGGACTCAAGAATAATCTCTGTATCTTGTATGACACTGGTGTTAAAAGCATCCCTTATATAATTCCTTCCTACAAGAGCATCACCAATTTTTGATCATTAAAAAAAAATTCTATTTGAATGTTAGAAATATTCCTTATATGCAAATAGTCCTTATTTTATATTTCTATCTGTGGTGTTTGCAAGCAAAGTGGAGCTGTTTACTTTGTCCTTATTACATTTCACAGTCTTTATTTCAGATTGTTTCTCCGATTTATGAAGAGAATTCTGTCCTCTCAAGTGTTTTGAAAATCTCATGTTTTGTATCATCCATCTACTTTGTACTTTTATGCTCTATGCCATCAACTAAGTCTTTCATAAAAATACAAATCATGCTAGTTCAGATTTCTGTGATCTATGGCATTTATAATGAAATTTGGCAACACAGTAATAACTACAGGTCTTTGTGTAGCTTTGGAGTTTTGTCTCATTTTGTTTGAAATACGGTTTAAAATATAACACAAATTTAAAGAAAGCAGAGATGTACCTCACATGGTATTGCTCTACAGAGAATTCATTCTCTCAGGAAAAGGCTTTGCTTACACACACCAGGAAATGTCTTAGCTATATATTAATGCAAGGATCTCAGAATGATCCCTTGGCAATAATGGATTATAATGTAGTAGTAAAAGGGAAGCATTTCTCACATACTATAAGAATTAAATATTCCATATAATGTTCTAAAAAGATTTATCTTGAATTTATGATTCCAGAACCCATCATAATGCTACAGCTTATAAATTTGAACTGAGAAAAGAGAGCACCTAGTAATGGAATACATTCAGAACATGATAGGTAGAAAATTAACCTTATTCTGCTCTTAAGTTGGTCATAGCTTTCACAAATACCATAAAATATCTCTGATTTTCAATCTGCATTTCCTTAAAATTAACATCTAGAATAAATTGGGTTTTTATTACTATTATTGCAGGGTACCCTCTCCTTGAAATTACTGTTAAGGTCACATAGAATAAAATTATATCTTTAAGTACAAAATTATTTTGATAAGGAATGTAAAAGCCAGAAGATACTGGCTCCAGATAAACCAGCATTTGAAATATGTTTGATATGCCAATAAATTGTCTGGATAGTTCAGAAACTGCAAGTGCTAGGGAAGTATTTCATAGTTCAAATTCATGGCCTTTTTTCTTGTTGAAATAGAATTAATGACAATCCTATAGATCAGATACACATTGTTAATTTCACAAAGAGGCTAATAGTTTCTTCATTTATGAAAATAGGTTGCTTTAGTACGCACAGCCTGAGCCTCATTTTACACCCACAGGTTCTCAGGATCCATTCTCTTTCACTCAACTTTAGGCATTTTTTCAATGAAAGACACAGAACTACATCAATTAAAGAGTAATTTAAATATATACGCACACAATAGAGAGAGAAAAGGAGAGAAGAATCAACTGTGAACAGAATGGAGTCTTTTCATCAGTAAAGTACAATACATTATTTCTTATAGGATAAAATTCACTTTACCCTGAAAACCCAAGTAATCATTGTGTGAGAGAAAATGTGTGAATGGGATGAAAAGATAAAAATCAGACACTTCTCAAAGTAAGCTAGGGTAGGGGGCTGTAGCAGAACTTCCCTGTGATGACTATAACAACTAATCCAACAGAGGAATTAGGGCATCGTTCATACTATGGCATTTAGAGAGCTTGTTGCATTTCCCTATGTTTTATTGCATGGGTTTTTGGCAGATCTACTCAGACCACCTAGGCTGCTTTTCTTCACAACTTAGGCATGAGATATCATAATCTATCTCTTTTGCTCTGGGCCCCCTACTACTTCTTTGAGCCATGATTACAACACCATTACACCATTACACTATTGCATATTACAAAGGGTTTCCAATTTTTTAAGTTATGTTTCTCTCTACCCAGTTATAAAACTAGAAGTTCAGGTTAGATTAGATTTTGAGAGATTATTCTCAAGAAATTGGGATTCTCTCTCAAATTAAAAAAGTTGATTTTGATCATATATAAATATATACATTCTATATAATTGATACAAGATGACATTGGTAAACGTGCTAATTTACAAGCCAGATTTTGTCTTGGAGTTATGAAAAGAAAGTCTAACTTTTTCATGTCTCATTTTGTCATGACTTTTTTTATATAGATGGAAATATCACTGTTATTCAGTGAAATGCTTTTTTATGTTTTACCTATTAATTCCTGTTAATAAATTTATGTTTTTAATAATCATGGATTTTGGTCCTTTAGGACATATCAGACAACCTTCTGAAAAGGAGTTTAATCACCAGATTAATATGGCACATAATACATGTGAAGAATCAGTCTTGCAACAAATACTGAAAGCTCCTCCACTCATCACTCCAGTTCTAATTTTTTTCTCCTTAATTTTCTTTTTGCTTCCTCAAACATGCAATTCTGAAGAAATCAGTAGTACACAGCTACCAGGCATCACCTAGGCAAGGCTACTCCATGTTTTCTTGATCCTTAGAGCTTTTGATGCGTATCTGCTAGTGAGTATGTGTAATTATCATGAATACATTTAGAAGTAAATTTCAGTTGCTTTCTCATAATCTCAGGAAACGCTTCTGAGAAGAGTTTAAATGTAGATGTTTGAAACCTGTCATCAAAGCCAAGAGAAAAGACAAGCAAGTTTTAAGAAAGGTAACAGGCTGATTTTTCTTTTGCGTGTTTAGAAGATTTTGATTTGGTTTTGAGAGTACTTCTGTCTCTATATTTCAGAAGCCATGCATGCCAAACCCAGGCTTTTGACCTATGTGAATTGTACTATAAATTGTAGACACATATTGGCCAATGAGTGTTCAATCCCTGCATGCTCACTTGATTTCTTGTTCTGGTAGAAATGAAAGATATTATAAAGTCATAATAATGTTTTTTTCTAAAGTTTATATTTAATGAGCAGGTTGGATTGGGTTTCAAGTTTTATTCTCAAAAGGACACAAGCTGCTGTGAATTTGCCATAAAGTATTTGATAAATATCTGGCAAGATATGTCAGGAGTAAACAAAAAGTCAAACAGGAACTGGAATGTGAAGTTGCATATGTTATCTGAGCAGACATTTCTTTATTAAACAACCAAAGATGATACATTAGACAGTGTCTCTGACATGAGACTGAGATCTAAAATGTCTTGTTTCTCACCAAAAATATTCTGAGAAATACAGATGCAATAGATGACACTGGTAGACCTCTACCAGTCTCTATGTTGAGAACTTGCTGCAGGAGGTCTGTCCATGGCTCTGAGGCAGCACACAGGACTTCAGTAATTTCTGTGCCTTCCAATACCCATAATCATTCTGTAGTGGAAGGACCTGAGTCTGTGGAAGATATTTCCTGCAAAATCCATTGCACTTCAAAGAGCACCTGATATGAAAATGACGTGTACAGCCAAATATACTACTATTTGCTACTTTTGTCTTTTGTGCATTTATATTTATTTTACCTGTTAGCACTTTGAAAATTATGTCCCATGATTCATTTTTCTTTAATGTACCACATCCTGTCTTGCCAGACTTAAGATCTAATATATAGGTTTGCTGATTCATTGGTTTCCATGTACCAGCTTGTTGGTTTGCTGGCTTGCTTGTTGTTGATGACATTGAAAGAATCTATAGGATAAGCTGTTTCTACAAAATCCTTCCAAACATACATTAAATAATTTGCTCTCGGTGGTCTGTGCTGTGAGAATGCTAATGAAGTTACATTTTACTGTAATAGTGAAATAAAGAGAATTGTTGAAACTTGACCTTACTAATTCAGGACACTAGCTATTATAGAGAAGGGTAGTTCAGAGGTTTAGGCAAATTCCCTGTGAGAATTGAATGTAGGAAATTTTCTCATGTGATAGCCCTCAACGGACTTCTTTTCATTAACTTTGTACAGACAGCAATGCAACACCCAAGAGGTATTTGACAGTCTAATTTGGAACCATAAATGCTGCTACCATGTGACTAATTTTCTTCACCTACTGATTATGTCTGACACAGCATACTTCAAAAAGTCACAGTGCATGCAAATAACATGACAGCATAACTGTACTTACAGTATTGTGCTTACTTTGATTAATTATGGTGTAACTTACTGGAAAAAATTATCAGCAAATGCAGCAAAAGGACACTGCTGTTGTAATAAACACAATCTAAACTGAATCAGCAAACAAGATACATTACTATTGTCCTTATTACACAGAAAAATACTTCTTTTAGTTGAACTATATAAAAAAGCTTTGACATTTGCTTGTATTTGTTTTTTGTTACCACTTATTAGGATTTTTTCCTTTCCTTTAATGAAAGATCAACACCAGATGCATACTGAGAGAAAGAAAAGTATTAACTATAATGCCTAACATTTTTTTTCACTAATTGTAGATAATTGCAGATATTTTTTGGTTCCTGTGATTTTCATTTTTCTTCATTACCGGGACAAACCCTAGGGATCTTTAAAATAAAATAGGAGCAATACCACTGAGCATACCCAGCCAATTATATACAGCATATCCACTGATCTGACGCACAGAAAAATAAATTCCAATATATATCATGTAACTGAATAATTATACAAGCAATAGGATTTAAGAATTAATTCATTAATGTATGCCATTGTGGAAAAATAAGTATCATATAAATCACACACATTCTGTGTCACAACATTTCTCATAATATTAGAGTTACTACTCAAATGGTTTTCAACACATTCTACAGTTTTTAGCATACATTCAAGAGGCCCAAGGAAAGGAAGCAATAAGTGAAAGAAAGAGTGGCATGTGAGAGAAAAACTGAAAAACTCACATATCAAAAAGCTTTATGTAGGTAAATTTCTATCTAGATATCTAATAATATCAGTAAATTCAATATCCTTCTTTCCAAATGTCAACTGCTGCTGAAAAGAAATTATGAAAAAATTTCAAAGAATAATGATAAAAAACGTCAAGAATAATGCCATAAATTAATTAGTACATATTTTTGTATTGTTAATAATACCAGCTATAATGTGAGGGTTTGTTGTTTTGGCTTGATTTTCTAATCAGTTAACTCTTTTTTGAAGAGAGAATGAAAGAATGTGCTCTCTTTTAAAGACTGAGTTCTGTTAGTGTTTCTTTACAATACAGACAAAGGCATTTCTTGCTCTGATAGTTAAAGCTGAGAATGAACCAGCAGTTTGGAAGACAAAAAAAACCAAAAACCAAACTCTTTACAGCGAACGTCTTAGACTTAGTGCATAACAGGTCTTCATCTTCCAGAACATCATTTGACAAGATAAAAATATTTTGCTGCTGCTGGGACAATAGTTCTAAATATTTAATGATTTTAATTAACCTCCATATAGTTGAAAGTTTAAATTTTTTTCATGGTATGTTATGTACCTAAAAACACCATGGTAAGCATAATCTTTTTTACAAAACTGGTAATTTGAAGTACATTGAGACATGAGGGGAAAGTTCCAGATAACAAATTCATACAAAGTAAACTTCAGCACTGTAAAAGTGTGTTTAACTCTTCTCAAATTCCCTGCTGATTTTATGACCATCTTTTGAAGAAGGAATGATACTTGATGGTGGTTGCAGTGGCAGAGTGTACTGTTTTATGACAGTTTTGACGCTTACAGAAGTAGTTTTCTCTAAAGTTCCAAGAGTTCATCCCACACTAAAATCCAGCTATTTCAATAACTCTAACAGTATTTCTTGCAGCTATCTTGTATTGTTACATAAGTTCTTTAATACAATAACTGTACAAGCACTCTCAGATATTCCCAGTGAACAAACATCTCCTGAGAACATAATTGTTGTCTGAAAAAACATAAGTTCCAGCCTTTTACTTTAAAGAGTAATAGACAGAGATTTCTTACTCAAGAAAGAAAACAATTTTTTCAGAATTCATCTTTCTGCTTCCATAGTTTTTATCCTTATGCTTGTACATTTCAATCAATCAATTAGATCTGAAAACACAGCTATTCAAAGAAAGCTATCACATTGCTGATGGAGGTATGGTTTAGGGGTGATTATGATTGTGCTGGGTCAGTAGCTGGGTTAGATGACCTTTAAGGTCTCTTACAACATTGATGATTCCATGATTGTGGGAATAATGTACATGCAAAATTTCCAATATCAATAAAATATACATCCCTAACAGCATGGCAACAGGAAAAATCCTTCATTTAAGTCCAAATCTGGAGATCAGTTTAACTGTGTGGACACTAACACTGTTACAATACACTGACTGGCTACTCTGGCATATTTTAATATGATTTATAGATCAGGTCACTCCTGTACCTATTCCTATACACTATCTCTATGTGTCAGCTGTCCTCAGAAATGCCTACAGACAGCAGTGGCCCTGAAGTTCCTCATGACCCTAAAATTCGCCCTCCATATGTACTTTCTGGTGTTTAGAATCTAATTTGCCCTGAAGATCATCAGAAGTCATAAAAAAGGCATTTTTCTTCCTGTCTTCTTTTAACAGGGTCTGATCTGATGAAAACGCTCTGAGAATATCTCAATTTAGAGCTTATGAAAATATAGGACATACTTTAAACATGTTGTGATTCTTGTTTCTTCCAAGTATTTTAGCTTCACAAGGTTTCTGTAGAGTTTAAAAGATGGCATTTCAGTCTCTGTGTCTGAGAGTTTCAAAAAAATATGTCCAGTTATTCAATATGTCCAACTGTAAACCTTAAGATGAAATAAATTCAGAGCAACAATAACTCAGATTTATAGCTTAGTGTATTCCTTTGGGATATGCAGTTCAGTCTTTTCACAAACCATAGTGGATTCAAGTCCTGAAGATGAATAAGAATTTAAGTAATGCTCTGTTTTTGGGGAGGGGTATGTACTTTTAGTGGGCCCCTATTGATTTTATCATAGTTTTAAGCATCTAATTTCTACAAGCAGATCAGTCTGGATAAGTGCTTAATCTAGATGCTGATTATCTAGTCTGAAGCACCATGACATTAAGAAAGAGCTATCATAAATGCAGGGGACGTTTAATATTAATCTTCAGGAAATAAATGAAAAGGTGGTGTTAAGAACCAATGTCACTGTTGAAGTAGGATTTGTTTTCATTTTGTTTTCTCATCATCATTAATGTTTCTGGGGTTCCTTCCTATTTGAGAACCTTAATAAAATATGACATTTTTAATAATTCATGACACAGGGTATGCAGTGGAACAAATTCTATAATAAAATGCAGTCATACTGTACCAAGTTGAACACAGCAAATTTTCCCTTTACTAGTAATGGGAGATGAAAAGTGAGAAGGAAGCACAGAACAGATCAGGTTGAAAAGAACCACAGTGGGTCATTTGGTCCAACCTCCTTGCTCAAGCAAGGTCATTCTAGAACACATTGCACAGAATTGTGTCCAGAAAGTTCTTGAATATTTCAGAGACAGAGATTGCACTTGGCAGCCTGTTCCAGATTCCAGAGGATCTCTGGGCAGCCTGTTCCAGTGTTTGATCATTCACACAGTAAAGAAATTATTCTGCATATCTAGGTGTAACTGTCAGTCAGTCCATCCATTTCTGTCCATTGCCTCTCGTCCTGTTGGTAGGCACCACTGAATAGAGCCTGGCTCCATCCTCTTGAAGCCGTCCTTTCAGACACAGATAGACATTGATGAGGTCCTCTCTCTGATATCTCTTCTTGAAACTGACCAGACCCAGCTCCCTCAGTCTTTGCTTGTGAGAGATGCTCCAGATTGTAAATTTGGTTTGTTGCCCTCTGCTGGAACTGGACACAACACTTGCATTTTGGATAGTTCTTCTCCCCCAGCTCTCCAATCCATGGACGTCCTTCTGAGGCTTCTGCACAACACTCTGGGTTGTTGGCCACTCCTCCCAGCTTTATGTCACCAGTAAACTTGCTGTGGAGGCATCTGGACCTTCATTGAAGACATTGATGAATAAGTTACACAACACTGGGCCCAGTGTTGAACTCACGACAGGTCTTGTACAAGACCCTGTGTCACTTATTATAACCTTCTGTGATCTGCTGTTCAGCCAGATGGGAATATCAGAAGAAACCAGAGGTGATATTCAAAAGTAAAAAAATAAATATCCAAAGTAAAAATAATTTGTGACCTTGAATCCTAATTGGGTATTTTCATGGAGGGAGTGCCAGGCATTTTTTCACAGAGGCAAAAGATAGTTTAAAAAATCAACAAAACAAACTGTGATTTAGAAAGGCATTCATGAGCTTTTCTTATCCTGGGTTGGTTTTATCAAATATGATATTGAAATCTTTTACTAATCAAACTTAAAGACATTTTTAACACCGTTCACTGGATATTGTCCTAAAATAAGCAGCACAGACTCCTTTTTGGTTGATATAAATTGGCCATTCGTGCAAATTGTACATAATTTATACAGTTTTCCTTTTACTTCATGTCAGCTTCTTAGGTTTGATGAATCTCATAATGTTTTTTTGTTTGTTTTATCAGGAAACCCTAAATCCCCAACACCCAGAGATACAGAACCTCTGATACAGGACCTTTAGGTCCTATAAATAACTGTTAGATGTTTGAACAGTCACACGAAAGAAGCAACAGAGTTGTTTCAAGTTAGTATCTGCAATTAGATTTGTATTTTATATAGAATTTTCCAGACCTCTACTTATCTGTCTTATATTCACAAAAAACTTTTCACTCTGATAAAAGCAGACAAAGGAGGAGGGAAGAAAAAGGACAGAAAAGTATGTATTATTCCCTTCTATAATACCTCAAAATTGTCTGCTGAATTAGTTAAGATTGGTTCAAAATCAGATTTCAAAAACTGAAGTTATATCTGATCTCTCTGACACACCCTATTCATACAGCATTTATGCAACACTTACAAGGTTACTGTCATAGAACATTTGAACAAAATCTCATTTTGTCCTGACAGGTTTCTGTTCAACAGGTAATAGATGGCAATGTGCCCTCCTAGCCATACGGTTTTGTAAGCTTAATTACCTTCTGCCTCCTCTCATCTTGCACAATCAGTCCTACTACATTCATTCTGAGAACTGATTTGCTATTCCTTTTATTTGTACCTAGAATTTGGTCTGTGGAACAAGCACAGCTGCTTGTATCCTGTGCCAGCTTCAGAGGTTATGAATACATATCTCTGCATGTCCATTCCAGAGTCCAAAAATCTCACAGAAATCAGAACTGTGAGGTTTACCCCAATCCAGATAGAAAAGGAAATTATATTCTTACTTCTTTATTATGAGGACTCTGTACCTCATAAAGCTGTCTTCTGTAAAAGATATGACCCTCTAATCATGTGTAACTTTGGAAGTATTTCTGGTGGGTCCAGATTCTTTTGGTATGCACTAGCTTTTTCATCTTTTGTCAAAAAAATAAGAAAAAGTCTTCACATTTTAATGAAAGTGAGACAATGAGCTAAACAGGCTAAAGCAGTTCTGGATCTGCACAGGAGAAGTGCTGTAAAAAGCAACAGCTTTTTAAAATGAAAGATGGAAGTTGCTAATGTGTCTATGCAGCAGCTAAAAAGATGTTGAGGGACACTGAATTATGACTCAGATTCAGATTATTCAGTTATCACTGCAGATATATAGAATCCTGCTGGTTACCTAATTTTTCCATTGAAATACCCCCCTTCAAAGAGCAAGTTTGCTACTGTGCAGAGCAACATGACAATTTTTAATGATTAAAGATAATTTCTGGCTCTAAGTAACACCATATTCCATTTGTATATGGTAAATTAGCTTCTAAAAACTTCTTGGGTCTGTTTTGTGGATTAAATATTAATTTTGAAACTGCTGAAACTGAGGCTTTATTCATTTAGCCACACGTATCTGCATGGGGTGACGTATATTACAATGCCTGTAGGAAACTTATACACTTCTAAGGTTGAATCTGGGGCTCAGAGAGTTTCCATGTTGTCAAACAGTATTAGACATCTATATATGACCAACTGACTCAAGTCCTTAGTCCTTAGATAATGCTCTTTTATCCCATGCAAAACAGTCAGTCAGAAATCCTGTTATTCCAAAAGATTAACTTGAAGTCTTTGCTTAGTAGTAGTTCATGATGAACAGCTGCTATTTTACTTCTAGCATGAATAAACTATTCCACGTATGATGTATGATATATATAGTCTTATTAAAATCTTATGCATCTTTACATTGAATGAATATGGAAATGCTGTTTATGAGTATAAAATTAGTTGAAATAAACTGACTATGCTTTGAATAATTACACTATATATTTGTAATGAAGAAAATTTCCTTTCCTTTTATATTTGGGATTTATATGTGGACTTCTTCCTTGACTACAAGGAAAGAAGAGTTCTCCACAAGATTCTCCAGAGACCTCTGTCTAGATCAAAGAATGGCATTGACACTAACAGGGAACACTGCCTGTTGAAGAACGTATTTTCTGACAAGCTTAACCATATAGAAGTTTCAGAACCATTTTGTCAGGGACCAGTGGTTCAAGTTATACTTAGACTGAATTGCTGTCATTCACTTGACTGGTTTATGTTAAATATAACAAAAAGAAAACTCAGTGCTTTGAAGGGCTATGTAGCATATACAGTTTCTCATTATTATGAATATATGGTCTTACCATTATTTGATCAATTGAGGTCCTGTAGATATCTTTTAGTGTGGAGTATGAAACGCCCTCAGAGAGAAAGGTCCTCTTTATTCAGTGAACCTGCATATGGAATTCAGCACCACACACTCAGAAGGAAAAAAAACCAGAGATGTCTCTGTATAGTATAAGCCTGAGTAAATACCACCTTTCCAAAATGATGACAAGTGCTTAACTGTAATTACATACATTTCTAATGTATTTTTTTTATCTGCTGAAAACCCTGGTGCAAGATTTTTATTTTTTTACTTATTGTAAATCTTGGGCTGAACTTTTCTCCTTTTTACAGTGTGATAACTTCAAACTTATCCTCAGTGCCTTGCTGATATCAATTCTGACCCAACTGCATCCTGCTGAATTGCATGAGGCCCTGCAAAGTAGCTTTTATGTTTTAAGGTACAACTACCATAATCTTCTAAACTATCTGATAAAATTTTAATCTCTCTGCCCTCCTTTTTAGAAGTCAGCCAAGGAAAGATGCATTGACAGCATCTTATTTTATTTACTTCTCACAAATCCCTATGTCTGCCATGTTTAATCGTTTATCTTCTTCCTCCAGTTTTCCTTCCCCCTCCCTCTTACTTTAATCTTTTCTTTCCATTTGGCTTACTGTGGCTGAAGTCCAGTTTTGCTCTATTCTAATTATTGTGCAGACTATATTCTTTTATCTAAACACACTCTTTGTTTCCTGAAATGCTCCTGTACTTTATCATTAGATTCTCTCAATGTCATCACTACTTGTGCTTTTCCTGTCTTCATTATTTGATCATTGATGACAGAAAGGATGAACTGCAGTTTATTAGATTTATTCTGTGGGGCTTGTTGCTAGGTGATACCCCTTAGCCACTGCTATAAATACTTAATAATCTTAAGATTAAATTTTCTTGTTACTTTACATTTAAACAGTGTAAGGTACCTGAACTTTGATGATTTAAAGTGCATTAGAAAACTATTTGGATTAAGAGAGAATTCTGATTGGCTACAAGATTATTGCTAAGGGATGGATTAATTTGTATGAAGCACACGGTTCTGCACTGCTGTTCAGTATTTCAAACTGCAAAACTCATCTTGTTCCAACAGTTTGACATACCTTTTTTAGACTGGAACTATTAGGAGAGAAAAAAACACAACTAAGCAAGCTATTTAGTAATTATGAGGTAACATTCTAGAAGGACTGAAAGTTTGAGGCTCTGCTGGGTTGTACGATTGTCCTATGCTGATCACATACCTTATGCTGATTAATATTTTTCCAACTAAACCTTGCTGTTTAATATTTATCCAACTAAAATTAACTATTTAACTCATGTATGATCTTGAAAAAAATACATTAATACAGAAATATAGTACCATGAGTGTACTATGGCTGTTGTTATAAGAGTGTCTGCAAAAAGTCATTTTAGCATCTGAATATTTTTGTAATTATGCTTTCAAATAAGATTTTAACCAGACACTGGAATCAGAATGGAAAATTTGCATTTGCTGTCATTTTTATCAGTCAAGAGAAGTTCAAACATATTTTCCTTAGGCCTGTGCCCTTATTTAGGTTAAATCATTGGTTCATAACCCTGTCAGTATATAGGAACCATAAACTAAACCTATTTTAACCTATTTTCCTATTTTGTTGCAATAGGAAAATAAATTAGCCTTTTAATCTAAATTATTAGTGGGCCTCATGACTCTTGTTTCATCGAGACCACTCACTTCAAAGATTTTTTTCTTCCTTTCACTTTGTATTATGTTCTTGCTTAGTCCACTTCAGGGTTTTGAAATATTACTGAAATGAGTTTGAGCCACAAAGAAATTAGGCAGATATTACACCAACTGATAATTTAGGTAGGATGTATAGCTTTACAAAAGTAATTTCTGAATGCTTAATCCTTATAAAAGGTGCAAATGTAGATAAAATTACAGAAAAAAAAACCCCAGTCATGTAATTGAAAAATGGAGAGAAATTAAACTGGAAGTAAATGTGTAAATGAATGAAATTCGAAACTTAGTATTGCTTAACAGTACAATGAACGAAAATATAAGGTAGGAGCCTGCATGATGAAGGAAAACATCTTCCCAAAATGAAGACGATCTAGAAAAAACAAAGCACAAGATCAAAATATAACAAGAGATCAAAATATCTCCATATTTTTATTTTGGTTTATTAAAGAGAGGGACCAGCATTCATTTTATTATAGCGCATAAGTATTTCCATGCAGGAGAAATAACTGTTAAGGTGCTCTTAAGGTGATCAATATAACCAATATAAAAGCCAGAAACATTCAAATAAGAAACCTAGGAAAATTCTTTAAAATTCACAAAAAATTCTATCCCTGGAAAAGTTTGCTAAGAGAAGTGTTGCATTTTCTGTCTCTTGAAAATTTTCTATATTTGTGTAATATTAGTCTCAATGCAGTGTAACAGTAATATGCAGGGGTCTGTCTTAAAGGTCAAACGATGTGATCTAGTCATCATAGGCATACAGACACACATACATATATAAATGTACTATATATATATGTGGTCAGGGGAGCCATTAAAAAATTCCCCCATCAAAGTGAAGAAAGTAATTAGATAAATACCAGCCAAACCCCCAAAACCTTTAAGTAACTAAACACAACAACAACAAAATGCAAATGGGATAAGTCCAAAATTCAGCAAAAAATGTATTCTTTGGTCAGTGCTTAATATTTTCTGTCAAGGATTATAATCCCACTGTACTGAAAACAATAAAAAGAAATAAAAGTGGCTTATATTCTAAACTGGCAAAACACAACACTGAATAAACAGGGTCTGCAGGGTAAGATAAGGTTACTGTCCAGGCAGGCATGTGTGGATAAATTAGATGTGACAATGGCCCAGTCATCACATGTGGTCATCAATCTAATCAATGATAACAGAGCAATTATTCATGCGAGTATTTTAGTACATATTTTCCCTTACATTTTAGACAGTTTACTTAATTGCATTTGTTTATAGCCTATGAAAAGCAAAAGTCATAGTCATACCTACTTATTATTTTCAAACTTACTAATGTAAATTAAAATTCACAAATCAAAGGACATCTGTGATTTCCACCAATATATTTCATTGTGTCACTACTTTAATATTTCAGGTAAAGAAATCAGCTGATCACCAATACTTCCCTAGATTTGCTGACCATGACTTTAACATTACAAACCCTAAATCCTGAAGCATCAATTCAGTAACCAAGCCTTGCCTTCACTATTCATATTCTCACTACAGAATGTGAATGTCAACTTCAAAGCCATCGCTTCATTATGCCAAAATATTTCACCTAAAATGTGCAACATAATTTAATAATACTGAGGTCTGCTTGTGGTGGGATAAAGTTTTCACCAAGGCACATGAGAGAAGACACATAAAACGTCTGACCAGCATTTTCATTAAATAACCCCAATGATAACTGCTAATCTGAACAGATTTATAGTAGCTAAGTAGCATGAAGGATGAGAAGTTATAAAACTTTAAATAAATATAATAATATTTATTAATGTTTTGAGAATTTCAGTTTTGTTTTTCAGTAGTAATTATACCCCAAATTGACAAAACTTCCCGAGTTTTGTTTTGGGGTTTACTTGGTAAAGAAGAGAGTTATAACCTCATAAACAGGCAGGAAGCATTCTTAGCCCATTACCAAACACATTACATGTCTAAGGGGAAATTTCAGACAGAAAACCAACTAGTATTTTCAGCATTTACCTACTTCATATCCACTCAGTAGGTTACCATTTTCCTCAAAATTTTTACTCATGACCAGCTATAAAAGCCTGTTAAGAATTCCTAGCATTCATGGTGTGACATCAGTGTAAGACTGAAAATTATATTTGTTCATTTGAGTGCAATTGTGTAAGTCTGTAGAAAATAATCTCTTTGTTATTTCCTCATATTTATTGTGATTTATCAATATGCATCCACAGGCACTGTCCAAATCCACTGAAGCTAGAAGTAATTCTAGGCCTTAGACTTATCATTACAAGGCCTTAGACTTATCATTAGTGAAGCCATAAACTGAACCTCTGAAGGACACAGTGATGATTTGAGTACACACTTTGATTTTATATAATAATAATCTAAACCTGTTGCAGTTATTTCAGATATCATGTTTATTGATTTATTGTTTCTGAAAAAATGGTGAGTACTTTTTAATATATAAGGCTTTAGTTTTTAATAAGTAGGGTGTTAAGACACCAGAAAAATATATATAAAGAATAAAATATATTCTGTTACCAGACATTTACTCATGTAAGAAAAGAAATTCCTGGATGAACTGTATATACTAATCAAAAAACTCTACAATTTACTGAGTGCCGTATTCAACACTCTACTTAGTAAAAATGTTATGGTGTATAATTAAAATATTTATGACATTTTTCAGAGCCAGAGGCATTGATATTCATATTTTCAGATTATGTTAACATGGTCTTTTTCATCATAGTGTATTTGTAGAAAATAATCATAGATTTAAATTTTTATTCCTCTATATACAAGATCACATTAGCTTTGTATTGGGGAGCTTGACTTGTCTTACTGGTTTTATGTTAAAATATTTTCAAAGCATTAGCACTAAGGATATATTTAGAGTAACATAACACAGCATAGCATAACATGGAGAAGTAATCTATGTCCCTTTTTTATGAATTCTTGACTGAATCCTTATAAGTGATATTCCTAGAACTGCCAGACAAGATAGGTGTCATTGGGAAGCTTCTTCTGAGGAAACATATTTTATTTCTCACAACTCTTGACAATCGTGGGAGTTAATATTTCGTCCACTGAAATGGCATTTTAAGAAAATCTATGTCACATTATCTCTTTAGAAACTTAGAAAAGCATGTGTATGGTGAAGTAAACCCATACCCAGTTCTTGTAGTTCAGGTGGAAAGAACATTCAGCCTGTTTCTGGTTCCCTTTTCCCCCTCTCTTTTCAAGCATGAATAATCAGTATGAAAAAGGGGATTTACTTTTCATTCTTGACATGTGTATTTTCACATCCACTCAAAGATTAGCAAAATATAAAAAGGACAAAAAAAACCATTGGAAAACTGCTGAGGAAATAGTCATAAACATTAGGAAACATTCCTTCCCACACTTTACTGTCTGAAAACATATTTGGAAACTTATATTCTAGGTCACCCACCCCCTCAACATAGAAAAGTACTATGAAATCAAAAAATGATTCACTTAAAGACTATTAAAGAAAGTACTACACAATAATAGATTTTATAATGATGCTATTAAAATTATTTGTTTCAGGTATGAAATGCATCTTATGTGTTGCTGATGACAAAATTAATATAATAACATTTATTTTAATATATTTTTCATGTTGAATAGTGTCATTAACATCCATAGGACAACCTGAGTGGATAAGGTAAGCTAGATTTGTCCCCAGTCTATTTTCTACTCTGTCTCATTTGAATGCAAACATCTTTGAAGATTTTGTATAACAACTTCAAAAATTTAAACAGAACCTCAAGAGAGGTTGTGCAATTTTCAGTTCACTGAACCAGAGAATAGTCTCTCAAAGCTGTTTCAGTGTTGTCATTACTTCCACCTACAAAGGAAACAGCAATGACTCAAAGTTGGAAACAAGAATAAATAATCGAATACCTTCATAACAGATACCTTTCAGAAACTGCCTATTCAACATTTTTCTTGAAAGTTGTACCTATGGTAGATAACTGGAACTTTAATTTCAGTATCTGAAATACCCTGAGTGTATTTTAATACATTTCATCACTTTGATAAAGTAATAATCAGACAACTTAATTTCAGCCCTAAACTTTCCTGTTAAAGAACCAATCATAGCAAACAATTTGCTGAACACCATAAATTTAAATTAGGACTGAAGTGCCCTTTCCAAGCCTACATAAATTAATGATGTACTGAAGAAAACAGTAGGTTTGATGACTCCTTGTGTGCATGATTTCAAATAGGAATACAAATAGACATTTTTTCCTTAGAGAATAAGGTCTTCTGAATCTCTGTCTTACTGACCTAAGGCTGCACACATCCTGAAGGATGGTTTCATGAAAATTACATTAAAGAGGAACTTATGTTTCATGAAAATTGTGCTTTGACCAAAAATTACTAACAAGCTGCTGTTATATTTGACTAAATCAAATTTGGGACATCTTATTTTCTGTAAACAAGAAATCTTTGGAAATAATCTATACAAGGAAAAAATACTAGCACTTTGAATTATGAATTCTGTAGAAGTTTGAAAATATTCTACTTTTCATATCTGTGTGCACATTGTGAATGAGGGTGATTCCATACACTAATGCAAAGTAACACTAATTCAAAGTAACTAGTCATATCTCCATACCAAATTACAAAATCACAGAATATGATGCATTGGAAGCATCCCATGATGCCATAAATACTTGCATATATATGTATATGATATGTGAGTGTGTATGCTCACATAATAAATGCTGCTTATGTTATATGGAAATGTGTGAACTACTTTACTACAGCTATTCATGTTAGTAAATTCAGTGGAAGTTAATTACATTTATTACATTAACAAATGCAGCAAAAAATTAATTTAATAATTGTGACAGTTCTCATATTATCTTTTAGGAAGGTTTTCCTAGAAATTAGATTCTCTTTGTTAGAAATTGTTACTAATAATCTAATAATCACAGTGTATCTGAAATGCTTTACTAATATTTCTGTGGGTCACATAGAATCCTATTATGAAAATCTTAGATCCATTGTAGTAATTATTATATAGCCAAACTAAAATCTTTGAAGTATTAAAAGATCAGTAAGATGAGGGAAATTGTCACCTTGATAGACTTGACCAGCAGGGGCTAAAGGAGTCAGGTTTGTTCAGTGTGGAGAAGAGGCAACTTTGGGAGGATCTAAGAGCAGCCCCACAGCACCTGTGGGGATGTCATTGGAAATACAAAGGCTTTTCAATTTGGTGCATGAAAGAAGAATAAGATAAAACAGGTGTAAGTTAAATTAAGAATGGTTAAGACAGGATATTAAGGAAAAAATCTAATATTTAGCATTGAAGCTGATTTCCAAGAAATGTAGTAATTTCTTTTCTCTCGGTTTTTAAGGCATGGACAAAGTGGGAAAACCAGGTTATACTTACCTGATGATGCTTTGGGCAGGGAACTGGATTAGTGATCTCTCAAGGGGCCTTTTGAAAATATATACCGCAACTTTTCTGCTCCACGATTTCATGCATCTGTCAGTGAAATTAAAAATTAAATTTTTTTAATCAAACTGATAGAGTATGTAAGTGGTTCATGATTCCTTTCTTTTAAGGTAATTTTTGAAAGCAAGTATAATGACTTCTTATCATCTCATCATATGTAGGTATTTTAGATCACCTTTTTCCTCATGCGTTAAGTCCTTTATTACTAAGCTTTAATTTAATTTTATTATGTCATTCTAATATTTAAAATATTTTTCATGTCTTTCCATTATTTTTCCCAATTCTATGCAGAAAATGTTTAAATAAAGATTCTCTTAAGGCAATGAGTTGAGGTAAGAAGTTTTCAGCATGGGCTACCAATGAAATACATTATTGTCTCTTTTAGAAGTGCTGCCATGAAAACATTCATACTGGAAAGGGAGTAAATAGTGAAATGGAAAATTTTGCTAGTGAGTCAAAACAAAATTTTAAGAAATGAACATTGGCTGAAAATCATTGCACAAATTTGTTTTGTAGTAATGGTTATTAAATAAGGCAGGAACTGAAAATTTTCAGTAGATTGAAAGCGAGGCAAATAGGCAAAAAGATAACCGCGACCTCTACCCTGTCAGGTAAATCATCTGGCTCCACGCAGCAAAAACACCTTACATTATTATAAGCTGCTCTATAAAAATATCAGATTCATGTCAAGAGCAATGAAAAAGAGAGGAAGAATGTTAAGTATTATTAGCAAAAGAATTTAGAAACCCACAATATCTGATTACATTGTTGTATAAACCTATGGTACATACATATCTTGAGTGCTTCATGCTGTTCTAATCATCCTATCTCAGAAAAGTACAGCCTGTGAAAGTAAAAAGATGACAAGCATGATCAAAGAAATGGAACAGATTTAATAATAAGAAATATTTAATAAACTAGGACTATTCAGCCTGCAAAACAGACAGCAGGAGATAGATGGGTAGTGTTGCTCAGCATTGTGTAGGCTATGAAAAAATGGATTAAGGAACAATTATTCACTCTCTATCAGTGCCCAGGAAATAGGAACATCCAATAAAGTTATCAGGCCAAAGGAGGTACATTTCCACACAGAATGAAATTAAGTTTTGGATCACTTTATTGTCAAGAGCTGTGGAGACAAGTATAAGGAGGTTCAACATGTGATTAAGCAATTGCGAAAAGTCTATCAAACCCTATCCAATACAAGAAAACAGGAGCATCCTATCAATGGTTTTTTGTTTTTTTTCAAATACAACACCAAATAATATTAATTCAGCAGTGGAAAACTCAGTATTATTGCTCTTGTTGTGTGGGCTTTGAATCACTTTGATTATTTATAGTAGTTTAAAAATTTGAATATAGATTTTAGATGGTGATTTTAAGTTTCTGATTGCATTCATCTCTTCAGCTCTTTCTCATTTCAGTACTCAAGGTTTTCAAAATTGTAAAGGAAAAATAACCTGATGTACAAATCCAATAATGCAAAAACTAGTAATACTTAATGAAACAAGAAAGAAGTAGATTTAAAACAGATGTAAGTACTTATTTCTTTCTTGAAATTTCATCCACAGAAAATTTGGAAAACAGAACCTGTAGATTCAGAAAGGGATTAGAAAAACTGGTGAATGAGACAAATAAATGGCTACTAGTTTTGGATGTATGCTGCAGCATTCCTCATAAACAAATTACGGGCACTGAGAGAATGAAAGGGAAGTGAAAGCTGTGCGCAGCATCTTCTATTGCTCTGTTGGTAACAGAAAACTATGCTGAAAGTACTGACTTTATTTGGCAAGATATTTCTTATATTGTTACTACAGGTGGAACACTTCATGCTAAAGTGTCAGAGTGATTTTTTTTTTTGACTAAAATGAAATCATTCAGAGAAAGGGATACCCAAGAAACCAGATCACAGAATTATCCCAGAACTGAAAGGGATCTTGACCTGGAATTCAGTGGTTTTTCAGCAGTGGTCCAGAAAACTGTATCTAAAATATTCTTTTTTTTTTTTTTCTGGCAGAGTGGCTATGGCAATATAATTTAGAAAGTTTATTATAATGTGTGATTTTGTGTTATTTGTGTGCAGTATCTATGCAATATTATCTTTTTCTACTCTTTGCCTCTCTCTTGCATGCTAAATTGTGCCTAGGACGAGTAGAATCAAATATGGAAGTAAATATTCATAGAAACAAGATAAAACATTTGTCCAGAGAAGGACCCTCGTGGAAGGTCTACGAAATGTGTCTTAGGAAGAGTGGCTGAGGGTACTAGGTTTATTTAGTCTGGAGAAGAGGAGGCTCAGGGTGGACTTCATCACTCTCTATTGAAAAAAATTGTAATGAGGTGGGGGCAGTCTCTTCTGCCGTGCCTGTAGTGAGAGAAGAAGAAATGGAGTTAAGGTGAGACAGGAAATTCAGATTACATATAAGAACAACATGTTTCACTGTTAGGATGCTCAGGCACTGGAATAAGCTGCCCAGGGAGGTCATAAAGTCACCATCCCTGGAAGCATTCAGGAGGCATCTGGATCTGGTGCTGGGTGATGTGCTTCAGTGTTTACAGTGGTAGTGCTGGGTGGAAAGTTGCACTGGATGATCTTGAAGGTCTCTTCCAACTTAATGATTTTATGATTCTACTTGACACATCCCAAAAGAGCACACACAATCTCATGAATCTGTCCTGGTGCTTATGGTAGTGCATTGAACAGCATCTGTGCAGTATGGTCTGTCCACAGTCCTGAGCTAATTGGCAAAAAGATTGACCAAATGTGTATAGCAAGAAAAATAGAAGACTGACTGCTCATATATTGCAGTGCTAAGTGTTTTAATAGATTCCCCACACACACACCAACAAAAGCAATGCCTGTAAATAATTTTGCTTTATTAGCACAAAAACATAAATACAGATGTGAGGGTTTGGATTCAAAACTTGAATTTCAAACTTAAATTATTCCATAAACTATGAGAGATGAAGAAAACTCTAGGTTTGAATTTTTTTTCCTATATTTTTTCAATGGGCCAAAAGGGGAAAATCAAGCATAGACATGTGCTTCCTCTATCTACGTTCCAAGAAACTGTGAAGGGAGTCACAAGTATTTCTACTTCAGCAAATTTCTGTGAAGAATGCAGCAAATAAAAACCATAATATTTACCTTGTAATTGTTTGTCACTCTTTTAAAGCTGAGGTAAAGGATGTTTCTCAAAATTTGTAGAAAACAAAGGGGAAATTTGAGTTTTGGTGGCTGTGTCTGAAGCCTTGACGTGTTTTTGCAAATGTAAGGTCTGTGCTTCTGTGCTTTCATGATTAAATAGAAGAATATTGAGATTTATATTCTTTACTTCAAAACTATAGTTGCTACATCAAATGCAGTAAACTCATAAGCCAAAGGTGGGGAAAAAATTATCTTGTGCATTTGCCGAGGAATTTTCTAAAGGAGGCCTTTCTTTCTCAACTCGTGTGTTTCTACCCGAAATCCTCTAACCGTCCTAAAATAGAGGTAGCGATTTCTAAATATAACATTTGTGATTGTTTCTGGTTTTCTAACCTCTATTTTGCAACAGCTTTTAAGTTTGGACAGGATGCTTGTTGAGGGTTTTGTGGTGAATGGGACAGAGATACGGGGAGAGAGCAAAGTCAGAAGAAACAGAGCTGAAGTGTCGAAGACTATTCACTTGGCGGGTTGGAGGCAAAAAGATAGAAAGTCTCTGAAATATTTAGCCCCATATCATATTCCTGGGACCAGTTCACTATAGTACAGCCATGTACAAGCCTTCCAGGTCTGTAGGGATTTGTAACTGGGCAAGTCTCCTCTTGGGAGGAGAAACTGAATTAGTAATGCTAATGTTCATGGTAGACTGAACTTCTAGTTATGAAATAGAATAGTAGCTTTGCAGCAGTTGCTCTCTGTCTTAGGTTTTAGGACAGTTTTGGGATTCTAGGTGATTGAAGTTAGTGTGTCACAGATGTTACTAAAATTCCTTGTTTTTTTCTCTCCCTTCTCTCGTTTAACCTATAATGACCCCAGAGAGACAATTTTTGTTGTTTCCAGTCATTCTATTGTGGACTAAATTAGAATCTTGTGATATATTTATGACTGTCAAGAAATTATACCTCTTCAAGTGTACAAGATGCCTGCAGTACAAAAGAATGGTGTGCCATCAAAGGAATTGATGGTCTCCAGATAAGCAGTTGTGCAAGCTATGTGCAGGACCTACAGGTCAGTCTTGGACTTGTTTCTGGTCTATTTGATGGTTTTCCAGTAAAGCAATGAAAGGAAACATTTTTCTTCCCTGTAATAATATGGTTTGTTTAAAGAGAGGTCTGTACTTGCTTTAAGATGAGACTTCACTGCAATGCATGTGAGTGGACAGGTAATTGTTTATTTTTAGCTAAACAGCTGTCTTTTTTATCTTAGAAGCCTGCATTGTCTGAAATCATAGGCACTGGCAAAGATATTCAATTTGTTGGACATAACATTGTGTTAACAATTTTCTCCAGACTGAAGACTTTAGAAAGCAACACAAAGTATGATGTTAAAGGTCTTGCTTTATTGAGAAATACATCTTTCTGTAGATTAGTTGTCTGTACACACTAGACATGTTACATATATATTTCTAGTTGGACACCCAGTTGAAAGATGCAGTGTCAAGTGGTTTTTTTAAGTCTTGGTGGCAAGATGGGTGAAAGTTTTGGTTGTCAGCTTCTAAAACAAGGAGGTGTTTGTGGTGTAGAAGGTAGGGAAGAATTATGGCTTCCAGTGCAAAGTTGCCAAATACTCTCTCAGAAAGCTGCTCCCAGCATGTCTTCTTAGAATAAAGAATCTGAATTTGGAAAATACCAGTGTGTGATACTAGCCATGTGTAGGAAAGAGCCCTGCTTCTCTGCAAGTAGCTGGTGTAATAATTATTCCTTCCTTCTGCCTCAACAGCACAATGACAACTAGCAGCCTGCAGTAAAGATGCTAGGGGAGGTACATACATGAAAACATAAGTAACAACCACACTTTTAGTTTTGTATATTTAACTGGAATGATTCCAAAATGTGATTTGCTGGTTTTACCTGATCTAGCACAATAGTCTTTCAGATAGTGATTTGACAGTGGCATTTATTAAATGTGAAAATAGCGACATTGGATGTTATAAATTTACAGGACTAGCAGTTTTTGATCAGAAGGATTGTTTTAGCAGAGAACAAAAATAACATGTATAGATAACATTGAAACTGCACATTTGTACTGTTGCAGAAAAGTTTCTGCACTCAAGCAGTGCCAGCACACATCATACGTTGCCAAGTGAACTTCTCAGATTGGATTTAGGTCTTGAAATATTTGAGATGGTTTCTGAGTGGTCTTGGAAGCAGCTGTAGGGAATGTGTAAATACGTGTCCTCCTTTCACTAGGTTTAAAGTGCTCTACATCCAGGGGGATCAGGGTTGCTTGCCTCTGATAAAGGAGAATGGTTACACTAAATCCCCAATATTATGTCAGCTATGAAACAGAAGATTTTTGCAAAAGTTTCTTATATGAAAGACATAACTAGATGATTCCTCTGGTGTCACCCTAAGGAATAAATTAAATCTGTGAAAGTGGCACTTCAGTTCCTTGTGGAATTGCATAGTTTTGTAAAAGGTTTGGATGCAGCTTCTGGGAAACTGAACTATCACATGCTACACGAGGCTAAAGCAGAGCAAAGAAGCTGATGACTGTTGGATGAAAATGAATTTATTTTTTCTGTGCACTAAAGTTCAGTAGCAGATAATTATCCCATCAATTGTGTTGATCCTTGCTACGATTAGATATTTAAAGTAAACTGGTAGATGTCTGTAAGGTGCTGTCTTGATTTATTGTTTCATACTGGCATACAATATTTTACTAGCCCTAAATTTAATATTAGGATTTCTCTGTCTTGTAAAATATTTCTCATATTGTTTACAGTTTCATCTTACAGTTTCAGTTACATCTGAATACCACAATTTCAAGGGGTCTATCTGTATATGGTGCACAGTAGTTTAAGTCTGGGCTTTAATTGAATATCAAGTTTTCAAATAGAATTATGGTTTCCATAGTGTATGTAGTAAGAGAAAGAGAAGAGCTACAGGAGGAGATGCAGTTTTCACCAATTTTTTTCAAGAGGAGATTGTGTTTATGTTGTCAGCCATGGTCCTATGCATCAGTTTTATGCAGCAGGAGAAGAATAAGTGGGAATGGAATTGGAGAATTGAAACAAATGTGGATGAAAGAAAGTAAGGTCTCTCCAATCTTCCCCTCCTGAGTAATACAGGAATCACCCCCAGGAAAAGAATGGAGAAAACTGCAGTGCACGAAGTCCAAACACAGACTTGATGCTTTTGTGCAAGCAAACAGTTGTTTTTCTTTATTCTCATTACCTGCAACAAATCAAATAACAAATAAGCAGGATTTTTTTCCATCATTTCAAAAATCAAAGGGTCCAAATTTAAAGAAGTTCTAAAACTCCAGCTAAAATTTGTGGCTAGTGTTCAAACACAGGCATGCTCAGTTATACCTTTCTCTGTCACTATTACTGGTCTTTCAAAATACTGCACAAGAATATGTATATCCATAGCAATTTGTCAGACAGCACTGTAATATATGGTATTGCATATGTAAGAATTGGTATTAGTATTGTTATGTAAGAATTAGCGTTCAGTTTTGTGTTTATGTTGCTAAGTTTAGGTATTCAATATGTTTTTCAATAAATGAGTTGCAGGATTATCTGAGTTATTCTCTTCATATGACCTCAACAAAAATATGTTCAGAAATTGGTGTTAAATAACGCATGAATTTGTATAAGACCTCTACAAGGTCATTGTGTGCTCTTCTCAGAGAGAGAAAACAAAGTGAAAACAAATATGATGAAGGTGATTTGAGCAACAAAGGATTTGTGAAGTTCAGAAAGCAGGAATCATAGTTCCAGAAACTAAAAGTTTTCTGAGGTAATCAGAAATAGTTTAGAAAACAATTTAAGATGTAGATAGGATGTGCTATTAAATGATGAGATGAGCACTAGACAGAAAATTTTGGTTTGGTAAGAAAAAAAGGAAGGAAAACAAAGAATCAAAGGAAACCCCCCTCCCAAGCTACAAGACAATGCTTAATAAATCTGGTAGTTGAACTGTGGTGTCCTTTCTCTCACAAGGTAACAGCTCTTCATGGGAGTCGTTCTATTGGTTTTTAGCTGTTTTCCTTATAAGGATGTGTTCAATATGACCTGGAAAAAAGCAATTTGGTCCATAACAGGATTTCTCTTCTGTTGTGTATTGTTCTCCTTTCATTGTACATTACAGACGTGCCTAAAGCCACACTCAGGATAACTTCTGTGAATCACTTCTCTCTTGGGTGGAATTCAACAAAACAGAAAATAGCAGAAAAGAATGGTTTAAATTCAAAAGCAGCTGTACAAGATCTTAAGACTAAGGAAGGAACTGAGAAACATTTTGATGGTTGGCTGCACTTCAGTTTCAAGAGTGATCCTCAGGTGGGTGGAATTGTTTCCATTGCTGATGCAGTGGGCTTTTATAAATGTAATCTTGGAAAACCAAACCATACTAAATATTGAGCTTTCCTGTGTAATGTATTGTCGGTAAAGAGGAATTCAAACCAATTAGCCTTGGGTTGAATTTTCTTAATGCAAAGCTGTGCAATTTCACATTATGATTATGTTTCAAGTATTGCTTGCGAAGCAATGTGTCCTCTTCTAGGCCTATGTTTATGCAAGAGCATATTTGAAATCTTGATTGTAGTCATACTAAAAGTCTGCAGTGGGTAGCTTTGAAGAGCAGGGAAGAACAGGAAATTATTTTATGTAAAGGCATGTATATATCCAAAGACTACTCGCATTAGAAACTCTGCCACTAAATTTAGCTGATTTACAAACACTGTGTTCATAGAGCAAGTTGGTGTTATACATTTTTAAATCTCTTCACACAATTTTAATCCAAAATTATAAAATGCACAACACGTGCATAAGTTGTAATGCATCTGGCTGCACCTATATGTGTTTGCTTGGTTCTTTCTCAACAATTAATACCAATTAGTCTCCATGTCAGGCTGGTTTCCAAGTCCCAGGGTATATTTTGTGCTTGTGCAAACCATAGAACTGCTCTCTATGACAACCATGAAGAAGTAGGAATAGGATACATATGTCAAATATAAAAACAAGGAATTCTATAAGCAATGAAAACATATTTCTGCTTGCCTTCACCAAAGCTGCTTTTACATTTGCTAAGTCACTTCTCTCTTGACTGTTACTGAAGAATACTCAGAAACGCTTAACAAAAGTGTCTTTAAGCACTCAAACTCAACCTGGAAATGAGTGTTAATTAAAAGCACTTTAAAAAATTGCTCTGTTCAACAAAAGCATTTCCTTTGACATGTTATAGCCCTTGATACTGAAAAACATACAGAGAAATGACAGAGACACTTCAATTAGCTCTGAAATCTTTCTGAAATAGTTAGAATGAGGGTATTGGTTTATAGATTTGTAACACACAGTTAAATGTCAGAAGCACAACTTTGAATTCAAAAAAATGACAAACAATTTTGCGCTAATGTGTAAACAGTGCAAGTGATGCAGGGTTTAGATACTCAGGTTTTTGGGGTTTTTTAACAACCATTTTCTGTTTCCACTTCCAACATTATCTGAGCTTACAAAGTGGGGTATAGTTTGCTGTTGTGGTCATAAAAGACAGGCTGCTACAGTCTTATTTATATGTTCAAATTTTATGTACATTTATACTACAAGTGGAGGATCTTAATGCAATTTCCGATTTAATTTCATTTTATTTCTCCATCATATTACTACTATAGCAAAAGAAAGTGTAATGCAATCCAACTAAATAACTAAAATGTCTTTTCTGTTTTATTTTACAGTGGTAAAAGTAGCACTTTTGTCTTTCTTCTTTTTTGTGCTGTGAGAGGAATGATTTTCAATCAAAGAGATGAACTAATATTTGAGAAAATTAGTTTTCTCACATATAGGCTCAGTCTCTAAGGGGTTAACAGTTTCTTGACATGGTTAAAACAAATATTGGAGGCATACTTGGTTAGGCTGAGGATGGCATTAACTAAACTGCTTCTTGTTCTGGGAGTCTGAGCCAAACAAGTTAGAGAAACAAGTTATTTCTCCCAGGATAAATAAAAAAGCTTGCAAAACACTGAGTGGACACCTTCAAGGAAACCATTTCCCCTTTCTTCTTCCCCAGGCAGTATGATGTCAAGCCTTTTATGAAGATATCAGACCTTCCTTCTATGCTGGCATATCATGAAAATCTGCTCAAATGAAACAAATTAACTGGAAAGAATAGGGTTCTCCCAAAGTACCCCACTTTTTTAAAGGGTAAATAAGGTCTACATCTCTCCTCCCACATGAGCTCTCACACTGAGGGCAGCTATAGGATGTCACCAGCATACTGCTGGTCTTCCCTAGAGCTTACCAGTACTCCCAGGGGGTGTGTGCACTGGGTTACTCACTTTTTCATGTGCCACCCTGTCTTGTTTTGGAATAGATATATTATACACAAAAACAATAAAATAGAGATTTTTTCCCTTTCTGTTTTGTAGTCACAGGGCTAATGTAGGTACAAATGTATTAAGTAATTTCAATATACAACCCAACTAGGCAACACTTCAAATAGTTTCACATTTTCAGCATAGTGCACCCTTTCTACGTGAAAAGTCATTATTAGAGATCCTCAAAGTAAGAGGTGAATAAAACAGTGAATAGTTTTAGTTGATTTCTTTTTTTATTTTAGTTTTTGACTGGCTTATTACCTTACTGGGCCAATTGGCCCAGCAGGTGTTGCCACATGTTGTTCCTGAGGAGACTTCCTGCTGGCAAATTGGTTTGAAATCAAGAATTGCATTTATAATCTTGACAATAATAACTATGAGAAAATGCTTGTGAAGGCTGGATGAAAGGTAGATCATCTTTTCTTCTAAAGCTTAGGCATAAGTTTTCAAACTATGTTCTCTCTTATTTTTAGCAAAGAACTTTTGATGTACAATAAAAAAAGCCAAATTTAAGCCTTAGATACATTTTAACTATTGAATATGTACATAAATTTGATAAATCAGATAGTCAGATTCATGGTTTTAAGTTCTGAGTAAACACTATGAGACCTTGTTATGTACATCAGTATAGCAGAGGAGGTTTGAGATTCCAGTCATTTTATGGATTTTGAAATTAACCTGTTCCTTGTGATTTTTTTATTGGTTATACAAATAGTACACTTTTAACTATTTTTTTTTCTTTATCTTTAAATATATAATTTTCTAGTCAACACCTGTCACCACCATGTACTCAGGTGAAATTCCTTCTGAAATTAAAAAAAAAAATCTTGTGCCTGCGCAGGAAGTTTGAGTACTTACTGCAAAATAAACTAAGTTTACCTTAAAACAGGAATTTCAGTTCACTTCAGTGAACTGTCAGTGAGTTGTTCCAGTTTAAAGCATTTAGTTTCTTGAAAAAAGTAATGCCTGTAAACCCCAAACAAGGCACTAACCATTAGTAAAGAGGAAGGAAAAGCTGTGTGGTTTGGCCTGCTCTCTGATCACATCCAGATGGGCAGAATAATCTTTTCAGTAGGATTAATTTTCCCTTACTTTGAATGTGTACAGTCTAACTACCTTAAGATACTTACAGGATATGGGATGGCATCCTTTTGCCTAAACATGCACTTGACAGTGTGGTTACTAACTCAGATGCAGAAAATTGTATTTAATGTAAGAATTCTACCCTTACGGACCATTTATGCCAATTCTGTTAATCTGAGCCAATGTAAGGCAGACAATGTAGCCAGACTTTTTGCTTTCTTTTCCATTGTCACTATGCTACTATGCAAGTAACAGGTCATAACAGAGACACTTATCCTTTAGTTAGAGTATTGATTCAAATTTCTTTCTGACCTTTGTGGACAGATAGCTCAAAATGATGTTTCCATATCAACAAATGTGAAGATGAACAGAATTTCAAAACTAAATTGGTACTTGCTTCCCTACTGCCTTGAGCAACAGTGTTTCTTAGTTGTTTTTAAAACAAGGTTACCTCTGTATGTACTGAACCTTTTTCCTTTTCTACTGTAGCCATTATCATAGCAGTCTACCAGGAGTCAACAACCACTTGACTGAAACTATGCATAAGTATATTCATAGAAGTGCTGTCAATCTTATAGGTACTGATATATATAATAAACCTTTCTTAGTATTGAAAGGAAATGAGATTACAATCTTGACATTAAGGATGGAACAGTACAAAGAAACAGGCACTGGAAAAAAAAAATTCTTATATGCCGGTGACAACATGATGGGCTTTGAAGAAAACAATCATGATCACACTGTTAAATGATATTAAGACAGACAATATACAGTGATAGCAAAATAGACTGAGAATATTAAATAAGCAGTGCAAGAAAAAGGGGGGAAAATTTAAGTTTTGGGTTTATTCCCTTAAAATCTGGTTTACACATAGTAGTCTAGGCCTTCATCTGAAAGATGAACAATTCTGCAGAATACAAGTTTGCAATATGAAGATTCAGTCCCATTGATTACCCACGTAGTATATTTCACATGCCCCATTTAATATGCTGCTCTAAAACAGTTCTCAAATTGTGTAGGCAAGTTAAAGTGCTCAGCAGAATCCATTGCAAAAAGCCAAAATTGCATGCATGAATTGGCAGGAACTCAAATAGATCTATATATGTTCTTATTAGCTTTCTAGACACTGCATTTATGTAATTGAAATACTAAAACTAAAAGATCGATGTGTTTTAAACTCCTCTGCAATGCACTGTTGAAAACTAAGTCCAAAAATGAGACCAGATATGGTTAAATGTTACAACAGATACTCTGAAGAACTAGAATGTCCCCACAGATTTCTTTGTGGATGAGATTTGCTTAAAACAAACTAGATTTGAGAGGACAAAGCTTGCTGTTGACTCTACTTATTGAACAGAGCTCTACAGGAGGGCAAGATTAGGCCCCTGACTGCACCAGTATCATCCTCCTCAATCTCTTTGTGGCTCCCATCCACACACCCTCTTCCCTTTGGGCCCATAGCAGCATTTGAGCTCAGATTCTGCTCCATGGCCCCTGTTTAACTGCACTGTAAGTATGCTGTGTCCAAACTTGTCTTGGTTTGACTGACTCAGCACTGCTGACCCATTTGGTAATCAGTGGACCTTTGGCTGGCACAAAGTATGGCCACCAGACCTACTCTGCTCTGCATGGTTGGGTCTGTTCCCCTGCCTTGCAGTCATCCCTGGCTCTCACCTTCCCTTGTGAATACTCCAATTTCTCCTTGAAATAAACAAGACAATCACTTGATTTGTAATAAGTACACTGAAAGGGAAAATACATGTTATCCAGATTTTAGCTATATTTTACTGACGAGCTGGTCAGAGTGTTCTGAAAAAAAGACCAAAACAAACAAACCAAACCAAACCAAACCGATCAAACACACAAAAACCCCAAAACCAAAAACAAAATGAAAAAAAAATTAAAAAAAAAAACCCAAAACCAAAAAAAAATTAAAAAAAAAAAAAAAACACTACCCAGGGCTAATTCTTCAGTTTCGGAGGAATAGACACAATACCTTTAGTCAGTACTGAACTGTAAGATACACTTATTCCACAGGCCCCAAATCGTCCAAAAATAAGACTGCATTATGCCACAGGCAAAATGGGTTCAGCCATGGCAGAAAATGACTGGAAAGCAGTTTCTGTGCCCTTTAGGAGCTAAGGCTGAGTCCCTGATTGAATACCTATATGCCATTCACTATGGGGCAGGCAACCAGCCCTGAGGCTTTGCTGGGTTACCTCTGCAAGCAGCCTAGGTGTCTGGAGAGAGTTTAATTTAAGGCAACTCTAAAGAAACAGCCCTTTACATGCAATAGTCCAGAGATCCTACTCTCTTTTGCTAATGAGCAACAGAGTGCTAAAATTTTAGCACACCATGACAACTACATGTAAGAAAGCGTCTAATGTTAGTTGGTCATCAACTTATTGCTTATTTACAGACAGGAGGGAAAGATTAAATTAGGTGGGAAAACATCATAGGTAGTAAGAGTTTTACCCAATCTTTGAAAATCCAGTTTTTCAAAGTGTTCATACATCATTCTCCCCCATCACCAATTAAAACTGGGATATTTTTAAACTCTGGAGTCAGAATATATGAATAAAATCTTTCCAAAATCTTCAGACTATTAGTCCAGTAAGACTATTTAAGATGGGAAACAAAGTCCCCAAAACAATTAAATTTGAGACTTTATGTAGTCCAACAAGTTGGCAAAAGAATATTTCAAGAGAACTGAATATTATATTTTATCAAACAGATAAAATTCTATTTTCTCAATAACAGATATTGGAATACAAGGAACAAGAAGTTAATAGCAGAGACAGTTTTCATACTGGCCAAGCTCTTTCACCTGTGTTTACTGGGAGTACTTTGCTAGACATAAGCAAACAGGAAATTTTATTTCATACGACAAGTTGCACACCTTGCAGAAATCCTTGTAACATGTCCTCTGACCCCCCAGGCCCACATGTCAGATTTGTGCACAGCGTATGAGGTCTTCCTAAATGAATTCCTACTCATGCAGACAGTGTTTTGCTCAACACTCCAAAGGAGACAGTGAAGAACTGGCTTCGGGAGCAAAGCTGGCACAAGAAGGCCTGTGCAATCAGCTCACTTACATGCCTGTTTTGACAGATCAGCCCTGGCAGGAACACTGGCTTGCCTAGCTAAATTGGCTCCTAGCCAAATGCAGTGATAGATAGAAAATAAATAGTATAGGAGGTGAATGTATTGCCAAGGTACTGAGCAGTCTTCTCTGCCCTTTGACACCCAGCATCTTTGGAAAAGGTGACCTCCAAATAGAAAAGAAGGGGAAGGGAAAAGAAGCAATATTTACTCTTCCTGGTAAATAAAGATAATGGAACACAGATGTGCCATATGCCTGTGCAAACAGCAATTTGAACAGAATAAAGCAGAGCTTAAATTTAGCTGCTTCTTATTGGAAATGCCTTATGTTTATTATGACTTTTTATAATAACATTTAATTTAATTGAACAATTAGAACCTTTTTTTTAATTTGTCTTTATCCTAGGAATGACTTGATTTAATTTGCATTAATGTTTTGTTTGCAAACAGCAAATATTTGAACTTCATTTGACTCTGCTCTGTACCAAGTTGTCATTTTTTCTCCGTTCTACAGTTTGGCTACAAACAGATCACGTTAAAATCTGGAAACCAAAGTAACTAAATGGGCTCAAAGTTTCCTACTAACAGAACCTGAAGTCAGATTCTCCCAATTTTATTACCAAGAAACATTAAAGTAACAACTGCAACTCATTTCAGCTACTCCTCAAAATCATCTGAGAACTTCTTCAAATTTATTACATAGTGAACTACAGAAATTCAAATGGATTTTTTTCTCAGGACTCAGACATCACTGAGTTAATGTGGTTTAATGAGTTACTTTTCCTTAGCTGTTCTACGTCATAAACAGTTAATGAAAATGTTTAAGTCAGTGTATTTTAACCCCTGATTGCAATGGTTTGACAGAGCATGCACAGATCTGTTACTAATGCAAGTAACAGATGTCTAAGTAGTATCTGGCAATAACTTTATTTCATTGGGGTAAACCATGAGGGTTGATTGAATTTAAATAACTTTTGGAGGCAGCACTATGGGAGAATTGTGGATCCAAAGCATGTCTATTGAGTTTTAGGGTTAAAAGGTCATATTAAAATTTTTGTTTAGTTTTCTAGAAAATAATAAATGTATTTTGTGCTAGGAGAGATGTTTGGGTGAGCTGGCAAGGACAGAAGCAGCATGCACTTTCCCATTCTGCAAGATACTATTCCCCTTCTCAGAACTTGAAGATGAGGAACTGGTATGCAAAACTGTACAAGTGACAATTACTTTCAGCTAAAATTCACCCATGATGGAAATAAGGCTGTTAATCTCAACAGAAGATATTTGTTGGGGGTTTTTTTTATGTAATTGAACACTAAGCAGTCCAGTTAGAATTAGAAATTCCCATTAAGAATCTGAAAAGTGAAACATCAAAAGTCACAATATGATGAAATTTATGTCAGATTTCTTAATTTTTTTCTCTTCATCACTGTATCTTTTCCCACTGTTTACTCTCTTCAGCATGCATATGTCAGACAGTAAAAATTATAATTTTCTGAATGCAAACGCAGGTGACTAACAGCTATGCTGTGCAGTCACACAGAAAAAGCAGCATGTGAGACAAATCTTTGGATGCATTTCATATTTGCATGCAGTGATTATGAGGTATATATCTACTATTATTGCTTAAAATCTCAGAATCTGCCAATTTCCCTATATTGTGGCTTTTTCCACTACTATTTAGTTTCATAACAATTCCATGCTGATATTCCCCCATGAAGAATTTTTTGTTTATTTTTTCTGTACACCAGACTGTACCCATTTCTTATGGTGGGACAAATAGCCCATTAGTCACCTATAAATCTGGGTGGGATTAGGAAGTGGGTGGTAAGCAGCACAGATAAGATACAACTGTAGAGAAAAATTTGTTCTAATAAGCATCACAAAGTATTTGTGTTGCACACACTGCTCTATTATTTGAAGCTATCCAGTGACTACCTACATAAATCTTCTATGGATAATTTTTTCTCTAGACAGAGTAAAATCCTGATTCTGCTAAAGTCCTCCAGGTCTTCCCACAGGGACTTCTCAGTTTTTGAGCTGTTATTCCTATTCTCCTCTCTCCTCTGAGCTATAATGCACCAGTCTTCACAAAACTGCTGAAGGTTCTTGGGCATTGTGTAGCTGGTATTTGCTAACACTAAAGGTCTGTGTCTGGATCAGGTGGGAACAAAGAACCTGCTGGGCTCATTTTGGTTGCCCATTGTATTTTGAATCTGAAGTCCAAGTGCCAAGCCATAAGAAAATTTTCTTTATCATGTATTTCTCTGCTGCAATGGTTGCCAGTTAGATCTTCTACCTTTTTTATTGATGGTAAATCCATCTTTCATTCCTCTAAGTTTACTACTTAAAGCAGGGTCTTGAAGGACATGCAGGAATGAATTAATGGATGAACACTGATAATTCAGAAAAAGAGGAGCAGTTATGCTTATTTTGCTTCTTAGGAACATAAAATCCTATAAAATTCAAAACATTCAAGCTAAAGACCAAACACTACATAAAATCTTTGCAGATTTCTAACCATTTTCTTAGGATAAAAAAACCAACCAAACTCATAAAACTGGTGATTGCTTCACAATAATGCCCTTTTTCCTACTTTTCATCTGCCCCTCCAATTTATGTCAGCAATGGGAAGCATTGGATTAAGGGGCCCTCATTTTTCGGTATAATGGTCTTTTTGATTTCTTCTTCCAGGACTTAATCCAAGTATTTATATCTGTATTCCAAACATCATTCCCTTTCTTGAACGTAATATGAGGTGAGAAAAAATTGTTTACAAAATCCCTTCCTGTCTTTATTAATTTCTTGCCACTTTTGATTACAAATGTGTTTTACCTGAGGCTTAAAAAAAACAAAGCAAAGTGCAATGAGAGAATCCCTGTGTACAAGACCCATACAGAAGATTTCAGAAGCTAAAAGGACATCCAAACCAAATATGTGCTCTGAATATGAAAAGTCCCTAAGTTGGGATTTGTTCTCAAAAAGTATTAGACAGTTTAGCTAACATTTGAATCATAGGTATTTACTTAATCTTTTCAAGCACAATTTTCAAAATAGATAGGAGCTACAAATAAATTTTATGAGTGTAGTAGAATAATTCTGTGTAAATTTTAAGATTTTTAATTATACTGTTGTTTTGGATTTACAGATTATTTGTGAAGAAACCAAAATTTTGTGAGCATGTTTGTCATTCAAACCAGTGTGGCAGTATTGCATGCAAAGTTTTAGTGCCTTGAAAGCCGCTGATATTTTATCAGTTCCAGATTTTGTGGGTCCTTATTCAAGTTTGAAACCAACCATTTATGTTGCACACACTTTTCTTTCCTTTCTGAATCCATGCAAGAAAGCTCAAAAAACATAAATAGCTCCAGTGTGAATAGATGAAATTCCATGACTAGGGAAGGACAGTGAAGCTACTCAGTCCTTTTGTAATGGGTGTGGGACCAAAGATATGAGGCATGAACACCCCTTTAGACCTAAAGAGAATGATAGGTGTGTTGGTATTTATTGTTAGTATTTAGTGAGACAGCGATCTCTTCTTTCTTCTGTAGAACATGTGTGTAACTGAAACAAAATACTATGTAAAGATAACCAAAAAAGTAATGTGAGATAAAAGTGCAATTCAGAGGGGCAAGAATGCTTATCCATGTACTCAAAAAGTTCAAAATTTGTTCATAGGGTGACGAATTTCAAACAGTCCATTACTTTAAAATAATATTTTCCAATGTCATAAATGCTTAGAATTAAAGGTCCCCTCTGCTATTAGTTGTTTTACAGCAGAAAAAGATAGGTTTAAAAGTTCCTGGCATTGTGTTATTTGATTTCTTCACACTGGTAATCTTGTCTGATTTTCAGACATGCTAAAATATCAGAAAGAAAGCCACAAAAAAAAAACAAAACATTGTATTCAAGACCACTGGCACATTTCATTCAGTATCATGTTTCTAATAGTGGGCTATATATCAGATGTTCCAACAGATGACAAAAATAAGCAACTCATATTTTTGCCCACATTGCCAAAGCCATTTGGATGCCTAAATCGTATTGATATTAACCTCTGTGAATTTAAGTTCTAAGGAATAAATTGCCGTGAGCATCTCAGATGGCTTGACATAGCAACAGAATAAAATAGAAGTTTATTCCTAACCTGTGGCAATGACTAGTTGGCTTATTCACTGGAGCATTAGGGATAATGCTTTTTCTGAGATCATTTGTGAATTACCTGGTCTACCATGTACAAGAAAGACTTATATCCTTTGCTTCTCTGCACAAGAAAATATAAATAGGGTACTGGCATACCCATACCCTCTGCCTAGTTACTGTATTTGTGCAGATGTTATGTTTTTTTACAATTCTCAAGTATGATGTAATTGAAACCATTCTTCACAAATTTGGTTAAAATTGGCCAAAACCTTCAGAAATTACAAGGGACTATACTTTTACATAATTCTCTCCCACACAGGGTTATGTACTTGCCATCAAGATTTTAGACCTTATAAAACTGAAATCAAGACTGATATCTTCAGTGCTTCAAGCAGTGAGAGAGCATATTTCTGATAGTGGATTTGCACACAACATGAACAAAGGCTCTAAATCAAAACCATGAGCTGAATGCCAGAGAATACTGCTGTTTTGCCTTCTTACATGTTCTTCTGAGAGATAATAATAACCTTAAGCCATTTTTTATTAGAAAGACTCAGATCCATTTTGCCAGTTTTCTCAGTCTAGCCTCACAGTCCCCATATATACAAAAAATTAACTTGTTATGAATTGCAAGCCCAGTTCCCATTACTCAAAAAATGAGAAAATACCCTAATTCATCTTTGGTTAAGTATATGGAACTCATCAGCTCTGGTGATTTTCACTACACCATAGGGGTATTACTTGTAATCAACTGTCATACACTTATCTACTTGTGGATTTTGGATGCTGGCAACAGAATATGTTATGAAATTGATGTTTTTGTATACTGTGGTTTATCAGTCTGCATGAAAGTTAGCCTCCAAGGAAGCAGAAAAAGACTTATAGTGAATGTTTGAGCAGCACTAAAATAAGAAAATATAAATGAAAAGAGATGTTTAAAATGCTAATACTTCCTTCAACAGTTCTAGAAAGACCATCAGAGAAGAGAAAATGCTTTCATATTATACCCAGTAAACAGAGAGGCTCTCTTACTATAAGGAGCAGGGAAGCTGTGTGTGTGAAGTCAAGGGGCTCCACAAGAACATAGGAGATCTCTGGTAAAGACCCAGTTACATCATTCAGATTCCACATGAGCTGCCAAAACTCTGATTTCAGGTAAAAACTTTACTAAAAATGAATTTTCCTCCTGTTCAGTTCTCTCCAGGAAAACTGCAAAGGACACCACATTTTCTTGTCATTTACAGTTCTTCACTGGATTATTTTAGCATTGGGAACACATGCCTTGTGTGTTTATGTTGTTTTTTTCTTATTTTGCTATTTTTGGTTTTGTTGTTTCTTTTTGTTATCTTTTTCACATTGGTGGGGTGGGGATTGGCTGTTATTAATTTTGGGTGTTATTTTGTTAGGATATTTTTTATTATTGTCTTTTTTTCTTTGTCCTTTCTATTCTGCCTGTCTCATCTCTTCTTCTTCATTAACATCATTCCTTCAAGAAATTAGTATTGGGCTCAGACTTGCAGTTGTTAATAGCACTTGCAAAAAGAAATTGAGTATTTTAAATTCTTTATTCATCCTTTGCATATACATACTGCCTAGAGACTCAAATAATTAGAAGATAAATAAATGTTTTCAATACAACCAGTGATAATTAGGGAATTTCTTTTAGTATCAAGTAGGAGGAGACAAAAAATACCTCAGATTTCCCTACCTGGCTAGATTTTTCTGATTTTGGTTGTCTATTTTCCAGTTAGAGAAATAAGGAATGGTTTTATTGTTGTTGTGCTCCAGATAGATAGTTTTCCAAAGTCTTCAAATGCTATTTACTTTTGTATTGAGAATTTCTCTCCTCAAAAATGTAGTCTATAAGCAGTTTTCTCTAAATTTGTAATAAATGTCTAGGCAAGTCACTATCCTGTCAGTCAGAGGCAGCACAACTTTCAGTGATTTGCAGTGGTTATTTTCATGAAAAGTACTGTCAGAAAATACTCATACTTTGTAAAGTGGTTACAGATTTGAAACAGAAAGTTTACATCAAACTCAACTATTATTTGTCAAGTCATTTAATAAATAAACTAACTAATCCAGCCAGCACCTAGCTACCATTCAACCAAATATAAACTACTTATAATCCTTCCACACACACAAGTATGTATATCTGCTGATGGCAGTTCAGTCAGTAGAGGTTGTTTAAATTAGATCATAACTACTGATATAACTTTTTAGGCAAAAAATACAGTCAATTGCTGCGGTTCCAATCTCCTTTGATTGCAAAGGTATATAAAACAGGACTGACCCTTGTCTACAAGACTAAAGGTATTTGTTAGTAACACAGTATTCATGTCTTCTATTTAGAGAAATGAAAATGTCTGTTTTCCCTGAAAGCAGCACACATTTTATCTTCCTTTGGGTATATTTTCATGATTATTGCTTATTAGATTCTCATCCTTTTAATTTGAACATTTATTGAAAAATAGAACAACTGACCAGAAGGAAAAAAGCTTAACTTGGACTAATATGGAAAAAAAATAACTTTAAGCTGTTAACACAGGAAAAAAAGTCCTGATTTTCTTAACTATCTATCTGGAAAGGTCCTTTTTACAAAGCTGGAATTGAAGTGTTCAGACCAAACACCTTAAATACCCAGAACTGGATCAACATCAATAGAAGGAATTATGAAAAATATTTTACTTGGCAGCATAGCAAGTTTCTTTCAGAAAATATATGTGCCAAAATCCTACATAACTTAAAGGATTTTGCATTTATATCTTCATATATACAGGATGAGGACATAGCTGGCGCAAACTGGATTAGCTCCATGAATTCCAGGACTGCTAAACCAAATATTCTTCTTTGTGAATAATTTCTTAATTTCTGTCCTGATGGACTAAGGTACAATCAGAAAAGGGATTTTGGGAAAAAAAAAATCTAACATATCTTTCAAAGTATCTCCTCCTTAGAAGAAAAAAAATTGCTTGATTTTGTTCTAAGGATTACTTCTGATTTGAGGCAAGTTTGTTTCACTATGTGTTCCTGACATACTTTCTGTCTCCCCAGCACTGAAAGTCAAAGTAATTCACTGTAAGCTTGCAGTGGGTTGGCATTGGCTGATGTCAGGTGCCCACCAAAGCCACTATGTCACTGCCCTCCTCAGATGTAGAGTGGAGAGAAAATACAACAAAAGGCTTTTGGATCAAGAGAAGGATAAAGAAAGATCACTCGCCACAGGCAAATCAGACTTGACTTGAGGAAATTAATTGATTTTATTATCAATCACATCCAAGCAGAGTAATGAGAAGTAAAACCAAATCTTAAAAATACCTTGCTCTCACCCTTCCCTTCTTCTCAGGCTTAAATTTATTCCTGAATTCTACCTTCTCCCCACAATGATGCAGGTGGGTGGGGGATGGGGGTTACCATAGCTCATGACACTGTCTCTGCTGCTACTTTCTCCTCAGAAGCAGGACTCCTCACAGTCTGCCACTGCTCCAGCATGGGGTCCATTCCAGGGAAGCCAGTCCTCCATAAACTTCTTTAATGTGAGTCATTCCTACAGGCTACAGTCCTTCACAAAATGCTGCAACATTCTTCAGGGTGCAGTTCTTCAGGAACCAGCTGCTCTGGTGTGGGTCTTCAGGGGTCACAAGTCTTGCCAGAAAATCTGCTCGAGTGTGGGCTTTACTCTGCATGGGTCTACAGGTCCTGCTAGGAACCTGCTCCAGCATGGGTTTCCCTGGAGGTCCCAGACTTCTTTGGGCATCCACCTACTCGAGCATGTAGTTGCAGGCAGATCTCTGCTCCACAGTGAACCACCTTGAGCTGCAGAGGAACAGCCTGCCCTCACCACAATCTTCAGCACAGCCTGCAGGGGACCCTCTATGATGCCTGAAACATCTTCTCCTCCACTTCTTCACTGACCTTAGTGTATGCAGAGCTCTATCTCTCGTGTTTTCACTCCTTGCTTCTCTGAAATAACTACATTTCCTTTTTGGTCATCTTATCCCAGAGGTGGTACAAATGCCACTGATGGCTCAACCTTGGCCAGCAGTAGATCTATCTTGGAGCCTGTTGGCACTGGTTCTCTCAGACATGGGGGAAGCTTTTGGTGAATTCTCACAGTAGCCACATCTGTAGCCCCTCTGCTACCTAAACCTTGCCATGGAAAACCATTGCTAAGGTTTATATAATGAATCATAGAATTAAAGAACCATAAAATGATCTGGGTTGTGAAGGAACTAAAAGGCCATGGCAGTCTTGACTCAGTAGACCAGGTTTCTCAGGATGCCTTGAACTCCATGGATGGGGCATCCACAATTTCTCTTGGAAACCTGTTCAGGGCCTCACTACCATAATAGTCTCTCTTAAAACCATTATCACTTGTTCCTGTGATGCCCTTGCAAAAAGTCCACTCCGGCTTTCTTGAAGCCCTCTTCAGGTACTGGAAGACTGCTCCAAAGTCTCCTCAGAGCTTTTTTTCTCTGGGCTGAACAACTTCAACTTTTTGGTTTTCTTCACAGAAGAGGAGCTCCAGCCCTCCGATCATCTTCATGGCACTTCTCTGGACTCAGTCCAACACATCCATATCTTTCTTGTGTTGGGCAACTCAGAGATGGATGCAATATTCCAGGTGGGTTCTTATGAGAACAGAGAGACAGGAAGAATTACCTTCCTCTACCTGCTGGCCACATTGCCAGCTCATGTCCAGTCTCTCACCCACCAGTATCCTCAAGTCCTTCTTGGCAGGGCTGCTCTCAATTAGTTCTTCTCTCCATCTATGCTCATATCTAGGATTACCATGACCCAGTGTAGTACTTTGCCCTTGGACTTGTTAAAATTTGTTATGTTCTCATTGGCCCATTTCTCAAGCTTGTCCAAGTCTCTCTAAATGGCAACCTGTCCTCTTGTGTCAACTGCAGCACTCAGTTTCATGTCACCTTCAAACCTGCTGGGAGTGAACTAGATCTCACTGCCTATATCATTGAAAAAGAGATTGAAGAGCACCAGTTCCAAGACAGAGCCCTGAGGGGCGCTACATGTCTTGTGTCTCCACTTGGACATCAAACCATTGACTGCAACTCTGACAGTGTCCACACAGCCAATTCCTCAGCCACTGAATAGTCCACCTTTCATATCCATGTGTCTTCAATCTGGGGATAAGAATGTCCTATGTAACTATGTCAAAGGCCTTACTGAAGTCTAGATGAATGACATCAATTTGTCTTCCCTTGTTGACTGTTGCAGCTGCTCTATCACAGAAGAGTTAGAAGAACATTGAAAGTCGGGGTGGGTAATTACTACTATAGAGGACCCAGTTATATATATTGACTTCTCAAGGACGAGAACAATATACATTGATTTGGTGTATTTACAAATGGTAAAAGATATTTGCCAGTCTTCATCCTGCACCATTTGAAAGTAAGAATCCAAGAAGAAGAAAAACACACATTTTTCATAGTCAAAATACTAGCTTTGAGTGGGGAAAGTAGCTGCTGAAGAATAAGGTGATGTGTTGCATGATGTATGAGTGTCTTAAACAACAAAAGATTCCTTAACAGTCTTTCCAGGCTTTGGATCAAGACAAAGAGCATGTAATATATTTTTTATTTTCCTTTTTTCTCCTTTGTGCAGGCATTTAGACATGATGAAAGAAAGAAACTTGATATCACTGGCTTGAGTAAGCCATTGTGTGGGTAGTTAAGAAAAGTTTTTTCATTTCATTTCTGTAGAACTTTTTTTCTCTTCTCTATCAAACTGAGGCATTTAGTTTTCTATGTTCAAAGTGGGCAGCTTCAAAATAGGTACTGTTATTTCTTTTGCAGAGAATTGTAATAATATGGATCAAAAGGATTTAACTTTTATGAGGTAAAACATGGCAGAAAAATCAGAAAAAAATGTGCAGTACATATACATGTGAGGAAAAATCCTAGGGAGAGCCACTGAGGAAGAGAATAACAGAGTACAAGAAAGACATTGGGTCGAGGGCAAGATCAAACTATACATATCAGAGCAATAGTAGACCAGGTATAAGTTATTTTGAAAATCCCACCGCTGACTTTTTTTTTCTTTTCTTTTCTCCTGGAACCTAGAGACTCAATACACTGAGCAGATTTTTAACCACCAAAGTGACTAGCTGACCATTTGACCAAGATCCAGGTATCAGCTGGAGTATCCCTCCTACCCTTGGGTGGTTTTCTTTCATTGACTCTAGGCTGAACTCACCTTTTAGCTGCCAGCCTTAGGAGAAACACCCAAGGCTACCTGGTGCATCAGGTGAATGCATGGCATAAAGTCTCTGTCCAGGCCAGCTCATGATACATCTGAGTGGTGCATCAGGGACTGTGTTGCCCTTTCTGCTTTGTGGTTCCAGACTTGTCAGGGCATCAGTGACAGCAGTGAAAAAAACCTGACACTTTCTGACACTATGAAGACCAAAGCAAAGCAGTCAGAAAATTGGAGCTTCCCAGACCACAAGGAGAAATTGAAAAATTCTCAGCTTTTAGATACTGGGCTTTTGTGATACAAGCCAGTTATGGTGTAAACAACAGATGTGTACACCTGCCAAACTTGAACTAAATCATACCGAACGTTATATTTTATTACTCAGTGATTTTCTAAACATTTATTTTAGTATTAAGTTTCCTTTAAAATATAGTCTGATGCCTAGTCTTTTGCTAGTCCTCCTTTTACTGAAATCTAGAACAAGTATTATAACAATTTATGAGGAAGGAACACAAAAATGAGTGTGTTCTTATGTGCTCACTTATATGATTCTCTTTTTCACACAGTTACCACATTTTTGGGGCATTTACAAACAGCTTACTGCCAGATGTTACGAACGCTACAGGGAAGTGGATTATTTTTTTGTAATACCTTTCCCAAATACCAGACCCAGTATTGGAATGGAGTATTGAGATTAGCCACTAGGATTCTTTTAACAATATAGAGCTGCCATTAGGCAGTACGCCTGTGTCCAGCTCACCAGCACTGTGATTCACAGCTTCCCCCATCTTTCCAGCCAATTAAGGAAGATGTAAAAGGCTAATCAACGCTAATTTGTGATCTTGCTTAGTATCAGGAAAAAAAATATTATTTTCTTCCTTTTTCTCTTCTTCAACAGCAGAATATGAGCTTTACAGAAGAATTAAAGACATATCTTGCTAACATACTGACCCTGTGTGACACTTCCAAGAAAACACAGTCTGTGGGTTGAGCTAGAATGATCCTGGCAGCTAATGTATCCAATTCAGCAGCAGTCACCATCCAAGAATAGGCAGGGCTGCTGTGTCCTGGGGTCTTGGAGTTGGCATGCTGCTACACTCACTCCTTTCCAAACAGATAAAAGCATACACTGATGCTTCTGCCATTCTCTCTCTGTCTATATCCAGTACCCCCCACATATTTTTCTTATTTAGTTACATAAAAATGCCAGGATTTGACATATTCATACACACTCGCACCACTTTACAGGGGCACTCCTAAGCCTGTAATTGAAAGTTATCTAAAACCTGCCAACAGGCCCTATTTTCAACCTCCATTTCAGCTATGGCATAGCCAAAGTGCATGTTTTACTAATCTGTGGTTTTTTACACCTTGCAAACAGGTTTGGCAATGCCTTTTGAATGCTTTTCTGAACATGATTTCATCTCTTGTAACCTTCACCTGTACTCACTGCTTAGGTTTATAACCAGGCTCTGGACACCTCCTTGGTTTTTTGACAAGTTACAGTAATAGCAAAAAATTTCAAGCCTCTGGTTTAAAAATGAAATGTCAGTCCACAAAGTTGCTGGCAGGGAGAGCTGGTGACAGAAAACCCCAGGGTGTGAGTGAGAGCAACCTCCTACTTTGACAACTGCACAGACTCCAGCCTATTAATTACATTGACCTTAAAATCAAAGCACTTTTTGGTAAGAGAGTTAACAGCAGCAACACTGTAAACTTACTGCTTTTGGTGTTATTGTAACAGTTTATACAAATAATGAACTTTAAAAAAAAAAAAAACCCAAGAAGATACATTAATTTCCTCATTCATTCACTCATTCACAGTAGCTTGCATTCCTTCCCCTTGACCTCATCACAGCCACCAATTTCCCATGAAGACAGCAGGCACATGGCATACTTTGTTAAAAACAGAATATCTATGAGTTGATTTGAGCCTTTACATTACATATAAATATCAGCCTACTTCTTGAAGGGTTCTGTGTGTTTTAGCTGTACCCACCAGAACTGGTGGTCCTTCAAACACCTGCACTGGCTGCTTACTGCAGGACTTCAATTGTGTAAAGCTGTGTGGTAGGTAAGTGACTCAGGAGAGACACAGATCACAATTTGTTAGAACACTTTTTATTAATTTTGTGATTTAACTCCATCCAACAACCCACAGAGCTGCTTGCTCACTCCCCTAGCAGGAGGATCAAGGAGAGAATTGGAAAGGTAAAAGCTGGAAAATTCATGAGTTCAGATGAGAGAGTTTAATAGGGAATGCAAAAGTTGTGCACACAAGGAAAGCAAAGAAAAGCAAAGCAAGAAATTCATGCAGTTCTCCCCACAAGCAGGCAGGTGTTCAACTATCCCTAGGAGAGCAGGCCTCCTTCTCCCATAGCAGTGACTTGAATCATGACCAATGCCACGTCTCCAAATGCCCCTCCCTTCCTCCTTCTTCCCCCCACTTTATACACTGAGCATGATGTCACATGTCTGGAACATCCCTGGGGTCAGTTTGCATTGCCTGTCCTGGCTGTGTCTCCTCCCAGCCTCCTGTGCCCTCCCAGTCCCTTAGCCAGTGTGGCAGCACAAAAAGCAGGAGGCCTCGTCTCTGTGTAAGACCTGCTCAGCAATACCAAAACATTTCTGTATTCTGAGCCCTCTGTTCAGCACAAATCTGAAATACAGCCCCAGGCCAGACACTGTAAAGAAAATCAACTCTATCCCAGCCCAAACCAGTGTAATTAATTATTTCTTTATTAAGATTTTATTATTAACAGCAGATAAATATTGCAATGGTTCATTCAATTACTTTGTCACACAAACTCATATGAATGCAGCTGCAGTGACAGAAAGTCAGTTCTTTACCAAGAAGGGAAGTCATACTGATTTGCCAATGTATGATTGAACTCCTCTTCATCTGGACAAAGAAGAGAAAATGTGATAAAAAGCTTGTGGGTCAAGATAAGGACAGGGAAATATCGCTCACTCATTCCTATCATGGGAAAATAAGATTATAAACATATATTTAATATATTACTAATCAAATCAGAGTAGAAAAATGAGAAGTAAAAACCAATTCTTAAAACCAGTTTGCCATCAGGTCTGCTTTCATCCTAGGCACAACTTCACTCCTGATGTTTTTTACCTCCTCCCCCAGCTGCACATGTGGAAATGGGGATTGCAGTCAGTTCATCAAAATTGTCTCCGTCACTTCCTCCTCCTCACACTCCTTCCTAGGTCCAGCAAGGGGATGCTCCCATGGGAAATGATTCTCCATGAACCTCTCCAATGTTCACTGGCTAGAATTCTCCACAAACTGCTCCAGTGTGCATCCCTCCCACAGGGTGCAGCACTTCTGGAACAGGCTGCTGCAGCCTGAGGCCCCCAGAGGGTCACAAGTGCTGCCAGAAAACCTGATCCAGTATGGGCTTCACCCTGCATTGGTACACAGGTCCTGCCAGAAGCCTGCTCCAGCATGGGCTTCCCACAGCGTAACAGCTTCCTTTAGGCATCCTCGTGCTCTGGCAGGAGTCCTACACAGGCTGCAGGTGGCTGCATCTCTGTACACCCATGGCTGGATCTCTGTACACCCATGGGCTTCCATGGGCTGCAGGAGCACAGCAGCTTCACCACAGTCTTCACCATGGGGTGCTGGGGAATCTCTGCTCTGGTGCCTAGGCCACCTCCTGCCCCCCTTTTTCACTCACTTTGGTGTCTGCAGAGCTCTTTCTCTCACAGTTTTTCTCATTTCTCTCTCCTGGCAGCTTTTTCTCCCCTCCTATACACGTTATCCCAGAGACACCACTGCCAGCACTGATGGGCTCAGCCTTGGCCCGTGGCAGGTCTGTTTTGGAGCCAGCAGCTTTGACTCTGTTGGACATGGCAAAAACATCTGGCAGCTTCTCAGAGGGAGAAACCCTGTATCCCTGTTACCAAAAGCTTGCCATCCAAACCCAAAACACTATCCCTTGGTAGTGGAAATACATCTGTAAAGTTGACTCAATGTTTTGTTGTCTCAGATGCATATAGAAAACTCTGCAGGCTTGCATGTGGCCTGAGTTATACAACCTGTTGTTGGCACTAGTGTGTGTGAGTGGCCCCAGGTGGACACTGTGTCCTGAGTCAAACAGTTCTTGCAGATTCAGTAGAACCACTGCACTCCAAAACTTCTCTTTTCTGGTGATACATTTGAGCAACAGCTCCCAGCAAATGCTTTCACTCTAATTGTCCTGCTATTTTCTGATAAGTACTTCTGCATCCATACCTGTAGATTGCTTGCAGGTCTTATTCACAACCTCTCATACAGAAACACACCTTTGTGGCATGTCAAAGTTAACACACTTCTGAGAACATACTGTGGAATATTTCTACTTAGTGTACATTATCAAAAAATTTCACAGCTTTTTCCATTTTCCTGGCATATTCAGCTTCAGACACTTAAAACCCTTAAAAACCAAGGATAACCACCAATTAGAAGCAAGAAGATGTGCAATATTAGGCTGCTTTTATTTCCTCTTTAACAGCCCTCAGTGCCCAGTGCTCTATGTAACAATATCCACATGTTATTCTGGGCAAGGTTTTGGTAATGATGAGTCCCAACTAGTTTGTTCTCAGAAGCAGTGAATTGTATAATTTTAAGTCCAACCTAATCTTACTATTATAAAAGACTAGATACTACCTTCTTTAGTAAATATGCAAAGTGTTGGGAATGTATTTCAGATCAGAAAATAACTGCACTGTGGTAAAAGTGCTGTATGCTGAAACTTGAACTGAAGCTCTCTATATTGGTCACTTTATGATCTGATGAAGATGGAGATCGTCATTTTGAAAGATGATGATCCATTTTACCTTCTGAAATTCTACTCATAGAGCTTGTGTGATATAGTTTAATTCCTGACAGTAGCTTCTTCATTCTCCATTCAGTATTCTCACACTGCACTGTATCCCTTCACAGAAACTGTCAAACAGCACAGCTGGAGTTAATAAACTGAGGAAGGATGCCCATTACCAGTTACAGACATCCCTGTTGTTTGATGCTTTCAGTATTTCATTATCTCTGCATCAGCACTGGTACTCCTGCAACTGAAAAGCCATCAAAATAACACAGCTTGAAATGATAAATGAAAGCAACAGAACAACTGCAGCACAGAGCATGCACTTCTGTGGGCTTTTCTAGGTGAACAGATATTTGTATCTGTGCTGTGGCAGTCTTTTACTAGCACAGCAAAGGTTTATCCAGATGTACTTGCTGGCTTAAAGCCACTGAACTCATTTAACATAGACAATTTTCTATAACTGCTAGGACACCTAAGAAATTATATTTGATTGTTCTTCCTGAGAAATAGACTTTAGAAATGTACAAAATTATTTTTTTTCCTCTATCACTAAGGAGAGATATACATACAGTGAGATCCAGGAACAGACCTTATTGACCACAAATAATTTTACTGCAAAATTGTTGTCAATTAGTTGGAATAAGTCAAATTAATTGGTACATTCACTGCTGAACTGAGGTTAGGTGTGTGACTCAAGAAGGTATTAAATTCTCAATGAAGAGTTAACATAATGGATCAGAATTCTCTGACCCAGTTTAACAATTAGCTGGAGGTAGTGTCATGTGAAATTTAAATGTACACTCCAGAGCAGGGAGTTCTTTCATCCTTTTCACAAAATTTCACATGAATTCTTTCATCCCAAATAAATATGGCTAAATTCAAAACAGGAATGTATATTTCATTTTATTGTTATAAGCACTATCTGCTTAGTGCCAACAGCATATTTCCAGAAACTAAAAGTGTGTTTCTCTCACTATTTTTCAGATTGCAATGCATTCATGTAACTACTGTATATAATTAAACATGTAAAGCAGAAGACTGAAATTGGTAATTAGCCCTCAAGATTTTGTAGTAGTGTCTGGGAATTAAGACACACAGTTCCCATTATATTCCAGAAATATCATTCAACTAAAATTCTTTCACTACTTAGGAAAACAGAGGCCGGCTTCTAAAATATTTTTACTCATGGGAGTGTAATTTGCACTTTCTGATTTCATGTGTTCAATATCTTTCCATTATACAGCTTTGTGTTTCAATCTGTATGTGTTTTTATATAAATTAGAAGTTATGTATTGTAATTTCAGGTGTCCATCCTTGAAAACATGATTCATCACAGTCCTTTACTATTCTTTAAATTAAAAAAAAAAAAAGACAAAAAACTAACAAAAGAAAACCACTTTAAAATAAATGCAAATTGCAACACAGGGAGACAGACAAATAGCCCAGACCAAAGAGCCCACCATTATGATGTAAAACCTCCTGTTCTCTTATTAATGTACGCAAATATTTTCTTTTGGTCTATTTTGTTAAATATCAAGTGCAGCTTGAAATACAGCAGCTAGTGAGATGGTTTTTCAGTATTGTGGTTCAACACCAGCCAGCAGCTAAGCCCTAGACAGCTGCTTGCTCACTCCCCTGGTGGGAAGGGGGAGAGAATCAGAAAAGTAAAAGTGAGGAAATGCATGGGCTGAGATAAAGGCAATTTAAAAGGAAAAGCAAAAGCCTTGTGCAAGAGCAAAGTAAAACAATTAATTTATTCACCCCTTCCCATGGGCAGGGAGATGTTCAGCCATATCTGGTAAAGCAGGGCTCCATCATGCCAAACAGAAGACAAACACCATCACTCCAAACATCCCCATTTCCTCCATCTCCCCAAGCTGTGTGTGCTGAGCATGATGCCACAGGGTATGGAATGTCCCCTGGGTCACCTGGGGTCAGCTGTGCTGGCTGTGTCCCCTCCCAGCTCACTGTGCACCCCCAGCCTCCTCACTGGTGGGTGCGGTGAGAACAGAAGGCCCTGATTGTGTCAGTGCTGCTCAGCACCTGTTAAAATATCCCTTTGTTATCAAAACAAAAAATCCAAAACATAGCCCCATAACATCTAACATGAAGGAAATGAACTGTGCATCAGTCAAATTCTGCTCATCTAGTTTTAGATGCCCATTAGTACAATGATAGGGAATTTCAGAAATTCTTAGAGCTTCATGAAGATTCGGCTTACTTTGACATTTTTTGAGCCATACATTTCCACAAGTGTCATACATTTCCATTGCAGAGAATGAAATTATAATTTAAAAGTATGAGGGGAAGAAAAGAATATTTCTTCTCACAATTTTACATTTGGGCACTTGCAGTATATGCATTCAGGGTCTAACTAAAAAAACACCTATAATTTTTAATTTTTTTTTCTTTCCCTAACAGATCCTTTAGCCATATGTATATAATATACCTGGCATATGAAAACTCAATAAGTTGCTAAGCCTAAGTATACAGACCTAGTCATGTTTCTACTTTAACTTAGCTGCTTTTTAAAATTTTATTTCATTTTAAATACTGGAAAAGAAATTACTATTGTTTGGTTTGATACTCAAATACCGTTCTGAATTTGGGAAAACTTGGGAAAACCACTTGGGATTAATGCAAGTAATCAACTCTTGTCTTCCTGATCAAATACATGTGAACAAATTAGCTGTAGAGTTCCAGACACTTTTATTCATATTTTATTTGTCTGCACAGATGTCTTGTTTTTCAATAAAGGTTTGATTGAAACTTCAGTGTTATGAGTTGCATGTTTCTTATGAAGAAAAAAAGGGAAAAGGAAGGAAGGAGGGAAGGAGGGAGGGAGGGAGGGAGGGAGGGAGGGAGGGAGGGAGGGAAGGAAGGAAGGAAGGAAGGAAGGAAGGAAGGAAGGAAGGAAGGAAGGAAGGAAGGAAGGAAGGAAGGAAGGAAGGAAGGAAGGAAGGAAGGAAGGAAGGAAGGAAGGAAGGAAGGAAGGAAGGAAGGAAGGAAGGAAGGAAGGAAGGAAGGAAGGAAGGAAGGAAGGAAGGAAGGAAGGAAGGAAGGAAGGAAGGAAGGAAGGAAGGAAGGAAGGAAGGAAGGAAGGAAGGAAGGAAGGAAGGAAGGAAGGAAGGAAGGAAGGAAGGAAGGAAGGAAGGAAGGAAGGAAGGAAGGAAGGAAGGAAGGAAGGAAGGAAGGAAGGAAGGAAGGAAGGAAGGAAGGAAGGAAGGAAGGAAGGAAGGAAGGAAGGAAGGAAGGAAGGAAGGAAGGAAGGAAGGAAGGAAGGAAGGAAGGAAGGAAGGAAGGAAGGAAGGAAGGAAGGAAGGAAGGAAGGAAGGAAGGAAGGAAGGAAGGAAGGAAGGAAGGAAGGAAGGAAGGAAGGAAGGAAGGAAGGAAGGAAGGAAGGAAGGAAAACTCTTTCAGCCTATAGTCAGAATTCCAGAAACAGAAAAAAAGACTGTGCCCTAATTCACACTGACAAGTACTTCTTTCCCACTGACAAATAACTGGTTCTTCAGGTTTCCCTATTGGAAAGTCAATGAACTGACTCGTGTGAGACTGACTGCAAGCTGCACACAGACACCTTTTATTTTCTCTTTTCCAAAGTTATTTTGAGGTAATTATTTTCTTGTACCTGAACTGATTACTGAAATACTTTTTCTTTCCCTACTCTACCCTCAGTCTTTTTTTTTTCTGTTAATCCCCTGCAGGTATTTAGAATTAGCTTTCATGTTGTGCCTTAGTCCTACTTTCCCCAGGCTTTGCAAATTCTCTTTTCTTAATAAACATTTTTTTATCATTTTTGTTATCCTTTTTTGGAGTCTTTCCAATTCAGCAAAATCTTTTTTGTATTATAGAGCCCAAAACAGTGTAAAGCACTCAAATACAGTTTCACCAATTCTGCACTGAGATAAAAAATTAATTACCTGCCCCCCTTCTCCTGACCTAATTCCTCTCATTATACTGTACATGCTCAATATGGTATTTGCCATTCTGCAGCATGTCACTCTGTATTCTTCTGCAGAGTTTATGGTTGGCTCTGAGTCTGGTTTTGGTTTTTTTTCCTGTAGCCATGGAAATTTCTAAATTAGTCTTTCTCCATGTTACACATTAGAGTCTTTCACACTTCACATTTAGCATGACAAAAGGTCAATTTTGCAGCACTTAGACCCTGATCACAGTAGGGCATATTTGGGTCTTTGCTATATTCTAAGGCTGCAGAAAACAGAAGAAATGATGTAGCTGGCTGCAGCAAATTCTTCCAACCCTAACACTATGCTGAAAATGCAAATCTCTCTTTTCCGTTACAACATGTTGCCAGTGCTTTGAAGAATTACCTGTGTTTTCCTAAGAAGTGGGGCTATAACTTTTTTTTTTTTAATTATTATTTCAATATCTACACTGGCCTACTTAGCTATATATATCATGTCATCAATTCCCATACTGCTTTCCTGCATTCTGCTAGTTATATTACTTGTTCACCTCCACTTTTATTTTTTCTTAATTGAAACAAGGATTTATTTTTGCAGAAATTTCCTTTTAATCACATGGATTACATCATCTTGGTTGAGAAAAGAGAATGACTGGCATTGTATTCAGGGAATATCAGTATCCTTCTGTCTTCCTTTACCAGTTGGGCAGACAGACCTTAAGCAGTAGTATAAATGCTTCCTATTCCCATGCTGTTACTCATAAAGCCTCCAGGACCATAACCAACATGCAAAGATCTTTCCTCAGCATTGTGCAGCAGACAAAACTCTTTGTTTGTGCAGTTAAGGAAAAATCAAATGTTTGGATTAATAGCAGTTATGGACTTGACCCAATGACTTGACTCAAGTACAGCATCAGATACAGGGAAACATGATTAAATATTTCTACATAGATCTTTCCATCCCTGTTTTATTATCTCTAGTTAACACATTCCAGTCACATGTGTTAGCAGTATAGAAGAGTCTAAATAGGTACATAAATTTAACTTTGGATAGGAAAATAAAATCAAACTGTGTCACAGTCACTTATAGCACAGAATTTGTTGCCTAAAAAGCAGTGTATTGTACAGCTTCATAGTGTACAATGCAAACTGCAAGGAGTGCCTGATGAATAGCATTGCATCAGAAATGGTGGGATCTTTAACCTGTAAAAGGTGCACAGCCACATCATTCCATTAGACCTGACAGATATCCAGTGACAAAGCACTGCAGACAGGTCCTTGCTAACCCAGGAGACATTAGAGCCTACCAGTTTTATTAGTTCAGTTTTATATTGATGCTGTTGCTCTTGGCCTTACAGTCATATCTCAAGTAACACAGACTTCTAAAAGGTTGGTGAATAGCCTCAGCTCTATGTTATCTAGTCTTTATTGCTCTTTAGGCAACAGAAAGAGAGAAGCATCTCCCAAGGGGCAACTCATTTTTTCATACACCCTTACATTATTGTTGATTAAATATTTCTGAGAAGCAATTTTCTCTGATGATTCAAGGGGAAGAGTAGATAGGCTAATTTGAGCCAGTTGACTAACTTTTAGAGAGAGAAAGGGATGTGCAATGAGTGACACCAAGAATCACTCCAGCGAGCGGTGTGAACTGCTGCTGTGGGACTGGAATTTTGCTATCTTACATCTGCTTCAGCCATGCAAAATGTTGCATGATTTACCCTTGGTTGGGTGTTGGCTGGGCTGTGTTAATGATGTGACCACCACCAATTACAGAAGTGAATCTGAGCAGATGATGACCCTGGCAGAACTGCTGCTGAGTACTGATTAGTCAGCAGACACCTAGAGCAATTTAAGCTTATGGCTGAAGATCAGCTCTGTATTCAGGTGTCAGCCTCTCAGCCATAGCTAATAAGTCTGTCACTGATGAAGCCAGGGACACTAAAACTCATCTGCAGTCTTATGATCAGCGAAGTGTTCATATTCACATCAGTTTTCTTCTGATGTGGTACTTTGTCACTTTGAAATCTTAGCACCAATGGACAGTGATATTGCTTCTTGCCTGTAATGAAGCACATTATGTTGCTGTGAGTGCCTTCTCAATACAGAATGGAATGTTTGCATAGATTATCCTGCTAGCTGATGGTCCTTGACTGCTTTAATTTCAAACACACTACTTCCCATTGATATGCCATACAGGTTTGTATATTTATTTATTACATTGCATCACTAGAAGATGCACAAATTCTTTGAACAGACTCAGGAGGCAATTTGTTTCTTTCCAGATGAAAAACTCTGTCCTTCTTTGTAAGGAGGTAAGTGTATGTTGAACAATATAGAGGTATCTGAAAGCAGTGGAAATTATGAAGCAAAGAACAAACGCTATTTTTCACATTGCTGTTGACTGACCTTGTGATACTGTTACTACTGTTTTAGGTTTTTAGCTCATCTCTGATAAATTCTGTGATAAGGATACCTGCAAGACAACAAGTATAACCTGCTCTTCATAACGTATCTGGTAAAATGATGGATGACTGGACACATGGTTGACCCCTTGATTTCTACTATTCAGTAAGATAAACTGCAATCAGAAAGAGTTAGTATTCAACTCTTAAAATCCCAAAGGTATTCTAAGTGAAACAGAGGCATAGATCTTCAATCTCCAAAAATTATTTGGAATTTTATAGATGAAGTAAAAATACTTCCCAGCTTCTACTTTGTGCATATATTTTTGATTATAGTGACTATAGACACAACTATTATACATCTAAGAATAATAATGTAAATATGTAAATGAATGCATGAAATAAACTTCATGAGCCATAACTGCTACTAACCACTACCAATACCAGTGAGTTTTCAGACTCTGTGAGCAATTTCCAGTACTCCCACTCTAATCTTTCAAGTAGTCTCAGATAGAAGATATATTACCCAATCGTCTTAGCCTATAAAGGTTCAGAGAATCAAAAAATCTAAAATCAGGAAGATAGAATTTGTCATTATTCCAAATTTCTGCCAGCACAGAATACACCTTCATATTACATTTACAATCATATTAAATTATTTCATTATTTTATTGATTTGATAGGTAATTTTCAATAAGCCTTCTCCTTCTCTTTTTTATATGGCCCTGTTTAACATTGCTCCCTTAAATATTCATAGACCTGTCATTATAAGTCCTTGTAAACTTTATTTGGTGAAGATGATGTGTGTTTAACTCTTTTCATGATTTTTCCCAGAACTCTAGTGCCTGAAATTCTCCAATCAATTACCATATTATAATTTTCTCCTTCCTTTCTATCAGGCAAAAAATTTAGTCATAAATAACCTGGAGTGAAAGTGCCATTTCACGTCTTTACCTGTTGAAATCTGGTATTACAGAGAACAAAATCTGTTCCCTCCAGGGTGGCAAAAATAAAAAAAAAAATGTTATGTACAACATCTGGATGATGATATGTAAAGTTATGTTTCTCAAAAGGAAAGATACTTTACCTTTTATATAATTTACCGAGCTCTATTTTTGTTGCCTTCTGCTGGTATGTTCATGAAGTTGCTCATTGAGATTTGGACAACACTGGGATATGTACATCATTAGTAACACTACTGTGACAAGTAAAAACAGTCTGATCAGAGATTATTCATAATGAAAAATAATGCCATTATTTATTTTTTTCAAGCTCTCATTCTACACATTGCTATAGATACTGCATTTCTTATTATTTCTTGAAAAATATTTCAAATTCACCCTTGATTCTATAGGTTTGATTTTTACTGAAGTCAGAAGAAGTAAACAGTGCCTATTATGCTCAATGCATTAAACCTACCTTCTGTAGAAAACTGTTGAATTTTCTTTCATAGCAAGTTAATTTAACATGATTTCTTGCTTATGAACTCTTGCTGCATGCAACTTTCCTCAAGGTACTAAAGGATTTATTGAAGTATTTCTCTGATCTCATATATAGCACTTACTTAAGAGAGTTATAAAAACAAATTCTATGAATTACCCAGCCTACTTCCTAAATTTTCAAAGATGACGTTTGATAGATCTATTTCTGATGTTATGCATTTATACAATTTGGCCATGCCGATTGCTTCATGTATATAACATTTAAAAGATGTATTCTTTGTGATGATTTCATTCCTTACACATTTTTCTGTAGGACCTGAATCTACTATCCATTACTAGAATTTTTACCTTCCTTTTCAAACCAAAACCAAAACCAACATGTATGAAATACATTTTTTTTAAAAAAAATTTGTACTCAAAACTCCAGCTAGTGACAGTTCCATCTATCTGAAGTGCAGCTATAGACTATGGAAACTGTGTAGAAGTCCAGTGTCAGAGATTATGTATTAAACTTGAATTTACTGGAAAATAAGAGAGAAAACAAATCAATGTTCAATATTTAGAGACTAAGAAAATTCAATCATGTTCTCAGACCCAGCAAAGGGAAATTACTAGGTGTGTTGATCATTCCTCCCAAGTCCATCAGACAACAGTGTTTTATAAACAATTTTATTCAATGACTATATACAGAGGGAAAAAAGGATACAGAAATAAAACAAAAGTAATGTAATATGGTCTCAGTTTTAACTGAAGTTATAATGTATTTAACATCTGACATGGCACAATAAAGAAAGACTCTTTCAGAGACTGTGTATACTTAAGTTCAATTATAGCTTTCAAGTATGTTTTATACTGTTTCTGTGTGTTTCCTCCCTTCTGTGTGTCCATCTGATCATACAAGAAAACAATTTGATCACAGCTGTCAACATACAAATGTCAAAGTTATTTTCTACTGCTTCACATAAGTGTTATAAAATGCTGTGGAATTAAGATGGTAGTAGGTGGCAGTAACAGATATTGATACAAGACTTTACAATTCAAAATGTCTGTCTGAGGACTATACAAATCTTCTCAGTATGATATTTCAACATCTCAGGCATCTGGTGCTTTATCAGCTCCTGTAAAAGATTCCTAAAGAAACCACCATGAGAGAATGCCTACAGTATGAAAATGCTTTGTAGACTCAGGTTCCTGGCCCCTGGCTCTCACCATCATTACTAGCACCAATTATCCACTGAATTGAGACATTCAAATTGCAATTAATCATTTTCTTCACATTCAATTGATAGTTAAGGTGTGCAGAGATTTCTTTAAAACTTTCAAGTCAGTGGTGACAAGTAAATATAGTTTTATCTTTAGTATTTGAGTTCTATCTAAAAATGTAAAGCAGTTCAAAATCAAACAGAATCAAAATCCTTTATTCCATCCATGTCACCCTGTATTATTCCCCAAGTCAGTATTTCAAATGTGAGGCATACCCAGTTTGAAGAGTCACATTGTGTTATGGTACTGTGTGTAACACAATATGATGAGTGTAATAGGCATGAAGCATCAAAGAAATAGTGTATCTGCTGAAAGTTCATACAATTTTCATTTGACAATAAATGCAATTAATTTTAACCTGTTACTATGAGAGTTATTGATACTTTCATATTATTAATGTGCTGAAAAATGAATTACATTGTTATGTGAATAGGAGTACAATTATAATGTGACTCAGTTCCAGTGGGAATGATGAAATTTCCTAAAAATAATCGTGTAATTTCCTTTTCTTCCTGTGCTGTCCCTTCCCTGTCAGAGTGCCATTATGTCACAAGAACTTCAGGTGCTTGAGTTCGGTATAAGCAGAAACAAATTAATGAAACTTTACCACAGTGTGGGATTTGAAGCTATTTATTATGGGTCCACTGAATTATTAAGTAACTCATCTGTCTATACTACATGGGAAAGAACCTTTTGATTAAAATATGCATTGAAAGATGGTTTTAGTAAACTTTCATTTATAAATACAAATCACATTGGTGTCTTACAATTATAAATCTGTGTTATGTTTGTATATATGTTAGGTCTGCATCATCAAAATATTTAATTTAAATAAATGTGTTTATATTATAAGGATATGAGTGTATATAAAACACAAAATGTAGAGGTTTGTACGTGTTTTTATAGGCACATGTAATACACACATACACACACACATTTATAGATATGTATATATGCAGAAAAGAGAGGGAGAAAGATGAGATGACTATTAATGTGGCCACAACTTTATTAACATAGTGTGAATGTATATTTTTAAGTCAGATGGTATCTAACCCTTCAGCAAACTGATAAGTAGGAACAAAAGGTCCTGTTTTGCATGAGTGTGGGCATTAATACTGTTGGATAGCTGAGAAAAAAATAATGAACACCTGCATCTGTTTCCAAGTAGTCATTGAGCAGCAGCAGTGAAAATGAACTCTAAAGAATCCATGTTGATGATCATATTTTCCCTAGGTTATCCTGGCTACACCTAACTGGTTGAGGACATAACAATTAATAGAAGCCTGATGTGATTCTTCAGAAATGCAGATTTTAAATATCTATTAACAAGGAATAATAAGGCTACTAAAAGAGTAAAAATATTTTGAAAGCAACACTTACATCAATTCATGTCTGAATGATACCCTGCCTTGTCTACTGAAGTCCTGCTTAAGCAATTTTTTCACTCTTAGATTTTATAGACATCTTTATTTATTAGGCCATTAGGTTTCAATGCAATCTGAGAAATTTCTTATAGTATTCAACAAAGTTCATTAAAACATTTTAGTTGCTTCATCAGTAAATATTACAAAAAATACTTTGGGGTTTGGTAATTTCTCTATTGAGCTGGCTAGGATGATATGGTAAATTTACTCCTTTGAATTTTCAGAATTACAAAGACTCACGTTTTATTCTTCCTGTCCAAGAGTTCCATTAGCAAATTATTTTGCAATTTTCCTCCCTCTTTCTTATTTTTGTTTTGCTTGGTATTTTGGTTTGTGTTGGGTTTGGTTTCAGTAGTAAAACAAGAAAGCAGCAACATCTAAGTTTGTATTGTCATCAATATGCGAAGTAATTTTGGTGTCTTGGCTAAAAGAGTATAAAAAGCAGAGCCATTTCACCCTAGCAAGGCAGGTATGGGATTTCCCAATATTTGACTTCCCTACAGAACAGAAATGATAGTGAGGACCAAAGACAGAATCTGCACAACTTTGTTGGTGATGTATTTTTTACAGAGTAAATTTAACTGACCTCTGTCAATACATTTTACTGTCACAGTTTTGTAAGACATCTTTAGCCTTCCGAATGGTAAATATGCCTTTTCTCTCTCACTATCTTATTTCCCTGTACAGCTTGAGCATTCTCTGAGATTGAACTGAAAGCAGGGACATATACCCATGCAGTCCAAACTGTACTGAAACTGGTTATCCTACTATGTTAGAGAAACACCTGGCAAGAAAACTTAATCTACTGCTAACAGGAGTAATTCATCTTTGGAGTCAACTGAGTCATTGTGAGGAACACATTTAATGATTGCTCTCTGCCCTGCAGCAGTTACATTTTTATTTCAGGGTACAATTCACTATGTTGTTTATTCTGCATACAGCCTCAAGTCATCTAAGGCTCTCAGATCAGGAACAGAGCGAGTATTGAACTCTCTAGGACAGAAAACCTTTTTCAATACAAGACTGTGATTACTATTTGACCTATTTCACTTTGTTTTGAGAGGTTGTATGAAATATGCTCATTAGAGGAACCTGAATTTGGCTTCTTTCGATAGCTCCACAGTCAGCTTAAATCAAGCTAAATCAGGCAGCTATTAGAAAGGGTAATTCTGTCCATAATTACCCTCACCTTCTCACCAGGGCTTCCTTGCTATTTTCTTGCATTAACTTTACTTATTTTGATCTATGGCATGAATCATATATATAAAAAACCCAAACAACTGCTGAGCTATATAACCACTCTGGCTGTCTGTCATGATTTAATATCAAGCAGCAACCAAGCCCCATGCAGTTGCTTGCTGAGTCCCACACCAGCAGGATGAAGGAGGAAATCAGAAGGGAAAAAGCCAGAAAACTCATGGGTTGAGATAAAGACAGTTTAACGGGGAAAGTAAAAGCAGTGCGCACAAAGTCAAACAAGAAATTAATTCACTGCTTTCCATAGGCAGGCAGGTGGTCAGCCATCTCCAGGAGAGCAGGACACGTTCACATGTAATGGTAACTTGGGAAGACAAACACCATCATTCCAACTGCCCCACTCTTCCTCCTTCTTCCCCCCACTTTATACACTGAGCCTGATGTCACGTGGTTTGGACTATCCCTTGGGTCAGTTTGGGTTTCCTCTCCCGGCTTTGTCTCCTCCCAACTTCTCATGCACCCCAAATTTCTTCGTCAGCACAGCAGTAAAAAATGCAGAAAAGGCCTTGGCTCTGTGTAAACCCTGCTCAGCAATAATAAAAACATCTCTACATTATCAACCCTGTGTTCTGCTCATGTCTAATACACAGCCACATACCAGCCACTGTGAAGAAAATTAACTCTACCCCAGCCAAACCAGCACATTGTCAAAAAATGGAAACGGAACATGCAAAGAGGTATAAGAAAAATTGATCTTAGGGTGCATTTTCACTAAGCATAATCCTGTTCAAAATTGATCTCCTACCCACAGTTTTTTCCAGTGCCTGGCTATTATCAGATATAACATGTAAGGAACTGCAAAACAAGCTACATCAGAAAGTTCAGTCAAACAAACAGACAAAAAGATTTAAGAAGGGCAGGATCATATGAAGAAGGATAACAGAAGGAGAGCAGAACCACCAGCGTTAGGTCCTCAATTATATTAGACTGAACATTACACAAAACTTCTCCCTTTGATCAGCCTAACTTGATTGTGAAGCCTCAAGGCTAAAAGTTTGATTATGTTTTGATTCAAAGCAGCTTTGAATTAAAGTCAGCTATGAAAACAGCAGTTCTAATGGCTTTAATTTATTTCCTATTAACACAATTTGCAGTGAGCACCAACAGAAGGTGTCATTCAAGTCGTCAGTGATACATGTAGTCTCAGGTGATAGCAAGTAATGGATACATTGGAGAAATGTGATGTAGGTAGAGGTGGAATAATGCCTTCTGACCCTTGTTTCCAAAAGGTCTGGATTTGGTCTCTGTTGGTCAACATAGCCTTAAATATTGAAGTATGAGATATTTACAGCCACAGAGATGTGCTGGCAATGAGTTTTTAAATTAATTTACTACCTTTAGGAAATGTCTCCTATTTCTGAGACATAGGGCATAGACAACAAATGTTCCTGATCTCCTGGTTTTTACTATTTGGGCTTTTTTTTGTGCTTTTACCATATAAACACCCTTGTAGAAATTTTTTCCCCATCCTACTAATAGGTGAGATTTCCCCCATATTCCCTTTTCATCTTTCATCAGTGATGAAATACTATTCTTGAAATGGAATGAAGAGTGTTACCTAGAGTATTCAGGACCCAAATATAGCACTGACTTTCTTGAAGGCATTACTTTATTTCCTTATTTACAAATCCTTAAGAATCATCAAGATTTAAAGCATTTTTAAATGTAAATGCAGATTCAGTGAAGTTTGTTTTTTGAAGTATCTACAGGAAAAACTCATCCAGCTCCAGTTAGGCTCTCTACATAGACTTGTACTTTATAAGCATGATTTCGGATTTGTATTTGCACTTTAGATTTGGATTATGGTTGGCAAGCAAACAATTCGTAATATCTGGTAAGGTTCTGTGACAGTGATGGCAAGTACTGAGAGTTTAACTCTGAAGTTAATGCCATTTATTTATAATAGAAATCACATTCAATATAGCCCAGGCTTCAAACAGGATATTCAGTGAAGCTAGGAAAAAAAGTTTCAAATTATGTAGTACATACACCATGTAATACATGGAAATTATATGCATTCTTCCAGTGCTGGATGTAAAAATCAATCCTTTTATCGAGTGCTTCTATTGTAGACTGCCATGTTGGAGACCTACATTCAAACAAAGGACTTGGAGGGTTGGGCACTTAGCTTCCAGGGAGAGGAGCCTTCTGTCATTCAATAACTCTCCTCAGTCGCAGACGACAAATGAGCTGCTGTAGATAAGACACTTTAGACAAGCTTCTGAAAACCCTTTTGATAAAGTCTCACATCTGAGGTTAATGACAATAGCTAAGGTGTGGGAGTCATGTAATAAGCGTAAATCTGACTTGGAAAATTAAAAACAAAGAGCATGAAACAAAGAAAAAAGTAACATTAGTTTGAAGAGAATGGCATTACAGTCAGAAGGAGTAAATAATGAGGAACAATGCAGTATGATACATGAGAACTGAGATGATTTAAATACTAAAAGATGAAAGCCAGTTCAAAGCAGCTAAATAGAGAGCAGTGACAGGTTCCTAGGGAAAAAAAGGATATCAAACAATTGGGTGTGTCATTAAATATAAGAAATCAAAAGGTAAAAAGAGTCTAAAAGATAATTCTGTGTGCAGCATTAAATATGAAAGATAAGTAATAAGATGAGAAAAGAAAAATCTATGTCTAACATTAAAAACAAAGGAACATTACCAACTATGCCTAAGTAGGGCAAAAAGGAGTCAGGTACAATTTATTAATATAAACAAAATCTAGAAGAAACAGACTAACTAAGAAGTAAGCAAAGGAAAAGGAATTCACTTTCGGTTAAAAAACCTAGAAGGTTATTCAATCCTAGGAAATAGGAGTGTTAAATACTTTTTGCTGTACAGTTAAAAGCTCTTCTAGGCTGTAGCTTTTGCTCACTGTGTCCATAGCTCCGCTAAACTATCACCACTGTGAGCTCAAAAGCCATGTCTAGGGCTTGCCCAGCACATGTACTTATTTACAGGAGACATTTGAGGCCCAGATGATAATTCTCTAAGAAAAGTCAAAGCAAGAGAGACTGGATTTGAAAAAAATACTTGAGGCATCAAAAGTTATAGAAGCACCCCTAAATCTAATAATGAGGTCCACAAATACATGTGAAGCTTTGGATCCCAGCTGATGTTAGCAGAAACCTCGGTGCTGTGAATTCTTAAGGATTAAGTCTATTAATAGTAAATCCCATCAGTGTTAAATCCCACTGCTCCTGTTATTCCTAATTATGATATAACAACAAGAAGAAATTGATATTTTATTTTCTTCCTTTGTCAACATGTATAGTCTTTTTTCATGCTAGTTTGCCCATAATAAATATTTTCTGATATAACTGATTACCATAACAATTCACTCAGGAGTTAATTTTTGTCAAAAATCGTGGCTAATTAAGAAAAACAAGGTTGTTGTTAGGTTTTTTTAATTAAAAAGTTGAAAATTTTCTTGGTTTTATCACTTTTCCATTTCTAAATAAAAAAATTTAAACATTCAAAAGTGGAGAAATTCTGGATGGAATAACTGAACTAACTGAACTGACTGTAATAACAGTAACTGCATGAAATACTACTAAAAGGACAGTGAAGCTCAGAAACTGGTTTGTTCCATTTTATAGAGGCAGGAGGATTCACTGCAGATTTAGTGTGGCATTTCAGCTCAGTGCAGCCAGTTCTGTGAGATTCCTGGTGCCCATCTTTTAGCAAGGTTGGTCCAGATTACTGTGCCAAATTAAGATGCTCTATGCCTACACTGGTCATTCAGCCTAGCTTGGCTACCCACCCATGGGTGTCATGTGAGACACACTGCTAATGGCTAGATTGTATCTTGCCCCAGTCAAGAGTGTGGGAATATTATAAATTCTAACTGAAAAGAATATATGATTTTCTTACAGCAGGCAAGGCAATATGCTTTTCTCCAGAAGGGAAAAAAAAAAAGGTGGAACAATTTCTTTAAAGTTAAAAAGTAAACAAAATTCCCTCTACCTCCCCTCTCCCCCTGGAATAGCCTTTCAGACTTCTTTAATTGCTAAAACTGAAATTCCAGTATTACAAAAATGAAGAATTAGAATTTTCAGGGTGGGTCTAGGGAGATCACGTCTGGATTGTTTTTGGAGGTTTTTTAATCTGAAAAGCTTGTAAATCAATAAAAATAAACCTACCATACAAAACTGTTTAGTAACCTCACCAAAGGTCAGTTCTAACCAGATAAAGCTTTAAAATTAAAGAATGTCTTGTATGAGAATGAGAGAAACAGGCAACATATCTTGCAGAAACACAAGAGAAAGAATATCGACACTGTTAAAGTGTCTAGGAGTACTGCTGTTGATCACACCTCCACCTTCCAGATGAAGGAGAATGGTAGTTGGTCACCAGTTCCATCTTGGATTAGTTTGGATCAACCAATTTACAACAGCTCCTTGACAATGGAGGAGTGGCTTACTGTGGAAAGGAGGAAGAAGCTCTTAGACTAAAAGTAAGACTTTTTTTAAAAAATCATTTTTGCTACATTATGTAATTAAGGGGGAGCAGAAGTTGGCAAAGACTAAAAAGCAAGAGTTCACAAGGTCAGACTTTCTAGGACAATTGAGAGAGACATAGATATCTGACATCTTTACATTTTATGCCATTTTAGTTCTTTTACAGATCTGTAATCTGTTAAGAGTTCAGTAGAAGGGGTCCAATAAACATATTGCATAATAAGCAACAACACAATGTACAATTTAGACTTGAGAATGCGGGCCTTGTGGGATAAAAACAAAAGAGATGGTATAATAACAGAATGAAAGAAGAGAGAACACTTTTTTGATCAGACATGAAGCATACCAGACTTTTATCTCTGGGCTATCTGTACCTATGTATGGGTAGCACAGACCAGAATGCTTCAAAGTCAGGACATCTTTAGTTATCACCAGAACAGGTGCTGGAACTGATGCTTGTATCTATGCTAGCAAACTGAACTATGCAATGCTGTCTGTTTGTTAGCATGGTGCCTGGCACAGATTTTTGTCTTTGCCAATTAGCATATTCTATTGAATACATATGCTTCATTTATATTATCAAAGCATGTTTACAAATCTGTAGTAGCTGTCATGTCATTACAACCAGATTGACCTCATTATGTGCCACAAGGCTAGCTATGTTATTGTAGCTTGCCGATACAGGCCTCACAGAACTGAATTTTCTTTATTTAGTCACCTCAGTGGTACAAAATGTGAGACCAAATGATGACTTTTATACCCAGATGCTTCTATTTTTAGTCATAAAAAAGACACAACTGACTCCCAGCATTCATCTGTAATAATTTAGTTTAGCAAAAATCTTTTTAATGTCCTCTTTCCTTTGGTATTCATGTCTCAAAAGCACAATGTGTTTTATTTCATACTTTATGAGAAAAACTGCATTTTGGAATCTTCCCACAAGCTAGAAGCAGTTGTAATTCCAGATCTCTATAGATTCCCTCAGTTCTATTTCAAATCACTTAAAAAAACTACTACTACTACTTTACCGTTTCATTACATTGCATCTTCATATTTAAATGATAACAATTTCATCATTTCAGTTGTTGCCACTTTTTCTCTCAGCAAAAAATTACTGCTTACCATCCTAGTCCTTCTAATTTTTCTTAGTTTTTCTAAAATTATGCAATTGTTCTACAACATAAGAAATGCTGTGTTGATTTTTTATTTCTGAACATACATACTGTCTAATTTTCTAACAATAACTTTTGTATTTTGAGAGATTATTTTTTTTCCTTAATAGGTAAACACAGCTAATAATGATGCACAGTTCTGCCCAGTGTCTGTTGCAAAGTTAAATCAATCATTATATTCCCTCCACACATCAAACCTCTCCCACTTCAAAGGAGGTAATTTTTAATGTTATAAATCTACAGCTTCTGATGTAACCATCTAGATGTGATTTAACATTTTAGGAAAATATGAAGAACTCTAGACCTAGCATTGTCACAGAGAGGCACACATTATTCATTGTTCATAAAATGATTCTGTGTCCCACTGTTTGTTTCATATCTAAGTCCAGCTTATTAATTTGACAACAATTTTTGTACAGTATGTATATATTCTTCTGTATAATGCATGACAGCATTTTGAGAGATCAGGAGAGAATGAGAATGAGCAAAAAAGATATTTTTTAGATCTTTTAATCTTTTAATGAATAAGAATTATCTGGAACTCTCAAGATTTCACATACTATTCCAGGTATAGGGAACTGGACAGCAACACAGTGCAAAGCAACCTGGGGTTCCTGATCAGTGGAAAGTTGAACATGAGCCAGCAGTGCTGTGGCAGCCAGGAGGGTCGAGCGTGTCCTGGGGTGCATCAGGCACAGCATCACCAGACGGGCAGGGCAGAGGATTATCCTGCTCTGCTCTGGGGCAGCCTCATATTGAACATCGTGTGCAGTTTTGGGCACTGCAATATAAGATATTAAGCTCTCAGAGAGCTCTCAGAGTGTTGAAAGGAGGACAACAAAGATGGTGGAAGAGCCTTGAGGGGAAACCATATGAGGAGCAGCTGACATCACTTGGACTGTTCACTCTGAAGGAGACTGAGAGACCTCATTGCAGTTACAGCTTCCTTGTTGGGGAAAGAGAAGGGTTAGGTACTCTTCTCTTCTCTGTGATCAGTAACAGGACCCAAGAGAATGGCAAGCTCTATCAGGGAGGTTTAGGTTGGATATCAGGAAAAGGTTCTTCACCAAGAGGGAGATCAGGCACTGGAACAGGCTCCTCAGGGAAGTAATCACAGCACCAAGCCTGACAGAGTTTAGAAAATGCTGTCCAATGCTGGACATGGTGTGACTCTTGGGATGTCCTGCACAGGACCAGGAGTTGGACTCAATGATCCTAATGAGTCCCTTCTAACTCAGCTTATTTTGTAAGTCTATGCTAAACAGTTCAATTGCATACTTGGAGAAGTGCGTATCTGACATTTTAAATTAATTCTGCTTATTGGATATTTTTTTAGAGAATTCTTTAATTCTTTACTTTCTTTCTCAACTAAAATATGGAAAGATCTTCACCACAATATCACAGAATGTCTGAAGTGGGAAGGCACCTCTGAAAATCACGTAGTCCAGCTCCCACATTAAGGTGTGGTTTGTTAGAGTGGGTTGATGAGATCTGGGTCCATCCGGGTTTAAAGTATCTCAAAGAATGAACAATTCATAGGCTTTCTGGGTAACCTGTGCTAGTGGCTTACCCTCTCACAGCAAATGTGTTTTTCTGATGTTTAAACTAAATTGCCTGTATCTTAGTTTGTGGTCATTGCCTCTTGTCCTTTCCTTGGCTACTACTGAGAAAAGTCTAGCTCATATTTAAACCATGCAAACAGGAACATATACACATTGATATTGCTCCCCCAGGGCATTCTCTTCTGGCAGAACAGTCATATCTCTCTGAACCTCTCCTCATACAACAGACACTCCCATTCTTTGATGGCGTTTGTGACCCTTTGCTGGGCTAGATCCAGAATGTCCATTTCTCTCTTCCAGAGAAGACAGCATGTCAAACGTGTCTCAGCAGTGCTTACTAGAGGAGAAGGGTGACATCCCTTGAGCAGCTGATAGCCCTCCTACCTACATGGCCCAGGACACTGCTGTCCTTCAGTGCTGCAAGTACACTAAGGTTAAGATATCTAAAGTTATCTCCTGTCTGAATAACCATCGTACAGACAGGAGACTGAGGCTGATATCTTTTAAATATTCTTAGCTGTAGATGACTAACTGATTTCAATGACAAATCGGCACTTAGTGTTTCAGAGAATGTGAACCAGCAGACATTTCTTTATTATCAGGCAGAAAGCTACAGCAAAGAAGAAAAACGGGTCATATCTCTAAAAATCCCTATTCCTAGACTTGTGTTCCTACTTTACTAGATATATGTGACATTAATATAATAGATTTCAAGCTTCTGACATTATAATAGATATATAAAGCTGACATTAATTCAGATGTACTTTTAATCTTAGTAAATCTGAAAGCAGAGGCATGATAAATTCCAGATAAAATAAAATACAAAGAAAAACAAAACCTCTGTTTTTCTAGCAAACATTTACATTGAGAGCTATGCAGAAGCAGGAGCTCTGACCAAGAAAACACAAAATATAAAAGCTGTCACCTCTTTAAACATTTTTCTTTCATCTTGATTTCACAGAAGAAACTACATATGATTAAGGTAATACCTTTTTTATTAACTTGTAAGAATACCATTTTCAGAAACATTGCTTGTATGAAGAAATCTGGACAAAAACTAAAAGGTGGCACTACAAACATTGCAGTGAGAAAAATAATTAGCAAATTTTTGTGATGCTTTATCTAAAGGAAGGTACAATAAAGTGGCAGAAAAAAAGCGGTAAATTTTAACCTGTACATATTGGAAATCCCTTCTCTATATTAACCACAATGTTAACATAGTAGTGAATAGTACTTGTAGAAAAGATCATTGTTAGCACAATTTACAAACATCAGAAGAGTCATTAGAATGATATGGCTACTCTAAGGAAGTATTCATATGTTACTCAAAGAAAAATAAATTGCTATAGAAATATTCATGTGCTGTAGTGAGTTTTGAGGATTGATTTCTTTGTTTCTAAACTCTCATTTTCTAGACACGCAAGAAATATATATGTAGTATGTATATGTAAGATTATATATGTTTAACAATAATTGCAGGATTGCAACCAATTTGTGCCATCACAATTTTTGTCCAAGGACTTGATCCACTGAGGATTAGATCTTCAACTCCCAGTGGAGAAGAAGGCATTTTTCCCAAAGGAGAATACTGTGTTGAGACAACAAGATGCAAGGTCGTGTACAATTCTTATATTTGAAAGAAAACAATTTCAGAAGTTACAACATGAAGGACTAAATAATTATTTCAAATATCATATTGTCATGACTGACTTTAACTCAAGTAGCAAATTCAAGATTCAGCAGCTTTTGTAAACCTGCATCCCATCTAGGGGTCTCAGGTGACTTGGGTATGCTATTAGAAGTGCATAAGTGTAAAATAAACATCACATCCTGTTATTGCGGTTATACATGCAACATAATAAAGGCAGAGGTGAAACAAAGTAGAAGAAAAAGGTGAGAAACAATGGTCAGTAACAGTCAGGAGATCAGATTAATTTTGTAACCTGAACAGCAGTAAAAGAAGGAAAGTAATACAGGTCCCATTTATAGTGTCTGCTACCTCTTTCATGTTTCCCTCCCTCCTGGAGGAAGCACTATCCACCTCACCTCTTCAGTCTCTGGAAATGGGTGGCAGTGCTGCAGTTCCATGGGAGATGGCAGGACAGTGTTTTCAGCCCTCTCTGCTCCTCGATCTTTTCTACTCCACTACAAATTCAGTCAGAAAGAGTACACCAGTTTTTCTGTAACTTTGGTTTGGGATATGAGAGCTAATTAGATAAAAGAGGCACTAGGAATACTCAGGTGACAAGAAGATTTCCAATACCTGCAGTGGCAAAGCTCAGCTGGAACTACTCAGGTTCATTTTCAAGCTGAATGTATTAGTCTTGCATGTCAATGATGAGCAGCTGCCTCCCTCTGAGAGAACCTGCTTTAAGAGACTACTAAAAATCTTAAAGCTGAATCCACTACTAAGCTATTAATTAGTTTGGTCCAAAATATTAGTCTGTCTTAATTAAGCCAATTCCATACGGACCAAAATACGTTTGTTAACAGAATTTCAGCCTAAATGGAAGCATTATATCTAGGAGTATGATATTAATGAGACTCATTTAATGAAGGTGGTGACTTACTCAAAAGATAAAGAATGGGAGAAAGATACCCAATACCTAGAAACAGATTCCTGTATGTTTCTTTTTTTTTTTTTTACTTATATAGTTTTAACCATGAAAATGTTTTTAAAACATTTTTTTACCAATATGAGCCACTAACATTTATCTATTGTGTAATGACAGAAAATTTGTATTTATTAATACTATGCTCACTCAATCTTTCTCTCAAAATTATCCCTTTATGAAGTAAAGATGTAGACAGGTAGGATGTTTTCTAATTGTATTTCCACTGCAGGAAATACAATTAGAAATACAACTAGAGTTCCTGCTATATTTAATGGTATTAAAAAGTGATTGGCAAAAATCAGTAAAAAATAACAATTTTCTCTCCAGCAAAAGTGGGGCAGTAAAATGCCACAGAATTTGCAGGGTGCTGAGTCTCCATCTCTCTGTGTATTTTCTGATTAATAATAGAAAGTTCATGGGTACCTTCAGAGCACCCATCTAGGGCAGGAGCATAGCCAAAATCCATTACATTTGGGTGAAAATCTTCTGAATAGGATTTACAGTTCTCCTGACAGACTGAGGAGGCTGCATTAGCTCACAGTCTGAACTGATTCTCCATCTGCACATTTTCCTTACCTGAGAGAATACAATTGCATTTATGACTTATCAAGTTCTTGCTTTCTTAAGCAAAGCAGTTCATTTGAGGAAGAGGAAGAAGGAATTTTCACTTTGAAAGGAATGTCCTAGGTTTGTTAAAACTTTGAAAATTCACCTTTGTTCAATTGAAAAATTGATCTAACAACCCTTGAGATACTATTAAAATCTAGCACATTGGTGCTATACACCTAATTATTATGATATACCTACTGTTTTAATAAGATACTTCCCCTCTATTTTGTGTTTGTTTCTTTGCAAAAAGAAATACACACATTTATAGTGCCAGCATGGGTTCCAATTTAAGATGATCTTGCAAGCACAAATTGTAAGCAAACAGGAAAAAGAAGGAGTCTTTCTAACCAAAACCTATGGACTTATGTGCAGAAAATATATTCAAAATGAAACTGGAAACCACTGGGAAGCGGTTTAACATATCCTCTCTCTTCAGTCCTTGTAGATTTTAGGAAGAATACACATTATGCTTTGGGACTGCCTGACCCAAACAATTTCCATCATTGTTCATCCTGGAGGAATATTCTGATCCATTGCATTAGGTGTTAAAATTCCTCACCTGCATTGCAGACAACTCTGCACAACACTGTTGAAATAGCACAATTTTGTGTGACGATACTGGTCATATCAAACCTCTAAAGGACTTTTTTATTTTTTAAATAGCTCTATGAGTTATTTATGTTTTAAACTTCTGAATATTTCTCATTTCCTAAAGCAAAAGGAAAAGAAAGAATAATAATATTTAAAGGTATTCTCATTCTGTCATTCATCAAACTTGCAATCAAAACTCTTTATCTTTAGAAAAAAAAAGGATTTTTCTTGATCCACAGTAAAGGAGAAAAATCCCTAGCTCTGCTAGTATGAAATAATTTTTGAAAGAATTACTGAAAGGAAAAGGCTATGCATTTGAAATTTCCAGCCAAAATGAATGGAATGGAGAGAGAAATCACAGCTTGGTATGAAAGGGGAAAGAAAATATATTAACTAAATAGACTAAATATACTAAATAGATTTATCTGAAAATAGTCATCTTTCCATATATAAACTATCTTACTATTAAACAGTAAGAGAATCTAAAAATTACATAAATAAGCAGATATCATAAAGGAAGTATTACAGTATATTATGGTGATATCCTCCATTTTTCCTGCTTCCTTGACACGTTTTTTTGTTTTTGTTTTTTTTTTTTTTGTGATAGATGAAGAAAAAGGCAGACAAATAGATAATTTTTTTCACCGTGTCTTGCTGCTGATGCTCAAGTGAATGTTTTTCGAAAGAATGTAACCTTTTTCAGAGAGGACATATCTATAGAAAGATGTAAAGATAAAAGCAAGAAAGTTTGTTAGAAGGGGATTCCTCTCTGTTTTCAGAAAATACTGGTTTATATTCTGTGTATTCTGGCATCTAATTGTAAATGTCTATGAAGTAGTGAGGAAGAGACATTTTTATAGAACCCATGGAATGGTTTTTCTCTTGAAAATCATGGGTTTGGGTTTTTTGTCCCTTAGCTCTGTGCTGTGTTCAGATTCAGTGATATAGTTCTTATATTGTTTGTTTCCACTGGGCAATGTCCAGAGCAGTTTTTTTCTTCTGTCTTTTTCTTTTTTAATTTTTTTCCTCTCCCTCTGGTTAAGTCTTAAGTTATACAATTTATTTTTAGATTTTAAGTGACTGGTTCCAGGACTGTTATCTCTATGTGAAGCTTGTCATGTACGTAGCACAGCAGGACACCAAGTAAGTAAGTTTCCAAATACTGTAAGTAAAAATTAAAAAAGAAAAAACATTTTGGAAGAAAAATACATGTATACACCCTGCAGATAGTCAACCCTGTTTCCCGGTGTCTTAGGGTAATTTTTAAAAATAGGAATTGACCACTTCTTAAAATAAAATTGTTTTGAATTAAAGATTACAATAAAGTATATCACTGACTGTCATTAAGCAGCATTTGTAATAATTAAGTACTAACATAGTTACATATTTAGCTTTTTGCACTATTTCCATAACAACAAACAGTGTAGTGCTAGAAAGCGAAGAAAAGCCATCACCTACATTCATGATAAGAATCTCAGGGGCACAGTTTTGGTCTTTCCTCCTACTACTCCCCTGGAAAAATCCAGTATGATACATAAGCACAAGGATTTTCACGGCTGAGAATTTAATGATAAGGACGTAGCAACAGGTCTTTGACACTGGCCAAAAAAATACATTCTATTACTAATTAGTTCACTATTGCAGGAGTAGCCTTTGGATTTATGTCCAGCTAATATCTCTCTTACACCCATATTAATAAATATTATAATTTTGGTGTCATTTTGTCTTTTTATTTATTTTTTTAAATTTCATGCTTTTTTTGCATAGACTTCTCCACAAGCATGCAGCCTTCACAAGGGCTGCATATTTGATGGCTAAGTTGCAGCTTTAATTGTGACTGATGCATCAGAGTGCACACCTGTATTCTTTCCTTGATAAATGTTTGCAAATTTCAGATAAGAATATTCACTGCATATGTTTAAGACAATAGATTTTACCTGCACAGAGTGAAACACATTTTCTGATGAAAATTCATGAGACTAAATGTCACCTTCAGAAAGCTTGTGAAAAACGATTCACAGTGTGAATCTTTCTGTCAGAATTCAAGTTTACATTGTTCCACTGGTGTACCCAGCCCACTTCAAATGACAAGGAATGTACAATGATATGTGTACCTTTCCTGAACCTATTACGTGCTGCATCTCTGCACTGGCTTTTTGCTGCTGGGAATAAGGGCTTGGAGCACAGAAACAGTAAAATGCCTGGATACTGTATTTGTTACTTTAAAAATATGTATTTGTAGCTTCTGTATGATATCTGAGTTCATGATTTTAAGTGATGGTTCTCAGAAATATAAAATCCCTGAGGTGTTGCTTGTGGCAATGTCTAGAAATAATTTTTATTTCATTTTAGAGCACACCAAGTCTTAAAATGGAGATTAGGTTTTTATTCTAATGGCAAATTGGTTTCATATATTAATGGCAAAAACTAGTGGTGTTGCAGGAGAACAGACTGTAAAACACAAGAGACACATCACCTTGGTAGGTCTGTTTGGGAATTCCAAATGCAGACATGCTGTGGAGTTTGCTAGATCTTTTGTTTCTGATGGCCTTTGAATTATATTGTTCATGACAGATCATGAAAGGACATGAATGCTGGAATTTTGAACGTTCACTTTTGTTTTTCCACTTCTTTCATGAAGATAAAAGTACTTATTTTTGAGACCGACAACTACATTAAGAGCTTTATTGGATCTTTATCTGTCTTGTATTTTAAAAAAGTATCAATTACCTTATAATGGTATTTCTTTTCAGAACAAAATGGTATTTCTTATAGAAGAACAAAGCTTATTCTGATATTCCAACTTTCTTGGAACTGATGTTTGCAGTTTGCATTTGCCTGCAATATTTCAGTCAAGCAGCTAGCACTGCTCTTTCTTCAAAGGTATGAATTGAGCAATTGCCATTACATCAAGGTTTTATATTTCCCAAGGCTTTATCTACAATGGTCACATAATTCATTGTCATATTATTAGGTCAAATTCAGTTATCTTTATTCAAGTTTTCTGACAAAAATAATGGACTAAAGGGTCCATCATGTGGCCAGTTGTTATTGTTAAAACAGTTTTCTTGTGATATCATAGGAGGACCATTCTGGATGGGATATTACCATTAATTGTTCCCATACGCTATTGTAATTCCTGAAGATGCACGCACACACACACATACAAATGCATGTACATACACAAGACAAAACAGACTCAAAACTCAAAACAGTCTTGACTAATAAAGCGTTCCAATAAAGATGGATCTCCTAGCTGTGACTCAAAAGAACCTTTTAATTTGTACATTTCATTTTAACACATATAGTAGGAAATTAAAAATGGAACTGTATGTTGCAAAAACCGGTGTTTATCACTGTTTGTGATAGAAGAATGTTAAGATCCCATGCAGTGCTTCAGCCTGACTGTACTGCACACAGCCAGGTCCATGGAATAAAGAACTTGTTATAAAACAGAAACACTATGTGTGAACAGAAATAATATGGTAGCAGTAACAAAACCAAGCAATGGGATGTGCAATGGCATAACAGGGTCATTATGAATAACTGTTACTCTTGCTGACTCTAGATATATAAATCAACAATCATTTAGGGTAAAATATGAATAGACACAAAAGGGAGACAGATTCCCCTAGAGACTATAGATTTTTCTGTTCAGACTGGTGAAGTTTGGCAGTTCCATCAGCTTTTCCCTTTAAAGTAGGGTTCCTCAAGTGGTGAGACCAAGTCCACTGGCTACAGTTCAGCTGCACACCAGGTGATTAGAAAATGGGGTGGGAAAATGTCTGTAGGACGGAGGAGTCCAAGTAGGAGTTCAAGAAGGGAATACAAATGCACTGGAAAATATGTGAGCTGATTCCTGTGTTTCTTCCCATCTTCAATGAGGAATGCATAGTAAGTTTTGGGAATCCTTGCCTTTTCCACTGCTTTCTCTGTGCTCCTTTCTTAAAGTCTAAGAATGTCTAGAATAGGAACTGGGCCAGGAAAGAGAAGTAGTAATATTCTAACTTGAAATGTTTTGTAGTTGGTTGGTTTGGAGTTTTTTATGACAGACATGTATTTTTTATTTTTTGAAATTTTGCTGTATTTTGTAGATGAACACAGTAGAAACAAAATTGATTTTTCCAACACCATTCACATGCAAACACACTCAATGCTATACACACACAAACACACACTCATGTAAGTGTGCATTTATGATAGACACATGTAAATATATCTAATGCCATAGATAGAGAAATTAAGATGTGGTTTCCTAAATCAAATACTTAATTTTGCGATATCTGACCATTATTCTAACAAACATTCTCAGTCCATATTCTTCTGCAAAACTCTTCAGCAAATGCTATGACTTACCATAGCAAACATTCAAAAAAAGCAGGAAATAAATTAATTGGTGCTGATTCTATTGCATGCATTGATAACAGTTTTACTCCTCTTGAAGACTTTCAGGTTCCTTCCTCCCACAATAAAATCATGTGGCTTTGTTCAGTAAAAAACCTTATTTCTGCATTCCTTTAGAGCATAGAGAAAGAAGATTTCTCAACAGAAAATGAAAGTCTATCTTTAACATATTCCTTATGTGTGGATTTCAGCATTTTTGTATTCATACATACTCATGTGATGGATTCTTTTATTTTATTTGAAACCTTTTCCTTAAAGCAAGCATTTGTATTTTTAACTTTAGGTAAGGTTCTAAACATTAGCATTTGTGTGCATTTCATTCAGCCTACCTCATCATTTTCTTGTTTCATGCCCAGGGCTTAGCAGTTGGAGTTTAAAAACAGCCAGCTTTAATGTCTATGACTGACATGTAATTTCTGCTTACTTTAAAGCTTTTTTTTTGCTAACTTTGCCTTTTTTAAAATTCTTTCCTGTCCATAATCACAAAGCTACATAAGCTCTTTTGTGGCTTAATAAATATTGTCAGTTTTCTAAGACTCAGTGTGGTGTGTATTCTTCTTCAAAGATAGTTATTAAGCATATAAAAAGAAGCTTGTTAAATTTGTAGATTCATTTTTTTATTATTCCTACTTCTTATATTTAAATGAGGAAAGATAATCCATTAAAGAGGTTGAACTGTCAAAAACACTGCCATATCTATAATTAAGTATAACCTGTCTGGGTTTAAATAACATTATCAACAAAAGCCTCTAAATTTGAAATTAAATGCTCTACCTTCCATTAACATTATTGTTTTTCTAGGAAACTCAGAGATGTGAATGCAAAGGAGGTATTTAGCTCACAGCTATGACATATCTCCCATTTTTAAAAGTAAACAATAATGAGAGGCATTCTATTTTGGAATATATATGCCTTAGATTACATGTTTAATGACAAGCATATATCTTAGTTCTGCAGAATTATTACTGAGAAGGGGAGTTAAAGGACCCAGCAACACTCTATGCACTCAACTTTGCTTCTCATTTTGTGATCAAGTAAACAATTCTGGAAGATACAGTGGAAGCAGTATTCCATGTCATAGCTCTTAAAAAGAATCATATCATTACAGGTGGAGAGATTTGCCTCATTCCCAAAAGTTTGTTCTTTTTTTAAGAAAAGTGTTTCTCATATCACCTTAGAAGTTTCTGTAAAATAGAAGACACACATAACTGAATTATTTATTGCATAGATTTTGCCATTATTCATTTGGAGTGTCTGGCAGAGCTCATTCATTATTTGCAATGTATCTGAGTTTTAGATTAATATGAACATGATTTTAATGAATCTGTTATAATTTTTCCTGCCATGACCCTTACCACTTCACTGCATGACAGAAAATGTGTGTGAATAGCTACCTGCTGAGATATACACATCTCAAGGCAAACAAAATATAAAGGCCAGCACCTGGGAGCTTCAAAACTCATCCTTCCTACACTGCAGATACCTGATAATGGATCCTCAAAACTATTTGATTTGAGGTCTTCATACATCCTTTCTTCTCTTTCCTACACAATCCATTTGCTTAGTATATGTTTATAGCTGTTTTTTTTTTTCCTATTTGCAAACTATTACACATAGAGTAAAAATCATTAATATTGACTTGCATTATGACTGATAAGGGATCATTTAATCTGGAAATTTGAAACAAAATATTTCAAACAAGAAAATGGTGGAGGACAAAAAATAAATTTGTTGCAAAGTATTTCAACTGAGGCTCAAAAGAAATTTATTAGAAAACTCATTGTCTATTAAGATTTTCCTCAAAGCCCATCCTGCCTTCACTGTGTATTTAAATGAGGTTGTTCAAGTCAGAGGAATAGTGACGCAAGACCTGCTAACACAGTAAATTGTCCCTTCCAATTTGAATTTCCCTTACTGCATGAGGAGTTCCATGTCCTTTCTGATTTACGTGCTATCTTAAAAGAAAGAGTGGAAATGAACCTTCATAAATTTAACTTTCATTTTGTGTTTAAGTCCATTTAAAATGTATTTCATGGGTAATACCATGCACTTATCTGACTAGATATCCTTTGAAATTCTCCGTGTTGTGCTTTGCTTTTCTTTTAAAGTAGCTGTAGGGCTTATAATGGTGTATAATGAGAACATGTTGTTTATTTGTTAGAATACAGTAGAATACAGTGCTATAAGTAGTTGGTGTAAAAAGATAATTTCCATAAGCCTTTATACTCTCAGTATAGTTAATATATCATATTCATGTCAAATTGTAGCAAATTTTGAATTAAAATAACAATATTTAGGGGTAGGAAAAAAGAAACAATTTAATTTAAACTCAGTCTTAAATTATAAAATTATCAAACCATCTACTAAAACACTAAATATTAAATACTTAATTCTAAATACTAAAACACCATCAAATATACTTCTCACAACTTAAAGAGCTCAGTTGCCTGTCTCAAACACTGTCAAGGCCACAGAAGGATCTTGTCACAAGATAAGCCATCACAGCAGGTATTTGAGATAAGTACAGAAGGGAGGCATTTGCAACAGAAAGGTGCTAATTCCAGGCCTGGAAGAGGCAGTTTGCATAGCATATCCTACTTAATGCATCCAGACAAAAATTCCCACTGTGACAAAGTGTGGGAAAGGAAGCAATTGACCAGACATGTATCATCCCAAGTTATGGGAACGGCATCTGTGACCACCCCATGGATACCAAAACCTGGACTGTATAAAGGTGGTACCCACAGAAGAAATGCTCTAGGATTCCCAGCACTGGGAAATCCAGGGTGAGGAAAGACCAAGGGACACTGCTGGACCTGCAGCTGTTCTTCTGCTTGGTCTCTCTCTCTCTCCCTAGCCCCCTTTTCTATTTCTTTCCATTGGTCTACCTCACATTCATTGTTAAACAAGATCCATATTATTGACTGTGGCATATGGTCTGTCTGCACTTAGTTTCTGCAGAGGCATCACCCACTAATCGGATTGTAACACAACTGAAAATAAAATACATTTTAAAATCCAGGAAAAACCTTCAAACTCACACTTCAGAGCACACCTTCATACTACAAACTGGGAAAGTACAGAAAAAGCTGTTTTCCTTACTACACTGATTCATCACATCTAAGGCCACTGCTACTGTGGGTTTTTTTTATCTAGATTGAGCATTTAAGCTGCTTCTACAGCTCTTAATAATCTGTTTAACTGGCTTTTTGGCAGCAGCATTAAACCCAGGCACAGTGCTGCTCTCTCCATTCTGCAAAGGTGAATAGGATGGTTCATCTTTAGGCACATGCATAATAATGTTCACTCTAGGCTGTTCATGTACATCAAGATAAAATCATCTACAATTTTTTTGTGTATTTGGATTGTTAAATCATAAAGAAAACTTTCCTCTCTGAAGTCCAGTGCTCTGATTTAGGAAAAAAAATAGACTGGGATGTTATTGCTGTACAAAATATTTCACAAGCACACAGCTGGGTGAGTGCACATGTACATGTGTGTCTCAGATGAAGGTCAGCCTGCCAAAGCACCTTGTTCTCAAGGATCTTCTGAAGTCCATCCAGCAGTCAGGTTTATCTAGAACATCTAACTTGATTCTGAAGTTTTGATAATGATCTCTAAAGTCCTGAATAATTAGTCTTGATCATTTGAGATAACATTCATTTTTCTTCCAAGGTTACAATTTAAATCTATTGAGACTCTTTTGTTCATGTTTTTAAGTGACTTTTCCCAAACTGATAGCATGCTAGCTAAGAAAATGAACTTATTCCTTACTACAAGTTTTGAAACTTCACTGATAAGGAGCTTGCAAGTATTTTGAAAAGTCAAGATAAGCTGGAAAACAGAAATACAAATATAGATGTGGCAGTCTTCAAAAAAGGTTATGAAAACAGTTTCTGTCAGTTACTAGTCCATAGCAGAATGGCTGTATTACTAATCCCACAGCATGACCTACAGCATGAAGCAGGAAAATCACAGCACATCAAAATGAATAAGACCAAATATAAGAAGAAGCACTGATTTCATACAGAAAAATTATTTATGGAGAAGTCAAACATATTGTACTGAAGATTTTTTTATGTAGTGTGTTCCTAAGAATTGGACACTTCTTATGTTTCAAAAAAGAAAAGATATATTCAGAATAGTCTTTGATGGACAAAAATTTTTAAAAGATTGAAGAATAGTGGATGAAATCCCAGACAAAAACCTGATGCAGCTTTGAGTAAGGGAGAAGGCTCCACCTTTTTCTCATTTCCCAGGGTCTGTACTTCAGCCTGTTCTAAAATATTTCTTTGGAAAAAAACAAAGAAAAATACTTCATTTATTATATTACATTGATAATGTAATCCTAGCAAAACTAGATCTTTACCCTTCCACTAAAATGCAAGGGATAACTACTACTTATTTATGCAATGAAGCCAAAATCAAATAAATAATGCCTGTTATTGCTCCCCCAAAAAATAAAACAGTTTTAATATCTGATGTTAGAGTTCCTGCTGTGTTTCTCTGAGGCTTTTTCATAGCAGAAAATGAACAAAATTCTATTATGGAATCAAAGTAAATAACATCCCAGATATTACTTGTTGTCCCCCCAAAACAAGAGGTTATTGTAGCACAAAATAATACAATTTATTTTAAATAACAGAAGATGTAAGTGAAGGAGAAGTGGAATAAAGTTCACTGACCTTTTTCCACAATTTTCATAGTTCTTCTGATTTACGGTAAAGATTAATGGTAAACCACATGTGGTTTAGTTACATCCTCTGAAATTGTTTGAATCTGTAGGAGATAAACAAAAAAAAAATCAAGCTCAGAACTGTGAAGTGTTCACTTTGTCTAAAGATCATTTCCATATTTAATCAGACTGCAGGGATTATTTCTAAAATGTCATGGATTTTTCAGACTGAAAGGTTTCTTCACATTAGAATGTCTTCCCTTTTAGAGTGAAAAATCTGTTGTTTTCTATTCTTCAGCTTATCTCCTATAGCTTGATTTATTATTCAGCATTAGCTGCCAAAGCAGTACAAGAGCTTTGGCAGCTAATGATCTCTTTGGAAGGGAGCTGAGTATGGATGTGACAAAGTTTCCTGTTCCCATTGTTTTGCCTGAAGAAGTCCTGGAAAGTTCCAAATTCTTTGTTCATCGGCTCTTGAGGCTCCAAACCCACACACATGGACAGGCAGAAAAACTCTATGCTCTACTGAGAGCATAGAAATGAAACACATTTGAAAAAGCAACCAAACTTCCACTGACAGGATGAGCCTTACAGCTTATTCTAAGTGGGGATTGTTTAACTTCTGAGGAGGTGTTTCTCTTTCCCTCTTTTTCAAATAAGGAAAGGAAATTTTTCCAGTAAGTTAATGGAAAATGTCTGGAAGCCAACTGTAATGGTTGATTTCTCAAATTTTGACTTTCATAATGTGAGGAAGGGGGTGAATATGTATTACATTCCTGACTCCCTGTAAATTAATTACAATAAAAATCATATCACCTTTGTTTAAATTTTACTCTAAGTAATTTCAATCTGAGCATTAATGGCTTTAAGAATTAACTATTATATGCTGGTTTATATTCTCTATGGTTTGATAACAAACTTTATGGTTTCCAAAAGTATGTAACCGAAAGAGGGAAGATGAGAGTAACAAGTCATACATGAACAGAAGTGTGATGGTTTTGCCCTCATCAATAATGGGCCTCTGTTGATGTTTTAAACAATGATTTAATTGGTGAAATTAAACATTTTAAACACAAGAAAATGTTAATGCTAATGAAACATGCTAACATGAAAATGCTTATGAACATGCAAACGAAACAGTCTAGAAAATTTCATGGTTAGATTCATATTTGCCCTTGTGTTCAAGTGTATTCAAACTGAAATTATCCAAGGGTTCCAGCTTTCAAGCTCTTTGTTTTCTGTCCAGCTTTAGAAGCATCCAAAATTTTGTTGCATCTGGAACCTGCAAAGGTTTTCATTTTTTTTCCCCTAAGAAAAGTTGTCTGCATTAAAACATTTAATGGAATTTATCAACTGCTCTAGCCCATAAAACCCAAGTGTGTGTTCTTTTATTAGAGAATCATAAATGTTGATAGCATTCACCTACAGAATAATATAAAAGCAATAAACTGCAGTTATTCTTTCCCCTTTCAGCTATTTCCAGGAGACCATAATAAACAGAAAAACAGCATTAGTAAGTTCTAATACCCTGCTTTATTTTTTTATTCAAATCAAATTTATCTTAATATAGAAATATTTTATTTACCTTTTTTTTCCCAGCTACTTTGAGTAAAAAAACATTTTTGGAAGTAGACGTCTCATGAGTTCTCCAGAATTAGTTTAAGAAATGTGAAGCTGGATAAAAGTGAGGGTTTCTCCCATTCACTGTGTTTTTAATATGCAATTCTTCTCAAACTGTCTGAAGAATGATCTATCAAATTGAATAGCTGATGCACTTTGAACATTTAGCTCCAAAAGATAGATGACATTTTTTTCATTAGTTTAAAATTTATATGCTACAGTATCTGTCACAATAATAATAGAATCTGACAGTGCAGATCATATGGGTATTCCACACAGCAGAGGTAATGTGTTCTTTGGAAGATAAAATGACAATTTGTTCAAATCATAGATTTTTAAATTTTAGACAAACAAGGTAGCTCTCACTCTATGTAAGCCATTCTTTTAGAATAATTTCTCTGCTAACAATACTATAGCAGGATCCAGACCACCCACCTTTTGTCTCTGTGGGAATTTAACAGACTGTAGATGTCCAGGAATATCATCAGGAAAACCTGCTCCACAGTGCTGTTTACCCCAGAGACACAGAATCCTCCCTAGGTGCTGCTCTGAGCAGCCCTCGAGTTCCCATGATCTCTAAACATCAGCTTCAGCCTGTGCCCAAAATCACCCTCTGTCTGCAAAGGCCCCTGGCTCCTCCAGGGGGCCCAGCATGATATGAATGCTAAATACCTTCACCTCCTTCACAGAGACAGGGCGTTACTCAGTGCAAAGCCCAGCAGTCATAACTATGTTATTTTTTAAAAGCCCCCCAAAATATTGATGGAAGAAGAGCAAGGTGTTTTTCCTTTGAATAGCACGTAAAAGGAAGGTCAGGCTGCCAGGAGCTGCAGGAAGGACCTTAACTATAACTCCTATTTCCACTTGGTGCCTCATCAAATTATTATTGTTGTTGTTGTTGTTGTTGTTGTTGTTGTTGTTGTTGCTGTTGTTGTTGTTGTTGTAGTTGTATAGCCAGGAGCACAAAAATCCCTGAAACAATATTAAAACAAAAATAAAAGAGTTTTTTTCTCCATTATCTAGAATTTAAGACATTTGGTTATTAAATTATGACAGGCTGATTAGCTCTACTGCTATACCTTAATGCAACATATTCCCTCTGCAACCTGAGCTGAAATCTGTGCAGAATATTTTCATCCATTTACAAAAGCTGTCCTGTTTGGACACACCCAAACATCATAATTACCTCATTTCCTGTACTTCCAAAATTACGTGTGTTCTCCATCCAGCTATGTCTTTTAAAAACAAAATGAAACAATAAACTAAATTTGTGGTTTTAAAACTGCAAAAAGAGAGAAAAATAAAGTTTTTTGCAGAATAAACTCAAATTTCTCTTCTTGTTATTTTCTTTCTTAGGACTTACACTGTGTCAGTGTGCACCTGTGAGGAGTGACACAAATGTCCAAGGCACACCCTTAGGCAAAGAACCATTTTCCTAGCATGATCAAAATTAATCACAGATCAATCTAAGACAAATCAATAGTATTTATGACACAATTTAACTTTTACAAAAGAGATAAAACCCAGGAACTTTTGGAAAGGAAATACAAGCAGATGAATCATGCTTGCATTTGCAGAAACCTCTGAGATCACCTCTTAAAGTCTTTAAATTCAGAGCAGCCACCACCTCTTTCTTTTTGAGCAAGATCTAAGTGGGTGTTTGCAACCATTCTTATTTCTATTGCAACCTCCATAATGAAAAGCTACTGTAAAAAACTATTCTCATTCCACTATTTTTGCCTCTTATCCAAGCTTTTAGAATATGGAGCTAAAATCCAAAAACAATAGGACCCCTGAATATCAGAATGGTAATTTTAACTTCTAACCTATTTCTTTATTCCAAATTATTTTTATGAAATAGAATCCTTCACCCATGTTGGCTCTTCATTTTCAGAGTTATGAAAGTAATTACAGACAATGATTCAATACTTTATAAGGCACCATGTGAATATCTGGTATTGCATAGATAATATTTTGAACTCTTTAAACCAATTCCACCAAAAAAAATTTAAAAAGAGGAATAAAAGGCATCTAAGGCCTTTCTCAGGCACTATCTTTGGAAGTTTTCAAGCAAGCTGCCTATTAAAGGAAGGATATTATAAGGTTTATAAGGAAAGAACTTTTTCCTTACATTGACAGTTTATCAGTCACCAATTACTGTAGAATACCTGTTAGGGTTTCCACACTCTGTATTCTCTTATCTAAAATGTCTGCAAAGTAATATTATTCTAATAATTTTTAAATTAAAATCTCATTTTGTTGTTCTTCTCCCTGCTGCATCTGTCACATCTGCCCCCAGCAAGATACACTGAGCTTGGTAAGAACCAGGTGTGTCTGTGAAAGGTTCTTCTCTGAAGGTCTGCACCATTTTGTCCACAAACAAAATGGTACCCATGGCAGCTCTTAATGCAAATATATAAAGGCAACTTCTGATTCAATAGTGATGGAAATTAAAGAAAACCTTGAATTTCAACAGAGGATTTCTGTAGCTACCTGGGAGTTTTGAAAACTATACCGTGCTGCATCATACTCTCTGGTTGCTACTAATTTAATTTGGACTTGTGCTATGTCAAATTTCCAGAAAAGGACAATTGCTCTACTTAAATCAAAATATCTTCCCCAACTGGACATTTTTCCCTGACATTTTGCTAAATTTATTTCTGATGAATTTGTAGTCATGAGCCAAATAGTTGATATCACTCTTTTTAAAAAAATACACATGATTGTTAGGCAATAATTTTAACTTCACAGCAGGATATTTTATGGATACGAAATAAGCCCCTGCTGTGCTCTAAAATTCACAGGGTGAGAGTCTCAGTTCCTGTAAGCCCAGATGTACTTTTGAAAATGATGGATCTGTACTATCTTAAATTACTTACAGATCTATCCTAATACAACAAAGACAGAGAAATCTTCAAGGAAGCTGTACTTGCCAACTCAGTTTGAAAGACTTTTCCAAATATTTATAAATACCTTCTTTCTTTGCTTTCCAGCTAAGACTGGCATGTGACTTTAATCAATTGGACTTCAGTAAACTTCACACCTCTGTTCTGTAGTGGTCTGTTAAGCTGTTAAGACTTGTGAAGCTTTGTAGGTTTTCAGATAGGCTGTTTTTGCTGACAGCAGCTGTTTCCAGTGTGCAGTACCTCCACATAAAGGAATAACTCAGGCCTGAGGGATTTAGGTAGACAAGTAGATTTTATTAATGCTGTGCAGAGTCTTAAAGATAATGGAATTGTTTAAATGTGAACATGGCTTTCATATTTAGCAAAGGCTCCAAATATTTCCATGGCTAATGTTATACAACAACCTACAGGAGATTTTGGTGATCTAAGTTGCCCTCTAGATCCCTAAATCACTTGAATGGGAAGAACTGTCCATGTTTAGACAATCTATACAACTAGATAGTACTTCAGAAGACATCTAAGCCAAACCCCATTATATGCAGAAGAAAAGTGAATGGGTGATATCCTGCCCTCTTCTGGGTTTAAAACTAAATGAGACTTAGATTCACGGTCCAATATTGCTTGATTATTTACAAACCAGTCTTGTTGGCAGCAAGAACCTTATTTTTTTTTAATTAATTTTTTTTTTTTTCATATATTTCATTGTACCTTTAGGTGTTCCTCCAGGATGTAAGCAATGTCTATTCTAGTCCCCCATCAGTTTCAGAGGGGTTTCAAAATATCAACTCAAATACCCCAGGAAAGATGTTCTGTCCACAAAATCATGGCCTATTTGAACAGCAGCAACTCACATGACAGGGAGATCTTTCTCAATCTCTATTGCTGAGACTGTACCACCAGTTAGAAATGATTTATAAGGATTCCTAAAGCAGAAAGGCTACATAAGGATACATAAGCCAAGCAGTCAGCAGATGTACAAGAGAAAATTGAATATTGTCATTAAGCTGTTCTCAGACAGGAAGGGGGAACAAGGCTCTATTGTTCTTTTGGGGATGGCTTATTTATCCTTCTGCATTAAGAATCAATAAATAAAATCACAAGTGGTCCAGAACTTGGGATTCCTTGTCCCCTGGGAATATCAACACTCAGAGTAGAAGGTTTCTAATCTTACAACTCCCTTTTATGTCCAAAAGATAGGTCTCTGGAGCTTTGTTAGACTACAGTTGCATTAGCAAACTGATAGGTCTAGGAGATGAGCTATAGGGCTGGCTTTATTTACTGTATGGACAAATGTATGTATCGACAAATAGCAATCTTTCAAAAAATGCCAGTGAAATGCTCAGGGAACAGCATGGACTGAGGACTGTTCCTAGCAGAGGGAATTTTCCCAGTATGAATGATGGCAACCCTGTTTTAGAAAGTGATTTGGACAGCATTTATTGACATTATTATAACCTGAATCATATAAGTTTTAAGGAGGGAAAGGAGTTCTGTGTCATCACTTTCTGTGTCAAAGTGCATAAAGCAAGGTTGTGGAGGTAGTGGTAATGCACCTAGTCTAATTTTCACATAAATTATCCTTCAATTACATAAGTGTCTCAAAAGTACCTAGCATTGTGTCTCAAAAGCATATTTGCGAGCCTGCAATTAATAAAACTTCTTCAGTAGGAATGAGAAGACCTTTACACACTGTGTTATAAAGTGTCTGTGGTTTGAAAGTTTTCATGAATTATGACCTTATTCTCAAAATATTTTAAAACAGTATGTCCAATAAGTTTTCCTAGTATGCACATTTTATACATATTTTAGAGATAATAAGTTCAGCTTGAATTTTCTGCTACTGTTTTGAAAATACAAGTAGTCATGCAGGTCATGATCTCTGGGTTTAATTAGGTGACCATACTGAAAACATTTTATAAAAAGATGTAGATAAATAAAACAAGGTCAAAACACTAACTCATTTTCCAGAGGAGAAATGTCCTCTGTGTAATTTTTGCTAGCAAGGCACTAAGGTTACAATAACTTTTACCAAAAGGAGTTACAACAGAAGACTATGATATGGAAAAAAAATCTTACAAATGTGATATACAATTCTAAAGAGAAAAATCTAAATTGCTTGTAATTTGGCTATCTGGAAATGTTTGTATATGATTTATATTTTTCTTGCAGCTGGAATCAACTGTGAAGGTAAATTGCTGAAGAAGCAGTTTACTAACCTAGTTTATTCCCATTAGACAACACTGCCTTATAATGAGTAATGGGAAAACAAGTATCATTTTTTATGCATGATGTATCCATTTATGTAGCCTACAAATCCAAAAAAATAGATTTTCATCTATGAATACTGTACAGCCAATTCTGTTTTTATTTTTATTAAAGCTCTTATGTTTAAAATAAGTGTTACTGGTAGTTTTTATAGTAAATCTTTGAAATATGGCCTAAATTTACTAAACCTCACATTAAAATATCCTCTTTAAAAATTAAATTTCATGCTTTGTTTGTTGGACAAGTCTTAAGTAAACACTTCATCATGCAAAATATTGCAAAATTTTCTATTAAGCTGTCAAGTGAAAAAAGGAACAGCAGAAAGCTCAGAATTATCTGTCCCTAGGAACAACTTGGCTTTTGGAAATGTTCAAAAGTTTGAGGACTTTCTAAACTAGAAACTGTGTCTCTGTCTTGTTTACTAGCTACGTGTATACTATCCTGCCTAAATCTGTCTAATCTTTTCTCTAATATAATTCCTTTTGATATTCACAATATCCCAGCACAATAAGTTCTACAATTTCAACACTAGAGATAAAAATTGTACAGAAATGTGCACAACTTGTGAAATATGAAGACTTTTTATTCTTTATTTAGAAGTACAAGAACTGTTCAGAAGGTCTACACAAGGCTTAGTGCACATGTTCACTTTCTGTGATAAAGGACAGGATGCTCAGACAAGAACTGGGAAAGGAAAGCAGAGAGACCAGCAATAAATATTTAGATATAGAAGGTGATCTGTAAAAAGATAAAATCTTGTAGGATGATTCAAAAGCTTTACTTGCATTTAAAGAGACTTGTTGAACCAGTCTGTCAAGCAGGCTGTCTAAATGTCCTTGTCATAATTCCAGCCTGGAGGCTGGAATATCGCCCACAGGGCATGTGTTTGCACCTCTTGCCTCCCCCCAGGCTCTTACACAAGAGAGTTATGTAAGGATTTAAAGGAAAGTCTGTTTATCCTCTTTTTCATACCATAAGTGAGAATATTTTGCTACACAAGATAGAGTTACAGAGCTGGGTGATAGCAGGATGAGGAATGTAACAGCAAAATATGGGCTGTTGAAAATGGTTCAGCTGAGATCCCATAAATGCAGGCAATGAATAGAGTATATGTCAGAAGGCTGCCAAAAATGGCAGAATTTTAGAGAGGAAAGGTCTGTCTCACACAATCTGCCTAGGGGACATGTCAAGAAGCAAAAAAATTGTGAAGGAAGGGGCAGTGTGATAAGTTCACGTGGCTTCTTCTGTTCTAAAATAGAATGGCGTTCCCTGAGAGATAAATGCATTATTCAGAAGCCATTTCAGGTCTTGGCCAAGGCTGGACTTGAGGATGCTTATAGAAGTTTGCACACAGAAGTAACCATTTCATTGTTAGTTGCTTGCATTTGCAGAACATATTAATGGCAGTTAGGGAGGTTTTTTAGCATTTCCAATTTCAGTGGCATTTTTTGAAAAGGAAATGTGGGAGCTATCATGTACTTGAGCCTTTTTAGTGAGGGTATGGGAAAGTGTCGAAGCAAAAGGGAGAAAAAACCCTTTTTATCCCTGCACATAGACAAGGCAAAACAAAACTGAAATTGGAGACTGAATCAGAAAATACCAATGCATTATGGTACCTCTTCATTTGGTTTTCAGGCCAAAAATAGACTGAGATACAGACCCTGAAATGCAATTGCAAAATACAAAAGCATTGTGGCTTACAATGGTAAGCTTAATTGTAGACAATAGGATATATAAAGTGAAGATGTAAAGCAGATGGTGAGCAATGTTCAGTGGGGAGATCAATTTTTTGTGGATACTAACATTTTAGGGTTTGTTAGTATTTAACATACATGTTAAGAAAATAGCTGAGTGGTAGAGCTTTTATACTTTATAAGGAAAAATATTTTGCACACTCTGTGAAATCCACGATGTTGAAAGTTTAGTTCAGTCTTCTAAACAGTACAGCTCTTGCTTCTTCTAGATATTTTGTACCTTATCTCAAGTTTTCTTCAGCTTGTTTACCGATTTTTCAGTCTGCTTGCTCAGGAGATTCTTAAGCCAGAGCAAGCAGACTAAAAATTCTGCAAATAAACTGAAGAAAATGCAAGATAAGGGCTAGTGTGTTAAAAAAGAGAGAAAAGCTGCAAATACCTTGGTAAGGAATTAACTCTTCACAATATCTACACACATGCACAATATGCTGTGTGTATGTGTGCTTCCATCATGTGCATTAAGCAGATTTTATACACAGTGGCAGGTGTGGTTTGTCCTACATACCATGCATAGCAGTGCATCAGCCACTCACTGTTTCCTATTTAATTAACTAGGAAAGACATAAGTAAACTGCTGACAAAGACACAGTATCACAGACAGGCTTAGTGGCCTGCCACTGTATTTAATTAATTTAAAAATAATACAACTAGTTGAGAAGAGAGAGCAAAATCTGTGCAATTTTGAACCAATTTATTCTCATACATGTACAAACATAATAACATCCTCATAAAATCAGATTAAGAAAATACAGATAGAGTTGTACAGAAATACATTTTAAATGTTCTGTTACTGTTCTTTTAGAAGAATGTAATGTTCATTCACTGAAATTGGCTTTTGTGAGGACTTAAGGAATAAAAAGCTCCCTCATGCACTGCTTTCAATTCTCTCTTCATCTGTAAAAACAAGCCACGTAGTGGTTTAATTTACTGTTGATCACTGGGGAGAAAAAAAAAAGGAATGCAAAATTTAAATGACATTCACACACAAAGTTAATAGCTTTTATCACTCTCAGAAGGCAAGTGTAGAGGAAGTATTACTTCATATAATATACAACCTGGTTTCAGTTTTATTGTCTTTAATAGTTAAAGGACAGCTGCAAATGTGCATGGACTTAAGACATAGACTTGTCTTACCAAGGCAATAGCAGTGGGTCTTACAATGTACTGGATTTTACTATTAATTAGTATGGAGTTATTTAGTACTTTGCATTTATAGATTTCAAATTCCTGAACTGAAAGAGTTACCATCATAACAGCCAGCAAGGAAAAAGTGCAGAAATGTTGGGATTGTGTCCGGGAATTAAGAGTCTTACACCTTGAAAGTCTCACAAAAAGTAGGGGACTGATATCCAGAGTCCTAGTCTAGAGCATCTACTTACACATTGCTTCCTTCAAGGGAAAAAGGAAAAGAAAAGCAGAAAAAACCCAGCAAACTGAAGTAACAGGCAGATGTGAAATAAAATAAAACCTTCACATTTCTATCACAACCTGATTCATAATACAAAACAGAGGGGGTTTTTTTACATTTCAATTCCTATCAAGGTAAAACCTGGGCAATTACTTGTCAGAGTTCATGAACAGTGCAAGTTGCACAGGTGAAAGACCCATGCTAGACTGCAGTTTATCTCCATAATCAGGGCACACTTTTCTGGAAGTTAAGAGAACTTAAATCCCTCTGATGCATCAAATGCTGGAGTTTGGCTTTGGTCAGCTCTAGAAAGAATATAAGGAAAAATTACTCATAAAATTTAGCTTTTATCTGTTACTTATAATGGGTTTCAGTCAGAAAAAGTATTTAATTTTTGATCTAACAAAGAAATAAAGTCTAGCAGAGTAATTTATCTCAGTTACTAAATTTTTGGTTTTTTAATTTCTTTTTTGGAGTAACCCCACAAGATAAACAATAACAGCTATGACAAGCATTAATATTTTTTGAAACACTTGTGCAGTAGCTACTTATATTAATATATTTTACTGAGGAAGTGAACTATCTAGTATCTGCCAGCATAAATTCTATGTAGGTATTCATAGATACTCCTGCATATGGTACTTTTTTTTTTTTTTTTACTTCTGTTGTGTGCTTCAGAAGGTAGGTTTTGCCTTTAGATTGAATGTTTCACTCAGTTTCACTGAACTGTAAATATAAGTCTGCAGCTAAAGTAACTTGATTTCAAGGAGGTTTTTCCCTCGTCATCATCTCAGGATAGAAGATGCAATTAATACAATGGGACCATAGCAGGTATCCAGTAATGCTGTTACCAATTGGCTAGGTCAGCAGGATGTTTTCAGCATTTTTATGGCACAGCAAACATGGGAGAGATCCCTTTCTGTCAGACCAAATCAGCTGCATAATGCAAAGAACAGCAGTAAGAACACACACAGCACCAGCAGAGCTTATGCTACTATCAACATGCTTTTCAGTTTTCCCATCAAACAACACACAGTTCTCGCCATATACAAAAAAATCTTTCCCTGTTTTTATTTATTACTATAGAAAATAAAAAAATAATTTTCCTGCTGATGTATTCCTCTAGTAAAAAAAATATCTCTTAGGAAAAGATGAGTAGTAGGACATCATCATTAATACCAGCTGAATCAATTAAAATCCAGTGAATATCAGATGTAGTAATGACAATGTGTGAACAGCAAAGAGAGCTGATTGCTGCTTACACCAAATAGTGCTTATTTATATATGTTTCTATAAAACAGCCTTATCAGAATATGACCCAAAAGAATGAATTTATGCCTTCCAGCTCATCAGCACCATCTACTGTGACCTGACATAACAACAGTCTTTGCCAAAATAAGCACAATTTCACTTGGTTTTTTTTCTTTACATTTGTCTTTCTTGGGATTTCCTTTTTTTCCTACTTATTGCTCCAGGACAGCTTATAAAAAAAGGGATTTTCAGAAAATTGACATTTCTGAAATTTTTTCTGAAAATGTGACTATTTCTTCTTCAGAAGAAATCAACCTGCAGACTTCAACTGGTTGAATAATGGTAGAGTTTTGAAAATATGTACGGTTAAAAACCATATGTTTAGTTTTCCTTGCTTTTAATTGCCAAAGTGGAGAGAAATAAGGGAAATAATAAAATTTTTTAAAAAATTAAATTCAGCATAAACTAAGTCCCTAGAATCCATTCCTAAAAATGAAACGATAGTCCTCTCATGCCTGGTCAGTATTGAATGGGACAGATCTGGCAGCATTTCATGAGGTTATCAAGTGGATGCCAGACTTTCAACATAATCCTCCCACACAATGCATTCATAATTTTGCTCCTAAGGCAGAGAGTTTTCTTTATAGCCTAAATACCATCAAGAAAGAAGTTTAAACTATTTGATAAAGGCTAGAGATTTGCTATCTGTCATCGTATCTAATTTTAGCTATATAACTTTCTCTTTTGTCTGCTTCCTTTCTTCCTTTAATTCAAAGACAGATGAATCTGCAAATCTCTCTGAGATTTGTGTTAGACTAATGGACTCACTGCCTTAAAAAACCTTCAGTTAAATCTTATCATTTTATTCAGATTCATTCTGGCACAATACCAATGGCTGCAGTGACTGTTCTGACTCCAGAATAATGCTTGGGCAAATGAAAAGAAAAAAGCTCTCTGACAGGTTTCAATAGGGCCTGTCCCATTCTTGGTTACATAGTGCATAACATTTATGAACTCATGATAAGAAAAAGAGACACTGTGATGAAACAAAACAAATCATTACTGTTTCTCATAGAAATTGATGCAAATCCTAAATTTCCCTCTTTAATTTTCTCCAAAATGAATACTCTGACACAAGTGACATTGGCCCCTCAGACAACCTTGTCAATCGGCTTATTTGTGCCATTTATGAAAGATATGCTTACACATGCTTGCCTTCATGGATGGAATAAACTTTATATGCTTTATTTTCCAGACATTAAATAATTTAAAACTGATTTGCCACCCTGGTACATAAGATTTTTTAAAAAATATGTTAAGTAGTGAGGTATAGAAAGAAATAAGGTCCTCAGCATGCTGCATGTAACAGAACAGTAACCTTTCAGAGAGAAGGGAGTGAAAAACTCCTCAATTGTAAATTGACCATGTTCCTTCCTTTTCCCACTCATTCAGGGATAAGGTGATTTCTAAAACTCTTTCCTTACTTTCTTTTAGTGATTTGAAATGACAAATTTCTAACATTATGTGACTTGCTGTGTGCCATTCTGGGTTATAGAATGACTACTTCTTTCTCAGGCAGGCAGGCAAATCTAGGAGAACTCAGGAAATAGAAATACATAATTGCATCCTTCAAATATATAAGCAAAACAAACTAATATTTTATATGACCTCTTCGTTCTTAAGAGCCATATATTTATTTTTGTTACAATCACAAAGTATTGGTGCAGGAACATTTTCTTTTTGGTATGTCCTTCACATTCTCCCCTGCAGTCTCTTGATACTTAATATATTCTTTTCTTTTAGCTTCCAACTCCTCTTTTACCTGTCCATCAACTCTCCATTCCATAGATCCAAGCATGCTTTTCAGTCTTTTTTTCTTTTTTTTTTCCTAGACAAAAGGAGGTTGTGTTTTTGATTCTTTTCACTGCAGTAAGAGGAGATGGAACTTTAATGGCTTTAATAAAACTTTTCTCCTGTACTCCAGTGTTAAGTTACCCTTTCCACATACTGTATTTTGCTGTGTAAAAATTATTCTCTACTAAAGGTAAAGTTTTCCTACTTCAGTAATTGATTACATTTTTAATATTCACTAATTCATTCATATTGGATATTTTCAGTGTAGCACAGACATTAAATTACCATTATGAGGCAGGAGTTTAAATGAGCTAGTCATAATCTTGAGATTAAGGACATTCACACAATAAAAACTCAGAACACAATAGTGCAACACTTACTCAAGCACTGACTGTTTTACATAGCTAAAAATGGCAAACATAAATGTATTCATATTATATTTATACTGAATCTTTTATAATACTGAATTTGTGGTATATATTATGAACAAAATCTCAGATCATTGTCTAGTTTGAAATCAGTGGACTTACTACAATACATTTAATTCAATGGATTGTGGCTAATTTAAATCACTGTAGGATAATATTTTAAGCAAGACTACAGTTAGCGAGGTGGGCAGGATCTGGAGCAGGTAATGTTTTAAAAGACATTAGTCTTTTAATAACTGACAGAGGGTTGGATTTTCATTCAGGTAGTCTCTGATGAGTTTAAAGAATAAATTCTAAAAATGTTATCATGTGATGTCATGAAGGAAGAGTCCTTCAATATTTGAAAGAATCAGTCAGCACTGGTTGAGCAATAAAATAAAAAAGATTTGTCAGCATTAGTTCATGGGTTAAAATACCTCAGATATAATTGACAAAGGCATTTGAAGTGACAGCTGATATGTAAAAGCTTCAGACAAGAATGCTCAAAGATATTATTCAGCTTCTGTGCAAGAAATTACTAAGCAGACTAAGGACTCTTCAATCTGAAAAAAGAGATTAATTACGGTACAGATTGAAGAGAATATAAAGTACGGTATATGGGATAAGACTTTCATGAGCTGACTGGATAGGTTGCTCTCCAGCTTGTACAATAAAAGAGCTATGAAAAATCAAAGAAAGGCAGCAGATTCAACAATAATAATAAAAATAACAATTAAAGCTAAAGCTAATAATTCACACAGCAGGTAGCCAGGGACATTGTTGTCAAAGGTTCTTATTTGTGCTGGAAGCCTATATGAGATCCAGGGGGAAAAAAATCAAAGAAAACAATCCACTGGGAAATAATAAATATTTCAAAGTCCCCTGTGTTGCAAAGTGGAAACTGAAAAATAGAAGGAAGATACTCTTTTCCAGGAATCCTCTTACAGACATTCTTGGAAAGGGTAAGGATTAAAGATAACTGTGAGAAATTAGAGACTTGAAATTGTGCTGAAAATCTGAATGTTCCCAAAACTCAATATAATAACAAAAGGTCTTGCATTAATCTTGGGTGTGATGCATTCCTGGTGTTCTTATGCTCAAAGTCTGAGTCCTTTATTTCTCCCTGATGTTTCAGGGATTATTTTCGCTTTTACCACCAGCTTTTATCCACTGTCAGACCTGTTAGGTGCAGCCAAGTTCATTTAAGCTTTCACTGCAGATAGAATTGACCCATGTGAATTACTGAAAGCCAAACACATACCCTTATGTCCCAATAAGATTCTACATGAATGATTACCCATCTTGTAATACATGCTTTAGCTTAATGTATTAAAGTGATTTAGTATTAATGAAAAGTGATAACTTTTGAGTAATTGATCATGGACATACAACCTTAGGCCACTTAATACCTTATTACTGGTTTTTGTAAGTCAGTGTTACTGAACCTCATGCTTGGGAATGGGGCCAGTTATAATTAAATGAGACGATTTTCGGATTAGCAAAGACTTCAGGTGTATTTTTTTGTTTAGTTTTGATTTTTTTAATCTAGTGAAAGAGAATGTCTTCTTGTAGGACAAGACTTTATATATACATGTAAGCTTGTTTTGATGTTCCTGCAACTATTTAAAGTAAATTATATTGAAATATGCCTTGCTTTTCCCGAATTCACTATGCTGGGTTTGAAGAGATGTCCGTAAGTGAAAGTAAAGGCAAATCCCAAGATCTTTCTAGTTGTACTACAGGGCACTTGCTCCAGAAAGCAAAATGAACAAAAAGCCTAACAACTTTTCTGCCATGTCCCTGGGAAGGTTGCTCTGTGAATGGCTGCTCTCACTACAAAAAATAAATCCTTTCTTATGTCAAGATGAAATCTCTCCTGTGCAAATTATATCTGCTGCCCCTTGTCATCCCCATGTAGCTCTTCCAAAGAGATAGCCTCCATCCTCTTTGTAGCCGCCGTTTAAATACTGGAATACTGTGAAGAGAATCCCGCTTGAGCCTTTTCTTCTCCAGTCAGAAAAGGTCTAACTCTTTCAGCCTTTTCTCACAGGGCAGATCTTTGATCATCTTCATGGCCCTTCTTTGGATCCTCTTGTTTTCTCCCTGTCTTTCTTGGATTGTAGGGACCAGCTCTGCACACATGAGTCCAGATGTAGCCCAACCAGCACTGAACAGAGTGGAATGACCATGTCTGTACCTCTACTAGCAATGCTCCAGGGTCTGATTTGCCAGCACTGCAGCAGTGCTCTGCTGACTTCTGCTCAGCTCATTGCCCACCAGGGCCCCCAGGTTCCTTTCAGCAAAGCTTCTCCCCAGCCACACAGAGCTGAGCCAGTACTGGGCTATTTGTCGCAGGTGCAGGACCGTGCTCTTGTCTTTGCTAAACTTCATGCTGCTGCTTCTAGCCCTCTCTACCAGCCTGTCCAGGTCTCTAATGACCTGGCTGTCTCTTCAGACACATTGTCATGGATTGAGGCTAGCCAGATGCCAGGCACCCACAGAAGCTGCTCACTCACTTCCTGCTGCAACCAGACAGAGGAGAGAAAATTTAATGAACAGTTTGTGGGTAGAGATAAGGGACAGAGACAGTTCACTCATCAAATACCATCAAGGACAAAACAGACTTAGAGATATGAAGTGAATTTATTACTAAGAAAATCAGAGCAAGATAATGATTCAAAACACCTTTTTGTCCCGTTCTTTCCAGCTCTACCTCTTACCCCAGTGGTGCAAGGAGGCAGAGGATGGGAGTTATGGTCAGTTCATCACCTGTAGTTTCTCCCACTGCTCAGGGAAAGGAGTCGCTCCCCTGCTGCACTGTGGTGTAAAACAGGGGGAAAAACATGGAAAATAGGTCTCTGTGAACTTCTCCATCACGGCTCTACTCTCACAAGCAGCAGCTGCCTGTGATCTGCTGCAATGTGAGTCCCTCCCACAGGCCACAGTCCCCCTCAAGCTGCTGCAGCGTGGGTCACTCTTTCACAGGGTGCAGTCCTTCAGGGGCAGGCTATTCCAGTCTGGAAGCAGCACTTCTCTCTCCATGGGTCTCCCACAGGACCACAACCTCCTCCAGGCATCCACCCTATCCAACATGCCCAGCCTGCCATGGTCTGCAGGTGGATCTCTTCATCACCTGTGTATCCATGGGCTGTGGGGGCACAGCTGCCTCACCATGGGCTGCAGAGGAATCTTTGCTCTGGTGCCTGGAGCACCTCCTCCCCCTCTTCTTCCATTGACCTTGGTGTTTGCAGAGTTGTTTCTCTGTGTTCCCACTCCAGTCTTCTCTGGTTTAAATTAAAACTGTGTAACAACTTTTTGTTTGATTTCTTCTTAAATATGTGATTACAGAGCCATTACCACCATTCCTAATTGGCCCAGGCATGGCCATCAGCACATCCATCTGTTCGAGCCGTGAGGGATTGGCTCTGCCAGACATGCTAGAACCTTCCAGCAGCTTCTCACAGAACCCACTCCTGTAGCTGCCTGTTTCAAAAACCAGGCCATGCAAAACCAATACCCACGTCCACCTTACCACCCAGTGTGGTGTTAACAGCAAACTTGGTAAGGGTGCTTCCTATCCCATCATACAAATTATTTGTGAAGATGTTGAACAGCATGGGACCTGGGACAACCACTGGTGCCAGGCTGAGTAAAACCCACTCTCTGAGTGCAGCCTGACAGTCAATTTCTTGGCCTTGCAGATTACCTATCCAGTATCATCTCAGTTTTACCAGAAGGTTGTGAGAAACAATGGCAGACTGAAGTCCAGGTAAACAACATCTACAGTTCTACTCATGCTAACATTAACAGATTTTTTTTTTTTTTCATTTGCGCTTGGTAAATCAATCCTAGCTTTTCCCAATCATCTGCTTCATTTGTTTTTCAACAGTTTCCAGGAGTACTCACTATTATTTTTCCAGGGACTTAGAGAATACTAATGGCCCTGTATATTCCTCAGTACTCTTCTTCTAAGTGGGTATGACTTTCACTTTCTTCCACGCATCAGTGATATCCCCTGGATAGAGTTTGGAACTGGACATTTAAGGTTCTTTCCAAACCATTCTGTAACTGTGTGATTCTATGGTCTGTGCTACAACAAAACTTACAGCTGTTTATACAATTTAAAGCACATATATTACTAAATTATAGAGTAGGAAGGAATATGCATCTGTCAGTCTTTATCTGATGAGCTTATTGCACATTAGACTGCAGATTTTTGCAAGCAACAGGCAGTAAGGTATAGTGAAGAGCTTCAAATACCTGATAAAATTACAAAGTAATTCCAGAAACTTTCAAACCTAACAACCTTCACAGCAGGAAAGTAATCAAAGCATGGATACCCCCTGTAAGCCTGATCTACTGACACTCAGCTGGTTTATAGTATTCCATTTTACCACAAAATTTCAAGGTCTTAAAAGCTGTAATTAAGTGGATAATTACAAGTATTGTGTAACCAGAAGAAACATGGGGTCTTGTGAGCATGCCAAAATTCCAGTGGAAGCTGACTTAGCAGTATTTCTGCAAAATGATTATTTGCAGGATATAACTACTTACAGTTAAAAATAGTAGTAAATACCTTCAGAAGTTACAGGTGGTGGCAATTCTGTTGGGTTCATGGGCAGTCAGTAATGATAAAAAACAACTTCAGTAACCATATGAACAAATATTTTTGTTTACTTTTTTTCACTCTGGTCTAAGAATCTATTTATCTGTCTTTTGGAAAATGAAATAAAGAGCTGCAGTGAGTAATGTATTTGTGGATACCAAGTTTTAATAGTTGAAAATACTAAAACACTATCATGCACACCTTGGAGCACACCTAATATAATATGACATTTTTCATATAATCTTTTTGCATTCTACATTATATTCTACCATCATTCTACTCAAGCAATGATTGAGAACATTGCTTGTATCACATAAGAGAAAGCTACGTAAAAAATAAAACAAGCATCATAAAGCCTATTTCAGATACTCTTCCACCACGAAAAAAATTAGGTTTTTTCCTAAGGAACTACAAGAAAACATTTGATAAATTTTACTATGTTGCAATAGTAATCTTTTACAAAGTATTTCTGTACCACATTGATTCAGGAAAATCATGGGAAAAAAATTGAAAGCCTTACAAAATGTGAGGTTTATGAAAAAGTTCCATTTGTAATGAATATCTGGGGGAAAAAAATCCTGATATTAAAAATAAAATTGTGGGTGACATTTTCTTTGGAAATACAAAAGTTCTGCATGCTTCTGCCTGGGAAAGAAACAAATACCAAAACCAATTGTAATTCTTAATTGCATTGTAGAATTTTTTTCATGTTGTTCTGCTTAGGCTTAATAGAACTCATTTAGCTGTGTTTCAGCTTTCATTCTCTAGCAAATTTAGTTTGTACTCATTAATAATGACTATCATTGAAGAAATACAGCCATTAACAATGTCAAAATCCCAATACATGTATATGCACAAGCTTGGGATGTGACACAAATTGTTATGGAAGCTTTAGCACAATCCTCTCTTGAATCCATGAAAGTTATTACCTCAAAATATTGTTACTGGAAAAAGATTTTATAGCTACCTCTACCAAGTGAGCAGTAGGAGACCAAATGATTTCAAAACAGGTTAAGGAGTTATAATAATTACTCCTATTGTCTCACAAACTGGAAGAAACTTTCCCCAGGGTAATTCTCTTCTTACACTATGAACTTTGAAATTGGAGCTGGGCTTGAAAAAATTGGGTAATACTAATGCATCTGATATAAGCATCAAAGTTTAGTTCATTACATCTAGATTTAAGAGAAAAATACAGAATGGTTTACAATGCCCTGCATATTTATTTTTCATTACATAGATGCAAAATAGCTGCAAGCATGCCTAACCTAAGATGGTGACAGGCAGTATTTGATAGTGAAAATGAAGATGAAAAGGCAAAAAGAAACCCTGTGGCAGACAGTGTATTTTTATTCATATGTATTGGCATAAGAAACAGATGTTAAAAGAGGTTAATTCAATATTTATATCAACCTCCAGGAGCAGCAAAACAGTAAAACTGATAGTCGCTAAAAGGAGAAGTGCTTTAAAACCAGCTAAAGCCAGACTACAAAGTTCTACCTTAGTAAAGACAGCACCTAGTGGTCACATATATGGCACCAAATTGTCAGACTAGGCTTCCTAGAGCAGATGTGAGATGTAAGAGGCAGAATAGCAACAAGTACCCAGAGACAATATATATAATGTGAAAAAACACGATATTCAAATCAATAAGGGAGAATATCAAGCAAGATGCAAGAAATCCTGCAAACTAATAAGCATTTATCTTGGCAATTTCTCCCCACACTTGTTCAGGTAAACAAATTCCTAAGGATGGTGCTCATTTTGTATTGTAGTGAATAGAAGCCCCTCCATGTCAATTGACAGGATGTAGGCCTCTAGTTCAGACACAGCAACCACAGAACCGTAGAACTGTTTATGTTGGAAAAGACCTTTTAGGTCATCCAATCATTATCCTAGCACTGACAAGTTGTCACTGAATCATGTCCATAAGTTCCATACCTACACATCTTTCAGACACCGCTAGGCATGATGATTCCATCACTTCCTTGGGCAACCTGGTCCAATGCTTGACAACTCTTTTCATAAAGAAATTTTTCTTAATATCCTATCTAAACCATCTCTGGTACAGCTTCAGGCCATTTCCTCTTGTCCCATTTCTTGCTGCTTGGGAAGAGAGACTGAGACCACCTCACTACAGCTTCCTTTCAGGTAGGTATAAGGAAAAATGAGTCTCAGCCTCCTTTACTCCAGACATAATGAAATAGAAAACATAAGTTGAAAAGACACAAAGACATGTGAAGGTAGTAGAAGGTTAGTGCTCAGTGATTTAGGCATCAGAAATGAGACTCTCCCTGTCATACATTCAGGCAAACACTGTGGCTCTCACAGCTCTTATTAAATGGTGAATGAAAGCGTCCCAGGCTGAAGCAGTGATTAGGAAGTCAGCTTCTACCAAAAAAAAAGATACTATGCAAAATATAGGTAGTTCTGTACCAACATTTGTATCTATACTTCTGTGGATGGACTGAAACTTTTAAATATCATTATGCTATTATTCCTCACTTTATTATCACAGCCATCCTCAAGATTGTGTCATTCTTAATTTATAAGCAGTGGGAAAGCATTTCTGTTCTTTCAAGTTACCAGTGAAATAGCTGGAGAACACAGGTTTCTCAGGAATTAGGAAATCATGAAGACTAGGTTGCTTATATAATTCTACAAGGGCCTGGTTCAGGCTCCATTAAAATTGATGGAAAGCTGTTCACCGATTTCAGAAGTGCAATGAATCACTGGGAAGTGCTGTCCTGCCTAATAAGTATTTTGATCTTCACAGTCAACACCCATTTATTTAGGTTTTAGATGCCATTGATACTAGTGCAGATATACTAATTTCAGCCTGTCTAGTTAATTCTAAATGGGAAGAAAAATACAATTAAATTGCACATCCAACTTCAAAACAAAATGTTTCATTATATTATTTAAATCCAATTAGCTTCAATTACTTCAGCATAGTAACTTTCAACTTACACTAAAGGATTTTTTAAAATACTTTTCCAAAGGGGATACCAGCTGTCATGAACGGTACCAGGTATCAAGCCTTAGTTTTGGGTAAATAATTCATGAAGAGAAGATTTCATGGAAACAATCTGAAATGCTTCACTAACCAGAATAATTTGTACCTCACATAGCACACTCTCTAGTTCATACCTTATGACCATGTAGGCCAGCTAAAGTTCCTATGGAAGAAACTAAAGGTACTAAATAAAATAGATTTCGTGACATTCAAACAAAAATTGCACTTTAAATTAATTCCTTGAGTGAATGATATTTTATTGTGTGTTAAGCTCACAGATGTTGAAGAATATTATCATTTATAAAGAATAACTTCTTTCCATCTTATGCTCTTTCATCTGACCTCATCTGCTGTGTCTGTGGTGGTAAGCTAGCTCTGTGGATCAGTTCATGATAAGATACTCAGAATTAGACTGCAGTTCCATTCACCTTTTCTTGGTGGTGAAGCTGATTTAAGAAGTCTGTGATGAGTTGTAAGTCATCAGTTACAATCTGCCACCAGTTCAGTTGTACAAGTATTGCTACTTATTATCATAGTGAATACATATAAATATATACAGTATGTATATATTATCATTACATCTCTATATGTTATTTACATAATTTTTATGTTATGTAAATAACATATAGAAATGTAATTGCGTTTATGTTTGTGTGTATATGTTATAAAAACATTGTATACTAAGTAAAAGTCATGATCTTGGCTTAAGAAAAAAACGACAGAAAGGGGAGGGAGAGGGATGTGAGGGGGAATGAATAGCCAAAATAGAAAATGGCTCATGCTATCTGTCAGCAGAACAAGGTGTGCAAAACCTTGTATGCCTCTACATTACCTAGATGTTGACAAACATAACTTGACAACTAACTGAGATATAGGAAGAGATTTAGGGCCCAGCCCTAGGAAAGAATATACTATAACAGGAACAGTCACTCTCTTTCCCTTTTTAATCTTTCCCCAGTGTTGAATCTTTCTCTCATTTTCACAATCATTTTTTATATAAATTCCATTCTTCTTTAACTACTTCCCATACTTTTCCCTTAGATTTAACAACCCATTTTTAGGCATTTTGAGCCATTATACCTACAGTGTGTTAGCACTGTAGAACCCAAAGTAGCAGAAAAATATTTGAACTCTTCATTAACAGCCTGTAGTATCTTTACAGGACTTACCTAGCCCGTGCTACCATGCCCAAACTGTGCCAGGGAACTGAGTTAACTCATTAACAATACCAGTTAAGTCAGACAAACAAAACTGGTTTTTGATCTAATGGTTAGAGTAGCATATACTTTTAAACCACTCAGTCAATCCTGATATCATTTATTTAGAATAACATCAATATGATAACCTAATATTCCTCCTGGGTGTCTATCCATACAAATAAACCCCTTTATAGAAACACCCCACAGCTAGATCAGAACACAGTCAGATTCTGTAGTTTCAGAGTGAACAAATGGCTGTTGTCTTATGGAAGGGAGAATATTTCTAATGGATAAATCAAGAACATTTTGACAGAAATGATCTGCTTGTTGTGTGCAGCTGTTCCATGTAAGTTTCCAGATGAATAAAACTTGGGTGCTATTTTTGTAGACTCAGTATGATCTGTAAGGTGACAGGAAAAAATATGCATACCTTTAATATGCAACAACAGATTAAATCCCCATGAGCTTTCAGAAAACATTATTGGGGCTAATGTGTTATTGTTAATGATCCCATGGCTCACCATATGTCCAGACAGTAAAGTAAGTTAATGCATTCTTAGTTTTTTCAACTTCAATTCCTTCATAAAACATGCTGATAATAAAATGGCATTAACACAAAAGAATGAAATTACTGAGAAAAACACACTTAGTTTTGTTCCAGGGTATCAGTATTCAGACTGCATTACATTTGTTAGTATATACAAAATTTACTTCCTGACAGTAGCTGTTTGTATAAATTCTGACCTCTGTTGACCCACATGAATATGCTAGAAGGTGACATTGGAGATTGCTCATTTCCTATAACAAAAGGACATGGGATTAATAAATTGTCAAATACTGTGTAATATATTCAATTAAATTTTCACAAGTAGCAAAGAAAATTAAAAAAAAGCCCAAACATGATGAATGCAAGAAAATGTGGAAGACAAACACAAACGAATAATGATGAATATGCCCAGTAGCCACTTCACAGTAATTTCTGAGCAGTAGCAAATGTCACACGATTTTTGTTCTAGAAGCAATAACTTCAGAGAAAAAGTCTAGAGACAAAATTTGACTCATTCACATTAATACAAAGACAGAGGAACACCAGTGTCAGTGGAATTATCCTAGAAGTACTTTGGGTACGACTGGGCTCAATATCTAAATTCAGAAAATGAAAAATGTAGAAAATAATTTTCAGAAAATGTTTGGATTACTTATTTGGTTTTGGACTTCTGTGTTCTGCATTTTCAGATCAATTTTTTTTTTCTCATTTTCCCTTATTTCACAGTAAGGGAATATATGTACATGTGAGCAGGCCCACAACCAGTCATATTCATATGAAAGTTAGTTGTGAATATTCAAAAGGAAAAATGGCAACTTCAGAAAAGCAAACACCATTTTCTACCTTGAAAGTCAAAATTAGAAATTCCTCAGAGCTGTTTTGGAAAAACATATTAATTTTAAAATGTTGAATGTTTCTATTAAAGTGAATTAAAGCGCCTATTAAAAATTTAATTTTTACTTTTGCCTGAATGTTCTATAGATTAAAAAAATAATTCTTTCTGGCCTGAGTAAACTAAAACCTCTTCTGGGTAACAGAAAACCCCAACAACTTATAGGTATTTGTATAATATCACCATGCAATTAAGTTTATAACTAATTACTCCTCTCATGGTCTAATTTCCCACTTTGCCTTCCTGACAATCCAAACCAATGAGACATGCCATAAAAACATTAAATTAATGTGGTTTTCACTGTAGTGGAGCAGTTAAGGAGGTCATGTAAACAGGTACCCATCTCTCCTGATAGCCTTAGGTAGTTGTCATGCTCTTTACAGCTGTTGGGCAGCACCTTAAAGCTGAGATTAGTACTGCACTGGAGAGTTATTCCTCTGCTTAATTCTACTGTTATGATGAATAGTTTAATTTAACCCTTTCATAGCTTTCGCTGGAAAAAATACATTTTCAGGCATCTTTATTACAGAAGGAGATCATTTGAAAGCTAAGTAAGGAAGTCTACTTAGATAAAACTCTGCATAGCTCCATTCAGAGCAAACAGCTGGAAGCTTAGGCTTCAATATTGCACTGACATAAAGTCAAGAAGCTTTCCTTCAGTCAGGCATTGCTCTGACAAGAGGGATATCTCACAGTAGTTTCACAGCTGTTGGTGCCTGCTTTCCAGCTGAGATCATGGCTCAAGGTGTGAGTGTTTTTTTCTTCTGTTCCCTATCCCAGCAAAGTTAAATTGCATAGCTAGTACAAGGAACAGTCACCTCAAAAGGGTTGCTACTGTCTTTCAGTTCAAATACATCAAATGTGGATGAATTTTGCATGTTAGCAGGGGTACTACGTATGAGTTTGGGATGAGAAGGCTGTTCCTAACCATCAAGGCTTATAAAATATTTTTCACAAGAAGATAGACTGATCTTGAATACCAGGCTTGTTTGCCAAACTCCCTTTTATTTTCTCAGGATTTTTCTCTCTAATTTTAAACAGTAATTTTTATAAGAGAAGGAGAAAATATTGTAATAGGAATGAGGCAGTACTCTTTTCTATAGCATCCATGCATACAACAATTATAAGTTCATCTTCAGTCAACCACTTTTCAGCCAAGAAGGAAAACATTGCTGTTTTTACACATTACCCAACAAGTGATCATATCTATTTCAAATACTATGACAAACAACTTTCAGTTTCATATGGAGCTTTGCTTAAACCTTTTTGAAACTTTCAAGAGTTTAAAGAGATACTACTATAGAGTTGTTTTAATTAAAATTTGTTAGAAAAGCAGCCCATTCACAAATTTAATCACAATATTAATATAGCTTTAAAACTCTATAATAATTATCTCTTTAGGAGGATCTCATCACACAGCCCCTTTATTGGGCCTGGGAATGCTCATATCTTCTAAATTTATGCAAAATGCCATTATGACTAGTACAGAGTCTTCAAGAGATGCAGAAAAATATATATAAAGTAGTCAAAAAGTCTCTGTAATGAACTAAAGTACCACAAGAAATATATTGCTTCACACGTGTCAGCAGTTTTGCCTTCCTGTTCATTCAGATAACTAAACTAGAAATACCCCTCACTTTGCAATTACTTATACATCTTATTTATTTTGTTTTCTGTCCATATGATTAGTTTTTTATTCACAAGACTGGAGTCTACATTTGTTCATTTCATGCACTGTGGCATGTTGTGGTGTCAGTGTACACTATTTTTAGTTCCCACACACATTAAATTATATATTTTGTTCCAACTCAGAGGTGATTTATGGCCATATCTTCTTTTTCCACTCCTTATCAGACAATATGGATAATGCAGATATGTCAGTTTGTTTGAATTTATTCCTGACACTCTCTTCTACAGCTTCTTGTTTTAATACCATATACAAGTGGGCAAAGTAGTACTATGCCTAATCCAAATATGCATGGAAGAGCTACTTGTCATCTCAGCAGCTTTTCTCCTGTTGTTCATGCAAACTTCTTATTCACTTCAACATTTTATTACACATTTCTTCCATCAACAGCAAATCTATTTGTAATTCAGAAATTTATAAAAGGAAAAAAAAAAGAGTGAGCACAACTAGAGGACTGAGCATTCAGGTTTAATATACTTACATTGCTTATCTGGTACTCAGATTGCAGAATCTTCAGAATGAAAGGCAGGGCGTAGAAAATGTATTTTTCGTCCTCTTGGTACAGCTCTGGCAGAGTCTAATTTATAATAGCTGGAGATAAATTCAGAACATTTAAGCCTTTTTATATAGGTCTCTAGTGTTAACTCAAAATCTGGTTACTACTTTTCACTCACAATGAACATAATTTTGATTTATTTTTGTTTCTCCTCAACTTTTGTATTATGCTGATAGGAGTGTTTACTTACAGATACCATCTTGAAACTGACAGAGTTATCTTTCAGTAACTTTTAATAAATATTTCCATTACTATTTTCCTTTTAAAATCTTCATAATCATTAATCATTTTAAATATCAGATTTAAATGCTGCAATGGATTTGGCAATATATTTGTAGTGCTGTATTATTTTTAAGTTTAATGCTTATATTGTATATTTGAGCACATTTTATAAACCCACCTGTGTACTTTTGAAACAAAGTTTAAGATTTGCTGATGAAATATATCCATGACCTGGAAATCTATAATGTATCTTCTTCAGTTTTGTGATAGAGTCTGCAAGACTGTATATAAACATATTTTTTTAGTAGATTTCATTGATTTGTCTATCACAATCTCATGTCATAATGAATGGACAAGGTTTCCTCCTCTATTTGTAGAATGCCCAAGAAAAGCAAAAGTTTTGCTGTAAAATCAGAAGTTTGATCTTTTTGCGTTTAAAGGGAAGTGCAGCTCCTGGTTCTATACTTTACTAAACTCATATCAAAAACCAAACAAACAAAACCACAAAAAGCTGGAAAAGGAGTTATAGCAAAGTTTTGTTCAAGAACAGAAAAAAAAAAAAGCCTTTTGTAATTTATCTTTTATTTCCACAAAAATAAATATTTTCTTGTTCTCTAAGCTTTGATATTTCCACATTTAGGTATTCTGGAATTTTACAAGGCAAAAATGTTTTTTCAATAGTGTAAGAACAAAAACATACCTTTATTATCTGAATTTCCAGCTGAAGAAAAGTATTATTTTATATTGAGTACTAGGAAATATCAGAGTTATTTAAAGAAAAACATTTCAGTGATTTCTCTTCCTATATTTTTATGAAGCTCTATTAGGAATAAAATCAAAAGGTGTAAGATGACATATTTTGTAACTGCAAAGCTGTAGTATCTTACAGGAATATTTATGATCATTCTAAAGGAATATGGGTCTGAAATGTCACAAAATACAACTCAAATAATTAATTGGCTATTTCTTGTGTTGCATTTATTCAGTTACTTTCGCAGCTTTGCCTGAGAGAATGTTTTCATTTACTTTTAAAATCTGATTGTTTTGTTTACACTAAATATATTGACTATGATCTGTGCTCAGCCCTTGACAGTGCTAAATATTTAATGCTTTTCCTTAGAGCAATTATTAGTTTCTCATTAATCAATGCTTTTAAATATCTGTCTTCATTATAGCACTTAAGAACTTTACAGCATGAGCTGCTTTTTCTCTGACTGTCTTACAAATCTGCATCTCAATTAGCTCATGCTGACATGCTCTGTTCCCTTCAACTTCTGTAGAAACTGGAAATACTCAGAAGCTCAGAAAAGATATCTAGAAAACTGTAAAAATCGAGCCCAACTTCCTACTGCTCGTGAGGTGCTCATGCATTCAGTACACCCTCTTTGTAAGTATTAATTTTATTTGGCTCTCTCTTCTGGTGATAAAAGATGGGACACAAAAACTAACAGAAAGAAGATGTGACAAATAGGGAAATTTGCTTCTCAAGGGGTTCTGCAAGGTAACATACATGTGCATTAACATGCATCAATATGGTGCAACCCTAGTTTTCCATTCTGATCCCTATCATGTTTCCATTTAGAATTAAGAGCTAAATTGATCTAAAAATAGAAATTGTAAATCCTTCTTACTCTGAAAATTAATGACTTCCCTTTTTTTTTCTTCCTAATTTATATATATATAGACACTTTTTCAGGACTCCAGAATTTCCTGGAATTTCCTGAAAGACACACACTGAAAATATTTCAGGGGCAAATATAAAGGGTATTATTACCACACAAAAAAGTTAATTTCTCTGTACCTCTTTTCATTTTTTTCTGAAATCATATCATGTCTCTTCTGATTCCTTTTCTGAATACATTTTTATTCATTCAGGGGTTTTTTTTCCCCTCACCCAGAACTATGTGTCTTGAAACTTTTGAACAGCTTTGCAGTTCAGGAAGTAATTATTGTTTCCATTTAACACACAGGAAAAAAATAAGAAAATGTTCTTACCTGAAGCCACCAGAGAGTTGTTCCAGAACATGAAAAGACATCTCTTAATTTGAAGGCTACCCTTCTAACTAAAAGATGATTTCTCAATTAGTTAATGATTTAGCGTTAAGGGAATACATTCAAAGCACAATAGATGATTCCAGTATCTAAATGAGCTCTAAATGTGTCTATATTTTATCTTGGCAAGGGTGAATACCTTCAAACCCACCATCCATACAGGCTGCTTACAAGTCCTCCTCAGGTTTCCTATTTCCTTTGGTAGATCCCCCACTCAAAGGACTGGCTCTACATTAGGATGCTCATTGCTGCTCAGGCAGATATTCACCTCATAGTGTCATGAATGCTTCAAAGACCCACAGATTCAAATTTTTGAGTGCTTTTATTTATTTCTGATCAGCATGTTCAGAGTAGTTAGAGTTCTGATGGACATAGTTCATGTACTTTCTTCAGCTGGTTTTCTTTCTGCTAAGTTCAGCTATTAGACTCAGTCAAAACAGGTTTCAAAAAGGCATCCCCTCCTAATTTAAATAAGCATCATTATTTTCAGACTTGTTTTTTAAAAATGTATTAGATTGTTGGCCTATATTTACTGTGCCTTTACCATCAGAAAACTCTTCATATGGTTATTTACAACAAATTTTCAGGCTGGCCACTTTATTTGAAAGTTAAATCTATTAAGTTTATAACTTCAAAATACAATTTTAAATATTTAAATTATTCTTAAATAATTTTTGGCCCTTTTTTCCCAAATATACCCACCAATTTTGCACCCCAACACTGGCATAATATATTGTTATTGGTCTCAGAAATTCTGTGTGTATAACATTATTCTTCTACATTTATTGACTACTTTTTTATTATTCCTGTTTAGTCTTTAGATACAAAAATGCCATTATAACAAAAATAATAAAATTATATTGTTTATTATATGTTTTTGAAGGGTTAAAGTTAGAGGGTTACCTATGTTTGGAGAAAGAGCTCCTACAAGCAGCATAAATTATTATGCTTTTGCAGCAGTATAATGCAACACATTTCTTTACAATATTCTAAGAAACTATCTGTATTTGAATATTTGTCACTCTGAATTACTCCACATCACATAGGCTTTTTCTAAGAATGATATCACATAAATGACCATAATTTGCTGTATCAGTTTTAAATAGAGTACATCACACCTACAGCCAAACATCTTTAGAGATTTAGTCTCAAATTTGCCTTCAAATATAATTATTAAGTAGAGCCAATATCTCCAAATGGGCAATCTATACAAGAGGATCTGCAGTCTAGCTGAGAAGTTGACAGTGAGCTCTTAAATGCATTACTGCAATGTGTTGACTTTCTTGTCTTTGCTGTAGTTGCAGTTTTGCAGCCACACTCAATGTAAATTGATGAGTTTCATATAAGATATTATAAAAATACCCATTCCGATGTCTGGACTGCTGGCCAAGCGATTCCTTCCAGTTCAGTATCACTCATGTAATGTTCTTTTTCTTATGAATTTCTATTTTTATGAGTTTTTGAAGGAAACCTGCCTGGAAAATGCAATATGGAGCTGCTCAAACAAGTCTGATAACAATGGGTGTTTTGATTTGATCAGAGGTATTCATGCTGATACAAAAGAAGTTGGCATGGTCTCCTCAGCACAATGCCCCATCAGCTTTTGTTGTGTAGGCAGAAAAACTGTGGGGAAAAGAAAACTCACTTTTCAAGACATTCCCCGCTTCTTTCACTCAGCAGAAAAAAAAAGCTTGGAAAAAAAGCACCCATGTATAAAATGCCCACTTGCCTAACAACCAAAACACAAATAAAAATATAATAGAAACATTTAATCAACAGTTTGTATCCTCCTTATAAATGCATATGATTGCTATGTGATTATCTTCACATACACACAGCTTGGAATTATAATTAAGGTTGAGAAATGAAAATAATATAGCAGAATAAAATCCTGCAAACCTGCAGGCAAACTACTTGCCAGTTTTAAGTATGAATGAAAGAATAGTATACAATACAAAATGATAAAGAGAGGACATGAGAAACACCCTGAAAAGTAGTATTTCATTCTGCTAGGCACTGACTGCAGACATAACCCCTAATCAAACACTTTGGAGGAGTGCCAGCGACAGGGTGAGAGAAAGCAGAAAATTCCTTCACAGAAGACTGTGTAGCTGAAATCATCACTAAATGAATTCTGAGAGTACTAAGAGAAAGTAGCTTCATGTTACAAACCTCCCTCATTCTTGGTCCAGTTCAAAGATAAAGTTTAAAGGTAGCTCCTGTCACACAGATACAGCTTAGTGGTTGATACCAAAGCTAGCTGACCCAGTGATAGAGTTTGACGGTGGCCAGAGCGAAGGCACATGGAAGCTTAAGAACAGGGCAAGCACAGAAGAATCCATTTTGTCCAAACATCCTTCCAGTATTCAGCTATGGTGCCTTTGTCTACTCCTTTTTTGACCCTGGGTTAACAGCTAACAAGTGAAATACCTAGGTGTTATCCATTGCTCTTCAGGGCAGTAAGGGCAAAGGCTTTCTGCCACACTGAGAACAGATTTTATCCCTAACACAGAATTTTGAAGGCATAGAAGGAGAAACAATGGTTCAAATAGTAATAAAAATGAAGAGTAGTCAAGAGACCATTCAGAGACCAAGCAGGACAACAAAGGTGTCAGAACCAGGTGTAGATCAGAGAACTAGTAACACAGCTGGATAAAGCCCAGCAGTTCCTGTGAAAAGAAATGCTCTCACTAAGGCAAGGCATTGAAGGAATTCAGCTCACAACATGCCCATTGTGACCTGGGTGAACCATGGGCTGGAGGAGAAGAAAAGCACGTTCTTTCCAATACTCACCCGAGAAGGATCACCATATCAGCTTCTGCCCCATCAGAGTCTTTGAAAAATCCTGACTAATACTGAAAGCTTTGCCCATTCCCAAACTGTGATACAGTATTATACAATGGTGTTCTAATGTTCTTCTGATTTCAAATGCAAAGTTTGGTTTGACAGTAAAATTAATTTTAAAAATAATAAAGGCAAAACAGATGTATGGGAGGGAGAATGATATGGTCATTATCATGAGTGGTTGGCAAGAAAGTGAAACACAATTTTTATTCATTTATTTCATAGACAGTAAGAAAGCCTGGCACTATTCATTTGAATCTGTGGTGATTTCAAAGGCAGAACTCATATCTCTAGACTCTGAAATTCCTGATTTTTTTAAAAATCATTATATTATTATCTCCAGAATAGCTTCTGAATTGAGTATTGTTCTTTAAAGGATAAAGAAGTAAAATAATCAGAACCTGATTAGAAGGCCAAATAGCAGACTTTGAAAAGTTTCCCTCTTGTTTTAATGAGCTTTAGACAACTCTTTTATTGTATAAGCAATTTACTATCCAAATATTTTTAAATATTTTAAAAATTATTATATACCTATAGCATTTCTAAAATGAAAGCACACCAAGGTAAAACAGAGTGAAAGCTACGTGGGAAGAAGAACACAGCCACATGGAAAAGAAAATTTATTTCTAGAAAACTGAAATATCTTCCAAATATTATTCATTCTCTCTCTTTTTTTCTCAGCTCAGCAAGGAAATGGAAGTGGACAATAATGTCTTCATTCTCAATATTTCTCCGAATGACAATACAAAACTACAAAGAGAGTGAGTTCATTGAAAGTAGAATTGTCAACTTCAGGAAAATAATCAATCAAATCAATCATGTGTGAATCTGAGCTTCCAGGGATCTTGAGATATTAGATCTGATAATCATATCTCAGGCCATCCCGTTTATGGATTGCAAATGTTATTTTAAAATACTGAGATATTTCTTCACCATAGCAGTGTTAGACAACAGCAATCCCTCTTTTTAAGTAGGTGAAAGAAAGAAAAAAAAGTGAAATTACTGGTTTTGTATAGATGAAAAACTATAGATTTCCACAAACTGAGACATAAACTAAACACCATCACATTCCCCAAGGCAGAATGCAGCAGAGCTTTCTGGCATATTTCTCTGCCTTAAACAACTGCAATGCTTAACATTTAAGAAAGCTAGACCTAGTCAATATTTATTACACATTTCAGATTTAAAACACATAAAAAATACAGCTTTAATTTAGCAGTGCCAAGAAAACAAACAAACTCTGTTGCTACCATCATGATATCTGCATCAAACATTTGAACTGAACTTACCACTCCCAGAACTTACCACTCCCACCATCTACACAAAAGATAAAGGACCAATAAACACCTATTTCCCCACACCACCACCTTTAAGGTAGACCCAAAATGAATTTTTTATAGTTATTTTTCTTCTGGGAAACAAAAGAATTTGTTATTTTTGTTGCCTAAGATCCAATCTCATAATCTCAGTTTATTGGATACATAGAAAAAAGGAATTTACAAGCAGAACAAAATTCTTTGCTGCAAAACTGCCTCATAATAGTGGAAAATACAGTGTTACAAGAGTTCCTTTTCCTTACTTTTCACACTTTCAGCTACAGCTGATCTCATGGCTCCTTTGCTGTCAAATAAATTGCAGGAAAACCTTACAAGCATGGTAATGAATGTTAAGGTGAGCATTGTGTGATCCTGAGTGATACTTGCCAGTTCTGCAGCAGCAGGGTATGGATGTCTGGATGAAAACAGGTTAGGAGTCAGAAAGCCAAGATTTACTCCTTTCACTGAATTCCCTGAAATGAAAGCAGAGAGATGAAAACTCAGATGTCCTTCTTCTTCCACAGAACTTTCAACGTAATTCTGACCTATGTCTGATCATACAGAAAACAGTGAAAGAAAATAAACAGTTTTGGAACTTCTATTAGTAATTATACTTTATTTAAAATTTCATGTTCTTTTTCAGAAACTATTTTTTAAATTATAGTTTTGGTCATGAAAATCTAGATAGTTTGCAGGCAAAATACTCTCAAACACTCCATTCCCATCTGTTTCCAGTAGGCAAACCAGTCAAGGCAAAATAGAAACATAGCAGAATATTCATTAAGGTTTCTACTTTAAACATTTTTTTATTTAATACAATTTTATATATTTTAATATAGTGTATTTTTGAAATATTATGTAGTAAAAGTGTCTTAAATTATTCAATTTGCTTTTGTTGCCCAAGTTGCTATGTTATTTCCGAGGTGTTTTTCTAGGTTTCCTATTCGTAAATACTTCTTGCTTAGATTGACCTTCAAGAAAAACTTCAAGAGGTATGTAATTATAATATAGTATAAAAACATCTACATAATCACATATTTAAAGAAACACAGCCAAAATAAAAAAGCATGCACATGGAAAGAGAATATTGTCTGAAGTTTCTGTGTTCCAGTGTGTCACTGTATACCTTGGAAATGCTTACAATCGATGTATGGAAAAACTAAATTTGACATCTAAGCCGGTGTTTGGATTTTTGTGCTCAGAGACAGATAGTTCAATTATAAAGGACATTGCTTTTGATAAACATTACATAAATAGTAGGCTGTTCTAAGCATTACATCTAAAATTTCCCAAGTGTGTCAGAGAATGAACTGGGCTATTTGGATCATTTTAACAAAGTGAAGCCTCAGAAAAAAATATATATTAATTAAGTATCAAAAATATTGGCTATTTTATCAATTTTGTTAATTTAACTGAGAATGTCCATTAAAATATCAGCAATTAGGTATGTCATTGCATAGAGGACAAGAATGTCAAAGATAGCAGGATCAGTTGTAGTATCTCCTATTGAGCTGCAAAGTAGAAAACATCTATTTTGAAGCATTGGAAGTGGGATCTTTTCCTCTTAAATATGAAATGTGAAAAAATAAAATGTTCTGATACCTATTAAAGATACATGGAAAGCAGTTTTGGCAGGTGCTGTTAATATGTACTTCTTCCCCTTAGTCTGAAAGTTAATCAGAACACTTTAAAAACACATAACCATTTTTTAAAAACTCATATTTCTTGCTTTATCCTCAATAAGCATGTAGGTCTTCACATATGGCTGATTTATGGTGACAGTTTCACAGAAGGAATTGTCACTTGTTTCTGTTTAAATTGGGGTCTGGGAGGCTATGTGTAACAGCATTCCTGATAATTGGTTCTATTATGAAGCACTGTCATGGCAAATTTTCTGAACACAAACCAGACTGCATAACACTACCTCCCAGAAAAAAAAAAAATTACACCACTATCCTGCCTCAGCAATACAAATTTATATTCTAATTACATAGAGTAAATGCAATTATACCTCAAACAATGCAGGTGCCAAACCTGAAATTTGGAGTACATATTTTAAACAATACAGAGTTTCCAGAGAGTTTAAAACAAAGACATGAAATACTATGGTTTCAATTCTTCTCCAAGAGAAAGAAGAAAAGAATTCTTCTGTCTTTTCAAAGTGTACTAGACTGCTATATTTTTCTTTTTTAACTCACTCTCTAGCAGACCTTTGCTACTTCATTAAAACATTTTTCAACATGTCATATATATCTGTGGTGTAGCAAACCCTAGTTTATTCATGCTGAGTGGCTAACCTTTCTCAAAGCAATTTAACAACACTTCTCCTTTCTTCCTTTAATAAAATCTCATCTGAATGGCTCTGAAGCAGAACTGGGCAAGAATTGACCTAAACATAAACCTTTTAAAGATTAGAAAAGGAAAACTTGGGGATTTATTTATTTGTCTGGGTTCTGGTACATCAGCTTTGCTTTGATTCTAATTTTCATGCTTTACTCTGTCATCCAGGTCCAGCTAGCACTAAAAAAACTTTCCTTGTGAAATTGCTCTCATACTATTTCAAGTGAGAATGAAACCAAGTTTCCCAAAGGCTATCACATAACATGATATTAGAATATAACCATCTTAATTTATAATTGCCCTCACACATACTGAGATTCTCCTCCAAACCATCAACTGAAATATCAATACCTTTATTTAAGAGACAAAACTTCTTTTCAAGGAATGTGTGATGGTTTAGATGGAATGAAAAATCAGCTAAACAAATTCTGAATGAAATTAAGCAAAAAGTGATTCAAACATTAGTTACAAAAAGCAATATTTAAATTTGCATAATTTATTTGGACAAATTACATATTGCTTTCCCAATATTTAATCACTACATTTCCTTATTGCAGAAAACATTTCATCATATTTGGTCAAAATCCTCAAAGTCTCAGGAGAATTCTTACAAAATTACACGCCAAATATTCTTATTATTAGGATTATATATTAGTAATCCTTCATATAAATAATGAAAAGTCCTCAGATTGGTCTTTTAAGAGTAGTCTGTAGCCATAAATATTACTATAATGTTTTTCATTGTAAAATTCCCATTTTTCACTTTTATTTTGGGGTTGAAACTGTGGTGATTTAAATTGTAGATCAGCGAATAATAAAAAGGAGCTCACAGGAGTACCTGGGCAAAGTACTGGCTGGGCAGCAGTACAACCTTTTCCCCTCTGGGCTTCCCAACTTGCTTCATACCAACCAGCTCTAGGGTGAGTTTAACGATAGAGATACCTCATTTTCTCACCTGAAAAGGAAGAGATTTTCTGCCTGGCAGCCAGGATATACATTGGATTAAAACAGAGCATGACAAAAGCTCATTTGACCACTGCATTACCCACAGTGAAGATGAAAATTAAATGCTAAGCAAAAATAAAAAGAAAAAAAAAAAAATCAGAAAACTTAAGGTTTGAAATGTGAAGGCAGTTCAGATAACACACAATTTAAACCAAATGAAACAGACATAATATATAACTTAGTATAGGAATAAAGAACTACACCATCTACTCCATTAAAGTAATGCTGCAATCAAAGATAGCATATACGCATTTTCAAATCCACTTTCTTTGTAAAAGAAGTGCTATTAAGTGATAATAATTTTTGCTTTACTCTGTCATTTGATTAAAATAATTTATGTTTGCAAATTTTTATTTCTTAGAGATTCTTTTCACGACTAGGAGTACAGTACACAAAGCCCTTGAATAAAGTTTTAACCAGTACTCAATTCATTTTTTGCAGTAGAGAAAGATGGCAAATCAGTTCAGGTGAAATCATTTTAACTTCCCCTAACTGGAGAATTCTACCTCTTTGCTATATGGTTTGGTTTTAATCCTATCCACTATTCCCTAGCCTGCACATTTTCACTTATATCACAGTATTGTCAAGCACAAGTGTAACAGGCTGGCTAGGCTCCTTCCCCATGCTTTCCAGGTAGATTAAAATCCTCTAACTAGCCCCTCTGGTTTATTCCTTAACCATTGCAGTTTCAAAAGAGTACATAGCCTTTAGGCAGGCTAAATCCTCTGCATTTCTGTGCATTGTCTTTCACACTCATCAACAGTGATTCTCCCTTGACCTAGAGATTTAACTACTCTTTCCACTTTAGAGTCCCAAACACTTCCCTCAGAGGATCCCTCACAAAAACACACACCCCTCAAGCCTACTCAGAGGCCTAAATTAATTATGCTAATCAGACTACCCTGGCTAACCCAATTTAGTTTAATTAGCTGATGCCTTTCTTCCTAAACCACCTTGCCTTGGGGACATATTACCTCTGCTTTTAAGCTAGCTGCAGAAGACAATCTCCTCTTGCAAACTTGCCCCCTAGCAACAGCCATTCAGCAGGGAGAAACTCATGGCAATAAGCCCCTCAAAAGCCTTGGTGAAGCTTCGTGTTTCTTAAATACTTAAAACAGGACCATGTTCACATTGGAATTTGGGCTGTGAACAAAAGGATCTTATTTAGAAAGTCTAGGTTCCATATGAAGCCAATACTGCCATTAATAACCATCATTTCTTGGATTTTCTGTGTCATTGCAAAGACATGGTAGCTCCCTGGTCACAGTCAGGAACACCTCCGTCTTTAGAGAGCAGGGCCACTGATCATCTACTACCCGCCTGATCCTGAAGCTTTCATTATTTCACCTATGTCTCCCTTCCATGTCACTGCAGGAAACCTCACCTGCTTATTTTACTAAACCTGCAGGCAATGATGCAGAAAATCCCTTCTGTTGCAGATTCTGGTTAAGTTCTGTCCTGCATGAAGTGAAACTACATTCCCTGCCTGCTTTGTGTGCTGAACAAAATCTTTTGAGCTTCTGGTTCATCAAAAAACTAATTCTTTCCAAATTTTCCCTCAGAGAAGAGTATAAAATTAAAAAAAAAAAAAAAAAGTGAAAAATTTCTATCAGTTCTAATTCCAAGCCAGTGCTGTCCCAGAAATACTGAAAAATTGCATTTTCTGAAAAATAGAGGCTCCTGAAGTTCTTCAGATAGCCAACAAAACTTAACATTCCTTTCCCACTATCTGTAAACTGTTCTTGAGGTTATTTCTAGTAATAATTAGCTAAACATTTATTTCAAATCACAGGAAATTAAAAAGGAAACTAGTAGACATTCTTCTTGAAGTGCTTTCATTCTCATAAACATGGAATTGTAAAGTCAAGAAGGAAGAGAAATAAAATGGTGGAATATAACAATCAAACTATTTTTCACCTAAATAGAAATCAGTAAAGAAGAGGGAATCACAATTGCAAAATATGTTCAAATTTTGAAACCTTTTTTTCTTTTAATTTTAAAAATTGATATTATTTTATGCTGATTATCAAACTTTTTCTATTGTAAATAAAGATCAATTGATTCAATAGAAACTTTCAGTATAGCTCAAAGCTTTTTGCCCAACTAAGTTAACTGTTCCCATTTTTACTCAACAAATATGGAAAAATTCATTACTTTGACAATGATAATAAAACCTTAACATTGTGTTTATTTGGTTTATCTTCAAGTTTAAAACTAATTATTGTACTGAACAAACACTTTTTCCAATTGCAAAATGAACCGTTATTTTGAATAAATAGACTGTAGTTAAAATAAATACTGAAAGAGCCAATATCATCTGATAAATTATGACCTAGGAAGATTTCATAAGTGATATAGAAAATTGGGAACATCATTATCAAATATTTTTGCCCATTCAAAACTCTGTATTCTAAAAAAATTTTGATAACCAGAAGGGATTCCATCAATTATTCTAAGGAATATAATGCTCTGCAAAGTGTAATGATACAACTTACCTTCCTATTAAGGCATGACTTTGCCTCACAATTGCTGTGTGTTTAGCTTTCCACTGTACAATCAGTGTAATGACAGGCACATATGGACTAAGTCTAAATATTTCTAAATTTCAATGAATTTCAGGTTTTTATTTGTGCTTTTGTTTATGTGGTTTTTTTAAGAGTGTTTTGTTTTGGGGATTTTTTTGTAATATGCATGTGTAAAAAAAAATCAATATTTTAGAAAATATTTCTACTGATTTCAGTAAGACTTTCCACTAAGTGAGTATTGCAAGATTACCTCCTTGATTGTACATTCCAACAACATGAATATGCTTTGCAAGTATAGCCTCTATATAAGCACAATTCTTAACAGGCTTAAAATCCAGAATAATTTGTAGCAATTCTGCACTTTGCAGAATGCAAACTATTCCTGTTTCTCCAATTAAATACATTAGCAGTATGCTCTTAAACAGAAATAGGACTCTCTGACTGAAATAAGAAAGACCCTTATCAAGTTAAATGTTATATTTCCAATTATAACACTTGGGAAACAGTGATAGGGAAAAAATGCTGGCTGTTACATACCAGAAGAAACAAGTCAAAACTTACTTTCTTGGAGGTCTTCTTTTTTCCCTTATCTCAGCTCTACACCGTGGCACCTTCTGACCTATAGTGTTGAACATGTTCAGGCTATTCAGCTGTTAGAATAAACTCCAGCAGCAAGTATGAAATGAATTTCCTATTGAAAACATGTTGATAAAATGTTGGCAGGTAGAAGTAGTGGCACATGATGGGAAGAAAATTACTTTGAAAATACCCAATCTAATGTTCATATTTGGAATTAAACAAGTAGTTGCCTGAAGATTCCCATGTATTCAGGAAAGTGCATATCTTGCAAATTGTAGTAGGATATGGATTCCTCAAGCCAAACAAGTCCTGTGGTGCATATGAAGTACAGATAGCATGTTTCCAAAACTGTTTATTTGGAATACAACCATTATTATAACCAAATTCTGCTGTGAATTAGCTTCCTTAGCTCCACAGAGGTCAGGTCTGCAGCTTGCATTTAGTTCTTCAAAATTAGCGTAGTACTGAAAAATGAAAGATTGAAATGCTGACATAACACAAAAAATAAATTCACAAAACCGATGGCCTCATACTCAATGATTTGTTGCTTCTTTAAGATTTAGACTACTTAGCTCAGTACTGTATCTACTTGAGAAAAGCAATCAAATGTATGATTCCAGTACAGAGAATTTGCATGCCCTACACTATGTATTAAAACATATTCAAGTGATAGGAGAGTTTTCTATGGCATGTGTTTATTTATTGTTCCAAGGAGTGAATCTCTAAAAATTCTTCCTGAAACTGGCATTAGAGTCTCTGTCAAAGCTTTAGACAAGTATCCTAAAGACACTAATATAGCTTTCTAGATAATCTCCAAATCTCTCCTTATAAAGGTTGATATGTGCTCCAAACTGAAAGGACACTGTGAATCATGCAATAAATCAGGGAATTATTACAGTATGATAGGGACTCAAAAAGAGCAGATGGTACATATTTCTCTTGAAGGCAGAGGACATTAATGGAGAGGAATAAAACAAAACAAAGGAATAAAGTTCAGAAGAGACATTCATTTTCAAGTCTCACTCTTCACCTCATAGTTCATCTTGATCCCTCATGGATGCTTCTGTTTTCTGTGATCTCATGTCACAGTCAAACAATAGTGAGTTAGAGAATGCAATTTAGAAGGATGGCATGCTATAGCAACAAATGATGTGTCAGGAGAGCTGCAAATGAAAAGTATTGGTCTCTCTTCACTCAGTGTTGACTTCTGAAGATTTGTAGGAAGAAAAAGTAGCCCTCAAGACCTTGAAAGATCTGCAGGCATATCTTTGGAGAGAGAAAAAACCCTTCTCTCCCATTGACAAGCTTCCCCAAACTGGATTTCTTTTCTGACATCTTAACTTTGCAAGCAAGGGTCTGGAATAAATTGTCAAGCTCACTGAAGACAAAAACCTGCTGTGATGCTCCAGTTTCAAAATTTGATATGCTACTGTGTTCATCTGTCTATAGCTATCACTGCTAGTCTGTAGTGGGATTTTCAACATTAGTCTTTACCTGCTCTGGTCTCTAATCATCTGCTAGAGAGGAAGAATAGTAATTAATCTTGGTGAATATTTCTATGTCTCTACTCTCACAACTCAGTAAGTTCTTTATCTACCTCTAGAACTTTTAAAAGGTAATCCTGCCTGGGTTTTAGAATCTTAATGTCAAAAATTAATATTTTGTGGTGGTTTTAATAATAGGGAATATGGTTGGTTGCCTCGAGTAGTTAGATGTTAGACAAAGCACAAACTAACAAATTATATCTCAAAATACATTAAAATTGCTGGGAAAACTGCTCTACCTTGTGAATTGAGAAACAGAGCTCTCCACTCCCTGTTTTTAATGATATTGCACTGAAAAATGAGTCATAGTGTCATTTTTCTTTTTTTTTTTCACTTTGGGCATTATTTGTGTGTGAAACCTTAAATTCCATGCACACACTATATTTAAATGCTTCTAACAAAGAGTACCACCCTCTTTCTTCAACATACAGCTCTTAAGACCCCACTGCAAATGGTATCCACAGTTCCACTCCTTCAGGGTATTTTTTTAATAAATTATTGAAACACCTTTTATTCTCATAATTGATACAAATTTAAAGCCAAGCATATTTGAGGATTAGTTGGTTTAATAATTATGACAGTTTTATAAAGACAACAAGACAAAGCTGTTGAGCTTTATATGTGGAATTATATGATTAATTTATGTTGTGTTTGCATTGGCAAGTAATTCAGTGTGATAGGAGCAGATCAGGAGAGCAATAAATTGGCATGGGTGCCCTTAAATCTACGTTACACAGTTCATTGCTGCACCTGCTTGCCCTTTTCCCATCAGAGGCTCTAACTCTGACACAGGCTTAGCCTGGGAACACATTGTCTGAGAGCTGGGGTTCTTGCCCAAAGTTTTCAGGTTGCCATGCCACACATCATGATCAGATAAAATTCTGAGAGCCTTAGCTATATCCAAGAAAACACTACCTCTGAGGACATTCCTAACATACTTCCCACAGAAACAGCCCCTTTCAGGAGGAAATTCACCCCGGTGTGAAACACCTGCCACAGAGGTACAGGCTGCAATCTATATCTCACTGCGTATAAACTGGGGAAGTTCAATCAACTAGCCCAGCTATCTAATATCCTGAACATCAAATTTAGGAAGCATACAACCAAATAGCTCCTCCTTTATCACTGCATCATTTTTGTTTTAATTAGCATTAAACTAGTTGCAAAATAATAGCAGCAATGTTCATACTAACTGGTAAACAATGCTTATTTAAAAAATATATTTTTTATAGGAAAAATTACATATGGAATGATAAATCATAAATAAAAAGAAGGAGAGGGAAGAATAGTAAATCAAAGGGAAAGAGGAAAACAGAACACTGGGTGAAAGTGAAAAAGAAACGGTATTAATACAAAATGTTTTACTTAAATTCACATGCAACTTATTTTCATAAATTCATACAAAATTTTAGCTTTTTCATTTTTCATTTTATTTTAGGAAATTAAACATAATTAAATTCAAGTTTTACTTTTTTACATTTTCATTATATGTTTCCTTTTTCCTTTAAATTTTTGTTGCATACAATTATTCATTTTACTGACTAAATTTTCAGATAATTTAATCCCTGTAAAACTTAATTTTATTATTTATTTTATTATGTATTGGAAAATTTTGTCCCACTTCTTTCAAAACACCAATTGTAAATTGTGTATACACATACAGAGAGAATTTTTCTTGTAATTATAGAGACAATTTTATCTTCAGTCTTTTATACTCAAAGTAGTGTTGGAGGGGTGTTCATGCTCAGTCTAATGTTAAAAAACTGTACTTTGGTGAAAAAAGGTATACTGTCCACATGTAAGACCTGTTATTTTCAATAATAATGTGATTGCAGTACTTGTTACAGACTAGAAATAACTTATTCCAAGTTTGCCATGGTAGAGTTCACGCTGAGTGTTTGCTGACAACAAAGAAAGCAAATACAACTGGCTCATTTCCAGTAGATGGCATTCATCAAAATAGTATATTTCCATGACTCAGTATTGTTTCTGCTCAATCTGCAAGTTCAAGGTAGCATCTTAACACAAAACAGAGTCAAACAAATACCTCCCTTAGCTGGCAGCATTGCTCATTTCCCACCTCTGCAATAAATCTAATCTATTTTAGGAACACTTCTTCAACTTTCACATCATACTTAGGTTTCAGATGTCATCCACGGGTTAGTGAAAATGTGCAAAGCTAGCTGAACTTGAGTGCAAGAGCTTTTCTAAAGAAACATGGTTTTGTCAGCCAGACAAATGTTGTCTCTCACTTATTTTTCCAGATTCTAGCACAGTGTTTTGGTATTAAGTATGGGTCAGATATTTGAGTGTAAATCAGAAGATGTCTTCCAAGTCCTAGCTGGTTTTATTCCCAGCTAAGGAAGTGATTTACATTATCTTGGGACTTTTACAGTCTGTGTATTTTATTGTTCCCTTCTCATGAAATAGTCAAAGTAACACTTCTTATATTTTTAATACTGTAATGAAATCATAAGATGAAAAATTCTAGTGAATTAGACAGGCAGAAATAATCTGAAAGGTTTTGGAATAACTAGAAAATTCTGCAAACATAAAATTTTTTCAAGGAAAATGAGAATTTTCAAAACCATGGAAATTCTTATGTTTTAAACAACACCTAGAAAAACTGAGCTACCCAAAGCATTTAACTGCTTGAAAAGCAATGACTTGTGCCCCCATCCATAGTACAGCATTCCAGCTGACTTCATATTGCAGTGCTGGATCAGCTTAAGCAGAACTACTCAAGGACTGATAGTTGCATTTTCACCTTTAGTCTACTGAAAATGCTGGAATACATGCACAAATGGTGGGCATGACAGTGGAATCTTTTGGTGTCACCATATTTTCTGGAAAACTCCCTTCGCCAGGATTTCTCTCCTGGGAAGCTGAGAAGCCTCAGAGAAAGAGGTAAACAATATTATCTAATTTACTTCTCCTGTGTTTTGCTACTTTGGAATGTGGTAGGTGATTGTTTCATTGGTTTCATGTGAATTGTTTTTATTTATTGGCCAATCACAACCAAGCTGTGTTGAGGCTCTGGAAAGAGTCATGAGTTTTTCATTAGTATCTTTTAGCCTTCTGTCTGTATCCCTGCTGTATTCTTTAGTATAACATTGTTTAATATAATATGATAAATATAATATCATATCATAAAATAATAAATTAGCCTTCTAAGAACATGGAGTCAGATTCATCATTTCCTCACATTTGTCAAGGGTCCCAGAAAATACAAGATTTTAGAAAAAAAAGTCTCATAACTTTTTAAATCACTTACAAGCTCAATAATCTTTTCACAAGGCTCATCTAACCCAGCATATTCTGATTTGGAGATGTAGTCCATGTGATGGGGACAGTTGCCACTACTGACTACTGTCTACATGCTGCCAGTGGCTACAGCCATGCCTATCTTAGAAACAAGACAATCACCTCAACTGGTGACATGTTTTGTATGAGGCACAGTCTAGCATTAATATAGCTTCTATGGTTTTTAACCTGACTTGTTACTGGTGCTATTTCACACAGAACAGGCATGGTTGGTGCAGATATTGATTCAGATCAGAAAAACTATGTGTCTCTCATTTCCAATCTGCTATATGAAAATATTCATGTAAATTCATCTTGTAAAATTATTTTCCCTCATTACTATTTGTATCTTTACAATTAATTTTTATTTCTTGAACTTTAATGGTGAAGATCCTAGAAGAAATTCCACAAGGAATTTTTGCAGAGATTTTCATTATTTCCTTTTGTTTCACAGAAATATTAATCTTGATGTATTGAAGGACCATATTTGCATTCCCTGAAGCTGTTTGTCAGTGGATTTTTCTCTTCCTGACCAAAGGACAATAAGCATTTAGCAAGCATTCACATTATGTCTGAAGCTGGGATTCATGGGGATCTAGGTTAAGCAGACATGTAGTTTTCCTCCAAAAGCAATGCAGTGAGAAAGGCATCTCTAAAAGCCAGTACAACCTTCCTGTCTTAAATAACTACTTTAGTCCTTGTAGAGGCATTTCTCTATGATTATTTAAAGGAGCCCAGGTGAACAACTTAAAGTAGGCCTCTAAGTTTTAGACAGGTAATAATGGGTAAGATGAAAAGGCCAAATTCTGTGACCTTTTAGTTTGTGCTATTAAATCTTATTACAATTCTCTTACCCTGGTCCTCAAGGTCTCTTAACTCTACACAATATTCAAGTGCTGCTTTGTATTTATAGTTCCTCTCACATTTATGCCATCTGCAAATTTCATTAAAACATTTTTGCCTTTTGTGCCAGGGTCATAAATGAATATATTAAATGACATCAGTTCTGAGCCAAGCTTTGAGAAATTCCATTGGTAACCTACTTTCAGCCCAACACTTTGCTTTTCAGAATAAGTGTAGCATATTCTTCTAGTTTCTTTAGCCAAAGTATAAGCACAGTGTGAAAAATCTGCATTACTTTGAATCTTTCTGGGCTAGAAATATCAAAAATGTATAAACATTCAGAATTAAATGTTGGAACACATTATTACTGAAAATTAGTAAAAGGATATTTAAATGATCTATTCAAGGACTTCAGGAGTGTAATTCCACTTTCTCCACATGGGCATCTCGTGCCACGACCCTCACGTGTGCTGAATGTTGTGTGACCATATGGACATTGAGGGTGCCATAAGACATATCAGACAGCACAGCTGCTCAGGCAACTGATTTGGACCCTTTTATTAATGTATTGGGTGTAGGCAGCAAGGTTTTGGTACCAGGAGGGCTGCAAGTGTGACTTCTGACGAGGGACTGCCCCATGCCAGACATGGCCAGGTCAGGCCCATTCCACAGCAGATCCAACACAGGCCACGGCTGAGGCCATCAAGCCAAGCTAATCATGGCTCTGTGAAAACATCTTTACCTAAGGTCAGAAAATGGGAGAGAAGTGAAAAAAAGAAAGAGAAACAAGAGGAAACACCAAATTCAAAGGAGGAGGAGGTACTCCATGTTGAAGCGAACATATGCACCTTTTTCCCAGAGGACTGAGGCTCATGAAGGACCAATGCTAGAGGTCCTTGCAGGGATGGCAGCCCACAAAAGTCCTGCTTCAGAGCAGGTGCTTCTCATAAGGCTCTGTGGCCAGCAGATGAGCCCACACTGGAGCAAATATTACAGTAAATTACAATTTAGGGCCAGTGTATTCATTACTAAACGGAAGGAAATCCTTCTCTGAGTCCCAGAACATTTGGTATATAAGATACACATGAAATAGACAAAGAAACAAGTCTGTATCATCATGACATAGAGTGAAATGTTTTTTTCTGAATATTTAACATGTATAAGCCAGACAGATACCTACAATTGTATAGGCTCCCTACAGTCACTCCAAAGGCCTGGGGGAAGAGCCTGTGGTTTGGTTTTCATTGACTATGCAGGGAGCACAATGATTTGGCTAGACCTGATACCTTATTTTGGTTTTTTGGTCAGCTAAATTTAGCAGGTTATTGTGGACAATGACCATCAAAGTCCCATCTGAAATATATTTAAAATTTTATATTCCTACAACACAAAGAGTATGGCTAAGTGAATAGATCATTGTACTCAGTAGTACTTCAGTCTCTAAGTAGTGATACATTACACCTGCTTTACATCCACAATTTAGTGAAAAAGAGTTATGATTTGCATCATTAACTGTGATTACAGCTTCAAAAAATAGACCTTTAATGGTCATATTCCCCATTTTCTGCTAGAAGAGAATTCAAAGCTAGGTGCTACAAAATAGATTTTTTTTTCTTAGAATACTACTACTTTACAGAATTGAAAAGGTATTTCAGGTTGTTGATCTATGTTTACGCCAGCTGTGGTAGGAATACAAAATAGGCAAAGTGTTTCAGAGCACCTGTGCAATAAAAATACACTATGCAAAGACAGGTACTAGTCAAGAGGGATATATAAGACAACTGAAATGAAGGCCTTTTCGGTAACCTGACAAAAGGGGTATAAGTACCTCTTTGGGATAATTCATCACTTTCCCATTGTCATGGTTTAATGTCTGTTGGCAACAAAGTACCATGCAGACACTTGCTTTCATTCCACCCTTCCACTTCTCCATGTTATAGAAAGGAAAATTTTAAAAAAAGGTAAAACCCATGTTTTGAGACAAAAACAGTTAATAGATGAAATATAATAATAATAATAATAATGTAGTAATGAAAAGAGAGACAACAAAAAGAGACTGAGAAATTAAACCCAGGAAGGGCAAGAGATACACAATACAGTTGCTTACAACCCCCTGACTGATGCCCTGCCTGTCCCTAAGCAGCGATTGGTAGCTCTCAACAATTTCTATACCAGGCATGATATTCTATGGCATGGAATATCCCTTATGCCAGATTGGGTCAGCTATCCTAACCATGCTACCTCCTATACTCTTGTGCACTTGCTCACCAGTAGAACATGAAACATAACAAGTCCTTGATTTAGAGCAAGTTACTCAGCAACTGTTAAAACATCAGTGTGTTATTGACATTATTCTCCTAGTAAATCCAAATCACAGAGGTACTGTGAAGAAAATTAATTCTGTTCTGGCTGCAACCAGGACACCCATGATTAGTGAGATGCTGTCTAGAGACAGAAAAAAAGATACATAAGGTTCAAATGTCTGAATGGACACTTAGCTGAGGACACATAACTGAGGTCACATAGCTGAGTTATTGGCATCTTTTTTAGGATACACATCAAGTAAAGGAGAACAAACAAGCCCTACTTTTCACCATTGCTTACTCATTACAGAACACACCAGGAAACAGGATGTCTGGCATTTTCTGAGTACAGCCCCAGTTTCACAGAAGAGTCATTTTGGGATCAAGTTGCTCCTTAACACTGTTCATCTCGAGCGTCGCTCACTTGTTGAAGATAAGCCATGGTACAAGAAGGGATGGAAAATATCTTCATTGACCCTAAATAGTCATGAGTAATGTATGACCCATGGTAGTATCACAGTTCTAAGGGTGACAGATATTAATACATATTTCTGTACTAATTTTCTTCTGATGCCACAGTATTTGTAGCCTTTTATCTATTAACTCCTACTGTTGTAGCCCAAACATCCTGAGACGGCCACCACCCTTCCCACCTCTCCGTTCAAGGCCTGTAGCATTCTGGAGCTATTTTGCAGGAATGTTTTGGAGTAGGCAGGAGAAAAGCTCCCTTTTGCCTTCCCTGACATCTCAGTTACCAGCTCTCCCTGTTACCTACAGCAAAATACCAAAGTTAAATAATTGTATATGTGCAACTCAACTAGACAGACAGCAGGCTCCATGAAGGACTGGCTGAGGGAGACAAGTTGGTTGGTATAGGATATTCATGCATGTGAATGTCAGAGTGGGTGATAAAAAAAACAGTCCTAGAGCTTCCAGAAGCATATTCTACTAAAATCTTCCCTAAGAAATGAAATTAAATGAAATCAATCAAAACTTGCCTTTAAGTATTCAGTGAGGCCAGATCAATTGTAAAGTGAGGAAAGGCATCACTGAAGAGAGAGATAGCTTAGCTATTCCACATAGTTTCCAAGAACTTAATTGCCCTTTTTTGGCAAATATTTAATAACAGGAAATGTGCTGATAACATGATTTTTTTTTTCCTCTTTACAACAACACTATTCAAAATCTAAACTTTATAAGCCATTTTTAAGTCTTCATTTTCAGAGTATTGTCTCAATAACAATTGATTACTTTGGACTCTTGGAATTCTTTGGATTCTTCTAATAGCTAGCAACCTAAGGAATAGTCTTTTAAGTGTAGAAATTTCTTTAAAATTTCTAAATAAAAAATATTTTTATTTAAAGTGTAGAAATTCTTTAAAATGTGACAAATTTCTTTAAAAAAAACATAACCTTCAAAACCAAAACAAACATTTCCTTTTTTCCACAGTTATTTTTCCAGTGAAGGGAAATGGAAGTTCTTAAATTCATTTTCATTCAAAATAAAAACATTATTGAATTACCAAAATTTCTTCTAGAAGCGATATTCAGACTGTCAGTCAGCTCTGTCTGAAACTACCTTTCTGAATTCATTCAACCACAGAAGCAAATCTGTGATTCTTTTCAAGGGTTCTGAAAAGTTGTGTTGTATTTTCACTTTAAAATGCACATTAAAGCATTACATGTGCTTCAATGTGCATTCTCAGCAACAAAAATGCTTTTAACCCCCAATTTTAAAAGCAGCTGCAGAGATTTGTTCCCCAGAGAAGACAATCTTAAAAAGGCCAATGGAATTTCTAGGTTCCTGAGGGACCATGCTAGGCTTGTTTGGATTGTCTCTGGGGTCTTTCATACAGTTCAGCTGAGGAAAGTGCAATTTGTTCCTTATGTTTGCTGATCATTCTTTTTCAACCAATTCAGCAAGTAAAAACAGCAAAAAAGCAGAATAACCACCCAATATAGGAAACATCTAAAGTGCACATACTTCCATTTTACAATTACACCTCCAAAAATTATACTGATCAGAATTTCTCCTGCATGTATAAGGAAGTAAGGATTTTTATAATTTTTTTTCTTTCCCTCAGATATTAAACATTCACTATCACTCGCTAGACTGAGTTAGGTTTCTCTATTCATCTCTCACGGGAAGCAGCCAGAAGGAATTGCGGGTTAGCTGAAGTTGTTGGTCACCCATGTCACCAATGTACCTCAATCAACAGCAAACTTCCAATTATGTTCTGCGCAACATGAGAGGAGATTAAAAAAATGTATAGAAAGTACTTCAAAATCTTCCCCCCCTGCCCCAAGGATTTGGAATGCTACATTAATTGCTTTAGCACATAATCAAAGTTGGTATGAACACTGCTTTGGTTTCCATCTGTGAAATACAACACAAACTGCTCAACAGGAAGTTCTTGTAGTTATTTATTTGGAGTGACAGAGAGAAACCTCAACTGAAATTATAAACCTATTTAAGGACATTGAGCATTCACATTACCAAACAGTCCCTGACACAATTTCTCATTTAAAGTAAATAAAATAGAAAATAGATGATGATTAAAATGGTTATATGAGCTACTAGCAAAGTTGGACTTTCGGAGGCAGGAATAGAACATAAATTGTCAGGTCTTGGTCCAGCACCCAGATATTTTTTGTGGAGTACTCTTTTCTTTTTTTTAACAATTTCTTCACTGGTCTGAAAAAGGCAGTTTTAAAATTCTCATCAGAAAGCTTTTTCACACTGAATTCTAACAGCTCTAGCATAGTTAGAGGGCAACAATAACTAGTTTAGCTTCACTTTTAGATAAGATTGGAAAGAAAGCCAGGAGACACTCTTTAATTTATTCTTATCTCTAATATGGTCTATTCACTAGCATTCCATGGCTTTTACCTTCAGCTTCCAGCACAGCTTTTGCATATCCTAATATGAAAACGCAAGTATAAATTTAACTGTATTCCCATTACAAAAAGGTGAAATATTCTTTCACTTTAAAACAATAAAGCATTAGCAAAAATATAACATTGAATGATTTTAAAATATGTTTCCTTCCTACTGAAGGCAGAGATTTCAACTAAATTTATTTTCATGGAAAGTAATAGTTAAAATTCTGAGTTGAGCAAAAACAATGCATTGGAATTATAATAATTGTAACAGGAATCAAAATTGTGCAGAGCCAATTCCCACTATAACTTGAAAAAATATACTCTTTCCTACTAATAAAAATAAAAATGTAAATGTCTAAATCAAAAACACAGTGACATGTCTTACTTCAGCTTTGCAAATGCTACTGTAGTCATTCTGGAATGCACTATTTCATAACCAGTCAATAAAGGCTGCATCACACCTTTCTGTGTCCTTTCCTCTCCCTCAGTTATGCTTACATTATCCCTAACAGATTTTTGAATATAGCAACCTCCTCAAACTGCATGATTCAGTTTTATGGCACAGGCATTATGTCAGACTAATACCAAATGCACATTTTTGTGTTCATGCTTACCATCTTGGACAAACAATGAAGAAGAATGCCTAACAACGTCAAATAGGTCAGCTTCAGACATGATTTCTATCAAAAATACAGAAAATCACTAACTTTTCCTTTTGAAACATGTTATCATTAAGGAAAATATGAAAAGAAGAAAGATCCATAGGACCAGAAAAATTTTTCATTATATATTTACAATTCCAAAACAAGAGATTACAACTCCACAAAACTGAATTTCTAAATACAAACTAAATGTAGTAATATATAACCATTAAACTATGCTGCTGTCATCATGTGAAGATAAGTGCTGCTAGTTTCTTAGGGCTGAGTTGAAGCCATATTCTTGTTCTTAAATTCTGTTGTGGGAAAAGATGAAGATAATGAAGTGACAATAAAAAGATGCTGTGATGTTAGCAAGGCTAGGAAACAGGCTTAGGAAATACATCAAGAAATTTTGCACAAATTCAGATTTAGTTAACTTATGCTAGAAAAATATTGAACTGCTTTTCAAGGTTAAAAAAAATCACGTTAACAGAAAATCAAGACAGTCTGATTATTGGGAATATACCCAGATTATTTTATACAGCCAGAGGAATTATAAACTTGTAAAGTAGAAATGTGTTGGGTTTTTTTTTTTCTTAAGACGATAACAGCATATGAAATTACTGATACAAACCAAAACTGAATTCTGAGTACCTTAAAAGTGGATGTCATCAGGTAAAACAGAACTTGTATACAGCTACAGATTGAAAATTGTAGTAATGAGAAGGGATAACTTGGAGATTATTACAACTTGATTATTCATGGCTGTGGACAAAGAGCACTGGAGTCACCAATTAAGCACATCCACAAGTGGAAAGGTACATAACCTGTTATCCCAGGAAGTCATCAACCCCTTGATCAAAATACCAAAATGTTACACTGACTCCTTGGTGTGAAGACTGAAACTCTGATGAGGAGACATAACAGTTTTACTGCTAGTGCCACAACTTTTGAGAACAAATAACAAAAAAGGAGGGTTTTGAAGCAATTTGTATTTTTCTCACAGATGTTATTAAAATATCCATAAAGGATTTCCTATTGTGTATTTGTCAGCTCAGAGGGAAGTAGGAAGAAGTCTTAACATTTGGAAGAAAACATGAGAACACTCTGAGTTACATCAGTTTGGGGGATAGGAGCTCTTCATAAATTTCATTTATAAAACCACAACCAATTCAACTGTTGTAATGATTTCATAAACACCACATTTAAAATAGTTCTACTACCCCAAAAGAAATTGTTTTCTACAATTCTTCGAATACGTAGACCACAGCATATACAGAATTAATTTTTAAAATATTATTTATGCTTCACCTGTTGGAGCAGTGTAAGGAGGCACCAACTAAAGTATGAGAAGGTGCAAAAGAAGGGGAAGAATTGTATAGAATGATCAAAGAGGATATAATGAAACCACCTAAAATCAGTTTAAGAAAGTGAAAAAAGAAAAAAAGAATCTTTAAAGACTTTATTGTCAGGGAGTTCTAACAAGCAATAGAACAAAGAGAAGACAATAAAAGGTATAAATATTGCAACTTGTGGCATTTAGAATGGGAAAATATTAGCACAGGAAATACTTACTAGGGAAAAAACATGATTTACTGAAGACTGGAAGAACCTAGAAAGCTGGCAAGATGAATTCTAAAGTAAATGTGAGTTGCTATCATCTTGCAAGTGTGCAGACAAGATGCTTTAGTTATTCTTGCTCTGTTGACTTATGTTGGGAACTTTATTAGGTTTAGACTACAAGTTCTCTTTTAACATGTGCTTATAGCATGCCTAACACAACACAGCTTTAACCTCATCTTAAACTGTGCCTTTTTGTAACATAGAAATAATGAATACTCTTTTCAATAATTTTGCAGAGCAGAAACTTGATATAGTGAGATTTTGCGAATTTTAGGCTTTATATCTTTTAGCATGAAAAGTCAGTTAAAATATTATCAGCAGTGCTATAATTAATTAGTTTATTATAATTAGTGACATAATCAGTTTATTAGTGTTTTTTTAGTTTAAATATAGACTGAATAACACAGAGTTGATGAGACTAGCTTATAGGAATAGCTACAGAGTGTATGCTTCTCCAGGCAGGGAGGATGATGTTTTACACTTCAGGGATTCTACTTGAAAAAATACCACTGGCAACAATCCTGGACAAAAGTGGAGTCCAGAAGAGTGGTTTCGTTTTTGTGGGTCATCCTTTCCAAGATCAAGAGCACTTAATTTGAAATTGCAGAAAATCCAGCAAAGATGGCAGGAGGCCTGCTTAGATTAGCAACAAGCATCTGACTGAGCTCAGATATCAAAAGGAAGCATGTAAGAGGTAGAAGAAAATTTGAATTACCCATGAATATAGAGCATTGACTGCTTGATCACAAAGGGAACTAACAGGGATGTGGTCATAAAAGTCAAAGCCCACCTGGAGCTATATCTGGAAAGGAATGTGAAGAGTAAAAACAAAGGCTTCTACAGATACATCAGCAGCAAAGAGAAGATGAGGGAAAATGTGGGCCCACTTCTCCGTGGAGTAGAGGACCTGGTAAAAAAGCACATGGAAAAAGCTGAGGTACTCCATGCCTTCTTTGCCTCATCAGTGGGAAGATTTGCCTACAAAATCCCAGGGCCCTGAGAACAATAGGAAAATCTGGAGCAAGAAAAGTACTCTCCGTGGAGAAGCACTGAAGGAGTTGCTCAACATCACTGTAAGGCCACTTCTGGTTATCTTTGAAGGGCCATGTCAATGGGAAGAGAGAGGGGAGATCCCTGAGAACTTGCAGAAAGAAAATGCCACGTCTATTTTGAAGAACGGAATGGAGAAAAATGTGGAGAACCTCAAAGTGATCACCTCAAAGCCTTGGAAAATGATGGATCAGCTAAATGTGAAGCCACTTTTAGATATGAAGGACAGAAAGGTGACTGAGATTCAGTCAACATGGTTTTACCAGGGTCCTGACCACTGTGAAATGACTCATTCAGTGGCCAAGGAGAGAACAGCAGACTGTTTATCTTGACTTGAGTCTCCTGTGAAATTCTCATGACTAACTGGTGAAATATGTGCTTGATAAATGAACAGTGAGTTTAAAACTGGCTGTACTGCTAGGTTTGAAGGCTTATCAACAGAGAAGGAAGTCCAGCTGGAGATCAGCCATTCATGATAGACCCACTGGGTCAGTACTGGGGCAACACTGTCTATTGTCTTAATTAATTATATAGATGATAGGACAGAGTATAGCCCCAGCAATTTTATACATTTCACAAGACTGGGAAGGGTATCTGATATACTAAAAAGTCATGCTGTCATTCAGAGGAACCTCAGGAAGCTGGAAAAATATGAAAAATATGTTGACAGGGATCTTATGAAATTCAGCAAAGGGAAGACATCTGGAAGGAAAGAAGGCCATGGAAACGTGCAGGGATGAGGCGACTGGAGGAGGACGCTGATGGACAGCACTCTGAGCATGAGTCAGCCACATGCCCTTAGAGCAAAGCAGGCCTGTAGCTTTCTGCATTTCCTTTGGAGGAGTGTTGCCAAGAGCTCAAGGGACATGATCCTTTCACTCAGCACTAGTGAAGCCTTACCTGAAGTGCTGTGTCTAGTGCTGGGCTGCCCAGGACAATGGAGATATGGCAATAGTGGAGAGAGTCCAGTGAGAGGCTACTAAGATGATTAAGGGACTGGACTATTCAGTCTATGAGGAAAAGCAGGGAGAACTACTTAGCCTGCAAAACAGAATGGTCAGGAATTTAATCAGTGTCTAGCAATACCAGACAGGAGGAAGTAAAGAAAGAGCCAGGCTCTCATTCATGCTGCCCTGGGAATGGTCAAGAGTAAATGGTCACAAACTAAACACAGGAAATTCTATTTTATCATAAGAGCACATATTTTTACTTGGAGGCTGATTGAACATCAGAAAAGAATGCTCAAAAAGGATTTGCAGTCCCCATCCCCAGAGATATTAAAAAACGGTCTGGGTATGGCCTTGATCAACCAGCTCTCGGTGACTGCTTGGAGTAGGTGCATTACACAAAAAAATATCCAGAGGCCCTTCCAAACTCAGCAATTCTCTGATTCTGCATTTTATACAGCTATTACACTCTGGAGGGTAAGAAGCATAGAAAGACAGTTTTTCAGCTCCAATGCTCCCAATGATGTTAAGTAAATTTACATTTGATGAGGATCTGGCTAAGAAAGCTTTAGAGCATTAGATGGAACAATTCTCATATAAGCAAAACTGGCAAACAGCATAAGAAAATGAGACTGAGTCAAACAGACTGCTGCCATTTAAAGCATGCTTCTCCCAGCAAGCATTTGAATTTAAGGAAGGAAAAGTAAACTAGTGATTACCATTACTGGGAATGGTGGGGAAACATAAAGGAGTGTTGGAGTAAGTCCATGCATGTGGAGAGATGTGAAGTACAGATATCCTACATTCCCAAACTTAGCAGAAATGCAAAATGTTTTAAAACAGATAGCATAACACATCCAGTCAGAATGCTGAAAGTAAGAAACCAAAAGACAGTGAGACTTTAATGATAAGAAGGATAGGAGGGGTTTGGAGCCATTTCATCTAAAAAGCTGTTGTTGGTTCTAATATTTTTTTCTAATTTGCTGTTCTTTTAACATTCATGAAAATAGCCAAATGCTCTGCTTCTTCAGTTAAGGATCCTGAGATACCACAGGATTGCAGGAGAAATTCAGGGAATAATGATAACTCAATACAAATTTAGCTCCTGTATACATTCAAAGCTTCTTCCTTCCTGTATTCGTGCTGGCCTACAGAAGAAGATTGTAAATCCCTCCTGCCATTCATTTCCAAAGTTAGTATTGATATGAAACACTATGCAGTCAGCAAGTCAAGAGATAAAAATCACTTAAAAGTTAAAGCAGCTCACTGACAATTCTCCATCATCTGTGTATTTTAAACAAGCTAATTATTTTATAAATTCTTTTAAAATCCTTCTCTTGAGATTCAATAATTTTTCATTGTCAAATACATTAAAGTTTATTTCTAACTCTGAAACACACACATTATATATATATATAAAATAAAGGAATTGAGAAAGTATCAGAACAAGAATTTATTTTAATCCTTTGACTTTTTTTTCTGTTGATGAGCTGAGAATTTCAAGAGAATATAAAAACTCAAAAAGGTAAGAGGTGATATCACTGGAGACAACAATTTCCTTCCTTCAAGTCACTAAACCATAAATAAAACATCATTATAATAATTTGGTTTTTCCCATTCTTGATTTCATCCTCAGACAGGAAGAATGAGGTGAGACTGTTGGAATTACCTCAAATTATTTTTTCTTCTTGCTTAAAATGAGTGAGGGCTATGTACTAAAGCATTGCCAGCATAAAAATAAATGCAATCTACCTTAATTTGACTTCCTGCAAAAAATTGTTTTTTATAACAATAATGCTGGATAGATACTAGTTGATATTTCTCCCAGCATAAGTATCCCACTGAAATTTTCATAAATCTTGCCATTTTTTTTACTTATTAAAGCACTAAGGTAGTTGAAGGCTCTGGGGATGGTTTGATATCATCTTTACAGTACAGCTAAAGGGAAAAAATGCAATCTGTGGGGGCTTTTAATATTTTTGTGTGCTTAAACTCTAAAATTACAGTAATAATTCTAATACAATTTAGAGGAAATAGGAGAAATGTATGAAAATATACTCTTTATCAACAGCTTTAGGCAAATCTCATTTTTCATTAGAATAATAACTAAAATTTGACCTCTGAGTTCTTTCCAATTTACAGGGAAAAATTTGTTTTCTTTCATGAACTTTTACTTCATAAAGAAAGTAGACAAAACATCTGTTACTAATTATTATTTATTCCTATCACAGTAACACTGAAAGGCTCTCACACAAATCAGAGGTTCCATTGTACTTTATGCTGGAAAATGCATTCAAGGAGACAGTCTCTACTTCAAAGACTTTACAGACAAGGCAGACACATTCTTTCCTCTGAAGATTAGAGATGAGGTATTGTATCACAGAACAATCATTTCCTCTACATTTTGCAAAAAGTCTTTAATAGAGACAAAAATTAAATGTAGATATTCTACTGATAATCTTAATTCTTTGATTGTCCCTTCATTTTCAAGTACAAAATACTCCCTGGATAGTGGGCCTAATCATAAAGGGTACCAGGAAACTTTCTGGGCATACAAGTAAATCTTTTGTATCTGTTTAATATATGATCAAAATAGAAAATCTCCTCCTAAGCTGGACGAAGATAAAATCCATTTTAGAATTCTAATAATACATGTAAAAACCTTATCTATTTCTTAACAATTCACACCATGAATGTTTGGATTTCTCCTTTGTTAGGAATTAATTTTTGCACTATTTCTTCTGTGATGAACCCTGTTCCACAAAATCTGTGTTATTGATTTCCTAATAGACTGGATATCATTGCAAAATACTGATATAGCCTTTGCTTTCCTGTATATAAGATGCCTTCAGTATGCATGAAATAATGAATAGATTACAAAAGACTTTAAATTGTCTATCGATCATAGTGCAATACACAGTAGCAACACAAAACTGATGAAAATTTGAGTGAAATTAAAAGAAAGAGGATCCAGAGGTTAAACGGTTTCAAAACTCATATAGTAAAATGAATGACAGCATGTTTTCTCCAACATATCCCCCAAATGGCTGAATGTAAATATCTGAGCTGTCATTAATATTAATTTGAGGTCCCTTTTTACAACCCCTACTGCATTAGCAGTACCTGGGAAACAAATTATGGAGGAAATAAATTATTACATTTATCCAAAATCAAACACAATACATTCTGCAATCAGCCAATCAGAGCCATATCCAGGCAACTTTCAAGTACTGCCTAGCAGGGTGATTCCACAACCTCACTGAACAAACCCTTCAAGAACTGGATTTCATATTTAAGCAGGATTTTGTGTATTTCTGTTTTGCCTCATGTAGCTTTGTGGGACAGAGCTGAATAGAGCCTGACTTCTTCACACCCTCCCTTCAGACATTCATTTGCAATGTCAAGATTCACCCTTCTGAAAATGCTAGTCCCACATTAAGTGCTGAGGAACAGGCAGTATTCAGTACCTCAGCTCTTCCTCTGACAGCAGGTGCCCTGCCCCACTCAGCAACAGACACACCTTTACCCTGGCCTTTCTTTTGCTGATTATGTCACCTAAAGGCGTGTTTCTGTTTCTTCTCCTTAGGTGTTTCACCTGATTCATTTTTTCTCATATGTGATGTTTAGTCTGAGAGTATTTCCTCTTCAATTTAACCTATGATTTTTTCCAATATGGGCATGGTATCTTATAGGAAAAAAATCTAGCATACTACCTTTTCAGGGTTCATTTACAGGATTGTTGTATTTTTATAAAGTTCTAATTCTACACTGATATTAAAAAGACTTCTCAAATCAATTCTCTTTAAGACTGCTTGTTTTAGTCTCTTCAAGACTGCTTTCTCTGATTCATTCTGGAGGCCCAGAGTCATAATTTGTTGAAATAAAGATGCCCTGTTAAACTATGTTTCTTCAGCTTTTTTGGCATGGCTGACTTCACTCAAAACTTCATCTTCTTCCTTAAGTTTTTTCTAGATAAAGTGAAGACATTCTGAAAACAGACTGCAGTTAGGCAACAAATAATCATAGGCACACTAGAATTTTTGACATAAAAGTGGATCTGTTTCACACTGTTATATAAAAAAAATGCCCTCATTCCTTGTATTCAGTTTTAAATGAAGGTAAGAAGAGGATGAAATGAAGTCTAAAGAGACATGAGTTTCATATGGAAATACTTAGGAAGAAAAAGCAGAAACATTCCAGATATCTCTATGTTATTGATGTTAATAATAGGTCGGACTTAGAAGACAGCTGGAGTTATCCTAACAAATCTGAATTTTTCCTTCAAAATTAATAGAACCACATCCTTCAGGAAAAAGATAAGTAGAAATGCAAAGAATTTTCATTAAAACTGTTTTCCCCCACCAATTAAATATGTAGCAAAATTATAGTTAAACCATCTGCCTCATATTATTTTCTTCAAATATGAAAACACTGGAGAGTGGATCAGCTGGATATGTTTCTCCTTGTAACTTAAATTTAGCCTACTACTTTTTTTTAATAAAAATATCTCAAGATTTATATAGTTACATTTACCTCAAATTATCCTTCAACTATTATTCACCATTGGTTGTGGAGAATAAGGTAATGCATGTTCCCCTGATCCCTCATTACCTTTTCCCTGGACTCACTAGATTAACCTCGGTGAGCCACTGGTACCATCATCCTGTGGAAGCTTGTTAAACAGGAGCACAGCTCATCATTTTCCCTGCAAAAGTAGGAGGCACTGTTTGGCAAACACACACAAGTCCTTCCACTATCTGCCATCCACTATCCTTATCTTCTCAGAAGAAATTGTTCACAGAATGAATTGCAGGGAGTGCATCTCTGATTTCACTGTCCAATTATCAATATGTTGCCCAGGAACTTGATTAATCCATTTTTGAACCTGCTTGGTATTATTTATCTCCAGGACCACCTGTGGCTGCACATGCTGCTAATTCACTAATCACTCGATAAGGCAGTACTTTCTTTTACCTCTCTTAAGCTCTCATCCTGCTAGTTTCAGTGAGTTTATTCAGGTACTGGGGGGTTTGATTACTAACAACAGCCTTAACTACTACCTTCATGACTTGGCCACTAATTATCATCTGCCCAGGCTTTTCTTGCCAAAATGGAAAGTCTCAGCCAGTTTGTCAATGACACCAGACTGCGTGGTGCAATCAACATCCTGAGGGAAGAGATGCTGCCCAGATGGGCTTTGACATGCCTAAGGAGGTGGGGCTGTGCAAATTTCTGCACTTCCATTGGGGCACTCCCAAACAGAAATGCAGGCTGGAAAATTGATTGAGAGCATCCCTGAGAAGAAAGAGAAAAATGGGGATGTCCCATCCCTGGAAGTGTTCAAGGCCAGGCTGCATGGGATGCCTAGTGGAAGGAGTCTCTGATTATTTCAGGGGGATTGAAACAAAATGATTTTTAAGGTCCTTTCCAATGCAAATCATTCTATTATTCTATGACAACTTTAATCTTTTAATATGAGACAATGTTTCATTCCTATAATCATGAGAAGTTGATTTCTCTGCATCATTTTTAGCCTTTTTGAGATGCAAGGAAAAGCACTGTTTCAAGTGCATCACTGTTTTTCAGAGAAAAAAAATCCCTGTTTCTGATTTAGTCTCAATATGTTTCCTGATATTTTGTTTGTTCTTGAGAACAAAGTGCACACTGAGTTGATGATTTCAGAAAAATGCCAGAGCGCCCAAAATATTCTTCCTGAATTCTAACTTCCACTTTCAAGTTCACCATTTCTAAAGTGTGATTTATGTTCTATTACCTCCTATTTGCTCATGTAAATTATCATCTTGCATTTCTTTACTCAATACTTGAGTTTACTGATCTTCTTATGGGGTTTCTCACCATCAATGCCACATTTAACTGCCTGAAAGACTTAAGTAGTATCTGCAAACTTGAATATTTAACATTACACATTCCCTGTCTCAAGGTTATCTGTGAAAATATTGAATAAAAATGCACACATCACTGATATATGGGGATCCATACTCTTCTTCCCCCTGAAAAGAGATCTAAAATTAAACTGTGGCCTACCCTTCATCTTGCCATCCTATTAAGCCATTAGTTTTTCTCCACACTAACAACAAATAACTTTCTTACATGGCCTTTAAATAGAAGCTTCTCAAGGATTTTAATTTCCAAATCCATACTCATTAGGCCTTCTGCCTCTCCTTTATGCACTTGCTTACTCATACTCTTATAGAACCCCATGTTTCCTGGCACCCAACACAATGAGATTACACCTGTGCTGCATCATGTTATTCCATTTTGTAGATCACCGTTTTGCAAGGAATGGAAGTCAGACTCATCCCACAGTTTCAGGATTTGCTTTTAAGTCTTTTCTTTCTCAGATAAAAGTTATGCTAGAAACTTGGCAGTCTTTGTAGTAGTTGACACAAGTTCACCACAAATTCAGCAGTTTCCCACCTGAGTTCAAACTCATTGCTGAATGCAGTACAGTCCTAGTGACTTACCCACATTCATTTGACATCATGTCATCATTGGATAAAACATATTAAACACCTCTCTTTCAGAAAAGCTTATGGATTACATGTCAGCTTGTTTTGTACATTTTTTTTCTTTTCCTAGCTCCTTCCATTTAGGAATTAATCATGGAGACATAAATTTATTATCTGTGGTGGAAAGCATTTTTGTTCACAAACATATGCACTGAAGTTCATAAAGTTTCAAAGAAGTTGGTGAGTCTAAAGAGATAAGCAGTGTTAAGATTTTTTTTCTTCAGTACAGGAGGAAATGAACCAGGATTCACACTGTCATATTAAAATAACCAAATCTCTAAGTGAAAAGGGAGATTTATTCTCTAGGTATGCTTTAAAAGGAAGCAGCCACTATCACTGCATGCTCAGTAACCTGTAAGTCTGAGGAAGCTTAGCAGATCATACCCCTCAAAGGAGGAAGGCAGTAGGTGCCTAGTTTCTGGATCCCTGAGTTAGGGCTGAATTGCTGAACTACCAGGATTGAGATACTTCTGACAACTGCAGTAACAGTGATTTAAGCATCTGGACAACTTTAAGGTCAGGAACTGAAGTGCTTACAGATTACAGACCTGTCAAATATAAGAAAGAGCTCTGTGGGAGCTCTGGACCTCACAGGTTTAGACTAAGACTTCAAAATACGCTGCTCTTCCACTTCAAGAACTTAAATTCTTTCTGAGATCCTGACTTTGACAACTGTCAAAATTTGCTTTGAGTTTACCCAGCAATTACACTTTTTTGATATAACCAAGTAGTTGTGAAAAAAATATAAATCCCAGAATAATTTATGCATTACAATCCTAAAACTCAATGGTAATTATATTTGATGCTTTGTATTGCTTAACTGTGCTTGCAATAGAATACTCAATAAAATGTATAGTATTGACCTCTACTCGTTGTAATATCAGGTGCTCTGATAAACTACATATGACTCTGTCACATGCTGTCTGTGTCAAAGACATTACTACAGCTTAAAATCTGATTTTTTTCCAATGCTAGCCTCTGCGTAAAGCCATTGACAATATATAACTACTAGTCAAACAGTAAATAATCATGCACTTGTTGCAGAATGTCTCAATTTTAATGTTAGCAAACCTGAAAAAAAGTAAAATTAAAAAATGTTTTTCATGTTTACATAGTCTGAATATTTTGGTTTCCATTTCTCACAAGTCTAAGGTAAAAGTTTCTGTCTGTATGCTTCTCTCCCTCTCTTTCAATCATTCCACAATACTTTCAAGTGTTCAAATCTCTTGACTCTTCTCCAAACTGTCCTTTGTTAAGAAATCTCCTGGGAGTTGGAGTTTTTTATATTGTATTCAAAGAAATTTGTGCTGCAGTTCTTCTCATTTGTTTTGAAAATTTTCAATGGAATGTTAAGGACTTTTCTACACTTCTTTAAAACAAAATAAGTAGAAAGTTTACAAATGGTATATTATGTATGTATGACCTGTATAAAAATGTTATATTTTATATGCATACACACTGTTTATATAAGGAGAGTATTTCCTTATATATTCCCTTCTACACACTTATTTGGTTATTGTTCCTCTGTATGTGGCCTGATTTTAAAATCAGAACTGTCCAGTAACAAATTGCTCAGAAATATTTTTGGCTTTTCATCATAATAACAGCTTAATATAATTAATCCATTTTAACCTGATTAACTTGAATACTATTGCAGAATTAATGAGTAAATGATAATACTGTAATTTAAACACATAATAATAGTAATTATATTATTGCAAAAATTACTTATTAGCTCCTGCATTATAGCAGGACTTCTGACATTTGTTAAAGTTATTACTCACCCACCACAGAAGAACAAACCAAATAATCAGTTACAGTTTGTTCATTAATTCAAAGTATTATAGAAACTTGAAACTTTTATGCACATCAGAAGAACCCACCAATTATTTGTTAATGAGCTCAGAATAGCAACCTGTCACTGCTGAACTTTGTTAACACAGAACATTTGCCTACAAAAAGAACTCTAACTTGAAAGTGAATATCTATCACTTTAAATCCTTGTCTACTAAGACAAAAAGTGATAAATTCTTTTTTCTCCTCTTTTTATTAGAACACAAATAATGATTAAATTAATAGCAGACAAGCAGATAGTCTTTGAGTCCTAGGAGCCATGACAGTTGTCCAGTCTAGCCTCTGATATTCACACACCATAGAAACACTCCATTTTAATCCATATAAGCTCACATCTCCCTTTTTAGCTAGAATATCTCTTTTGTATGACACTGGATTTATTTAACGTTTTCAGGCAGTGAAAATCCACAGCTTCCCTAGATAAGATTTTGTAAAGATTAATTACTTTTACTTTTAGAAATATGTACTTTCCTTTTCAACCTTGAATTTATCTTGCTATACCTTGAAATAAGATCCCTGTATCTCATTATACCTTTGCAGCAAAATTAAAAAGCTGCATTCTGCAGTGTGCACCTTCTTTGTGAATGGGCTTATATTGTGTTCTAAAGGTTAACTGTAAGTCATATTTATCCAGTGATATAGCTTCAAAATATGTACTCTACCCTATATTTTAATATCCAAGAAAAATTTTTTGTGATCATTTAAAATGTTGCTAGATCAGCATGACCTTCATACAACATTCAAATAGAGCACTTCCATATTCTTAGGGGAAACAATAACTTAATATTCACTTTTGGGCTTTGTTTGACACTGAATCCTGAAGTACTTGACCCTAAAATATTGACCCAGTTTTTATCTACCTTCTTGTATAGTTTTCATTCAATATATACAGACTGCCATATGAAAAGCCTGCATGAGCACACAGTTGACAAGACATTGGCACTAATTGTTATCACACAGAGTTGGGAAATGGAGAATTGGATTGACTTTCTATCTCAGTGAGACAGGAACAAATTCATCAAAGATTGTCCGTTATCTCCGTAACTGTCAAAGGAGCTGCAGATTAGGTCAGGAGAGATCAAAGACACAGTGCTTTGCTTTCAGGATCTTCACATCCCTGTTCATACGCTGGGAGAAAAACAGATTTTGGCACAGATTTATGAAGAAAAATAACAGTTAAAAAGTAATATTTTAAAACCAGTATTTTTTAAATACTGAAAACAGAGGAAGACCAATAAATCAAAAGCAGGTGATGATGTGACCCAGCACCAACACCCAGCATGGTCTGTGATTTCCCTTCAGACAGTCTTTAACCTGGTCCCTGGATGAAACACCATCACCACATCTGTATTATGAAGCATCAAACATTATTTTCAACTTGTACTGTTACAAAGTACACAACTAGAGCTCCCAATTTAATATCCTCTATTGGACGTCTGGTTTCTGTGTAACAAAACTTCATTGGAACCAAAACAATGTGTAAAAACTGCAATTGATTGCAGGATTAACCTCAGAACTGGGCTGCTGCTTCATGTAAAATGTTGGAGGTACATCCCTGGAATAACACCTGTTTAGATAACTGGTCAAAGAATAAGTGCCTCTAAAAGAGAGAAATATGTGACTTAGAGAAACAGTGACAAAGAGGAAACTACTCCCATCTTTATTATCCCACTCACTGAAACAGGACATAACCCCATGTGTACTGTTTATATAAAGAAGAAGATCTGGTTAAAAATGTGATGCTTATTCTAGCTTCTAGAACTGTCTGCTCAGCCACTGGCAGACCACAGAAGACCAAGAAGAATCTGGAAGGATATATATATATGAATACATAGGAATTTCTCAGCCTGATTTCAGCAGCTGTCATTTGAGGTGCCAGATCTGAAATTCAGGAGATTTAGATTGGTCCCTTCAAGTTGTATGAGATGTTCTAGTATCAGACCTCTTGATTAAACCAGCTGTCAAGTGTATTCTACCCCAACAAAACACCTAAAGATTCTAGCAACCCTGGATACAGCATATCATGAAGCCTTAAAAAAGATAATTTGGGAGTGTTTGTCATTGCCCTTTTGCTAGCTATTTTCTGTAACAATATAAAAGTATCATAAATAACTATTGCCATAAAATTCATAAGTATGCTACTACTTAAAAACACATAAGGTAGCCTTAAAGTTAAGTCAGAAGACTACCATCATGCCCACTAGTAGATCCAAAATTCACCTCAAATAATCTGTAGTCCTTGTGAATCAACATTGTCTTTGCCTCATACAAAACAGTCCTTTGGAGCCAAAAGACCTTGGTTTAAAACACTGGGTTTTTCTGCTTCCTTTTATTCCTTTTATGATATGTCGTCATGCTTTTATTGCCACTCTTCAGAAAAATATCACCAAGTTTAAAGGTCTAAACAGTATTCATTCCTACTTGTTCTTTCCTATAAATCCTCTAGCCAGATTTATTCCAAAAGCAATTTGAAAACTTTTCCAGAGGGACTGCTTAAAAGATGCAACCTGTACAATGTTTTTATTCTCTTTGCTGATAATTTTATGATCTTGGGGCTTTTTTTTTTTAATTTGGTAGATAACAATGTTCCTAGTTTATCTATTTGTAGGCACCGAGAGGTTCTATGTGTAAAGCTGAGCAGATACACAGCCTAAAATATTTACTTTTTCTCAAATAGCTCATTCCATTTCACCATGGACAATTTTAAGCAAGGACTGTGACTAGAGAGATCTGTAATTTTAAGTAATACATTCCTACCTTTGAGCTGCAAACTGGCTTTCAGCTTCCTACATGTAGAAATAGAGATGCTGAAATTTTTTATATAGAAGGGAATGCAACTGGCATTTTCCTGAATAGGGAATAAGCATTACAGAGTGTCAGAGCAGATTATATCCCATGAACACTACCTGTGAATTATAGTGGTATCCACTAGCACTACTGTGGTCACAGGTCTGTCAGCTGTGCCAAGAGAGTTGTTGGTGCTAAGAGGTATAGGGAGGCAGGGATGTTGCAGATCAAACACTGACATGTATTGTAGCTGGAAATTTTTGTATACAGTCTCCTCTGGCTTTTTTATTCATCTCTCTCCTGTTCTTCTGTTTGAAATAAGTTGTTGTCACATTCAAAGGCAATGTGATAAGGATGCAAGTTCACTTATACATATGTGTTAGGTTATGTGGAAAAAAGGCTTTTCTGCCCACACACAGATGTTTGAGGCACAGAGTCAAGCAGGGGAAACTCAGTAACCTCATCACCTACACCTGCTCCCTGTCTCAACTTGGAGAGTTCCAGGGGAGCATCACCCAAGTGAAGCTGGGGACAACACCCCTCAGACTGAGGGAGGTGCAGGAATTTGTGATGGGATGAAGAGGAGGAATTTCTTGACATTGGATAAGCCTTATCATGAAAAATTTAAGGGAGGAACCAAAGGAGGGGAAAGGGAATAAACAAAGTGATGGAATAAGCAAGGGAAAATAGATTAATAAGGTGATAAAAGATGTTCACACGTAAATAGTCATATTTATATATCCATATTCCAGCTACTCTGTTTGCCTGCCTGGCCATGCCCTATAAACACCACCACAGTCTGTCCTGTCTTCTTATTTAATCCCATTTCTACTTCTTTACCTTAGTGAGGACCTGTGTGTTCTTGGGGTGGGAAGGATCTGAATGCCAGCAACTAGAGTGAGAGGGACTATGTGTCTGAGTGCCAGTACCTGCAGACATGAGACTGCACACACTGGGAGTGATTGTGTGTCACCATGCAAGCCCCAGAGAATGTCAGACTGAACAAGTCAGGGAACAGGACACACGGCTTAGTGGCCAGGTATGGAAGTGGACTCAAGTTTGGGGTGCATCTGAGTGTGCAGCTCTGTGAGGGAGACAGCTCCAGAGGTCAAGGCTGATTGCTAGAGACCACGGAGTCCATAGATCAACTGAGAGAGAGAAAATGAGAGAGAGTTTGTGTGAGTGATGCACAAGCCACTCACCGGGGGACTGAGTGTCTAAGACTGGCTACAGAAGGGATCCACAGTGCAAGTGTCTGTGTGTCTGCATCTGTGTGTGCAGAGGGAGGACCTGGGGGCTGGTACCAGCCTTGGAAGTTGTGTGCCCAGATGCCACAAACTAGAGAGCCTGGGATCCAGAGGAAGATATTGCGCAGACCGAGTGTCTGAGCCTCACTGTTGGAGGGACCCACTTTGCAACTGTACATTTATTCGCATTAATGCATCTTCATGCTTGTCAGGCAAGGGTGGTAAGAGGATGAGGTCACATGTGCTGGGATTTTTTCAGTGCTGAGTGTTCCTGTTCATTTTGATCTGTGTGGCTGAACATGTCTAAATATAAACACACGACTGTGAACATGTGCCCACTAGGAATGCATGTTCACCTCCAACAGACCAGGAGATTCAGCTACACTAACAATACCTGGCTTCAGCAGGTGGAAAGAGAATATGGTTAGCAAAAATGCTTTCTGCATACAGATTCCTCTTACAAATAATATAAAAATAAGTATAAAAGATGCCTAAAAGATGCATAAATATCTTGTTACACAAATAATCATTAAATATTACACCAGTTACATATTCTATTCTGTTGCACTTTCAATGTATCACATAGGTAGTGCATATAAATCCAAGGCAAAAATGAGTGGCTTTCAAGAGAGAAGTCTATTCTTTGAGTTATCCCCATTTAATTTGTACAACAATCACCCTGTAGCTGGTATAGTCAACTGAATCAATATCATGCATATTTGAAATACAGCAAAGATAAATAAATAGATGTATAACATTGAAAAGCTCAAAGGTTTTAAAATTAGAAAGTGCCAAATCCTGTTACTTCTGTAAAATTCTCTAGACCAGTATGCCTGTGAGACAGGTAGGATTTGGTTTACATTTAACATTGGCGTTCAAGTCTGATGAAATCAATAAAACTGCTGCCTTATGATGTAAATGCATGGAAAACAGCAATAAAGACCCCCTCCATACTGAAGATTTTGCTGCCATCACAGCAGAACTATAGGAAGTGATCACGTAAGCACTAAGTAACTTCATGCAAAGTGTATCAGATATCTCTACATAGCTAGAGGTAGAATCCTGGAAGTTGCGGATGGTAAGGGGGAGGAATTCAAGCTCACTTCTTTTTAACTAAATAGTAAAGCAAATATTTTAAAACTGTATTCAAATTTCCTTAATGCACAACTGAATGTACTTAGCAATACTTCATCAACTAGAGAAGGGGAGTTGTAGCCTTTAGTTCTTTTCTGAACTGAGCACACAGAGGTTGAAAACTACAAAAACTTGCATTCTTTGCAAGTTTCAGTGTAACTACTGGTAAAAGGCAGACAACACCTCATAGGATGAGCTGGTATTCCATAACACCTGAATAATATTACATTGCATATGTTAAACCTTCTTGGACATTTCATACTCTGCAGTAAAATATACTCCCACAGGTAGTTCTATTACAATCATTAGATTTTTTCACATGAATGCAGGTTCAGTGGATGCGGAAAATTAGTTTCTGCCTCAAGTTTTCTTGTTACCATAAGAGTAAATCACACTATGCTAGTTGAATGTAGATTCCTGTCATTTAACAGGACAAAGGTTTAATAAAAAAGATTTATTTACTTTTATAGGTCTTTTCAGTATGCAAAAACTTTAATCAATAGCTACAGATTAATATTCTCTTCTTCTTGATATAATATCTGTTTAACATACCTCCAATTTTAAAGCTTAGAATAGAAATGACTACACCAGTTTTATCACTACCACAAGGCCTCCTGTAAACTACTGCAAGCCATTCAGCCCAAAGTCATACCTTCCAGCTACAGTCACTTAATGGAGTCCAAGTTTAATCCCTTCTCTGCAGCCAAAAGTGTTTCAACCCACCAGCCCGGTGTCTCCAGCCAGAGAATACCTTTTGCAGTGCTTGTGCAAAAGCTGTAATGTGATGCAGAAGAGGATTCAGGATTTCTGCAAATATGGAGAAGAAAACCTTCAGATCAGAATACAAGGGAACTGCATTCCAAGATTTGCATCAGATCCTGTTTCTCTGCCATGCCTAGCAACTAATGCTCAAAACCCCTCCAAGGTGGAGAGTCTGTCCTCAGCTGGTATCACCACAGCTCTATGCCTGCCAGACAGCCCTTTGCAAGGAGAGAGCAGAGTGGGGGCTCCTTCGCCTGGGGAGGTTCTGGATGCACACTACCTGTGCCCTCTGCCCTGGCAAGCTGCTCTGTTCAGAGCACAGACCCAGCCCGCTGCTTTGCACCATGCATTAGAGGAAAAAATGCCAATAGTTTCTTGGCACCCCTAAGATAATGTGCCTAAGTCCAATTTGAAGCTGTGAATTCCTGCTAAATCTAGGAGAAGGTGAGACTTCAGGATATGTTGTTCTTATTCCTAAAACCATTTGCAGAATTTGGACTTAATCCTCATTGAATTCACATTCTATTACAATTCTCCTGAAAACCCTGAGAAAGCTTTTTGTTCACTAATTGAGATCTATTTTAGCTCTAGTAGTTGTAAAAAAAAAAAAAACATCTATGGAGCTGAGGGCTTCTCTTATCTAGTTAGAGGTTATATTTAATATTCTGGTCAGTTGTCTTTTGCATATGAATTTGCTAGATAACAGAGCTGCCACATTACTGTAATCCAAAAATTAAAAATAATCATCCACTTAGTAACATTTTAACCATTTCACTTTCCCAAGTGAGAGTCTTTTCACACAGGATTACCTTCTTTCCTATTAAAGCAATTGATAAAGAATTCTCCACTGCACATAAGGTATGCCATGTACTATTATTCTTCCTACAATCCAAAATACTGCTGCAACTTACAAAGTCATTTTTAGCAGGCTGTTACAGGTAAAATAGGACATTGCTTTTGTTCTTTCAGGCTTTGCATGCCCTCAGGCTAGTGATTTACTATACATCCACAATTTTCAGAAGCACCGTCTAAATTTGATATAGCTTAGTCCATAGATGTTCAGTTTCAAACAAATCAGTTCATGTTTTTGGAGATAATTACCTGTCTTTCTATTTGCTATTGTTGTTTCACACAAAGAATTAACTTTCATTCTAGAAAGGAAGACAATTTCAGCACTACTGCATCAAAGAAAAGGGAAAAAAAACCCCTAGCATCTGTACTACCAGTTAACATGTCTACAGACACAAAGGATTTCAAAATTACCATTTTTTCTTTTCAGAATGAAGTTTCCTAAAATTAAGCAACAGTAATCAGTAAATGTGAATTAGGACAACACAAAGAAAAACTCCATGCAAGAAGTGGTCTTTCCTTCCAAGAATGCTGTGTTTCAGATATGTTATTACTTATAAGGTTTGAAGATTCCAGTAATGCTATCTTGCCTGCACTTAATCCCCAAAGCTTGAGCAGTAAGAATTGGGGTTAAAACTCAATTCTCTAGCTAATTATTTTGCCAAAATCAAGTAGATTAAAAAATAGCCTATTTTGCCAGTCAGTTTTTGCTCATGTTTAGATCTGTGGAACTCTCATTGACCTGTGGAACTCTCATTTTAATTGATTTTGTGTATCAGGATTACTGAGTCTGGTAAGACAACTCTGGCTTGAGTTTCATTCATTTTAAGTCAACTGTTATGACAATTTGTAATAATATTGGCTGCTCATCAAGTCCACTCGTTTCATGTGCAGTTGGTAGTTTAGACTAAAGTGATAAGTAGTGAAATTTTCATAACATCAATACAAATGCTACTGCTAATATTTGACAAAAATACTTAAACAGAATTTTGGGAATTTTGGGCTCTTCTAGAAGAGCACTGGGAACTGAGACACTTTCTTCACTGAAACTTTCTTCAAAAATTATGAATTTGACAACACAGTAAGCTAATTGTGTGTGAAACTCATAGATTATTTTGCTGGATGTATAGGACAAGATAAAGGCTTCACTGACAACAGGGACTCTTCAGGTATGCAGCTGCAAGATATAATTTCCTTTAATTTTTGGAATTGTAAGAATAACACAGCTTGTACCACATTTGACCTCTTCAAGAATGCAGCTTAAAGGACTCAATATCCATTTACATCCAGATCAGTGAGCATCTAGGGAATGTTGATTTCTAACTTAAAGCTTAGAAAAGGATATCTGACACTAAAAATCAGACATCACATCATGTTCTGTGTGAACATCATTGCCATGGTTTCAGCATGCTCTGTACACACTTTGGTCAGGCCTCCTAATTGGCCCTGGATATCACTTGGAGTTAGTGGTAAATAGATGGCTAAGTGTCTCAGACTGAGAAAGCTCTTGGCATACAAAGAGATCAAAACCTGACATGACCACCACCTCTAAATTATATATTTTACTCTCAGTACAAACTTGCCTCTTTCACAGCCTTGCAACAGTGGAAAGCTTTGAAATCTATAGTTTGTGTGTTACATAGAAACTAAAAGGATGCTTTAGTTTGTAATTTGGATACAAGGACTTGACAAATATGCATCACCTGTTTCCTAGATAAAGCAGTTTTTTATGTTTTTTTATATTCTTACCATTAAATATGAGGTGATGTATATAAACATAAAAATAGACTGATCAGCTGATTTTATTTCTTTTCATACTTTTCTACAAAAAAGTGAATTGCAGTGTTACTATAACAGACCTTGTGAAGGTGTGTCATGCTAACATAGCCAGTATCAGCACCACCACTAATCTTATCAGCAAGGCTTCTCTGGCAACCTCCTTTCCTACAGTAATTGTCATAACCCATCTTTTCAGAGAGGGAGGCTGACTCACATATCTACACACTTATTATGCTGCCATGCTTCAGGATATCACCACTGCAAAGGATTTGAAAGTCTGAAAGCAGGACCAGGCAACCCCAGGAAATCCTGCAAACATTTACATACAATCTTTATGTGTATATGGCTACACATACAAAAATTAGAAAGGAAGCCAGTAAGTATATCAGGGAAATACCTGCTCTAAGGGGAGCCAGCAGAGAACCCATAGCTGCAAGAGAAAATCCCTGCTGTTTTTAAATAGACTGGAGGAGGAACAAAAAATGTACAATGCACAGACAAGATGATGTCCCTTCCGAATTTCAGTAGCTGCCTTTTGCACTGACTTCAAAGAGCTCACTGAAAGCTTTACAGCACTACAAACAATAGTGTAAAGGCACTATTTACTACTGTGCTCCTTCTGTTGGTATGCCAGCACGCAGTAGCAGTGTCCTGTGCAGCCCTGATAGATGCAGGTGCCAAACAGCAGAATCCCCTCTGGCATCCAAGGCAGACAGAAGGGACCATCAGCCGACCAGAATAACTTGGAGCTGCAATTTTAGCAATGTCCATATTGAAAAGGGACCAATCATAAAAAAGGATTACATAGCATGATATGAGATATACAAGTCTGTTATTGGCAGAAGATTCTAATAAACAATCATTAGTATTTGCCTTGTGCACAAGTACTATAAGCTTGAATATTTGTAGTCATTCATTTCTGGTCTTTATATGCTCAAATTTCATTTTAGAGAGGATAGGATAGGTATTTATGTATCAGTGGAGAATATAGTTACTAGCCATTCAAATATGAACAGTTTAGCTCAGTTCTTTGCTCAATAAAAGTTTTTAAAAGGTTATTTAAAAAAAATATGAGGGTAGTTTTGAAGATAAACAAAATTTAAGAAGAACAAGTTTCAACAGTATGAGGATAGTATAATTATAAATAAGTTTATTATAATGCTAAATATTTAAATATTTTTTGTAGTCCATTGTTTCTGTAGAGATGTACTTTAAATGAACAACCTATTTATTAGTTCCACAGAAAAAATTAATTAAAAAATATGTTATGGTAATACAGACAGCTAGAATACTTCATGCTACCTACTGAAGAACAGTATACTTTCTTTGAATTTATTTTTTTTTCAATGAAAACAAATTTAACATTCCAGTCATCAGCTACAGTTCTATCAGAGAAATGCGCACTACAGAGAAGGTATGTAACAATTCTTTTAAAATAATTATTTACTAACAGATATACAATGCACTCAAAAATAATTGCATACTTTTTTCATTTTAATATGAATTATTATATGAATTATTAAATTTAACCTGGAGTCTTTCGTGAAATAGCCAAAAATTTGAAGCCTTGGAAAAACTCAATTAGTTTTTACCATGAACTAGTCAGAGGCAGCTTCACAATATATGCAAATCAGGTGTCAGTCATTTCAGAACTATGTTTTAAAATAGCCACTGTAGACATTCAGATCTGCTAAAATGTTCCCACATTGGGCAGCTAATAAGCCTTCTGATTCAAAATGTAAGATATTTTCAAGTTTTCCTAATTTTGTTAAGGCTGTTCTCAAGTTTTCCTGTTGTAACTTTATAATATTTCCTGGTTTAATTCTATAATATTTCCTGGTTTAACTTTATTATATTTCCTGGTCTATACTGCATGTAACACCACCCAGTAAATAGATAATTTTTGACTAGTGACTATCAAAGTGAGGGTTTTCCACCCAAGCAAGAAAAGAAGTCTCAAAGCCACACAAAGATAACACAAGAAAAGGAAAAATCAATCAGCTAAAATATGGCTCTCCTTCAAGTATTAATTTGCCAAGAGTCACAAAAGGTTAAGTACAAAGGACACATGACCTTCAGTTTCCCATCTGCAAAAAGCCAATAAAGTTGCTTTGTAAATTCCCTTTAAGGATGTTCCATGCAGTTCAAGAGGAGCAACAGTGATAAAATCTGTTGAATAAAATTCAGAAGACTTCTTTGAATTGTAAAACTTTTAGTTGCAGAACAGAAACACAGAGGATGCACGCAGTAGATTATATTTTGAAAATATGAAAAACATATTTTCACCTAGTGTACCAAAGTGCTGATAAAAAGTAACCAAATGTCTTCAGTCCAGAAATGCAGCTTTCCCATCCTCAGTGAACCTCATCCACATGACTGAGTTATGAGTCTTTGCAGATACCTTTTACAGGATCACATAGGAGTTCTGAAGCAAAAGGAAGAATAGAATTCATTTTGAAAGGCATAACTGGGAAAGTGGCTTCTTTTTCCTGCAATTTTTTTCTAATATTAGGAATATATACAGTATTCTGCTACATACAGCAGACTAGGGAAAGGCTTTACAGAAAACAGAGGTCTGTCTCTCCCCCAAAAAACAGTAGTGCACACTATTAATGGTGATGATAAGGAAACAAATTAAAGTTGCCTAGGCTTTAAAACTATAATCACTTTTTTTTTACTTGTATGGACTCTTTAACGCATTGTGCTATACCAACTAGGAAGTCTTTTTTCTTTTAACTGTGAGCATATATGCTATCACAGCTTATCCTTTCAATGAATAAGACTTTACATCAGGCATCTAAAAGGTACTTGCTTGCTTAACAAAGAGAATGATTTGAAGCACTAAAGGGATCCTTGGAATTTCATCATATTTGAAGCAGTTTATATTATATAATATAAGTGAATGTAAGTCATTTTTCAATACCTTAAACTCTGTTAAACTGGCGAGCAAAATGTATTAGCATCACATGAATGTGTTCCTGCCTGTGTAACACAACAATTATGACACAAGTTTCACAGACACTAAAGATCCCTATATGTGTTTCAGTTCTGTGATCTCGATACTAACTTAATGAAACATCAAACTATCCGTGAGCTATTACAAAAGGTCTGAAGTCAGTGAAATCAGATGAATTTTGAAAGAGCAAGGAATGAAGAGTTATCTTCTTATCCCTTAATCAGCATCTTCTAACTTAACAATTATGTCAATTTTAGCCACTCACCCACTGAAACTTACTTATGAACATTTCATTACTAGCAGAGAGCAACTAAAATTAATGATCTCAGGTTACTATATTTTCCAAGTAGGTGGTTCAGGATAAGCAGTAACCCTGCATCATTTTTTACCAACATCAAATATAAAGGTCAAATAGGGGGCATTTCAGAAGCCACGGCCCATAATGAATAAGCACATCCAGTTTAAGTAGCCATTATCCTGAAGAGCATTAAGAATTAATGATTAATGACATAATGATTAATTAATCAATAAATTTGTTGACATGTGTTTAACCAAAAAGAGCAAGCAGCAACTCAATGGTTAAAGGAGAACATAAACCACCTTTATAAGTCCTGCTTAGCATCATATTACTTTGAAGTGAGGGAATTAATTTATCTGCAACCTCTGTAGCAATAAATATTGAGTGAGGGATCGAGGAAAATGTTTCCTGAGAATTAATGGAAATAAGGTGAATTACATTTTTTTCTCTTTAAATTCAAATTTCTTACTTTTAATGTTCCAGTTTTTATAGTTTCTCACACTCCCTAACAGCAGCTACTTCTTAAACGCACTTACTTTCACTCTCCAGAGCTACAGCTTGCACTATGGTTCAATGAAACAGTCAATCTGATATTAAGTAAAAAGGTACCAAAGATGGGAGTGAAATAAGTCAGTTGTACGAGACAAAGCTTTGAAAAAATCACTTTGTCTGTTCAAAAGGACTCAAAAATTTTGAAAAGCTAACTTTTTTCCATATAGACATTATTTCAGATCATATCAGCCATTCCACTGCTGCAGAAAACCTGCATAGAGCACTATGAGGTGTCTTTGTGAACAGAAATGCAACTGTGCTCTATGTGATCAACTTGAGACCATCAGGGAATTGAGTGCATAAATCCAGCAATACTGAACATAGAGACATGAATTTAATATCAGATGTTGCTTCTCTGGTACAGATTAGAGAAAATCTGAAAGCAGCTGAACTCCCCATACTGTCCTTCCTATGGTTTGCATGAAAAGCTAAGGAGACATTATTATTTCAGTTTCCAAACTGGGTAACTTCTTCCTTAAACAGGTAAAGCAAGCTGGTGCAAGAAAACCTGAAATTTTCTTTCAGTTCTTTAAAAGGTGCACATTTGCTTCATTTAACAGCTAGCTGTCTGTAGAGTCTGTGATGAAAGATAAGTAAATTGAACAGATAGACCCAGCAAGGATCTAAGGAACAGTCATGAGTGAAAGACCCATAGTAACACAATCAGTGAAAACCTAATCAGTGAAAATTAGAGCACACTGAATCAGCTGCCTCTAAAGCTATCAAGAGAAAATTATTGTCCCTGGTGTGAATCCCACTGAGATGAGTCAGCAGCAAAAACTCTCTCTCAGAGGCCTTCAGACTAAAAGCAGATTATTGCCTTCAAGAGTAGAGGATTTATCACAAAATGGAGTGGTGAAGAGGATTCTTGGATTGCGTAAAAATTATTAAGGGATGTGTCAAGTTAATATGGGAATGTTCAAACTTTTGATGGTATGCTTAATGTAAGGACCAAAGATGGGGAGAGAGGGTAACCAAGGTGAACTGGGAGGAACAAACATGGGAAAATAGAGGAAACATGACAAAACCAGCTTCATGTGAACAGATAGTGAGCAGTTTTGTGTCTCCTGATCACAGAGAGGAGGAACAGGTTCAGTCTGACTGTGAGACTCATGGTTATGTGAGGGCTGTGTGTGCATTTATGGGTGTCAGTACAGGCACCACACTTCATGGGGGTCTGTGTGGCCACAATCATGTCAGAGTTGTGTGCACAGACTGGGAGTAACTTCTCTCTGGGGACAGGGAGCCACAGTGGCTTCACAAGCATGGCTGGGGATTCCTGCAGAAGTATTTGGAAAACTGGAAACACCCATGTTACTTCTATTATTTTTCAGAGAGATATTTCAGAGAGTTGCAAAATCATCTTGTGGTCTTAGCAAATTGAGAGTTGTGCATTCAAAGATTCTCCATCCCTGGATATATTGAAAACCCAAACTGTTCCTGAGCAACATACTGAAGGTGACACTTTAAGCAGGGTTTTGGATCAGGTGGTCTCTAGAGGTCCTCAGCCAACAACTGTGATTCTCTGAAAAAAATTCTGCCCCTCTTTTCCAAAGGCCCTAAAAATTATGCAGTAGAAATATAAACAAAAAAATTAAGTGAAAGCTCTCAGGAAACAAAAGGCACCTTTCAAGGATCTCTATGGTCTGTATGGCCTTGAGATGCAGACTTAAGTTTCCTCCATCTATTTTGTAAACCTTGTGCCTCTGTAGCTGCATCAAAACAATGATTCAAACAAATCATGTTGATCCTGAAAAATATAATACAAATATCTAAAGCACGATCATTATAAGTGGATAGAATTTAATCAAACTGCCTATTTTTTCATAGGGTTAATAGAAGCCAGATTTAAAGGGGAAAACTAAAACCAGAGACCATTATTAACACACAGTTCAATGTGTTTATGGTAAAATGTTGCCTCAGGGGAGAAGCTGATACTTTCAAAAATAAAAATAAAATGGTTTTCTATAAAACCTCAACTCTTAAAATATTTATATTCCACTTGAAAAGACTTGTCTAATAAAATACTTCAAGATCAAGAGGAATCACTGAGGCATTTAGTCTGCCTTTGCATGTATCTCGAGCTAAACAATATACCCAATTACTCCCGTAGTCACATCAGTAATAAATGGCTTTGACTGAAGCATATCTTTCAGAAATAAACATACAGGACTGATCTGAAAATACCAAGAGGTGGAGAATGCACCATTTCTCTCTATAAGTAATTTCAATAGTAAACAGTGGCAACAATAAAGATGCTTTATTTCTAACCTGAATGTACTTGATTTTAACATTCAGACATTAGCTCTTGTGGTGATTTTATCTGATAAATGAAGGAGCCTTTAACAATATTTTCCCTCCATGAACCTTAAAACTATTAATCACTCAAGATGATGGTGTAATAGGCAGGAAAAAATACTTAGCAACTTCAAAGAACATTTAAGAAACGAGAAGAAACAAACCAAAACTCCTCAATATTCTTCTTATCACTCTCTCTTATCACACTAAGAGTAGTTGTACTCTTAGTACTCAGGATCTTTTCACCATTTTTATGGGAGGTTTTTTTTTTTTTACTCTCTGTGAATATCACACTTCCATTGGAATCAAAAGTGGTCTAAACTGTATAGTTCATGTAGATCAGAACTGTTAGCCAAATCCCACATATGCTTATTGGGGTATGGACACAAGATTGCTATTTATAAAATACCAAAATAAAGGACTGTAGATTCAGCGGAGTTTCCTATTTTTATCAGAAACTTTATCAAAAGCAGAAAGGGTTTTTTTTTTATTTTTGTTATGTAGCTTTCATAGGAAATTAATTCTGTAGAACAGTGTGTTTCGCTGCAACTTCCAACATTCCACTTTTAGCATTATTTAATTTCTAGAGAAAAATCTTAAATATTGTGATTTTTGTTTCCAGAGATATTGACATGATTTCTAATATTATTATATGAGGACACTTTATTTGACAGAAAAACTGATTATATTAGATCAACACTGAAGAAAGGATGTATTTGACTTGTAATATCTTTTAAATTGTAATATCACCCTCCGAGTCAGACATTTTACTTCAGATCACCAGTGTCATTGTAATCCAGGATCTCATGATGAAGAGAAATCAAAAACTCTCACAGAAATATATTGTTTTGGTGATTTCTGAAATTATTTTATTAGAACACTGGGAGACAGAACAAAAACTACCATAGTGTCATAACAAAAGAATACTAGCTATTGCACTGCTTCATTATACTTTATGTATAGCCATTTTGTTTCAGGCTTATTCAGAAAATAATTTTCCCCGAGTATTACAGCATTGAGAGACAGCCTCTAGGTAAGTACATACCACAGATAAGCACTAAGGCCGAATTTTAATCACACCCTTGTCTCTTTTAGCTCTACAAAAACCATCCTTTTGGCGTAATATTTCTAGACTTGCACTAAAGAACAAGTAAAAGAAAATGTGTCTGCTTGAGCTACAACAGTAGAACAAATTATGATTCAAAACATTGTCTGACAAGACAAACAATGAATGGAGATCTTTAATTCATTTAACAATTATTGGAATAATTTTGAAAAGACAGATAAATGCACTTAAAGGCAGGAATATATGTAGTCATTTTTGTGTCTAACTTTAAAGATACTGTTAAACAGAGAAGTTTAAATCTGTAAATGTTCTTATTCAAATTTTATATTTGATGGAGTTTTCTTATTTAAAACAAATTAATAGGAATTAATAAATTAGAACAAGCTGAACTGTCAGTGAGAAAAAGTCATTTTGCATTCAGCACGTTTTGAGGATTACACCCCAGTAAAACCAGGACAAATGTTTTAATAGAAAGGGTATTTTGGATCTTGCAGCCTCAGGTTTCCAGGTTCAGGAATTTACAGAGTCTGTGTTTCAACTGCCTCCACCTGTATGGCATTTCTAAACTTGTTTTGTGAAGAGATAACCCACATCTCATCCCAGAGTAAAACTTATTTTTTCCATGAGATATTTAAAGTGAAAACATACCAAGACCCCACTTCAGAGATACAGTTAGGAGCTTAAACTTACTGAAATTAAAGTGGCTTAGGCTCCTCAATGCTAGCCCCAAAATCAAGCAGAAATTAAGAAATCTAGTTACAATTGAATTGTGTCTTTGACTTTCCTTCTTCTGGCTGGACACAAATATATATTTAATGAGGAATAGTAAATAAAATTAGATTTTGTAAGGTATACTAGCATGCCTGAAGTACTTATGGGAAATCACAGAAATTTTTCCATGTCCATCATTCATCTTACTGAATTTTGAAAGCAACTAAAAGCCATTCCAAGCTAGAGTCAAAGAAAAATGTTATGCCCCTACAACACCTTGCCTCCATTGTTATGACACTGCTCCTGCTTTTTAAGATTTCTACAACATAAAGGAGGCAAGACAGAGTTGTAGCAGGTGAAGTTCCCCAGGCCTTCAAGAAAACCACAAGGAACCATTCAGGCTAGCCTATTCCCAAACTTCCCTGGACAGCCTCATTTATTAGCTTAGCTGCATCACTTCTCTGCCTTTCTCTTTTTCTGCCTCTTCCAGATGGCTTTGAACTGGTGACAATGAATGATCTTGTTATGTGTGCAGATTTGAGCAAAAGCCAAGCGGCCCTGCTATTGTTAAGGGCTTCTAAGCTTTACTAAGAAAAGTAGTAACAGTTGGAGGGTTTAGAGCTCACACTAAATTTTACTTAATGATACCTGTTACTGGGGCCCAGCAAGCTGTTATTGACACACCACTATTTGAGTGACATCTAATTAATCATTATATCACTAACCAGAATCAATTGTTATAACTTTGAGGACCTTTGTTCAACCTTCCCACTAAATATCTTGCACCAACTTTGAGTTTAACCTAATGTGAGACTGTTTAACCTATAAACCATGTGGCTGTAGGAAAGTACCCTGGGGTTTTGTCACTTTGGCATTTACAGGAATGCAATTGTATTCTAGTGGCAAAATAAATGTATGCTTCTCACTGATTGGAAAAAAATCCCTGTCAAACCTTGGACATGCAGCATTTTCCCCTTGTTCCCCTAAAAATCAACATAAAAGAAAAAGAAAAAAACGTACATTTTCTTTCACTTAAACTCAAGGAGAGTTATTCTGGATGACCCTCCTGGCAGTAGAAACTTTATAATCACACTTTGCTTTTAGAAGCTGGGAAAGTAAAGCATGTAGAGAGAACTACACTTATCTACCTATACTATATCTTATTTTTCCTTAAATCACTATTTGAGTCTTTTGATGACAGTGTGATCACTAAAAACTAGTATTTTCTTCTTCTTTTTTTTTTTTAAGGGGAAAAAAGTTAAAAATCTCAGATCTCCACCTTGTGTGGTTGATGGTGAATGACTCTATAAACACTCTTATGGCCCTTGGTTTAAGACTTGTTAATTGCTGCAATGTTGCAAAGTTGGAGCATTCCAGGTTTCACCTTAATGTTTAGTTTATTCTCCAAATTCTGTCTAAAGTTTGCTTATTATCCCCATTCAAAAGAGAGAACATCCATAAGAACAGGTTCATGTTAGTCAAGTCCTTAAGAGGAAAATTTATAGTGGCCAAATATGAGTCCTACTGAGCAATTCCTATGGCAGAGTTAAAACAAAGCATAGATTGAATCTTAGTAGCATAGTTCAGCCAAGTACATAAAGTTTTGCAGTCTGAAGCATAGCATGAATAAGTAGAAACACATCTGCACATGTATATTCTGAGTACTAAGTTCTTAGAAGGTCAGATTTTGTGCTTAGTCTGGGCTTTTTAGTCACTGCTCCATCACATTCCTATTTACATAACACACTTTCATTGCCTAGATGAGTTAAATTTTCTGTTTCATTTCAAGGATGGCTCTAGCCTCATGTTTTGTGGCAACAAGGCACCAAGATTGTGATGGAGAGCTCTTGTTTCTATACGTTCCATAACCAGGTTCCATACTTTGCTCTAGCCTAACTTTTTTGAATAAATTTCTCTGTCATATCTTATGTGTCAGAAACTAATTTCTTGTTTTCATACATGGAACTACCAATTAAAAGGCTTACTCTCTTTTTCTCCATTGTACCAAATGTGACTAAGTAGCTAGAGGAAGGCATTTTGCTATTTTAATTAAGCATATGGAGGAAAACACAAGAACATGACTTTGGAGGAAATATGGATAGACTAAGATGTATCAAAACATCTCAGCAAGTCTGTGACATTAGAGATCAAGACAATCATGCAGTAAAATGAAAGATGAAAAATTCATATTGAAAAGCCATGGATGATAACCCAAGTTCCATCAGTTTCAATTAATTTATCTTCATTGCAATGAACTCACTAATTACAACTCAGAGAACTGAGCCATATTCCTGTTTCTGAGCAGAAAAGGTCTAAGTTTAAAGTGGAATGACAAGAAACCTCAAAGCTTTTATTAAATAATAAAAAACTAGGCATCTTCAGATTAACTTTTTTAAAGGGAAAAGGAAAAAGAGGCAGAAAGCAATCTCAGAGTCAACCAGTCCAGTGCTGGCATGAGTGGCTAAAACCAGTTCTCCTTGTGCCTAAAGGTGACCTAAACATCCAAAAGTCTATCAGATTATAGGTCAAGACAATGAGGTGGTTTCAGTTAATATTAGATCCCTACTGTGAGGGGTACCAGGAAACTAGAATCCATCCATCTCTTATGGCAAGGGGAAAATACGAAAATAAAATGAGGAAAAGTTACTCCACCTCATACATTGAAACTTCAAACAGATAAATATTGCAAAGTCTTTTCTTTTTAATGCTAAAATAATGTTCAAATTATTATTGACAGCACATCTTTTAAATACAAAATTCTTGGACTAAATCAGAATGAATGTTCTTCTATTTACTCTGTGGACACTATGTTACACAACACAAGGACTTTTAACTTTTAGTATAAGATTCTCTTAAACATTATTGGACAAATAAGAAACCAAACTTCTGATAAATCAATGAGCAAGTTAAGCTAAAATTAAGCTTTTAGACACTGAAAATTTATAGGGTTTGTTCCTTGAGCTTTGTGTTCAGGAAGATTGCTTTTAAGCTACAACAGTCATAGCTTGAAGCATTAGCTTTTCCTGAATAGTCTCATTTTCCCTGCAATTTCTATTAACTGCATTTAAAACAAGCCAGAAAGACTATGAAGATGAATGGGACATAAGAAACCCAAATAAAAAGAAGGGGAGAGAAGAAGAAGAAAGCCAGTAGTGGTTTATTTCTAATACTACAACTTTCCTTCTGTATAAGTAATCAGTGAACTGAATATATAGTAAACGAAAATGGGGAAGAAAAAGAAAAGCACAAGAGGAGTGAAGAAAGTAAAGAAACAAAGAAGAAATGCATACCACCTCCAGCAGCCTTTATTTCTCACCAGTACAAGGTATTAATAACCTAATTGACTTTTTATGTTGGCATCTGCTGATCTTTCAACAATAATATGTAAAGAGCACAATATTACTCTGGTTTATCCATGGCATTAATTAAACATTCAGCTCTGCATCACCCATGATGATTCACTACCCCTGCATAGTGTAATAAATATACATTCCTAGTTCATTATGAAGGGTAAAAGTGAACCATAATGTCCATGCCATAACAAATCATTCTACAAGCAATTCCACTTCTTCCAAACCCTTTAGAGTAGATGAAAGTCAGTAAGGCATAAGACCATCTCAATCTCCTGCATAGGCAAGTGGCTTCAGAAAGCATGTTTATGTACAAGAGTTTCTTTTTCTTTCCAAATCAATTCAGCACAAGCTGGTGAAGATATATGCCCATGGGAGGCAAGGGGATCCACGTTTTGTTGTAGGAAGAGATTAAAAGTCCAAAGAATGGATCTAAAACTACCAATTTCATGAGAAATGGCTTTATTATCTAACTGCAGCATTCTTCTTGAATGGGCATGGAAGTTTTCCTGTTCAAGGACCAGTTTGAGACAGAATATATTTTGAATGAGATGTCACAGTGTTGCCAAGAGAATGAAAGGTACACTATAGCTTCATATTCAAGCATATAATATTTTAAAGTTTATGAACTTATAGGTGTCCATATGAGTGGGTGGAGTACTGTTGTATATTCAATACAAATTGTTTAACTTTATTGAAAAGAATTTTAAAATGTTTAGTTTATACCAGGGGAGGATTTAGCCAACTATCCAAACAACCTAAGATAAAGTAATTTAAAGACATTTTTGACTTGAATATGTGATTGCAAAACTTGTCTGAACACTTAGTCTAGGAAATATCACCATACAAATGACTGTAAATATTCTTGTGTTACAGCAAATTATTGTATCCTCTGTTTCCTTACCATTGATCACAGTGGAGTTCATTTTGAAAATATAATGTTAACATCTGATAGCAATACGCTGATAATTCTATGAGAACTTTTTATGATTCAGCAACCAGTAAAACTCCTTGTCTAAGGAACAGACGTAATATTGAGAAACCATTTTCAGTCCTGATTTTCAGCAAATCAATGTTTTCAAATTAATTTTAATCACAGAGACTAGGAAGCCTATGAAATATTTATGAGAAAGTTCATCATATATATACCAGTTCTAGCCTGTGACTGCAACATATGGTTTAGAAATTGAAACAGGTGTGGGAGAACAGGTGGTCACAGTCATCCAAGGATATAGCTGGAATCTACCATGAGGAAAAGTAAAAAAATAAAAATAAAAATGAAGTAGCTCACTTTCCTGCTTAGGTACCTCGAAGACTTAATGACAGAAATCACAGCTCTTCAAATGTAGAAAGGGACATGTAAGACCTTGTGATCTTGTTACACATTAATAAGCTAGAACAAGTTTATGATATCTGTCTTCTTTCATACCTTCATTTATACCTTCTTTCACACCTGACTATATTTTTGTCAAAAATCTATAACAATTTAAGAAAAAAATCCACTGTTTCTCCATCTTAGCTTTCAAAGTTAATGTGTAGAAACAAATGATACAGAAGCATAGTAGTCCAGTTTCATTCAGATGTTAAAAAAAATCAGCCTATCAACGGGTTCCTTTGTTGACTGATCTTTAGATCCTCTAGATCTAAAGTAGATTTTGCTATGCAATAAAATTAGCATTTATGCAATACTTGATCTCTTTTTGAATTTACGCTTAATTCAATTTGTAGTTACAAAAACTGCAATACATCTAAAATACACATGCAAGAAGCAAATACATTACCAGTACAGCTCTCAAATTCCTTGAGTATTCAAGCACATCTTAAAAGATCATTAATCTTGTACTTTCTTCCTTTATGAGGATGTTTCATCATTTAGTATATTTCCAATTTTAAAAACTGAGAATTTCCTAGATCTTAACAAAAGTCCATTAATTATATTCTTGAATGGTTCAGTAGTTACCCCTTGGGTCACAAAAAAATGATCACTTTTGAAAACAGAAGACTTATGCATTTTGACATGGAAGTCCAGTAAATAAGCTAAACTTCAAATATAGCTGGAGTCTGCATTATTTTTCAAAATCATCACCACCTGTTTATTTGACTCTGGGAACTCCTGAATTCACACAACACCAGAAAGGCAGAAGTCTGAATTCAGTCATGTTTTCTTAAATGTACTGGGCTTCTGCATTTGAGATGTATGCACTCTGCTAAAATTGATCATTCTATTTTTTAATGTTTACAAACAAAAATAATTTAAAATAAAATTAACTTGTTCTAACCTCTGCTTGAGATGAAATTCCTTTTGGCATTTGTGTACTGAAAAGCTATTTTCAGGTACCTAAGAACTGACATGCCAGATCAAATTAATGGTCCATCTAGATAGTGTATTAAGTGTGCTTATCAACTCTCACAGTTTTCCTCTGAAATTCCTGATTCAAAAACTTCCTATTTATTTTTAATCTTGTAGACAACAATCAAACCAGACCATTAATTCCAGGGAGCAATTTACCATATGTGCTTGAACATCATTCCTATGGATCTCAAAAGTGCTAGAAGTGTGGTGTCTAAATGATATATTTAATATGTTTTTACTAAATTATGCTGTCACACACTGTCAGAACAAATAGTCTTCCAAGAGCAGAGCAATTTCATCCCTAGTAACATTACACAGAAGCCACAGGGGTTGCACCAAGGATAAAAGTAACCAGCTATGCTTCATATTTACTGCTTCTTTCCATCAATCTGCATTAAAGAATAAAATAAACACTCCCTACTTTTGCTACTCCTAAAGCAAGCCAGATAAAATTACTTTAAATCTAGTAAAACCACTTACTAGGCAGAAACATAACTACAACTGGAAACTGAAAGCTTTATAGTTAAAGCTTTTTCCATATAGCAAATGCCCTGAAAAAATTATTTACAGGAAATTATCTTATTCTTTGAGAGTACTCCCATATGCAATTAAATTTAATTAAAGTTGATGAGATTTAAGCAGTGTTTAAAGTTAGACACATGTTTAAGTACTTCCCTGAATTTATCCTGTAACTGTCAAACTGTGTATACCATATCAGCAAGCAAGCTAGGTGTTTCTCTAATACTCTTCTAGGACTTGACATCATCATTACAAATATAGTATTCTTGCAGGAAAAAATAATTTAAAAAATTAGGTTATTGTTTATGTTCTTGTTCAGGTGTGGTTTTTGTAGGTTTTTTTTTAGGATCAATTTTATTGAAAATTAATGTTAGAGTAATTTTTAATGCTCCATTGAGGTGGTGAGGAACTGAAACAAGTTTCCCAGAGAAGTTGTGGCTGCCCCTGGAAGACCAGGCTGGATGGGGCTTTTATCAACCTGATTTAGTGGAAGGGGTCCCTGCTTGAGGCAGGGTGGCCGGAACTAGATACTCTCTAAGGTCCCTTCCAAGCCAAAATATTCTATGATTCTGTGATTCTATGATTATTTTCTGGTCTTTGAAAAATATTTTAAACTTTAACCTCTTGCAGGACCTTACTTGTTCCTATGCATGTAATGCACATCAGTTCCAAGAAGGCAGATTGGCTGGTCCTTTGTTTAAATTACTTATAAGAATAAGTACACACAACACATCTATTGGAAGTACAGCTGCTTAGAACATTAAAAGATAGGCTGTGACTTAAAACATCCTCAACTGTATTTTACATAAACAAATACTTCTGTATTTAGAATAATATGTCAATAAGTCTATCAACCCATTTCCAGAAAATTTCATGTTAACTCACAAAAGACATGCTTAACCTAAGAGAAAAGCTGTAACTGGTATTAAAAAAAAATATTACATGGAAGGAGGAGTCTGGATATGTGCATTTGTCATTTACTCATTTTCATTACTGAAAAAAAAGCCCATTTTTTTTTTAAATTCCATGACAACAGGAAGTAAACATATTTGAGGTCTAACTTTTCAGTACTTCAATCACAGGTATGTAAAATCACTGACACTGTGCTCTTCCCATTTGAAGCACCAAAAGTTAACCACTAATAGTGGAACAGGGAGGATATGCAAGCACTACAGTTAAAGAATGATCTGCTGCCACTATAAGTACATTTTCAATGTACAACTGAATAGTTTTGGATGTTATGTTATACAAGCACAATTAATAATTTAATTAATTTCACCAAGCTATTTTAAAAATAGGACACTCAAACTGAATGTGAAAATAATCAAAAAGCAGAGCTCAACAGATGTTTAATTTAAATTTAGCACACAGATGTGTATTAAGAACAAAATCATCTTTGCCATACATAATCTTCTGAAGGTGTAGAGATGGTTTCAAGTGATCCCAAAGAATCTAATCATAATTATGTTCCAGCTTGTCTCAGAAGATTATTCCATTTTCTCTTAATATGATTGTGACAAAATCACTCTAACTATTCCTGTTGTATTTCAAGAATTAGAAATCTGGAGGAGCACAAATGGGATCAATCTTGACTTTAAGTAAGTTGGCAAGTCAGAGAGAATCTTCAGACATCATTCTTTCAGTGGTAGTTTCAAGTACCAAATTTCACTCTTAAGATTTTTAGATGGTAAAACTGAGTTTGTGGAGATGAGATTGGGTAGAATCTGTGGAGTTTAATTCACACCATTTACTTTGCAAGGTACTGTAACTGCATCCTACAGATCTTAAAATTCCATGATGCTGCTGTTGAGGAAGTCTAGTAAAGACTAGTAAGTCTAAGCCAAATAAAGCAAGAGATAATTCCATTTAAAATAAACCCATCCCAAATCATGAGAGAAGAAGATATTCTTTGTTTAGGAACATTCTAGGTCTATGTATGTGTGCCCACATATACGTGCATGTGTATGTATACATATACAACTCATGAGGTGAGGTCTCTGACAAGTTCCCTTGCATTCTGCTGATATTGCTGATATTGCTTAGTGCCTTAGGCTATTTTTTAATTGAATTCCTCTATTTATACAAGAACAGTATTAAAGAAATCCCGGAGGAGTGCACTGTTTGATACTGGATGGTTTTGTTCAACACCACGTCATTTTAATTTATATCGAAGGAGAACTTGGAAGCAGGTTGCAGTTGCTTAAGCTTTAAATGTCAAGTAGGGGCGAGGAGGGGGGTGATGTTTAGCTAATGTAAAAGACAGTTTCCTAAGTAGAATTAAAGAGCATAATTTGTCAGCTAGACTATTTAAATAAAATGGAGTGTCCTTTTCAGCTCACAGCCCATTAAGGGTGGGGGGTGAGCGGGGGGAAACCCTCTCGAATACCAATTGCATTTCTGGAGAGTACAGCATACCTCTAAATATATTCTGTAAGAGACTGAAAATTCTTATCTTCTCACCTGTGTTGCACATCCATAGAGTAAAAGTACAGGAAACAAAAAGAAAAGAAATTATTCAGAGCAACACAAAGTAAGCCATGTATTATGGTTAATAAAGAGTTGAACAGATGTTTAACTGAATTTGCTTTTCTGAAGTTGGATAGTTGATTGCAGTCTGAATGAAAATAACACAATTTACACTAAAGAAGTGACAAACTTGAAACACCACCAGAAAGGAATTATTTGGAATCACTCCAATACAGCCTTTTCCTTACTTTTTTCTTAATTAGAATCATAAAATAGTGGGAAAAAAAGTTTAAATATGGACAACAATAATGATAATTATAAAGCCTCATTACAGAAGCATTTTTAGCCCTAGGATCTCAAAATGCTGTAGAAAGAGACATATTTCAATTCACTGTATAGTGGAGTTAAAAATAACAATTTGTCTCCCAAGTCTTCTTAGCCTGCTTCCTCCTTCCTTTTCCTCTTATATTTCTTCTCAGAGAATGGATAAGAAGGAATATGACTGAAATATTTAGTCAAAAGCAAAAAGTAAAATAATTTCAGGACTTTACATCTATTTCAATACTACTGTGCAGAAGGGAAAATAAGAGTTCTCATTCTTTTTGCAGGAACTCAAAGACAGAAATCTGCCTGAAATGTGCAGTATGTATTTAGTGAGTTTGACTAGTTCAAGGTGCAGCTCAGCCACTGCACATAGCTATTTTCTGCTGATCTGTCCATATAGTCTCAGGCATAGATAAGAAGTTCCCTGAATGGTTTCAACTTGCTTAGATATCCCAGGATAAGTGCTCACAGTTTTCAAATTCTATCTATATGTAAGATTTTTCAGTGGGGAAAAGGAGAAAAAGTGGATAAACACAGATATATTATAAGTATGTGACATGCCATTTTCACTAACAGAATTTAACAATCTTCCTATGCATGACTGTCATTACCAAGCCTCGAAATCCTCTTGACAGAAATGTGGGGAGAAACTAAGATACATGTATTTAAGAGGTTTTTATTTTGCTTCTCCATTCACTACTATTCTCCCAACCTCATATGTTCACAAAGCAAGCAAAATTTTTCATTTCAGCATTACAAGGGGGGCATTAAAAAACTCTAACAGTAAGTTTATCTAAATATTACTTAAAACTAACATTTTAAACAACAGTAACATTCAAACAGGCACATACAAACCACACATACACCTTAATTTTATTAGAGTTACCACCCATAGGTCTAATATTTCCCAGAATTTACTGGGGTACTTCACATAGTCCTTTGGTCCCCTCCACATCCAGCCCCAGAAACTTTATATATTCCACCAACGTATCTCTTCCTTCAGGCTCTTTTACTCCCACTTGTACAGCTTTCAGAGAAGGAGAGAGAGAGAAAAAAAGGGGCCTGGATGTTAAAACTTTTCTGCTTGGCTGCTTCAGAGACGATTAGGGCAGCTGCCCTCTTTTATGTCTTCCTGCTAACCTTAGAATGGCTGGATGCTCTTCTTCATCCCCAGGTTTCTGCAACGAGTTCCCTCCTGAAACAGTATAAAATGTGACAGAAAACTGCTTTTGAGTTTTCACAGAGTGGGAGGAATCACTGGCTGGAGTGTGTCTCATTATTTCTGAAACCCAGATGAATGCAATAAACTGTGTCTGTGTGCTCTCACCTACAGGAGTTGGGATTCCTTTAACTCATTGGCTTTAACAACAATACAACTTGGGAGAAAAAATTTCCCACTAGTTTTACATGCAAACACTCTCTGAAGGAAACACATACTTCTGTACTTAATTTCCTTGATTAAAAAAAAAAAAAAGTCTTACTTGTAACATCATTAATTAAAGTCAGTAGGTTTTTGCTCCCTCTAAAATAAATTAAGAAAAAAAAAAAAGACTAGGAGACACAGTTTGGCTATGAAGTAGGTCTTTGAAGAGTTTAGTGTCCTGTTGTCTGCTGTGGAAGATTGATCCCGGCTGGATGCCAGATACCCCCCAAGACTGCTCTATCACTGCTCTCCTCAGCTGGACAGGGGAGAGAAAATAAAACAGAAGTCTCGTGTGTCAAGATAAGGAAACAAAAATACCTCAGTAATTCCTGTCATTGGTACAACCAGATCTTAAAACACCTTTCCCACATCCATCCCTTCTTCCCAGGCTCATCTTCACTCCCAAATTCTCTAACTCCTCCCCACAGTAGCACAGGCAGACAGGGAATGGGGGCTGTGGTCAGTTCATCACATGTGGTCTGCGCTGCTTCTGCCTCCTCATGGGGAGGACTCCTCTCACTCTTGCCCAGCTTCATCATGCGGTGCCTCCCACAGGAAACAGTCCTCCATGAACCTCTGCAATGAGTCCTTCCCACAGGCTGAAGATCTTCATGAACTTCTCCAGCATGGGTCCTTCCTACAGGGTGCAGTTTTTCTGCAGTACAGCCTGCTCTGACATGGGTCCTCACAGGGTCCTGACAGCACACATGTTCCAGTGTGGGCTTCTCTCTCTTTGGGACACCAGCACAAACTTCCCACAGGGTCACAGAAGTCTTTAGACATCCTGCCCCTGCACCACAGGCTGCAGGTGGATCTCTGCTCTGCTGCATGTTCCACAGGCTGCAAGGCCACAGCTTCTTCCCCATGCTCTGCATCACAGGCTGCAGGTGGGTCTCTGCTCTGCTGCAGTGTTCCACAGGCTGCAGGGCCACAGCTCCTTCCCCATGTTTTGCACCACAGGCTGCAGGTGGGTCTCTGCCCTGATGCCTCCTGAGTCTCCTCCCCCTCCTTCTTCACTGACCTGGGTGTCTGCAGAGCTGCTGCCCTCACACATTCTCACTCCTGTCTTCCACTGCTGTTGTGCAAGAGTTATTTCTTGTTCTTAAACCTGTTGTCCCAGAGGCACTACCAACATAACTTATGGCCTCAGTCTTGAGCAGCAGCATGTCAATCCTGGAGCCGGTTGGGATTGGCTCTGTTGGACACAGGGAAAGCTTCTGGCAGCTTCTCACAGCAGCCACCCTTGTTGCTTCCCCACTACCAAAACCTTGCCACACAAAGCTAGCACATCGGTTAAAATTAGCAGTCTGTTAAAGAAACTCTCTAAAAACAATGTACCCAACTTTAACAAAAATGCCTTATAAAGGCTGTCTACTAAAAGCGTAGCATGGAATATTTTAGTGTAGCTAAAATTTTTGAAACTGTGCAGACCTTAATTTGGCATCACACTTGTCAAACAGCTCTGCTTCTTGCATAGCGCAGGTATTCATATTCTCTTTCAAAGCTGAAGATATAAAACTTCTTTTTTGATGGCTTTTTTTTTTTCAGTCTTACAGTTCTGGTAATAAGGAATGCCTGCCAGCAAAATCCCTGTAATGATCATCACCAACACACTTTAAGAGAGTCCAACTACTCTGGTAATTCTCTCATCAATTTCGGTAAATGTTCACTTTAGAACATAATGTATTTTATAATTATACAGCTAGAAATATGAGCATATTGATTTGTGTGGAGAATTGAAATGTTGCCCTTCACCGATTTTTAGCTTCATCATTGCTGAAACTGCTCCTGATGTTCTTGTGTTTCTTACTTTTTACACATATGTCAGTTTTAGACCTTACAGATATTTTCAATCTTTTTTTAAATGTCAAGGTTTAAAAAAAAATGATACTCAGATTACATTAATCTGAGTTTCAAGGTAAAATTAATTTTTTTTCCATAGATCATCCAGCTGCTGCTTGATCTTTTTACAAAGAAAGATTTCTCATTACTATAAAGCATTTCTTCTGTATGGTATTTGAATAGTTGATTGGACTCTCAGTTTCTCCCAACCCCTTACCCCTGGAAAACTGAAATTTTACTGAGATTGGAGAATAAAAAAAAATCAAAAAGGTTGTAAAAAAATCAAAAAGGTTGCAAAAAAATCAAAATATTTACTTTAGCTAGAAGTCAGAATTATTCCTCCAAGGGGGTGACTTTTTATATGAGTGTAGAATACCTTTATATGATTCCTGACACAGTTTATTTTCCTGTATGCAGTCTGGAGTCAAAGGTGACTTGGCTTCCTGGAACGGTGTATTAAGTTTCCTGGTTTCAGCCTATAGAGACTATTTGCATAAACCCAGTCTTTGTGAGCATTTCCACTACTTCCTTTATTTAGACCTGCTTTCAGGAGCATGAGGTTTAAAACTCAAATGAACATGAACAAAAATCTGTTCTAGAGATGGATTAACTATGAGCAACCTGCGCTCCCTGCGCAGTGGTGAGATGAGGCTGTTTACCATTTCCTGTCTTGACTCAGACTTCCTATGCAAATGTAAGCAATATTTTTTGACCCTTGTGGGCAAAATTCCCATATCAAACCCACATCAACATGATAAATGAATGTATTGTTTTTAAATGCAGTTATTATGATGATGAGACATGCATACAATCAGTGTTATCAGAGAAATAATTTAAAATTGCTACTTATATCAAAATAAATATTAAATAAAACATTTTCTGATGCTCACAATCATTGTCAATTTTTCTTTTCCTTTTTCTTTTAACCCTCACTGCCTTACCAGCACAGAAACCTATCTCCTTCTTTCTGAAACTTGTGCTTTACCAGCTTTACCCCATTGCTTTCCTGTTGTATTCACTACTTCTCACTGCCTTTCCCCCTTTGCAAATTTCCACTCCATTGGATCAGTAAAAAAAGGCTCTAGGAAAAAAAAATATCCTTATCTCACATCATTCATTTTACAGACCAGCCTCCCAACTGATTGCTGCTCCCTGTAAAGGGTAATGCAGAAGCACAATCTGAAGCTGTCTTTACTACCACAGACTGTGCTCTCATTATTTTTGGTTCTTTCAGCAGCTATCCTTAGTATATAACGTTATGCTATCTATCATGTGTCTGAACCTATTTTTATTACTTCTTGCTTGCTTCCACTGGTTTAGCAAATTATCTATTGTGTTATTTTTTGTATAATTATGTTTCAGTAATGATACTGAGTCTTACAGTGAGTCTCCACTAACTACTGCCACAATTATGAAATTTCAGTAAATTCAAGTGAATCTTTTTCATTTTTCAATTATAATAAAGTCAAATTAAAACTTTTCTTCTGTTTAGATCCTTACAATCTAACGGATTTTTCTTTTTTTACCATTTTAAACTCTGAAAGTCAGTGGCATACATTGCAAAGTTGCATTATACCAGTATTTAAGGTGAGGCACAGTGACAATTTTGGATACAATATCCGTCACTGATTTTGTACTCCTAATGGTACAATCCAAGAAACATGTTTTTCTTCAGCACTACAACTGCACTACATTGAGGAACTGACAGATTTTTCACACAATAACTCCCAAACTTTTTCTGTTTCTTGGCCAGAAATCTGTGACATATTTCCTTTTTGTGCATACATTGATTTTTCATTTGCATTTTTGATTTATTATCATATGCTTGTTAGCTGACCTACTGTCTAAATCTTTCTGCATTGTTTCTAATTATATTACAGGTATTACAAAGAGATATTTTCCCTGGGTGTTTTTATCCTAAATTTGACTAGAGAATAATAAATTGTCTTCTTATTATAGAAATAAAAAAGGTCTACATTATTTCTGTGCATTATTGGGGAAAAGAAAAGAGACAGCACGAAGCAATAAAGGTATATAATCCAATTCTACATTCTGGAATGAAAAGGGTCTAATATCATTTATGGTGTCAGAAGTAATGTTTCTGGGAAGGGTAGGGATGGGTTATGATTACCATCTATCATTCCTCTGTAACAGTTAGTTCTCAGAGTAGCTTTCTGGCCATATTTTTTTCAGATTTTCACTGGAAGCCCATCTCATCATACCACTTCACCCCCTACCATACCTTTTTACCAACTGAGGTTGTTCCAAATCTTGAGCACTTATTGAAGTATCTCTTTATTTATGATACACCTCATATTTTTCTTGGGTCATTAGAAAACATCAGGCAAGTAATGCATAGCAACAGATACCTATTTGACTTTACTAGTAAAGGTATATTACTTAAAGGATATATACATTTTGGCTTGTCAAACCTATGAAATCTTCTAAGAAAATACTGCCTCTTGCATCATATCAGAGAAAAAGATATCTTTTGGTACCTGAGGAAAGGTGTGGATATTCTCCTTTCTTCTGGGGAAAGTCTTGAGGATGATGCCACAGTCAAACCTCTATTCATAAAAGAGAGATTCAGACGTTTCCAGAGGGCTGAGGCAGCTTTTATGTAAAAGCTAATTTCAGAGCTAGTGTGAGTAAAAAAATGACCTGGATGGAGAAAAAAATAACAACAACAAACTGATACTGCAACAAAGAACATATAATTTTGGAGCAATCTAATCTAACCTAATAATCATATTGATCAGAGTTAGGCAATTTAAAATCTATGCAGGCACAAAGTAAGAAGAAACAGGTGATGTGACAGACAACAACTTCAAGATCTGAAAGATAAGGATCACCTCATGTCTGGTGGGCATGCCAGGCCCTGATAGGGAAAGGAAATAGGAGATGGAGTTTAAGAGGGGCAAAGAGAGGAACAGAAAACCAGAGTTGACACAGATACAACAGCATCCAAAAAAGAAAAAAACACCTAAGGTCTTAAGAAATAATAGAAGGATCTAGACTCTAGCAATCAGTGAGACTTCACTGGACTTGCTCAGTTTTACTTACTAGTAGGAGGTGCTAAGTGAATGCAATGCATCCTATATTCTTTGTTAAGGAAATGGTACAAGGAATTACATGGTGCATTTCTGCTTTAGCGTCTCCCAGTAAGGGAAACTGCAATTTCTTTTCATTGTGAGGATTCAGACCACTAAAGGGAACCTACAAGAAATGCAGAGAGGGACTTTCACCCCTTTCAGAGTTATTATGCCATATAACTAAATTGCATGTAGTTATAAGAGATGGGGTGATGCTTTTAAACTGAAAATGGATAGATTTAGATTCAATATTAGGAGGAGATTCTTCAGTGTGGGAGTGGTGAGGCACTGGAACAGGTTGGCCGGAGAAGCTGTGGATGCTCCATTCCTCAAGATATTCAAGGCTGGTTTGGATGGGCCTTTGAACAACCTGGTATTGTAGAAGATCTCCCTGCTCATGGCAGGTGGGCTGGAAATAGGTGGCTTTTAAAGTTGCTTCCAACCCAAACTATTTTATGATTCTGTGATGATTTCCTCTCTCTCATCTGCTTCAGCTTGCATCTAGAGGGTGGACTGAAAATGTGCCTTTAATCAGCAAAGCTAGTTGAACAAAATGTCTTCCCTCAATCAGCTCAGGCTGATTGATAGCTAATAACACTAGCTATGTTGCTCCTGTTCTGGGTTACAAGAGCCTGCCATTCAAAAATAGTTACTCTTTTTCCCATTTACTCTTTGTGGCAAAATTGCTATGAATTTATTTCAGATTATAAAATTATGGCTCAAAGTATAATGATGCAAAATAATCTATTTTAAATTATCTTTATGTAAGTTCTGGTATCAGGACTTGTCCAGAAATATGCCAAAGACCTGATGTAGTTCTTACAGAGCTGTTAATTGAAGCTGTATTAAACCCATATTATTCTCCTCTGAAAACTATGTTAATATCTCAAAGCCAGAATAAGTTATAAGGAAAAAAAAATTAAAAATAAAAACTCATGCAGAAAAACTGTGTCTCCTGATGCAGGGAGAGTATATTGTGCTTTGCAAAGATGGTTACTACAAACAGCAGTATCCTGCATGAACTGTATGGAAATGAATTTCATTTCAGTACAGTGCATTAGAGATCCACAGTCCAACTTTGTCATCATAATTTTTCATACAATTATGCATGGGTCCTATCTTGCTAAAGATTCTATCTGTCTTTTACTGCCTCTGGCTGTCATCTGGAAGAAAGTTCTCAATCATAATGTAAAAGACTTTCCAAACCCAGAAGTTAATGGCCATAGCAATAACTGCTATTTATGCATTCTGCTCCCCAAAACCTCTGAAGTATTAGCAACATCTGCAAATTCAAAAAGGCATATGCCAAAGCATGTGCTAATAGTAGCTTACTGGCAGCAGCATGATGATGGATTTGGGACCATTTCACCTTAAGAATCAGTCTTTTCCAGATTTTTCAAGTAGTTTTATTTGGCTGATTTTACAATAGCTTGCTTCAAAATAAATGTGGTAATTATGTACTTGTCCTAAAACAAGTATCTAAGTCACAGAACATTGTGGCAACTTTTTTGTACTGTCTCCACAGAAAACCTAAAAGTGGTGTAAATAGAGGGACTGGCAGACACTCTCATTGTAGTCTGGTTTTAAATAATTAGGGTGGAGTTGCAGCAAAACTAAACTAGATGTGAAAATATGGATTGTTCTGACTGCTCCATTTTCTGACATCTCCCTTTCAGCACACTCTTAGAAGAGACAAAACATTCCTATATGATGTGAGATCTTCCGACTTGAATGCATAATTTATCTATGCAATTCCTATTTCAGAGTCTATTGTTTTGAAGAAGTCTCTGGTTCAAATATTTTTTAAAAAATCTGTCTCAAATTATCTGCTGCATTTCAGGGTTAACCCTCAAAGTGCTCTGCCATTCATATTCCACACAGCAAATCAACGACTGCTGCTCATTTGTGATTCCTGCCAAATCACTACACTCTGCTCAGACTGAATAGCTCAAGACCCTAATATGGTGACAGCTGCTGAGAATTTTATTCTGTAAAATGAATTGCTGGATAGTATTCTATCAGCTAACAGCATACAGTCTTATGAGATCTTATTTGAATATAGGTGGTGATAGCACATTTCCTTACAACCCATATGTATTTCACAACATGCTGAGTTTATTCCCATTGCAATAATTATAGCTGCTTGCACTTCTATAAGTTCATACAAATTCTTGCAGGATCAGGGTCAAACTTCAATATTTAGCAGTCAAATGAAAGTGCATGATATTTTTGGTTTTTTAACTGGTTAATATCATCTAATGTAGTAAATGCTTTTGTCCATAACAAATAATGATAATTTAGGAAACTAGAATATGCTTAAACCCAAGTCAGTGAGTTAGAGCACTTTATAACACAGGCAAGAAAATAATGTGTATCATAGCAGCCACAAAATCATGCTTTTCATAAACCAATCAATCTTCAGATTAGAATTCATTACATTTCTTACTGCCACCATTTTTGGTGGAATTTTCTTCCACACGTCACTACCTTACAGTATGTATCTCTTAGGCCCTAATGCACTTTTTTCTTTCTTTTCTTATCTTTAGGATAAACAGTGTGTCTCATTCTTTGTGGCCAAAACCATGAATTATTTACGAGGAATATTCACTCGTTCCCAGTCCCCGCTCTACAATTTAAAGAAACCAATTTAGTCTCATGCTAAAATATAGGTATTTCCTACTGAGTCTGATATTTTTGTCCACTTTCTTTTGGAAAACATGTGATTAGGCCTCCAATGGTACCTCCACAAGGGTGCTTGTTCTACATACCTAGCATGGAATGATTTATAGAACAGCCAAACCAATATTTTGTCTTCCAACCTGCACTAGTGTCTTAAGTTGACTCCTTTAAGAGTGAGAAATTTGGGTATTTTACAATAGTTGATCAATGAGTTCAGTGGTACATATCAATGGGGACGGTCTGCATTATTAAGTCTGGCCACAGGGAAACAGGTACAAGGAAAGACTAGTGTAACTGTGCCATTGTGTGCTAAACTTCAGAAAGCACAGAAAATTTGGGACATTCTGCTGCCTTTCTTAAACTGAGTTTCAAATTGTACTGCCACATGTGGCCACAAAATGTAAAGCAAACCACAGAAATGACCCAGGCAGAAAGAAACCAAAAGGAATCTATCCTCCCCACACTGACTCCTGCCCCGCACACTCAGCCCTGGAAGGTACAGGCAGTGACACGAGGAGCAGCCAGGAGCTGGAGAGGTAGTTACAAACAAGTACAGTAAGAGAGAAAATAATTGCAGCTAGCTTTTATTAATCCTCAGCATCTTTTGTATTGCTGCAAGTATTTTATTACTGACTTTCAGCAAGACTTTTAACGGGGGGGGGGAGGGCAGTTGGTTTGGGCTTTTTTTAAACAACATGAGTTTTGACAAAGGAGCATAGAAGTTGAGAACCTGAGAGCAGTATCTCTTTAATTTGGTTAATTTGTGGGGGCAATTTTCAGTGCTTAACCAGATACAAGGCACCCTGTCAAGCAGCAGGTGAGTGTTGGTGAGACTGAACATTAGATACTGTCCTACAAATGTATTTTGTGACAACAAAGGGAAACTTACTGCAAAAGCATCGTTTAAAGACGTAGAAGTAGAGTACTTGAAATACACTGGCTTTAGGCAAGTCCTTTCATGTACATTTAAATTATCTATGGACTCAAGTAGAGTCTCCAGAGGGGGTTTGCAGGTTTCACAGTCAATGTTCAAGCCCTGTTTTAACATTGTGAACAAGAACTAGAACAGGCCTGAGTGTGGGGTTATCAACCGTGTGTAATAAACAATGTCATTACTCCCCACAGCAAGCAGATAGGCCTCCTGCTGCATCTTGACTCCCTCTCTGTACTTAAAAGAGCAATTCAGAGCAGGAAGCTAACCCAGGTGCCAGGAGCCAGCCTCAGGGGATCATTTTTTCTCTCCACTCCCTTCTCAAACCGACTGGTTTAGGCACCTGTGACTCCCAGAGTAAAACTCACCCATGCCCCATAGATGGGTCATTTGAGAATTTTCTCTGTACTCAAGTTCAAATTTATGTTGAGACTATTAAGGAAAATTTTACATTACATCTGTTGCAAGACTGTTCTTGGAGGAATTTCATTATTAGTCCCCCTTTAACAAAATCCATTATCATCTCTGCTTTAGCTGATCCCTCACTTAACATATAATTCCTGTACCATTTTCTGTCTTCAGCAGTTTAACTACTAATTGCCTGGGCAATAATGTGGTAGATTTATTTCTCTAAAATTATTCAAAGATAATGGGTTAACCAGACTTACTGAACTTTGGGGAACTGTGTTTCATTTGAGCTATTTCTATGCATAGTTTCTAAGCAGTTATTGGTTTCTGTTGTCCTGAAGTACATTCAGTTGTTCTTTTCTCCAAGAAACTTCACAAACTTTTCCATTTACTGAGCTCAAACCAATAGTTCTGCAGTGACGTAACACATTTTTGCCCATTTTCTTCTCTGAAATTTAAGTGCATTCAGATTTTGAGTTTGAGGTTCAGTGTAATAAAATATCGGAACCACAGAAAACATTTTCCGCCTTTTTGAGCACATAGGTTACATTTGCACCAACAACAACGGCCAACCTTACTCTATGCTCTATGTCAGCCACAGTCAAGGACCCAAATTTCTTAGGTTAATAGTCAGGAATGCCAAGCAAGAAACATCTTGTAGGTAAAGTCTGTTCACCTTGATAATTCAGTTTAAACTTGATAATTCTCTTTTATCTAAGTCTTTGTTCAGATAACCACATAAAAGTTCACAAGCCATGTATGTTACTGTAAGAGAAAATTTTAAGTGGAGGAGAGCTATATTTTGCCAACAGATTGCAGCATAAGAACACTAAAATGAAGTTATTTGCTGGGACAGTGTCAGTGTAACAGGGGATCATGTTGCTACACTCCCCACCTCCCTCATAGTTTGGTGACCCATAAAACCTGAAGTCTTTTGTTTTGTCCTTGTTGCCATCCCGATTGCCCTGCCCTGCAGTTCTGCCACATTTCTTGCAGAAATGGTGACGTTTACATTCTTCTCTCACCGTAACCCTGCTCCTTTCATTGGCACATCTCTCAGCTTCACAGGGTACAAGGCAGTCAGCACCATCTCCACCACACATAAAAACCTTAAACTCCAGCCCTTTCTCAAACACCCTTTGCTACTGTATGAAGTACAGAGCAGTCTGAAAAGACCCTGCATTATAGAAAAGCTGCACTTTGAGAGTGGTTAATACACCTTGCATAAAACAAGCATGAATGATAGATAGGACAGGGATGAAGGAGGCAGCTCAGGTAGCCTAGAAGGGACTATGTCTGTGAAGACAGACCTGCAATGGCTTCTTGTTAAGATCTGATATAGTTGTGAAAGTCCAGGACATGCTACTGCTTTACAAATACCCTGCCAGTGCATCAGGAATATTTTTACAGAAAAAAAGGACTTTTAAATCATTTGGCTGGGTAGTCAAAGTTAAAAAACCAGAGGTGTTTAAATATGCCAAAATAATGTAACAAGAAATAGAATTTGTACATTTGTGAAAAAATAGCTAAGAACATAAACAGCTAAGTAGGGACAAACTAAGATGCAGATGGCAACCTAAATTGGCACATCTTATCTTCTGAGTGCTTGACTTCACAACCTCAATACTACAGGTTCTGAATAAATAATGTCCTTGTTTTAAGAACACTACAACCACAGATAACACACCAGACAAAAGACTCAGCAGCAAGGGAAAAAGTTGGGTTATCACTTCATTTTACATTTTCATAGATTATCTTCTTTTTCTTAGAATATTTGATTATGTTTGAATGCTGAAAAATATCTCAAACATGAATCTACCAACAGCCTCCACTTTTTATTTACCATTTTTAGGGAGGAATGACAGTAAAGAGCTTTTTTCTGACTACTTGAAAAAAGAATTTACATAGAGATGAATACACTTGAGACATTCCATGGGACACAAATCTGTTAAATTGGTTTCTCTTGACTGTAATCATTCTATCCAAGATTTTTTTCCACACTTGAAAAATTACAGACAAAAAATCCAGTTTATAATCACCTTGCTGAACCATGCAGAAGTCCACTATTAATTTTCTGTTTAAACATTCTTTGCTCATTGGCTGAAAGTGCAGCTTTGTCTGTAAAGTTATAATATGAGTTAAAAAGTAATAATATCTCTGCAAAGCAATGGCTGATATGAATGGCTGGCTAGACACTGTGCAAACCTCCATCCTGGTAATGCCACCAGCTGGCTCAGAAGCTGTTGAAAGCTTCTAATCTGCTTTGTTTTTGCCTCATTTAGTGCAGCATTTTTGCTTGATGGTGGAATTTTGACAGGGCATTGCTATGGCATTGTTTCAATTTAGTTTATGCACGGATCTAACTATACCACAGGTTTGGCAGCTACAAAAATATACTTCATTCTCCCATATCCCCAGCAATTTTACAGCCTTTGCAACATTCAGATCTTATCAGCCTCTGAATTTCAGCTTCTCAGAAAAGTGCAACTTTCCTTTCTTTTCTGTTCCTTGCCACTAAACATTCCTTTTTATCATGATTTTCAAGCCTTCATCTTTAGAGCATAGAGGTCAGTGAATTTGTCATCTTTACTTCTACAGAGATACTCCTGTGCATCCTAAAACAATGACCAAGTAGTTCTCAGAGGACACAGCACACTAAAACCCTGCTAGAGCATTTCTTTGCAAGACTCTTCTTCTATGAAACTTCTTGATTCAATCAAATTATAATTGACTTATCCCATCCCCATAAAGAGTAAAAATAGTAAAATAATGTGATAAAGTGAAAAATAACAGATGATATATAAGGATCATATATTTTAAAAATAAGTTTTTAATCTGTCAATAAAATCAATAAACATTTGTGGGTATTCCTGCCTGTGGAAAAGATAAATACTTTGTTGTAAATATAAAGAAGCCAGTTGCAAATTTTGCCTGTCACTGCAAAGGCACAATGTATGATGTATTAACCTTTCAGCCCATAAGCATTTGTATATATATTGGCTCTAACTGGCACCAGCAAACATCATACTTCATCAAGAATGGAAATAATTTTTTGCTGAATGCAATACATGATAAGGCCAGTCAAAGAGAAATTAAGCTATAACCAATTTTTTCTTAGCAGGCCTCTTAATTAAAGTCAATTAAAAAAAACTTTTAAATTGAAATATTCATGAGAGAAATAATAGTCTAACTAGAAAGTATTCATGGAAGATGCATTTTTTGCATATTCAGTGATGTTTGTACACTGTTTAAACCTGTAATTGACATCAGCTCTTCTTGCCGATTTTCTGAGAAAATCCAGCTCAGGTAAGAAAGATTTTTTTTCAGTCTTTCAAGACACAAAACTGCAGAAAAGTGTATTCAAGAGGGATGTTTGAAGTGCCATGCAGGAGCTAAAGCCTGTTAACAAATAATGAAACTAAGGTTTAAATCCCATAAATCACACTCAGTTTCTTTTAATGTTTATAAACTCTTTACTGAAATAATAGTGTTTCTGTTTAGCCATGAATGCAGTGAGATATTTCTTCTTTAGGGGAAAATCTAAAAGGTAATGCTTTTTTCCTAATAAGATTTGTACTTAGTTATGGCACAGCACTGCTGATGTTGAAGGTTTAAAGCTGAGTAACAATGAGATTTTATTAATGTTTAGTGACAGTCTGCCTACTAGAAAGGATGGAATTGATGGATAGTCATGCTTTTGTACACTGCCTTTTCAGTGACTCCATTAGCTCTGTGAGCACAGAATAAGGTTGTCTGTTTGGCACACATAAGAAGCCCAAGTTTTTCCAGTACCAAAAGGGAACCTACAGTAATTTCATTCTGTACACTTAGTCCTCATTTCTCACATCAGAGGGGTTTTAGGCATAGAAGTAATCGGGTTTGTTGTGTTTTTTTAAAGTCAGATTAATTCCCTAATTCCCAATCCACCTAATATGAACAAAGACTTGAGCTGACGCAGCACAAGGGAGGGAGGTGCTGCAGGAGGGAAGGAAGAAAAATAAAAGTCAACAGGCACTGAGACATAGCACTTTGTACCGTGAAACTACTGCTCAAATCTGGAGCAGCTTAATTTCTCTAGAGTAGGGAATGAGCAGCAGCTGTAATTACTGCCTGTAAGTACAAACACTCCCTCACTCCCCTGCCTTGGAGAGGCTGAGCTGCTGCTGGCCATTTAAGACAATTCACAGTTCCCTTGCCAGAGTAAACAGTTATATCCAATAACACCTCTCACTTCTTCTTCCTTTTTAAGAGGAGTTTGTTTTTTAACATACATCATTCCAGTGCTCTGGTTTCCATCAGAGCCTTGTAAAGGCACAGACAGAAATAAATGGACTGCAAACTATAGAGCAGGCATAGAAAAGCCTCTAGTTAAAATGTGGCCCACAGGCTGGTGTAGCTACAGGCACTAATGGAGGATGATGGCTGCTGGAGCAAGCATCTCAAACCTTCTACACTGAAAATGGCTTTGTGACAACCTACATTCTCAGCTTTTTTTCACTTGTGGTCAGAAAATCTTTCCTATTTTTATTTAAATATTGCTGTCTGTCTGCAGAATTAAGCAGATTTGATGTCCTCACCCACTGGGCTTTACTTGACTTCTGAGATTTTTTAAGAGGCTTTTTCAAGGACAGACCTGGTTTCCACTGCAAAAGAGCAAAAATCTGCTGGCAAACAGAAATGTATCCCAAGGACACACACCTTCTCAAATACATCGGTCATATGCCTCCTGTAATCTAGTTCAGAGCACTCGTGTTCTCATATCTTCCTAGCTTACTTAATTTTTCTATCCAAGCCTCAACAACACAGATTAAAACATAGATAAAATATTATCCTAAATTTCACAAGATTACATGAATTTTACTTTCTGCACTTCTAAAGCAAAAAAACCCTACTTGCTATGGACCAAGTGGAAATTTCCACTCATGTCATAGTTCGCTAAAGCATGTGATCATTTTTAGGTTTGAGCAAACACTTTTCATGCTCTAGGACTAGAATGAGGAATATTTGCTCCATTTGTACTTGAAAGGCTAATTCATTAGCACATTACGCCTACATCAAAACATTCATCCTCAGAGGTGCTAAAATGTCATCTGTCAGTTTTCTAGAACTTTTAGTTCTATATTATCTTTACCCACATTACAAGAAAATTTTATTTCATGCCAAAAAATATATCTGTGTTTAGCTGAATTTTCATGGAACTAGTATATCCTTCTCTCTGCATCTTAACTATGTCTTAATTCTTAAATGAACAGATTGGGATGACCCTTCAGCTTGCAATCCCACTGATGCCAGTGTAGTTACAGTGCCTTGGCACTGATGTGCAAGTCTCTTTTCATACACTGGTTCAGCACATAAAGGACATAAGGATAATTCTTTCAAAAGAGAAAACACAGACATGGCTGAAGAGGGGCAGAGAGGCAACTGCCCACACACTACTGATACTTCAGGCTCCACAAATAATTCTGCTTCTGTCTAGAAAGCATTTACATGCTTAGCTCTCAGTTTCATCCTTCTTTCCTTCTTCTCTTTATCCTCAGATTCCACAGGGAACAAGAAATATTCCTGAGAATATTTCTATTCTCATTTAACCAATTAAATTCTCTAGTTGATGTGCCATACAGAGACCTACACATACTTAACAGTAAATCAGTAGCAGTATTAAAGCATTTTTCTATAAGAATAGCTAGATCACACATAGGTTCCTAATGAATAGGATTTGCTAAATACTTTTTTTCTAACCTTGGTTTGCTTTATCATCGCTGCAAGCTGCAGCAGGCTTTACAAGCCTGAAGGACAGGTGAGCAAGCAGAAAGCAGATGAAAGGCCCTTTTTGAACAAGTCCCTTCTGGCAGCCTTGCAGAGGTTGATCTAAGAGGTCAGTCAGAGGCAGAGGAGATAAGAGCTGCTCTGGCTGTCCTAGACAGGCTGCAGGACAGGCTTGTGCAGCTGCTGTGCAGGAGGCAGGGAGGAAGCAGAAAAGACCAGGAATGCTCCCAACACCCTCAAAATGGCAACTACAGGAAGGAAAAAGGGAATGGACCAGAGGAAAAGAAAGCTGCAGTTACATTCAAAGTTATGTGGAAGTTTGAGAACAAGAGGTTTTATTTAATATAGTAATAGAGAGACGGCCACTGGGATTTGTAAAGAGGAATTATGTCTCAGTGTCAATAGCAAGGAGTATTACTCTGGTAGCTTCATTTTGTAAGAATAGAAGGCGTAAGGGATTGGAGACCTATTTGTGATAATAGATTCAGAGCTCACATCTAACACAATTAGGTTTAACAAACAATACCAAAAATATTTCTCCCCCCATTCAGCATAATTGTAATATATTTAGCTACTGAAAGCATTTATTGATCCTGCCTCTTCCCCTCACTTGCCCTTATGTCCACAGAAGACAAAAATCTTTTCATTCCAATTCTTTCTTAAGTGAGAAAAAGTACTTGCTATTGAAGATGCTACCACCAGTATTGCTTTTCTTTAATCATGGAGAGACATTCAGCTGAACCCTTAACAATTGAATTTCACAGTGTTTACATAAAAGAGGATGTGGATACAATTCATTTCTGTGTGTTGTAAAGACAGTGGGTTTTATTCTGCAAAATGCAGCACATTTCCATATTTATCATTGTAAGCATAGAATTGCTTAAAGGCAGCACATCTTTAATTAATTTTTACTGCAGTGTGAAAAGAATCCTAAATCATTAATCATCTTCCTTTCACTATATACTGAAAGAAAATTTTCCTGTCTTGTTCCATACACACACATGCACACAGACAGAGGAAATCTTGTTGAACCTGACTTTCCAACACACTGGTTACAAATTGAGCCCCTTTCAACCTCTTGATCTGAGCAGATGTACCTGTCAGAGAATAGTCCTCTGGTTATGCTGGGTCAGTTAGAGTTGCCAGTGCCCAGCCAGGAGCTTCCTCCAGAGCCTTACCAGTTTCAACAGGAACAGATGCTTGATTGAATTTAAAATATAATGTTTATTTTGCCACTGATTCTTTTTAGCTTTCATTCACCTTCCTTAACTGGGTGACAATTTTTTCCTAAGCAAAACCATCCTCCTGTCTTCTATTATTTTACATTACAAGAGGGGAATAAATAGTTTTCTCTTGGAGAAGGCAGTTTTATTTCTTCCACATATGTATTTTTCCCCTACATAAATGTCAGCATATAAGATGTTACACTTAGTCTTTGGTAGGGTAGCTTACATAAATGCACCTTATCTGGTGCCTAAACAAAGCCTGGAAAATCAACTTATTACACATGTCAAACATTTTATGAATATTAACCAGTTATTACTTGCCCCATCCAAAGAATGAAATAATAAAGAAGGAGAGAGAAGAAATTATGTCTCTGAAATACTTCTACAACTCAAGATTCTAAAGACATTTTTAGGGAACTGGTGAACTTTACAGTGTTTGACAAGTAACTGTGTGGTGGTTAAATTAAAATTTGACCCACACAAGGATCACAGACAGACAGAACTGGATGCATACACTGAAATGTCATAGTGTCAAAATATAGCATGTATCAATTTTTGATCCTTAAAAAAACACCATTTTGATCCCTAAAAGAACAATCTGAAGGACAATCCTTATCTTTTCCTTTTTTTCTTTTTTTTAAGGTTCCCAGGGTACCAGGTTCATGCTAAAATTGCACTGCTCTTGACAACCACGAGATGTTAACTAACTTTACTGTACATACTTCAGCATGATCAGAATCAGAAAGGAGGCATCTTTTTGCCCAAGTTATACAAGTGGGGTCTTATGTAGGGAAGGATTTTTATGTCAAGCCTTTGTGCTGATTTTCACAGAATCACAGAACAAACTGAGATGGAAGAGACCCACAAGGTTCATCAACTCCCAGCCCTCACAGCACCATCTCCAAGAGTCACACCGTGTGCCCAAGAGTATTTTATACCTAGAGTGAGCAATTTTTACCCATTGCAGACTCACAGGAGTTCCAGCTGAGGAGGGTAGCCCACATCATGAGCCACTTGACCCACAAGACACATGAGCCACAGTTCCTACAAGACAATATGGAGAGATTCAGATTCACATCAAAGCCAGCTGAATATGCTGTTCTGATGATTTTTGACAAAAGAAAATAAATCTCCTTAATTCTAACATACAAATAGTCTTCATCTTTATGTTGCAACTCAGTGCTTAACTACATTTTAACATTTCCTAAATGCATTTTTCATTGATTCAGTATTTTCCTTACTTTTCAACCAAATTCAATATATAAATTAGTACCAACAGATTAATTTCATACTGGGTAAGAATTTCTATTTTCAGGTAGCGTTGCCACTCTTTAAAATTATCTTCTGAGACAGTAAAGGATTATCTTCTGAAAATCATCATTTGAGTGGGTTCACAATAGCCTCCAACACACACGGGTTATACCCACATATAACATTGTAGGGCCAATTATCAGGGGGTATATATATATATATTTCTGTGTGGTGACACACAGATTGAGACTACATGACTTTCAGCTAGCATACAGACAGTGGTAGATTTTAGCTTTTCTTTCCCATCACTGTTAATATTTGCTGTGTGTCTTATCAACATATTCAGGCAGATAGGTGATACACCTTCTGTGAAAGCAGCTCTTGAAAAGAGCACCTGTGTGATCCTGGTGTGTGAAATGGATTAGAAACATACTTAGGTAGATGATTCTTTCTCCATATATTATGACTCTATGATGGGTTTTTTTCAAACAAGCATGCTTCTGGTTTGGTTTGAAAGTGGAAAAATATAAATTTTTACACTTTTTTTCTTTCTTCATGATGGTAGTATTCTTTTACATACACATTTTAATATATGCATATAGAATGTATTGTTTATTCAAAGTACATTTTTTATCTATTTAGACTATGTATAGCTCAAATCGATTACTGTAAAATTTTTGCTTTAATACAAAAAATAGTTCCCTGTATGGGGACAGAATTAGACAAAAGTCATCTCCATTTGATAGTTAGGGGCAGATAATTGTTTAGCTGCATTTAACTGAGATCAGAATAGGACTAAGCACATCATATGGACCCTCAGATCAGATCAGTTCTATGTCATTTAACATAATCCTTTATGTCCAAACTCCGGATCTTAAAGCCTGTACATCACTTAATTAAGTAAAGCATACAAGGTCCTGAAGATGAAAGTTCCATGAGCTGTCTGAAATTATAGAACACAGCTTTGAAGTGTAACAGAACAAATAAGAGATCATAAACAGGAAGAAAAATCCACTTAAATAGTGTCACAGAATGGGTCAGCTCAGCAGGAAATATCATTTGTCTGCGAGACAATTTAAACCCTTCTTGTATTGCTTATGTTCAAGCATTGATGATTTAAAAGATTTTTCTGTGCCTTAGATTTCCATAGCACTTCTTACAAAACTGTCTCAAAATGAAAGAAAAGTATTTTAAAAATGCTAAATATACTTTCATGTTGGAGGCTTAAGAATAACCCATTTAGGTCTGTTGTAGCAAGTGCAGCAACTGGCACAGCAATAGCCTGGGTGTTATTCTCAGCTCTGATATTTTGCCAGTTCTTTTGACTTTTACCCAAGAAAAGTTTAAATCATTTTTAATGAATTCCTGAAATCCTTAATGTGCCATGTAGTACCACTGCTTGTTATTTAGCAACATACAGTTTTTGAAATAAATTGGATTTAAAACATGTACAAGTAATAAAAAATAGTTTAATTATTTCTCTCTGCTCTTGCTTTGGTGTGGTTTTTTTTGGTTTTTTTAGAAAAACTTTTTTGCCTTTCATGAAAGAAATGCTTGAAGCTTTTACATGATTTATTATCTACATCATACTAGCATGTAGCATAAAAGATGAGAATAACTTTCCCTTTTGCAGCCAGAAAACAGAATACGCATAAATCATGAGACAGGTTCAATTCAATAGGGTAACAAGAATACCAGAACAGTCAAACAACTTTTTTTTGTGCATTTAGTGAATTTTAAACAATTTGTAGATAAAGATACGCTTGAGGAAACATAATCAAAGATGACTGAAATCTACTATTTTAAATACTGCACTACATGTAGTTTACTTTTTAATCAAGAGCATTATTTTCCCTCAGCATGAAACATAAACTTAGGGGACTGAAATATAATAATACCTATTACGAGTTGGAGTCAGGGGCAGGGGAATGAAGCAGAAGAAAAACAATCTGACCAAGGAAAGAATAACTGAACTTTGAAACAAGAAAAGATCTTTCTCAACATCTTTTATGGAATAGGTAGTAAAGGACAGAAGACAGAAACTTCAATTACAGTTTAGATTTCTTTCAGAAGATTGACACTATAGGTACTAATGCAGGTAAAGCAGAGTTCCTTTTAGAAGTTCTCTTCAAATCTAAAAATCACATAATGACACAAAGGACTTAATTATTTACTTTTAGTATGACAGTGGACATGTACTTTTAATCTTGGAGATTTTAATGGGCTTGTCAGTCTGTCTCAGACCTAGAAAAGTCTCTAAGTTTATGGCAGTCATTTTACATACCAAAAATTCATCCTCTCAACATCAGGTTATTGTCCTTACCTTAGGTCTTTTATCCATGTTTGATGGAAGGGAAATTAAACTTGTGATTTTCCAGACTTGAAACACTGACACTGGAAGGGAAGAATGCATGTTTTTACTCCAAAATCATGTCATATTCAGTCAATCAGGGCTTAAAATCTCCATGTTCTACCAATAATAAGGAACAGGCACATGTTAGTGGAGCAGCTCCAAAAAGAGTCTTTCAAGACTGTCAGCCACCAGACCCAGCATCCTGAAGGGGCATTGAATCTTCTACAGTAACAACAGGAGTGTTGTAGGTGCAGTGTCATGAGAAGGGAGCAAATAGAATAACACAAAATTTATAGAATAATCTCTCTTCCTTATCTCTTTTGCCCCTTCTTCTGATTTAAATGGGAGTTATGATGGCATGACAAATTTATGAAGGAATATAAGGGAGATACAGGAAGAAGGACTGTTGACCTCATTTCATGGATGACTTGTTTCACAGAAAGAACATCTCTCATTGTCTTAACTCAAGGCACATTAAATGATTTTGAAATAATCATACAAGAACAAGATAAGGCTGTTTTGGCAAATATGTTGCAGGAAATAACAAACGGTACCTGAGCTTACAACAGCAATTTAGGAGGTGTAGGAAGGAGCTGCCTGAGGTTTAAAAGTCAGGTTCCATTAAATACTAAAACAAGTGCTGCAAATAAAATGATTTTCAAAGTTATTAATTATTTTTATGCTTCATCAGGAAAGAAAAATATGACCTACAAACTTTATTTCTTGCTAAAGCTAGCAACATCTGTGATTACTGAATAGATTAATACAAAACAATTGATTATGCAGAATCTGCTCAAGACTATGAAGCAACCTCAGCCTCAACCTAAAAACAGATATAAGGAGTCAGCCATCAGGTCAGCAAGTCTTAACTTGATGACCTTTTGCCCCTGCTTCCCATATCTTGCTCTGGAAACTGAAGAGCTGCCATTTTAGGAAGGACTACATCTCTTTGATACTACAAGTTGCTTCTGTGTTTCCAGTCTAACATCTGTGGAAATAAAGTTTCAGAAGTTCTGTGAATAAAGGGGATGTTCAAGATTATAAAGGTAAATGAGAATACAGCAAAAGTTAATTTCTTCTTTGTTTGTTTTTTTTTTTTTTCCTCTTTGTGGAGGGCTTGGAGGAATTGAGTGGCAGAAGTAGTAACTATGGTCAGTCTGTTTTATAATCTGGGATTGACATTATTGAATATTTGAATTTATTTCATAAATATTTTTTTCTGAATGCATGCTTAATTTAACTGACATCATGGCCTTGTTCAAAGTCTAAAGGGCTGCATCAGATGATGATAAAGAAATCATTTATATACAATTTTTGCTGGATTAGGACCGTGAAGACACAAGTGTTTCTCTATTTTTCTTTCTTAACTTTTCACAACTTAGTACATGCTCATATTCCTGGTCATTTAGTCAAAATTATTTTGCCGTAGGATATTTTGTTGAAGAGGTAGACTTAGAATTCTAAATAGGAGGTACTTGAATTATCAATTAGTGTTCATCACCAATCTATTCAGCATCTCGAAAAATTGGTTCTCTCTTTTCTTTTTTTTTTTTTCAACCAGAAGCAGCTCATCACAATGGAACTTACAACACTGCAGTAGGATTGTCTTCAAATAGCTACCACCCCAGTCCAGGAACTTCTCTGAAAACTCCTTTTTAAATTCTTAACTGAATTACACAACAGTGAGAAATACAAAGTGGTGTGCATCCCTGCCCACATTTTCTATAAAACATTTTTTTTCTGATGTCAGATTTAAAGGAATTAATAGCAGAGATAACATTTCATAACTATGCCATCATATCCATAAAAATGAAATCCTAATACTTAAACCCTTGTATGCAAATTTCAGCACTAATTACTTGCCAAAATGCCAATATCAGTTAGTTAATGAATTGTGCAAATGACAGCTCACTAAACCTAAATGATCTTTAAGATCTAATTCAGCTATGCCGAATTTCAAGTCAAGTGCTGTCACTGGTAGACTACAAAACATATGTTGCTACTACACATGTGCTCTCTTACTACCTGCTTCTTCCTATTCCTTGATCTTTGCATCCTTCTATGACTCCTGAGATGTCCATTTCTTTTTCACCCATTGATTGTATCATTTTTTACCAGATATCAGTACATAAAATTTAAGCCTTACAGAATGTTAATTCTACCTTATCAACATGAAGAATAAGAAACTATTTCCTAAGGGAATAACTGGACTTCCTGATACATGCTCACAAGTGTTTTACTTAACTACAAGTTGTTCATGCCATTGCAGAAATCTCTGAGTCAAGTTGCAAAGAAAGCTTCTCAAGCCCAGAACAATCCTCTGGACAAAATCTTGCCTGGGAATATAAAATTACACCTCCAGATAGTTGAACACATTTTTTGAAAATTTCTTGAAGCAAGAAATGCATAGTCTAATGATATACCTTTTTTCATACTGAATCTTTTTACTTGCTAATTGGTTGGAGTAAATTATACATTATATGATATTTTAACATTTATTTTATGCACAGAAGCTGATGGTTTTTCTTGAAATATCACCCCCTGCATAAAAAAATGTTTAAATGTGCTTAAAGCTAAGCAAGAACTTAGTCCCTTTAGAGTGAACTAGTCCCATGCTAAGACCATGCATTTGTTTAAATATAGTGAGGCATGAAGATAATGTATTTGAAGGAAATTATTTCCATTATTCATTTAGACATGCTAAAACAAATGGACATAAAAGAATCTTTTAAAAAATCATTATTTTTTAAAGATAACTTTGGACATCTGTGATAGCTGTACCTTGAACTCCATTATGATGCCTTGTGAATTCCGATCTCTTTTGTTCATGCTCTATACTTCATTTTGCAAGCCATGTTTAACAAAATAAGCAAGAGAGTCTGCAAAAGCCTGACTACTGCAAGTAGTTCAGCTGAATTCTGCAGAGGGGCTTAACGTGTGCAGTTGACAAGGCAGTGCAGATGTAACCAAGCCAAATTTTGGAAAGGGGCTCTGAACCCTGATAGCTTTCTCTGCTCCTCTTGGTTCTGTCAGCAGCAAACAGGACAGGAGCAGCACCATCCTCACCTCACCTGGGTGCTCTGAAAGACAGAACAGGTTCTGTTAACACACAGCCAAACAGCTGCCCTGCTCTGCAGCACATGTTTTCACTGCAGCAGACTGCTGCCTTCAGCTGGGACACAGGGAGGGTTTGGGGCTTTGGACAGAGGGGAGGATTTGCTGTGGTGAGCAGAATTAAAGGAAGAGGAAAGGTGTTAGGAGAACATGGAATTTTCTCCTTGATAATCAAAGCCTAAGGCATATATCCTCAAAGGACACCACTGTGTAATGAAGATTTTTCCTATCTTTTTTCTGGTCAGATCTCAGCATGCCAAAGTATGCAGACCTTGAGAAGCATGCCAAAGTATGCAGACCTTGAGAGGCTGCTGAATCCAAATTCCTCATCTTATGAGGAGTAAGTGCATGGAATAAAGAGAGGTGAAGACAATACCCAGAAAAAAATTACCTTTCTTTATTACCTCCCACTCCTCTCACAGCAAGAATCAGTGATGACCTGTGTCCACTAAATTCTGTATGTTGCTGAAACACTAAAACTATGGGCTACCCTTTACTCACAATTTAATAGAATTCCACATGACTTGCTGGAGGACTGTTATGTAAATACATTTAGGTATTAATATGTTGCCTTTACAGAGAGACACTCTCCTAGCCATTACTCTTGTTAAGCCTAGAAAGCATTCTGTGATCACTGACTCAAAACAGCAAAAAACAGTTCTGAAAACCACAATAAGTACACAGAATAATCTTGAAGGAGATGGGCATTATTATTTTTAATGAACAGTGGGCAACATCACCATTTCTAGCTGTATTGATAAATAACAGCTTTTGTGTAAAATTTAAAATCATGCAGAGTAAGAGTATTATCCACCTACTAGCCAACACCTCTAAATCTAATTTTGAACAAACTGCAGAAAATTATTAAGTGACAAGTACTTTATCAATGTGTTTTTATTTTCTATAACACTGAGCTTGCTGTCTATAAGCAACTTATAATGTTCAGTTTTGATTTAAACAGTGCTAACATTTCTGCACTTACTGCAATAATACTGTGTGAGCCATAACACCGTAAAGTAAGCCATAAAAGCAATTTGCTCTCCATATGATATTGATTTTTAAATAAATTAGTAAAGTTTGTGTTTATTCCAAGCAGAAAGCAAAAACAAAAGTAGAATTAATAAAACTACACTTACAGCTTTTTCGAAGTTACCTAAAACAGAACACTGGTTATGTGAAAAGTTTTGTTGATACATCCTTAAAGCCCACAGAATTGTTTCACACCATCACTGAGCTGCTTCAGGAAGGAACATATCACATTCATAGCAAAACTTAGAACATACATCAACGTGACAATTTCTGAACAAGTTAGAGCTTCAAGTTGAAAAAGGAATACTTTAAAGTAAATACTTTGCTGGTATACAAAGCTTCATTAAGAAATTGAGTACTTTCATTCCAGTATTATATTTCCAGACCAGTTTCACTGAACCTTCTAGAAATCACACACGTCTTTATTTTTTCTGATGTGCTTATGGGCCCAGAATGCCAAACGTATTGAGTTAAACACAATTTGTTTCCTGATTCTCCAAATCACAGCTAACAGTGAAAGAATATTAGACAAAATGGGTTCTTGTTCTTTTTCTGAGCCTGATTCCTGTGTCTGATACTAATGACAGGCAGAGGCAATTTTTATGGTGCTAACTGAATTCTCATCTATCACTGATGGAGACATAGCTGTAGAATGGATTAAGCAGTCCATTCTGAGTGACATAAGGAACATAAATACCTTCAAAGAAATTATTTTTAAGAATAAAAAAAGAAAAAAACTTACAGGTTTTAGGACTAGGGCTAACTGAGAAACTGAATCCTTAGTTGTCAAACAAAGGAAAAAAGGGAAAATAAAAAAAACAAACCCATACATAAGCATCAAGAGAGAAGAAAAACAAGAACAATGCCAGCATGTAAATACAAAGTGTGCCCATTCCTTGAACAATATGTACCGTGGCTGAAAGCACAAGTAGGAAAGGCCATGGGTAGCCAGGGGTTTGGAACTCTTCTGAATGAGAAGAGAATAAAAAAATGATGATTTTTCAGTTTGGAAAAGCAATAATGGATGATGATTTGCAAAACTGTTTTGTAAGAAATAAATAGTTACAGCAGTATATATTACTCTGATCATTGAACAATAAATAGCATAAAGATAGTGAATAGGAAATTACAGTGGCAGTTTATAGATAATAATGATAACAATTAGCAATAATAATTTACAATATATAATAATTATATATAAAAATACTATATATATATATATTTATTTTTAAAACTATATACCATAGCAATTAATTGTAGGTAATTATTACAATGATTTAATCACAATATTATTCAATTGTGGGACAGTGCCACATAATCTTGTGAGAGCTTAAAGCGAATTCCAGAAAGAACAGGAAAAAGTCACAGGAGATAAGGCCATAAATGGCTAGTCAACATTGTGCTTTTAACCCAATACTGGCTTTAAAAATTCTTTCTATTTTGTTAGCATAAGTTGGGAGAGAAAACCTGGGAGAGATTTTGTCTTCCTTGGATTTTTAAAAATATTTTGCTGTGTATCCAATATTTGTCATCATTAGAGACAAGAGTGTTGGTCTAGGTGGATATTCAGTCTGACACAGGACAGAAGTATTTGTTCTCTAGGACATGTAATCAGTCCTGTATCATTAAATTTATAGATACATATGAAAAAAGAAGAATAACCTGAGAAATTTATGAAAATCTTAGGTTGACATTTAAACTTAGGTGTTGGAATTCCAGACTTTTCAAAATTATTTTGTGCAGATTCAAGGGATTTATACACAGCAGTAATCATAGAACCACAGAATGGTTTGGGTTGGAAACAACCCTAAAGATCATCTAGCTCTAATCCCCTTATCATGGGAAGAGACACCTTCCACAAGACCAGGTTGCTCAAAGCTCCATCCAGCATGGGCTCAAACACCTGCAGCGATGGGACATCCATAACTTCTTTGGGCAACCTGTTCCAGTGCCAAGTAATGCAAAAGATTTATACACAGAAAATGATAAAGAGATTCAACCACTTATAGCAGATAAAATGTATTTTTAATTCCTTCTGAAAATAGGTTATATCCTTTATAATGTTTTAAACATTTTTTTCTGATTGGAAGAAAAAAGTGTAAATCAAAGCATCTGTCATCCATCAGGTTCTTGGATTTCACTTGTAAGAATAGAATAGAATAGAATAGAATAGAATAGAATAGAATAGAATAGAATAGAATAGAATAGAATCAAGTGTCAGTCTTTCAGGGGTTTTATTCTATGATCTTGTTGACCAGGATGACACACAAAATAGTTTTTTTCCTTGGAAGCCAAGGTATAATGTCACCAGTGTAGGTGGGATTAAATTTCTACCTCTGCTAACAAGGAAATCAATAATTCTCTTCTTTGGAGAGACAATATTTAGATACATAAAGATGATATGATAAGTAAGTTGGCAGTGTTTACCTATGAGTTCTGCTATGTAAGAAGTATCTCAGATGTAATAATTTTGAATTTTCATTTTCACATCATATTTACTGCTGAAGTCTTTTCTTAGAACACTTGAGAGTTCCTGTTAATATTGTGGCACTCTAATATTTACAGACTCACTCATTTTAGAGACTGAGGTACAGAAATGCAAAACTATATTAACTCAAGAATTTTAAAGTATATTTTAATTGGTTATATAAAATATTACTCCTTTTTTATGAGAAATTTAGACAAGGAAATTTCTGAGGAACTTACTCTAAACAATCATCTTCTTCAACTGATTTTATTTACATGTATGACGGGATCATTTTGCAGTGATTTTTCTTATATTGTCTCTGCTTCTCTTTCTCACCCTCCCAGCTCTGTTGTGACCCTCCCCACAGAAAACACCTGCATTTCCTTGCCTTGTGAAGCTCTAGTTCTTCTACCAAGCTCTACCTACCATGAAGTTATTGAAAGCCTGGCCTAATTGCTTCCTGCTGCCAGCTGCACAGCAGGTGCTGGCATTCAGTGCTCCTGGAGTCAGAGCTCTCCATTATGTTACCCAAACAGCAGAGTATTTCCAGAGGCATCTTCTCTGCTGCTCGGGAATCTTGTACAAAATTATATTGTGGTGCCAAGCTGCACACAGGACTTGAGGTGAGGCCATCTCAGTGCAGAGCAGAGCAGGACAATCCCCTCCCTTGACCAACTTGTGATGCTGTGCATGATGCACCCCAGGACAGGGCTGGCCCTCCTGGCAGCCGGAATAAACACACTGACAGGAGAGTTAACTTGTGGTCTGAGAGTAAAAAGACCACAAAACAAAAACCTGATTGAATTGCTGCATCAGTAAACTTCTCACAAAAAATTAGTCTTGGTATTTTAGACAAATAAGGAGCTGCTCCCGTTAGATTCCAGCTGAACCTGCTTGGCGGGTTCCTAGGACTCTAGGCAGCTTTGGGGACCCCAGAAGCATTTCAGAATGGCCTGACATTTTGCAGTCCTGAGAGCTGTGTTAAAATTCTAAGACAGGAAAGGATTTCAAATCTGCCTTATCTTTAGACCATTGTTACCTTGTTGAAATAATGTGGTATTGTTTCAGAGAACTCTAATTGCAATTTGTTTTTTACACTGTTGTTTGATTAACCAATTGCATGTTCTTTTATAAGCACCAAGGACAGTCATTTCCTCTAACAACCTCACATCCAGACCATGTTTCTCAAAATCATTGCAAACAGGGAAATTTCATAATGTCAAAACCTCTCTATTCTCTATGTTGTATTTAATGCAGAATACTCTAATCAGGTTTCTGACCTTCATTAAATTACTTAAAACTAATGAACTATATTTGATAGTTACAAATAGTTATCAAAATATCTTTATTCTCTGCTAAGCCTATTCTACATTAACAAAAATTATCCTTTAAGTACCATATCTAAAGCAACACTCTCTCAGAATTTAATTCTAGAAAAATGCAAAATCTCATTATTTCAGTCTACTTCATGTGCTCATTCAATTCTATACTTCCCTAACTCAATTGGACTCATTCATAAAAACTCAGAACAGGAATTACACAATGACAAATCATGTCCAGCATAGTTTAAAGAAGGTTTAATCTTTTCTTATTTGAAATTGTACTTCTGAATTTTGGTTGAGGTAGATCCCATCAACAGAATCTCAGTGGCACACCCTGAGAGTGCTACTAAATGAATCATGGTGAAAGTAAGTAATGCAAAAATACAAGGTTACACATATAGGAATTTACATTACTTGCATGACATGAAATTATGCTATGAATGAAAATCTCTGAGATGTAAATGAAAGAGAGGAGACAGATTTGACATGACCAATTATCAGTTTTACAATGTTTCCACGTGGAAAGGCAAAGCCATTCTAGAAAGGTAGCATGTGAAACATTTTTAAGTATTCATGATTTTACACAAAAAAATTGCAAAATTTTCTTTTAATTACTCCTTCACAATTCTGGTCATTCATGTTCAAGGGAAATCACTCTCTTATCTGGAGCAAGTAGACGGGAAAGCAACCAGTATGATCACAAGTTTGGACAGTCTGTTTTACAGGGAAGACTAAAGGAACACTTGACTTCCTGACTTTTTAGAAGAAAAGCCAAGAGGAGATATGTTTGCTCTATGTAAACACATCACAAAGTTAAATATTAGAGACAGAAGGGCTGTATAAACTAACAGGCAAAGTCACAAAAAGATAAAAAGTCATGGCCAAGGAATACAATCAGAACAAGTATTATTGAAAGTGCTTACCTGTCAGAGGAAATAATTTCTGGAAAACTTTTCAAATAGCAATAGAGAAACAGAAGAAAAAAAATCTCATTCAGGAGAATTAGGGTTGTATATGGGTCATGTTTGTTTGCATGTACAGGCTATCAGACCCAGCAGACATAGAAGATTCACACATGTGGCATGTGTGACAACATTCCATGAACTGGGAGGCAGGCTGGAAATGTCCCTCCTGAGATATTAACCACACATTCCCAGGAGAGCTCACAGCTACCAGGCTTTGTGTGGCAGTGGGCGAGCAGGGCATGGGGATGTTCTTTGTGTCTGTATTTGGCAAGCTGTTGCACCCTGCTCAGAAGCACTCTGTAGCTGTGGAGCCACACAGTGCACCCAGGGAAGGCACACCCTGCCTCTCTAGGTCTGAGTGTCCAGTTGTCTCACTTATAAGGCTCAGTCTTAGGTAGACCTGAGGGCAGCAGGGAGTTGGAAAAGTGATCCTCATGGGTCATTTCCAAACTAAGATATTCTGTGATTCTAATGTGAATAATTGTTACACAAAGCAAGGCTCTCTTCTTCTGCTCAGCACTTCTAACTAAAGCCATAGGCAGACATATTGCAGTCCAGACAGATTTCCTAGTGAATATTTAAATACCTGCAAGACTAGATGGAGTTAAGCAGCAATTTTAAGTATCTGTCTTTAAACTTAATTTTTAAAAGTGACACTATGCAGGAAAAAAAAAAAGACTTTTGCACATTTATGAGTTTTTTAGATGGAGCACATTTAAGCTAACTAAACCTGATTCTAAAAGGCAGAGTGCTGGAATTTAAGCTAATTTAAATAACATTTGCTTCAATGACTCTAAGGCACCACGTATTTTATACAGAAAGATTTTCAGCATGATAAATGCCATTTTGCACACATTTTTCTGACCTACTCAGATTATTGCCTTGTATGTTATCAAGATGCAGCAGTATATTGTGTTATCATATTTTCAAGTTAAACAAGAAATATTTTGGTATTTCTCTTTAACAAATTAATTCTGTGAACATGTTTCATTTAGAGAAAGGAGTTAATTTGCTTATGTTCACTGAAATGTTTGACAAAAAAGCAATATGACTTTATTGCAAAATGAAAACATCTTTTCTGGGAACCTCATTCTGGATCCTTAAGGATTGTCATTATGTTGAGCATTCAGTGGCAAATGTGTCTCACTGGAAGTGAGTGAGAAAGAAAGACTATAAAGTCAATATACTGTCAAGCCAAATATCTTCCCAAAGCAAGATGGGCTGCCAATTCCTCTTAAAGAAGTCTCAAAGGGAATTAAATTATATTCTTCACTGCCTAAAAGTCCCTAAACACAGGTCAGAGTAGTTTTTTTGAGATGCTGGGCTTTCAACTCTACAAAGCAAGTACTTCTAAAAGAGCACCTTGATATGCTTGCAAGTGCCTCATTCTCATCAAGTCCACACAGTGAGCACTGGCCAGTGACCGAGGTGGAAAAGTTCAAATAAATTGCTAAGTATCTTTTTACAACATGCATTAAAATAAACAAAGATCTTTCCAGTCACTTCTGTAAACATTGATTTGGATCTTACAGGCATAAGAATAAGGAAAAAGGAAATAGCGTCTTGCAGGATCCTAAGAGGCATTGGGGTTTTGAGGGGTAGGCTTTTCACCCCTCAGTAGAAGACTGCAATATCTCTTTACATGGTCATTATAGCGGAGACAAAAAAAAACACAATAAAAATTTCAAACATGTAGAAGGCTAATTTAATTCCCAGTCAAGCCTGAAGAAATTAAACTCTCCCTTAAACAATAATTTTTTTCCATTTATTTGTAAGGGGGTAAGAATAGCTCCATGAATGCAAGTACATAAGGGTGGAACCCTGGACCTTCAAGCTGAAGAGCCAATTTTGTTATTCACTTTGTGGCTTCAAAGCAGGATAAACTGTACCTGTATTGGTTTTTTGGCATGAAGTTATTCTGTCAAGTACTGATTGCCACAAGACCTTAGCCCTAAGCAGCTGGGGATCCTTTTTAAATTTACCGAACCACACTGACCTGAGAAATAACTGATATAACTCCAGGATGACTAAATACCTTCTCTGATCTTCCTTTAGTTGTCTTTTTTTTTTCCCACTATCAAACACTGAGTCTCCTTATGAAGCAAAACAAAACAACAACAACAACAACAAAAGAAGCTACAAACTTCATTGGATAAAGGAATGGAAGATGTCTTTGTTTTGGGAAAACACAGAAGAAATCTCTTCACATGGATCAAAGTACCTTTGACCATAGCCATTGAGCTACACTCCAGTGCAAATATCCAGCAGCCAATTTCCATTTTCAGCATCACTGCCACATATCCAAGTACTGCCATTAGTCATGCAGTCTCAGAGTGTTGAAATATTGGCAGGATAATAAGAAAATAATTCAACCTAGTGAGTTCATCTCTAGGCAGCAGCAATGTTGGGCATGGTTTGCCCTCTCTTCCATTTTGTCCATGACTGCAAGAGGGTAAGTCAGATGAAAAGATCATTTTACTAGCTCCACTGATAGTATTTTCATTTGGTGCACTGCCCAAACCTCATGCTGTTTCTCTTCTTTCTGGAAGATTTGGAAGACCACGGCAGTCTACAGTCACTGGGGACAGGACACGACTCTTAAAAGGCTGGGCAGAGGTACAAAGGAAGCACATGAAGCAGAACAAGCTTTTCCCCATTCTGTTCCTTGCTCTGAGAGGAATACTCTTGTCCATTTAAATGGTATCTGTTTACTTCAGAAACTAATTGCAACAAGATCAATAGAACAGCCTGATGGCATATTCCGCTCTATTTTGCCAATTTTGCATGTTCTGGAATTAAAGCCGTACTATTTAAGTAGGGTTAAAAAAGACAACTTGAAATATTAACCATGTTAAAGGTGATCACACATTGATCAGGACCAAATGCTTAGCAAATTGCTGAACAGCTTATGGTTTTCAGACATCCCTTTTATATAAGTTTGAGTTTTCTAAAAAAATCTCTTTCCCTTTTAATTTCAGTCAAATTTTACAAAAGAAGGGTTTTGCAGTGTGAAGAATTCTATCATTAGAAATTATTAAGTAGAAACATGACAAACTTCTGTACAATAAAAAGATGTTACAACATAAAGCAAAATAACTAAGACACAGATAACGATCAGTGAAGCCAAATGAGACAAGTTCTTCAAGGCAATTTCCCAATAACAATGCTTTTATAAAATACTTTTCAAATTTTACAAGTTAAAGATTCCTTGTAGATTAAATTGTTCAATATTTTCATTAAAATTTGTTTTCCCTTGTGTATTCTCAGCTGTAGAGTAGATGAGTTGGTGATCTTATTGCTAACTGCAATTAAGGCTGCTCAGACAACCACAGTTCTTATGTTTCTTATGTCTTGGTTGTGTAACTCTTCAGTACTTAATTTCTTGTAACACAGATCCTTTGGACATAGAACACAAATAGCACAAGTTCTCCCCTTCTGAGCTACTCATAGTTTAATGCAGTCAGAAATGGGTTACACAGGAAGAAATTTGGGAGTGTGGGAAATGCTTATCATTTGTAAAAAGATCAGGGATTGAAGTCTTTCTGAAATCAAGCACATTTCAAGCAGTATGCAAAAGATATTTTTGACCTAAGTGTTAGCCCAAGGGCCATTTCAGGTAGGGATTGAACCTGATAATAATCAAATATTTCATAGCTGTCATTCTCTTTGTTTACAAAACATCCCAATGTTTGCTGTCACTGTGTTCTCAAATGCTTTTCTCTCCACTGCTGTGCCTTTTCTCTGGGAGACAGACACATTCACTCTTACCAAAGAACATCACAATAGTATGTCCATTTCAGAAATACTCTGAAGCTGCCTTTATACTGGGAAGTCCCACCTTTTCAGTGAGACCCTCCACTGTTCCACTTTTCCATTTTCATAGCTATCCATATGGATATTTATTAGCAATGACTATCAGGTTGACTAGATTTCACACAATTCATAAACACACAAGTCTCCCTCCACACAGGAAAGGATAGTTCATTTCAATCACACAACACCTTGTAAACTGAAAAGACAATGGCTGTATTTTATTGTCCTTAGGCAAGTTTGCTGGCATTTAATTACATACTCTCATTGGGTGAATCTTAAAAAAGCTCAGCATACAGCTAGAAGCCCTGAAGCAGAGACAGACATATTTTTAAATCTTTCCAATATTAAGCATTTTGAAGGAATTATTCCTCATGTAATGCAGACAGACAGAAGGTACTGACTAAAACTGCAGAGAGGCCTCCCAGAACCTTAGAATTTGGCAGCTCCCACGCTATCATGCTCTCAGCAGATTGTCCTTCCCTACTAAAACCCTATACCTGATTAAGGCAGACAGTGTTCTGAGCACAGTGGGTACAGCTGGTTTTTCTGAATAAAGTTTTCCCCTTCCAAAAGCACCACTAAAATAAACATATTTTCAACCACATACATAGAAAGCATAAGTTGTATTGATTCTATCTTGACCATTTCACATGAAACATATTGCTGTAGGTCTACAGGCCCTGGGAGAGAATGCAATTAATTGCTTCACCTCACTTGTGCGTAATTGTGCAATACAAATCATTTAGGTGCCAACAAAAATGCCTTTTTTGTTTCTCTTTGTATGTGATTTCTTGACTGTTGTACAGCATAACTGACTTGAACCAACCAGAGACACAAAGTGGAGGACAACTACACAGCATGTGATTTTTGTGCTGTTATTCCCAGCTGTCTATTTGCAGTTTTCATTTACACTGATGCTTGCTACTAAAGCAGACACTTATGCTTAAAGCAGCATTTTTATGGGCTCCCTCTATGTACCCTCTGAACCAGAAATCATGTGGAGTTTTTATGCAAAAAATAATTCTTAACCTATAGCTAGGAATGGTCATACTAACATGCACACTCCTAAATATTACTGTTTGTCAATGGTAAGTTAAATAAATATTAAATGAACTGATTTATGCTGGTTTGGCCATAATGATTAATTTCTTGCCTGATGGAACATTGTGACTATAGGGCCAAATGCAGAAGATGTTGACCTTTTATCTTTTTATTTCAGTTTTCTTCAGACCACTTGAGCTTTATTTACCAGGTTTATTAACCACCACGGGGCTTCTTCTGCAAAGCATGGTTTTGATGATCACATGACTAGAAAATTACAGCAGGTACCATGAGAAGAACAACACTTAAGAATAAGCAAAGACTTCAGGAGTTACCCAGCAATGTAAGGTCTAGTGAAACAGCATTAATCAAAACACATCTGTGATTTTCCTGTTATGTTACCTGTGCAGAATGCTAAAATTATTAGGTTTAATTCATACCACCTTAACACCTCCTGCAGAGGCATCTTTTTGTACAAGGGGCTGAGTAGGAAATCACATTGTCACAATGACAATTTTCTTTTAGTGCCCCATAGCACACAGATTATCCAGGCCATGTGGTTCTGGACTAACCACTTGGGAATTCTGCAGTAGAATTGGATCAGTAACTGATTTGGGACAAAATAATTCAACATTTTCCTATTCCAATATAAGGGCTAATCCTAAAGCATCCAGTTGTGTGATTTTGAAGCAATGCAGGGTAGTAACCAGAAACTATTTAACTGTGCTCCTGAAACACCAGTATCCAAGATTTACAAATTAATCATTCCCTCTGTAAAGCAGTCTTGAGAAATTAAAGGAAATCATCCTGCCAACAGCCAAGAAGCAAAATTTCAAACTGGAACAACTCCAGTAAATAGATAAATACAAATCTTTCTCTTTGTTTCTCTCTTTTTTTTTTTTTTTGTGATAAAAACACTTTTTTCAGAGTAGAAATCTATCGTTTGCATTTCCAGTGTTGCTTTAGAAACTATTATCTTCTGGCAGTAGTTACACAGTGTTTTTTGTTGGGGTTTTATTTTTTCTGGTTTTCTTACAGGACATAAATTGAATACTACAAAGATAACAAATGAGATCTATCACATCTAACTCTGTCTAGATATGCCTGTACTTTCCCTGTCCTTCATAATATTTGAACCCTACTGTCTGTATTCAGCTGTATATGATTGAAGATAATTATGTTCCTTCAAGTATTGTGAAAATCAGCAGTTAGAGGGAAGGGTAGGGCATAAATTGCTGTCCTGCTGAGAGAAAGACAAACAGATTTCAGCCCGTGCACACTCCATTTGGCAGCAGCTTTCTAGCGAGTCAGCAAGTGCACCCTTGCTGGCTGATGAGTTCCAGTCTAGGTATAGCATTGCTGTCTCTTGCTGGTAAGGGATGTCATGGATGACATGAAAGAGAACTCAGCTGGAAAAGGTGAGAGACAAAAGATACAAATTATATGAAAAAAGAAAAGACTCATTAGTTCTGCTTTTCATGGTATAGCAAATAATCTGGGATCATATGAATTACATCATGCAAGTATGTCTCAAATAAGCATATATTTCTAGAAGATTAATTATTTGGCAGGGTGCAAGTTATGTGGCAAAAAAGAAATGTTAACATTAGGAAGACTTAAACTTTTCAGCCATGGCAAAGTTACATTGTAGAATATGATTAAGTCAGATGCTTTGTCCTGTTTCGCCTGCTTTTTTGCCTTTTTTCCTGACTTGGAAAGTTCTGCTCTTTGCTCGGCTGCTGCTGCATTTTTATTCTCTCAGACATTCTGTAGGTCACAAGGGTATCGTTCTGACTGAGATGTGGTCAGAGAGAATAAGAAAAATCGATTTTGGAAAACCTCTGTTAGAACTCTTTCATGAACATTTTGTTATATCCATTGTGAGCTTTTAAAAGACTGAACCTGTGAATTTGCTATTGCCATGTCTTTGTATGATTTTTGTAGCCTTATAAGCTGAGAAAGAGCAGCACAGCATAGAAAACACCCCAGTCTTCATGTGCACTGGGACAGATTCCCTTTTGTATTAGAGTGTAATTTAATATTCTGTGCACAGGCATGCAGAATTTCTTGCTGGGCACTGAATTATGCAGAGAACTGTAGATCTGCAAACAGGAAGCTAAGCTTAGAAAAGATAATGTATTAAAAGCACCAGTGAAAAGCTGTTCTGCTTTCTATGTTCTTTAACTCCCCCTGAAAGTCCTCTGTCTTTTACTAAATCTACAGGAAGATATTTGGCACAGATGTGTTGAAAGGTAAAGTTTTTTCAAAGACTTGAAAACTACTGGTCCTATCTGCCAAGCTTTTATATGGTTCCTTTCACCATAACACCTTGGAATTTCCACTGATCGGATCTCTGAAAAATCAATGCATAAGATGAATTAAGCACATCTGAGTGTTTGTGTGAGACTGAAAAACCTTTTGATTCACAATCTCAGCACTGTTTTTTAGTTGTGCTCAACAGTAGCACACTTTGGGGGGGGGGGGGGGGGAGGCAGTAGTGAGGGCTTGTGATTAGATAAACTCCTTTTAATTTTTTCTTTCTGTCTTAGCCAGATGGAAACACATGGACAATTGGTTTACAGAGATCTTTATCCTCTCTCCTTCATTAGCACCACAGGGAAGTTTCTATAGTGGCTAATGCACTTACTGACATGGTTTCAACAATTTAATCACCCAGAAGCCTCTCTGTAAGGTCAATGTTCTCTACATTTGTTCCAACTCATTTACTGAGTAGAAAGGTGAACTTTTTCATTCCAGGTATGTCATTATGGAAATCATGTTAATGAATCAAGACACTGGAGGGCATATGTATCTCTGTTAGCACAAGATTAATGGAGACTTCATCAAGCAGGATTCAGTCTTAAATTCTTCTGGTAAATCCAGGTCTGAAGTCTAATTGTCCATTAATAGTCTGGATTTATACTGGCATAGCAGCTTCCATCTCAGAGAAACTCAAAACATTTTGCAAACATCAGTACAGCACACCCAAGGAACAATTCTTCTATTAGTGAAACACAATATCCTGAGGGTACAAAGAAGTTGTAGCACACAGCACTGCATAGTAAACTGGGATGGATGTCAGCACACACATACTACAAATCCTGCTCCTGAAAGAAAAAGCTTTTGCTCAATGAATGACAAGCATATTTTTTTTTCCTGTTTATAGATCACATGCATATATTATTTAGTCTATATTTGGATTTAAGCTAACTGGTATGGAATCTCAATTATTTATGACCATAGAGTGAACAAAGTTCACATGTTGTTAAAAAGCAAATATTCACTTAATATTCCCTAAAATGCCCTACAAAAGAATAAAAAATAGTAATCCAGAATTAGTGGGAAGGCACATTATTAATTATTCTCCTAGTACATATGAGAATACTACTTGTTGTCCATTCATGATTCAAATGCCTAAAAAGGAGAAAGGGAAGTGCAGGTGCAATGAATCCTGAAATTTTTTATAACTTGAGAGGATGGATAATTTCTTTACTTTCAAGGTAACTTCAGGTCATAATGTGATTTGGGGCTCTATATCCAGCTCTGTTTTAGAGAACAAATTGTATATATCTCCAGTTATATATTATGAAAAGACATGTTTCTCTAGCACAACATAATTTTGCTTTCTCATTGTAGAATTCTACACAGTGCTGTTTGGAATAAACTGATTCTTCACATTGCTTTGTCACTATATTATCAAAATTAATGAAATCAGACTGACACCTGTTGAGAGCTCCAGCATTTAGGATAAAAAAGCAATGTTGACTTTTCAATTTTGAATCTTTTTTTAACACTATACATATAATCAGTTTTAAAAGCTTTCTGTATTCAGAAATTCCACTACTTTCAGTATTTTTCCTTTTTTTTTAGTTTAAAAGTTTTGATCACAGAAAAGATTAAGTTTTCCTGTTTTCTGTAGTTTCAAATAATGAAAAATAATCAGACAGATCAATATAAAAATGTAGGCAAGACCCAAAGGGCAGCCCAGATTTCACATTCTCCCCAGATGTGTTTGTGTATGTATTTATGTATGACTGTAACGCTGTCTTTGGAGAGAGACCAAATATTTTGATCTTTTCATGTAGTACAACATTATACCAGATGCAGTAGATTTGATGAAAGAAATAAGCAGCCTCTCTTGATAATAACTGCTGTATCAATGTTCAAATATATAACTATTATAGTAGAGGTTAACAATAAAGTGACTCAATTTCTCTACTCCTGAAAGAAACCTGAATATATGATAACTCTCAAAAAATGGAAAAGAAAAAGATAATGTGTATACCTTGTTCTGCCATATAAGCCTACCTTTGTCCTCTGGGATCAGTGACAAACTTTTGGATTATACTCTATACCTACTTCAGCCAGGGCTAGCCTAAAAACAAAAATGCCAGGAGGACTGTTTGCCATTTTAGGATGTACAGTATTTTCCACAGAACTGTCTTCTCTTATTCCTTTTACAGGAATTCAACCTGCCTTTCTTTGAAGTAGCAGTGATGTACTGACTGGTGAAGAATATATATTTTAGCAGGTTGCCAGGAGTAAGGATGAACCAGTGTCTCTGCATCTTAGCAATCATAGATCCATTGTTCCTGTGCTATGTGAATTGTGCACGTAGAGAAGTAGAATAATCTATTCTTGCCAGAAAGACACAAGTAATCCAGTTAGTTGCACATACAGCAGTAAAATGAAAAGAGAAAATCCTAGGGTGAATGTCAATAAAAGGTTAAATCTGACTAATCTGACATGCTTTGTACAGAAGAAGTGAGTTTGCTAGAAGTACAGCAAGCTCATATTCAATGCTTTGTCTTCATGTACATAATACAGGAAAAACACAGTTGGGATAGGCTCCTCCCTCCTGTATATGACACAGTTCCTAGACTTGATTCACAATAACCAGATCCCACTAGAGACAATGTATTTCCATAAGCATTCTTAAGCATTATTTTCTCTCCAGTCTGAACCTTTTCAGGTGTCAGGCAGCCCATACAAAGAGATGTACTGGAGACAGAGGTAGAGCTACCTCTCTGGGTTAGAACCCAGACTTGTTTCTTCATAGTTTGGAACATGGTTATGTAAACCAATACAGACCAAAGCCTCATTTCCACTAAAAGTCCACAGTACCATCTCAAGTACCCATGTACTAGGAACTATGTTAATTGACCTTGCCTTCGTTGATACGACTAACTTGTTTTTATTGCTGAGGGCAGTGTCCCCACACACAGCTGTAAGCTCCTGAGAACCATCTCTGTGGGTATAAAGGACTTGTGCTTCTTGGATAAAAAAATCTGTGCAAAAAAATTCAACACCTTGTTCAGTCTCCTGCTTTTCAGAGTAAGTGATATGCATGACTAGGGACAAGTCCAAGAACAGAGTCAGCATACATTAATTAAAATTCTCCAAAATATCATTTCTAACCTTCAAGCATTTGTGGCTCATCATGTGTTAGAGGTGTTCTCCACACATTTAGTAATACTTACTTTGGATCTTTATACAATTTTCCCAGTCTCTCTTATTCCTAAGTAAATATTTAGTAGCTACAATACAGAGCAGCAAAGATTACTATAGCTTAATGAGCTTATTTTTACAAAAAGGGAGATTGCACCTGCCAGTTACAATGGCCTCTTGCTCCCAGCTCTGCATCATATATTTCAGTTATCCAGATCTTGAATTCTCTGAAGCTATGATAGAAGACAATGGTGAAGGGTGCAACAACAGAGACAGGATGGGTTTTTTTCTGCATCTGTCAACACCGAGAGGTAAAACCCAAAAAACTGATTTTATATTCAAATACAAAGAAGAAGAATGAACTAGTGAGTACTGGATCACCTTTAATCTGTTTCTTGATAATTTTTGGGAGGAGGGAAGGTAATAGTAGAAAAATATCTGCCTGCACTGCTTTATAATTCATCTCTTCTGTTTAAATATAAAGTGTGTCGCAAATTATCATTTTCTATTCTGCTTTATGTTTTGCATTTGTGAAAATCATTATTATTCATTTCTATTGGTCCTCTGTACCCATTTTCTTCCCTGCAAGATAAAGTAACTCTCAGCTGTGCATTGTGCTGATCATTGAAGTAGATTGTGAGTGATTTGCTAGATATGACAGAGGTAACCTTCAAATCACTCTCTTTTATGATAGATACAACAAACCTCCATACATGCTGCATTTGCTAGGGGCTATAGAAAGGGTACCCCTCCCACCTTGTGAAAGGGAGCTCACAGACCCACTGCCCAGTGTTGCAGATTTACCAAAAAGTGCAGAGGTGCATGGCTCATCTGCCCTCCAATGATGGGAAGAGACAGGGACTTTCACAGACTGTGCCTGCAAATACAAACTTAAAAAGAGGAGCCTGAGTTAGACAAAGACTGCTGTATCCATGTTATGAGTAAGGCAGCAAGCTACAGATGGGTACCTTCTTGGGCTCAGGTGTTTAATAAGCTTGAAATGCACTGCAGAAGAGAAAAACCTCTGACTGACATCCAGGGAACTTACATCTGCTTTTGTACAGACAGAGATACTGGAAAAGATTCAGTACAAAAATGCTTGGATTTGCATGAGGTACTCAGATTCAGCTAAAACGTACAAGCAAGAACTCTGGGCATTGCAGTCAAAAGAAAATCTAATTTGTGAGCTAGAATTAGAGTTCTATATATGAGACAGCAACTGGGGCAAGGAGGAGGAAGGAAGACAAAAGAGGAGGCAGGAGTGATGCCTTATTATCCAGGATAACTTCAATTCACTTTTGCTCAGAGAATAAGGAATATACCATACAATGGACTGAGAAATTTTACAGGGGACCTTTCAGGGCCTTTGTGGCAGAATAAAGCCACAAACGCTGAATGTTTGTTCTTTTTTCCCTTTTTTTTTTTTTTCTTTACAGTTAATCAGTATAGTTGTTGCTAAGAAATATGCAGGCTTACTGCAACAGCATTTGTTCTATAGCAATTACTTATGGATTTACAGCATATGATTGAGTGCAACAGCATGAAAGGAGTCAGACTGAGCCCATATTATGCATAGTCAATGCATGAGGGAGTTTTCTTTTTTTTTTTTTCCCTTATAAAGGAGATGTTTCTAATGTCAGCAATTTATCAGTTTGCAACTCTCACCTGCTCGCTTTTCTTATTGGTTTTAATTCAAAGCATCTGTATGAAAATTTAAGTATGCAGTTGTATACTGAAAAGAATCAATTGCTTCAAAAAACCATCATCAAGATGGTTTTTTTTCTCCCAAATCTAAGTTCTACTGCTTTTTAATATGTACTCAATAAAATTTAGCTCAATCACTTGGTGAATCTCAGACTTATAGAGAAGCCTTAAAATAATCATGAGAGTTATTCAGTAAATAGTTTATAACAGATACCAGATATATATTTATGTTTATACATTTTAAATTTAGTTATTTTATTATATTATACATATTTTCATGTTTTTATATAAAGTAGCAGCTGTTATGATTCTAAATGGAATAAGACTTGCCACATCTTCAAACTATTTATTTTCCTCTTGACAGTGGTAACAAAAAGGTTTTCATGGGAATTTTGAAGAAAAATATGATCAGGAATTTGCTCTGGTAGCATTCAGAAATCTCTGTATACCTCAAAATATATATGCTAGCAACCTCTTGGAGCCTCATATCTCCAAAAATGTAAGATTCCACACATTTGTCAAGACTTTTTTTTTCAGTTTCCATAAGTTGTTAGTGTTGATTTGAGAAGGGTGATAAAAACATAAACTCAGATATCAAATTATTCTCTCATGCAGAAAAGAAAGAAGCTGCAGATAACCCTCCATCCCTTCTGAGCACCAAAAAAAAAAAAAAAAGAGTGAAGTTCCCATTCACTCTCTTCTCAATAAACCTGTCCTAAATGGATTTCCACATGCCAACAATATTTCTCTGTTTCTATCTTTAATTCCTTCTTTTTAGATTTGCTCATTCTTTTCCTTCATCATGCTCTCTCCTCTGAAAAGGTTCTACCCCAATATGTCTCATTAATTTTGAATAGTCTCTGTTGGCTTGCACCCTGTCAGTTCTGCTCCCCAGCATCTCAGTCTGCCATTACTTCAGCTTGTTGCCGTGATGCAGGATGGCATTGAAGCTTTTTCTGGTTTCCACCATTATCCTCTGACTCTGGTCTCTCAGCTGGAATTCATTATGCTTCAATATACAAATGCTCGTCCCTAAGCTCCTCGCACTTAAGGGAGATCTGGCTGCACTTCAGATGTGGCATAACTTTGAAGAAGGGCAAAGCTCCTTTCCAAAAATCCATGCTGTTACCTGAGAGAAAGTAGGAGACTGAGAGAATGATTTAGTAACTTAACACAAACCTGAGCAGCACAAAGACACACGTGCTCATTATGGAAAAAATATCTCCCTCAGTAGACTTGCTTAAAGCAAGCTCTTTGGCATTGAGACTGCTTCTTCTTCTCTGCTTATGAAAGGATTGCGCAGTGGGGAGCCAGGCTTCATGGGCACCATGGGACATCACCATGACATAGAAAATCAGCATCTGAAGGAAAGAGCTACTCTCATGTCAACTGTCTGAGAATCATTGCCCCCAAATTTAGTTTCAGTCATCAAATCAGTCTCCTGCTCCTACTTGTTGATATGTACTGGACTGAAAAGAGAGTATTTTTGTTTCCAAATGAGATTGGATTAAGAAAAGCAGGTGTATGAGACACTGTAGCTTCCCCTTTTCCACACTTTGGCTGTTCGTCTCATTTTCAATTCTGATAATTAACTGAGCTGACCTCCAGCCAGTACTTTTTTTTCCAGTTCATTGTTATATCTGGCACACAACTCATTGTTTCTGTGCCAATCACAAAAGAATTGCTTTGCTTCTTCTCTGCCCTGTGCCTTACTCATTTCAATGATGTAGGGTTTTGTACATGTCCTTTGTGCCAGAGTTCCCTAGCTGCTGGCGGACACCTCTCTCTGCAGCTCCCTTCGTTTTGTCACTCTGCCTCCAGAGCTATGGATAGGAGCCGGAGCTCTTTCCAAAGCAACTCAATGAGCTTAGTTGGAGTGAGGAAAAAAAAAAGGCAATTGGCAGCAAAGGCAGACAGGGCAACAGGGGCTTTTAAATGCTATGGTGTTAGAAAGCGCCAGGAGTTTCAGACAGGAGGAAAATGGAAGAGAGAAAAGTAGTGGACAGGAGAAAGCAAAACATAAAACAATGAAGTGGTCAAGTGACAACTTCAGCAAGCTAGGAACAGTCTATTGTACTAGTCACTAGAAATCTGGTTTGCATGTAGGTAGAAAACACTGCCCAGTAAATGACAAGACCTTATTTCCTTTGTTCTGCTTTCATTTCTCTCTTTATTCCTTCATTCTTCTCTCTCACTTCTTTTTTCCTTCTAGTTCTTTGAATTACTTCTTTGCACTATAGATTTTTCAGTGGGACATTGAATCAGCAATGGAGAATTAATCAGAAGAGAGAGCAAAGAATGTGGCTGATGTAATATTTTGTTACCTTCTCCTAATAAGTTGGGGTTTTTTTAATAGTACACAATTTTATGTGTATGACCCTGGCAACTTCAGGTCACTTCTGTCCATAAGTGCAATTAAGAGTTCTCACAATCTTATCATCAGTTTTGTCATATTTAATGCTCTTCTTGAAGCCCCATCTCTCATATTCATGTCATTATGTGACAATCCCAAGTCATATTCTTTGAAAAATAAATGAAGGTTGGGATTCATCTCACCTAATTTAATCTGAGTAGAATGTAGACACCTACATCTCAGCCAACTCTTTAGGCTGACTTAATATTCAATGAAGAGAATTAGGCAATTTTAAAGCCTGGTTCCTCTGTTCTATTTTAGAAGTCTATTTTAGGATGAGATACGGTGCACCCAAGAACTGCCTACATCTCCCCACTGACAGAGAGGAAGCTCAGAATGAATAGCTGAGCTGTAGATGATATTTGGTCAGATAAAATCTTTTTACCTCTGGAACTTGTGGAAAAAAATCAGAATGTTATGTCTAATATAGATAACTTTCTAATTACTCTAACATCATTATGCAAATAAGCATAAACACAAATATGGTATTTAAAAACACATATGCTTCAAGAATTTCAGGATTTCCTTTCTTTAGTCTATTTGATGAGCAGACTGGTTTTCATCTTTTTGCTATATTTGAGTACCTGAAACTGATATTAAATACTGTTTTAAAATACCATTTCCCCTTCTCTTCAAATATTTCTCTGTCTCTCACTTCACCCACCTTGCATCTTTCTCACTGTCTATGGCTTTTTTTTTTTGTTTTCTGGGACTTACTGTATTGACTTCTGCAAGGGTATGTGGAAGGCAAGAACATACAAGGATATCTGATCAATGGCCCTTTCAATGGAAAAGGAGATAAGTGAAGGGGGAAAGGTTAACAAGACAAACATGGTAGACAAAGGATAGATAATAAAGACAATGGTAAAGACCAAAAGTCTCCAGGTAATAATTTCTGGACCATTAAGAAGCTCCAGGCAAAAGTTTGGAGATGATCTTTCTCAAGACCCTTCTGTGTCTGTGTGAATGCTGCAAGGACTAAGGTGCCACTTCTGAGGTTACAAGAGAGGGAATTTGGACAAGGCTGTGTGGACAAACTTGCCTGACATGTGGTGTCACTCCCTGAAGCCAGTGGGACCTCTATGCCACCCACTGGAGTGAGTGGGGATCTTGGACCCGACCACTTTGGTAGGAACGGTGTGTGTTCCCAAAAATAGCTACTATCAAGCAAGGCAGGCATGAGTGAGGAGTGCGAGGGACTCCACACTGTCAGCTGTCATGGTCTGCCAGCTGCTGGGCAGGGACACATGTCTGTATGTCCCCCAAACCATGTGTGTGGGGTTTGTGGGGTCACTAGCAAGCCCCCCACAGGACCAGCCTGTGAGCAAGGGTCCTGTGGAAAGGGTTGAAGGGCACAGGGTCTGGGCAGGGGGCAGCTGAACAAGTACCAGTACCGTGCCAGTGCTTGGGACAGGTGAGTGTACAAGTGCTTGTGAACCTAGACTGGTGCGTATGTGACCCTTAGAAAACTCCAGAAAATAGCTGAAATTTTTATAACGGGCATTAAAAAAATAAAATCCCTACACTTCTTTTCTTTTTGCCAGAGTTTGAGGTTTTCTTCTCTTGTTTATGCACTATATCTGGCTGCATTTGACACACCTTGTAATACGTATCTCAAATAGAGCTGTGTGCAACTTGGCAGTTTCCCTTCCCAGGGGCTCATGCAATTACAGTCTGTCAAACATATATCACTTAGCTAAGCAACAACTAAGGAGAGCAATAATAACCTACAAATTTTTCATGGGAAAGCACTGCAGAAGGAGAGGAACTATTCCAAGTGACCAAAAAAAAAAAAAAGGATTTTAGCTCCAGGAAGAATAATGAGATAAAATTAAGAAGGGTGTTTGTTTTGATTATTTTGCTAAATATCAGGAGGGAAAATTGTTCTGACTGGGGAGTTATTCACCTTGTTACTCCTCTGAGAGAAATATTGGAAACTCTGTCACTTGGAAAATGCATTGGCAACTGGACAAAGGGGAAAATAAAGAACAAGCCACAAGATAAAAAGACAATAAGTTTGAGGGAGAGCTGGATGCTTTTTCAAGCTTTTTACAATTAGGTTGTTTTGGGGGTTTTTTTGACAGAAAGGATTGTGAAACTATGTTCTTTGTTGTCTTTGGGTATTCACTCACTGTTTGTCAGATTCTCAACAGATTAAACACTGCTGTATTTTCTTTTGAGTTGGTGTTTGTAGTACAGCTTCACTCTATTTTATGACTTCAGAGAAAACAAAACCTATACTTGTTTTTCTTTTTCTTCTTTTTTTTTTTTTGGTAATATTCTGGGTCTATGCTAAGCAGATCACTGTTCAACAGTTTCACTGTGAACAAAAGAGTAAGAAATTACCGTATTTTCATCTAAAAATGAAAATAATAAATTTTCCGCAAAGGGCAAAGGTTCACTGATTCTTGCAGAATCTAATTTGCTAAGCATAGCAAATTAGACTGAGAAAACTGATTATGTGTGAGCTTTTTACTTCATTCTGTACTCTGCTATTCCATAAATGGTTGCAGGATAAACCTATTCAATTAAGATAAGGTACTGTATATTGTTCAGAAAATATATTATGCCTTTTTGAAAGTAAGTTTCTGGTTTTTCATCTCTTTTTTTGAAGTTTTCTTTCTTATGGAAAAAGCCTCTGTTCTGAATGTTCTTGTTTGAGCTCAAAGTACATTTTATGATCTGAAATAAAAAGTCTGCATTAAAAACATTGCAACATTTAAAATATTATGCATTAGTTTACTGATCCCTATCATCAACAGTAAGATACCTGCTATATTTCTAGTGATAGTGTTAAATCTATGATATATTTGATATCATATTTTAAAAAATATTTCATATAATTTATTGTACCTTTATATCTGTAATGTCATAATAACTGTATAGCAATTCAATGTCAAAAGAAAACAAAACTATGTTTAGAAAAGAACATTGTCCTGGAAGGACCAAGCATCCTTGTATTTGATTTTCAGACAATCAGTCCTGCAGGGGAAATTTGGAGTCCCAGCCCAGTTATCACAATGTCTCAGGAAGTAAAGTGCTTGGGAGTGGCACCGCAATGAGGGACACCTGTCCAGGGGGTCAATTAGCATTGACTCCATGATTCGCAGAAGAATGATCACTCTCTTTATTATTGTCATTTGTAAGAAACCCATGGCTTTTATAGACAGTTACGATATACCTGGACCGAATTGTTCCTCCAGTCCAAACACCATCACCATTGGCTAATTAAGAAACCACCCTTAGGTAAACAAATCTACACAGCACATTCCACATGTTCACAACAACAGGTGCAGCAGGTTAAGATAAGAATTGTTTATCATTCTTTTCTCTGATCTTCTCACGGCCTTTTCCCAGAAAGGCCTGGGAAAGTTGTCTGCTGCTCTCTGTGGCCAGAGAGCTGCTGCCACACTTGGGAGTAGCATCCATTCAGAATTCCACTATGTTAAGAAAATCTTAAACACTGAAATGAGGGACAAAATAAAAAAAGTTGCATGTAAAATCCTCTTTTGTCTGTAGTCATAACACCTATTGGTCATAAACATCCATGTGGTTACATATATCTGGTAGATCTATCTGAAAGTAGAGTTCACTGGGTGTAGAATTTACTTAGAACCCCTTATCTTTTCTGTGAAATCTCAAGTCTTAATTCTGGCTAAGAAAAATACATAATATTATCAGTGGTTTTCATTAAGCAGAGAAGCAACATGTAAGGGAAGTTACTCCTCCCGTCCCCTCGTTTTGTTTTTTGTTTTCCTCTCCTCCATCTTGTCTGTCTTGTTTTTTAACAAGAACATGAATGGAGCTTATTGCAAACTCTTCCAGTGTTCTGGTTCCTCCTTCCACATCTGCCTATGTATTCTGCATCATAAAGACACTGAGAAAACATATGCAAAAGCCAAATCCATGTTTTCTGCCTTACAGTTTCAAGATCTCTTTTTTCAGTGATGGACTACCAATGACCGCAGCTGTAATACACACCAAGCCAAATTAGGGCTAATGTTCCAAGAGGCAAAACTGGTACAATAACAAGAAAGAATGCTTTCTCCTTGCTGACACAACCTTCCATTCCTAGTGAGAGAGAGAAGGAAAAGGTTGCTTTCCTGATCAGGCATCCCACAAGCAATATTATCTCTGTTACTAGAGGTTAAGATTAGCTTGAAAATTAACAGCAGGAAGCCCCGAGCTCCCAGTCACAAAAGAGACATGGAACTACCATCACGGAAATAAATCCTTCGCCATTCTGCATCTATCAATTGACTCAGAAAACTGATGAGCATTCCTTGCTCCTGGTAGATATGACTTGAAGTTATTGTACTTCGTTGTACATTCATTAATTAGCTTGAGTTACAGAGCGTAATGTGATCAGTGGTTTTCAGCTAATCATTCCCACAAAATAATGGCTTCACCTACTAAATGGTCATTTCAGAGAGGCTGGGGAGGACGCTTAGGAGATAAAGAACTATGCTTAGGTGACTTCAGACTCTCAGTTCCTAACATGGAATCCACTGCCATTTCACAAAATCAATCTTTCTCAACTACTGGAACAACACCAGAAAAATATCTAAAGCACAATTATATTGATGTTACTGGATACCATCTACTCAGCTAAAGAGTGTTAGAATATAGGTTATATACTTTACAGTCAAAAAAGTCCCATTGCCACCATAAGATTTTTTTTTAACTAAGCAGAATCCAGCTCACCCTGTCAGATACAGACATGAAATAAGCTTTTATCCCAGGCAAGCAAGAGCAAAATGGAAGGTCTGTGATAAGGAGTACACAGGCAGAAACTGAAGCCATGTGCATACGGTCTGCATTGCTTTCTTTTTCCAAAGGCTCCAACACACATCAAAATGCCTGAGGCACTACAGTGTGGGCAGGCCCACTAAAGGCAAAGTCAGGACACAGGTATAAATAAATGCTATGGCATCGCTGCTAGAAAAAACAATTGGTTAGGTAATTTGGCTTACCAATTAGTGCAGACAACCCACAGATGTACAGTTTATAATAAGTTATTTAAGCAGTCTGCATATAAAAATGACTTAATAGAAACACATGGAATCTGAATAATTTTTAAGCAGGTGAAGTGAGCTATTTTCCATGTTGCACAAACATAATAAGGTCATTTAAGAAACAATTATAAGGCACCACAGGGTGAATAAAATATAAAACTAGAATGACTGATGGCCAATATAACCTATCTTAGTTTCCATAATTGCCTATGTGTTCTACAAAGTAAAGGGACACATGCAATTTAGTTGCTGCTGTATGATTAGCTATTATAAAGGAAATAGGATGATTCCAGAGCAGGCACTTAGCTCAAGGAATGTAGAATTAAGGAATGTTTTCTTTATACTGCTGGTAGGGGATTTTTAAATTGTATAACTTTTTTAAAAATTATATCTTGAGAAATGTTCTTGCTCACTGTTAAATGTCCATTAGCCTTCCCGAATTTATCACTGAGTACCAACAGTAGCTGTCAGTCAGACAATTGTCTACCAGATAATTCAACCTACCCTGCTATCTTCTCCAAGAGAGTAAAATAGCCACATAACAGGAGCTTAAATGGTGGTTTTATCCAGAAGATTATTCTGTTTGTGAAGCAGCTGATTTTGAAAGGTTAGAAGTCCTTTACATGCTTTACATTCTATCAACAAAACAATGTACTGATAAAAGTAAAGTTAAAGCAGTCTTTCTAATTATAATCAAATAGCACAAGATATATTGTATAAAACCTTCAAAGTCTGCTAACTTAGCCATACTTTTCTGGCTCTTAGGTACTTATGGCTACACAGATTTGCTTCTTATAAAATGTAGATTATGCCTTATCAGCTGTTTGGAAAAAATCTTGATTTTTACAGTCTATCAAAGCTTGACATTAGGAAGACAAACATTTTTATATATCACTATGGACTGTAATATTGATCTTATTTTAAACTATTTAATATAACTTTTAATTAGGGCTTTTACTTAGAGAATTATAGCCATTTCTCTAGTTGGTTACAGATTTCAGATCTGATGCAATCAAACAACAAACCTTTGTGATGTAGAAAAGATCTGTGCACTTAATGTAAATGGACTCTTAAATAGAAGTATTATGACCTTGAGATTTAAATACATGTACATAAATAAAAATCATGACTCCATGCAAAAATCCAACAGCAGAGTTGGAATGTTGCTGTCTTTTGATACATTAAACCTGGGTAACTTATTTTAAATTAATTAGAAATGTAGAACTCAGCAAGAGAATGCTTATTAAAATCCCCTTACATAGGTATTTCTCATTAGCTTTGAAAAGATGTTATAGCAAACATTTCTCTAAGCTTAGCACCTTCCTGCAAAAAAAAAAAAAAAGTCATAATTTATTGTACAACTGTACAGTCCTTCTCAGCACTGCCTTATAATAACAGAATCAGAGTTGGAAGGGCCCCACCAGGGTCATCAAGTCCAAATCCTGGCCCTGCGTAGGACATCCAAAGAGTCACATGTGCCTGAGAGCATTGTCCAAACAATTAACACTATTGACTTTTACAATATCCCTGTACGTAACCATAATTTTTTCCCACTGAACAAATGAGGCAATGGAAATGTCCTGGATTGCCAAGCTAATTGTATTCTATTTGCCAGCTGTATGACAGTTGTCTTCTGTTAAGTGGGGAGTTTTCCTTATCTCTTCTACACTCAATCCTTCCTCCAGGGGACATCTGCTGATAACAGGCTATTGAATGTCATTGCAGGACTGAGAAGAACTCAGCATCCCATTGTGAGATGCTCTGCCCAGAGGGAGGAGCCAAGCATTCCTACCTGGATATAATCTTGAGTTCTGGAACACCAGCACAGCTTCTCCACTGGATTTCCCAGAGGAACAGCAGCTGTCTCTTCCACTGGCTCTTCAGAGGAAGACTACACCTTTCTATGGGATCCCTGCTCCAAAAGAACCACACCTGATGCTCAAGGAGGACTGTAGCCACAATTCCAATTGGACTGCTACCAACACCCTGACCAACAGGGTGTCATGTTCTAACTTTGTGTTGTTTTACTTTACTGCATTATATATTTTATCTTTTTATTTTCTTCCCTAATAAAGAACTGTTATTCCTGCTCCCATATTTTTGCCTGAAAGCCTCTTAATTTAAAATTTATAGTAGTTCGGAGGGAGGGTGTTTACATTTTCCATTTCAGGGGAGGCTCCTGCCTTCCTTAGCAGACACCTGTCTTTTGAAACCAAGACAGGGATCAGGGATCCCACTAAAAATCAAAGGCAATATATCCATGCAAAGCATCTGTGTCCTAGTCAAGATAAAATTACTAATCCAAAATATTTGGCATAGTACAAAAAGAAACTTGACAGCTCATGATTTTCCACATTCTGGTTAAAGGCACTGTTGTGGTTAATTCTAGAATCCTAATAATCCAAAAGAAAAGGCTTTTTTTCTGACAGAAACTGCCTGTAGGCCCAGAAACAAGGTTCTTCTGTCTCTGCTGATGGAAAATGAGATATTTTAGCCAGTTTGGAAGTTTGGGTCATGGTCTGAAGGCCAGACAAGGACTCATGAAGCAATCAATTTTATTTTTTGCAACATCAATCCTAAAGAATTCTTGAAAGGCAAATTAGAACCTAAATAGATAGCAATTATTTGGGTGAACTTTCCTTGAGAATTTTGAAATCTAGCAGACACAGCTCTAGAAATCTCTTCTCAAATATGTTTATTTCCCTGTACAATCCAAAACATTAGTCTGCCAGTCTGAGAAGCAACTATGCCCCAAAGCAGCCTTAGGAAAATTCATCTGCCACTACTTGAGCTTAGTTTCCACACCCGAAGTCATCTATTCCTCTAGAAAAGAAATTTGTCTCTTAATATTAAAACTATCTTTCTTCAAAGACTTCAGCTGAAATAAGAATGGAGTTTTCCCTTTGTGTCCAGTTTTACTATTTAAGTTTTTAATAATTTAAAGTTTTATTCTTCTGAATAACTGAAATCATCTGCTGCCTCTGATCTAAACTGCTCTTTGGGGCATGAATTGCCTAAGAATTATCTTCAAAACCAGACACTCAGCCTAAATGCAAAGCAAACTTGTAAGCACAGCCTGCTCATGCCTTCCAAATCATGGAAGTATGCCAGGTATGCTGTATGCTGCTAGGCACACTGCTTGCACTCAGTTCTGCATTTCAGGTTTGTGGATGGCAATCAAGCAGGATGCAGAGCACATTGCATTCAAGACTTCTTCAGGGGCAACAAGGTCTCATCCCACATAAATCTAAGCCACTATGGAAATATAAAATGATAGAGAAGTGATAAAACATTTTTAGGTAAAAAGTCTATTCAGTCCAACATCATATACTTGTGCTTCACACCAACTTTGTAATGGCTGAGCTGTGCTGTGCAAGGGAAAGAATACTAAATATAATAATAAATCATGGTGCTTTAATAAATGGTACTAACTTAATGTTTATCAGCTAAACATGTTGATCAAAGCTACATCCCTCTTGTATTTTGTAAGATAGATGTATATTAATACATTTTCAAACAAAATAATAGTTGTTGAGTATTCTTTAAGTATATAGAGAAGGACTTTGACTCCAATCTTGCAGTCCTTAAGCAGCAGGAGGAAAAAACTTCTGCTACATTAACTACTTACTGTGAACACACTCAACATTTTCCTGCCTCTTAGGAAGTGTTTTCTAGCTCAGGAGTAAAAGTCCTTCAGAAATAAAATGTCTTTATTCTCTACTTTTCTTGTAAAGCCTAGTACATTTGGACTGAGACTTCTGGCTGTAACTACTGCAGACACAATGTAGATGAGAAACAACTGCAAATTATTTCTGACTCTAAAGAATTCAGTCTGTGGTGTGCAAGAATCCAAACTTTAATTACACAGACTTAAAAATTATTTCTTTGCATGATGCAAAGTGTTCTGAGGGATCTTATCTCTTACTGAGCACTGACAGTGACAGCCTTGTAGTATTTCTCTCTTATTCAGCATACTGATGTTTAGGCAGCACAACTGTCTGGAAAGTGTAAGATTATCTTTGGATAATAAGACACTGTTAGGAAGTAAAACTCTACATATAGGATCAGGATTGTTCACTGAAGCAAACAAATCAAGTAATAATCTGGAGATGCATAGTCTCAAAGTTCCATGCATATTCTGTAGTTTGTAAATCACCTCTCACTCTATTTCTGACAGAAAAACCAAATGGTTCATCTTCAAGAAGCCTCTTTCCACTGCATTAGAGTAACCAATTCTAACACCAGAATGAGAGGAGGATGTAATTCATGACCTTACTTTCTGCCCTGGGATCCTGTCAGTCCCAAAGACAAAAGAAAAATGAAATAAAATGTCTTTTGGAAAAAAAAGAAAAACCCATTTACAAAATCAGCATGGAACTAATTCCGAACAAGGGAAAACTCCCATTAAGTTAAGACCTGATAGTAGACAAGGCCATTTGAGTTCTGAACAAAAACACATACCAGTATATCTATTTTTCTCTCTGTAGGAAGAGAAGTGGATATACAGTAACTAATTTCCAGTAATGCACAGGTGCCCATCATCACTGTATGATCACTAGTCTGTCTGACAATTAGCCAATACACTGATTTTTATCACTTGCACAACAGGGTCATATTTTCTTTTCCTGCAGAAGCTCTCTTTAAATAGCGCCTTTTAGAGACAGCTGAAGTTCATCAGTTGATGACAGGAACTAGACAGTGCCATCTGCCTTAACAGCAGTTCAGGTAATAGCAAAGAAAAGCTAATTGCCAAACATGAAATGTGCAAAAGTGGATTTTTTTTTTAAAACTTCCCATCAAAATTTGATCTATATGGCACTATGTGATACTCCGAAGAAGCACTTTGAGTCAGCTCTGAAACAGCTTTGCTACCAGTGTAAGTATCCTGTGTTGAATATTATGTTATCGCAGTTTTGTTGCTTTTGGTATCTGAAGTAGTTGGAGATCTTTGCCTAACAACCCACAGCACTTAAATGTGATCTGCATACCAGCATAATAACTGTACTCTAAGGGGTATGTACATTTTTCCTCCTTTCCTGGGCTAACAAAGTTTATCTCCAGGATACTATTAAGGGAGAAGCGTTACTGAAGTCACTAAGGGTGTTGCACGTGCAGGTCTCATCTATCCCACCTTGCATTGAAGATGCTCAAACCAGAGCAGCAGTAAAAGTGGCTCTACAAAGCAGTTGCATGGAGGAACTCAGTAGCAGACACTAGGGGTGACTGCTGACTCTGGGGCCACAAAGGTTGAGATGGCAGCTTAGGGGTGGTGGGCACACAGCAACAGGAAGATCTCAAGAGGGAAGGAAGCTTCAGATGGCCTCAAGATATGGGGCAAAACACTTCCTCCACAGGACAAGGCTGACAGCTCAGGACTGCATTTCCCCTTCTGAGGTCATTTTGAAAGTACATGGAAGGGAGAGGTAGAAACACACAAACTGTGATGATGACAGTAATACTGCTTCTGTTTTTCATTTCGTTTGAAAGGGATAAACATATCTGCAGTCAGGGACAGTGTCTCAAGTCTGCCTCATCCCAGATGGATTTTCTCAGTTCTAGGCAACTGATTCAAGCTCTTCTCTCCCAGTGTTTTCTATAACAGACATACCAATTTATTTTCACAGAGTAGCCTGGGTTCAGCAGGAAAAGTTCCTTAGCACCAGGTAGTTTGCAGCAAAAAATGGGAATTACAGGGTTTGTGTTCCAACAGAGAAGTGATCCATGGACCTGGACCCACTCCCCAAGTGATCATCTACTCCATCACACAAGCCAGTATATCAGGAAGAGAGCAGCACTGTTTCAAATGGGCTAAAAAACAAGCTCCAGGCACTCTGGGCAACTGTGCAAAGAACCAGTTGGAGCCTTTGGAGCTGCAGCCATCTTGCCAACCTTGCAGCTGTGGCCACCATGCCCCCAGAGAGTGCTCCAAATGCACACGTGTTCCTGCCCTTAGAAGAATTTTAGCTCTCAGTATGTAACATCATGGAAAATAGGAGCCTGGGTGTCTGCTGCAGGCCTGTGAATACTATCCAGGCAGCTGACTGCTCAACTGTAAGGAAGAGGACAGGTAAAAACAGAAATTTCAATTAAAAATTACCTCCAAGCGAAGGCAGGTTGTTAGAGCTACTGCCTGTTTCTTAGAGGGTATCAGTACTATAGTAAACATTTAGCATATACCTCTCTAAAATACCTTCCAATCAAGCTCCAGTAGCTATATATATACTACCTACTATTCCAGCAGGTACTTATACTACTATACTATGTCATATTTATAAGATTCTTTTGCTGGCATGTACACAAAATTTCTTGGACTCTTGTACTGATTAGAACATAATTTCTATATTGGGGATCATTAGAAAAATTAAAACAATGTCTCCTGTAAAATTAAACACAAGCTGTATGGGGAATCTGTACAGCCCTGTTCTCACTTTAGAATCTGGCAATAACACACAGCCTTTTGGGCCAGTATCTGTGTAATCTAGATGTATTATCATTATTTCTGAAGTGTCTATGACAGTGGTATCAACGCACTGAAGTTTGCCAAGAATCTCAACTCCCAAAGCAATGTCTTTCAAAAAATTACCTTTTCTACTATTTTCTAAACTCTAGCATACACTTATAAAGGTCACATTCTGAAAGTTGCATGGAACAGACTGCACACACTTAATCTTATTACTGTCTGCCCAGACACATTGAAAGTAATAAACAACTTGAGAATTTTTTAAGAACAATCATGTCTTGCTCTGCTTTTGAGTCACCAGGGATGAGAACATTCAGTTTTATGCCCACTAGTTTTAAGTTTAGCATCAGGAAAATCTTCATTCCATCACAAAACTCAAAAATCTGTCTTTTCCCACAATACAGCATGCCTGTCTTTCTATTGAGCTTCTTAATCTCTTGAAAATTCTCCTTATTTTTTTTCAGACTATCTGCAGACTGTCTTTGACAGGATTACAGAAACCATGTCTAAATTATGCTTCTCTATGAAGCAGTCTTGGACTGCCACAGTCTCTCTGATCCAAATTCCCATGAGCCAGAATTGTTGGATTTGGCAAGTTTGCAGTTACACATGGCCTCCAGCTGTTCTATGATAGGTTAGGAAATAAACTGGCCTTCATCCAGCTCAAGGGATTCATATCAAAAGCTGTGTAATAAGAATTATATGTGTGCAAATGTAAACATTCACATTTTACTCCCATTTTTTTCAACAGTCCACAGATAATTATTATATTACTAATAAAACAGGAAAAATGGCCTTTTCTTCTTGAAAAAGAAAAGGATATATTTAATTCAAGCTGAGAACTATATGAAGTCTTCAGTATTAAACACAGCCTTTTAACAAGCATATATAAAAATTATAGCTATTCCACAGTTTAAAAAACATGTGTATAGTTCTCATACAGAAACAGTGGTTCAGAAAAGACTGAAATTCATTAAAGAAGGTATAAGTATCTATATTTTTGTTTCTAATAGTAGTAGTAGATTATTGGCATCTCTCAATTTTGTTATAAGAAATTAATGTGAGTTCACTTACACTTTAGTGACGGGATGTATGGTCAATCAAAAAAAAAAAAAAGTCTTTTAAACCTTTTAAAATTAAATAGAAGTTCATAACCAGCAGAGAAATGAAAATCCATCCATTATCCAACAATCCTTGCCACCAAAAGGCACTATAAATAATACCTAATAAAAGGCCAACAGTGTCCTCTGAACTGGGTTTCTGAAGCAGGAAACCAGAGCTGAAGCAGCAGTTGAGTTAGATACAGAAATCATCTGAACGGGACTCACAAGGCTAAATGCAAACCAATCTGACATTTAAACAATATGTATGGCATCAGTTCTTATGTGAAATTATAATGTGGAGTGATAATGAGTATCAGAGAGATAAGTAATCAGACTAAACAGTCTAAAAAAGGCAAGTTAGTAATTGCACTAGCACTTTTTGCTGACAAATCACTGAAAGAATCTAAGCAGGTTTTGCCATTATTTTGCTAGAATCATGACTGAAATTTCTTAGCTACTCAGCAGGCACCAAGAGAATGATATGCAATGAAGGAATTGCACTTCACAAACTTTTGACAAATAACAATGTTCTGAGGCTAGTATGTGCTTTGAGTATAACTGCCTACATTTCAGTAAGATTAAATTTTTATTAAAAGAATTTTTTCCTTTTCTTCTCTCACTGTGAAAATTTGTATACTCTACGGTTGCGAAACAGTTCCTTTTATCAGAGAAAAAAATAAAAAGGATCAAGAAAAAATGACCTAAAATAATGATAATAATTTACATTTCCAATAACAAAAGATGCATTTTGAAAAGTATTTGTATCGCAACTGTCTCTACACAGGCCAGTTGAGATTATGCTAAGTTTTATATTGGCAAATGGTGAGATATAAACCTGATCCTGAGAGTTTGCAGAATAAGTGACAGGTATCAGGGACAACAGTGAGTCCATAAGTGGCAGCTACTAAGTGGTTTTCTACTAGAGATATAACTACTGCTGCTGACTTCATGTAGAGAGTATTACAGGGGAGTGAAATTATATGGTGCTGGCTACAACAGTCTTAAAATGGATTCCAGGATCCTCAGAGAGATAGGGTGAGATAATTAAGAGATACAGAGAATACGAAACAAAAAAAGACTAAATAGAGGAGGCCCATTTACCCACCTGGGAGATGTGGATATGCAGCACAAACCCTCTGTCCTCCCTCTCACATATTTGGCTACCCTGGGTACATCTGCCACTGCCTGCAAGTCAGGGAGCCGGGAGATCGGGATGTTGCCCAGTGCCACAGCACACACCCACAGCTCAGCTCCAAAGTAACCTAAGGGACTTGCTCAACATCAGAAAAAAAAAGTTAGGGGTCATTGTGGAGGAGAAACAAGGATTCCTAGCTCCTGGCCAAAAGACTGTACAGATTTATATTGTGGAAGCTGACCAAGAAAATGAATATGCAGTTTAGGAGCATCACAAAAGTATGCGGAAGAAAAGGATCCCCTGCAACACTCAGTGTGTTACTAAATGCCCAAGCAGGCTCTGGCTGTACTTCCCAAGGAATCTTATGCTATTCCCCACCTGCCCCAGTAGATTTACCTTCTCATCAATAATAAAGAATTTGCTTTCCCCAAAAGCCCAGGCAGACTAGAAGTAAAACATCTCTGTGTGTACTCAAAGATAAAGCAAGCACTTGTAGCTTTCGCTGATTAGCAATTACAAGATTAGCACTGAGAGGAAAAATTCTCTGAGATTTATAACTGGAAAGCACTTTTATAGGCCTTTGTGGACCATCTGGTAGAATTTAACAGAAAACTCTGCTTACCTCATAGAATTCTTTGCTGGCATTTTCCATTACATCTAGGTTTTTTTTCTGTCAGGAATCTCTCCATACATTTTGCTGACACTAAGATTCCCTGGATGAAAGAATGAGCTCTGCACTCATTATAATGGACAACTTCTCTCCAGTCTTTCATTCTATCATTGTAAATGAAGTGACACTAAAAAAGGACATTTTAGGCTATTTCCTGGCAGGGCATTATGCAATTCTGTTCCTTCCTTAACCTATAGGGCAATATGCACCACACATCAAATATGCTCTATAGATCCTCTGCTCTCCCCTTTACCATTCTTAAAAAAAAAAAAAAAAAAAAAGAAAGAAAAAGAAAAGAAAAAAACATGCAAAGGCATGGTTCTGCCATTACTTGTGTCCATAAAATAGCAGGCTATTGCAAGATAGCCTATATTTGCAGTACTTGAAACTCTGCTTTTTCCTCTAATTTAGACTAAAGTCTTTCCTTTCTTCTCCCTGCATGTGACCAGTTTCTCACAGGAGACCTACTTTGGCACAGCACATCATGAAAAGGGCATCAGGATAGATTCTCCATGATGTAAATTAGAGTGTTCCAGTCCAATCACATCCCCATCAAGGTCCTCAAATGAAACCTCCCACTGAGATACAAGCGACTGGATTTCCATCTGTGTGTCTCTTGCTGTCAGTGGCTATTGTTTAAGTAAACACTGGTTTGTTTTACTGTCTTTTTTTTTATTTTATTCAATACATGTTGAGGCCTGGTTAAAAGGAAACAAAAATTGCTGTATTAAAAGACTAGTATTTTCAGCATCTTGTGATGTAAATTGCTAATTTAAAACCCAAAATATTGTTAAAGTGTCTTTATTTAATAGCAGACGATTGCAAGCTGTAATTTGCAAGCTGTAGTTGCAGATGGCAATGTTTTTCTCTCTTTTCAGCAGTACAGTAAAGTATTTACTGCAGTGATCTGCAGACAATGACACACCAACTGCAAAAGAAATGCTCTGGGGTAATACAAACTATCAGGGTTCCCATGAGGTCCAGCATGCAAGGTACCTGAAACTAAAGCATGAAATTTAAATACTAATTAAAATATTAAAATCTCTTACATGTTCTCAAACAACAACTCCTTGCAATAGACAATTTTATGACATTCAATTGCCAAATACGTTTCTAACACAAAACAACAACTCTTGTTTTCTTTCCTGATCTTTAATCCCTTTAGATTGAACAAACTTATTTTCCAATTCAGACCTGGAGGCCCAAGTCTGAATTTGAAACTGACAGCCACCATCTGGACCACATGAGCAGAAAGGGTGATATGTGATCTGGCACATGTCTAGCATACTGTTCCACTTTTTATACATCAGGACATGCCAAAATACCATGAACGTATTAAACAAAAGCTTTGCCTTTTATTTCATTTTGTTAAGCAACTCACAGATGTTTATTTTTCAAGAGAAAAATTATTTAACATCATCTATTTAATAGCATTGTATGAAACATTTAAATACTGCATTCTGTAGTGCCATCTAGGGGATTTAAAACCTGGAAGAAAATGTTCATCGAATAAAAAAACAAGAAACACTAAAAAATCAGCTATGACTGCCAAGGCAATTTCTTATGTATGTGTAGTGGTTTGGATTATTTTTTCCTGCAACAATAGGAATATTTGGATAAGGTCCATGTACAGTGTCAAATCTGTAGAATCCATAGATAGAAGAAGATGTATTGTTCTATACTTCTCTTTTATGGACAAATAATTTACAAAAGCAATCTTAAAAAATATCCAAAATAAAATCAATGTCATGTTCTGAAATGGGATTTAGAAAAAAATTTTAGCCTTAGTTCAGCTACCAGGAAATGTATGGGAATTATTTTGCACTACAGATATTTATAAAAATATCAGACATGTTATTGTATAGAATTACAGGAAGCTGAAATAAAACAGAAGAGCTACTGGCATTTTCTTCAATCGTCATCTTTGTTCAGATTATTATTTTTCTAAAGTTTTCTGAACCAGATGGCATTACACAGTCATTCCCAACGCATCACTGAAGAAATTGTTAAAAATTATTCGTTTTGTATCATATTGATGGCTAGAATGATCTATAGGCTCTTCAAACACATCTGCTTTTTTCTTCTTACAGAAACCAACTATTACAAGTTCACACATTATATAAGTGATCATTTGAAAGGGAAATGCAGAGCAAAAATCAGACTATGTAAACCAGAGAACTAGAAGCCTACCTTCACTCAGATGACAGACGTGGTCCATTAGTTAATGCCAACATATAAAAAGAGATATCTCTGGATCATCAACAGTCATCAGCTGCCAAAACATCCTTGAAATCAGTGAAGAATTTACACAGGCAGAGAACCTACCTACACACTTACATGACCATGCAGTTTTTCATAGTCCCAGTAGACTATGAAAGATCAGTTTCCAGCCATCAGGATGAGACACAGGATCATGTACTTTACTTTTGAATTTTCAAACCTCACATTTTTACATTCTACCCGGAAAACAATGTACATTGAGTATTTGCAGTTATGTGCTGAAAACTCTTTGTTCATAAGGGTAAGATTTGAAAAGCACCTAATAAGTGTCTTAAAAACACAAATAACACAGCTTTTGACACAGCTTTTATTTGGAGCTATTTTAGGCAGTAGCCAGCCTTTGATCCTGAAAGAAGCTTCCATATTCAGCTGGCTTTCCCCAGTTCCCTGCTCTTCTCACTGAAAACTGCCACTTAGATGCATTATGCTTTACACCCTCCAGTCCCACACTCTACATCACAAAGTAATAGATTCCTCCCTTCTCACCCTCCCAGCCCGTGTTTCCTGTATCTTCTTCCCCACATTTTTTATCACATTGCACCAATCCAGCGTTGCACTCTGTGCCTGCCAAGGCCTCTACCCTGTGCTCCCACTTGGAAGGACAGAGCACAGCAGTGGCTCAGGCACTTGAGAGTGAGTAAAGGAGCAGGCAGGAGACACAGGCTGTTAGTACTTATATTCTGATCAATAGAAATTGTAGTTCACTGGTCTCTTGTCCAGTGCAGACCAACAGGTATATCATAATTTAATAAAAGGAGAGGCAGAAGCTCTGAATGTGTGTTCGTATGGGAGGTCATGCTACTATCTCTAATTAGCCCACAATGCTTTAAAAGGCCTTTATAAGGGATGACGCAGTATCTGAAAATATGATTCTAGTAAGTGATGTTAGATTTGCTGCCACCACCCCAGCAGCTCCAGCCCAGGTCCCTCTTGCCAACTGCTGGAGCCCAGCCCAGTGCCTGGGGACCCCTGGTCTCTGCCCAGCCTGAGGGAAGTGGCTGCTGCTTTCCTGACTGCAGCCTCTACTATAGCAAAGCTGCATGTGTCCCAGAGACACACACACAGACACAGAGGACACTGACACAGCTGGTCACACAAGCTGCCTGCCACAAATGATGTGTTGCCTTCAGCAGCACCTACACACAGAACTCATAAAACACAAGCCAGCCAGCCAAGTGCATTCCTTGCCTTCAGCTGGTAGAGACAGGAGGTCACTAGTGCAGGCAGACACATGGCAATCTCTAGATCCACAAGCACACACATATCCTCTGTTCCCTCAGGTACCCACACAGCAACCAGGTCCCCTACTTGCCAGCTACTCCAGCTTGATGCTCAGTAGCAAATACACAGGCTCACACATTCAGCCCTCAGGCATTCACATTTTCAAATCTCCCTGGATGTACCAGCACATACCTGCTGTCCACCTAATGCCCCAACCCAGACTCAATGTCTCCTCCTCTCTGTCTGGACCACCTAGATGTTTGCATAAAAACCCCCCACTCCTCACACACACCTAGCTGGAGAAGATGGAGCAGCAGCTGGCACCTGGCATACAGGCTGTGATCCCAGCCTGTATGTGATCCTGTATGTGATCCCAGGCACTTCAGCCACCAGTGCTGAGTCCCTCACTTTCCTCTCTCACACCACTGCTTCCTTCTCCCAGTAGGTGGGAACACACAGTGTTCCTGTCCAAGTGGCTGGAAATTAAAGGCCCACACTCATTCCAGCAGATGGCACAGGGGCCTCACTGGCTGCAGTAGCTGCCAGCACAGGCACCCTCACCCCTGGGCTGACTCCAGCAGCTAGCACAGAACCCACTGACACACAAACAGGTCTCACCAGTGACTGGCACTTAGTCCTTGCAACACACACAGGCACAGAGTGAGCTAAGAAAAGATTTAATAAGATAAAAGATAGGACATACTACAGAGATGAGACACAGGGCTTGCTCAGGCAATGTTCTGACCTGCACTATTTTACAACTGACCAATCTCCTTACCCTGCAGGTTCCCCATGAGTTTGTATTTATCTATACATTCTTGGCAACCTTCTGATCCTTGGCACCTTCCTGAACCTAAAATTGTAAACCTAGTATTCCCCTGGTTTACAATTTTATCTGCTACAAAGTCCAGGTTGATCTTCTGGAAGTGGCATCTCCGGTTCCTTGATAGCTCACAATTAGTGTGACTGTTGTCACTGTCTCCATGTTTGCTTTATCAGGTCTGTGACTTGGTTTGTTTTCTGGCTTCCTCCTTAGATTCCCAACAGACAAGGTCCCTGATCAGATCCATACATTACCTCCCTGGAATGAACACTCTGACACTTTCACAAGTAGGTCCTCACCAATTAGTGTGATTGATCAGCTTTGGTTCCCATCCCTGCCTCCCTCATGGTTTGTTTGTCAGCTTTGTGTCCCTCCATGTTCTTGTTTATGGCTTCCTCCTTTTCCAATTATCCCTTGGCATTGGAAAGGTCCTTGGCCAGATACCCTTAAAGCATCAGACCCTCTCCTGCACACAGCCTTGTACACACCCTTCCATCCTGTGAAAAGGCATACCAGAGATTCTGCCTTCCCCAGGTTGGCTGATGCTGCTGACCCACTTGCCTATTTCTTCCCACTTTCTCTGCGGGAGAAATTATTGGGTTTTTTGTACCAGTGGTGACCATAAATGGAACAGTGCTAATGGAAAAAGTATCATCTTTTTTCTTTTTTTTTTTTTCATCAGCACAGAATTACAGAGAATATAGCATAAAAACAGAAAAACAGTCAATATATTTGACATTTTCCAGGCTACAGGACTTAACTGGCTTGAAAATTTTGAATGAAATAAAGTTTGTAGAAAAGGATGCAAACTACAGGCTTTACAACAGCAATTATTTTTGAGGATAACAATCTGTTCACATAAAACACCATCTATATTTAAAATAAGAAGTCACAGGAGATCAGGGGAATTACAAAGCAATGAGACTTACTGTGGTTTCAGAGAAAGTAATTAAGAGCCTAATTAAGGACAAAACCATATAAAAACAAAAGTAAAGCTTGATGGGGGAAAAAAAAGCAGAGCTTCCACAAAAACAAAGCACTTTTTCCAACCCTGATATATTTCCTTGAGGCAATGAACACTCAAACAAGATTTTGTGGGCCAAACTCAGAGAGGAACTTGAAAAAGGCAACTAATCCATGGAAAGGACAAGTTTTACTTCACAGTAGTATAAGGTAATGTACCCAAGCAGTAAGCTGACAGCCTGGAAAATTAAATCTTACTTCACCATAACCAGATTGTGCACCCAGCATCTGATAACCATAATAAAGTAGAAGCTTAAGGCAATTCTAATTGACTTGCTATACTTTGCAGGACAAAACTGAAATTTAAGGTACCTAAAGCTGTATGTAACTGCTATAATATCCCTATATGAACAGTCATGAATTATGCATTATTTTTATTTTTGTTGTATAGAAGATATAGGGGTAGAGGGCAGAAGAACAACTGGATGCATGTCTGAGTCACCCGTAAGGCTTTGCTTTCTTTCTTCAGAGTGCACTAGCAGACAGACATGGTGACCTATCAAGGAGAGCTTTGAACTAGGGACCCATATCCAGAGGCAAGATAGAAAGCAGTAAATATGGAAAAAGTCTGCCTAGGAAAGGGCTGCAATTGCACAATCCTGCTTCATGTGCTTCTATACTAATGCTCACAGCTTGGACAGGAAACAAAACACAGAGCCAAAGTTATCTTGGTAGAGATGCTATACAAGCACAAGAACAGTAGCACAAGATGCAGCCAAAAGTAACAGAAGCTGCAGCTTGGGAGGTCCAGGCTGGACTTCTACAGCACTCTTCACTGGGAGAGGACTGCAGCACACAGGAGTCAGTAGATTCACTGAGCTGTACGCTGGACTAGAGGACTTCCAGGCATCCCTTCTAAACAATTCTTCTGGGATTCCCTGACATATTTAATGTTCTCCATGTGCTAATTTGAATTTAGTCTATGGGACAGGACTAGTGCTCTTCTGAAGACAAACACCCAAAAAATAAAAGTGTGAATGTCAGCTTCTCAGCATCATTTTGCTCTACAAATCTGCTCCTACTGTGTTGCACTACTTACTAAAATAGACATAGCCAAAGAAGGCAATTTTAATACCTGTAGGAATTAAAGGCTACTGATACAAACCCAGTATGATTTTCAAGAATTTCAATACCCATTTATATTTCTTCTAATACAAAGCTGAATGCTTCTGAAAAATCCCCTTTGGCATCTATCGGAATCTTCAGACACCTTTTAAAATTTAGACCTAAATTTTCTAAGCTCCTTTGGAAAATCCCAGCCTTTATCCTTTTAGGAATAAAAAGAATGAACTGCACAATTTGAAGTTAAGTAAAAGTAATAGCTCATACACATAGTATCAGCAAATTAACTACAAATATGTGCTTAACATTCTCAAGAAAAAAGCCCTGCAAAAGATAGGACACATCAGAAAGCTTATAAAGCAAGATAACTATTATTTTCAATATAATTCTTCTAACCTGATTCTGAAGTCCTCATTTTAAATTATTTAATGGTTTTGATCAGACCATAGTGGTTTTTTCACCATTCGTTTCGCTGACTAACATAAGAAACATAATTATCCGTCAATTTTATAAAGTTTGCATTTCATCACAGTTTTAATATTATAGAATTAATCATGCAGGAAATTCAAGTGCAGAGACTAGAATGGATCAAATTAAATAAATGATAAAAGTAGGGGAAAAACTCCAAAGGTATTTTTAAACAAAACGGCAAGCTATCAAGACTGCTTGGTAATATGGTTTAACCCCAGTCTGCAACAAAGTACCACATAGCCACTCACTCAATCCCAGTGCAATGGGGGAGAGGATCAGAAGACTAGAAGTGACAAAAAAAAAAAGTGGATTGAGGCAGTTTACCTGCTCACACAAGCAAAGCAAAACAAGGAATTAATTCACTCCTTCCCATGGGCAGGCAGGTGTTCAGCCATCTCCAGGAAATCGGAAATATTACCTCAGGTAATGGTGACTTGGGAAGACAAATGTCATCACTCCAAACATCCTCCCTTCTTTCTTTTTCCTCCCAGCAGCATATGCTGAGCATGATGCCATAGGGTATGGAATTGCCCTTGGGTCAGTTTGGATCCGCTGTCCCAGCTGCCTCCCCTCCCAGCTTGTTGTGTCCTCCCAGTCTCCCCACTGATGGGATGGAGTGAGAAGCAGAAAAGGCCTTGACGCTGTACAAACATGGCTCAGCAATGGCTAAAGCAACAATCTGTTATCAATAATGTTTTCAGCAGAAATCCCAAACATAGCCCCACACTAGCTACTATGAGCAAAGTTAATTCTACCCCAACTAAAATAAGCACACATAAAAGCTATTACCAGCTGTGAATGATTTCTTATTTCTACCAAACAGAGCTAATAAATTTTTTTCTACAATATTAAATCTGTGAGCAAAGCCACAATAATAACACTTTAGAGTTGTATCATATCTTTTGTCAAGTATCTATGAAAATCTTCCCAACCACTCAATTGCACTAGCTGAACAACTCCTCTCTGAGGCATTTGTCAAACAGAAGTGGGTAAACTGAGGCAACAAGAATTTTAATGGCAGGGGCTGAAATAGATAATAAGTGTCCTGCTACCCACTGCTGTGTTTTTATTTCAAATAATTATTTTGCTAACTCACTTAGGAGAAGTTAATCCCTACATTATCTATTTATTTGAGTAGCACCCAAAGCCTGGCAATATTCTCCGGAGAGAAAAAACATTGATTTTACATGACTTTGGATCATCCAGTTTCAGACTTTTCTAGGTCAAGAAGGACCATGACAGATTTGTGTAGCACACTACACTACTTCATAAACTAACAGCAGAAGCAGAGAGCTGACACGTGTAAGGAGCAAGAAGCATTTGTAATTATGCTGTCAGGGTACAAAAAAGCAAGTTCCCTGCTCAACTTATGCTATAGATAACCTTCCTCATGCAATATTCACAGCAGACTTCTATCACATTATTAGCAATCTCTTAGCATCAGAAATAATGCTGGTGACACTTGTCATCTAATCCTTTCATTACAAGTTAGAGTAGGATCAGCAGTTGATCAGCACGTGGAAGAGCTGTATTTCTCTGAAGTTATCTCCATAGAAATGGCTGATTTAATCCTAACCCTCAGTTTATCAGTTCATAACTTTGTCCTTTACAAAAAGAAGCTACTTGTAGAGAATGATACATGATAGTCTCTATTAATATTTTCATCTTTTGACACATTGCATATCCCCTCTGGAATGAAACAATTAGAAGCACAATAGTAAAATTGCTGCAGCAGCCAAAAATCTCTGAATGCTGAATTTGGAGTCCTGTATAGAGCAGCTAGCTGGGGACTTCTGAGTCTTGGCTTTTCCCCCCATGGAGCAAGTCAGCCACTTGGATAGGTGAAGCAGTGATTATTACAGCAGGTCAAGAGAGTACAGAAACCATCAGTGAATTAAAGATCTGGAAGCATGGAAAGTGATATGTAGAACACCTATTTGCTGAGTTCAGCAGCACTTAAATTAAACATTGCTTATGTGACTTTTCTTTCTCAGGAAGCATAGTATTTCATTGTGTCTCTCATTGCCTGGCAATCCTGCACATATTTAACTCTTTACACTAGCCTGTGTGCCAGTTCTCTGCAGCATCCTATCTGTGTCTTGTCTTTAAAACACCCCCAACTTCTCTCTTCCACACTGCATCACCTGCATACCCAGAACTGTCATCATTGAACTGGTGTGATACTGGGGACAACAGCCCTCAAACATGCCTCCACACATCACAGTCACTGCTGACATGAAGAAGAAGCAGGAAGAGTGACCCTGGCTGGGACAAGCTGCTGGCCAGTTATACTGAACCTTACTAGGGCTAAGATCTTTGATATACAACTGTATAGCAATGTCAAGTGACTGGTTACTTCAGAGGTGTTTAGCTTCCCTTTCAGAGCTCCCTAGATGTGGTAAATACAGGATCCGTGGCAGTTGTCATCTCTCACAGCTGCTCATTACCTCCATTTTGACAGGTTCTGCTCACTTAGGAGTCATTACAAAGAGAAGAGGAAACAATAAACAAAATCTGCCAAATCATCCAAGAATCATACAGAAGATAATAACACTTTCCAGGGAATACCAGCCAGGCAAGGAAAATAAAAACAAAAAGCTTCACTTGTTCTCTTTTTCAAGCTCTTTTCCCCTCCATCTCTTTCCTACTAGTGCAATAGTTTCCTTTGCTGTTGAATTTTGAACTCAGAAGCAGAAACTGCATTCCTGAAGTAATTTTCCTTTAACTCAGTTGCTATCTCTCTTCCTACTTTCTCACTTTTTGCCAAGTATTTTTTCCACACCTTCCTCCTAATTTTAGTTATTTGTTTGATTCTTCAATATCCCTCTCAATATTGTGTCTCCTTTTCACTTTCAAAGAATCAAAAATCTATCTTACTGTCTATGCTCTAAAAACTTAAGACACTAAAGAGAGTGTATAAAACCATAATCGTGTAGATATGCAAGTGATCACGTGGATCCTTCTATTTCATTTCCCTCCCAGTCAAATGAGATGCTGAGACTTCATTTCATGCTTTGGCTAAAAAAGCAGTAATGGCAAATAAAAAGGAGAAAATGGCACAAAAAAAAAAATCTACTAAATATGCTGATTCTGTCCTTGATACTTGAAGTTAAGATATAGTCCCTCAAAATAATAAGCTGAGTGATCATATTTCTACAGTCCAGTCATTTTTCTCAGTCAGGTATCTGCAAATTAATAAATCTGTTAGCTCACCCTAGCTACATATTACCTTACTAATGCTCTGTTTATGATGGATAAAACTCAGGAAGCATTTTGTATCACTAAGAAGCCATTAATTCAGTCCCCTAGGAAGGCAAGAAAAGGAGATATTCTAAAATATAATGTATGCTCTATGCTAAGAGTTAGTGAGCTACTAATTGTGCTTACAACAAGTTTAATAAAAGAAACTATAACTAACAGCTATCAAGATGCTGAAAAATTCACCAGGGAGCATTACCAAGCTGCTGAGCAGAAGCAGCAGACAGGAGAACATACATGTGTTTCACAAAATAGTTGAAAGGTCCTGTGAGCCACACAAAAATATCTTCACAGGTGTCAAGAGTGCACCAAGATATTCAATCAATCTGTTTAGAATCAGACACTTGCATGTTGGTTTTTTTTTTTTTAATGTTCTAGTTATTTTTTAGATACTGATTAATTAGAAATACTTAACTGCACTGCATTAGCTTCAGAGTGCTGCTAGTAGACACAGATTTACAATATAGCTAAAATGGAGCAAACAGATAAAAACTAGATCCAGAAGGGCTGAGGTCATAACTGGATGCTAAAGTAAGACTTGAATCCCCTCTTCCACACTGCCAGGTTCTCGTTCCCATATCTCTTTTCTCCTTCACTGGACTATGGATCTATACTTGATGCAGAAGGGGAAGCTTTAAATACACAGATTTTGGCCTGCTTGCAAGGTGGGTCAATGAACTACTCGGGTTCACTAAGCAGCTGCAGAAACAGAAGTACCAACACAACCATGAGAGCTATGTAGGGATTTCCTACTGGTCATGGAACTGTCTTAGAGGAGAGGCAAAATGTATTTGTATCCCAAGCCTGGAGGGGAAATACTAGCTATTAGGTTGTAACCCAGATTCCTCCAACTGTGTTTTTGTAACTAGATACACCTTTTATTGCATCTATTAGGGTATTGATTTAATTGGTGACCCCTGTGTAAGTTTAGGTGGAAAAATGTTTGCTAAACCCTAAAGTACATATCATAAACTAAAATACAGTCTGGTCTTCACACAGTGCCCTCCATGCAGCAAGTGAAGGCATGTAGCTGGAAGCAAAGCATTTGACACAAGAATAGATGGGAATATGAACAGTATCTTGAAATGTGAAGGAAAGAGAGAGTGACAAAAGTGGAGAGTGGCATCTATCACCTGAATGATGCTTTTCATTTTTAGACACTGAGACTTTCCTTCAGAAGTCTTTCTCTCTGCTTTGCTATTCTGCTTTCACCTCTTACACTCTAATAAACCTGTTGTCTCTCCCTTCATTCCCTCCACTACACAACAGGGAAATCATTCCGGGCATTGCCATGTCCCAGACCAGCATGGACACCCTTTCAGAAAAATATTTAGAAAAATGAGAAAAATAGAGATGTTTGTTTCAGAAACTTGCTCCAGGAGTTTGACATTCAATTTTACCTACAGTAAAATTATTATCCGATATGAACATGTTCTGTATTCCTAAAAGCAAATTTATCTATTCTTTATAATTGAGATTGAAGGAAATACCATGCCTACTACCCAGAGGACATAATATTCATATTCCTGCCCAGCCAAAATCTAGGAAAGAGAACCTAACAAAGTCAGTAATGTGGCCTTTTTGGCAAATACTTTTATCATGTTTCTAATAATTTTAATTACTTTTTTTTTCTTTATCAATCAAAGAAATCCAATTTCACTCTATCTGCAGTGTGTAATTGTTCATCCATTTAACTTTTTTTTGTTTGTTTGTTTCTTATGTTCTCTGGCTGATTCAATAAATAGTGAACAGCAGATATTTTTCTTCTTGCATAAATGCTCCTCTTCCGGTCCAAATCTGAGAATCCCCAGGTGTTTGCACAATGAAAATCCATTAGCACTGAGTTAGATCAATATCTATGAAAGAGTAATAGGGACATGGTCAAGCCAAACAGCAGATAGCAGGTCATTCAGCTAAAATCATGAATACACTGTTGGAGGCATTTCAGTATTCCTGACAAGATGCATGTCAGGCAGGATCCAATAATCCAGAAAGCAAACAAGATATGTACCCTGTACCATTGAAGTTGATTGTTGCATTAGCACTATAGTCTCAATTTTCCAAAATAACTCAAAGACATCAACATGAAGGCAAGAGTACTTTAGGATAAAGTCATGACTAGATATATTGCTAGACCAAGTTCCAGTGATGATTTCAGGAAAAATAAAAAAGCTTTCTTGTGGAGAAAATAATAATAATCTCTTATGAGCATTTATCTGCTGCCCTACAGCAAGTATTTTTGCTGGTCTACAGAAAGGCCAAAATAGTAATTCCTAACACTTTATTCATGAAGCCATAGTTACTGAGAAACCATTTAACTGCTGGCCTCATGAGAATATTCAGCACAATGCACATCCTTTAAATTTAATAGGCTGGGCACAAATAAACAAAACTTTTTTCTTTTTTATGGCAGTATAAATGGCTTTTCAGAATGCACTTATTTCTCACATTCTGCAATATGCAATTATTTCTTCCCTGGAAACCCCTCACCTAAGTTACACAGCTTGCCTAATATTTTGTCATTGGCCATTTATTCTCGTGTGGACTATCAGCCTTGTCCTTGGCTGTGTCAATCCAAGTACTCCTGGCAACAGATTTATAAGCCAGAAAATCATTAGCAGAACTAAATTTGGCAACCTTATCTAATTGCATCACCTCAGCCAACCTTTCAGCACCCTCAGGTGAATCTAATATGGTCCAACGTTTTGAACACATTCAGTTTCTCCGAGCAGTTCTTAACCTGTTGCTTCTCCATCCTGTTGTCCTGGATAAAAACTGCCCACCCCCAGTTTTTCTGGTACTGAAAATTTTGCTTGTGAAGACCAAGGCCAAAAAAGACACGGAGTCATTCAGCCTTTTCTGACCCATCTGTTTCTCCTACACTCATTGATGGACCCACATTTTCCCTGAGCATCCCACTGATGCTAGAATATTCTCCCGTTACCCCTTATGTGCCTCAGTACTTTTATTTGCAGCTGTGCTTTGGTCTTTCTGATTTTGCTCCAAATGCTCAAGCAATTCTCTTTGTATTCCTCCTTTGTTGCCTGGTTTTCACTTCTTGTGTGTTCTTGTGTTTCCTTTTATCCAGAAGCACCCTGCCAGCCAAATAACTCTTCTGCCAAAATTTCTCATCTTCCTGTGCAAATGGAAGAGAGTTAATTTTTGAACTCTCTGTAAGTTTTCTTTGAAAAACAATTTTGCTTATGCATTGTCTTTCCTTCATGGCAGCTTCCAGTGGGAATTCTGCCTAACATTTTGAAACTTAAGCAAAGAAGTTGCCAGAACAGATTGAAAGCTGGTTCCTGAAGGCCAGAGTCCCAACTCTGCTCTGCATCTTTCCAGCTTTCCTTCATACTCTGACCTTGGACACCTGTGAACAGCAGGTCATGCACACCATTATACTGTCTGACCCCTCCAGTATTTGTACTGGGAAGGGACAATATGCAGTGCAATATTTTATTGAATTGACTGCATATTGCTGCACTTCCAGAATATGTCTGGACTGTTAAAATCCCACAAAAAAAAGATTCGGATGTTCAGGCATCAACCTCCTGTTAATTGTTTTTGTCCTTCCTCATCTCCTTTTGGTCAGATGGCCTGTAGCACACACCCAGCATGTTATCCTCAGCATCAAATATCAGACAAACACATTTCCAGTTTCTTGGGAGAGGACTCTACCATAGATTTCATAGATTTCCTCCTCTTCTCCTAATTTTCCTAGATAGGTTGTAAATACTTATGGAAGTGTCTAAGTTGTGCATAGTATTGCACCTGATCGTTGTGATTTTGATATTTACAAATGGACTCACAGACCTTTCTTGTTAACCAAGCTCTGCATGCTAGAGTACAGGCACTTGAGGAAAGCCACATATTGCCATATTTACAACTTTCCCTCTTACAAATGGCTTTGTTCCCAGTTATGCCTGTTCTCTCAGAAATATATAACAGAACAGAGATTTCTAAGCCTTTTGGATAGTTCTCTATCTAGTCCCACATTTTTGGTCTTTGGCTCCACATAGCAACATCTATGGCAATGCACTTCTGACCTTCCTTTTTGTTCCATTTCATCACAAAATCATGTCAAGAGCCAATGGAGACAAGGCAAAACACTAAGGGAACTACAACAGTGATTTAAAAGCAGTTAGAAGGAAGGAAGTAGCAGTAAATAAGATCTCAGGCCATGTGAACATCAAACCACACCACTATAGCACAACTTGTTTTCTGTGCATTTCACCTTGAAGGTGTCTTTAAAATATACCCTACAAAATAGCAGCCCCTCTGTTTCCATACCTGGAAAACGCATGGTTTGCCAATGAAAATGAATGTTTCCTCCTATGAAAAAGCAAAGGTTATGAAAAATCTTCCAAAATAAAACCTCAACAATTTTATATATATATAAAAATATATGCATGTATGTATATGTGTTTGCATATGTAAATATATATATATACACCTTCATGATAAGCCATTTATTTTAAAACCTACTAACAAGTTAAACCTAAGCCTATCTCTACTTTCTGTCCCTCTAAACTAAAAATTTAAAAACTAGAAGAAATAATAATTTTAGGGTTTTTATATGATGAAAAAAAGCATTAAAAAATAAAAAGCACCTCTATTTTTTTTTTTGTATTCCTAATGAGGAAATTGAAACATGTGCAGATGATGTTACAGTTACTCTAGTTCAAAGAGGTATGTCTCAGCTTAATAAGGTCCATTTTATTTGCCAATGAAGAGACTCCTGCAGGATGTGAGAAAAAGAAATATCATAATTTGCTCTCCAGAAACTGCTAGCATCACTTTTGGTGCATATTAATACAGCTCAGTACTGTCAATGAGGTGATTATTTGCTCCCTAGAGAGCTCATCTCACAGCTAGTTTTTAGTATCCTTGAGAGTTTTTGTTTCATGTGGTGCAATGTATAAATTATATTCTACAGCTTATTCCAGCAGCAGTGTCAGAGAAACCACCTCCAGTTCTGGTTTTAGTCACTAATTTACAAAGTTACAGAAATAAATACATATTTTTCCGTTTTATGGAGTTAAATCAAATACTCTTCATTTCTACACCTGTGAAGTCATTCTGCCAGTGTAGGAGGTTCATTGCAGTTGGTACAGGTACTGTGACACTTCTCAAATACCAGCTATAAAGGTAGAATAATACAGACTTCAATAGAGCCAGACTCCCTAAGTGCAAAGGGTTCTGGTGTGCTTGTGTAAGGAAGCTTCTCTGCCTTGGTACCAAAAAGGAGCAATTGAAGCTAGCTGAGATGCACCTAAACAAGCCTTGATCACATTCTTTTAATGCTGATTAGAGTTACTGTATTGGATGGGAGCAATAGGGATGCATCTGCATTAGTGCTTTGAATTTAGAAGCATGCTTTGAATTTAGAAGCATGCTTTGAGAGAATTAAGTACTATACTTTGACTCCAATCACAGAGGAATCTTGGAGTGTACAATTTGTATGTCTTTTGGATGGCTCTGGAAGAAATACTCCAGCAACTCAATTCACACACTCCAAACACAAATGATAATTCAGTTCACTGAGCAAGACTAATGTTAACTTGAAATAATCTCTCTGAAATTCTTGCTGCAAAGACACTAACTCCTAGAAGTGATCATAACATTGTCAAACTCACTTTTCTTGAACATATGTCCTATTACAAATGTAACTGAACTACAATGGACATCACAGCGTCTTGTGTTATAAAGAAATAACATTTCATACATTATCCTATTGTTTGAAGTCACTGCAAGACATATTTTTTTTAATAGTTGGATGCAGTTTACAGCAATTGAAACACTTAACATTTAATGAAAACACATCTCATATTTTTATATCCACCTCCCATTTAATGACATCAAGTTGTTTTTGTAATCATAACTTCTATAAAATAGTACACGCAGGCCAGCTAAGCAACAGCAGTATTACTTTCAGTGGATACATCAGTGTAAATACACTGTGACACCTATTGAAAAACAGCAACTTGTTCAGAGCTCTCTCTGGAGTCTTTGTAAAAGATCATCCAGTCCTCAACTGAAAAATAAGTAGGAAGCACACCTTGTCATGCTAATAGCTTCTTTAAAAGGCAACCATGCTTAAAAGGCAGCCAAATGAGCATGCAAAGATAGTCACCCAGGATGTGAGTTCTAGACTCTCACTTCCTTGGCAAAATAAAGGTCATATGACCCTAAAGCTCTCACAACCCATTGCAATTATAACCCTTATTTTGTCCTTTTAGAAAGAAAGCAAAAGGGATAGGTACTGGTTATGTAAGTAACTCATTATGTGTCATACTTTACTCTAAACAAAAAAAAAAGTTTTTTAATGTCAGTACAAAGTTAGGTAGCTACATAGTTTTAAATCCTCTAGATTTTTCTTTCTGCATTTCACATTTCTTTCCTGTTAGTTTTGTCATTACATCAATTTCACAGATGTTCTTTCTTGCATGGCAAGAATGATAGGGTGGCCATCTATGTAATATGCATTTCAACAGAAGTCCGTTATTCCAGATTTAAACCTAGGTAAACTTGTTTTATATTCTGAGGATTAAAACTGAATTTAGCACAGATACTTTTCTGTCTTCTGCCTCATTAATATGAAACAGGCATTTGGAATATTTTTCTTATATGAGTTCCAAAGAATTTCCTTTACATGATGACAAAAAAGTATCATGACCTGAGAAACTCTGTATAAATTTATGTGATTACCTATGCTTTCATGCCATTTTCAAAGACAGTACTTGTGTCCAAAGGTTGGGTTTTCAGTTGGTTACAGGTTTTTTCATTATTCAAATTACTAAAATGAGAAGGAAGGAAGTGCTTTACCTCAAGCTACTTTCCAGAGGCTTCCTTTTCATACCTAATATAAAATATTGCCTTTTTGTCACCAAAACACTTAAAAGGAGGCCTCTACTTTGTATTCCATAACTGTTCCTCTTAGAGGCATAAGATGATGCAGTAGTTATGGAAATTATCTCTATGTCCCCACTAGTGCACATTTTAAAACAGTATTATCACCACGGCTTTGTGGCATACCAGTTTCTGACAGTGTTTTTACATATTTCCGCAAACAGTCCCTTTTAATTTTGTGAATGCAGGCTCTGTAATCTCTCTCAGCAAAAGAAATAATCAAAGTGCCTGGTGAATGGCACATACCCAAATCTATATAATGTCTGTATCTACACATATAGAGCCATTAAAACAAATCCCCTATATCTAATTCAAAAAAGTTAACTCTGCTAGGTCTCAAATAACAGAATTGATGTTTACGGTTGCTACAGACTGTAGTTAAGTATATTCTTTATTTATCTTGTTCTTTTTCTAATCTCCCCCATCAGTGTGTGCCATTTTAGGAGTCATTAGATATAAAAAATTCCTCCTGTTCATAACAGCACTTAAATGAAAAGGCGAGCTTGATTCCAGTACATGTGGTATAAATTTAGAACTACTGCGTGTTTGTCTACATCAGCAAGCACAAAGAACATTAATCCCAGCTCATGAGCACACTGAAATCAACAACAAAGATTTCTAGCTTTTTGTTGCATAACTCATCTCTCTAATAGCTAAAAAATCCTCCTCCCTCTACCCCCCAAAAGCCTTTTTAAAACTAAGTCCTTACAATAATTATCTTCCCATTGTAGCATTTATCACTGAATACAATACTGATGTGTGAGAAGGAAATGAAAATGCTAGATTTCTTCCACAGAAAATGAAAATGGAGCATTTTATCTTTGCCACTTAAAATCCTTGGACATAAATGCTACGCCCATTACCCTGTTCCATGTTAGTCATAGAGAAATTGTGTTTAGATTTTTTATCATGCTCTTCAGTGCATTAAGTGACCTGATTAGCATCTGCTCTTGCCAGGGAAGGCAATGTACACAAGCACTTCATTTAATACAATTGTTAAAATACTTTCAATATATAAATATAAGCATATTGCCATCTATTTATTTTAGGGAGGAAAGGACACAGAAATATATGGTCCACTTACAGAAAACATGAATTAATCAATACAGCATGCACTTTGTATCATTTGACAACAGAGAGCCAGCACAGCTGCACAGTTCTATCATGGCTGTCCAGCTGCATCCCAGCTCAGAGGTGATGGATCATTTTGCAATCTGCACAGGGAAATCATCCCACAGTTACAAGCTTAAGTTTCTGAACACATAAGCCTTACACTGTCATGGAGAGTTTTATTGTGTCAGAGCATGTTTATCCTGGAGCTTCAGGTGAATGGGATGATCTATGCTTAAACTTCAGCATCCAGTAGCATTTCCTAGCTCCTGGTCCTGGCACACATTTGGGTCACATCCAGGCACAAAAGAGCCCCAGCTGCTTGCTCCCTATTTCACAATTTGGACAGTCAAGAGAACTGAGCTGCAGCAGACTTGGAAATATGTTTGTCTCTGTGCAAGCCTAAGTATCTTTTTGTCAATGTTTAACAGGAAGTCTAGACAGAGATATGAAAACAGTCATTTAAGTCATTTAAGTCATTAAGAACAGAGTCATTATATATCATGCAGATATATAAAGAGCCCTGTAAGCTCACAGGCTTTCCAAAGCCTTCTGTTCAAGTTGTCATAGCCCATGTAAGACTCAACAAAGGTGTGACAAGTGAGCAAAAAAATCTGTCAAGGTGAGATAGAACCTCCTAGCTAACCAAAGACAGTATAGAGCAAAACTGATGGTATGAGTGGCCTCAGTACTCACAGGTCAAATTTCTCTTTATTGCTATGGAAATTAACTTCTCACAAATTATGTAGTATCCTATATTCCTCTTGCCTAGAAGAAATAGTCAACTACCTGCAGATGTAGCATACAAATGCTTTGAAACGCAGCTACTCCTCAGAGTTCTGTTGAAACAGTACAATTGAGTCTGATTAAAGACTCTCCCTAAATACTATGCTAGTTATAAAGCTACATAATACATTACAGAGGGCTAAAAAATAAATCAAGTGATGGTAAAGCCATTTTCCCTCTTCCAGTAAAGTTCCGGTGTTCCTGTGCAAACATGCTCATTGTTAAACAAAGTCAGCATATTTGGTTGTGCAGACTTTTTTGGCTTTGGTTTCTTCTAGTTATCTCATTAGTGAACTGCTCTTTTAATCAATAGGTTGCCAACTGGGAAGCTAAGTTTCTTATTCACAGCTTTACATGTTCCAATATTCTCAGAAACACTGATGAAATTGCATCCTGTTTTCTTTAAAACAGCATCTCTGTTTTTTGGTTCATTTTACCCTGTGTATCAGAGAAATTGGAATATTCTTGATGCCATGAATAGTATTACTAAATCCAGAGTATTTTCTCTAGATGCTGAAAAAGCTAAAATAGGTGTACTATGTTCTGCATTTGTTTTTCAAGAGATATGGTCTATCCCTAAAACACCCAAATTAAATCTATGAACATGCAAAAAGTTATTGGAAAATTTTCAGTGGAATAATCTATGATGGATAACTGAATACACAGCTTCTGAATTTGTGGCAAGTCTTGATAAAAACAAAGTATGCCTGTATGTGTACTATAGGGTAAATACATGAACACAGTGCACAAGATTTAATGCATTCTAGGTTCACACACCAGCTTAGCCAGCATTAATTTTTTTCCACAAGCATACTTTCAGAAAAAAGATGTTTAGTGTGAGATTTTAATATGTTATGTATGGAAAAACCAAAACAAATTCTGTGTTGTATTTCTTAAGAAACAATTTACAGCTTTCCACACAGCTCAAACATGTTTTTCAGCAGCCAAGAGTTTTTCATTCACAATATTGAATGCTATAGTATTAAACAGCCTTTAAAATGTCTCATATACATTTATCCCACTTCTTAGACAGGAATCATTCCTATTGAATACCAGGGTCTGATCCTCCATTTTTTTGCATATGCTTGTCAAGGTACTTTAAAACTAATATAGAAAATAGAGAGCAAAATTAAAATTCACTTTGCTTTTTACTGAAATGGATGCTCAGTAAAAATTGGTTCTGCCTAAAACATTTTTATAGTCAGTTAAAATATGTTGAATAACACTTTAAGCCCTTTAAGTACCAACTCCCTCTAAGCAACCCAACTCACAGCCCCATACACAAGTCATGTGTATACGTTCGCTAAAATTCCTTAACATCAGGAATGCCTGTTTGAAGCAATTTTGCTCTCTAATGATGCAAGCTTAACACTCTATGCGTCTCAGCATCTTGCTTCATAACTCTGCTTTACCAGAGCTAGATGCAATGTATTTACTAATACAGAAACATTTGAATCAAAATATTAGATCACAGCAAGATCCATCAAATCTTAATGATCTCTTAGAACATCCAATGCAATTGTTTCACAGAAAAGTGTAAAATCATTCCAGTAAAAATTATCAGCACCAATATACACAAAGTTTCACCTTCTTGTATCATTAAGACATAAGTTTAGGCTCTGAAATGAGACATAGGATGGTTGACTAAGTTCTTATAATTAACTGTAATGACTTTGTATAGCATGGTTAAAATTATGAATATGCATAAACATATTCCTTTTAGTTTTGCTAAATGCTTGGTCCTATTGCTTTCTGTTGCACTGTAGTGCTTCCATTTAATTGCTTAATGCATGGAGGAAAAAATATCAGCTTTCAATTTACCATCTTTATTACATACATCCCTAAACTGTTTTCTGTACAGCACGTGGATCTCTGTCCCTGCAGGTCTGAGTCCTTGTGGAATAGGTTACCCTAATGCTGCTTAGGTTTTATGTGAAGATATTTATTGCATAATTATGTAAGGAAGGCTACATCCTGTCTTACATCTCTATTATTCTAAATATAAGTAAATAAATGTTCTCATTAATACCTCTTTTGCCTTGTATTATAAAAGAGGAGGAAAAATTTTTCCTAATCTTTCTACAGTATTCAGTATTCTGTATATTTTATTGTGTCCCCACTTACTCATCTTCTTTCCAAGGAAAACACTCCCAATTTTCTTTCATGAAAGGTGTTCTGGATTCTCTATAATTGTTACTATCCTTCTCTGAAACCACTTGTAGAAGGTTAATATCTCTCTGAGATGTGGTGGAAAGCCCTGCACACTGTGAGGTACAAGAACTCCCACTATGGACTCACAAAAGTATTATAATAATCTCTTATTATTCTTCACCCTACTTCATATGCATCCCAAAATTGTGCTAACTTTCCTGATTGTAGCTGTGCGCTGAACTGCTTATAATTTTTTTCCTCCTTTTATTCAAGCAATTCTCTTGACTTAGAATTCTGTAAAGTGCACCACTAAGTTTAATTTTAACTTCAGTATGTGTTTATTAACACTGAATTTCATTTGCTTTTTTGTTGCTCACTTAGCATCTCTAAGTTACTGAAATTTTCCACTGTCTCCTTTCATCAAGCAAATTTTCTTCACCAGGGATTAAAGTGACATGTGGAACAACTAGATCTACTTGGATCAGTCAGACTGGTCAAGGGATGGACTTAGATGATAGCTCTTGAATAAATCAATTCTCAGTAAGCAAACAAACAAAGCAAAGATAAACAAAAAAATCCAAACCAGCAGTTGCCAGGAAACGCACATAAATAGGAAATCCTTTTTGATTACAAACAAGTGGCATATGAAAATAAAACAGAATCACTGCACACAGTATTAACTAGGACACGTACATTGCATTGAGCACATAAGAGATAACCCTATTAGCATTCAAAACTTGGTAGCATAATGGTAGCACAGAATATTATAAATGCATTACGGTGTCACCTTGTATTGTGGATAAGTGGGTTTCTTAATAGCTGAATCAGAGCAGCAATAAATTTGAGTCTAGCACTGAATAACATTTTTTGTCTTTTTTTTTTCCTAAACAAAGATCTGTTAGCCATCCACTTTTTTCTCATTGTGTTCTTATAATTCTATGATCTATAGAACCATGATACATCTTCTATCTGCTTTAGACAGAGAAGACCTTTCTGAGTACATTGCCAGTGCTTCACACTCTAGTAACGTGTAATCACAACTTTCAGAGCATTTTGTATAAACTACCAGCTTTCATATAGACAAAGAGCTTAAATCTCCCATAACAGTTTAAATTTGCATGAAAATAAGTTTTTCGGAAAATATACTTTGGATAGAATGCAGTTTTTGTATCAATCTTATCATATGAACTCTGATCCACATAGGTCTGACTATGCCCTGAAATGTTTTTAACAAAAACACATCCTCACAATATTGGTCCTCCACATTTGACCTAAGACAACTTGGGTTTTTTCACTTACTTACCCATACTGGATAGAATCTTCTGCATTATTTTCAGTGTACACCCAGAGGCACCAATAACTAGGAAGAAGAAAGAGCATAAAAGTCACAAATTACCACATCCCATCTCTGGATATTACCACAATTCTCTATAATTAATTCACATCTCTTTTTTTAGTCTGCATCCTTGTGATGGCATTTGCTGAGCCTAAACATTCCAGTCAATTAAAATAGAATGCTTTGTTTGGGTTGGATTTTTTTATTGGGGGAGTTTAATCTCAAAATTTCATTTGGTATAAAGCTAAATATCACATTTTTCTTATTTTGGGAGAGGGAATAAAATATGTTTGCTTTGTTGAATCATGTTGTTTGCTTTTATCTTTTCTGAAGGTATTTATCAAACGCATTAAGATAATAAATCAATATGTTTTGTGGGTTTAAAAGCCTTTCTCCTGAAATGTTTTGGCTTGATCTAATTATGGCATCATTTAGTTTCTTCTAGAATCACAATGCTCTGACTAATTTCATTTACTCTCAAACATAACTTTTCTTATTTTTCTCTCCATCATTCCCTCCTGTAATTTTATGACTTACTTTTCATGTATGCATGTGAAAATCACATTAGGTTGTTGGGACCACTCAGTCAAAAACTGCAGTATTTTGTTTACGCATAGCTGGCAGAGGTTTAAATATAGTAAGAAACCTTGATAAATCCTTTTTTAGAAACCACTAAAAATAATCAATGATATCACTCAATCAGATCAAGACTGCATCCATGATTTCTGTACATCCCTAAAATACAGAAGCAAATCCAACTTGGATAAAATCAGTTTGGGAAAAGAAGGGGAAATGTTTGCATTATAAAATAATACTTGCAGCATCTACTTGAAAAGCTCTAAAATAAAACAAGTTATAAGATTGACCTAAAAATCTCAACAAAAATATTTTCCATGTGGATTATGTCTTTGGTGAAATTTGTTTTGCTTTATTGAGGTTTTACAATTTTATGTCTACTTGCTGTGTGTAAATCACACACAGCACTTTTGCCAAGAAAAACCCAGAGTATACTACAGAATGTGGTATTAATACAATAGAACTAGAATAGCTCCTAAAAATAAGAAAACTAAGAAAAAAAAATCCAGAAAGTGATATTGAGAAAGCAAACATTTGCAGCTGCTGAAAGATAAACCTTTTTTAATTAAGTCTTTGCTCTTTCTCTTCTACTTTGAAATGCATTATTATATTACATGTCATATATTATCTAACTGCAAATACCTGTTGCAGTATTTTGTATATTAAAGGCTTTATTGTAATTCCTTCCATTGTAAAAACCATACAGAAACAAAATATTAACATTCCAAGCTGAAAGTATTACACATTATGAACTGAAGAAATCTGTTGTTTATACCCTAGCAACTTGTACACATGTCCCAGTTAACGACAACAGAATTACACCAGGAATTATTTAGGGATTTAGGTCCACTTATATCAATTTAGTGGCTTCAGTGAAACTGGCTACTTTCAAAGTTTCTCACTCACTTTGAGGGGGACAAAATTTTGCAATAATTTTTTTAAATTGAAGGAAATGGGAATGGGAATGATAGGGACAGGGACTGAACTTACAGAGAAATGGGGAAGGAGATGTCTTTCTACTTAGGAGTCTGAGTTATGTAAATAACTAATCTCCCCTATCTCCCTGCATGATTAATTAGGACATCCTAATACTCATCTAATCTGTACACATCACAAAACTCAAAACAAATGAAAAGCAGTTGCTCAAATGTAATGTTGCATAGAGATGGAGGGATCATTCAGGAGCTCTGTGAAGGAAGGCCTGGCAAATCAATCAGTCTTGAACTCACAGTTTTCACTACAAGGTATTCCTGTGAATGATAGAAGGAAAATCACTAGTGACACTGGAGTGGATTGGCATTTCTGTATGTGAAAACCAGTGATTTCTTCCTACTCAAAAAGCATGCTCAGTTGAAGTAATTTCTGTATATTCATGCTGATATTTACAATGATGCTAAAAGATTCTAGGACAGCAATGCTGTCAGCAAGACACTGCAACATTTTCAAGTTCCTTCCCTGAGTGTGAGATGAAGTATTTCCAATAAGCATAAACGTGAAGGAAAAACTGCAGCCTGAATGATCTTCCTAGTCAGAGATGATTAAAACACAGTATGAGCTCACAGACATTAGCACTGGCAGAACAGGTGCTCATCTTTGTTTAAAAATACAAAACAATGGGAAGATACAACGTGGCTGCAAGAGATGACCATGGAATTAGGAAACAATAGCAGGATCTTGGCCACAAGACATGGATTATGGATTAAGTTCTACACCAAAAAGATGGAATGATGTTCCAAAAAGAAATCCTAAACTCTGTCACATACTAGGTCTCCACACAACTTTTAAGAAAGCCTTCTCCCAAGCAGCATATGCACTTTGCTGTTGCTTGGTAATACCTCTCTAGTCTTTTACTCTGGATGAATGGGTTCTTTTAATTTTACTGAGATCCTTCACATAGCTCTTGGCACACAGGGCTGAAGGTTTTCCTCACTCAAGCTCACTACAGATGTTTGCCTTCCTGTAATCCCTTCCACAGCAGAAATCACCCTATTTCTCTGACCATTTTATTATTTTTCTTCTGTACAATTTGAATGACTCTTCAACAGCCCCTGTACAGTTTGATTAACCCTGCAATAGGTCCTTTAAAGAGTCACAGATTTTAACAGTTAATTTTAAGTGAGATCTAATCTTCTACAGGTACCAAGAAGCCACAAACCGCAGAGAAAACATTCATTTGTGGCATCTGGCTAGGACCTTTGTTGATGGCTGAAGTATATCACAATAGTTTTCTCTAAAAAATCAGCTGACACATATTTCAGAAGTTCTCTAGATACATACCTGCAGGTACATTCAGATACACCTGTTTCATTAAGTGAATAACTACTGTTTATTTCTTCAGAATATTTTTCTTTTCTTTCTTCTCACTCCCTGTCCTTTTCATATTTAAGTACTTACCTTTTTTTTTTCTTCTTACCTCCCCCCCGTTGTATTTTCACTTTTTTTTCCTTTTTCCCTTTTTCTAAGCCTCACATAACTTGTGCTAATTTTGCTTGCCCTTGGTGATTTTGCAATGTTACACTTTAGTATCTAGAAAACCAGTGGAAGAAAAGATTGTAATTTTTTGATAAACAGATCAGTAAGAGATAAAAGAATTAATGATTAGCTAGGTAAAAACAGATTAAGTGGACATAACAATAAAAGCGTTATAATTATCTACTGATCTGTTCCATGCTAAAAAATATTGCCTAGAATGCGTAAGGAAGGTACTTTCTTTGTGTATCTTTCAAAATTCATTTTGAATCTATCAGGATGCCCTGCCTTTGCAGTTGCACGTATTTCATTTAGTATCAGTTCCCCAGTTTACTGAAAACGGGGTTAGGGAAGCTCTACACGTAGATTCTGCTGTCAGCATATCATAGGGCATTGCAAATGGCACAGCAATAAGCACTGGAATTATAGAAAACACAACTATGTTTCTACACATGAGGAATCCATCAACCAAAGATACCTTCTACTTCTTACACATCTGCAAATGATGTCCAGTGGGTTAACCTTGACTGGCTGCCAGATGCCCACTGAAACACTCTCCATTCCTCCTCCTCAGCAAAACAAGGAGGAGAAATAAGATGGAAATGCTCATGGCTGAATTAGGGTAAGAAACTGCTACATGCAAAACAAACTCTATCTGGTGAAGATTGATTTAATTTACTGCCAATTAAAAATAGACTAGAATGGTGAGAAAAAGGCCTAAAACTGGCCCTCACACTCCCTCCCAGGCTCAACTTCCCTCCTTCACTCCTCGCTCTTCAACTTTCTCCCTGCTCTAAGTGGTACAGTGGGATAAGGAGTGGGGATTGGGTCAGTCCATAATAACATTCCACCTCTGCTTCTCCTTCCTTCCCACATTGTTCTCCAGCTGCGACATGGGGTCCTTCCCACAGGATACAGCTCTTCCTAACCTGCCTCAAAGTGGCTCCTTCCTACAGACTGAAGCTGTTCATAAAGTGCTCCAGCGTGGGTTCTTTGTGCACAGCACATTCCTTCAGGAACAGACTGCTGCAGTGTGGGATCTCTACAGTCCACAGTTCCTGCCAGCAAACCTGCTTCATGTGGGGTCCACCTGGGCTGCAGCTTTTTTATGACATAACCATTTCCTCTAGCCTGGGATCCTCCATGGGCTGCAGTTTGCAGCATATCTGCTCCACTCATGTGTCCCATGGGCTGCAGGGGCTTAGCCTGCATTACCATGTTCTGCTCCTTGGGATGCAGGGGAATCTCTGCTCTGACATCTGTCAATATCTATTCCCCTTCCTACACTCACCTTGGTGTCTGTGGGGTTGTTTCAACATTTTTTTCTCACATGTCAGAGCCCTTTTCACAGCTGCTGTGCAGCATTTTTTACTCTTTCAAAAGTACATTTATACAGAGATACCACAAGCGTCACTGCTCTGATCAGGTTTGACCAGTGGTGGGTCCATTTTAGAGCGAGCTGAAACTGACTCTGAGCAACACAGGGACAGCCAGGGGCTGCGCTCACAGAAGACACCTCTAAACAGCCCAAATCCTCATCCCCCGTGTACCAAGACGTGCTTTGCCCTGTTTATAACTTAGACTCGTTCTAAAAGTCACTTGGAATGCCTAATTATTTTCTCAACTTTTGCATCTACGGATGTATTTAGAAATGAAAAAGCAGTAGCAAACAAAACTTGGACATAATTTTAGCAAGACGAGGGAGCAAAATGAGTTTTGCAGGATAAACCATGAGACATTTACTGCAACTAAAAAACAAGTAAAGTAAATTGTTTAAAAGGTGACAGGCCCTGACAAGTATGAATATTGCTAACAGTGAATGAAAACTGGGATATACAAGATTGTAGGGCTTCTCAATGGTAAACCGTTCTCACTTGATATTGAGAATCTATCATCAATATAAAAGTAGTAAGTAGGCATTTTTCTTCAAGTATTTTATATACTAAAAATTATCCTTAATTTCAAAACTATTTGGTTCTGGGAACTGATCAAAAAGTGAATTAATGGAAATACAGATAAAAATACGTTTGATTCCTATAATCAAGAAAACTGAGCAGAAACATTCATCTAATTGTAATTCTCAGCTGTATCCCTGTGTCTGCTCAGAAAGTCATCTTCAGCAAACTAAGCTCGATGTCACACATTTTCACATAAATATATAACAGTATTACTATAGCCAAACCCAGATTTTAATATTGACTAAGAGTGAGAAGCTTCGGAGAAAAAATAACAACAAACCAACCCAAGTGAATGAAGCATACAGGGAATAGTTTCTCATGGCGTGCAGCAGTTTTATACGTGATTTGCTTTCAGCTGGATTTACAGTGAAAAGAGTTGAAGACAGCCTCCTTCCATCTAGAAACTATTTTCCTCTTCTTTTAATTTCCCTAGCACTCTAAACAAGAACAGTGTCTCACCTTCAAATAACGACTCTGAGTCTAACCATCTCCAACACAGCACAAGGATGTGTTTTGCCATGGAAGTGGCAGCACAGGAACCAGTTTTCAAAGGTGATAAAATGAAGTGGGTAACAAAAGAATAAAGTCACAGTTTGCGATGAAGACAGAACCCAAGTTACCTGACAAGGAAAAAAATATAGATCCTATGAACATTCAATGACAAGGTATTGAGACAAATACCATAGGGGACAAAGCAAGACAAATTACATTGTGTATATTTCAAAGGTTTTAATTTATGAAGCTCACAAAGTAGGCAAGAAGAATACATGTCTTGTACTTGTCATGATGGAAGTTGGTCCTGAGGCAGGAGCAACACTGAAAACTGATATCAAATACACACAAGAAATCATGAATATTTATGATAATGTATTTCATAAACACATAGAGCCAATAACTGCAATCCTAGATAACCTGGTGCTGTTAAATCTAATCCTTACTTGGATGTTACAAAGAAACTGATGCAGCACTTCTATGTAAAATACCAAATGACATATACAAATAAGCTGTAAGAGCTATTGTATCAGGTACTGAAAGTAAATTAAGTAACTGTCACTCATCACGAAAGATTTGCTAATGTTTCAGCACCAGACTTCCGTGTCCTCTCAGGGAAAAACAGAAATCACCTTGAAGGGTAAGGGAAGAAAGTACTACTTCAGTCTAAAACTTTGAGCAATAACCTGAAAATAAAGCACCACACAGTCATGTCACCAAATAATCAGGTAGATTTACCAAACAGGTAAATAAACCAATAAGAAACACTGGCTAAAAAAGAGAAAATAAAGATAGAACATCTGAACAAAGTAAAGCTTTAGAGACTGTCAGGATTTGTGAAGGAAACATGTAAAAATTGAAAATTAGCTCTAAAGAAAGAGTTAAATTTAGAAAGGGAAGGTTAGTATGTGACCAGTAAGGAGGTAGGTGAAAACTCAAACCTTTAGAAGAACCATGCCCAGTTGCATTCTGGAGAGGCTACCACATACTCAAGACTTTGGGAAATCTAACTGAGAAGGAGAAATAAGTAAACATGCAAAGTAGGCAGAGTTTTCCACACCCCATTAGAACAAAGCCAGCACCAAAGCAGCCCAGAGCCCTGACTCTGCCAGGTGTCAATGCTCCTTGCCCCAGCAGGACAAGCACAGAACAGAGGCAGCAGGAGAAAACAAGAACCGTTCATTAAGCAGGGGGAAGAATCAACAGCAACCACAGTGCTAAAAAATTAACTTTCTACAACAGAGGAAATTATCTAGAATAACAACAACAAAACCATCTACTACAATATACAAGTGTTTATAATCCCAGGATTTCAGTTTTAAATTCTACATTACTACAATGCTACTACAGTACCTACTTTCTCTGTCAGAAGTCACAGCTCAGGGAGGCCCAAAAGGCCTACAATGCAAAACTATCTATAGTTTTCTTAGTACAGCACGACATATATTGTGGCATCTCAGCTGTTCAATGAAAAATGTTTTCTACAGCTCCACCTTATGTTTATTTTGTATTTATTCTGCATGAACACCATCCAAAAAATATTTGCAGCAAAATTTCCCTGCCTCTTAAGTCATTAAACTTTTGAAGTGTTTAAACATATCAGGAAGGCATAAATCATCACTCCTCCAAATCACTGCATTTAAGCACTTTTAATATAAAGTGTGAAATATTGTTCAAATAATGGTTGTATGTTAGATGACTTTAATTCACAGAGTGATTTTCCACTAAAAACAAAACATGACTTGCTTTCTGCTGCCATAGTGATTAATGATTAATTTTTTTATAGAATCTTAGGATGGTTTCCAAACAAACTTCCCAGAGTAACCAGTACTTCGATTTTCTAAACCTCTTGGCTATATCTCATGGCAATAAATTTTCTATAGTATGTTTCACACATTCATATACATATAGCCAAATGGATTCCACCTAAACAGTAAATGAACATGACACAATTATTTTGAATTAGTATATGCTACCAAAAAAAAAACTAAGCTAAAGTAACAAGTCAAAGTTTCAGTAACATATAAGAATATGAGCACTAACTTACCTTTGATTAAGTAAGTTCAGTACATTTAGCTGCAGTTCTCAACAGAGTCAAACAAAACCTTGAGGTTTTCAGCAATTTAATCTATTCCAAAGACTGCATAAGTGTAATGTGGCAGTTGCTATAGTAACCACATTTTGCCTTGGAACTCAGAGTAGATACAAGTGTAAGTGATTTCTCCATCTCACTGTCTAAGTTACTGCTGTGCTACAATTCTAAGCAGCAACTCTAACCCAGAAACTATCTCACTTACTAGTTATTTAAAATACATGTAACATTTTCTAAAATATCGCTTTCTGATTGCTTAATTCTATCCTATACTGCTCTGACTTTGCACCCTTTCATACATCCTCTAGATGACGATTCAGAAAAATGAAGAAATTTGAACAATTGGAAAAAATAGTAAACATATCAATTTATAATTTATTAATTATATTTAAATTATAATTTCCATATATAATATATAGAAATCTGTCAACACTTATTCTTAAAATTTCTGCTTAGAACATTCTTTGAAGTATATCTTGGTGGCAATGAATCCAAACGAACTGGAATTTTTGTTTAAAAAGCTATTTTTTTTTATGGTTTCTGCGAAATATTTTTCTTTTGTGGCACATTTTCATTTCATTCCCTCACAATCAAAACACTCCAGACTTGAAACCATGTTGATAATTTACACCTCTGTAAATGCATTAGCAGATTCCGCTGGTTTGGTCCTGGCTTTCTGGTGTAAAAGGTGGAAGTATCATTCTACTTGCATTTATTTGCCAAAGACTAAATCTGCTAAAATATGCTAGAGGTGAAAACATATAGTAGAACAGGAATGTTTTCTTTAGCCAATACATCACCATATTAATGAGCGAAAAGGTAGGGGACTGTGCGCTAAAGACTGTGCTGTAATAAAAAGAACAATCTAAATATATGTCAGGGATTTCAAGGGTGCTGAGCATCTGCAGTTCCAAGTGAAAAGAATGGGAATTGACATCGGTGGAATTATACCAGCTTCCAGCACCTGTGAATTTGGCCTCAAGGTGACCTAATACACCCTTTCCATCTTTCATTTCTGTTTGATAGCTACAGCACAAACAAAATATTTTCTCCTCTATACAATTAAACTAACCAAATAAGTTATCTAGAGCAGAGCATTCAATGCATTGAGGCAATCTCCTATGAAAGATTTTTTTTAAGTGTCATTTCTTGATTTTGAGCTATTCAAATTCTATTTAAATTTCCCATAAAATCCTCCCAAGCAAACAAGAACATTTAAAATTCAGATAGTGAACAATCATTTCAGAGTCCACTGCTTGTATTTCACCTGTGGGTGAGTTAATACAAATCTTCAACTACAATTTTTAGTCCCTGTATTTCCAATTATAAATTAATAATATCTCTTCTGAAAAGGGTCTTTTCGTTTTAAGTTTGTCAGATGTACTAGCTTGGAACACTAGACTTGTAGCAGCAGGTACTTAGATTTTAGCTAAGGCTAAAATTCTGAGTACCATGCTCTACCAGGACTCAATGCAATTGTTTGATGCAGCTTGGGAGGCTTGGTAACAAATTCTCAATGTCCCAAGGAGTTTCACAGACTTTATTTGGAAGAGCTGTCCATGACTTCAAAGATATTAAATGGACATTTTGTGTCAGCTGTGACTGCTTGTTATAAAGCACTACCTCTGACACAAGCAATGCCTTCCTTGATATAATAATAATACACCTGATAATGTCATGAGCTATCACACAGCGGGAAAAAATATCTTGATGTTCTTCACATTCTCAGATTATCCTTATCTCTGGCAGATCTCTTACAGAGAGAAATGGACATTTTACCACTGCTGTTTAAGCCAAACCAGTCCCCAGAAAATAATTCAAGCAGAAAAAACAAAAATGTAATTATTGCCTTTAAAAGTCTCTCATTTTCAATTTTACCCATAGCAAAAAAGACGGTGTTGAAAATAATGATCTATTTCACAGACTTATGACAAGGAATAATTAATTAATGTTTATACAGTATCTCAGAGGTAGCAAATAATGTTGGTAGGATATATAAATAAATACAGAGCCAGAACAAAGCCTCTGGAAGTTTTCCTGCTTTTTGAAAATGAAGGTGTACTGATCATCCACAGTGTGACAAAACACTGTTAGTCCACAATGAATGATGGATAAGACAGATGTCTTTTTCTACTATGAAGACTGGTTGTGCATCCATCCTAGCTACCAGCCTGAATTAAATTGCATTTTGTAATCTATTTATATGTGCAGTGAAAAGGGTAGCCATTTCTTATGTTTCTCAACTATGGCAAACCACCTGTCATTTTTTTTCTATTTGAGTTACTAGATAACAGCTTCTAACTGCACCAGACCTTTTGACAATTTCCTTAAAGTGAATTTGCTATTTCTTATCTAACCCAAATAGCAATAATTGTTCACTATACCTGTCCTATCATACTTAAAGTATGGGGCCACTATTGTCAAACAGCATTTTGACTTCCATGTAGACAGAACTGTTTCTTGGTATAGAATTTTCATTCAGGAAGCTGCCTGTTTCCATTATGCACAGTTAAAGTTCAGATTCCATTTTGCTAGTCAGTCTCTTATTTAGGGCTTTTGCCCCTGTTCTTCCTCTAGCTTCTTTCTCCTACTCCCAGTATACATGTATCTGTTGAAGATTAAGAACCAACATAACAGTAAAAAAATCATTGTTTTGTTTCTTGCAAAGAACTCGGAGATACTGACAGATGAGTTAAACTTGAGTTGTCAGAACATTTGTTTTCAGATTGAACCCAGGTCAGTTTTTCCCTTAACTTGAAATAGTATTTCTCTAACTCAGGCCATTGTGGTAAATCCTAAGGAAATCACCAAGCAAGTAAAACCAACATCCTAACACAGCTTAAGTGCTTGTAAATGGATTTCTTCTGTGTCCTAAATTAAATTGAAGTGTAAAGATTTATAGCATTACCCTGTGACAACAGTCAGTAAATTAGATGTTCCATTACCCATTAAGCTCTAAAGATTTTATTTATATTGCTTTGTTTTTTAGAATTGTATGATGACCTCAAACAGTAAATAAGTATTATGTCACCATAATGGATTCCGCATGTAAATTGCAACCCTATCTTTAATACAGCTTTACCCAGTGTGCCCAGTTTTAGTCAAATAAATATTCTTACTTAAGCAAATATTTTGTTCTTACTACAAAACTTGAAGATAGATTAAAAATTCAGATACCTTGAATGTGAATCTCTTTGTCACATTATGCTAATACTTTCTGAAGACTTCAGGGCCTGCTGTTTAAGTTTTTAGGCTCCCACATGAAACCAGGGTCTTGTATGGTGCAACCTTAGGGTATTTAGGTCATTATTGCATTTCAAAATTTACCCAGGCATATAGACCAAACTCATAGGGCTTTGGTAGAAAGATTTTTGGTTGTGCCTTTTTTTTACAATTTATATAGAAACACCAGGTCAATTTCTGAGTATTTAAAGGCAACTGTGGCAGAGATGTAGAGCTCCAACTTGGAAACCAAGAAGTTATCAAATGGATAATTTTTTAGCAGAAAGGAAAAGGAAAAGGAAGGCAGAACTGATAAGTATATACATAATAACCACATTGGCATTGGCACTAGTCTGCACTGAGAGGATAATTTCATCAAGCTATTTTGTTGTGCTTTCAGTCTCCTAGTGCATTTTTCTCAGTTTGCAAGAATAGGCAATGTAGAATTAGTAAAAATGGATCTGTTTCAGAGTCCAGTGCTAGTCAAAGATTAAATGCCATTACATTTTCTCACTCCTTTGTCAGAATGGATACAATTTGCTAGTAACTCAACCCAGAAGCTGCTGTACTCTGCTGTACATGTTACAGGGAAGTCATACAGGAAGTCATACACGGAAGTAGTTGGCATTACCACCAGCCAGGGAGTGTAATACTCAACGTTGTTAACCTACTTTTTTTAACCTTTTCAGCTTTTTATGAACAGAGAGTGCTGGTTTTATGGAGGGTTTTTTGAGGTTTCTTCTCTTTCTAAATAGTAATGTGAGCATTGAGTGATTTTAATTTCTGTTTTGTTTTAGAAAACCACACAATCTAGAAAACCACAAAACAAACAAGTAAATAAAACAAGAGAACTATGGATATGATGATGCTTTTACCGAAGCCCTACTTTAGTTAGAGTGATGTCATTAGTTAGTTTGAATGTATATGCATTAATTGCCTCACAACTTGATTCTATGAGGTCAAGCTGATTTGTAGGGGATCCCCATATACACAGAAGAAGCACACCCAAATAATTTTGCTTTGTTAGAGGGTTACAGTGGTTTCAGTCACCACCATACACAATACCATTTGGAATTATCTATCTGCTACTTTCTGATCATTAAGAGTCCAAAATTACATATAAGGTCTTTACACCACAAGTTCAATATCAGCGTTTAAGACATCTTACAGGCATTGCAAAGAGAATTTTGATTAGCAAGCCTTATTCTGATGTAAATGCATCTGTTTCAAATTACCTCATGGCATTTCCTTCAATACACTTCATCCCAGCATGACCTGTTAGATGATATCAGAATCTATGCTTAACATAAAAGTAGAATGTTTTGATTTAATTTTTTCTGCATTTTTTGCCCCAGTACTGCCACAGAATGATAATCAGCATCAACAGAAGAAATTTTTTTAAAATATATGGTTTTTCAAACTGATATAAAATTTACTTTGAGATTGCTGTTTACAGACTACATTGGCCTAAACCCTGTGATTGTGATTGTTAAATCTCCCTGGCTCATGCTTTTTGACTTTTCATTACCATTGGTTTTCTGGTTTCTTATTCCAATGTCACATTTTCGTTTTCATTCAGCAGGATTCTGATGTCACTCCATTACCTGCTAACAGCTAAAATAATGTTTTACTGATTGGAAAAAAATTCAAAGACAAAAAGGCAACAAAGAGGGAAAGGAAAGGGAATTGACTATTGGTCTCCCTAAATTCCTCTGTGAGGTCTTTCTGTTTTGGATGTGTGAGAAAATCACAAATTTACCATCTTTCTAGCATGACATAAGCACATCCACTCAACCAAATTTTGCATGAATACACATTAACACTACTTTGATTTCTGAGGACAATGGCCTGATAAAATCATACAATTGTAGTTGCATGATTTAGGTGATATTATGCAAAAACAAAGCATCATGCAACAGTTGAGGGAAAAGCAATTACAAATCTAAATGCACCATCACACAATAACAGTGCAGAGCAATGTTTACTTAATTAGTGAAACACTGCATGGCATTAGAAAGCACCACATTGTTTGGTTACCTAAATGCCAAGGCTGTGACTAACAAACACCTTTGCTGTGTATTTCTGGGAACAGTGAAAGAACAGCCTGACACAGCCTGATACTAACACTAACACTACTGATATACTAGTCAATAATCCCAAACTTCCTTCTGTATGTGAGAGAAATACTAGCAAAATTTCCACCATTACACATAGATAACTTTTGCTGATAAGTATTTAAACTTCATCATAAGATTTCATATGCATACCAATGAAAATTACTGCTCAAGGGTCCTGCAAATGAATTGGCAATATGAACAGAGAAGAAAGATTTCAAAGGGAAATTCATACCTGACTGTGGTTTTCAAACCTGCCAAAATGCAGAAGGCAAGAGGCAGATAGAGAGGATTAAATCCAAGTCCATTTTGAAGAATTATTTTATCATGAAACTGCAGAGAAAATAAAAAGAGAGGAAAAAATACTAACAAGGATGAATCAGGGATAAAGAATACAAGAATATTTCTCTTTTAACTTTAATCCTACAAACTGCATACAAACATACAAAGCTTTGCAGTCAGACAGAAGATTAAATTTCCCATATAATTGCATTCCAGCCTATGTTTTTCTTTTCTCTCAGGTATTCATCTCCTAATTAGGCCTAGGAAGATGACTAAACATGTTTTTATCTCTATTACCACTGACTACATGTTGTTAACCACAGATCTTGTCAGACTCATCCAAGAAAAAATGTGTAGCTTACTTAAATTCTGATCTACAATTTTTTTTATTTTGTAAGTTACGTGGTGCAACTTAGTGTTCTGGAAAATTTCCATGTTTATTCACTTTATAAAAGATAAATTTAGACGTAATGTGCAAATTCTCATTGATGGGCAATTAAAGTTGTTTTCCTATGCTACAAATCAGCACAAGAATAAACAATCTGCATGTGTCTCTTAAAAATTGTTAAAAACATACAAAAGCCATGAGAAATCACTGTGATTGAAATATATTTTAAACTTTTTTTATTTTCCAAAGTGTTTCCTTGGGGAAATGTAATGTTTCTGTGAGAGATGCGCAATGCAGCTCGAACACTAACTGGGATTTAACTCTTTGAAACAAAAATATTCTCTTTGGCATTCCAATTTCATAATTGTGGCTGTCAAATCTAAGCTGCTGAGCTGCTGTCTCAGACAGGAACAAAATAAAGCAATTTTCCAATCAAAAATTCAGGTTCTATTTAATTTAACACCATCTCCTAATATACTTAGTATTACCAGTTGACATCATGAGCAGCAGGCATTCAGACAAATCTGTGTCCTTTGTAAAAATTCTGGACATTCTGGACAAACAGATCAAAACACTCAGAAATCAAGTTATATGCAAACAGACTTCTAAAATTCTAAATAAAAAATAATCAGCCATTAGGACAGGGTCCTGAAGTATCTCATCCTGCTTAGAATGGGACAGAACACTTACACAATATATAATACATTGGATTTCTCATAAAATCATTGAAGTTAGAAAATACTTCTCTGTATTAACCTATTAACTTGGAATGCTAGTTGCAAATGCTATCAGTACACCGATTTCTTTATTTTTGTATGTTCACAAAAAATAGTCACATTTTTCCTATGGATTCTATGCATAACCACACACAACAGCAGCCAGTCACTGCTGAGGGCACTGCATGTCTCTTCCAAGGTGCACATCTGTAGAACTCAGTTCAGGGCATTGCAAAAATACCTGACCAGCAGAGACAGAGAACACAGTACTGCTGTGTTTATAACTGCACTGAATCTTACATTGTGTGCTGAGAAGCACTCATTAACCTTGATAGTGCCATGCTAACACAGATACATTGCTTTCACAGTCCTTGACAGGATGCTCAAGTCCAACTGCAGCCTCTCTCTGCAGCTCTGTGCTATGCCATGCAAACATAGTCAGGAAGGAAACTTCACAAATCTATGACATTGTTCTTTTGGACAGTTATTTTCATGGCCAAACTTCACCTCCTTTGACCGAGGTTAATCCTCTATATCACTCTACTTTCTACTAAAATCAAATTATCTTACATGTTATCTTGAATATTTCTCTTGATGGCATGTTGAGGATCTTTGGCAATCATCACCTTTCTCTAATAACTTCCTTAAATTTCAAAATTATGCCTATTTGACTGATGTAGAGTAAATAGGACTCTCTTCACATGTAAGATAATCCCCCAAGTATTACAGCTCTTCTCAAACACTTAATTATCACTTTAAAACCCTCTTAAAGAGTCAGGTGAATTCTGAAGTGTTCTGTTTGCAGAAAATTATTCATTTTGACTATTTTCTGAATTATTTAAACAGTCCTTAACCTACACAACTGCAGAATCTCACTTTTATAAATGCAGTTTATCTCATAAACCTTTTCATTACAATTTCAAAAAACACCTATGCGGTGTCCTTCAGTGCATATTTACCAGTCTGTTTAGCTTCCTTCAAAAGTTCTTTAACTATTGCCCAGCAAGAACACGTGTGACCAAGGAGATGTCAAATTTTCCTCTTCCCCCTAATTTCTATGAGAATGTGCAGCAGAATAGAGGATAGTTTGTTTTAATTTCCCAACTTATGAAAAATGATAACTTTTAACTCAAATTCATTCATACTTTTGATCATCCTACAAGTACAGCCCCTCATGCCTATTTGTTAGTACTGTTTGAGTGTGAACACACATCCACAGAGGTGCTCACCCTTAATCACAAGAGCCAGGTCTTATTGCCACTGCTCATCCAACTACTTATTCTTTTCTTAGAAAACTGTGTCACACAAATTCTGGCTCATGTTGAATATTCTTTACTAGAATTAACATACTATGATATTCGTAATATTGTAAGCAGAAGTATGAACCTAGAGTTGTTTCATACTATTTATTGCTACGTATTTTGTGAGTGAACATAAAGATAAATAGACTCATTTTCCAAACTGAATGCATCTAATGAAAGATCTATGGTGAAATGCCAATACAGACAAATTGCAGGCTGACAAGCAACATATTCACTTTGTTTTCTTTCTTTATGGCTTCTAGGCATTATATGAATACAACATCACCAGTTAAGAGAGCAAAACCCACCGATGACAGACTGCGACAACATAAGGCAGTAAAACATTTCAGCATCTGCTCTTTTTCTGTATGGCTGCTAAGGGTGATTTGTTAGGCTCTATCTCTCCCTTGCCCAGCAAAGTGAGTCAACAGGGTGACTTCAGTGTAGGACAAAGGGAACTTACTTTGGATGCCATCTCTTCTGACATCTGAAAAACAGGTCACAAAGTCCCAGTTGAACAATTGCATTGGTTTTCTGTTTGATTTGGAATCTGCCAATCTTCTTACCAGCAGCTGTTAAGTATATGGGACAAACAAAAGAAATTCTGATTTAACAGTAACAGCTGGAGACAGTACAGATAGTCCCACCCCCAGCCACAGCTAGGTATTCCCTCTTGGATTCCCTGTCACTATTCCTACACCCAGAGAGCTCCTGACTCTTGGCAGGTATTGACACACTACAGAGAATTTTGTGTGATTTTCATTCTCCAGATCTGAAAGTTGAAAGAAAAATCTGAACTCTGTAGAGGTTTCACTGATCTGATGAAAGCCATTGTCACATTCAGCTGACCTGAGCTTTAGAGTCTCACAGAAAGAGTATAAAGGTATAAAAACAAAGTGCCTTGGAAAGATATGCTGCCAGTAGGAAAAGAATGTCAGGTAGGATGCACTGTCAATGGAAAATTTCAGCTGGTTGAGGCTGTCCCAAGGAACAGAGTAAACATTTCAGTACAGCAGTGAGTCAGGGAGTAAGGCTGCTGTGCTGATTCTAATGGCCTATAGACAAAGTGGTGTTCTAGCTGATTTACAGTACTTACAGAAAAAAGCTTACATTTCTGAATGTCTTTAAGGTTTTCCAAATACATTTTGATCTCAAGAGAATCATGAAGAAAGGAAAGTTGCTTCCCTAGTCTGACAAGAGATTTGAGTGCAAAAAAATATTTTAAGTTAAAGAGTGAGCTCCATAATTTACAGGGGAAAAAAAATCAATTTTAACTATATTTAGTTTCTGTTTACAAGAAGAAATATTTGCTTTGTTTTACTAAATTATATTTGTGCAAGCCAAACATCATTACATGGCTTTGAATAACTCAGAAAACTATTTCCATAGCACTGAATGAATTAAGGAAATAATATCATCAGGACATTAAATACTTTTCTTCCTCTATTGATATAGCTTTTTTATTCTGTCCTTGCTGAACTTTTTTGGTCATTCTTTATTCAGGCCATGTCAAATAAGAGAACAGAATGGACTGGTGAGTAGAAGCACTCTAACAAGCAAGATAAGATGCTCCATCACTTTGTGATTAAATATTCAAACACACTGCCCACTGGTATCAACTTAGTCAGGACTGATTTAAATGATACACTCAAAAATGTGCTTTAATCTTCCATATAATAAGTTTTAAAAAATTAAAACTGAAAGCACGGTTTAAAGAAAAAACTACCAGACATTTCAGTCATCATTTATTTGACTGTATGTTTTCTGCTGTTAAAATGTCTGGTTTCATTAAAGAACTGAATACAGCTGCAAGTGTAATGTAGATTATGATCTAGAGTCAATAATTTGTGAGCTATTGAATGTCTTGGTGGATATTGATGTCAGTGCACTTTACGTTAAAAAAACTAATATCCTTCCCAATTATTTTTTGCCTGTGAAGAATCTTAGAATGTTTTGGGTTGGAAAGGATCTTAAAAGTCATGCAGTTCCAACTCCCCTGCCATAAGCAGGGACGCCTTCCACTAGACCAGGTTGCTCAAGGCTTCATCCAACCTGGCCCCAGAGACAGGGCACCCACAGCTTGTCTGGGCAACCTGTTCCAGTGCTTCACCACTCTCACAGGGAAGATTTTTTCCTTTATATCTAATCCAAACCTGCTTTCTTTCAGTCTAAAGCCATCATCCCTTCCTGTCCTGTCGCTACATCCCCTTCTAAAAAGTTTCTCTCCAGCTTTCTTCTAGGCCCCCTTTGGGTAGTAGGAGGCTGTCAACACCTTGCCAACAAAACTGAAAAGTATATATATCCTTAACCTTTCTTAACCACTTCAAGCATTTTTCTTTGAAGTTCAAGTGAGACTATTCAGAATTAATAATAATAAAGATTCAAAATACTATACCTGACTTAGAATACTTTCTACCAGTTTATTATCCTTCTGCAATATATACTCAGAATTACTTCATCACAGGTTTAACCAATGACAATAGAAAAATATGAGCAAAAGAATTACAGAACATAGACAAAATAACTACATATGGAACTGATTTTTCAAACAGCCTTTTTTCTTTATGAAATACATCAATTTTAATGAAAATTTTTGATTCCTGTTTAATAATCCATTCCTTTTCACCCCAACTATAGTGAAAGCAGAGAGAAGTTAACTGTGAAATTCACTATGATCTTGGGAGAAAATTGATAGACCTTGCTTGACAATTTATCAATGAGTATGTTAATTTCTCCAACCTCATTTCTTTTTTGCTATTTAGGTGGATTATCTGAATAATTTTTAAAGCATTCATTTATGGAGACAACACAAGCAAACAATTAGAATTCACCTGCCTGCATTACACCACTGGAATGTATAGATTCTTCCTTTCTTGATGAAAATTAGGATTCATTTTCAAGAATCAGTCAAATGAAAAAAAAAAAAATCATTAACATTTATTCAAGCATGACACTGTCAGACAGAAATTTGCAAGTTATGAGTTAATCTCATGACTTTCATCAGCCCATTGATTCATTAAAATTTCACAGTAAGGACAAAAAACTCTTCTTAATATAAGACCCACAAAGCTCAACACTATCTTCCTTAGAAAGTAAGTCACAAGCAGTTATTTTGTACTTAGTAGTATATGATTTTCCAAATACAAAAGAGGAACTACATCACAAATAGGAATAGCTACTTCACCAATCAATAAAACCAAGGGCATTAAAACTAAGGGGATCCTACAGGTTTACAGAGCTTTTCACGGCTACCTTTGCCAGCTAGTCTCGGGCAGCATTGACTGAAAGGTGTTTGCCCACAGCAATCACACCTATGAACATGAATTCAACCGACAGTCTCTTTCAATTTTCTTTCTAGTATTTAGAAATACTGCCATGTGGGTGGTATCCATGCTAGTGGATGCAAACAGAAATCTAGGGCTGAAGAGGTGGAGTTTTACCTGATTGCTGTAGATGACATCCACATATCCTGGCTAAAACAGGTTAAAAGGTTGGTCTTCTGATTTCTTCAAGCAGCCCTGCACACATTAACACTTTTTGAAGTTTAGATTACAAAACATGTTTCTATAATCTTCTATAATCGGAAAGTTTTTTCATCCTTCCAGTTATAAGAGACTTTTTTTTAAAAGATTCTATCCCAGATCATTACAGTCACAGTAATATTACTACCTAAAATAGATTAAAACATTTTCAGAAAGTACATTAAGTTATTTGCTTTGGCAATACCACAGTTTCTAAGGTGTCCATTTTCCAAATCATAGACACTGAATTTACTTAAAGCATGACTAGGAAAACACAGCTCTAAACCTCATATAACTTTGTGGATTTCACTTCTATTTTCTTTCTGGAGGATAGTGACAGGTACACGTCTTGTGAAAGGCATAAAGATAACAACACAAATTCTCCGTGTGCCTTTCTGAAAAATCCATTGCAGATTTGACACAGGGGTTTACTTTCTTATTTTATCTGAATGTCTGTTTTCTTTGTGTATTAAATGCTCAACTATACCTAAAACTGTGTTTTCAATTATGTGATTATGCATTTGTGTAGCCCCATTGAGCTTCATAGGATTACTCAAGCAGAGCAAAATTTGCAGAATTACCACTCCGCTTTGTCGATAAGAGTTTTTTCAGTTAAAAAAACAGACTTTGTTTCACAGTTAGTTCATTCATTGAGGAATATGTAGTTGCAAGTATTCAAGTTTTTTAATTATAGTACATTATACAATAGAAAAGATAGTATTTCCCTAGAAACTATGTTTATCTCTATTCTTTAATTTTACAAGGATAGAAATGTCACTGTCTCTACTACAAGAATGGCTCTTCTGAACTGGTTTCCATGAAAGTAATCATTGAACATTACTCTGAATCATAAATTGAAGTAAATCATGCATTAGAATAAGCCCCAAAGTTTCTCTGAACATAACACAGAAACACATAATGATTTTGCAATTTCTGCAGATACAAAAACAATTTCACTTTCAGCAAATGCATTTTTCTTCCCATGAAAAAACATACATTTTCATTGAAAAACAAAAAGGTATCTTTTGTGAACAGTTTATTTTTTTTTAATTTTTGCCATTATTTAAACACAGTTTCACACAGAAGTCAGTCAAAAAATTATCTGACAAATTACTATACAATTTATAGTATTTTCTAATTTACAGATGTAACACAAATACACACAACAAAGAAAAAGTGGCTATACCATAAATATTAATAAGAATAAGCTAAAACACAAGGCAAATGCTAGAATACATTCATTCCCTCAAACTAATTTTGGAAGCTAGGTAAATCATTAAGTACATAATTTTGTCCCAATCGTTTCAAGCTGAAGTCATATCCTACATTTTGTTCATGCAACTAGGGTAATTTGATCTTGATACAGAAGCACGAGAATTTCTTTGAACTAATTTCTGTCCCAAGACATAAGCAAGAATGTTTTTGTGTCCTCCTTCTTTCTTTTTGATCTGCTTGTATATAAACCTTGAACTTGAAGGTTTATATATCTATGTTCCAGTATGAACTCCAACAAAATTTACTGTTCTGGTATTGATAAATCTGCCACAAATAATTCATTAAGCTTGAAATCACACTTAAACCCATAAAGGAAGCATATATTAAAAGTGGGAAGAACTTGCCTTTAATTTGAAACACATCAGACTAAAACTCAGAAGATTTGTGCTCATTCCTGGCTCTGACAGACATCTTTTGAGTAATTTAATCTTCCTGAGACTGATATCCCCGAGTGTAATACATCCATTTATAATTCTTATCTAGAAGGTAAAGTTCCTTAACTGCAGGTTTGCTCCTTACTTTCTGTATGTACAAAAATTTTATACCACATTCTTGTCTGGTCTTTCCAGATACTACCGTAAGAAAGAAGTATTTTTGTTTCCAGAAACAACATATAAGAATCTTGTTTTATTTACTTTTCACATGACCTGACATTTTCTTCTCTGAAGTTAATGGTTGAGCTACTCTTGCCTTCAACAAAATGCATGAATTCAGTGATCATGTTTGCAAAAGTTCAATTAACTGGATTTTTCATATTTTTCTCTTCTCATCTTAATCTGCCTGCAGTAGCTGTAGCACTGCAATTTCTGCATCAAGAGAGTTTGGACTTGCTCTTGCTTGCACTGAGCCAAGTCTCTGAAGTGGCCCAGTGGGAACAAAACAAATCCATTGTCAAATTCAAGCTAGGAAACTAATGATGAATCATTATTAAGAGCTACATGCAGACACACCAGCAGGAAAAAAAACAACTTCATTTTCAGACTGATTTAAAGAACAGTTGCTATCAAGGCTACCCTAATGACTGACAATTCACTTTATCAGTTAAAACTAAAGTAGGAATCATTATACCTGAGTATGATCATTGAGTGACAGTGATCATCAGACTGAGACAATGTCATCTTATCTGGACATGCCTCTAAAGCGATTAGGGCCTCACTGGACTGTATAATCCAGATTTTAGATCCCTGTACTGACACTCAGCCAAACATTGTATTTTCAGGAAACCAGCCTGGCAATCCAGCACCCAGTTTACAATTTTCAGGTGTCAATCCATTCATATGAAGTACACAGAGAATGCTTCAACTATACAACTGCCTTTACTTAACATTTCTGAAGACCAATGTGTTCTAAACACCTTTGTAGAGGCTTTTAATGAGGAAACCGCACAGAACACCATTGTGAATTGTTTTAGGTTGCACGATGTGGCTGGGAGTGTGTATTCTATTGCCATCTGTTAGAGGTGAGGCAGTTATTTTCTATTAATTGAGCTGACTGTTCAAACCAAGTAGGGCAGTTTGCTTCATCTCTTCCACAACCAATCCTCTCTCCAGGAGATATCTCCTGTTAATGGGCGATTGCCTGTCACTGCAGGACTGATAAAATTACATCATCCCATTGCAAGATGCTCCTCCCAGGGGAGGAGCCAAGGATTCCTACGTGAATATACTCTGAGATTTAGAACATCAGACATCCTTTTTCCACTAAATTCCCAGAGGAGAAGCTTTCTTCTCCACTGGATTCCCAGAGGAAAACCAGGCCCATCCACACCACCACTGGATCTGCAGAGAAAACCTACAGCATTCTACAGGATCACTGCTTCAACAGAACCACACCTGTCACTGCAGGAGGACAGCAGCCCCCCATTTAATCAGATTGTTACCAACACCCTGACCAACAAACAGCGTGTCAGGTCGTATTCTGACTCTGTCAGTGTTGTTTTGTATTACTGCATTTTCATATTTTTATTTTTACCTAATAACTGTTATTCCTACTCCCATATTTTGCTTAAGAGCCCCTTAATTTCAAAATTATGATAATGCTAAGAGAAAAAGGGTTTAGATTTTTCATTTCGAGGGGGTCTCCTGCCTTCCTTAGCAAACACCTGTCTTTGCAAACCAAGATATCAATGCACAGGCTATCAGAATCTCATCACAACATTTCAAAGAAATCATTTTCCATAAAAAATAAATGAAGTCAATGTTTACTTCACAATTGTGTCTTGAATTCTAGTGTTTCATGGCATGTGTTAACTTCCTGTTACCCTATGACTGACTTTCAAATTAGAAGCTGTAACTCTTTCACTCATATGTAATTAAACAAGCTGTTTATGGGACTTGTTAGTGAGTGCTTCTCCCAACATCATCCACTATACAGAAGATTATTTTTAACACAGCATGAATGTTAATGGTACCTCTGTGAGTCTTACATGTATTGGTGAAAGGTTTAAGGTAGATCTCACTGTACGGAGAAATCAAATCAATTTCAGAAAGGTGCCAGTGTCTGACATTAAAATAAAACACAACATTGAGAGAACTTGGACTGTCCCCAAATTCTCCTTACCCACACCAGTACACTGTGGTGGAATATATCAGCATATATCTGCTGAAGAGCATGAAACTTCAAGTCTACAGGAAATGCACCAGTACAGATGATTTTTCACAGTTTCCAACTGATTGGAGTCCCCATTAGCAAAGGTCAGGTTTAATTTGCCACAGCTGCTTTCAGAAAGCCTGTGGTCCATCATAGTTCAGGGAAGACAAAAAAACCCTGCTTAACTCACTCAGTAGGAAATCATTCCATTAGATGCATACCAAATATGTACTCAAGGGCATGAGGTTTTATTGCATAGCATAGCTACTAAATGTTAAGAGCGTGTAATAAATGTTGTACCTAGGTCATGAAAAGAAGAAGATATTTCAAAAGTAAGACTGGTACTTTTGAGCTTACATGACAGAGGAAAGTCTAGCAGAATTCAACAATAGGTATTACTACTGCAGCTGTCACATCAGGGTTTTGAATTTTTTAATATCCATTTCAAGCATTTCAGAGCTTTTTTAAAAAATCCCTGTTACATAATTAGCTTTAAAAATTACTCAAGTTAGCATTTCGTCTATAAGGCACAATTGGAAGTTTAAAATAATGCTGCCTATTCTTTACAAAATTGAAAAGCTGTGCCAATATTATCTTTGTTGCAGCAGCAGCTGCTTGCAAATGCCTTTAGTACTGATTTGGGTCTCTCTGTCATGTGCTAATGGAATCAGGCAGAGGCTTTAATAGTGTGTGTTCAGAGTATACAGTTCTTGGGTGATCCTACCAGAGCAAATTCCTAGCAGCTGAGTGTGCAATAACAGCATCATCATATCTTCATGGATTTTTTTTTTCCCCAAGCATCTTGACCTGTCATCCCTATTGCCAGGAAGTTCCACAGGCTGTAACTCTCTCTGCTGAAAAATCTCTGACAAACATGGGCATGAGAAGCCCAGAGTGTGGGCAGAAAGAACCGCCCGACCTCTGTTACAGCAGCAGAATGAAGAGAAGGTTCCAAGTGATGCTCTGAGGAATAACACACTGCATTTACATGGACTTTCAGCACAAAACAATCTAAGCAGTTCTTATTTTTTCTATGTATTACCACTAATTAATTGACTTTGATTTACTTATGCTTTGCAAGTGGGAAACAACAAGGTAGACAAAACAGCACTGAAAAGGATCTGAGGTTTTAAATGTGTAGTTACTTGCAGAGCAAAAGTAAGTCTGTCCAGGATTTGACAGAAATTGTTCCAAATTCTATCAAGTATATGAGTTTTATTCACAGACAATCCTTTAAAAAGTGTACCTATCTAAAAATAACATTTTCAAAAAATAAAATCTATTGTCCAAAGAAAGTTAAGACAAGTAGGAAAATTCGTGTCACTCCAGACTGGCAGAATGAGAGCAAAGTGAAAACTGGGACAGGGGAATAAATCATTATTTTAAATAAATGCTGATCTGGTTAAAGAAGCTGTTGAAGGTAAGTTAGGAATGGGAAAGGATGTCTCCTGTCTGTCTGGTCATTCCATTAGCACCTGCAGAATTTTCATTCAGAATATGTTCCTGAATGGATTCTTAATGTCATGGGAATAACAACAAAGAATAAATGGTATTGCATCAGAGCGACAGTCCCTCAAAACATACTAGTTTGCTGTCCACCATATTTAAAGCACCATGCTCCACTACATGGAAAATGTTTCTTCTGAAAGAGCACAGCATTTTTCAAATATATATTTTGAGCTGAACCAATTGCAAAGCCATCACAGTATGGCAGCTGAAGTATAAAAGTACCAGCAGTTTTCTGGAAAAGTGATGACTCCACATGACAGCCCCCCAGACTACACTGCAAAATTGATGACCTTGTACAAGAGTTGAATGAAAACTCTTTTTCTTATAATATAAAAATTGTGATTTAACACATTTTACCTAGACGTAGTCTAATACAGTAGATACAAATAGGATACACTCCTCGGAAATTAAACAAGGCTTGTGGACAAGATTATAAAAAGTGCTGAGATGGATTATGAAGGAAAAACTTCACATATAAGCAGTCAGCTACCTCAGGTAAGGCCACAGATGTTGAATGTCCAGTCTCCTTTAGTGATCTTGAAAATCCTGTTAGGTATCTCTGAGTATCTAAATGTCTTTGAAAACATCCCTCTGTGCCTAACATTATTAGGAATCACTGGACTTGAAAGACTAAAGGGACTCAGCCTCATCTGCAATATACAGCTGTACATTTCAAGCAGAAAGATGCCTCTGCCATCAAGTAAAAGACAGACACTCATCATAAAATCTCCCATAAAGGATAAAGCACTCTCTGGAAATACCTTTCCCAGACTTGGTATAAATTTGCCTCTGGAAGAGGAGTTTAAATGCCTGGACACATAATTCATACCTGCAGTCTAGGAACAGAACAAAGAATGCTCTGTACTGATGATTTCAGAAAGTCTTTTTTTCAGCTTCTGCTCTGCCCAAAACACTAATTAGGTCCATGTTTTAACCTGTACAATTGTTATTACTGTCACATTAGGAAAAAACCCTCAAAATAGAGGTATATTCCAGGCACCAATTTTTTCTACATCCTCAGGCATGAGTCCCCAATAAAATGCAACAGACTCACCGAATCACTGAGCAAATGTACCAGGTCATGTGAAGGAATGAAGATGTGACCATGCTGCAATCTGCATGTTTATTTGGAGACTCCTTTGAGCACACAGGCAGTAAAGTGGTCTCACCTCTCTCTTACTCAAGAATTACACACTCAGCAAAGCCAGCCGGTACACTGCCATGGGAGAGCACAGGATCTAAATTACTTAAATTTGACAATACATTCATGAAATAAAAATAAAAATGAGGCCTCTTTGCTTGACAAAGGGGAAAATTTCAGAGTTCACTGGGCGAAAAGAGTTACACAGGGAATTGTCTGAAATACTGATGGATGGGAAGAACATGAAATTTTGAGGTATTATGAGCCAGGGACAGTAGAGATATAAGCAGGATGAAATGAAGGGAGTTTTGTGAACTGGTTTTGAGGAAATGGCAGAGATAATAATGACACAACAGCAATAAGAAACACCTGTTTTTTTTAATGCTTCCTATGCTGTGAATTTGGGGGACAATTCTGAAGGTACATAATATACAAAGGACAAAGAGAAAGAAGAGGTGTTCTCATTCTTGCCACATTTTCCATAAAATCATGTTTGTTCACTAGCTACCCATTAATGGAGATAAATTTTGCAGCCATTTGCTTTCTTTGCATTAATTTTTGTTCTGCTTCTAATTTTGAAAATGTGAACAACCTGCATGCAGAATAGTCAGTCAGTGCCCTGAAGTAGCCCAGTTATTTTGTTACCAATTATCATTACAATAACTGTATTGCATTTCAGTGAAAAAAAAAAAAAAGAAAAAAAATGTGGTATGAGCTACATTTATAGTATCAAGATAAACACTGGAATTTTTAAAATTTTAAGAAAAATCCATCGACATTTCTTTCCAGTCATATTCAACCACTTTTAAACTGTTTAGTGTCCATTAATTCAAGGGATATCTGAACAGAACTATATTATTCATCACTTACCTTTTAGATTTATTGAGACAAACCAGAAATAATGGAAGGAAAAATTCCTAATGCAAGTTTCTTGAGTATGTGGATTAGGACTTTTCACGTTCACAAAGAAACCCAGGAAAACTTTTGATCTGAGAGACTGCGAATGCTAATGATCAGAAAGAATGTCATGAAGGATTTGTTTATATTTTTAAAACTGTACATAAAAATTATTTATAAGGGAAACAAAATGCAGACAAGAAATGAAAGACATTCTTTGATAAATTAAAAATGTTTGCTTTCTCCTATAATGTAAGAAAGCTAGATGTAAGAGAAGTATATTGTGTGTATGTTCAAAGGCTTAACAGCATGAGGTATAGAAGTATTTCAAGTGGTAACAGCTCAGAAAATAGTATAGGTCTTGAAATTAAATCATTCTCATAAATAAATCATCAAATAAAGATAAAATGACAAATTGGTATTAGTCTAATACAAATTTAGCTGAAGTATTAATATCCCTTTTTTTCCCCCTCAGAAGGAAACTTGCTATAAAACTATAGCAAGTTTTATTCAGATAAATGTCTTCAAGTGTAAGTATTTATGGTCAATTCTTTATTGTTTTTGGTCACTCAAAAATTGTAGCGATGTCAAGCCATTGTTAAGATGTCAAACTACAGAGCCCACATTTTGATGCATCTTTGAAATCTTCCTACTATTTCTGAAAGTACAGGTTCCATAGTTCTCTTACATATTAGGCATTGCATCAGTGTCCTTGGGAAAAGGTCCCCCCACTCCTTGATATGGACCCACAATCTTAGTGGCAGCTGTGCATTTCTTCCATGTCTGAATGTGTCACCTTACAATTTTGTGTAAAAGTCTTGTCAGCTTAATACACATGAAGGAAAAGATGCCTCCTTTGTACAACCGACTGAAGCCAAGGTTTAACAGGAATTTTCCTATGAAAGACAGATGAACCTAAGAATATAGGGCATAATATTCAGAGCAACATCTCATCCTAAAAAAGTCATAAGAATAAGGAAAATCACAGCTGCCTAGTTCTTATCAGAAGATAATCCTCCACACAGTGCACTGCTGGAAGAAAATTTCACATAATTTGTCTTTTTAGCATACTTTATAGCAGCTATTTTTCTTCACATTCATAAAACTCCTATGACCCTTTTTGTTCCCTCTGTCAGGCTTCTAATTGTTTGTACTGAAACCATCCTAATTAGATGGTGAGATGTTTAGGGTGTGGACCTTGTCTAATTGTTTGGTTTATAACACTCTGAGTGTACAGTACTTACATTAATATTGAACTGCATCTTGTCCTGTATATTTGTGATGCTTGTTACAAAGAAATGGACATCTTGTTTTCAGCTTCCTTTCTAAATTAAACAAGGCTTATATGATCAAGGCTATGTATATCTTCATGTATATTTGTACTATGAAAATTTCAGATCATTCTGCCCAAACCAACTATATTTACATTTCCCCCAAAATGGGCATGAGCTTAGTGATAATAAATACCTACCATGCCTCAAGAAAATAAGTGTGTTGAAGATGCTACTTCCCTGAGAATAAAACCTGCAATACATGCCCAGTGCTTTTGAGATACTATAAAACAGACAGGCACACTATTTATTGCTCCAGTCTGAGGGAAGAACATCAATCAGTGCTCACATCTTCCATTTGCCAGAACCGAATGTGTTTCACACAGCTGTGGAAAAACAGATTCACCAGTTGTGATGCTCACAGAGTCACTCAAGAGCTCATAAGCAGATCTAGTGGTTCGTGCCAAAGGTCTCCTTTGTCAGGTCACCCATTGCAGGCTGTGCCTAACAGCAGGCACGCACTGAAAAGCAGAGCAATGGAAATGCACAGCACTGTTTCCAGGGAGTACTGCATCCAGTGATGTACAAACCATGGACATCCTGAGCTTGGCATTATGTCTGTGTGCTTAATAGTGCTGCTCCACTGCAGGCATTTGTTCAATTGATTTTGGCATTTCTGTAGCCATGTGGCATCCCAAACTTCCCATGGCATTGCAGTCCAACATGTCACCTACATGCTTCACAAAGAAGTGTTGCCTTTTGCTTGCCTTGTACTGCCCCCTTTAATCTTACATGATACTCCCTGGAGTTTGTTTTGGTTTTTGTTTAAGAAAACAGCTCTTCCTTGGTTACCCACATTTTAAAGCATGCTATTCTAATGACCTTGGACATATTCTCTCTCATTTTCTTCTTTCCTAACTGTTTAGAGCAAAGATTTAAAACTAATTAAAAATACATTGGAGCTTCAGTGACTTTGTGGCCTTTGGATGATATTGAAAAGAGGTATACAGTACAGAGTACACTATGCATATGATTGACACCCTCTGTGCCAAAACCCAACCACTACCTCTTGAGGTATTTTTAGTACTCTACAATATATTTCTGGTTTAAAAAAAAAAAAGAAAAAAGAAAAAACAAACAAACAAACAAACAAACAAAGACAAACCCAAAAATAAACCAAAAAGGGAGATATTTCTGAATTTAACCTATTGAATTGATGTTAACTCAGATATTAAATTTGAAAAGAATGGTACAAACATTGCAATAATACTATTTTTACCCAATTAAAATAGACTTTTGATATTTACTACTTGATGAGCAGAAAGGAAAAAGAAGGAGCAAACACATTCTACCTTTTCATCAGGGCATAAGGTGTAAAGGAAAAGTAAACTGTATGATGAACAGAACAATGGGGATGGGGTGGCTTAGAACTTTTTCCAGGCTAAGTTCCAAGCCACTTCTATAATCAAGTTTCAATCCAAGTAAATGTTTGGCTCACTTCCTTTGTATCTGACAACCTAAAGTACAAGTAATTCAAGGGCTTATTTTTTTTCATTTTCACTTTGATGAAAGCATTCTTACTTTTCATGCAGTTCTCAGATCAGATCAATTGTTTTATTTTTCTAAAATGCCAAAAACAGCATAGCTAGGAGGAAACTTATGCAGGAAAAAATGAGCTATTGCTTCTCTACTTATTGCACAATGTTACTTGCTTTGTTCATGTGCTATATTAGTTCTGGTGGATGCCATGCTGTCTAAAACTTTATTTCAGAAAGGAAAAACTGCAGTAATTATGGCCAAAAATGTCAGGCTGTACTGCACAACTATTCTTTGCACCACAAGTCAAAAAGCATGGCATTCTTTTGTAACACACCTCTTAAACGTATGTGTTCTGCAGTTTGTCTTACATCAAAAAACACTTCTTAATGCAATGCAAGAAGGCGTTTTAAAGACAGCATCTTAAGGTGTGAGTCACTCAGTTTGGAAATAGATTACAGTATTACTTCAGAGTAGCAGTAACAGAAAAGCTTCTTTAGAGTGCTAAGGCCAAACACAATACTCTAAAGGCATGGTGCTTGCTATGCCCTTTACTGGCAGATTGATTTTCATGTTCTCACTAAGCTAGCATTTAGCAACATTACACTGCTGGTTGGATAGCAATGACAACCCAATTAGAAAACACAGTCAATGAACAGGTCAGGCAGCCACAGTCCAGATATTCTCAGCAAAACTAGTTGTAAAACTTTCTGTTGACCCTTTCCTTATCATAAGTGACCCACCATAAAAACATGTCAAAATTTTGTGAAGAAGCAAAACAGAAAATAAATTATAACTCATCCAAATAAGCAAACAGCTTAAGAAAACTTTTAGAAGAATTGTCAGCATAGGAAAGAAAATAAATGGGTAATAGGGTGAGATTTCTGATTTCTCCATAAATACATGCACTGTATTGCTCATGGCTTCAGGGAAATGTTTTTGGGTACCCTGTGCTAATCAGACATATATTCTGATAGCTTAGAACCACCAAAAATAGAAAATGGTATGGCTCTATTATTTAGTCAACTTAGCTTTCCATATAAGCACAGATCATTTTGAATTTTGGTCTCACTTGAAACAGATACAGATAGATTAGGTAGGTAGGTAGGTAGGTAGGTAGGTAGGTAGGTAGGTAGGTAGATGTAGATAGATGAATAGCTATGTAATTACAATATACAAATAATTCATATGGATTTGAGGTTATGAAGCCTGAAAACAGGCAGTAGAGGTTTCTCAACCCATGACTCACACAAAGCAGATGAATGTATGGATCAAGAAGGAATCTACACAAATTGTGCTTAAAAGAGGGGCAGCTAGGGATTTTTTGATCAAACTGAGAGTTCAACTCTGAAAGCACAGTATTAGCACTAGCGCTCTGAAATATAGTGTTCATCAGGTATGAAGCACAGATCTGTAGAGACAAAGTTACCAACCCTTCGAAAAAAACAAGTCCCCATTGGACTTTCAAAATAGCCAAGGTCTTTCCTGAAGTCTACTGATCATTTCTAAACTCAAAATAATTCTCTCTGTAATTGACTAATAGGGGTTTTGTTATCATAAAGATAGCTTTTCAACATTGCTGCTATTATCGTCATTAAAAACACCTTGGCAATGCCATTTTTCAAAGTTCTTCTGTTCAGAAATGCCTCTCTTTACATGTTCCATCATTGAAGTTTCTTCTAGAACTATTGAATCTCACCTTTTAGTTTAACCTTAAAACAAACTAGACAATGTTCTACATAAGCAAAACAGTTCTCAACTTTTATTCTGTCATATGTCCTGTTTCCAACTCCCACAGATGACTTGTTATGTCTTTGCTATACTGCAGCCTTTATAAGAGATGGACTTATTTGCCTCTAACATTCATGCTGATTTAATGGTTTTATATAAATAAAAATTGAAACAATACCAGCATGTATTACTGGTCATTAAGCTCCTTTCAAAATTTTGTCAGTGAGTTTTTTGTGTAAGAAGGAATGTCAGAATGCCATTACAAAATCTGGGAGCAGCATTAACTAAAACTGCACAAATGGATTTAAGCTATGTGCATGATGCTCTTTTCTGAACAGCAGTGTAGGCACATCTGAAATCTGCTTGTTCACACTACAGAAACTACTTATTAGCGTCTGTATATAACACATCATCACCACAGGGAAAGCTAGTTTCAAATCATAAATGTCAAGACATAATTAACTTAAAGGTCAGGTTTAATTACAGTTGTTGAAACTGAAATACACTAATTACCATTACTATGTCAGAAAATTTCTTAAAATTATTTGAAATGTTTTGTTGGCGCCTGTACTTTTCTGTAATTGACATCTTTTGTCTCATGATGGAGACGTTTCAATGAGCATTTTTTACTTACTTTGAAGCAGAAAGAGAACAAACCAGAAAACTAATGAACAAAGCATCACCACAAATCTCAACAAAATCTGTTCTCTGCATTACAATATTATTAATTACTTTCTTGTAATTGGCACTTCAGATAATCATTTAGATAATGAAATTATTTTGAGAGTCTGGTACATGGATGAAACAGATTTAACTGTGTGGCTCTGAAGTTTAATGACAAAACTAATCAATAAGTGAAACAGACTGGTGAGAAAATAACTCAATAACTGAAAATTTTGCTCTACCTGTAGGCTTTTCCAAGGATTCTACTGGGAATAGTTATTGACTCACATAAGTATTTTAGTTCTCTCTTTCCCCCAAGGTACAGAAAGTTTGAATGCTGTGATTTCATTTTCTCTTCTGTTATCTAGTGTTTATTCTTCTCTCCCCACCACAGCCAGGAGTTCCAACTTACCTCTTCCTATACTTTTAGCAGCATGATAGACATTTTTTCCCTGAAGAAGCCATTCCCTAGAAAGCTAGCTAGAATATAGCAGAGAAAAGGTTAAGCTACATAAAGTTTATTTCTCTACAACAGCACAGATTTTAGCTGGGTATGGCCCCCATGCAAAAATTCAGAACTCTAAAAGTGAATACAGCCAATGACTGGAGGAAAATATTACCAACTGATGAAGATAGGCCATCAAATGCACTGATAAAAGGGACATACTCATATATTTTCATTCATTCTGCACCTGAGGTTGTAACAGCTGCCCCCGTGCTGTGGGGCTGATGCCTTCCAGAGTGCACTAATCACCTGAAATCAGCAAGAAATATTTCTGTTTCTGGAGGAAATATTTCTACTTGGTAAGTGGAAAGCTCCCACACCCCTTTCCCCCTCCTTTTCCACAAGCCGCAGTACCTGGTGCTTCACAATAAACTACAGAAAAGAGCTCAACAGTCTGAATATAAGGAATATATACATCAAGTGAAACAATGAAGGACAGTCTCAAGTACACAAATATAGTGGGAAAGTGGCTGGCAGCTCAGAAACCAGCAAAAGATCAGGCTTGACTGTGCTACTGCCTTGAATCTCAATAAATGGGAAAGGATAGCATTTAATTAAAGAGTACCTGCCTCCCAGGTACTGATGACATTGAAATCAGTGTGGACAGAAGGCATTAAAGCTGGTATAACCCAAAAGTTCTCTTATTTAAGATTTACAGCTAACTGTTAGAGAAAAGTGAAAATTTATTAAAGGCTTCCATCTGGCAGAATGTATCATTAGTATTCAAACTGATAGCAGCAGTGATTTAAATTTAATAATCTGAGTGAAGATATGCATCAAAAAAGAATTCTTTTAAAATATGTCTAATAGCAATAACTGACTTCTTTATTATAGTCTGCCTGTGAAAAATGCCAGATATCAAAGAATAAGACATCAAATGTTAATTTCAGTGTGTTCTTCTAGTTGAAACTCACATTAAAATAATATCCTTGCTGCGAATCAAGTAGCACAGACTGTACCTGCTTGTATCTTCCTTGAGAAAGATTTGAAACATCAAGGCCCAGAAAAAGCAGGAGTTGGACCATACAGAGGGGAACAGGGAGGTTGTAGGAGTTGAAGGGGTGGCTGCAGGGGTGGCCTCAGTGATTCCAGCCACTGGCCCCAAGGCAGGGCACAGCTGTGCCCTGCTGCCGTGGGTGTGGGACCTCCAGGAAAATGTATCTAAGGGCAAAGTTACTATTCTGCTGTCAATTTTTACACCTGAGGTTTCATTTTTAGGTAGCATTCATATCTGATTCCCCATATTAAAGAAACTTTTTATACATCTTTCTTTCTTGCCCATTCTCAGCCCTCATTTAATAACATGATATTCAGGAATAGTTCATATAAAGCTAAGGTGACAACAAAGGGTACCTGCAGAACAGTCTTCCTGTTAATATACACTGGGAATGCCAAAAACCACTCCAAAAGTCACAGACAGAATCACTGAAATACCATCTAGCAGGTGAACAAGGGAACAGACAATTTATTCAAGGAAAAAATAAACATGAAAATTAAGACAAAGTCCAAGTATCACAAATTGAAAAGGCTGGAGAAAAAAAATGTTGTGTTCATTATAAGAACTAGCATAAAGTAACTACCTAGTGTGCAATTTACATCAGTGTTGCACAAAAAAAAACCAACCTACAAATTACTTACCCTTTTAATGATTTTTTTCTTAATTGCACAGTAATGGGCAGTTCAAATTTACAGGTTGGTAATTTGTCACTGATTTGCTTTTTAAAAGTTGAACAAGAAAACAACATTGAAATGCTTGAAATATGTTGTTGGCAAGGAGCCAGGCTAGGATGTTTAAATGGGGCCAGGTGCTTTAAATATCCCAGGGCCTTCTTTTGCAGGAAGGAAGGCACTGGTTCTGCATTGGCAGTGTCACAACAGGTGATCGATATCAAGGCTTGAACTCCTTTGTCTCTCCTGGCTCAGCAGGGGTGAGCACAGCCAGAGTCTGAAGGAGAAAGGCTTTCACAGTAGTCAGACAGCTGCACAAAATAATGTGGGCACATCTCACATGGCCTGGGGGTAGGGGGTGAACATGGCAGAGTCCCTGCTCCTCCCTCAGAGAGCTGTTTAAGAAAGAAACAAGCAAAACAATAAACCCTCTACCGTATTTTCCTTTTTTCTATGCCTATTTTTCCCCAGCAATGGATGTGGATTCACATGAACTACTCCAATGGCAGGTATACCAGAAAAACAAGTTTTGATTTTCAATTAAAAACTCTGAAAAGATTTACTGATTTAATTTTTTAAATTTCAGTTTTAAAAAGCCATTTTGATTTTGTCCCATAATGTTTTCTTCCAAATGATGCATTCTTAACAAACAGGAAAAAGTCTTTTTTGCTTAGCTCTATGTCAAATTTAGAGGAAAAAAGGAGGGAAAAAAGCAAGTGATTCAGATTCTTCACCAATATTTATTCTACAATAAAATACTATACAGCAGCTCTGAATGTGCTCATACTGTTTCATGTATATGTCTCAGCTGACAAATCACAAAGTTTCCATACAGTCTTTGAACTCAAAAGCTCATAATTTTATACAAACTAGACATTGAAAGCTGAGACATTGTTAGGGAGATAATACTTGATGTTACACTAGGAAGAGTGAGTGCTTAAAGAACATGAATACATGGGGAATCAGTCATTCTACCTAATAATATCACATTCTTAATGTTACTGAAAATGTTCCTGACAATAGCAGACATCAACTTCGCCCAATTCAGAGCTTCTCAAGCAGACCCCCACACCAAGGCAAGAGAAGGTTCTTCTTTAGGGCCAAGGAAGATGTACCCTAATTGACTCAGAATCAGTTCTGGTCTAGAAATGCTGGACTATATTTGAAGTTAATTTGTAAAAAAAAAAAAAAAATTGTCACTGGAAAAATTTTCTTATTTTCCATAAACTTAAAAACCCCATGATGAGGCAAAAATATAGGAATAAAACTAAGGTGCTCTGACTAAACTCCATTTTGTAGAGCTATAATTAGTTCTCATTCAACTAAGCATCATGTTCCATGAACAACTATATGTCTTTCTTCAGTAAAATTCATTAAAACAAAAATCATGAGGGTGGAGGTATAGTGTTCATAAAAAGTAAGCCTTAGAGTTCAGCCCTACTAACTGCAGTGGCTTTTTCACAAATTTTATTCAGCCTTTATTGCATAAGTTCTAATTTTTTTTAAATCCTCAAAGTTGATGGAATCAATAAGAATCTCATCTTTTCTTGAAAAAAAAAATGTTGGTCATGGCTAACCAGCACAGCTGTAAAGGCAAATCCTCCTTTAACACTCCAGAAATTACAAGATAAATTAATAGAATCAAGCATGTATTATGTTAAAATAAAGTCTTGAGACTTTCATGCTATATGTGTGGTTACTAATCATGTGACTTTGGAGATACCAAAGCAGGGAGTTTTTCTTTTGTAAGGTCAGGAATGCAGAAATGCTCACTTTCCTTAGAACCATAAAAAGAAGAAGTCATATAAAGAAAAATATTTCATAGAAGTGGCACAGGTGAAGATACCCACAGTTTTATAGTACTGCCAAATGAATAATACTGGGATGTTTTATATGAGCACGTACTTCTGCTCATGCACATACAAATTGGATAAATCCTCTTCTGGACAAATTATGCCTGGACACAATCTGCTTACCATTGACACTCACTGACATCTGATGCAGTAATGTAAATATAAGCAAGATATGTGTCATCTGAAGTTCAATGAAGGTGATAAAACTGTATATTATTACTATTAAAATCCCAAGTCTAAGGAATCTTTCTGCACTGGAAAAGTTTGAAATTTATGAAAGACTGCAGACAAATCAACCAAAAAAACAACCTTCTCTGAATTATTGGTTGCTACACAAATTTCAAGATAATGTATATAGGAACACACAGCCAGATTCATCAGAGCTTTATTGACTCATTAATGTAACTCTGAATAAATGAGATTTTGTGTGTAGATTTAGTTCAAACGATAATTGCTAGGATCAACAGTGTGATATGTATTTAAACCTGGGACTATTGCCACTGAATAAATGAAGAAATGATTACTAGTTAATCTTTGTAGGACAGTGTGTTCCTAGTTGGACCAAAAAGCATCAGCAATAATTTCAGCAATGACTGGAAAAAACTCCATCATTTACAGTCATTGGAGGATTTTACCATTTTGCTGAGCCAGAAATAGAGTAAAACTTTTGAAAGATTTTTCTGAGTATGCCATAGCTAAAAACAACAGCAGGTAATGTAGAAGGACAGACTGCCGAAGTGTTTAAAATCTTCCTGTGATGTAGACAACAAAGTGACTATTTTTCAAATTGTGTGTTTTATACATTATTTCTATTCCTTTTAATGTCAGTCCCTAGAGGAATTATTTGAAGGTTCTGAGGAATTGGTTTCTTTGGATTGGAAAAAATAGTCATAATCTAAGAGAATTTTTTGAAACTCTCTACTCTGGAATATTTTTTAAAACACACATTAACTAGATTGTAAAAATTTTGCAGCTACATAATTTAATCTTAATTTTGGATGTCACTCTATTGTAGACAGCTGCAATCTGGAGAATCAAACTTCAAGATAACAAAAGTAATCTGATTAAATAAGGATTTTTCTGAAGGGTTTTTACTGCAGCTTGAGAACTAAAATATAATTGAAATAAAACAGCAGAGCACTTGCATACCAGGTCTGAATGGTGGAAGTTATTGTGTCCAGACTAGATTTTCTGCTGTGAGGCAGAGATATCTCCTCTGATTCAGACTAAAGATGTGAGAGTGGTACCTGTTCCTCTGTCTGATGGAATTAACTTTCTGTTGCTGGCATGACTCCACTCTTAACAAAGAAGATATTGCTCATGAATTCTGACTGCCCAGATCTCACCTGACTTCCTGTCTACTAAACTATAGAAAGTTTTTCTTTCTCCTTTTTTCTGTAGCAAATGATGCTGTAAAATAGAAAGATTTTGATTTAGACTGAGTTTGCAGTGAAAAAACATTTATTACCCAGACTCAAGAAAATTACTATAAAAAATTATAAAATCTAAAACACTTATTATAATTTAATAAAAATTATAAATCATCTATATTAAAACAACCTCCAGTGGAATATTTATCTTTAGGCAGTCACTACTTACATTCCACTGAGATGAACAAAGAGGTTCAGCCATTCTTAGATAACCAGTCAAAAAATGTTATGTTTGGAATTGTAAACCTCATGTTTTTACAGCTTTAAAATGACAAAAAAAAATTATGAACTCAATTGCTGACCTGCAGAACACTGACTGCACACACCAGAGAAAATGGTGGTTTGATCATAAGAGTAAGGGACTTTACAACCCTAATTTCCCCTTTCAGAATAGCTACCTTAGGTGACAGTAATTTTTAGTTAAACAAGACTGTTCAAACAACTCAAACTTATGAACACTTTTACATTTCAAAGCAACGAGAAATATTTGAACTCTAAAATAAATATAAATATACTGAGAAGACAAAGTAGAAAAGAATGGATTTTACTAAGTTATTCCAGAAAAAAAAAAAATACCATTTAGATTATTCTCTCATGACAATCAGGCAGAAATTATGTGAAAAAGGAAGAGAGATAAAGAACCAACCCTGAGCATTGAAATAAAAAGCCATAAATAAGTAAATATTTCTTATTCTAAATGCACTTCTGTTTTCTGAACAAGCTAGAGAAGATTCTACTAGGTCAAAATAAAAAAACTGAACATCTAAGTATGATTTGTATCTTTGTGAAAGTGTCCATCATGTCTAAATTACAGTCAGTCTAATTTCACAATTATAATTAAACATGTCCCACTCCTCATTATTGTTGTACATGTCAGTGATGTTTTTAATAGCTTCATTGTTTTCCCTGGATCATCCAGAAGCACACAGGTCAAACTGTTTTTAAAAATATTCTCACTAATGTGTGAAGGAAATAATTGGTGATGAAAAACACTGAATACATCAAATGCCATTTACTGTCATTAAGATTATGTGTAAAAGTTAAAGCTACAGCATTTGCATTACGTGTTAAATCTGGTTATAGAAAATTGAAAGAAAATACTATATAAGCACTTCTGGGATTTTGGTGGGGTTTTTAATAAGTCCAAAGTCATAATTTTAAATTTCAGTAAATAGAACTGATTAATTTAGCTACAAAACATATTAGCATGTATCTAATGCCCAACATGTTACCCAAGAAACATCATACAGGCACTGATTTATGGTGATTAGAATGGAGAGGAGAATGAACAAACAAGCCCTTGAAAAGAAAAACTGTCCAAATGACCTATTCCCTCTAGCTGTCCCTCCAGCACCCTCTTATTCAGTGCTGCCATGAATATGGAGTGACTATGTTTGGCAACATCCTTGGAGCCATTTACAGAATTTCATATAAACTTGTACAATCTAGGTTGGGTATTAAGGTTGTATTCTATTTTTATTTTACCAACTACCATGTTACTTCAGTTACTCTCCACCTCCATCATCAATGGTACCATATAAAAGGGAAAAAATAAATCTTAAGTCTCTTCCTGTTCAATTAATATATGATAGATCTTTCTATTTTGCTGTCATCAGATTTTGCTCATGTCCCGTGTCTCCTGTGTCTGGTTGGGGTAGTTTTTCTTGTATTTGGTTTTCTGGTTTTGTATAATTAAGCTGAAATTTTAAGATCCCAAAGAAACAGTTTTTAATGCATTCAGAAAATGTGTCTATATATTTGTCTGTGTATAGACATTAACAATGCTCAAATGAGCTCTAAACTTCAGTGAAATAAGTTTTCCTGCTCTGATCAACTAATCTCAGCTTCTCAATATTGTTATTACTATGTTGTTATACTGTATTCCTTCCTAGCATCATTGTGGTAGGATTTACAAGGAATAAAAATCCTATCCTGGATATCTTAAAAAAAGCAGTCTGTCAGTCTTCTCTGGAAGTCTCTTCAGAAGTCCAGCCTGCTGCTTGATGATGTGAAAAGCAAAATCTGTACAGTATCAAAAACTGTCCCTGTACTTTACTGTTCTTCCCAGTATCTCACTGGATTGTTATAACTTCCTGTAGTAGCTCTAGAAAACCAGTGAATTGTCGAGGTTTCCTGGGGCACTAAAATACATATGGTAACACATATTGCACTTCCAAGATTAGATTTTTTTCTTTGATTTTGTTTTTGCTCTTTTTAACTTTTGTTCTATAGAGTGAATGCATTAACTGCACTCAAGCACAAGACATTGAACTGGTATCTTGCCAGGTACTGTGATAAAAGTGAAGCCCAGGAAATGAGCCTGTGGAGCAATTATGCATGAAATGTCTTTTAAATATATTTATTCATTATTACTAATAAAAAAGCTTGTCTGTAGATGATTCTTTAATTTGTTTCAGATGCTAATATTTCTAACTGTTCAAACCATAAGCATCTCCTGTTGAAAATTATGTTCTTATGGTTATTTAGAGAAAATTATTTCAGAATGTGAAGCTATGTCATTCTGTTTAGGTGTTACATGTAATCTCTAAAATAATAAACTGCAACATTTGTACACCATTTTTTTTCAGCCTACTATTCAGCAGCCATTGACACTAATGAGGCAGACCTTCCAACCACACAGCAAGTATTATTACTGTTTCACAGATGAGAGAATTGAGGTAAAGAGCAACAAACAGCTCTAGGGTCTCCTTCCTCTAGAAAAAGATTCCAAGTCAGTGATTCACAGGCCTGAAATAGGATCATAGCTTCACTGTTTTTCTCTAGACTCCAAATTATTAATAGATCATTGTCATCACAGAATCAAGTGTACTACTAAGGAAAATATGTTTGCTGCATTGGATATTCACAGATAGTAACACACAATTTAGATTTCACTTGAGAATTATTTGAAAATTCCTGATGTAAAATCCCTATTAAATGTTGGATTTCATCATAAAAATAAATTTCACCCTGATATAACAACATGTGGGAAAAAAAAAAAATGAAGAAAGAAAAATCACAAAACCCAGCAGACTCTACACTGTAACAATGCCTAGATGGCTGTGAGGTGGAATTCATTAATTTAAACTCACCATACATGTTAAGAGCCCCAAAGCTTGAAGTTCAAAAAGACAGAGAATTCATAACTAAAAAATAGATGTGAACCACTTAAGGATTCTCACTTAAGCCCAGTTCAATGGTTGGAGACACTGCCCAGTATAATAAAGTATGTCCCACAGCTCATCCTCCATGAATTTGTATTGTTGCTGTCACAGGAGCAATGCTGAAAATTTTCTCAGCAGGTTAAAAGCATAGATTTTTTAGGAAAGTCACAGGAAAGGAAGCAAACATGAACTCAGAGAATCCCAGGGAACTGATGACAATTTTCAAAGATCCCAGCGGAGCTGTAGGAACACTTGTAAATAACTGTGGTAACAAAAAGTACCATATATAGGTCTGCTGGCTGCCAGGGTGAGCAAAAGGTTTCTCAGCCCTTAGAGAAAGGCTTCAATACTCTGCTGGATAAGAACCTGCTGGTACAAGGTCCTGTCATTATAGATCCTTTAAGTCAATTTTTTACTTCATATTTTAACTTATGTTCATTTCCCTTGCATTCGTGAGCTGGAGTAAATAGTAACAGGGATTTCTGGTTGTTTTTCTTCACTTTGGTAAACTACTATTTTAATCATGCTTTAATTCAGTAGCTGCAAACATTTGTTTCTCATCATTTTCTGTTTTCTAATTGTCATAACCATCGCATACATCTCAGTTCTTTGAACGTCATAGCTGGAAGCAAAATAATCATATAACTTTGGAGGAATCACAGGTATCTGGACTAAAGCTAAAGTTGTAGCATCTACGTTTACTACAGAGAAATAAAGTTAAATCTGCTATTGCCTTTCAACCTTTTATGATCCTTTCCCAGTTGCCTTAAGGTTTAATGGCACTGAGTTCTTAAAACATCTGAGTTATTCTCTTTGAAGAGCTATGCAAATTGCTGTTTGTGTGCAAACTGGAATTTACTCTCCTAATTTTAATTGGCACACCATCATGCAGATATCTACTAATAGTAGCTTGATTTGTAGATTAAGGTCAATAGATGCAAGCAGCACAGTGTTATTTGTTTCAACTAAAAAGATCAAAACCATAGAATAATGGTAAAAAGCAGAGAGTTCAAATCACAGGAGAGAGAGGTTCCTCATCTTCCTAAGGGTCCATAACCTGAGCTAAACGTTAATCTGCAACAGGAGTGTTAATTTTGTCTGCTTGGTCAGACAGTTTCTGAACAGCTGGCAAACTGAAATTATTTGTCATTTATATACAGATACTTTTGACAGATCCTGGGATCTTGCTGAAAGATAGGCTTCCAAGTGAAACTGTTGAAACTGATGGAACAGCTTCTAGTTCTGAAAAATGAATATTGGATGTTTTTCTAGAATCAGTCACTATATCAAGTGTATTTCATGGCACCTACTTTTTCACCTTTGTTCCTCATTGCAGTAATAATTCCAAGGAAAATAGCTCTATAGCAACAAAATTGTTATGCTTCCAAATTGCATAAATAAAATTGATAGGAGATGCCAATGAAAAAAGATATTTTTAGGAAGTCTAAAAAGCAAAAGAAAGAAATTACCTGTGTATTAAACTGTATGTTTAATAAAGACATTAAAATACATATTTATTTTTTTCTAATGGAAACTTATCCATTGACTTTAACAACAAGGAAAAATCAGATTTTATGTCTGATTGCCTGATTTGATCAGACAAGTTGAGACAACTAAAACATTAGTTGAAAAAGGATTGGTCCATAGAGTCTCGAGCTTCAATATCTTTATTTCTAAAATGGACATAAAAAGAGAAAGAATGGAAATTAACCATTCTTGTTTCCACCTAATTGTATCTGTGTACCACAAGAGATACATATTTTTCTTTCTGTCAAAAAAAAAAAAAAAACAGTAAAAATAAACCCTTTATACTTCCGCAGGTCCTCAGTTAACACAAAACTACACCTCTTCATCACAGAGAAACAATTCAAGTTAAAAGGGCACACAGTAAAGAGCCCGTATTGTTCTGCTAGACGGGGCATGTAACAACATACTCACACCACACATACAAAACCCACTTCAATCAGGAGAAGAGAATTCCTGCACAGAATGCAATTAATGTCACATGCCAAAACAATTAGTGAAGTGTCATTGGAGGCACAGCCGTTGCATCTACAGCTCCAAACTTCTGGGCCAAGATCCGGAAATTATATCACTTGAAAGCCCTTAACAGGAAATAATGAACATTTTTATGGCACCAGAACGATAATTCATATCAGCCATTTAATGTGTGAACATAATTAAACAGTCAATATACTTAGATGTGATAGCTGGTTTCTAAGCTTTCCTCTCCCACCCTAAACATTACCAAAAAAAGTTTAAGTCATTAAGGAATTTAGGTAGGGCCTAGTGAGCTCCTAGACACCAGGCTAGTAGGGAGATTCTCAGTCAAGCATCAGGATTGTGTTGTCAGGAGGACAATATTATGCAAAGCTAATTCATATTGTCATAAAATCATAGAATATGCTGAATTGGAAGAGACCCATGAGGATCCCTGAGTCCAGCTCCTGCCCCTGTGCAGGACGCCCCAAGAATCACACCATGTGCCTGAGAGTACTGTCCAAATACTGCTTAAAGTATGTAAGGGTTGCTGTGACCACTTCCCTGGGTTGCCTGTTCAGGTGCCCAGCCACCCTCTGGGTGTCCTACTATCCAACCTAACCTTCCCCAGACTCAGCTTCATGCCATTTATTTGATTCCTGTCATGAGTGAAGAGATCAGTGCCTGCCCTCCTCTTCCCCTCACAAGGAAGTTGTAACTGCAATGAGGTCTCCCTTCAATCTCCTCTTCTCCAGGCTGAACAGACCAAGTGACCTCAGCCTCTCCTCATACACCTTCCCCTCAAGTCCCTTCACTATCCCTGTGGCCTTCCTTTGGATGCTCCCTGATTGCTTAATGTCTTTTTTCTGTTGTGGTGCCAAAAAACAGCACACTGGGCTCAAAGTGAGGCCACTTCAGTGCAGAGCAGAACAGGATAATCACCTCCTTTGACTGCCATCTCATTGAAAAAATAGAGTTAAAATTGAGTTAGAAAATGTAACAAAAAAAAGAAGCTGAAAAAGAAAAGAAAAAACTTCTGGAAGGTTTCCTTAAAAGTCAGTTGAAAAATTAGCTTTTTTTTTGTTTGTTTATATGGAAGGCACTAAACTTAGACAATGTCTACAGTATGCCTGTAATTTTATTCTGAAGATTATTTTTATTCATATGCCTTTGTAATACAAGCATGGAAAGATGCTCTATGAAATTAAAACTAAGTAAATTTCATATGTATAAAGGAGAATAGATTTTATGCACCATATAATTGCCATAACTGCCTCAGCCCTATAAGATATTAAATAAATAGCTTGGTAAGAATAAATGAATTAAAAAGGTCACTACTTCTCATATTTGTAGTACAAATAATAACTAGCTGAAATAAGAAGGAAATTATTCTTCCTCTACCACATTGTATACAAACAAAATATAATATATAGGACTGTGCATGGCTGTGCTTGAGATGTGCCTTACCACCTCTGAAGCACGTAAAATACACTGACCAGTGTAAGAGGAAAGAGCACAGAAAATTACCCATGCAACCCATTTTGGAGTAGGAATCCCTGCATGCCTAAACTGGAATCTGGAATCCAGGTCTACACCTTAGACAGTCTTTAGTGCTTTGGCAGTGCCCAGACTACACTCATTCTGCTGGAGTGGCAGTGATTGAGCCACTCAAGAAAAGTATGATCTCCATCCTAGTTCACCTTGGAGAAAAAAGAACACATAAAATCAAATACTATTTACATACTAATACTATAAAACAGGATGGTGATAACATTTTCTTCATGCTTCTAGGCTGTGCAGTTCACCTTAACAGTTGTAGCTATACGCATCCCTGGGCACAGGCTTAGAAGCATGTATGTTGTGCTCTGTGACCCGCATTCTAAAGGCTTTCTGTGGGGTCACAGAACAAATTCTGGACCTCTGTTTACAAACTTTAAGCTGTTTACCCTTCTGGGATGGAGTCTGTTTGCCCTGATTCTTCAGTGTCAAATCACAATGCATAGCAGCATTTGTGTTAAAGAAAGAAGTCAGATGTAGCTGTACCTTTGCACTTCCTGGTCTCATTGAAGCTCTACTAAGACCTAAAAGTGCAGTACTGAGGCACCTCCTGGGAACTACAGGCCTGTCAGCGTGACCTTGGTGCCAGGGAAGGTCATAGAATAGCTCATGCTGAGTGCCATCATACAGCATGTGCAGCACAACCTAGCCAGCATGGGTTTGTGAAAGGCAGGTCCTGCTTCACCAACCTGATCTCCTTCTATGAGAGGGTGACTTGCTCAGTGGATGAGGGAAAGGCTGTGGATATTGTCTGTCTGGATTTTCGTAAAGCCTTTGACATTGTCTCCTGCATCATTTTCCTGAAGAAATTGTCTGCTCATGGCTTGGATGGGTGCAGTTTCATTAGGTTAAAATCTGGCTGGATGGTGAATGGAGTTAAATTAGTTGGTGGCCAGTCACAAGTGGTGTTCCCCAACATTCAGTGTTGTGACCACTTCTGCTTAATATCTTTATCAATGGTCTGGATAAGGAGATAGGGTGCACACTCAGCAAGGAGATGACAATATGGACTGTTGAACTGTTAGAGGGTAGGAAGGTTCTGCAGATGGATCTGGACAGGCTGAATTAGTGGTCTGTGGCCAAGGGTATGAGGTTCTGTATGGCAAATGCCCTGTCTTGCTCTTGGATCACAACAACAGCAGGGAATGCTACAGTGGAAGACTGGCAGGAAAGCAGCCTAGGAGAAAAGGACATGGGAGTTCTGGGTGACAGCCTGCTGAACATGAGCCCAGTGTGTGCCCAGGTGGCCAAGAAAGCCAATGAAATCCTGGCCACTGTCAGCAATAGTGTAGCCAACAGGACCAGGACAATGATAATCCTCCTGTACGCAGCACGGATGAGGCTGCACCTCTTGTCCTGTGTCCAGTTTTCAGCCCCTCATGACAAGACAGGTGCTGGCATGTGTCCAGAGAACACCAATGAACCTGGTCTGGAGCACAAGTTGTATGAGGACCAGCTGAGTTTTTTAGCCTGGAAAAGAGAAAGTAGGGACTTTATCACCCTCTACAGATACCTGAAAGGAGGTTGTGGGCAGGTGGAGGTCAGTGTCTTCTCCCAGGTAACAAGCAATGTGACAAGAAGAATCATTCTCAAATTGTGCTAGGGGAAGTTTAGATTAGATACTAAGAAAAAATTCATTACTGAAAGCTTTGTCAGTGATTGCCATAGGCTACCCAGGAAAGTGGTGGAATCACCATCCCTAGAAGTGTTCACACACTGTAGATATGGTGCTTAGGGACATGGTTTAAATGGTAGACCTTGCAATGTTAGGTTAATGGCTGGACTTAATGATCATAGAGGCATTTTTCCAACTTTAATGATGCTGCGATTCTATCACAAAGCTCAGTGTTTTTCCAAAAAATACGCTAGAGCTGGCTTTATTAAGGTCATACTCTATCTGCACTTTAAAATACAGAATAAATATACTTTATGTGCAAGGTGCTCTTCCACCATGGCATCTTCATTTCAGAAGGAAAATTAAGTTCTGTAATATCAAAAAATGACTGCATGAGTAGACATCTTAGCATAGCACACTTGCTATAGTGTGCATGGACTTGAAAGCTGACTGATTCAAAGAAATATGCTGCTGTAAGTATGAAGAATTTGAAACACAGCAGGCAGCAGACAACAGAAGTTTCTCATGTCTCAGCTATTCTCCTTAAACCAAAATTAAGAATATGACTGTAAACCACAGTAAAAATATCATCCATAGTAAAACTGGTCTACAGACAGAGGCTGTATTCAATTGCACTCCTCTCTACATCTTTCCTTGAATTCTGCTGACAGAAGTCTGCCATGTATTCAGAATCTTCTGGAGCACAGAGTTCTCACTGCAATCCTTTGTAAAACAGACCCTCCCCCCTATTCCTCCATCTTCCAACATACAAGTTCATTACAGCAAGTTACTAATGTTCTTCTCTTTTCTGAACAGGCTGAAAAGCAAGGCAGCCATCACCCAGTTGGAAAAACACCAATGAAAATTGTGATAATTCATTCTTATGTCAAAGACTGTGAAGAGGAAAGAAAATGTGATAAATTAATCCATTCTAATAAGGAGAGATTGTAATAAGAATAGGGACTCATTCAATTAATCCACTCTTAATATAATCCTATAAGAATGATATGGACCTCCCTGGATACCATATCTCAAGATATGACAATTCTTTTTTCTTAGCCAGCAGTTCCTGATTACAGAAAAGTAATTAGGCAAAACTGTCTAATAAAGTGGTATTTGAGAGATAACCAAAATATAACCAATCTAAAAATGTAGCAGATTAGCTTATAGAACCTTCTTAAAGAAGCCAGATTCTTGGTAGGGTAAGCAAACTCACCCACAGATTGATTCAGATTGTCAGGGTGAGACAAGATTTTTTATTTTGGGGTGTTTTTTTTTTTTGCATCCACTGAGAATACTTTGGGTATTCAGATTATCTGGTTGCTCTATATACAAAAAGAACTTTAAGAATTATGTAGGAAAAATATTAAAGGATATAGGAGAAATTGCTTTTCATGCTCGTTAGATATGACTCATTGCCAATGCCTAAGAGTCATAAAACTTTTCCACAGAATTTTATTAACAGTTAGTTTCCCACTGAACAATGTGTAAAGAATATAACACCTGGATCTCTGTAAAAACATAAAATGCAATGGTCTAACTGGTTAGGTGCACCATCAGTCTTCAAGGTCTGACCATATCCTAGCAAGACTTGCTCTGTCTGCCCCAGTCATTCACGCACACCATGCCCACAGTTCAGTTGTCTTATACTTAGTAAGTCACTTAAAATTAATAAGAAAAAAAATATTCTCTGCTCCTTAATGTGTAGTTACACCATAACACATGTAGTTACAACATAACCTCAAAGCTACAGTAACAGGTGCCCTGCCAATTAAAAAGAAAAATCAAAACACCAGACTGTATTGGAATCCTGATACATCCTCCTCAAGAGCAAATCAAATACTATCACCTCATTTTGCCTTGTGTCTATAAAGCAAAACTCTTAGATTCTGCCTTTTTTTCCCATATCTATTGCATTGGTTCACTCTACACCAAAATTTGTATTTTGGTTGACTATTGCTTAGATATTTTTTATCTGTAGTTTGATGATACATGATAAGCACAATCTTTCAAAGTCATCTTTATCTGCCTGGTTTCCACTATGCAAAGGTTATTAATGAGGGTTGGCATCTAATCTGCATTTCCTTTTTTTGTTAATCAAAATAAACAGTAGACCTTTGTTGAGTCTATACAAGCTCCTCCAGACATGTTTCTGTCACTTCATATAATGGATACAACATAACTAGAAATTCTAATTTAAACTTCAATCTTCTTAAATGCTACTGTCTGCACCTGTTTTACAAGTTCTCCTTAGTCACATATTCCATAACACCTTTTTAATGCTATTTTTTCCTCTGAAAAGTCACCAAACCTGATACACTCACTAGTGCATAAAATGATTATTACTGGGAGGACAGATTTTTATATCATGAAAACTTGCTGTGTATACAGTGTTGGTTTATAATTAGATATAAATTTGTACAGTGCTAAGTTTAATATTTAAATTTAAGGTCAATTCTTTTTCCTTTAATATTAGAATTTATTTTTTTTTAATTTTAGGGACACTTAGAGAAAATAATACTTTGATCATGGGTTTGGGTTTCCTAAGCACATATCTCCTTCAGATTTTAGGATTTTTCACAGCATAGAGATTGCCCTGTGGAACATGGCTAACCACCTGCTTTCAATACCAACTGGCATTGCTACATTTATTATCTTAGATCTTTCAGTAGCGTTTGACATCAGTTGACATTGCTCATCATGGGATTTTCCTGGAGCATCTGGAATCTTGTGTTGGCCTAAAAATCATTACTCTACACTGCCCAGAGCAGTCAGTTCTAATCTTTTTAATTTATATGTCTTCAGTGCAATGGGCTCTGTTGCTAGACTTACTTTTTGTCCCCAGGCTCCTGAAGTCTAAATAATGCTCTCAGCCATAGTGTTTAAGTAACAGGGCGCTTGTTACAGTAATTAGTTAAACAGCAGCATCCTAAAAGTGCTCACTAAAGAATGATAAAATAAAATTTTAAAATTATAATACAATTCATATTTTGCATTGTATCAAGTCATAGATGGATGTTCTTGGACTTAGCTGTAGAATTTTTTCCTTGTAGTGAGTCATTCAGGGAATTAAATATATTTTATTATTATATTCTATTCAGAATTTAATCAACTTTTATTATTTTATCTTTATAATAATTAACAAATTAATTGTGTTTAGAATAGGAGATGCATTATGTTCATGTGTAATGAACATAATGTAATGTGTAACTTGTCTCTACATCTCAAGATAGTGAGTTACTGATTTTTTTTAATAATTAAGTATTCTTTTCTGAAGAACAGAAAATTGTGAGTATCAGATACTCTTCTTTGCACATACATAAATTATACAGATATAAACACTAGTATTGTTATGAACTACTGCTTATCAAACTCTGCAGACAGCAAAGCCATTTCTTCTTTAAACTATTAACTTAGTGGGCATCAATTTGGCCAAGGCAGCTAGGTTTGATTATTTTTTGTCATTGTCACTAAATTCTACATTAGCTTTGTGACTCTAACTGGCTTTCTGCTTATAGCTGTCAGTAGTTTTTACAGACACAAAATTGCTGTAGGGATGGATGAGAATTTCGATTGCTAGCCTTTCATAATGCAGATACAGTTAACAGACATTAAGACTAACTTTGGAAATGGGGAAGGAGCAAGAAAGAATAGGGAAGTGAAATAGGATGAAAGGAAGAGAGTTCAACAGATTTACCAGCAGAAAGACTGGAAATTATATTAGGATGTCATTTGACAACATGGCTTGATCAGATATCAAACTAAGCTGGCATATCAGTGTATTAGCCCTCCTCTTAAAACCTTGTATTGGCTTCTACCCAAGGATCTGATTGATGTCATTACACCACCACATCTGCCGCAAAAAATCTACAGCTCTTATGGCTCTGCCTTTGGTAGCCAATAAAACTTTTTTTTTAAATGTTTCTTGCCAAGTCAAGAAATTTGATGATGTAATTTACCAGCCTGATTATTCTGTAATTTCAGTTTATTGTCTACTCTATTTCTGAATTTACCTGCTGCAAGGGCTTTTTACCATTATATGATTCACCTCTGCAACTCAGCTCCTTCAGACATCAGGAAGATGGATGCAGTAAGCAACTTTAAGGCTGTTTAGTTCATTCTGCCTGGAACAGTTTTTAATTAGACATCATTTCAGATTTTTTTTAATTACTTCTTGATGCTTCTGGTCACTGAACTCCGTAACTTGCCCTAGTATGATAATGAGAAGTATGCCTTAGAAGTTGAAATGCTAGAATAATAAGCAAAAAATACACTCAATATTATTCTGAGAGTCAGAAAAATGCTATGATTTGCCATTTGCAAATTATTTTAATGAATTTTCTAAAATCATGGTGCGGGAAAAACATAGCACAACATCTCCAAATCCAGAGATAGTCTTTTTACACTGCTTTTTCTTTTTTGAGGGGAGGGGAGGCCTGGGAGAAAGACCCTAGAGTGGTATTCAGATGGCCAGGTAAAGTCTTTTATTTAATGCAGAAAAAGATGGAGTTAAAACATGGGATTAGTGGAGGCTGAACTAGCCATGAAAATAAACAGTAGCACAAAACCTGTCCCTGACACCCCTTCCCCTTGAAAAAAAAAAACCCAACCGAACAAAAAACAACTGCAAAACAAAAACCAAAACAAACACAAACAAACAAACAAAAATTCCTTCCTGCATTCTGGAAAAACAGCTTTCTCAGTTCTCTCTTGTCTGGGACCATCTCTGTACAATTTCTTCTTGCAGTTAGGTTTGTGGAAATTGTAGTTAAAATACAATTAAGACAGAGAACTAGAAATTTGAAGGGTTTGAATAACTACTAACACAAACTTGTAATTTTTGGTACTGAGTCTACTGACAAAAATCTGTTTCTGATGATAAGCATATTGCCTTCACTAGTAGCTTTGGGTAACTGCAACTTGATACTCCAAAGCCAACATATTGAATGGCTACTGTCATTACAACTTCATTCTAATAACTCATTAGAACCACAGAAGCTAAAAAAAAGTGCAGAAAAATTATAGACTCTCTTTCCTTTCAGCAATCTCTCTTATGCTAAAGAAGATGATCTTCTTAGGAGAGTCAAATCTCAATAATAAATAGATAATATAAGCAAGCACCTTCATCTAAACAACCAGAAGAAAAATCTTACTTTATGCAAGAAGCACGTGTCATGAGTACAATCCTATCAGCAAAACACTCACAGGCTTCCTAAATGAGCTTCTCACACTGCTGTCATAGGCACCCAGAGCTCTCTATGATAAAATATTAACTCTCTATCATAATTCAGTTCATGTGTTTGTATATGTATTTGTATTTGTATTATGGTGCAGATGCTCTCAAAGCAGAGAAAAATATATTTAGACAGAAATTATCTAGAATAGGAAAAATACCTACAATGTGAAATAGGGCTTCTCCATCTCTGACTTATATGACTCAGGTATGAAATCTTTATCTGAAGTGTTGCTCATCCCAGTGTTGTATAAGAAAAAAGAGATTTAGTGAACTCCAGAGAACAGAAAGAAATGCTGTTGCATTCACATAAACAAAAGGGGAAAGCAGTGCTTTTCTGGAAATGTCTATCTCAAGCCTGTTACTATATCCTTTAGTGTTTTTCATATGTATACATGTTATGAGCACGCTGTGTGTCAGTGACACTAGCTGGAATGTAATCAGGAGTATGAAAACCACTTATATAACTCATGCCACAATGACAGGGCATATGGTCACTCTGTAAACGCTCATATTTCAGATAGAAATTTTCTGTCTCAAATAATAACTGGAAAACTATGATCAAGGCATCTAGGAGTTAAAAGTTTTCACCAAGACGAAATTTTAATGTGAGAAAAGAGATTAGAGAAAAAAAATCATTTTCACGTAAAACATTGAGAAAGGCAAATCAATCTTCCTTGTCCAATAAGCATCTCACGCAAAAGGAGTATTTGGTCTGTAAAAATTCTCATTCAATATCAGAAGTTGTTTTAGACAGTAGAGAGAAAGAATTTTTAGTGAGAATTTACTTGAGTATATCTTTCTATTGATCTGAATGCCACTTTTAGTTGACATTGCCATCCTTTGGTTTGATCTCAAAATTCTTCTGTATCAGTATTTAAATTACTTTATCCTCGAAGTCACTCATCCCAGTTCTTTGCCCATCACATAAGATAACTGAACTCTTGGGATGCTATCTGTTAGTAAAAATACAAATGAAATACAGAGTTACTTTAATTGATCAAGAACATATTGCTATATTTGTGTAAAAACAAGTATAGATATTTCTAATTAAATCTGTCATAAGAAGAAGCAGCTGCTAATTATGGTAGCAACAGCACTTTAATTGACTTGGGAGCTTAATATCTTTGTTTGATTCCATACTACTGACAAATAACAAATTGGAAAAAAACCAAAAAAACGAAAACAACAAAAAAAAACCCATCAGGCATTTGGAGGCATTTGGTTAGAATTGATTAACATTTAGATATGATCAATCCAAAACATGAAGCATCATTAATCCAGGTAGTGACCCCTAGTTATGTTGCTCAACTGCTCACAGATCCACGAACCTTGTAGCTGAATTAATAGCATTAATTTTCTCTTTTCCAGCACTGACTAACTACAATAACTGTACATTAGTAACAGTAGCATAAGTAAAACCAGTGACACAAACGTCTTGACACAATGGAAAAACACTTTTGCTTACTTTATATGGCAGAGTAAGCCAAGGTCTTCTGTGGATCAGCTGCAAAATTCTCCCTCAACTGGGAAATCAAGTGGCAAGCAACCATCACAGTTAAGACATTTTCACACTTTAGTTCAATTATATAGTTAGATTTCTGATAAATTTAAAAGCAGAGTCCCACATTTCTTTCCACTGTTCTCCAAGCAAATAATCCATTAATCTTTGGCTTTGTTAAAATTAATTCTTCACAATCTTTCCCTTGATACTTGGAAATTCACAGCCAAAGCATTTTGGTTACTCAGAAGAGAGTATCCTCAAAGACACTAGAATTTCAAGAAGGCATTACTTTTTATTATATAATACTAAGGCAAAGTATTAGTCACATATTTTTCTATGAAATTCCCCTTACAGACACATAGGTCATTATACAAAATTTTAGGAAAAAACAACCTCCACTGCAGCAAGAATGTACAAACCATGCAAGTCTGTCCTGGCTAGAGAATCCTAGGAGTTATCACCATTAAGCTATACTTTCTAAGATGCTACTGAGAAAGTACTGAAGCATTTAAAATGCAGACTGAAAAGTACTGATAAAGATGTAAGAAAAACAGGTCCTTTATAGGAAGTTAAAAGGAAACCAAAACCAAGCAAGCAGCCAGAAAACTTTGCCTCACATCTACACTCCAAGGTTTTACTATTGAACTCAGGACAAGACAGAAATTTTAAAAATAAATAAATAAGTAAACAAAGTTGTGTGTCCACAGTAATATTAGGCTGTCCTTTAAAAAGTGTATCTAAACACAGGTAGGTAGATACAGAAAACTTGGGTCAGTCCTTTTTGCTGCACAATCATGTTCCTGCAATTCCAGCATTTACAGTACAGCACTGAGTTATTCCAAGTTTAACTTGAGCTGCCTGAAGATCCTGCAGCCAAAACCCTGCTCAGTAAAGAGGCACTAGTAGAAGCTTTGGAATAACATGAATTCCATTTTTATTTACCAAAAGGTAAATGGTCTGTTTTGGGAGTAAATTCACTTGGGCCCAGATCCCTTACAGTACTGCTACAAAAAGTAGATAAGGAATTTCTTCTAAGTCTGGATTCTGTATCACAAAAAAGCACACAAAGACTTTTGTACTTCACCCAGCCATCAGAATGATCACAATGTATTCGTTCACTCTGGTCACTGGTCACATAATTGCTTGAGGAGAACTAAGATGTGTTATCAGAAGAGCTGGTCTAAACCTTTCTGGTCTTGCTGAAAAAAGGGGGTAAATAAATTCTCTCTCTACGTAACTCATTTTCCTTTCTAGCAAAAATTGTCAGATCCTGAAAGCATAGAAACCTGGGAAGTTCTCTCTGACATTATCTGTCATTCTGGATAGTTTGGGAAATAAAAAGAAGGTATAATCAGGTCAACTTCAAGTGTCTTGAAATTATATCCTAGCTTCACTGAAGCCAATCATCCTAAGGACATTAACATACTTCAGAATCCCAAATTAATTTAATGCAACTGCCACTCAGCTCCTGCCCTAGTACTTTCCATTTGCTAAGCACAACAAATTAATGACAATTCAGGCAGGGCAGAGTTAAGGAACAATACATAATGTTCTTTTCAAGAACTTTCATTATTGCCTAAAGCATCATTAGACTCAAACATCTGAGTAGAAACAAAAAGTCGTACTTTACATTTACAGGAAATGTGAGCTGTGCTGTGTGAGGTGTATGTAATTCCCACTTTGTAGAGACAGTATTGTGATTTCATTTAACCTTAGAAACAATCATTGCTGTTATTAAACTTGAAGTCTTTTACAGTCTACAGAAAAGTTATTATTTTACAGCTACTTTGTATTTTCCTTTTTACCCCTCAGTAGTAAAAAAATCTAATATGCTGGCACATCTCATCTTGAGGATATAAACAACTCCCCTGAAGTATCTGTCATTAAGGGCTATAAAGCATGAACAATTGGATGCAGATTACCTTGTCTATCCACAACACTTATGCATCTCCCCATTACCATGGTGCCTGAGCACTTCACAATTTTAAATGCAATTATTCTCATAAAACAAGAGAAGCGCTACCATCAGCAGTTTCGAGAAAGAGAGCAGGGGCAGAGAAAGTCTATGGGACTTTCAGTGAAGTCAATCACAGAAGCTAACACTCAGACTAGTGGATTCACCTCTCTGTTGTTTTATTTTGCCCCAAGCAAGTATTCAGAGAGAGGCAGTCTGTATATAAAGCTCTGTGACATATTAATCTGTGTATGTGCGTGTGTAATGCAGAGAGCCCGCTGAAATTGTGCCCTGACCTAGTTAGGGGCTCCAGATGCTTCTGTAGGCTAAATAATTATGAGAGCAATTATGTTAATTTAGAATAAAGTTACTGAATTCAATCAAGTTATTCCAGCATTACATCAACCCGAGATGAGAATTGAGCACTGAGTGACACATCCACTAATGGCTTTGGACCTTTTTAGAATGTTCAAAGCCCACATGATGCATTCAATGGCCTCCTTAAATCTAAAGTGTGTCCAGAGTAACGGGAAAGTGCTGCCCCAGCAGAAAGCCTCTCCTGTTCAATAAACACTGTCCTCTGAAGTACTAACATAACTAGAAGAGAAAAGCTTCTTTAAGCTTTCTTTTGTTATCTCAAATGTTCTAGAACTGTGTAAAATTGTTTAGAGGTTACAGCGGCATTTCTGCTTTTACAGCTCATTTAACTATGCAATTAGACATTACAATAGATATGGAAGATTTAAAATTAGATATGCTTATCTTCAGTGCATGGGTCAGTACTTTTAACTTTAAAACAAATTAACATTTTTCTTCTCATCCCCCTCCCCTCTCTACCACAAAATGAGGGTGTTTATCTTAACTCAGCAATTCTTATTACTTCCATCAGATGGTAGGAAGCAAAGGGATAAGTTTTCTGGATTTAGAAAGAAAGTGCTGCTATAAAGCAATTGCAAGATAGCCAGCCATAATTCATTTTGTAAATGTGGAGAAAAATATGTGGGAATACAAAATTTCCATGATAGGAAGGTGAACAGGCAGTCCAATGACTGGTAATTCAGTGCTGGAAATTACATCAGCCTGAACAGATATACAATATTATATTTCTATTCAAAATGGGGAAACTGAATGTCAGCACAGTGGGGGACAAAGTAGTAGAGGAATATTGCATCTTTAATAGGATTTTGAATTCAAATATGCTGAGTAAAACTGCTTAAAATTGTATTGGAATAATAAACAGATAACATTTTCATTTAAAAAACAAACCAGCTGCTGGATCAACACATGGCTATAAAATCCATTCTTTTATGAAGAAGATAAGAAATTATGCCCTGGAAATAGAAATGAGAAGTGAAATCTCAACCATGTGGCCTTCTTCAGACTATGGAAGGAAAAATATAACAAGGTTAACTTTGTTCTTTTTAGTCTGCAGCCCAAAGAGAGTCTCAAAGCCACAATATCGTTTTTCATCATGGTTTCTATTTCTGGAATAGAAGAGGGAGGTTGGGGGGTGGAGCAGGGAGAGATTTAAGCTGCTTTCTTTTCTTCCCATTTTCTTTCTATCCCAGAGTAACATTATTTGTATTTACCATTCTACATAATGTTGGAGTATTTTGAGTGAAAAATTATGCATATTGGTTGTTACCCTTACCCACAATTAGTAAATGAGAGAAGAGTGTTACAGGCTAAATGTGTCACACACATTTCTGAAAGATCAAGAAGTCAGCTTATCCAGAAAGAGTACTTCCAGTGACCAAAACCAAGTGTGACTGTAACAGAAAGGAATAGATCTTCCATTCATTTGAGGCTTTCATTAAACACTAAAAAAAATCAATAGAAATTGGCTTATTATTATTATTTCAATGAGAGTAGGATCTGCTATTTATCAGATATTATCCTATTATCAACAGTTTCCAATGGCTGGAATGTCAATAATTAACCCCTTTTCTTCATTGATATTGAGGTATCATTAGAAACAGATCATCCTCTCTATGCAGAAAACAAAAAGCACCCTCCTAAAGCATCTCAAACAATATAGAAAGTATGGCTTTAGGAGTCAGAGGCTTTGTGAAGTTAGACACAGATTTTCAAACAGCTAAAGAAAGTCAGGGCTGAGCTCCCCCCCTCACCAAGGCCACCTACAACTTTACAACTGCCTGCAAGGAGATTGGCCCGCATCTCCCTACAGTCTTTTCTTCTGGATAGCAAGTTACAGGACAAGAGAAAAGATCCTCAGATTGCACCAGGGAAGGTTTAGATCAGATATTGAGAAAAAATTTCTTCATCAAGAGGGTTTTCAAGCATTGGAACAAGCTATACAAGGAAGTGGATGAGTCATCATCCATCCCTGCAAGTATTTAAAAGACAAATGTAGAAGACATGGCCCTTAGGGACATATCTTGGTCATGAACATGGTGGTGCTAGGCTAACTCCATGGTTGGACTCAATGATCTTAGAATACTTTTCCAACCTTAACAATTCTATGATTCTATTCTATGTGTGTATGATCTAAGATATTTTCCAACTATCCCTAATTCCTGATGTTTTTGTTTGTCATTATTTAATTAAATGCAGAAGAAAATTCTTTCCTTTAAAAAGACCTTCTTTGAGCTATGGCTAACAAAGGGATATCAGGAAATGAGAAATTTTGTATGAGACCTCAGGTTTTCCTCATAATTTCCCTTTCCAAGTAAAATCTCCATGATTTTTTAAATTTTTTTTTCAATTAAATACTTGAAATCTGCAGCTGTTTGGCTATAAATTCAAAGCATAGGCTGGTAAAAAAATATTTGGAAGAAAAACTTAGAGAACATGCTGAAGGTAAACACACTTTCATAAGCACATTAAACTTTGTCCCGTAGGACTGCAGAGGCACTGAACATAGAGAGCATTTTCATTTAAAGACTGGTAAAGCTCTTGGTGTTCTTGCTATCAGTGCTCACCTAGTTTAGCTAAGTTATTGAATTAAAAATTAATGAAGGACCAGGTTTGAAATTCTGCCCCACTGCACAAAGCTTATAAATACCCTACAACGATACTGCATCATCATGATAAATTATACATGTAATGGTTCTGAAAGTTATGTAAATTCAAGAAAACTTTAATAAAGTTGTACTCTAACTGACATTGATTGTGTACAGTTGCAGACACAACTTAATCAACTGATTCTGAGCTGCAGTAAAAGAGAAATATGTATTCTCTTCTCTTGTTTATTCCCTGGAAGAATAAACTGAAAATCACCAAATTATCCTCCCTTCACAACTGTCTGAATATTAATTGCAAGCTTGAAGGGCAACAAAACACATTCAGCATCACCAGGACTAGTAATTAATTTGAAAGTTTCAGACTCTGACATATTGTGTACACAGTGCTGAAATGATAACCCAGAGAATGTATTCCTCCTTTGCTGCTTATGGTCTCTGATCATTCTTGTAGATACATTCAGAATTTAAATTTTTCAGACTACAGACAGAATAAATTGCATACCTTTTGAAATTAATCCAAGGCAAAAAGGTCACCACAGAACAAAAATTCTATGCTATATGTAAGTAATTTTGGTGCTAAATTATTCATAAGGAATATTCCTATTTTTTTATTAAATTAAAAATTTTATTTCAAATCATTATGAAGAACAAATGTGGTTTAAACCACTATGACAGTCAGTAGTTTTTAGGGGTTTCATTATTAGCCTTTACAACTGACTCTAACAAACAAAATTTGACAATCGAGAGAGCTCACAGAATGCTGACAAGTGAACTCTCACACTTCAGGGAAAATTTTTACAATATTTAATGTTACATTTACTGAATCATCCCTTGGTAACAATCTTTCTTTCTTTCTTTATGTTAATTATTTGCACAAGGTTTAGTCGTTTACAAACACATTGTGAAGCTTAAAGGAGTGCACTGACACTATTCTTCTCTCAGGAAAGCACTTACAAAAGGGTTAGTAAGAGATGATGAGGACAGATATAAATATTCCAGTTTTCTCTAGACTTTTTAATTTCTTTAGATACAGAAGTCTATACCTGTATATCTGGAAACTTGCTTATTTCCCAAAGCTTTGCCACATGTGTAAATTATGCCAATACCTCACAGCTTGCAGAGTCTGCAACAATAGCACCTAGACATCAGCTTCACTGTGCCTGTTATTGGAGAGTAGATCATTTTACTCATTAGAAAAGAGGCAAAAAGAAATATGAAGACACAGCTCGAATGTCCAATCCAGCTGTTTTAATATGCCTCTAACAAGTACTAGATGACTTTATTCTTGATTGGAACAATTTTCTGAAAACCAGGTCAATTCTCAAAAATTGGGAAATATGCCATGTAATTGGGTCAATGGCACACTAAATTTTAGTATGGCCATATTTGTTTCACTTGCCCTACCCAGTCTGTCTAAATGCAAGACATTTGTCATCTGGAAGCAACAGACATATTATTGTGACCTACAGAGAACAAAAATATGTTATCTGCAAGATGCACCATTTCTTTTCTAATCTTTCTAAACGTCAGTGGCTGGCACAGATATTCTTAATTATCAGCACAAGATATTAGCTTTATCAGACCACAACATTTTCCCACCTGTAATCCTCAGGGTGTATGACATAACACATTCAGGGTTCGTTTGGGCACCTTGCATGCCACTTACTGTGGTCACAGGTAAACAGAGTGAGCCTGCTGACTGAAAATTGTAGCATTCAAGGCTACAAAGAATTCAGCATCCAAAACCTACACTTTTAAGTTCCAGGTTGTCTGAGGCAGAAAAAAATTTGGATTTGCTGTCTTACAAAGGCTAGTATCACCAGAAGTTCTTCAACATAACAATCATTAAACAAGGAAAAAGTAGATAAGAGGCAAGACACAAAAGCATCATCAGATCATTTCATCAAACCAATCAGGGATTAGTTATAAGATCCAGAACTCAGACAGCATCAGAGTTCACTTATATTCAGGTAATGACTTAAATTATCTCATTAAGCCAGAGAAAAACAGATTGGATCCAGAATAGAACATCTCCTAGGTAAAGAACTATTCAGATACACATTTTTGGGGTTGAGTCATTTGTCCTTCTAGAGGAAAACAGTCCAAGTAGGCACATATCACAGAAGTTCTTACATAAATGACAGTAAAACTCTTTGTGACATTTTTACAAACAAACTGCACTTTCACCAGGATATTTTTTTAATGTGATGTGCCAAAAACTCCCTTTAGTAAAATCTTCTAAGGAGACCTCCCTTCTTGCAATCATACAGAGAAGCAATCATTCTCTTATTCTCTATGGTGGACAACTGGGAGTTTCAGGCTAACACCTGCAGTTGCCCTTTCCTTGCCGCCTCCCATGGGCAAATGAATACAAGCCACTAAATCTTTTCATCTTTATCTTTAGCTTCTTGAGGAAAGCTAGTTTCACCTGATCCTCACAAGACCTGGAGTCAGAGTAGAGCATTTCAGCATTCAGGGCTGCTAAGGCAGAAATTCAAAGGACATTCCTCCCACCTCTTCAAACCTAGCCACCAGCAACTCGGTAACCTCCGGCCTGAGATGCTTTGTATAAAAGCACTGACACATCAGTATGACACCTCAGTACTGCAACGCCTCTGGTGATTGTTTCTAAGTTTTGAGATCAGAAGTGCAAAGAAACTTTTGATAACAGAGTGTCAAAAATAATCAGAGTAAGTATGTTGTTTGTAGTCCTAAATGATAAATTCTTGTCTGTAAATGCTCAGCAGCTGGTAAAAATTCTCAGATGGTCAGCAATACCTTAAATTCCACATCAAATCAAATCAATTTCTCTCCCTACCAGTAACATGTGTATTAATTCCTGGACAGCCTGGGTGTCAAACACATTTTTTTGGTGGTAGAAGTATTCCCATTTCCTCTCCATACTTGCAGACATAGTTTTAGTTTGTTTATAAACCTTATCTCTTTCTCTCAGACATGCACATTCACATTCACCTATTGTGACTCTGAAAGTGTATTTTAAAAGTGGAACTAGAGGAGGTGGGATTTCACATACCTTAAAGGTGGGGAGTTGAGCAATGCAACAAAAAAGTGAAAAATAGGAATCAATCCCCCTTCCAAATATAGAAGTAGTACAATTCAGATCTCTAGTGCTTTGTAGATATAGTTCCAAGAACTTGTTTTGCAAGGGTAAGGCTTTTTCTCTGTCAGCTTTGACTTTAGTCTTTCATTTTCTTTATTTTCTCACAAGTGCCTTGGAACAAAATATTTGATTTCATGGTGAATGGAACCTTTTGTGTCAAGCTAAATTAGATGTTTCAGTCTTTCATTTCAGCAAGAAATATTCCTTTCATTACTGTTTGAATAATTCTCTCCCTTTCTCTTTCCTTTCCCCTCCCCTCAATTTTATAGTCTGATTTGGCAAAGCTATATCTGACATGACTGCACAGGTTGTCAGACGTTCCTCTCTTTCATTGACTAATTTTTATCAAATTTTTTCAGACATAATTCAAAGCTGTTACATGAGTTTCGTGAAAATCAGTCTCTCAAAAGATGGTAGACACCATACTAATACTCCCACTGAAGAAAAGGCAGACAGAACTTAGTATTTGACAACCTGCTGAGCTGCTCAGCATATAGTCACTATCTGATCAGTTTGTATGTGCTTTTATCTAGAGTAGCCACAGGATGTACACTATTTCTCACCCAGTAAGTAAACCAGAAAGTAGGTTGAGATTGGCAGAAAATGGAAACAGTATGATAGTCTTCAGGAACATAGAAAAGACCTAAAAATATCTCAGTGCTGTGCTTTTGGTTCTTGCAGTGGAATGGGAGGGTGTTGTGGGAAACATAGTATTTAACCCCTTCATAAATCAGGCTTCCATTGCTCCTTTGTCTGTAGACTGGCTGCCAAAACAAAACTGACTGTTTACGCAACTTCCAAACTACACCCACCTCAAATGGAAAAAAGAACACTTACCAGCTGGGAAGGTTGAAGATTTTCACTTCACAGTACTGTCTCTGACAATTTCTGTAGATGCTACCAAGAAGACAGAAGAGAACTTCTGCAGGATTATCTTCTCTGCAGAAGCAGCAAAAGTCATTTGTTGTCCCACAAGTCTCAGGCCCAGTACTTCATACCTACAGAGGAATTTACAGATCCATTCAGTCCTCCTTCCCATGAAACCTTGATGTGCTGGCTTAGGAATTGGCCTGCATTCACTAAAATTTCCATCTCCTTATTTGCCCTTAATAAATCATTGAGGCTGGCCATTATTAAGGAGACCTCCAGCTGCCATGTGTGAAATATCTGCCTAGAAGGCACATGATTAAGGACAAGTTCATAGCTCATGTAAGGTATTCAATTTTCTTGGATCCAGCTGATGAAACATGTCAGTTTACTAAGGAAAATTATTTGAGTCTGCATCTGTATCCAAGTTCTTCCCATGTCAGGTTGGAATTACACAGAAACATAAGCTCTCTTCTCTTTTTTGAAAATATTTTCAGTCTGTGTATAAACCAAGGTGTTATGGAAGTCCCTAGCTGATATGTTCTTGAACTTGTAATTACATACATCTTATTCCTTCTTGGATTCACAACAGGACCAGGATCCTTTTAGAAACTGTTGCTCATGCAAGTCTTACCAAAATCATCCCATACACCTATGAACTACGCTTAACTATCCTCACTTGGGCTAAGCCACACATCCCATTACCCTATAGATAATTAATGTAATTGCTACTCAATGCAAGTAAGGATGCAGACTTCAAAACCTAGTATCTTTTGGGGGGCCAAAAAGCCAAGAACAAAACAAGTCCAAAAAATAATTTACATTATATTGACATATATTTATGGATTCAAGTGACTAATTGAAGGGCTAGCATAAAAACATACTCATGATTGGAAATTGATTGTACTTTTTTCAAACAGAGCCAGAGCTTTCCTGGGGTTTAACCTGTCATTTGCATAGGTTAATTTTAAATGGCAGTGCAAATTTAGCTTGAAAAGATAATTATAATATTTCACCTCTTTTCATCTCAGGTTATGTAAATGAGACTTTAATCTTTTTGCAGTTCATATCATATTAATAAGCAAAAAAAAATTGATTTATGTTATGCTGTCAATCACTTGATAGCAGTGGACACAAATGAAAGCATGTGGGTACAAATCAGGCTAATTTCCAACTACTCTCTTAAGTCTTTCTTTTTATCTATAGGTTTATGGCACATATTCTAGATAAGAAAGTGAACAAAGGAATAGTTTTGACAGGTATCTTGTTAGATTGATTTGTCATTTTTGTCAGTAGTAAATTAATTCATCTTTCTGATAAGCAAACTGTTTCTTAGATAGACAGTTCTTTATTTTTTATTTCATTGTCTAAGATTCCACAGCTCTGCTCAGGTTCAACTACCTCTCACCCTATTATTGCTAGAAGTCTTCCTTACCACACTCTTTTTTTCACAGTGAGAATGAGGGTCCAATAATTTTCTTCTGTTTTTTCTCTTTGATTTTCTTACAAGTTCAGAATTTGTTCCAAGAGTAGTGCAACTCAGCTGGAATCAGGATGGTCATAGGCACTAATGACTTGGCTTTGCTTTCAACAGGCACTTTTATTCCAAGGATGTGAAATGGATGGAAAGAGCTCCAGTTCCTAACCATCATGATCAGATGACACTGGTTTTTTGCCTGTATGCAAACTTTGTTCTCCATTTCACAGATGAAGTATTTTCTGGATCTCGGGGCAATCAGCCTGTTCCAGCAGGAGTCAGGACTGGGCAGTTACAGATTTTCTTACTGTAATTTGATTTCTTTGTCCTACAAACTACAGACAGAGCCTGTTTCCTTCATGAGAAATATTGCAGAAATTTTTTCCTGCATAAATCTTAGAAAACACCATCTCCCTTTCTCTCCAGAAACCCTGTAACAACTTCAAAGCAGACCCAGCCAGTGAAACACTTCTGTCTCACTGAGCCCTACATTTACTCCTAGGAGATGACAATATGGCCTTGATAAGCTGTATCTCCATTCACAGAGCTTCCCTGTGGCACTGAGGAAAACTGATGAGATCTAACACTATAAAGAAATGTAAGTGATTAAATGCTCAAGACCAAGGCTTTTACTTATATATCTGCTCCTTTCTATCAGACTTCAATGTACATTGGTATCATCAGCACGCTAAGAAGAATTTCCCATTTTGCTAAAAAATATTATCTTACCAGTTAGAAAGTCAATTTTTTTTTTACTTTTATCCCATAGTTGTAGTTTCTTCAGACCTTGACACACCTTCCTGTCACCTGAGATCATTTTAATGTGATTCTTACTGCATACATGACAATATTTGAGAGTTAAAATAATCCTCTGGCTGCCCACAAGTTTTTAAATCCAGATCATGTCCTTTTTTAAGATTTTCAAAAGTATTTTTTAAGATTTTTTAGAAGTTCAGAAGTGTGTAAAATAACCAATAACCCTCAATAACCATTGTCCAGTCCTTGACATGTCTTTCTCATTGAAAGGAAATGGTGAACTTCCTACAGCTATGAAAGATAATAGACACCTGAGAAAAGGGATCATCCAAGAGGAAAAAAATTATACCCACATAGGCTTAGTTGCTGTAAATAAAAAATAATTTTCATCAGTAGAAAATTTGGCTTACGGTTTATGTATGAACATTACCTGAGCCAGCCTTTATCTGTCTCTTACACCAAACTTAGTCTTTTTTCAAAGTGTTTTCTGTATTGCTTTATAGATTTCAAGGAAAAAAGCAAGTAGAAATGCTGGTGTGACAAAGTCTTTTTCCAATATCTGATCTGGATTGAAAGAAAAATCAACAAGCACATTCCTTCATGTTTTGAGAGTTTTTGACCGCCATTAAAGATCATATTGGGATATATACAAACTACATATGTAGTCTGAAATTTGCTTATTACAGTAAACCTCTACACTGAGCTCTCTTAAAATTTTCAGAATGTTTTTTTAAATTATGTCATTTAATAAAATGTACAATAATGTTCTGCTTCCTGACTGCATATGAGGAGGATTCAAGTAATTACTTTTCCTTAGTTTTCTCCCACACATGTACAAATGCGTGCACTATGCCTCCCACATTATCCTAAATGTGCAGCGTCAAATTACTGCACTGACAAGGAAATAGAAATAATTAAGTCCTCTGCTTTACCACTAGATCATCCAGGTCACATTCCTTGTGACTTTCAGAGTAATAAAGTACTTTAACTCATTAAAATCAATAGGACTACTGCTGGACATGGTTGATATTACATTTGCAGAATAGCAATTTTCCCCAATGGGAATATGGATTGGATTCTTTTAAACTCTTCTACTACCTTCTCTTGTTTTCACTGCTGCTCACATGAAAGAAATGCCAATTTTGAAAAGTTAAGTAGGGCTTTCCTTAGCTGCTACTCAAATAAGGTTGGTTTGGGGTTTTTTTCTGAAGGATAAATGATGTTTGTTCACTTGACTTTGTCTTTCGGCCATGCAAAACAACCTGGTTTGTATGAAACATTTTCTTAGGTCTAAAACTCAGTGTAGTGAAAAAAAATCTCCTTTTCCCTTCTCTTACAAGGTGAAAAAAGTACAAAAAATTTAAAGTTCAACTTTGGTAATGACACTAAAATATTCACGAATGTAAAAAGGAGAGAGAGCACACACTAGAACTTTACTCCATGACTTGCAGTGAAAGTGTTTTACAGTAAAAGGTTGTTTTACTCTTGGGAATTCATTTGGTGTCTGGTTTTAATGTGTTACATAGTCTACTCCAAAGTAGTAAAATTGTAATTCCAGTACTGAAAGCATTTTTGTTATTTGTTTTTTCTCTAAAGAACAAATTGCCAGTTTTTACCTGGGAAAAGCTCCCAGCTGAAATGCTCAAACATTCAGTGGGTCGAGTATTCCAAAGCAATGTTCATTATTACTTTATTTCTTTTTTAATACAAAATTACTGTTGTTGAGCATTATATCAAAATGCAATCCTGCAAAGTAAACAATCTATTCTACAGTAGATATTAAGAATAAAAAAATTAAGTACCTCGTTCATAGGTTCAGAGTCCCCTTTTTCAAAATAAAAGTCTGTACCTCTTACATTTATCAGTCAAGTTCTTTCCTTGAAGCCAATCAGACCGTAGGTAGCATATTGAATAGTCACGCAATAAGCAGCTGTCACTTTACTAAACTAATATCCATTAAACAAAATGGTCATAAGTGCATCAATCTAATGTAATAGCAAAAATGTCACTGAAATAGAAAGTTGTCACAGGATCAACGTCCCCTGCCTTGAAAATAAACATTGTGCTTTTGACTCAGCACTTATCAAGCAGCAGGAGAACATTATACTGTGATAACATCCTATTCCATCAACATTATCTGTTAACTAGAGATACTCAGCGAAATATCAGTTTTTCTCACTTTGGATAAAATAAGCACTCATTTTAAATCTCTTATACATAATTATTGGGTGTGTGTATTTCCTGTAACGTGACTTTAAAAATACAAAAATTATTGAAAAATGGTTTACAACTTATACTACTACTTATATAGCCATAGGATGGTCTTCAATGAGCAAGAGGCAGTGAAGCATCAGACTTATAGCTATCTCCAGATTGCTTTCTACTGCTGCCAAACCCTTCCCTGGCTATTAATTATTTTGTCACTTGCTTCTCACATTGTCAGCCTATGATTTTTCCTTGGCTATCCCCATATCTGAACTACCTTTCCAATATCCAGTCTGACTGCTGTACTGTCTAAAGACTATTTTTGACAAGGAGGGTGAGGTGTGGAAAGCACTTTTTGGTTTGATTTTGAAATAAAGTTTTTCCCAGATCTGTTTTAAACAAGCATATACATCAGGACCAGATAACATTTTGACTGATAAATCAAAGATTACTGATCCTAGGATGAAATCTTCCTCCCACTAAGACCCATGTGTATCTCCCTTAGAAGTCAGCAAATTATTGGAGCACTGCCAGATCCTCTACAGGCACCTGCTGAATTTCCTAATTCCATCTGTCCTTCATAATTTAGTTACTAATTTCATAGCCGAGGCTGCAGTCTGGTACGTGAATTATTTCAAGGCATCATCTCATTCACAAACTAGGATTTTGGCCTCCACTATCCCATCACCCTCTCACTCAAGTGTCTATATATATTTATTGACAATCTTTGCCTTATGAGGTCTTTATTTTATCCTTCTTTTGTATAATTTTTTCACTTAGAAAATAAAAGCTCTTAATCTCACTTGCTGAAAATATGGAAATGGCATAAGTTATCATGCAGTTTTCAAAAAAAAAATCCATCCTTTTAGACGGTAAAAAATTTGCTACATTATTGTGCAAAATAGGGTAATTAGATTGCACATTTCAAGTGAAATGCTCTTAATTTATTGCAAAAATTGCCACATATTCCTATATTTGATTAAATAACAAATAAAAGGGCCATATGAAATTATGTTGGCCTTTTGTCTAGGAGGAGTAGCTACTGCACAGTTTTTTTCTCATGGAGGTGAAGTAGCTAGTCTGCTACACAATAAGGTTTAGAGTATTGAAGTGGAACAGTTTTCCTTGTTGAAAATTTAATGTCAGCTGTATTCCTTTGCATGCATAATGTGTTTCCTACATACTTGTCAATATCAGGGAAGAAACAGTTGCAGGAGTGGTGAATGTGAGGGAATTAAATTTTAAAAAATGAAAATCAAACCAAAAATAAGAGGACATCTTATAAAATGAAGAAAATGAAATTTATGCAGCTGGCATCCTTCTATCCTGCTATATCTGAGCAAGTTGTCTCATGACAGCCCATCACAATGCCACATTGCCTTGTGTGTTGCAGTTAAGCATGTTTGGCACAAGGATTTTGCCCTAGCTTTCTTAGCACTTAGGCAGCTTGGAGCTTTCCTGTGAATTGGCTTACAATGTGCTGTGAATGTTTTTGCCTTTCCTTCAAATCTCCATAAATTCTTGACCTTTTCTTCAGCTTTTCTTAAGCCTGCATATTTCTTCTGTCCTTTCCCATTACCTACTCCCTTTCTTCAACTCTCATCTCAAACAAGCTATTTTGTGTTCATGAGGCTTCACAGAATGTTTTTCCTAGAATAGTGATGTCCTAGACTAATCTCTCAACAGAAGAGGTGTAGGCCTACCATCTGCATCTCACAATTTCCATTGTGTCTACATTTCCATGTCTCTTTCTTGGCTGTTTCTACTAAAGGTCTCCAAGTGTCTTCAAAGAGAGGGAAAACAATGCAGGAACAAGAAGAGACCACAGTGCCAATGGGTGAATGGTAATATTCCATCCCTTAGAGCATCCAATGAAGCAATGCTCCATGGCCAACACAGAAGCCAGAGGTAAATATGGAGCATCCTGTTCATATCAGAATCTCCACTTATCTTGAATTTAATCTTGCCTTTTTTTGTCTTTCCTTGCTGGTAAATCCTTACTGTTTGAGCAAAATTTTTACACTCTTGTCAAGCACTATATAGTGAGTAAATTCTCTCTGAAGTTGATGCTTTATCATTGGAGGTTAATTACTGAATATATTCCAGTACATTTCTAATTATTCTTCAGGATGGACAAGCCAAACGAACAGGTTTTGTTTCACAAGGGAAGAAAACCTGCTCTCTCCCTAAGGCAGAAGGAAGAGGGTGGGTGATACAGGAATCAGCTCACAAATATAGCAATCTCATACCCTGTGACTTGTTCATTATTCTATCGTGTCCCAGTGTGTTCACTCCCCTCAGCAAGGCGCTAAAGAAACCAGCCTGATTGCTACATAAAGCACAGCAGAACCACCCAGACATATGTGAGAAGAACATGTAGATATTTCCCACTTCATAGAACAGCAGAGAGAGTAAAAATGGTATATTTCCACTTTTTCATACATTGGAATACCATAATGTTGTACAAGCTAATTTATGCATCCCTCCTGGGTCTTATTACCACACGGGTACTGCAGAGAAGGACACAAGTGTAGCTAAAATCTATTGCAATTACATATAGGCAAACAGTTAGGGGCAAGTTCTGTTTGCCCTCTGTGAAAGCACACAGTAGGTATTACAAGTATAAGAAATACCAATATTTCTTAGCATATTTTTTCTTGGTATCTCAGAGCTCATGGCAAAATTTAGCATATGAGCAATTTTTAATATGCACTAATATATAAAATGAGGTCATGGCTGCATTTTTCTTGTACATGGAGTTTTTATTGATATTATTATTTTAAAATAGGTAGAAAGCTATTAAAAAACCCTGAAATATTAATTAGGATTTTAAAGGAAGATCCCTGTGAAATTATTTTCATTTGGCTTTGGCTGGGTAAGAAAAAATAGTTTGGCATTACTAAGTTTTACAGTGGGTTCTAAAACCTTGAACATTGTTAATCATGTTATGCTGCTTCTTTCCCAGAAGGAGTTGCTTCTTGGGAAGTCCAGCTCTAAAATAACAAGTGGTTAAAAGGCTTGGTCATTCTTGCCTGGCTGCAGGACTCTTGTATATCCTCTTCTGAGCGGGGATTTCAGATTTTCAGGGTTCCCCACATGAGGTTATTACTTTTGCCAAACAGGGCGTTAGCTACTTTGACATAGATCTCTCAAATGCTTTCTTGGATCTGTTCTACTTTACAAAATTAAACATTCATTTAACCACATCAAGAGGCAGCCTGAGTTTGTATGACAGTGATTAGAGCACTTTCAGATGCAACAAATTGATGTTCAAGTACTTGTTCAATGGAAGTTTGATTAGTTATTCAAAATGGAGCAGCCCCAACAAGGAAAATATATCCCTGGAAACAGTGTGTGGCACCAAAGGCACTCAGATGACTGAAATCTGTAATTAGAATGAATTGAGATGAATTAACGCAGCATCATTTGCAGGGAATGCCCTAATGTCTTGACCATTTCCTATTGGTGTATACACATGTGGTTCTCACTGCTTTTTCATGTGTAAGTTTGAAAGGTCACATCTTAATATTAAAAAGGAAACAAAACAAGCAAAGAAAATTCTACAGCTTCTAATCAAGGTCTGCTAATCACTAAAATCTGTCCTAACTCCAGACCACACTTGTCAATATTTTACTGCTAACAGAATATGAACAGAAAAATTCTCCATCCTGTTCCAGCAAGTTTATCATATGGTTTCAGTGGTTCACAACAACTCTGTTCAGTAATCAATCATGATTACTAGCTATATACAGTACACACAGCAGAAGATATTAATCTGGGACAGTCTGGAGTAGTGTGCTAATTAGTGATATGCTGAAACAGCATTTGGGCATGGCTCCTTGAAATTGCAATCTTTCCATTGACATAATTACCTCACCCTAAGTATCTCACTTTATAAATGATGTATCATTTTATAAAATTAATTGGCCTGTTACATCAACACAGTCTGGAAGAAGGCTGGTATTATGTATTAAATCTGAAAAATGTTATGCTTCATATTTATGCTGCATTGCACCATGTCTTTCAAATATCACCAGATACTTTTCACTTTTTTAATCAAAATGGGAGAGCAATAACTTTTTCATATGATTATTATACTTTATGCCATAGGATACATATTAGTATCCTAGTCGACTTTTGCTGTAGTGTGTATTAATCATATCTGTCCTGATAGCAAATAATTTTGTAACCCTGTTTTTGAAGATGCTGGGTCTGTCTGAAGAAAGGAAATCAGAGCAAGGATGAGAAATGAAAACTCCAGCCCCAGTGGCAGATTTCAACATCTACTCTCACAGGAAATGCCTAGAAGTCTAACAATGTAAATATAGTTAAGTCTGATTTGTTGGTTTGGTTTGATTTCATTTATCATTTCCCAGAAAAAAAGGCTGGTCTTTAAACTACTACAGAAAATAGCACAGCACTAGTAGTCATATCCCAAATGTGCTTTTGTGCTGCAGAATCAAGAAGTAATCAAGTAGCTCATTTTCTGTGCAGAGAAACAACAGCTTATGCAAGGAGTGATTAGATACACTAAAATATTTTCCTTCAGATAAGGTCTAGATTTCTTAAAAAAATGTGTAAAGAGTACCAGAGCAATTTTCCAGTAGAATTTAATGCAATATCTGAACTACTGTATTACATCCCAAACTGCACTGTGGTATTCATTTCATTCCTTCACCAATGACCATAATAAACCACCTCCAGGATAGATTTGAGCTCAGGACTTCCTGGTCTTAAATAAGTATGCATTACCAAAAGAATTACATCTTCTCAAAACATATTAGAGGACACATGAATTAGAACTCATAAAAAAAATTTTTACAGAAACTTTCTTAACAGGGAATCTCTTTCCTTGATGTTTGGCCCATTTTCTGCAAGACAGAAGGAAAGAGGAGTCTTTCAATTTTGATGTCTGTCCTTAGCTTCCTTCATTCTTTTTTCCAGAAGAAGGGAATTTCAAAACTGAGACATTAATTTCAATCTTTATCCTGCCCCTTTTTCTTGTGGGCAAAAATAAATTTCCCCTGAAATCAGAAGGCTGTAAGCAATAAAGATGTTGAAAAAAGTCTGAAAATTGAAGCAGTTGAATTTTCATTTTTCTTCTAAAATTCTTAATTGCAACTGTATCACTTTTCTCTACAGGAAATATATAGCTAGAAAAGTCAGTTACTAAATCCTAAAAAGCATTTGCTATTTCATATAAATTAAACCCTACTAAACTTTAAATTGAATGCATTGGAGAAGGAGTCTGAGACATTTGAAGTCATGGTTCAACATTCATCGTTACTTAATATATGTATTGTCTGACCCCCTGGCAGAACAAATGCGGTCTGGATCAAGTGTGAGCACACAATTACACATTTCTCCAGTCACCCACACAGCAAGCAATACAATGCTGATGCCAGATCTATGCCTGCTGTGGGAGGACAGGGGCCAAATGACTGGACAAGAACTGCTGAGACAGCAGAGTGAGGCTGTACTGTTTCTATGCTTTGCATTTGAGCAATTTTTTATTTGTTGCTCTCCATTCAAAAGCCTGACTTACCATTTGGTGCAACTGCAGCCTGAGGCACTCTGCTCTTTGTATCAGATAGCATACACATAATCAACAAATTGTTGCTGTTCAGCATCCACTGAGATGACCACCTTTGGAGAGAAGAGATACCTAGTCCTAAGGCACATTCAGTCTCTTTTTATTGAGACTGTTAACAAGGGGCAATTGCAATCAGTTCTGACAATGCCTTCAGTGCTGCTGATGCCCATCACTGGAAAATGGTCTGAGAGCAAAGTTGTTGACAGAATTCAAGCAGCTGTTTGAGAATAGATAATTTTCAGAGTCTAATTTCCTTTTAAGGTCAACTCAGCCCCTTCCTGATATTTGTCCTCTACAATTTTTATACAAAAAATTTGACACTTTTTTTTTCAGTTTTTAATGGTGCTGCAGTATCTGCCCACATTTCATCAGACTGAAGGCAAAATCAGCCTAGTATTTATAGGCATGTCCCACACCTTCCCCTAAAATACAAGTTTTTCTGGAAGTGGTGGAATTGATTGAAGGAATCCTGCAATTTCTCAGTGTGATTAAATGTGAAATCAAGCCTTGGTCTTCTGCTAAGTAACTATAGTGTAGGCATTCACTTGTACACGAGTTAACGTATTCAAAGGGTTCTTCAACATGGTTCACTGTGCATGAAAGATACAGCTTCAGCAGCTGTGCATTTGATATCGAATTCAAGCAACAGTCCAAGGATTAAAGTTCCCTGAATTCATTATCTGTGCTCAGAAATACCCAGTCACCTCCAGAAAGCATCTGCCTACTGAACTGTAAACATGACAGTCATGGCATTCTGAAAAGATAAGCTAAATACAATAAAAAGGATAAAGAATAGCTTCAGTTACACAATATTGGGCACTTAAGTAAAATTGGAAGTTCAAATCTCATCTAAAATGTAGGGGTTGAAGAATACAAAAAACACAATACCACCAAAGTTGAGAATTTCTGTAATACTGAATTAATTATAGCTAAATAATTTTCATGTAGTAGTTGCTCGTTTTCTGCTTAAGTGGCTACTCTAAGATAAAAACATAGATACAAAAGATCTTTTGATCTTTTTTTGATCATGATATCATTTTTTGAAAAAACTCAGAAAATGAATAAAAAGAGGAGTGATTTCAAAGCACACAACTCCTAATGCTTAGAGTGTCACTGCTTCACCTAACACGGTGACAAACTTATGATGGAAAAATCCTACTAAGTGGCTCCCATCTACATTTCCACAATATCAGCAAAGCACAGAATGCATCTATTCCCTCGAGAAAGTATGGGAAAGCTCCATTTATTATAGGAAACATGGAAAACACCTTGAGTAAAGAAAACCAAAATAGTAACACTAAAGTAGAGCAACTCAGTAGCCTGATTCTGCCTTATAACCAAACAATCTCAGCATGAAGTGGTGAGATTCAGAAGAACGTGTTCTTTTCTGAATTAAAAGTGGTATTTTCATAAGTCTTTCATGAAAGTATTTAAAAAAACCAACATAAAAAGGCCAACAAACAAGAATTCCCTTAGTCTTTGGCTGTCAGATGACTGGCTACTGAATTGATAGACTATATTTTCTGTTTATTCCATGAAGAGCTTTTGAATGCTACATTAAAACTGTGTTCAAGACTTTTTACAAGGTGTAAGTAAAAGTGTGGTACTCATTTTCCATGAAAATCCATTTTATTTTAATATCTACAGCTATTTGTTTATATGATATGTAGTCTATTGACACTGAACATAATCGTCTGTAGGAGAGGGTGTTTTGCCTTATATTTCTCATAGCAGATTTTTTCCTACTTTTCATAATTCAATAATGTGCTATGTACCTAACAGTCTTTCTTCTACCAAAAAAGTGTCCATAAGCAATGTGCTATTATTTGGCCTATTGCCCAGTGTTCAAAAGTGTTCTCACTTTTATTAAAATGTAGAAATCTGATTTAATTTAATAGGAATTGATTATGAGTCACTACAAGATTTTGAAAATCTCTACCTACCTACCTAGCAATTTAGGAGCCTAATTTTAGACTCTCCCTCCTCTGTGCAGGGAGGATATAAAATGCTTGTAAAAATAGATTGTGTGGCAAAGAATGATGAAGAAGGCTCAGGTTTGTTGGGTGCCGAGATATATGCAGAACACAGCTGACACTTTGCTACCAGGAGATTCTTGATGAAGTTAATAAGCAAGTGGACAAACAAGAATTTCAAGCATTATATTGGTAGCATATTAACCAACTTCTGCATTTTAGAAAAACTCAGTCTTAACTGAAGATTAAGAACAGTTTCCCTTTTTTCATCACAGAGAACATTCTCCCCTATTTGCAGCCCCCTCCAAAAATGAGCAAGAAATTTTTTTTTTTTCAAATCTGAGATAATATTTCAGATCATAACTGTGGAGATACAAATATACTCCCAATCTCAAAGACATCAGGAGATTTTCAGCTACAGCCATTGCTTATAATGTGAGAAATGGAGATTTGGGATTTTGATGCAAGGCCAGAGTGGACACTTAAATTTGAGGTTTTTATATCCCCAGTAAACTGCAAATATGAGTGATAGGGGATTCCATTGTACACACATTTCTTTATGCATTAAAATAATTTCAAACACTTGATTAACAGAGACAAAAGAGAACACAAGAGTAAATTACTTCTGGTGCAGGGATAATGGGAGATCATAATACACTATTTTCTGTACATATACAAAAATGTTTGTGGGCTCCAAAACAATACCTATTTACTCATCTGAATATGAAATTTGGAGGTAGTCCTGATTAAAACTAAGCATGGATCCAAAATATGAACCTGCTGGGGTATGTGCATTGCAGTGTTAGTTGAAAGTTATATTCAAACTGGTATTATATGTTTCACTTGGAACTATATTTTACACAGCTATATATCTATAAATATAAGATGTTTTCAAGTATTTTTATAAAGCTTTTATTGCTGTGATAGAATTTTTGTAACCTGCACCATATCTTTATTATCTTGAGGAGGGGAGCTATAAAACTGCTGGGTATAAAATCAATTTATTCTCAAGCCATCTTCCACTAGCAATTGCAACCTTGCTCACTGCTACCTTCAGTTTGGTACTTGCATTTCTGTAGGAGCTCCTGCAAAATGTACTTTTCCCCTTGTTCTCAATTACAGGTTTCAGAAAGAAAACTGTGCTGACAAACTGACACTAGATAGACCTTTCGGCAAGTTATCCCAGAAGGGGTCAGCTTTGTCTCTGAAGTACTTAGAAATGTATTGTACATTCCTCTACTATGACAATAACTGAGAATACAGCTGCTGGGTATAAAATCTATTATCTTCTCTGATATTAGCCTTCACAGTGCTCAAAATGTGGTATATGGAAAGCCTTTGGTAATGAAGTGGCAGCCGGAAGTGGAAGAAAGAGGAACAGCAGTATGGAGGATCTTATGAAACTTCCCAGGAAGGAAGCCTCATAGATGCATAGATAAAATGGAAGATGTGGAAATATGGTGTTCTACCCTGATGGTATCTACAGCACTTCAGTGATAATAGGCAGGAAGACCCCAGACGTTCCCACCATACACAGAGCAAACGCTTCATTTCAGAGCGGCAGTGTCATTCCATGCGGAGGATGAAGCATTCCACCCACTGTGGTTCTTGTGTAATTGGTTGAGGTGATATGTAAAGAAAAGTCTACATTTGGCAATTCATCCATCTACAATTTTCCAATCACATTGTACGAAACACAAGAAAGTTTGTGGCAGAAAAATAAAACGATAACTCAGTTTTAGAATTTAGCTTGCAGGCCTGCTCTAAGGCTACAATTTGAAGCAGGATCCTCAATCCCAAAGATCAGTGACCTTTTCACTAGGGTAATAGATATTCAGTGACACATGCCTCTTTCTCCTTGCTCCCTCTCATTCCATTTCAAACCTGAGATAACTTCCTGACAATATTTTTGACAAAAGTTACAACTCTGTTCTTTCTCTCTTTCATTTAGAATGCCTCCACATAATACTAGTTCTGCTTTGAACCATAGAGTTGAGCTCACATGTAAGCATTTTGTTGACAGAGACATAATAAGCAGTTTAGAAGAATTTGTTTAAGAAGGAAGGTACACATTTAATTTTCATACTCAAATACTATGCTTCTTAAAAAGTCATCCCAAAGATTTCAGGTTGTCTCCAGAATAGCAAATAACCTTCCTAAACTAGTAAAAAGTATCAACTTTGTCTTTGTTGTGAAAGGCAAAGTAAGATATAAACAGAAAAGGCATGGCAGATGAAGTTGGATCCATTTCCTATGGAGTTCTCTACCCTCCTGTTGGGGAGATTAGTTTGTTTTTCAGGATTAACATTTTTCCAAATCCACCGAGATAATAACAGAATATTAAAATACAGCAGGTTACCCCATAAAAATGTTAAACATCTTGCCAAATGTGCTAAGAAATGATAATTAATACCTACCTGTAGAATGTAGTACAAAGTTCCACTGATATTCGACAGTATGAGTAAATTCCAAGTCATTGCTCCTGAGCATGAGTTCACCACAGTCAGATGCTTACTTTGTTCTTTCAGATCTTAAGTGCCTTTGGAAGAAGAAAATTCTGACACCAAAATATTCAAGACAGTTTTTTCAGCTCAGATTGTTTCTGTTTTCTAATTATTCCAAACTCTATTACTATTATTATATACTTTTATAGCCAAAAAACCAACAAAACAATAAAACACAGACTAACCCCCACAAATTAGAATGCTAATTGGCTTTAACATGATACAAATTAATGACTTTGAAAATATCACTGAGTTTAACAGACTTTATATAAAGAATTAAGTAAAATAGTTGTCCGATCCTTCCATGTACTGGACATTGCTAACTGAACCTATCCATTCTTGTCTTCTTCTTCACCTTAATAAATTTCTCTAGAAAGAGAAGTGAACACAGAGAGGCCTGAAAAGAAGTCCCATGAAAGCAATTAAAATTGAGATTTTCTCAAAAACTCTTATTGCATATTTATATTTGGTGAAGAATGGCAGAAAGGCAAGCAAGAATAAAATGTAGACTGTATCACTGTGGTTTCTGCCCAAAGAGACAGAAACTTCAATGACTACCTAGAAAGCAATGAGGAGAGGAACCAAATTATGTCTCAAATGCAAAGTCTTTAATTTGTTTTCTTCCATTTATGAGGAGAAAAAGAAGCAACTTATTAGATGTAAAATTATAAAACTCTAAAGGTGGTAACTTCCAAAGGACCCAGTGAATTCAGGAGTACCTTACAAAAGAGCATTCTGTAAGTACCACTAAGAAAGAACCAGGCATGAACTTCTGACCAGTTCCAACTTTTAAAATAATTAACTGCCTTTGCTTGCAATGCCCTAGCAACCTCACAGCCCATCACAGATCCAATGCATCCTTCTAACTCCACTGCAGAAAACCATCTCTCTTCTATCTGAATGCAAAGATGCAGAGGATAAAATCAACCTACATGATATAGGCAGAATCTTTAATTACACAGAAAGATATTCAGTCAAGGCTCATTGATCCTCAATATGTAATGCTGCCATTCAGAATTACCCCTTTCAGCTGACAAGTTTACCTCCCATAGTAAGTAACACAGAGAAATGTCACAACCAGTGTTCTCACAGGTCCCATTTGTGGGGATCATAAGGTCAGTATACAGAATCTGGATTCTCTCATTGTCTCTTAACCATCTAATGCCTAATATTTTCTGAATGTGTTCTTGCTCTGCAGGCCTTTGTCTTGTTCTTTCTAATGACTGATTTTACCATGGGGCAAGGGCAAGTGCTTCCAAAAATATACATCTAGGGAACCTCCTTGACCAAACAGGGGAAGCTAGTGGAGTATGTCAAACATCTTCTCTGCCCAAGACCACTTCCTCTCTTCCAAAGCTCAAAAGATGGTCTCTGTGTATGCCCAGGACATACTGTAAGTGTACATATTCAATGAGCTAAAATAGACTATGATGAGTAATAGCTAAATATCTAAAGGTATTCTCACAATCACATTCTCACTTCTTCAATTTTTCAAGTTCTTCTGTGTAGATAACTTCTTGAAATTCCACATATTTGTGTATTTTAACACTTTTCTCCCCATTTAAGATCAGGTACTCATCTGCTCTTGAGATTCAATAAATCAAACTTTTTTTCAAAAATTGTTAAAATGGCAAAAGTTTGCCAGCATAATGTTCCTGATTGAATTACAGTCTGTACGAAATTCATGGTGCAAGCTACTAACCACAGAGGATTGTGCAACTTAAATGCCTGTAAAACATACCATTTTATTCTGTATTTGTAAATTACAAAGCTTAATCACAATAAAATAAGTGACTGAGCAAGAAGACTAAAATAATTTCTCAGTTCAGCTATTTTTGTTTAGATACTTAATTCAGTCATTTTGACAGCTGGCTGGCAACCTCCACATCTCAAAGCAAGATCTGAGCTCTGAGATTATTCTAATGACTGTGACCTCACAGCCCCATCAAACACACTTCCAATATACTCACAAGTAGGTCCTCTCCAATAGCAGTAAAAGCCTACATTCTCTAAAGTGAAATGCTGGTCATGCTTTTCATGTCCTACATCCTCATCAGTGCCCTCCCCAGGACAGAGCAAAGTTAAGGAAACAAACTCAAGGTTTAGTGTCTCAAGAGGATGAAGTCATGGATGACGGTACTTAAAGAAAATCTCATTAAAGTGGAAAGCTTCTATCCACAACCATAAACATAACAACAATTAGATACCTATACATGCTACAGATGTTGCTATGAGCTAAGGTTTTAAAAAGCTGGAGAAACCTACAGAGACCAGCAGCAATTTTAGTGAAGTCTGTGCAGAAAAAAAACCAACAAATGTGGATTTTTTTCTCTGGTGGAGCTTTATTTTTGTTCCTATTTTGTTGTCCTGATCATTCCAACAGAAAATTTCTACTTGCTCTTTGAATGCAGAGAAACAAAACGGAACAGATTAACAAGGTGCTGTGCTGGTACTGATGCCTCTTGCTGGTATCTTTTGTCACAAAAGTATTTTCAGAAAGCAGAATCTGACAAGTCGTCAACATTAGTCTCTTTCTCTCTAAAAGTATTTCCACAGATTAATTAACTCAAATGTCATTCTCTTATAGCTGCATGCACTCTACAGAAGAGTACTTGGTAGCTGCTGTGTGTTTTGGATCAAACAAAGCTCTGCAGGGACACAGTCATAACTGCTGTGAATTACTAATTGCACTGGAATGTTACAAAATGGATTTTCAGATCTATTCTGGGAAAAGTCTTAGCCCAAATGCATTTTCAGCACAAAAGATTCACCATGGCCCTTTCTTCACCATTAGAACCAATCTGTCGTTTCATTTCTATGTGTATTTTGAGAACAAAAGATGTTACCTTCTAGTAGAGATGGGACCTTTACTTGGGCTGTTATACCTCAGTGTTCATTCCAGAACATTCATGCCTAGTGTTCATAACTTATTTAGCAACATGGCGTGGCATTGCACCCTTAAGGGGAAAGCAACATTCAAGGTTTCTGTATGCTTGTGGTCAAATGGAAACACAAAAGTTAGAGAGTCCAAAAAAAAAAAAAAAAAAAAAACCAAAAAAAAACCACGGGATTTTATTGTTAAATTATACACTTGGCATGGAAATTGGTATGGTAGTCCTTTATCTCCTAGTATAAGCCCAAGCAGTGGTTTTTTGATGAAGGGGTAGAGTGAGAGGCAGAACAGGAGAGAGAGAGAGAGCTGAATTAAAGAGAGAGACAGAGAAGGAAAGGGAAATTACCAGTCCTGTCTCTAGCATCAATCAAGCTGGTGGGGTGCCCAGAATCCTGGGGAGCATTCATGAGGGTACCTTTTCAGAGATAATTTTTCCCTGCCCTGGAGGTGATTCTCTTACTTTCTATGCAAATTAGTTATCATGTGCAGTCTGCTCTTCTATGGCTCAGAGAGTTTTGGGAGTCTTTGGTGATCTTGAACCTACCTCTACAGCCCGTATTTTCTTCTCAGCCTCATTCCTACACCTGTGCTATACTGTGCTGTGCTCATCTCCAGGAGCCAGAACGAGTATGTGTCCCCCAGTCGAGTGCTGCCCCACCTTCAGGAGTCCCCCCACACCCTCTTCTTTCTCACAGCATGTTCTTACCAGTAATCCTTGGCTGGCTCCAAGGCTACCTGGCTGTAGGTGTTTGAGACACACACATCAGCCACCTTATCTTCTAGGGTTCCACCCATGGGGAGTTGTTATGAATAACTCCTGCTTGTCTGTTGACTTGCATCATGCAAGCAGCACATGCACACATGTCCTGTTGGGCAGTCTTGCAGGTTCTGTCCTGGCACCAATCATCAAAAATCAGACACAAAAACCATTCTCTACATTCAAAATATTTGAAAGACATTCAGTAACTTATATAGAATTTGGTTTTTACTCTGTTCAGGCAAATCCTCTTGTACTTTCAAAAACATAAATGTGTCTTCATCTTCAGGCAATAAAGCAAAGCAGAAATAATATGGCCATGCTGGCCAGGATGAATCTAAAGTGCTAGAGAATAGTTCACCAGGCTCAAGTGCTGCAAGTGTCTTCATGCAAACTTTTGTTGCCCTTTCCTGACTTTTGTAAATCTGAGTCTTTCTTTGCCCTCATCAATGGATCTCTGCTCTTTAATGTCCATCCTCAGTGACAAAAGATCACAGTCATTCTTTCAAAGGCTTTTCCTTTTTTCCTGTTTTCCTTGCCATTCTTAAAGTCCAGAAAAAGGGTGCATTCTAATTGTCTCCTTCCAAATAATGTATCTATTTCCCCCTTACAACTTTTCCTCCTAGGGTTAGAATGAAAATCAATTATCTGTGAGCATTTAAGGGTGAATGACACCTAGTATAAAACCTACATAGACAAATTGGTAAATATACAAACAGGAAGCAAAAACACATTGAAAAAAGTATTGCATATTTGAACCTCACACAAAACAACTCTGAATAATAGACTTATTTTAAACAAAAAAAAAAACAACCAAAGAAAAAAAATCCCTACCCAGTATGATACAATTACTGTAGAAACCAGAAGGATAAAAATTCCTCTGAATTATCACCATTTTCTAAGAAACTACTAAACTAACAGTTAAAAGGGTCTGAATACTTTCTGGGTTAGTATAGGAAGGCATTATGACAATTCTGCTCCTAAGCTTCTCTGAGCTTAAATCAGCATGGGTATGTTAGAATAATGTCACATAATTTTCTACATGAAACTATCATTTTGCTGTTACCTGAAGGGACACTGTAAGATACACTATAGTACTATGAATGTAAATATTCTGTACACCAAGTGTTCCATGAGAATGGAAACTTAATGATGTATATATTACAACATCACTGCTGGAGTTAGGGTTGTATTAGCATTTTTGTGATAACCCACCCCACCATTTCCCAGAGGTTTATAACTCAACTGTAAAAATTTACCACAAGTTAAAATTTAACATATCAAGTTCATCCCAGGAGCACTTTTTTAAAGAAGACAGCCATCTGCATGTTTTTCGATTGAAAATATATATGTAAATTTTAAACATACTTGTTAGTGTTCAATTTAATGGGAAAAAAATTATTAAAATGGTTTTAAGAAAAAAAATCATAGCAGCTTAACCTGAAAATGTCAAGTTAAAATAATTAATGAACAATTAAAATAAATTTTCAAAAACAATTTATGAAGTGTCAATGTGGCTGCTAGGAATAAAACCTGATGAAAAATCACGAGATCCTGAATTTCTTCAATGTTTGTTTATTTTTCTGCACTTTAAAGACCTATTTTTCAGCCTGTTCTGTTTGAGGACACAGCACTGATTTTTGCTAGTACAGCTACAGATTCACTTCCTGAGTTATTGATATGCTTTTAAAATACAGGATACACTCTAAGTAAGCTGAGCCATGAAAGAGTTTCTTCTCCTCAAGCATGCTTTCTCCCCAGAGATCAGCATTTCCATTTTGCAGATTTAGCTCACCCTGGTAGCCACCATGTCCGGCTCAAATCTCAAGTAACTGCATAGGAATCAAAGCTTTCACTTCCTTGATCCAGTACCTATAGTTGTTGAGGTTAGTTCTCAAGAGACCTTTGTTTGCTCAGATCATGCCTAATATGATAAGGGAGACATTTTTTCCTCAGTTGCACCTGTATTGTAAAGCTTTGATACTCACTTATGTTTCCATTGATTTTTCTCTGTTATTGCTGCTGTATACATTTTGCCTTCTTGAATATAAATAAGGTTTATTGCTAAGATCTAGGTCATTGCCACAAGCTATTCCAAAAAATATAAACTATTGCTTCTCCTGTAAGAGGTTGGGAATGATCTGAGCCCAAACTCAATACATATTTTTCCTCAGAACAACATTCAAATTATGTAACATAGCCCAAAACTGGGAAATTGGGGATGGGATGATTGAACACATGCAAATTTGAAACTAGGATTTCAGAAACACCTTATATTTTGTTTTCAGAAAATCAAGCTACCTCTCTGTACTTCAAGTTTTTTTTACATAAAAAGTTAAAAGGAATCTTAATATTCACCCATCAGCTAACAGTATCGGTGTAACTGTACTTAGGAAGAGTGGAGCAAGATGATGTTTAAGGTGCCTTCCAACTCAAACCATTATGTGTTAACATCTCTGCAATGCACAAATGGCAGATAGCCTGTGGACTGAAGAGTGTATACGTAAAATACATGACATACACAAGAGAGTACCTAAGAACACAGAAATTTCTAAATTAAGTTTTTCACTCTTTAACATTCTCTGTTTGTGTTGGAGAAAGAAGATTGAGAAGCCAAAGCAGTGCAACACTTTAAAACAGGAGTCTTCTGGATGGATCCAAGTAAAAAACATTCAACGGCAAAATCAATTGTGATAACACAATTGTGCACAACATTGATGTGCATGAAAACAAATCACAAGTTCTTGTGCAGAAATATGAAAATCGGGGCAAGAAATAGTTACTTACTTGAAGCTGACTAAATCAAGCAGAATACAGATACTAAGCAAAGCAACAATGAAGCTGGGAGCAGCAAAAGCACAACAACTTTGAGGATTATGATCAGACTATCAAAATGTGATGTCTACTTACTTCAAAAGTCTGTTTGCACTTTGCAATCAGACATATGGTTTTTTCTCTTCTTAATAATTTCCTGTCCTAGCACTCAAAACCCATGGCAGGTTAGCTGAAACTTCTGCCTGTAAGTCATGTTAAAGTGTCAAGAAGTGCTAGCCATAGAATCTTTCAATAAGTAGCCAGAACAGACCTTGAGAGGGTGGGACACGTGCATAAGCATTGTAGACAAATCATTGCCAAAAGCATTCCCTAGACCTTTCTCCAGCAGCCCCTCCCTGCCTACTAAGTGGCACTGGGCCTTAAGACATGTGACTAGCCTGTCTGTGGGAGAGAAGACCAGAGCTCCAAGTGAAGTCTGAAGTCACATTCTGACCTTCCCACTGGTCAGGTTATCTTTCCAAATAACCTGTATGTTGTTTCTCCCATCTGAAGTCTTGCCAGCTTTGATAAAATTGCTGTTTCCAGGTTTTCACAAGATCTTTTTTCTAACATTTCTCATTTTCCCTCCTCCAGCCCCCTTTGTAGATGCCCTGAATGATAGTGTTGTACAAGCCTGGAGAATTCTCATGGGAATCAATTTGACTAATACATACACAGCATAAAAGGGGATATTTAACCATCAAAAGGATGTTTTTTCCCCCTGAACTGGAGAACAAGAGCAATCATTTCAGCTAGAGTTTCTCTATGGCAGTTGGAGAGAAGTGATGGCTTCCCCATGGATTAACATTTCCTGACTTTGCTCTTCACACAAAGGTTACAACTACTTATGTTATATGCAAGCTATGCATAATAATTAGAAACAGGGCACACTGTCTAAATCATCATACTTGTTAGCATTTCAATGCAGATATCATTTTAATCCTTGCATTTCTAATGTCAACAGTAGCCACTTAGAGTTGTCATTGAAATCTTTAATTTCTCTCCTCTTCATATTGCATCTATGTACACACATTGTTCATTGATTATGATTTGGCATTTCTTCTAGGTTTTTATAACCTTGCAGTAGATTTATGCACACAAGAACTTAAACTGGCAACCTAGTACGTGTTATACAAGAGAGGCTATATTTGAATAAAAAGTATTGAAGTTACTACCCTATTCAGCAGGATTATACAGATAATAAAGGTCAGCTGTGATACATACTATTATGTTAACATGCAAAAGAATGCATAGTAGCAGTAGCAGCATATGATGGGAAGGGTTTATTTATAATAAAAGCAGGTCATACTTTAGGAATAACTTTAGAATAGCAGTAGACAGTGATAGTGGATTAGTGTAGGCTTATAGGAAAACTGTTTTCATGTCAGATAAAACAATCAATTTAAAACTGGAGTCAGAATCTCAAATCCTAACAAAGCAAAGAAAAATACCTGAGGAGCTTTAGAAAGAAGCTTTCATAAGGGCTTTGAGCTGGTGTGGTTGTTTCTATCAGCAGGTTTCTTGGCAGTGGACCTATCCATTCATATTAAACTCATACCGAATGTCCTGACGGTGACAGTGACTTTGGCACATCAAAAATACAAGTATTTTCTGTGATGTCCCATAGTCAGTAACAACTAACTAAATCAGGATATTCCCTGGTAATTAAAAATCAACATTTTTAGTTTTCATGACCAATAGTTGCCTCCCTCACAATTCTTCCAGATTTTCTGCAGTTTGGAAAAGAAAGAGGGAAAGAATTTCTCTTCTCTTCTCTGTAGTTTCCCTATGGAAGGTGACGAGTGTTACAAGGTACTTAAGACCCTGTACAAGTCAGTTCTGAAACACAGTTCATGCATTACTTATGAAATTTCACTGAAATGTAAATCTGAGCGATTTTCATTTGTTCCCTTGGTCTTAAATGAAACATTTACTGAGTCCAAGGAATCATTCTCAGAGCTCAAATTCTAGAGAGAAGTGTGTGGTATGGTAAAAATTATTAATAAAAAATACATATGTGTCCAGGCAAATAAAGCTTCTGCACTAAAAAACTTCACATTTGTCTGTATTAATGTTTAATGCATTTGTAAAAAGCAGTCCTGCTTTATAGGATATAGCCACAAAAGTGTCCTGCAATCTACTAGCACTTATGATCACAGCATGGGTCCAAAGAGGATTGTCAGAAATGCATGATCCATGTTTGATAGATCAGAGGAACCATACAGAGTATATTAAAGCCATATTATAGCTGCTGAAAGGAATGCAAAAATATTTCTAGATTAGCTCTAAAATTAGAGGTTAACTTATAATTTGATTGGCTTAAGCACACAGCATATTAGCAGTAGGTATTGGACCTTGCTAAGAAAACTCAGTTATGACCTACAGAAACCAATTACAAAACAGGGAACTAAAACAACATTAAAATTATGCAATCATAATGTTTTATAAGTGCCATGTCTTTCTAATATAATAAATAAAAATACTGAAATACTATAGTGTGTTCTACCATAACCAGTTTACATCCATGGTATTGAGAACAAAGCATAGTCATAGTTTCTTAGGCAGGTTTGAAAAATGCCTAGTAATGTATCCGGACAGTTTCCTTGCATCTCTGAGTTAATAAGTTATGTAGCATTTTAAAAACAATATCAATTTAGCACCCAGGCAAAATATACTGGCTCTATCATTTTTTCAGATGATTTTACAAAGGATTATTTCAGTAAAATTACTGCTACTCCTACATTTGTGTCCAGGTAGGAGCACCATGATCTGCAAATGCAATGGAAAATATTTCCAATTATCTTCACAAGATATTGCAATTTCAATTGAAAAAGACATTTAAAAGGGTTTTTTTTATCTAAAGACTATAGATATCAGTAAAACTTACAGCACTGAATTGAGTAATTGCACAGAATTTTAAAGATGTGCCAATATTTGAAGTAAATGTGACCCCAAATAAACATGTTAGATGCAGACACCTTGTGAAAATGCAAGCTCCAGCTATTCTCCCTTGAAAGATAAAAAAGGGCAGGGGATCTCAGCATAGTCTCAAGCTTGTTATACATATACACACATGACTAGTTATAATCTGAACTTGAGACTTCAATTCTTTCTTATTGAACAAAAGCTTAATCCTTCAAACTCCTTGGAGAAAAAGCCTTAAACAGGTGAAAATAAAATACAATTAACAAAGAAGTGAAAGGAGATGAGGAGCCCTTTGAGACTGTTGTGAAAAAAAAAGGCAAAACAAATTAAATTTTCCAACCTGAATAAATCTTTGTAGGAAACATTAAAACAAAAAAAGGATAAGAGGAAGAAATTAAATAGATCCAAAATTATGAGTGCACTAGAAAACACAGCACAATAAACTTGAAATCAGCCTCTTGGGAAAAGATTAAAAATAAGAATTGTAAACTATACGAGAAGTATTTTGTAAAAAGTGCATCTTGTTCAAAAATAAAGCAATCTAACCTATCTTTCCAGATGCAATTTTCTACAGTTTAATTTGGTAGGCTAAGTATTGGTTTTGAACTTTTAGCTGATTTCTGTCTAACTAGCTTTAATTGTTATGTTTACTTCTAATTGACATTCAGCAATTCCATGAGATATTCACTATGTAAAGAGACTCAAAAATATCTTGAAGCCAGAACAACCAACTAAAATGCTATTCAAAATTTCTCCAAAAAGTTAAAGAAAAGTTCCATAATGGCTGCAAACTTTTACTATCAAAGGGGAAGTCCAGAATTACTTACAATCCACTCTTGTAGTTGGTTCCCAAACAGGAGAAGCAAAGCACTCCATCATGTCACCAAAACCGTTTATGACTGAACTGTAGTTTTTAAGATAAGAGTATTTCCAAATATATGTCGTGATTAGGAATGTGCTTTTGTGCATTGTACAAAATTCACTTGTGTGTGTATAGCAATTGGCTTTGAAGAGCCAAGGGATGAAGATACTGAGCATTTCCAAAACAAAATATGGTGAAGTCTGTCAGGCCAAGATTCTTTCCTATCTGATTCCCTAGCATTACAATCTCCATAAGGGCAAATTCCTATTTATAGGACAGAACTGGCAGAGTGTTGAACTACTGGAATATCAAATCCTTTATCATTAATTTGGCAGCTAGAAATTAAGCCGAGGTCTCCAGTTTATACTTGAAATCAGAGAAAAAAAATATGCATGGGTATCTTTGTTCTAGCTTCAGTGTGCACAGTAATGCAGCAATGGAGATGCAGTCACAGATTGGCAGCCATGTACTTCAACCCCCAATTTGAATTTTAGTTATTAGTGCCTGTGTTGTTGTATATGTAGATACAGAGATACAAGTATATTCATTTTATTCTTAGTGTGCTGCAATCACACCTACATTTTACTTTGTAGTTGTACCTTCAGGGAATAGCTTTCAGGAATATTATGCTGGGAAACTTCCCAGGAAAATGTCATTAAATGTCTGCATCTTCTCTCCTACCCCTCTCTTCCTCCTGAAATTTTCTCCTTCACATCAAAAGTTTACTGTTACTTTGAAGTAATAGGAATCAAAGAAAAGGGAGAAAGCTGGCTCTATCAGACCCAGTGTTGAAAAGTTCCTGAGGATGTGGGAGAGATGAAAGAAACTGGAATTGTTTCAATCAAAGATAAGAAGTTGGAGGTGGGAATGCAAGGATTTTTGGACAAGCCCGTGGAGACATGGGGGAAGGCATACATATATTTACACACATATTTGAGGGGTGAAAGGAAGTAAGATAGCACAAAGTTTCTGAAATCTACTTCAATATGTTATTCACTAATTCCTTGTTTTGCCTCCTTTCAGTCAACTTCTTGGTACTATTTAAAAAACGAATCCAAACTTAAATAAAAGAGTCATAGAGAATCTCTGCAAAGCCCTTCAGAGTGGGTACAATAAATGGCAACTTTCCAGACTGACAGAAAGACAATGTTGATATGTTTAAGCATCTCATCCATTTCAAACCTTTCTTCAAAAATATTTCAATCTTTATCCGTTCCTAGAGCTAAAAAGAGTGGACAAATAAATATAACACTTTAGATTGCAACAATTTTAAGTTTAAGTATAAATGTAATTAAAAATATTATTTTATTGCATATCAGATTTAGTTAGTGGAAGTAAAAGTCAAGTCAGCAACTTCTGAAAGATAACCAGTCTGGCTCTGAGAAGTTCAGGGCAACTGAGAGGTTCCTGTCAAAGACACAATGTCCTAGAACTCACCTTAAAAATACTGTTCAATTTAATATGGATTCAGGTATCAATCCACTTTCTCTACTTGCTGTTTGCAAAACCCACTCATTAAAATTCTATAAATATTCTTTTAAACCAAATGGAGGTGTAGTTGCTGATATCCAGACTAATGTCCCATCTTTGAAGAATCTCAGAAAAGAGAAAACTTTATTCCTTTTCTCTTCTTCACTACAGGAATAATTAACAAAGATGAGAAAGGACAGCAATAATAAAGCCTCAGTTGTGTCTCCAAACATATGCAGATGACTCCACACTCCAAATTCACTATCCAGGCTTCATCCAGATATTAAAACACCAAGACAGAGATTACATTTCATTGGTAGGAACAGACAGAACTACAGATCTGCCATTCATCTCACCATCTGGGCTTATATGAAGCAGGGAAATACAGTCTGGAGCACAAAGTATTTCCCCTAGCCACAAAAGCAACATCTTCTCTTGGACCCCGCACACTGGTACTAGGTACCTTCTAAACAAAAGAAAAAAAAAATTATGCATCATAGTAGAAGACAGGAAGTAGAACTTGTACCTTTATGCTAATCCTCCTCCAAAAAAAAAAAAAAGAACAGAGGCTCTGGTTTCTCTGACTCTCTTAGTCCATAAATGGATCAAAAATTAAGATGGCAAGCTGAAGATCAGCTGCTGAATTACATCAATTGAAAGGGATTCCACCAGCTTCTCAGTAGACCAAATATTGAATGTGCATATCTGTAAGTCAATATCAGCAACAACAGCATGAAACTTCAGTGCTTTGTTGAGGTATAACAGGAGGAAAAGGTGTTGAGCAGTGGGGATAAGGAAAGCAGAGGGAGAGTTTGAATTATGCATATCATGCATGGATCCTACACATTTTTGCACATTTATTCTGATTCTATGGAATTTCATCTTTAGCGGGGGGTTGAGGAGGGGAAGGCAAAAAAAGCACAGGACTACCCATCACAGTCACAAAGAAATCATATGAGTCTGAATTATGTCCAAAATCACAGATGCAGGAATATCAGAGATATAAAGCTACACTACTAATTACTCCTTCCATGAGCAACAGCAACCTGAAAATCAGAGTTGCACTGTCTTTCCCTCATCACAGCCTGACATAGAATATCCTAATATTTACACACACCCTAATATTTAGTTAGAAACTAAACTGAGAAACCATACCATCAAAAGATGAGATGTCTATTCTGCTTGGGGCCAAAAGGGGTAACAATCATTGACTTCCTTTAACTCCAAACTTTCCTTCCACTGGATTCTCTTCACAGACTTCTGCTGACATCACTACCCAGATTATAGGGTCTTTTCTCCAGGAGGGGCAGAAACATCATGCCCAATGATTCAAGCCTAATCAAACTCATTCATATTACTGCCATTTGTTATTTCATAAGAGGAATTATAATCATCTTTGAACAAATATAGAGGCTATTATGTGAGGATTGCAGGGTAATTCAGCTTGGAAGGGAACTCAGGACATTTCTAGTCCAACCTCCTGCTCAAAGCAGAGCCAACTCTGAGTACTGATTCCTGGAACCTGACTCCATCTCTTTCATGACCTCTCTGGCACTGGAAGCTGACATTAAGTGTCCCCACAGCTACTGAGCCATCTCTTCTCCAAGCTGAACAAGCCCAGTTCCCTCAATCACTCCTCACAGGACAAGTGCTACAGCCCACCCACCATCTTCAAAGTAATTGAATATTAGGAATAATATTCTAGATGGAAATAGGACACATCAAAAATTCCTTCATTCATCCAGTAACAACTTACAGAAGAAATACTACAGAAAGGTTAGAAATTAGGCAAGATGTGGCACTATGATCTATCCTGGTGTAGTTAAATCCCAAACTGCTATAGTGAAAATATTGCTATAAAATCTCTTATAATTCATAAAATCACAGAAAAAGTCAGATTGGAAGGTGATCTAGCCGACTTCTGCCCAAAAACAAGGTCAGCTGTGAAGTCAAGGTTTTAATTCTTCAGTCATCTATTATCACGGGCAGCAGATGAAGAATTCAACCTTATTTTCAGAAATTCCATTTCTTGCTAACTCACGTTTCATTATAAGATTCTAAGGAACGAAAATATTTCATTATGAACATGGAAATTGTAAGGCAAGAGGGAGGGGAAGCCATCTGTAGCAGAATACACTGCTCCTGTTTACATTCTCCCATCAGTTTGTTTACAGTGAACCCTCCTGAACCTCTCCTTGTTAGATAGGATGCCTTCCCTTTGTGTTAAGCAGGCTTATGCTTAAAGTCAGAATGAGCAGATGGAAAGAAAACTTTTAACAACAAGCGTGCTCCTCCATTGTACTTATGATAACAAAACAGTACAAAGTGTCAGCAGCAGGCAGAGTCTCCTGCCATCTACAATATTAGGTATATTTCTGGTTTTCTTCAATCTAGAGTAGGCTGTTTCTGAGCAACATGAAACATGCAGAAAATTATTTTAAAAAAAAACCTAGTCAACTGAGGACAAAATTCAAAGGAATTCTTTCATTCCATGTCCTATCCTTTTGTGCATAATAAATACAAAAAAAGCAGCCAACCTACAGCCTTGGTTCAGAGGCTGTGCACAAGTACAGTTCATTTATGTCCCCACTTGCTGTTTTGCAGCCAGGGCACCTTAGGCATAGACAAGAAAAGAAACAAACACCTCAAACAGGCAATTAGAACCCGCTTCTAGCCAACCCCTTCAGTGTTGAATTCAGACACAGCAGTTTGCACAGCAGTTTCTGGACCCTGCTTCTAGATCTTTCTGAACTCCTGTGATTGCTGGAGGACTGCTGGGTGTTTTGAGGGGCACCAAGGTTCCTGCCACTGCCAGGTAAGGATAGCTACAGAAGAATGAAGTCTCTAGCAAGCTCTAGGAGCTTCTAACAAGCTCTTGGTCAAAGGTTGTTCTAGTCCTAATCAGGATATTAGGAAGGGTCAAGCTCCCTTTCAGCAGGCACTACAGAGAGGCATGCAGTACATTAGTTTGTGGAAAAGGGGTTAAAAATTTTATATGTGCCTAGCCAGCAGTAATGACATGGCATAGGGCACAGTGACTGAAGCAGCTAGTCATGCTGTGCTCTACTTATTGAGGACTGCTTGGAAGAAGCAGGATCCACTCAATGAGTGGAGCAAAAGTATCTTTACCAACAGGCTGGCCAGCCTGGTGAGGAAACCTTCAAACCAAGAACAAGGGGACCAGGAAGTTGGCAACAGCCAATGCAGAAAGGAAATGATGGGTGGGATTGGCAAATATGCAATGTGATGTGAACAGGAAACACCTCAATCTGACCTGAAGAGGATGCCTCAAATCTGTGCAAACAAATGAAGTGCCAAAAGAATAGCAGATTGCGTATATTTTCTCTGAAATCAGTAAACTGGTGCTTCTCTGAAGTGCCTGTACACCAGTTTGCAGCATGGGGAACAGGTAGGAGTAATTACATGTCTGTCACTGGTCTACAACTTCCTTTGGTTAGAGATGTGGGGTAGCTCATTCAAGTGCTGAAATGGGTGAACATTGGCTTATTAGGAAACCTTAACAGGAATGGTGGATCCAGATGCATCCACCATTTGGATGGTCAGGATGTTGAGGAGGGAGAATTGCCCTTGATGTGAAAACAGCAGATGGGTGATGAGCCAGCTGACAGCTTGTAAGTCAGATTCATTGGGCAGACCAAAATCAGTAATATCATGAGGAAGTACTGGATTTTGTGGCCTTCTTTAGACAGCTGTAATAAGCCTCACATGTACAGGCCCTCGTGCTCATGCAGACTTTGACCATTTTTCAAAGACCATTTCCCTCCAAACTCAAGAAAGGTCCACCCCAATGTGCAGAAAGTCACACAAAGAGAGGTCCTGAAGATCTCAGCTATAAAAAATAATAAGAGGTGACAGAAGGGACATTTGACCCAGGAGGAATACAGAGATATGGTCCAAGTGTGGAATGATGGCGTTAGTTACAACAAAACCCATCTGGAGCTGAATGCAGCAGGGAATCTACAAGGTAATAAGCCTCACTTCAATCTCTGAGAAGGCAATGAAGCAAAAAAATCGGAAGTACTTTCCAAAAACATGAAAGAAATGAGAGAATAGTCAGTTTGCATTCATTATGACATTTTTATAATTTTTAGCAAGGATTTTGACACTTTCTCCCAGAACTTTCTCATAAACATATTGATGAAATATGGAGTAGATTAGTGGATAGTAAGCAAGGTGAATTGAAATCTGGTTGAACTGGCAGGATCAAAGGGCTGTGATCTGCAGCACAAGGTCCAGGTGACACCAACCCCTAACCAGTGTCCCTCTGGGGTTGATACTAGGGCCACTGTTGGTTAATATGTTCATTAATTACCTGTAACATGGGCCTGAGTGCACATGAACAGGAGGAGTGGCTGGTACACCAGATGTTGCCATTTCTGAGCCACCACAACAGCCTGGACAAATGAGCCAACAGAAAGGTCACGAAGAGGGAAGAGCAGAAGTCCTGTATCTAGGAAGGAATAATCCCATCTATCAGCACAAGATGGGGGCCAACTAGCTTGGAAGCAGCTCTGCAGAGACTCTGCAAAGGAGGGAATGAACAACTTGATAATTAACCACAATGTGTCCTTGTGGCAAAGGCAGTCAGCAATCACTGGTTTGCATTAGGGAGAGTATTGCCAGAAGGCTGAGAGAGCTGATCCTTCTCCTTCACTCAGCACCGGTGAAGCCACTGCGTGCTGGGCACAGTCCTGGAATCCCCACTGCAAGAAAGACATGGACACCGGTGGAGCAAGTCTGTTTACAGGCTGTGAGGATGACTACGGGTCATGTGAGGAAAAGATAGGACTCTTCAACCTGAAGAACAGAAGGCTCACATCTGATCCTGTCAGAAGAAGAAAGAAACCCCACATTTTCAGTGTGAGGGAGATTAAGCATTGGAACAGGTTTCCCAGAGAGGCTGTGGAGTCTTGGCCATTGGAGATATTCAAGATCAGATTTAATACAGCCCTGAGCAACCTTCTCTAGCTGACCCCTGTTTGGAGATAGGAGCTGGACAATTATCAGTTATCCCTTTCTACCTCAGACTCTTCTACCAGACTCTGTGGTTCTGGGATCAGTTTGGTCACCTTCCCAAACACACAACCAAAGTGCAGGGACCTTTCATTGTGTTACATGTAGACTTGTGTTCACTTGATGGGAACCCTCATCTGTTTTAGCTACATTACAAGAATGCATTCATATCCATAGCAGAAAAGGATCATGACCTACAAGCCCTGGAGTGCTGTAGGAACACGTGTATGCCGCACTGCGCCGGAATCACTGGGAACTGCTGATGGAGTAAATTCTTCTAGTTAAAAAGCCTAAGCAGAGACATTATAATTAGCTATGGACTCAAAGCTATGTTTGCTGGCAGTAGAACTCCCAGAAAGAATTACTCTGATTTACAGTAATTTTCCACTGAGGATTTCAAACTTCACTTGAAAAAAAAAAAATTACTTCATAATATAACAGCAGAGATGAGAAAACTCCTCAGGAAAGTTTTCTGTGCTGGAATATTTTTGTAATATTTTCGCAATATTTTTGCATCCTTTCTCCACTCTGATTACATACAAGACTGCATTTGCTAACAAAAGCACTAGGAAAACTGAAAAAATATTGCCATATTCTCTAGAGCCAGTGATGAAAAGAAATGGCTGTCTAGTTTGCAAAATATTTATATTTGTCAGATGTTTTTATTTTGCAGTTTTGAATCAGAAAAGGAAGAGGAGGGGGCAAAAGAAAAAAGAAAAAGAAAATACCACTAGAGTCTATCCTGTTGACTCTGACACCTGCAAAGGAAAGTAGAGCTAGAGGTTCACTCTCCTGCTCTGAATTAAAAAAAAGAAGGAACTTGAATTCAAGTCGCCAGTTAATGCTGTATGGCTTAATTTAATGGACAATATTAGGAAAAAAACAAAAGTCTATGGGGCTAATATGACTTTACTATGGCCTTACAATATCAAGCACTAAAATGAATCAAAAACTGGCACACTTCATCTTCTTAGCAGAAAATAACTGTTACATTTTTAAACATTTTATGGAATAGGGAAAAACAAGCAAAAAAGAAGCTGAAACCTGAAAGGAGCTATTTCTAAACGGGAGATTGTTTGTTTTACCATGGAATCTTTTCTATCACCAAGCACATTGTACAGGATGATAACAGAGCTAATAGAAGTCCCTTATAGGAGAGCAAACCATTCTGTGGGATCAAATAGGTTAATTTTAAGAACAAAAGAGAAGACAAAATAAGTACCAACAACATCAAAAAGGTAGAACATACAATACCTGTTCATGAATCTTACACCACATGGTACAGTTGTATGATATGCATACACATACCTGCACATATGCACAGTCATGTCCTGCATCACTCCTGTTCACACAGACACATCAAAACTAGCTTTAAGCTAACTACATAATTGTTGCTGTCAGCAGCAACAATTCAATAATCACCGCATCTCAGTGCAAACTGGAACACCTACTGGGGAAATTTACCCAAGACCCACTGGTAATCTCTGCCAAGACCAACACTTCCAGACCAATACTAATAACTATATTTGAAAGAGAACATTTAGCTTCATATATTGGCACTAAGACAAATTTATTCAATACTACTGGAAGGTATTCTCTAACACATAATTCATCCTGGACAGACAAAGAAAAGGAGCAGATTATAAAGCTGACAAAGAGGCACCAACCTTGTAAATTTATACCACTTTTACCATCACCTAAGAAACATATATCTGCATCTTTGTTCAAAGGTTCCCAGAACAATATTTCAGAAGAGCAGTCTCACCTGGCTAGGAAGCAGTCACAGCAGAGGTCAGGAAGCCTGTACGAGTGAGACATTAATTTCAGACAACAGACATCCTCCAGGATACCTTCTTACTCAAACTGTCTGATCAGTCTCTGTCTCTCTCCCAGGTCAAAGATACTCAAAGCCCCAAATGCCGTGAGGGATCTCAGGACATAGCAAGAGCCATGAAATTCAAGCTCTTGAACCTAGCTTTCCCTCCTGAAAGGAGAGAGGTAAATGGATCGACATCTAATTGTTTCAAACATCGTGTTGTTTAATCACCAATTAGACCTCATTTCTCATCTGCTAAGTTCAACCTATTGATTTCCAGTCGCACACTCTTCTTGTTTACTGTAAAGACAAAGGCATGGCTCCTGTCTGCTCAGAGGAAGCAGGAACTGTGCATCCATGTGCACCCAGCAGCCCCATCAGCACACATCCCTGCCTGTGCCGTGCCCAGATGCCCATGTCAGGAGCAGGGCATTTCATTGCAGGCGTAGCTGCACAATAACAAGTCTGAAAGCTCCAGGCTGAAGCTGGCTCGGAGCAAACATCTGACTAGGCAGATACTACAGTCGAAAGCTGCCCTGGGGTTGTGCCTGCAGAGCTCTCTGTTCGCATTAGTTTTCTGACTTTCTCAGACTTTTCTTAGAATAATTTTACATAACAGATTGGGATGGCACTTGGAGTAGGTGCAGCTACATAACCCTTTATATAGAGGTCATATAGAGGTCTCTGTACAGCATAAGTACCAAACTAGAAGCAGCACTCGTCTTCAGTGCTAGGCTGTCAGCTGATCTTGGATGAACATATTTTTAGCACTTTGTCAGTATTCCTGATGCTCAGACACCTTCCTCAGACAGTTTTTAAATCATTGTTTCAACAAAATGTTTCAGTTTCAACAAAATAGTAATTCCTGACAAAAAAAAAAAAAAAGAAAAGAAAAATTTTGCATTCATTAATGCTGAGCAGTTCTACCAGTTTCTTAAAATAAGCAAAAGTAACAGTATCAGAAGCAATGAACTGCAGTTATATGCAGAGTAGAGGTAGGAAAAAAGGCAAAAAGTGACAATGTAGCAAACAAACTCTAAAAAAGGTTTGCATTTATTGCCTGGCTATTTTATGTGCTGACCAGTATAAACCTACTGTTTTTGCAAAACATTAATTCATCTCAGCTGCACACTGTACATTTTCTTGATGCTGTGATCTGAATGGGTCATTCTTATCTACCATTTCACAGTTTATACATCTTATTGATACTACAAAATCAAATTCTTAGCAAAAGGATGGCCTGTCATTTTGTGGAAAGTAATCTATACAAAGCTATGCTTCCGTTAGCTTATCTGTACCTATCAAATTAATCTGATTATTTCTAAGCTTCCCTAAACTATTCAGAAGGAGAAAATTCTGTTAGAATTAGGAGTTATCATTTTTATGTCATTCTAATGTGCTTAACAAGATAAATCATTACAGAATTCAAACACTTTGGCAACACATATCCCTGGCAGGGGAATGGACATTAAAATGGCCGCAAAACCATTTTCTCATGCTCAGGAGACACCCTAGAGTGTTGTCCTGGAACAGAACTTCAGTTCTGCATGGGCTTAAGTCAGATAAAACCAGTTGAAGGAAATAAAATAGAATGCTGGAGAACAGACATTTCAGCAGTTCCTATGAAGAAATTTAAAAATTACAAACCTACCATCACAGAGAGCTGTAGAGACACAGGCTGATTAACGAAAAAATATTGTACCTGATCCTGTGTTTGGTTAGATGCTGAAAAACGAAGTCCATTTATTTAGAAGAACAAGACGACAAAGATACAATCTGTTTAGAACAAGAATGTAATTTTCAGTTGCATGTCCACTTTCAGCAAGTGCAGTTGCTGCGGGAAAAACAGAAATCGAATCACACTTGCTGCTAAATACATATTTAATTGCTTATGGTTTTTTTATATTTTGTTTTGCACCAGACTGTTTACTCTGCTCATGATGATGTGGAATTAGTGTTGCTAAGTTTTCTGCTTCCTTTAACCAGTCTTAAAGTGCCGCCTAGTGCACATTTAAGGCAACATCCTCGCTTGACACAGCAGTGCCAGGGCTGAGCATGCAGAATACTCTGGCAGATTTTATTTCATGCAAAAACATTTCATTATCTCCCTCCAGCCAATTTCATAAAATTTTAGAGGCTGAAGTGGATTCTGCATCTCTGACAATGTGTATTAGTAGAAGTTAATCCAGTAAGACCCTGGATTGATGTAACATAAGTAGTACTAGTGCTGTCTAGCCTTCCAGCCGGCACAGCTGTGACAGAGGAGGGAGAGCTTGTCAGAGAGGCTGGAGCACTCTGGGACCAGCTCTCAGCACCAGCTCCCACCAGGACACTTGCAGTAACATCAATCTAACCCAGCAGGCTGGACCCTGCCCGGGGGCCATCAGCCCCACAGAGAACATCCAGGCCCCAGACCTTCTGTCCGCTACTCAGCAAGAAAGGAGGAGTCCAATGACTCTCTCTGGACTTAGGAAAACAAACCTTAAGGAGTGGATGGATCTCTTCTGAGGCTTTGGAAGAGAGTGCCAGGGTCTGATATCCTCCCTGGAATTACAGCTGGCTGCATCAAAGCAAGCAATTACAGCAACAGATATTGCTGAAAACTGCAGTTATTTAACCACACACAGACATGGCATTGTACATCATCCTAACTGCTCATGTTTTCCTTGGGAGTGAACAAATCACCAGTGCTCTGTGGCATAGTGAAGGAAAAGAAAAGAGGGATTGTTCCTCTTTTTTTAAACCCCAAGATAAAAAGCTGGGACTTACTTAGAATCCAGTCAAAAATTACATGAAAAAATCTGAAATTACCTGAGCTTTTAGCTACCTGACATTTGCTTGAACCACAGACTTATTTCTCCCTTACAAAACCATGTACACCCAAAATGAGCTCTGCTTTTCCTTCACCAATTAACTTAACACTGCAGTGGTATGAAAAACCTTGTTTCTCAAATGCTTAAATATTACTCTTGATGTATAGGGATCTACCTGTCTCTTGTGATATATTGTGATAAGCTAATTTCTTCTGCAGAGCTTTCCTACCAATAAATTGTAGTGCAGAAAATCACAGAATAAGCTGAATAGGAAGAGACCCACAAGGATCCTCAAGTCCAACACCTAACCCTTCACAGCACCATCCCCAAGAGTCACACCATGTGCCTGAGAGCATAATTTAAACACTCTTGAACTCTCTCAGGCTTGGTGCTGTGATCACTTCCCTGGGGAGCCTGTACCAGTGCCCAACCTTTCTCTGAGTGAAGAACCTTTTCCTAATATCTGGCCTAAATCTCCCCTGACAGCTTCAGGTTCTGTCACTGGGACCACAGAGAAAGATCAGTGCCTACTCTTCTTCTTCCCCTCAAGAGGAAGTTGTAACTGCAATGAGATCTCCCCTCAATCTCCTCTTCTCCAGGCTGAGCAAGCCAAGTGACCTCAGCTGCTCCTCACTCCTCATACCACTTCAAGGCCCTTCACCATCTTTGTTGCCCTCCTTTGGACACTCTCTGATAGCTCCCTGTCTTTCCTGTATTGCAGTGCCCAAAACTGCCCCAGCACTCGAGGTGAGGCTGCCCCAGCTCAGAGCAGAGCAGGACAATCCCCTCCCTTGCCCAGCTGGCCATGCTGTGCCTGATGCCCCCCAGATCAGGGTTGGCCCTCCTGGCTGCCAGGGCACTGCTGACTCATGTTCAACTTGCCATCGATCTGGACCCCCAGGTCTCTTTTTGTGGCACTGCTTTCCAGCATCTCATTCTCCAGTCTGAACCTACATTCAGCATTGTCCCAGCCCAGGTGCAGAATTCAGCACTTTTCCTTGTTGATCTTCATATTGTTGCTGATTGCTCAGCCCTCTGATTTGTTGAGGACTCTCTGCAGGGCCTCCCTGCCTTTGAGGGAGTCAACAGCTCCTCCCACCTTTGCATCATCTGCAAACTTGCACACTCCTGTGTCCAAGGCATTTATGAAGATGTTGAAGAGCACATGGCTGAGGATGGAGCACTGTGGAACCCCACTAGTGACAAGTCACCACTCTGATGTCACCCCATTCACTGTAACCCTTTGCCCCTGACCTGTGAGCCAGCTGCTCATCCATTACATGAAGTGCTTATCCACCTGTGTGCTGGATATTTGGTAAACTGTTACAACATTTTCAGCTGGATAATTATAAAAAAATATTAAGAGAGTCCTTTGGTCATCACTATCCCAAATGAACCCGAAACCAATTGAGGATCAATAAATACATCCAGCTGCAAATCTCAGTGATAAGATGTCCTTAGAATTAGAACTGCAGCATCTGTTTTCCCCCTCCTGCCTCACAGAAATCACTTCAATCTTGCCTCTTTAGATATTTAGCATTTACACTGATGAGATGAATCTAAATTCCCAGGCAGAAGTCACTGTACATATACACCAAGACTATTTTAACTCTTCTTAATTTTCTCTTCTCTTTGGGATTAAATCAAAGTTCATAGTATGCCTCTGTCTTTCGTGGTTTTATTAATTTCTACCTAATTACTTATAGAGCTATTTTGGTTTGACATTATTCCTACTTGGGCTCTGTTAAAAGACCTTCAACAGCTGTTCCAAATCAGTGTAAGCATTATTTCACATCCATTTTATCATCAGAATTAATGAAAATAAAGAAGCACCTGATTTCCTGTGTAGTCCAGGGCTTAGTTTCTACATAAGTACCACCTTCACAAAGACTTATCAAGAATCACTTTTTTTTTCTATTCATACAGCTCTAATCATGCTCAAAAAAATGCCAAGAAAATAACCAGCACTCTTATGTGTGTCTTTTAAATGGTGTACTTAAAATTGGTGTAGTGCAGAATCCAAATATTTTAAAGTGTCATTAGACTACAGATAACAGGACCCAAAAGATCATTAGTCCATCTGGCCAAACCAAGACAATAAGACTTCATACTACAAGATGTGAAAACACCCAATAATGTCACAGCAAGAACTGCTATGCAGTAATGAATTAATTTATTTATACTTGCCACAAGCAGCTTGTTCTCTCATTCTCTTCCCTGTAACCAAATTACATATGCAAAGTAGGATCTGGTAAGATTGTTTTTCCCTGCATAAAATATATACATGCTGCTGTGTGCCTATTTTAGAGAAGTCAAGGTCAAAAAAGTATACTCTCCACTTGAAGCAGCAGCTCCAACTGTGGTTCCTATAGTAGATTATTGAAACATCTCTGCTGAAATAGATCTTACTTGCCTGAAGACCCAAAGTGACAGTGTCTGAAGGCTTTCTTCTGAAACTTGTGCTTGGTGGAGTGCTGAATGGACCCAGCCTTTAAACACCTTCAACCTCTTAGGGGTTTAAATTTGGTCAAGAAAACTGAGAATAATATCACTGAAAGGTTGCTCGCAAGAAAACACTGAAGCTGTCCAGTCCAGTCTCACCCTCCAAGCAGGATTATCAGCAGAACTGAATCAGGCCATCAGTAGAAAACACCCTAAAGACAGGCACCTGGCTGGGTGCCTCACTGCACTCCTGGGAAGATGGGTTGGCTAAGTTGACCCTCCCCAGAAATCATGATCATTGCCTCCTGACACGTCATCTGTACCTTCTGAGGAATCTTGGTTCTCTCATTTTCATAACTCCCCATATTGAAGTAGTTATAAAGATCTACTAGATCACTCCTTAGTCTCTATGTGACTGTGTACCTCCTCTCTCAAAGAGCACATACCCTGCAGTCCATCTTCCTGGCCCACTGACAGACTATCAATAAATAATGTATGTATTTACTTAATTGAAACATGGCTGTGTTCTGAATAAAACTTCCTAAGTCACTGGGATTTATGGTTAAACATGCTATAATGCTGTAGACTCCAAAGCTGCATGATCTGCTGGGCAGGACAATACAGAGAATGAGAGAGGGTCTTTCAGATCCTATTATGAAAAAACATACACAGAGAATTCATCCTCCCCACAGAAAACACTGTACTGCAGCTGAAATTACTTCAACATACACCTCAGGTCTAAAGGAAAACTCTTGCATGTATCTTGTTAGCATTCCATATGGCTGTGGTTTGGCCCCCATCCCCAGATCGTTTTGACTGGAGTCATATCATCTTACACTACTGAACAATGCACTATACCAAGCATTAAATTGCTCATATCTTAGCACAGCTCTTTCTAGGTACTGTCAGGTTGCATAATGTCACAGTCAACTACACCATCCCAATGGATCTTTGTAATGACTCCTGGTAAACTTTCAGCAGGTCTAGAAGAGGATTGACCCTCTTGAGAGGACAGAGCCATATGAAAGGTCAGTTAGCAGAAGCATGCTTCTCTTGATACTATTGTTTGTCTTGGACCAAATATTTAAAATTTCAGGATTTACAACTAAAATCTAAAGTGAACACATCAGCAGAATAACCATAGCCACAGCTTCATTAACAAACTGAACAGCTAGAAATCAGAAGGTGGAAATTATTTTTAATATACAATCTAGGGTTTATCTTGGAGTCTGGCCTGCAAAGTACCCCTCGAATACCACCTAATGCTTAGGCCAACATAGGATCTACTTTTTACAGCTCTTGTGTCAGTCACTTTCTTTCCAGTCACTGGTCTAAAAATTGCCTTTTTATCCCTGAACATTTTGACTTCAGAAAACCACTTAAGTAGCTTTAGTTCAGGACTGTGTCAGCTCCACTCTAGCCTGAGCTACATCATATTTTCCTCAGTCAGACCTTTTTGATCCAATGCATCCAGTTCACTGGTTGTTTTGACATCTGCATTCTGAGAGCCAGGCTATTCCAAAATGGCAACCAACAAAACAAACTAAAAAAAAAAAACCCAAAAAAAACCCCAACCAAACAAAAGAAAAAAAACCCAAAAAAACAACCAAATGAAACAAAAACCCAACAAAATAAAAACAAACAAACAAACAAAAAAAACCCCACCACCCAATACAGACTCTGACAAATTAACATACTGCTAGAAACAGAGACAGTCTGCAACAAGATTTATGACAGATGCCAACATCTCAAAATTTCATGTCAAGCATTAAAAGATGGAATTCTGTTTGTAGGTTGTATGGTCCAATTTCTAGTTGCTGTTCTGTAATTTTGCACATGCATACAAACAAGTGAGAAAACAATATTTTACTTTTGTCTCCCAAAAGAAAAACATTTTATCCTGGATTTAAAGCACCAATGTACAAAGGCTGCTTAAAGGCAGTAATAAAAACCTAACACCTACCCTACCTGCCAATATCTGAGTGCAGATAACTCAGCTAGAATCACCAACGGTTTGGCTTAGTTTTAATCTAGCAACTATTTCAGGGATTTCCATTACTTTTACACAACTGCAAATGTTTTCCATGCATCATTGCATACCAGCAACATTTTCCAATGTCTTTCTTCAATAAATTTTACAGAAGACCACAGCAGGAAATTCTGCATGCCCCATTGGGCTAGCAATCATTAAATATACAACATACTAATGAAAGGCAGTGTAGAGTACCAGGAAAGAACTTTTCACACATTGACAACCAGTTTCTCAGCTTTTGAAAGCCTCATAAAAAGGCTTCCAGCTGCCATATAGTATTTGCAACCAAACAAAAACTAATCCTTGGCAAATTTCTTTGCAAAAAATAACTACAGAGGATAATGAAGTGGTTAAAAATGGAGTCACACCAAGAGTAAAAACAAACACTAAACCAATCCTTTTTAGCCTTCATTCCTCTTTTAAATTGATACGACTCACTCTTCCACATCATTCTCCCACCTGTGCAAACTTGGAAGCAATATACCAATTTTCAGTCCTTCAGCACAGACAAATATGATAACAACTGTCCTGTCCTCAGCCAAATTTCACACATCTCAGCATTCAATAGTACAGAACCCAAATTTAGTTCAGCTGAAGCCTAGTACAGACTGACACAGTAGTATTTTTACATTCAACTATGTTTTTCATAAATTTATGATCAGTTCTTGAGTAAGTCTCATTTCATAAACAAGACAAGGGAGTGCAGTTTCTCAAAGCTGTTGCCTTCCCTTTCCCCTTGGCTGCACAGGGACCCACGGCAGCCCTCAGGGCAGCAGCACCATGATTATTGTCTGGACATCAGCGACAGAGAGCAGAAGCCTTTTACAGGGGCTTGCATGTCACTGTTTTTGGATTGCAGGAGCCAGTCAGCAAGGCACAGAGCAGTGTTAACCCCTCCCAGCACACAGAGAGGAGGGGATAAGACTTGCACTCAGAGGGGAATGCCAAGGGGCAAGTGGGGCCAGGGAAGTTGAATGGAGAACATTTGGGGTTGCTATGGGCTGGGCATCAGCAGAACAGCTGGGGCCATGCCTGGCAATGCACCAGTGTACAAATCCAGCCTGGCAGGAGTAACAAAAGAGTCAGATTATTTGGATCAGCATCAAAGGCTTTATCACAATCCCCTATCCAAATCCTACCCAAAAAGTATCTTGGCGTTTGGGAAGTAAACTTCAGATGACACTTGTGGAAGAAGGCCTTGTGGCAGCTGGGCTACCACACTGCACTATCAGTAAAAATCAGTCCTTCCCCCAGCCCAGCCTCTATTCCCAAGCAGCAAGCTGCAACTTCCTCAGAGAAGACAGTGGGTCTGGAGCTATGTGATATGACTCAACACACAGCCAAAGGCAGTGGCACATATCTGACCTATTTTAAACCACAAAATATGGAAACAACTCTCAGCAAGAAAATATGTGCTTTACTTTCAAGAGCAGGGAGGCCCAAGTAGTCCAGTCATTTACCACCCAAGATGCAAAGGTGAAAAATAAGTCTCCCACTTCCAGTGTTGTTATAGAATCTCAGAAATATTCATGTCTCTAATTACTTGATGATGTTCCTAATATTCTTCACTAATGCTCCCCTCTCATTTTTTTTCCTGGTCACCAGCAAGCTCAACCTACAAGAATCTTGAACTAACCCCATTTACATAGGAAATTTTTCTTCTAGATTATGTTACGTTATTTTCTTATTTACTTTGAAAGTAATATATTATTTAAACATAATTTAGTTGGGATCAGAAAAAATGCAATGTTAGAAATATTAGAAAGACAAATGTATATTCAACTTTCAGCTGATTTTTAATTTTCTAGTTCCACAAGAGAAAAACAGGCTTTTCCTTCTCCCTATAAAAGCAAGAAAAATATCCCTAATGTGGAAATAATACATTGCAAATGTATAGGAATTGTTTCTTTAATCCTTTTAGCCTACTCCCAAGAACTCCAAACAAACAAAACAAAAGGAAAAATCCTACAACTAGAGCCTTGTTTTAAGCATTTTTTACTTAAACATTTTTCATTTTGCATTTTTAAGTATAGGGAAAATTTTATGTGCTGCATTTGTAACTTGCACTTTAAAAAAAATGGCTATGTATTTTTTCTTGTCTTTCTCCCTCTCTCTAAGGAACTTGTGTGAGAATCACCTTTTCAGCATATCTGCTGAGCTTATTGGCCTGGTCATTAAAAAAAAAGAGAAATAAAAGTGCAAAGGTCTCCCACTAGAACTACCTAAGTTAGCGACAGTCAGCCAGGAGCCTGCCTCCAGTGACATCTATGAAGATGTCCTTTCAAAAAAAGGAAATGTTTGTTCCTTCTCATCACTGATTTTAATAAGATTCATTGGCTGAGACAGCTATTCATGCACAGCAGTTATGATCCCCTCAGACTTTCACTGACCTTCAGGGAATTATCTAAAAGAAGGAGCCAATTTCCATTCCTGGAAAGGAGGAGGGAGAAAGACAAGCCCCCTCTCACTGTGTAAAGGTAAATACTTCAACAGAAAGAGCTCTGATGTTATAAAAGAATTCCTAACAGCAGGAAAGAAGGCATCAAATCAACTGCTGTCATTTTAAATATTTCCTACAAAGGAGGAAATGCGCTTTAGTGCAATGAGATATCCAGCAGTGGATTTTTATGTAGCATGCTCAAGAATTAATCTCCATGTTCAACCCTGCACTACTACAGCTGAGTCAGCACCATTCTTTTAAATGACCTGATTCTGCAATCGCATTATTAATATCATGAAAATTACTTTCCTCTTTGCTGTTTTGTGCTATCAATGGAAAGCCACAGAAGCAAAATGCATTAGCTCTCCCAGGTCTCCTCTAGGATTATTTGCATCAATACAAACTGAATTAATCATGGAGACATTTGAATAATCACCAGTCGTGTGATAGTGCCAGAGCTGTGTCAGGAGCTGTGGTTCACTTCTGTAAAACGTTGCATTTTATTTGTGTTATTGTCATCTGAACTGTGCATATTTTATCATTCTCTATCAGGATAGTATCTTGCAATCTGCGCTGTTATTGCTTTTTAGTTCCTGCCATATTTTATATACACTGTCTGCTTTGTGTTCCCTAATGTTCAATCCTAAATGTTTAAGTGGCACATACTGAAATTTATGAATCTGAAGAGGGGAATTCATTACAAGAAATATCAGCATAGTGGAGACCCCCTTTGTTCTGAAAGACATTGGCTCAACCTTTGATTTGCAGTGTTTTCTGTAACTCTAAGCTTCAACTGCAAAGAGAAGAACAACTAGAGAACCACAGGATTGCTCTGATGGTCAGTAAAGTTTAGCTCTAATTTCTGAGCACTTCTATAATTCAAGCAGACTGCAAATGTTAAGAGCAAAGTACTTTGGAAAAAAACACTCATGACAAAATAGACCAGTTCTAATCCTACTGGATTGGTAACCAGTGGGTTCAAGACAATTTGTGGAGCCTGTTTAGCAACCTAAATTCTATACACTTCAGCATTTCTAGCAATTTATCAGTAAACATTTTAAATTCAAAAGAGTTTCAGATAGCTGAAGTCAGAATTCTGATAAAAGTGCTATAGGGTTTTTCAACATATTTAATCTGCAAAATGAATTTTAAAAGATACCTCATGAAACAAAAGCAACCATACTTCTCATAAGAAAAAGAACATACTAGGAACTTATCAAACACTGTGATATTCTGCTGAAAAAAATGCATCTCCCTCAAAAAAGCACATAAATACATATGAAAGAGGTCCAACAGGCATGAGAGTGACAAACAGTCTTACACACATACAGAAGCAGGAGTCAAACAAATTACTTGTACTGAAAATTATCATAGAAACATACATTTACATCCCTGTTAAATATGATTCAAGAGAGTTTTAAACTATGAAAGAAAAACATCTTTATCAAAGGGAATTCAGAATAACCAAAGTGCCACGTGGTTGCCACAGGCTTTGGAAGAAGGACAGCCACAATCCCATCCATCTTGTCCACCACTTTTCTGAGTCCTTCCAGCTTTCAGGCCCTTGTTGCAGCAGTATGGCAACAAAAACATGATTTCCCAGAGACACAAAATTTCATGATACAAACACCCTTAAGCAAAACTATGGAAATAGTATCACCATACCAACAATAATAAAACTCGAACAGCAAAAAGCAGCCATATACTAAAAAGCATCCAATCAAAGCAAACATTGGAGCAAACATTCAATGGAGTAAATATATTCATCATCACCCCAAAGGAGACAAGACCTGTCATTTGGGAGGGTAAAGGCATTTCATGAAAGTACCACGGCCCATTTATCCCAACATTCAACTGAGCTATTTTTCATAAATTTTCCTCTGAAAGGCTTTTTTCTTTCTTGTATGTGGAAAACAATGCTTCACAGAAGTCCACATGGGGAAAAAAAAATCAAGTACTTAATCCTACCCTGTTACTGTACAGCTCCAGTTACCATAACAACTTGCTGTACCTCTTCTCATAATAGGCTTAGAGTAGCTTGTCCATAAAACCATTTTGTGACTGGAACTACAGCTAGTGCACTATTCTGCATCCATCCAGTCCCTCTGTTGCTAAGAGTCAAATTTATTTCATTTTAAGTGTAAATATAGTTCACAGTATTTGAGATTTTATGGCTAGAAAAGCCAGACTATAGGAAAGATAGCAATCACATCACTTATCAATGTGGCACTGCATTCATCATTTAAAAAACCCCAAAACACAGCCTACTGCTGTTCATCAAGTGCTTCAATATTACACTATGGTTATAACACGAATAAAGTATTTTAAATACATGTGAATTTGTAGCTGTATTTTCATTTACATCACCGGTTTATTTACAACAACCCTGTAGTTCTTTCATTTCTAGATTTGAAAATTAAATGGTATTTAATTTTCACTGCACTATATATCTCTTTTTCAGGTATCTTTTATCTCTGTTCTTTGATAAAGTACTCCAGCTATGGAAAATGTCTGTGAAATCTGCCAGAATTTTATGGGTAAGGTTGGAAATCTGGTACTAATTTTTCTTTCCTCCATTGCACAACACAGATACTCTTTCATAACATTTATTGTTAAATATCAGCTTTCCTTTAGCATCATTTAGGTAGGAAGCATTTGTACTAAGGCTAAGGTGGAACTTAATGTCAAAGATCTTTTAACTGTTTTGAGCACTAATAATTCTTTAATGAAATTGCACTATCTTTTTAAGATAATTATTCACAATGATTTAATTCAAGGGAACATACATACATACAGGCTGGTCTGCTATTTGGTGCTCCCAGTTGAGTACATAAGAGTAAAGGTGCCAGGCAAGTGCAACTTTCAAATGTTAGGAGTCTTCTAGACACCCTCTACTGTCAGGCAGGGTAAAAGACTAAATTTAAAGCTTCAGAATTTTTTCTCTTGGAGGAGAGAATATGACAGATGACAAATTAAAATACAGACAGATGACAAATTTAAATACAGACAGTGCCACACTTTTTGCTCTGCAGAAAGCCTTAAAACCTCCATTTAAGCAGGTCATAAATGGGTACTCATAGGTTTGCCCCTAAAACTGATGATCAAGATCCATCCACATGCCAAACAAAATTTTATTCCTCTGGCTCAGACCCTTGGAGCAGGCTGCACTCTAATCCTGTATCTGGTTTTAGTGCAAGTCTAGTAAATTCCTACCAGTACCAGGAACCTGCCCATTAGATCCAAGACCCAGTGGCAAAATAGACAAGGAGACGTGCCCTCTCTGATTCTAGAGGATAACTTCCACAAGGACTGGGTGAAAGTCTCTGCTCTGGCTGCTGCCTACTCCTTGTATGAGGGGACTCTCTCAAATGTGTGTGCAGGTGGGAGCTGGGATGAAGGTGGGCAGTAGCCTTACTCACAGGTATGAAAAATCCTCACAGTTTCACTGGTTTCCCATGCAATTTTCTGTACTCTTCATAAGACATTTTCTGTACTTTGTCAACTGTTACAACAGCATTAGAGTCCATTTGTTGTTATTTTTAATTTCTTTGTTTCCTTTTTAAATGCATTTCCTATTTTAAATCCTCCCCAGCAGAAGTTTATTTCTATCCAAATTATTTGTATCTGCAAAGTTCTCTGAGTTAGTCAAATTTGAGGTGTATTATTGTATGAAGTTTGAACTTTAAATCATTCCTAAATCAAAGCCAACAACATGGCATATTTGGACTTAATTTGAGGTGCAAAGACCATTATTATCTAGTTAGCAATCTCCTTTTAATTTTAAGTATTTTTAAAAGATCACTAAGGGAAAAATTCTGCAATGTTTCAGTCAATGCATACATGTCATTAGCTAGCAGAATGTCTGACCTTAACTATGGATATAATTTTGTCTGTTTAATTAGCAAGTGATGAAGAATAGCCATAATTTTTGTATGTAAGCATCCTAAGTGGCTCTAGTCCAATTGATTAGTATTTCCTGAGCAGAAGTGGCAGGCTAGCAAACACCACTTTGTAGTTGTCAGCTCAGCTCTGGCATTAGTAAAGTCTCTACCAAAAACTTACAAAGGAGATCTAAGTACAATAAGAGATCTTTATTTCGGACCCATTAAAATGCTGGAAATTGCATTGTCAGTAAAACCAGAAAAAAGGATATGAGAAGCAATTATTCCTACCTTTAAATAAAAGTGTGCTTGAATCTTCCGTGGAAAAATAGCAGTATCAAATTCTTGGAAAATCACTAATCTGTTCTACATGGTCCAACTTAATACTGCAAATTCCTCAATATGTATGGCTAAACAGCCTTCTGTGGAGGGAAATTAAAAGCAAAAGACCAAGAAGAGGAAATGAAATGACATAGCACAACCTAAAGGTTACCACTATCTTACAATTATAGTTAACTCTACGGTCAATTTAACAGGCTTTTACTGTATACAAATTAATGCCCTGTTTCTATTAAAAAATATCCATGTCAATCACTGTCCAGTCCATTTAGAGGAGGGAACACATAAACATTCCTTTAGGAACACTTTGCAAAATCCGAAGCTGTTGTCCAAGACACTGCTTTGTAAAACACAGTCTGAGCACAACTTGCAGGCAGGGTGAGAATGAACTTCCAGAGAATTCTATGCAAATGCAGAATTTGGAAAAATACATGGGAGCTATGAGGTTCTGGCACAAGAAATGATGGAAGCCCAAAAGAATTTTAGTCAGCAATAGCCTTAGAAGGCCTGGAACACACAAACACAGAAACTGCTTCCTGCCCAGTAAAGCTAGACTTTCATACATCTCCATACGCCTGTTGTACACATGTACAGGACAGTGCCAGAGAAATGCTTGCCTCATCTCAACTTTCCTCTGAAGAAGCCTCAGTGGGGGCAATCACTAAAAAACAAGAATGCCAGAGGCATTCATATCCTGAGATGCTCTGACAGCTGTATACCTACAAAAAACATTGGGAATGAGGTGCAAAGCCACATCCAAGTGTGCATGCAAAGTCTGCTGTATTGTCATAGCATGAACAGTGAGTTTGGCCAAGTGAGCTTATCCTTTATGCTCTTCTAAACACAGGATTTTTGCTATATCTCTTACCAAGCAGCTGGATGTTGCACCAATTCATAATACCCTGATTATTACCACTTGCAAATTACTTCCAAATACCCTGAGTATTACCACTTGCAAATTACTTCCAAGGGAATGAGTACTCAGGAGTTTGTTGGAGACCTGATTAGATGGTGAAATGAATCAGTGTTAGAACCGCAGTAGACTTTGATCAGTTTAAAAATGGCTTGTTTGAACACCTGAAATCATTAGCGAGGTGCAAATGGGAGTGATTTAATATAGTGTTGAGAGCAATTAGATTCGAGTTCATTTTGTAGTGTCTATAGAGAACATTATTTTTATCTGGTTTAGAAACATTATAATACTTGCATAATAGATGCGACACCCATCCTCCTTGAGCATTATTATAAATGCCTTTCCAGTAATATTCATACATGTGAAAGCAGTGGTAAAAATAGTATTTGCTCTTGATCTTTTTCTGGGACAAGGCTGAAGATTTCAGTGGATCAAATGCTTATTCTGCCTTCCAAGCTCTTTAGACATTTATCCAAAGATCTACTAAAGCACTCAATGCAGATGGAAATGAAACTTTAAGACCTAGCTCTACAAGGTATTTATATTGAATTGCTTTAGAAAAATCCAACTACATGTATTAAAAATTGCACCTTTCTTACAAAATGCCATTAATCTGGAAGTTATGCTTCCAGTTTCTCCCAAAATTTATGGCATTACTTTTAAAATAAAACCTAGTAAAATGAACAACCTGCAGAAAGATCCAGTTCAGAAAATATAGTGCTCAAAGTCCCAGAGTTTTCCATTATTTATCAAATTGATTTCTATGTGAAATTCTGTGGTTGCCTCAGCTCCTCTTCCCAGCAGTTCTGTCTTTGTCTCCAATAACAGAAATTTAAAGCTCTTTCTTATATCATTTTGAAATAAAAAACAGTTGGGAAATATAGCTCATTTAATGGTAGCCTGTAGAAAAAATATATACATATTGACTGTAGTGGTCTGAAAATCAAGAAATATAGCTCAAGAAGTGGCCTACTGAGAGACAGCAGGGTTTTCATAGTATCATCATTCCAGATAGGTTTATATCTACTGGCATAAAAGTAGATCACACTAAGGGCCTGAGACAAACCAGATCAAACTCAAGAAGTTATTGGTAAGCTTGGAAGCCTATACACATGGAATAAAAAGTGCCATTTAGAAACCAGTCATAGGTTTGCCTTCATGTGATTTACGTGCAAAAGCAAAATTGTGCAGAGACAGACTACTAAATGGAGTGGTTTAGTTTTTTCCTAGTGACTGTGTTTACCATGAGTCATTTCTAACACAAAACACTTGCTAATAAATGGATCACTTCAGGCTTTAAAGTTGTTTTCCTCATACTACCTGCATGTGATGTATAGAATTAATTTTATCTTCATTTATAGACAAAAATTTGAGGCCTAAAATATGCTTATAAATAAAAATTATATTACAGTAAAGGAAGCTACTATGCCAAAATATGAAGTTCATATAACCAGCTTTTTCATTCCCATCTATTAAGTCTCTTGTTTACTCAGGCATTGCTGAGATATTTGTCTCTGTGCCATTCCTAAACAAAAAGCTACAGCTTCCTTCAGGAAAGCATCAATAGTTCATATCAGTGACATGAGCATGTTCCACACTGGTTCTGGATGGGGATTCATCTCAAATCAAAGGATAATTGCCTGTTTCTCAAAGTCCTATTCCAGGTCCCAAAGTAAGTTTTGGGTTTTCTAGGACAGCATTGACATGGGAATCAGCTTTGGCACATTAATCTTCACTATTTAATGTTGTAAACACTCCTCATCTGCCAAATAATTTATGCCTTTTACTGATGCTAAATCCTTAGAACAAACATATTAACTATATACAGAATCAGTTTCAAATAAAATAATGATTTCTGCCTCAATGCCAAGTTTTCACTCAGGAGCTTAATTTTTTTTTTTTTTGCCAGGCAAAGCAAAAACTGCTATTCCCCTCATTAGCAGTCCACAAGTATTGAATGATTACTTCTTCTTCAAATACTTCCTAAAAACTCACTTTGCTGAAACATGTGAATATGGGGGACTAAGAGCATGATCATTCACTAAGCTTCATTCATCCTGCATTTTCAGTCAGGTATTTTACAGGAGACTCATAGCATAATCTTTGTCATATGTTTTATAAAGCACAGAGTACACTAATATTCAATAAAAGGTTAAGAAATAGAGTAAAAGTGATGAGGAAAAAAAAAAGAAGTGGTTCCAGTATCATAGGAATTTCCAGTATTATTTCTTGTTGGTTGTCTCTCCTGCAGGCCATGATGACATGGAAGACAGAGCAAAGCAAGGCAATTCAGCTCATGAGTTACATCTAGTTCCCATGAGGAAGCTGGTAAGAACATGATTAAATGGAATCATCCAAAAAACATTTGAACTAGGAGTTATTTTTCTGAAGCAAAATGTTTCACTATGCCTGTGCAAAACACAGAATTTTATATATCTTAAAAATTCTGTAGAAAACTGACCATGTTCAAAAAGTAACAAGAATTATATTCTTCTTCTGTAAGTGGCCAGATGGAAAACAACCAAGCTCCCAATGCAACTTGTCCACACTAAAGAGTTTCACTGTCTAGGGGAAGGAAAGGGTTGGGATATTATTTTATTTTAAACAATCAGTCCTTCAAGAGCATCAAGTCACTTAAAGAAGAATCATTAAAATAAAATTAACAAGAAACCAAACTAATTTCTGCCCTTGTTGTAAGATGGGTAATTATAGAAAACCCAACAACAGTGAAAGCAAGATCATTACAGAGAGAGTTAAATAGAGAGAAACTCCCAGAGGAACACATAACAGATGTGGATGGTATATTACACCATTGTTATCAGGCAAAACTATTGTCTTTGCTTGTAAATTAAGTTAATGTGTTAGCATTAATACTTAGGGATTTGAAAAATAAACCAGATTTCAATTACCATCGCATTTCTATACGTGGTAAGGATCAAGTCCCTTGTGTCAGGATGCATCCTGCAGAGTATTAGCTACTTAGAAGTGATTTCTCTGGATTTTTACCTCCACTGTCTGCAGGACAACAGGGCAAGAGCATAGGAGGGAAGGAAGGCTGACATGGATGGCAGCAACACAAATTCCAGTTGGTCCCTCACTGAGAACCCACACAGGCTCCCAACACTACCCATCCACCAACCCAACAGGGCTAAAGAAAAGCAGAATTAGGGCAGGCCTTAGAGCAGTCCATTCAAAATATCCCTAGGACTGATCTGAACAGACAGTGCAGAGCTGAGGGCTGTGGCATGTGCACGAGTAAGGAGAAGCAGCACCCAAGGGCCCCAAGTCTGACCCAGTCAAGAGAGGGAATAAAAACATTTCCTCACCTCCCCTGCTGCAGCCTCACAGCTCATTTGTGTTCAGTTTGATCCCGCCATGGGCCTGGCCAGGGGAATCTCTGCATTTGAGGAAGACTCTGAGCCTTTATCTCCATCTCTGCCTGCACAGCTTCAGAGAACCTCCCTGTGTCAGATCCAAGTGAAACAAACCAAGGCAGAAGGTTCCCCAGTAGCACAAGGAGCCCTCCTCCCACCTCTGGAGCAAGAAACAGGAAACTTGCATAATTAGTTAATTTAGACCCTGTAATGAGCATTGTTTTATGTTCTGACATTAAAGAATGCAGAAATCATTTAAAACCTGGAAGGCAAATTCACTGTTGGTGCAAACAGCTGACTCCAGTGACATTCAGCTTGTTTATGCAAGCAGCAAATTTGGCCTGCGTGTACTTTTTGCTCAATGCTTCTGTCAGACAATGCAGAACAATATTTGGCTTCATCTCACTCTGGGCAGATCAACTATTTGCACCCAGGACTTTTTTCTTTGCCTGCCAGTTTGAATTTTCCCCCAGCCCAGGCTTTGATGTACCTTTATAACAGCTGCAAAACACATTTCATGCCAAGGAGCAATTTGCAGGCACAGCACTAGACATTTCAGAGCATTGCTAGTTATTCATACAGTATTTTTTTGGCAGCTTTTCGAAATATAATACCATAGAACTGTCGTCTCTCACAGTAACAAGTATTTTCATGCATTAGTCTTTTCTGTGAAAATAATTTATAATTTTTTACCACAACAGAGAACTCATCCTAGCAACATAGAAATTTTAAATCCAATAGTTTATTTTAATAGTGCTAATTCTAAAGCAGTCTTAACAAAAACTATGTTGACATATGTGTACAAAACATCTCAGGTAACAGAAATGAGGAAAAAAAGAGGCAACCGCATAAAAAAGCACTTTGCATCCCCACTGCATGCTTTAGCTGACCTACCTTTCCCCAGGGAAAGAATGCAATGCCTGATAAATCATATACATGCTGTGAAAGCAAAGGCTCATTTCTCTGTTCCTGCTTTTTCTATACAAAATGTACGTAGAAATACTTTTAATTTGGATAATAATTCCCCATAAGAAAAGATTTCTGTTAAGCCAGCGTAAGTCTCATGTACCTCATTTACTTGAAACTCCTAAAACTAGGCTAGGAAGGCCTTGCACGTTGTCTGAATTTATGAGTGATTACATAGCAAAGATATGGTAAATAATATTTGTTTAAAAGAAAACCCAAATGTATCTTGTCCTCATCGTTTACTATCAGCAAAAAACAAAGCTGCTTGTATTAGCTTTGCTCAATGAAAAGTTTCCATCACAGGCTACATTCTGGAACATGAGAGAATAATTTTTCTTACTTTAGTTGCCTTTTAAGACCCAAATGTATCTCCTACAAAGTTTTCCAAGGACAGTTTCATCACAGAATTTAAATTCCATTGATATTCAACTACTAGTAATCCACTCCTACAGGCCAACAGCCCCAGGGCACCATTTCTAGCCTTCTATCTTTCTCAGTTCAGCAGGCACATCACTGTTTTCTTACTTTGTGTTTCACATCACAGGCATACTGAGCCATCACCCTGAGCTACATTTTCAATGTAGAAATCAGACATCCAAATCTCATATTCTGGAAGGCATCCATCCCTGCTCCCCAAACCCTCCTGTCTCATTCACCTTGTCAAGAAGTCATCTCATCAGACTTAAAGGCATCCTGATATTCTGGCTTTTAGGAAAGTACTAATTCATCCCCAGGATCTGGGCTGCAGGCATTCCAAGGAAAACCTCCAGAGAAGAGCCACCTGCAGCAAGTTTCAGCTCACCAGCACAGGTCCCCTCTGTCCTGGAAGGCAGGTCAGCCCTGCTTCTGCAGGAGGGACCGTCTTTCTCCCACTTGCTCCAGGCCCAGAACCTCTGTGAAAGAGAGAAAAGGATAACCTGTGCCAATTCACCACTCTGCTCCTGCCCCCTCACGCCCCATCCCCAGCTGCCAGGCAATTTCATGTTCAGCTGGCAGCAAGCATCTTGTTCTCTCAGAGAAAGTAAACTAATTGCCTTCATTATTACTGCTGTTTCTCATCCCTTTTCTGCTTTGTGCCACTTGGCTCTTTTGATCATTGTTCTTAAATATACAAAGACTTCAATCCAGTTAGATTTATCAGTGTTGCATTCTGCACGTTATTACTCTCTCAGAAAGCAAGTTTTCTCATAGTGTGATAGCATTTGGATAAGTAAGGAGTCAGTGTCTCCCTTTGCACCTTATTTACTTTTCCCTTCCCTCCACATGTCAGTTAATAAAAAAATATGGATGCAAAGTATAAGAAAATCTTGTGAGATAAGAGCTCCTGCACAAAAACACAGAGAAGTTAAACATCATCACCTAGGAAATCAATAGCAAAGTCAGAAGAAGATCCAATCTCTTGATTCAAATCCAACAGTCTCAGAAAAGTACTTTATGTCTAACATCATGTTGGTTTCATTTATGATATATTTCTCATTGCTGTTGCTTGAAATACTTTCAACAGGGAAAGAAAAAAAAAGTCATGAACTCTCCTTTATTTTCCTGGTTTAGTTTTAAATTAAAAAGAACCTTGCATCATCCCTAAATCCTATATTTCAAAATTTAATTTTGCTTAATGAAGAAAAGAGCAAATGAACAGCAGAAATTGTCGATGTTTTTTGTTTAAAAAGAGGAAATTTTTACTTTAAAAGGAAGGAAAATATCTACAAGTATTTCTCAAGTGTAACTTGCTAGACATAGACACAAAATAAAAGTATTTTAGTCCAATTTAATTGACAGAATGTTAGGTACACAAGAAAAATAGTCAAACTCTAAAGACTGATTTTCTAATATTTAAAACTTTACTTAGAAGCATTCTTGCCTGTTTGGTAGGTGAAAGAGATACACATATCCGAAATGATCAGAGCACATAATGCAGCAACCAGGTTGCTTTCAAGTTGCAATTTAAGAGACCCACACAGCAAAATACACAGCCAGCAAGGCAGCTGGATGCACAATTTATTTCCAGTCCCTTTTCTCATAATAAAGACTACTTTCTGTCATAGCAGCAGCATTCATTATATCCAAAGCAGTGAAACAATGAAAACATCATCACTCTGTAATTGGCCTGAGGGATGCTGGCATGTCAGTTCTTTCAGCCACAGGAACATCGTTGCCCTTTCCTCCAGTGATCCCCAACCAGAAGCAGCTCTGCAGCTGAGAGCTCCTGCCCCTTTGTTATAGCTATTGGGCTGTCCCATCAGGGTTAGATGTCCTAAAATGGAGTAAGCAAACTCAAAACTAACAACCAGGCATCCCTACAGGATTCCACTCAGGCTTGTCACAAATTGTGGGGTTTACAAGCAATTATGATTAATCATTTTGTGATGAAACTGCTATTAAGAAACACGACAGAAACAATACAGCAGCCTAATTCGATTTGTTTTCTCACAAAAGATACATTGTTGATCAGCATTTTTCAAATCAAGGCCTTCTACTCCTGTGTCTTGTAAAAGACAGAGGACATTTCTCTAACCTCATTAAGTTCTCAACAAAGACCAGAAGGAATACTGTCTTCAGTTTTCAAAAGATGACATATGGTGTGTTCCACAGGATTGTCAGAACTAATCTCTGAAATCTTCACCTTAAATTGGCTGACAACTGTGCTATGCTCAAGTTGTTTTTGTATTAACCCTTAGGAATACAGATTGCCAGCAAATAGTAAAACTAGTAACCTTTGCAATTCCTTTTTGCTGTGGATCTGAAAGGCTCAAGGCATTATATATCCAGTATTCAAAACATCCCGTAGGAGATATACTTTAAGGTAGAAGCATCAAGTAACAAATAAAATAAATAGATGGCAAGTGAAGTTTGCAGCTCAAGGACAGGGATATTTTCTCAGTGCTAGGTCACAGCTGCAGACAGTCTTGTTATTAAAAGAGGTTACTTCCTAAATGTTTTCCAGACCCATTACAATATCAGCACCAGCCAGTTTGAAAACTTCTGAAATCTAACATTTTTACATTCACAGAAAAACACACAGAATGCACTCGCTCCAGTTTTGTTGACATTATGAAAGCTTTTCTGGTCAGGATTCAGAAAAATACTGATTCCAACACTTCCATTGATGTAAATCAAGCATTTGATGAAACCTGGGAGACCTCTGCCCAAATACAGAATTAAATTGCTGTTGTCCTGAGCAAGTACCTAAAGTAAGATGCTCAAAAATATTAAGTAACTTCCCCCCAACCCCCCCATTCTATAAAACATAATTCTGCTCTTCACAGATCCCATGGAGACAGCTGCTTAAACACTAACACAGGCAGCTATTACAGCCAGCAATCATGTAGGACAGGACTTTATTAAGAGGAAAGTTTTTTTCCATAAAGTACAGAGTCACCGGGTACAACTTCTCCTTGCATCATTTCAGGTGGTCTCTTCTAGCTTTTGCTGAAGTCTGTTTCTAGCATTACTCTGTACAGCATGTGAGGCTATCTAAAAAGATCAATAAGATGAGTGAACATTAGGAAAATCTGTTTTAACAACACATCCAGAGTAATTTTTCTCAGAAACTAGACAATATAGGCATTCTTTATCTTAGTAGTAAAGGAAAGCTCACATCTCTTGAAATCATTTCCCTTTGCTGATTTCTTGATCAGACAAAAGATCTTCCCTCAATTCCATCTAGAGAATTTGCCTTAACCCTTCCTAGATTTCCTTCCACTAAGGCACATTGCAACATATGACTGCTCCAAGGTGAGGGATTTTTCTCATAAAACATTTGTGTAGAAGAAGAGAAAAGCCTTTTTGGAAGCAAGGAATATCTATTGTCCCCAAGACATTTTTGTGTTAGATTCCTACATATTTTTATCTCTAAACCTTGCTCCTCACAGCTTCTTCCTAGCTGTATTTCCATAAACAGCTACAAGCCATGCTTATTTTTGATCTGCATGTTCATTGTGCTTGGCTGTAGCATTAGAAATCACAGCCCATCTGGGTATGTCTTTTCTCTTTATCTGACTACTGTTTACAAGAATTTGCCTCTGCATATTCCCCAAGCTGTGAATGTGGTTATTGAATCATGATACATAAAGATCATTTCAGAGACAATCTCAGATTCAACAAAAAGTGTAGGCAAAAAAATAGGCATTCTTTGCATGAACAAGGAAAAAAACTTCAGCTGGTTTTGTTCAGGCAACAATCAGCTTACACACAGTCTTTGGGAGACATCACTCAGATTCTTGTGAAGAGAGAGTCATCAGAGCCAGAGACTCTCTGGCATGCACCAAACATTAAGTTTGCAAGCTCCTCTAGGCAGAGAGAAAGAAACAAAGAAAGCATTCAAGTCCCTTTTATATCACATACACATAATGCAAAAAGTGAAGGAGCAAAAATAACACCAGTATAAACCCTTCATCTAGCAGCTCATCACCTCCACGGGAATTGCTATAGCAAAGATTTCAGGTCAGCTTCATATTGATCAGATGAAAATCAGTTAACCATTTTCTCCTCACAAAGATTCTTTTCATGAAACTGCAAGCATCTTAGTGATATAGAAGTTTCTTGCTTGATAACAGAAGAGAAGATTTAACTTCAACAGTCCTGAAAATTAGGCCACCAACTGCATTGTGCTGCAGACATTTTTAAAAACTCACTGCATTCAAAGGAATTATGAATGTCTATCTATTGTTCAAAATTTTACCTGTTGATTTTATGAGGGGGTTTTTGGAGCTATACAGTCATAATAGCATAGGTATGCCTAGATTTTTGCAAACTTTATTTCAATTATTCCCTAAAAATTAATGATGATCTTTTGCAGTAGACCAGTATAAGTTGAGAATCTGTAGACTCTCTTACAGAGCCCTGAGAAGCATTCTCAAAAGAAATACAGACATTACTGCAGAAATTCACATAATCAGAACACATGAAGTGTTATACCTGAGAATACCATAAGATTGTCAGATCACTCAAAGCTGGCCTATAATTAATAGCATTGCACTGACAAGCATATGCATATACATCAAAAATTTTATATGCATAATACAGCTTTATCTTGCATAATATTCATAATATATAAATTAATATGTAATATAAATTATTCTTTCCTGCAATGCTAATGATAGTGGTTTCCAGTTAGACCTCATATACAGTAAAAGCTTATGCCTTTGCCAAACCATGTATCAGAACATGCAACACTATCAGTGAAGCATTGGCAGCCAGCAGGCCCTAGGTTTGCAAACATCTAGAAATCCAAGCCAGTTTTACACCAGCTACATTGGCAAAAATGTTTTGCTTTTACACTGAAATCTTGGCCTTTCCAGGGCAACAACACTTTCTGCATTGCCATTTCCAAATTTCCTGCCATTTCCAAATACAGGCAGAAATAGTCCTTTCTGTAGTAGATTTACAGGAAAGCATTCAGTGTATTTTCAAGTGAAATACAGATTTATTTTCCCAAGCAAAGCAGTGAAATTCCAAGGTTAAGGGAAATGGTTACTGTTGGCCTTTAGTAAGATGATGTCTGGTATGTGAAGATACATGGCTGGCCAGGATCTAAGTGCCCCAAGACGTGTTTGTGAGAGCCTCCAAAATTCATAAAGAGTGATAAGATACTGTTCCAACAGCATCTGTAGCTCCTGGCTCACACCACCTTTCCTACTGGTTTCAGTGGTTTCATGACAGATTTGTGGCCACACTGGTGGGTTCAGACTCCCCAGGTGTGTCCAGCCCTGTCTCTTTTGGTGGGGAAGCAGCTCTGTAGAACAGCAGTGCACTCCTGTATAAACACAGAGAGCCCAGCACCGGGGACACCCTCGCTCCCCCCTCATCACATTTCTACCCATCAGTGTTTTATCCAAATGTTCATCTTTAGAATTCTTCTAGCTGGCTACAGAAGAGCAGGACCTGACATACATTTGCTGCCTTCTCTTGACTTTGATTCAGCAAAACTTTAATAATCCTGTTATTTAAATAATCATATTATCATGAGCAGTTGCCACCACTATGTTGCTTCCTCTCCTTTTACCTCCATCAGGTCTTTTTAACACATAGGACCTCTGAGAGGAGGACTAATTACTGCTTTGTGTTTGCACTCCAACATGATTGAGCCCTACTTACAAGCATTTAAAATAACAATTGCGTACTTTTATAAATTGCACACAGACAATTCAAGCACAACTATTTTTCTTCAGTGCATGTAAAAAAATCTCACTTTACAGTTATTTGGAAAACAAGATACAGCACTATATACACATACTTCTCTGCCAGCACTGAGGACAATACTAATTGGAAATTTTAAAAAGATAGAGATACAGAGATAGATATACATTTAAATCCCTGTCTAAAAACTTCAGGACCTAGGATGAACTTTTCATGCCTAAACTTGTTCCTATCTCAATCAACTCTCTAGTGAATAGAGAAAACAATTAAATAAAGCTCACAGAGGCATCCTTGAAATCAGGCTATAAGACTAAATAATAAAAATTGCATGGAATTTCTTTTCAACTATTTGGGGTTTAATTAGCTTAACCTTTGCAAGATGTAACATCATTTAGTCTAAACTAGACACTACATCTGATCTGGCTTCAGGTACCACAGACACAACCAATTCCATGTTTTTCCAGGGAAGTAGATCTTTGCCTGTAAAACAAGTTAAAGTGTTAGTAGCTCCAGGTTTACCCAATACATCATATAAATTATGGCATACATTAATGTGACATGAGCTTTGCAATGGGTTCATGAGAGAAACATTTCCGTGATCATGCATCAGAGCTTCAAATTCCTTTCTAGTTGTATCAACAACGTTCATTGTTCTCTCCCTCAGACTATGCAGAGTTGTGCTGGGTTAGTTTGAGTTTCTCATAAAGCAAAGAACCTGATAGATAGTGGATATTTTGATCTATGTAAATACTAAACTAAAGAAAATGATGACGAGACTGTTAAGGTGATACAGGTTATTACATTAATCTGTGTCAGCTACTCAAAAGGAATGAAAGCTGAGCCATGAAACTCAGCTGTAATTGTGTAATGTTGGATGAAAACCAACAATTTAGAACTGATCACATAACTCGCAGTTAGTGTGCAGTGTTAATGTGCAACACCTATATGAGACAAAAAGAGGCAAAAAAATCTATTTTTTGATCTAGCAATTTTTTAGAGAAATGGAATTTAAATCAGAATTTAGCATCCTAAAAATGCCAACTCAAAATTTTCAGGGATTAACATGTTATTGTACTTAATACCCCAGTATTTTCAGGGAACAGGAGTATGTTTGCTTAATTTCCTGGGATTTTATTAAACATTAAAATCACACGGGAAAGCATGGTCATGTCCACTTGTACACATTAGTAACATCATCACATGAAGATCTTGCACACACCACATACTTCTCTGCCAGCTTAATTTTCAGTTTACGAAACGTTTCATGGAATCTAGCCAGCTCTGGGAATAAGGCCATAATGAGCAGCAGGAAGGTGAGAGGCAGCACAGGGAGCTGCACCGTGGGCCAGCCCCGCATCCCTGGCCGTTCCCCAGCAGCGCTCACAGGCAGAGGAAAGGACACACCTGAACTGAGGCTGAAGGGAAACACCAAGTACAATGTGCCTGCAGCACATGACTTGTTCAATATCACTACCCCCAGGCCAGCAATGCTGGGGAACATTGCTACAGGCAGATTTAATGCCGTCTTTAATATGCTTTGCATAAGCTTGGGGTTTTTTAATTGGCTATACTGAGTGATTTTTTTAATTAACAATAATGGAGCACAGCCTCCAGAACTCCAAACAGTTTTTCCAAATAAAAAGTAGTTCTAATGACAGTCTCTGAGGTTTTTTAACACAGTGAAATAAGGTAACTCCAGTGTCATTTGAAAGTGACACTGGCTGCAGAATACTTCTCTGTCTACCCCTCAGAAAGAAGCTATGGAAAACCTTCAGGAACATGTGTTCCCCATTCAGAGTCACAGGACTAAACACCACTTAGATTAAGTCAAAACCAAAAGTTATTGATTCTCTCTGATTCTCAACAAGCTAATTTTGAAGTGTCACATGGCTAAACAGAGTACACAAGAGTCTGGTTGGGTACAGCACTGGAGTTGATTCCCTTCCTTCTCACAAGTACTTAAAAAACATAGAATTTTCAATTTAGACAATACAGTTTAATTTCACAAAAATGTATGCCCAATAATAAACAAAAGAAAAAAAAAAATAATCCAAAACACTCCATCAACAAATTTTAGGAAGATTTCAATGTGTAGATCAGGAAACAGATTTTTTTGCTCCCTTCCTGTACCCACCACAGTATTAATACTCTTTACACAATGTGAGAGAGTAGGATAAAATTGCTTTAAAATATATTTCAATACTGAATAGATATGACTAGGATACAAACTCACAACACATGGTGTTATCCAAATTCTCCACAGGAGAAGGGAGTCTTCACAGATGATTGCTTGACTTTCATAGGAGGTTAAAGAATATGATAGACCCCTTTCCTACCCACATATTCTGTTCTTCCAAATGTTCTTTGTTTTGTTATCATAACTGATAGAAACTAGGAACTTCAGGTTAAGCAGCATTCCAAGTATAGAAGTAACATTGCACTTATTGGAATTAAGGCAATTAATACAGGCTTGTAGTCCCCAGAATTTCCCAAAGATAGTACCTAGACATCATGAAAATGGGCGTGAGCGTGTATGTGACATAGAGACATATGCACACAAGAGAGTGAAGGTGATACCTAAAACACCATATGACTTTCAGAATTAATAGGTTTTGACCCTTGAAAGAAAGAAGAAAAAATCCAATACCAAGTACAACCACAGAAGCTCTTGATACCTGTTACATTCTTTTCTCTGTGCATATGACCTGTAGAGTCTCTCCAGAGACACTCACCTCCCTGAGGGGGTGTAAGCTGCTCTCCAGACTGAGCAGACACCCCTGCTCTGTGTGACCAACCACGTGTGCTGCTTCAGAGGCTTTGTTTGAAACACACAGATCCAGAGGAACCAGAGGTGGCTGTGCCAGGTAAGTTCCTTTTGGGGCTCACACCAGCTACTTTCAATCTCCCCTGCTTTTACCTTCCCCATTCCAGCAACCATCACACAGGGAAGAATGTAAAAGGAGAAAATCCCTGAAGCCTGGAAAAGAAAAATTAATAAAATAACATATCTATATTTGCAGTAAAGCAGGGAGACCCTTATTGCCAGAAAGGGAGGAGCCTGAAACAAGTTCAGCCATTCTCAGCATTAGGAAGGATAGGTTTCTTTGCTGTCTAAAATCCTTCCACTACAAGTACTATGCATAAATGTTGTATTTTAAGAATCTGTTCCGATGAATTGCATGGAAATTATTTTTGTAATCAGATTCTGAAATGTTTGGGGTATTTTTTGCACTTTGATTCAAGAACTAATGTAGGCCTCCTCAAGTAAAACTTCAGGTATTCATATGTATTACTCAGAAGACATTAGAAAAGCAAAAAAACTACTAAAGTACAAGCAAATTTTTATTGAGGTACATCAAAAGACCCTTAAAAACCTATTTCAGCATGAAATGGAGAGAGTTTTAGCATTTTGAACAAACTTTAAAATCCCATTCTTGTGCTGTTTGCAGAAAAAAAAACCTGCAAACTATTCCCTGCAGCCAGAGAGTCTGCTCTGATAAGAGTTTTATGAGACTAAGCATAATTTTAAATTGAATAGTCTGTTTTTTCTCTATATAATTTGCTGTTTCTCCCCATTCTCTGTCTACCCAATAATTTTATTTTTTAGAAGTAGTTTTCCTTCAAATTGGATTTTAAATATGCACCATTACAATTCTGTTAAGTAAGACTTCAAACACAAATGCTCCTCTCAGTCAGGAAAAATGTCTTGTGATAAGTAAAATTTTAAAGTTGCTTAGTTTTCAGGTAGCATCTTTGCTTAGGTTTTAAAAAAAGTACCAATGAAGTCCCCACCACTAAACAAAAATTCCATAACTCCTGAAAATCCAGCCTACAAATGGATCCATTTTGTTCAAGGATCTCCAATCCACTGCTGACACAATAATCCTTCATCATCCTTCAGTTTCCAACATGTGCCACCTATCCAATCTCAGCTTTGGCATTTTTAATCATTAATAATGTAATAGTACTAATTGTTCCCTGACAATAGATGAATGACACATCTGCATGGATTTTGAAGAAGAAAGTTGAATCTTTGTTAGCCCCAAGATTATTCCTCCTCTTGCAAAACCCTGTCACCTTAATTGCCTAGGCTGAGTTAGATGACCTCTTTCAAAAGATAAGGAATCAGAGCTAGCACTACTAAAGCAAATCCCTTGGCATCTCTCCCTCTTATGAGGGTAAGAATAAATCAGCTGTCCCCTAGGACTCTGTTCACTATTTACCCCTGGAAGCTCGTTTTCTCAGCATTCCTTCCTTACAAATGTTGGAAATTGATCAGGTGTATCCCTGTAACCTGATAAACCCTATTTGCACTTCCCTTTGAAACAAAACTGTCCCTTAAAATACATGCAACGACATAAGCTGTCCTTTTTTTTTCAGATAGTGAAAATACCAAAATACAAAGCCAAAATACACAGGCCAACCAGGCATTAGGGTCTAGGAAATATCTCCACTGTTTAGGAGGAGGAGAGGCAATGCCAGCAGAACAACTATCTGATTCTCAGGAGTGCTCAAAGGCAGAAAAGACTTGTCAAATTGCCAGTGGCTGCAGGAAAAAGACCAGGACCTCACCTTCTTCAAAGTGCAAGGAGAGTTATGTCTCATAAACAGCACATTTTAAGGGCAAGGATATAAGGCAACTTCAGGTAGGGACACATTTAGGTATTGCAAAGATGATGAAATATTACAATTAATAACTAAGGAATGATCCAACATGCATCAAACTCCATTGAAACACCTTTTACTTCCAAAATATTTCTCTTTATTCTGATCAACCCTTATTAATGCAGCGGGTGGTCAGTACTTATTTCATTTTCAGCATTTACTGTATTATTGTAAATACAGTAATTGTATTACTGTATTGTTGTATTATTCCCTTTCAATAACAGGATTTGAGATGCAGCACAGACTATACATCTTCAGATAGTATTTTGAAAACTACTCAACTTCAACTTATTTTTTCTGCCTCTCAGGGCTCTTTGTAGGTCTAAAATCTTCAGACCTATAAATCATTATATTGCTTTGTTATGCAATCACAGATTCCTCACACCTCTCTTTTCTCTGCAGGTCATACCCATACAGTGTTACAACCATTCCCTAGAATGGCTTGCATTTCTGTTAAAATGTGTTTTCCACAGAGAAAAGCTCCAAACTGAGAATAATAAAAAGCCCCTCTGAAAACTGACTTCTGTCTTTTGATTAAAAGGCAAAATATCTGAGCAAATATTTACTACTAAGTTGTCTCCAGGTTTTCTCAGTGAAACCACAGCAGCCCCACCAGGCAGCCAGCTTATCTTCTGGCAAAGCCCCTGCACAGGTTTTTCCCTGACGGGCTCTGCAGCAGCACAGCAGCTCACCGAGCCGGGCAGTCACCAGCACAGCACACTGGTTTCAAGAGGGCAGGCAAATCTTTTCAATCACTGTTTGAATAGTGAAATACTGAAATGAGACTGCTGGGGGAAAATGAGGGGATAAAAAGGTGATAAAGGTTGATAAAAAGGTCAAAGCGCACAAACTGACATCTCAGAGAGAAGCTAAGACACTTACCTAATGCTATGTTAATAAGGATGGAATAGATACCAGTACTGTTTGCAGCTCATGTAAATAAAATTGTGCATAGTACTTGGTAAAGTGGTGGATGTTGAGCTTTCACCGGGATAAAATGCAAAGGCAAAAGCCTTTTGTATGATAGCTTCATAAAACACAGTCAAAAACCCTTTGTACAATAGCTTCATAAAACACTGTAAAAATCCTTTTGTAAGATAGCTTCATTAACATTAAAAACATGTAAGAGTATGACATTCCTCTTGTACAGGGAACAGCTACAAAGGTAGTAACCCTCACCTCCTGAACATCACTTTATGTTACTTGATAGCAAACCCCTGTGGAAAGCACATTAAACAATATTAGCATAGAGCTTCCTGCTTCACAGAGAACAGAATCTCCTCACGGTGACTAGAGCAAGTAGAAGAAAAATGATGTCACGAAAGGTGACCTCTGAATAGTTTTATAGAGAGGTAATAATATAAACCCATTCTCCCAAAATAGAACAGCACAAAAATTGCAGTTACTACCCAAGGAGGATTATTTCAATTCTCCTACAGCAAGGAGAAAGTATTTTGTTTAAATTTAAGAAACTAAAAATTAAGAAATATCATTACATTAAGAAAAATTCAGTTTTTATGACCCTTCCCATTGACAACAAGGTATGAGTAATCTATAGAAACACCAGTCTTGTCATATCAAGCAGCGCATAGCAGCATTAATGCTGAAGACCTTCAAGACTCCCTAATGACAAATGGTTGCACTGCAGCAGCACTAGTTAGCATGCTGAGTGCCAAAATTCCTCGAGAGTCAAAATATTCCCAAAAATATATATCACAAATTTTGGAAAGTTTTGAAAAGAAACACAACAGATTTCCTACAAACAAATTGAGCAATTGAAGACAGTCTTCAATTTTATTTAGTAATGGAGTTGATTTATTTTTTTTAGAAGCAGTAAGAGAACAAATTCATACAAGTTTTAGTCAATAAAATGCTGCTTTTATAGTCTATAGAAATGCTAAACTTATAAGCTTTGAGGATTTATACATAAATAAAGATGAAGCTCAGAAACAGGCACAGCACTCTTTCATTCCTGTTTAAAAATATTTAGGAGCTTTGAGCCAAGCTGAATGACAGATTCTTCATAAATTCAAGTATTGATATTTTCCTGAAACATTTACATTAAGATTTTTAGTTATTTACACATACTTTTGCTTCTCAGAGTTTAAAATAAATAAATAAATAAATAAATAAGGCAAGAAACACCTCATCCGGCTGGTTCTCCTAATTTTCCCTTTACCAAAAAGGTTTTCTTAAGGGGTGTTGGGAGCTAACAGTCTCACCTCCAGCATCTCCAGGCCAGGATTCTGTCCTGGTCCCTGGGGCCCAGCCCAGTGCATGGGAACTCCTGTCTATGCTCAGCCCGAGGGATGTGGCTGCTTCTTTTCCGATTGCAGGTTCAGCCACTGGCAAAGCTGCACACACATCCAGAGAGCTGACAGGGCTGGTCACACAGGCTGCCACAGACAAGGTGCTGCCTTCAACACCTTCCCAAAACACAAACCAGACAGCCAAGGGCACTCAGCCTCTTCAGCTGGTAGAGACAGGAGGTCACTGGAGAGGGCACACGCAGGCCTTCATGCATTCTCCATGTACCAGCAGAGCCCCTCTGCCCACCCCGCACCCCTGCCCACATCCCGGGCCCTGCAGCCCTCCTGCAGGTGCCCTCCTGGGCGGCTGCTCCTGCCTGGGGTTCACAGGGAGCACACCCAGGCACACGGGCCCCGGGGCACCCTCAGGCTCTGAGCCTCCTCCCCACTGAGCCCCCTCGCTGCTCCTGCCAGTGCTGGGGACACGGCCTCCCCGCACACTCCCGAGGGTGGCACAGAGATGCCACTGGCTCCAGTGGGTGACACCACAGGCCAGTGGAGCCCACGGCCCCACTCTGTCTCCAGCTGCTCCAAATCCATTCACTGCAGCAGCTGGCACCTGGTCTTTGCAGCACTCCCACACAGGGATTCTACTGCAAATCTTTAAGACATGATCTGATCAGCAGATCAGACAGACTGTGATCAGTGTAGGGTTCAGTCAGTACTGACCAGCTTTTTTTACAAGTAACCAACACCTTTTTAATCCCTTTCTGTCCATATCCACATTTCCCCTTTGACTCCCTTCCCCTGCACATTCCCCCACCAGTGTGGGCAGAACCAACAACCCCTTTGCAACATCCTGAACCCTCAGGTTTACAACCTTATCAGTTTTAAAGTGCTCGTTTGTTAGCAGATCATTCATTCATTTCTGTTTCCTTCTTGTCTTTGTCCAATTATATTTGTCTCTCTGTGTTTCAGTTACTGCTTCCCTCTTCTTTTTATCACATTTGACAAGATCCTTGACCAGATAATCTTACAGAAAAAAGTGTTCCCATGTTCCCCACACTATCAGTTTGACATACTCTACATACACCCACATAGTCTTATAAACTGCTTATTAAAGTGAAATCAAGTAAAAAAATACACTTCAGAAATATCCAGGGATAAATAGCCATGGGAGCCTTCCACCTTCTATTCTTGCTTCTAGAGTGCTCAGGCAAGGACTGCATTCATACTCTTGTAAAGGACTTCTATTCCCTGCTTTTACAGAGCAGTGCCATTTTATTTCAATGAATCCTCCAGGAAGGAAAGTTCTACTCAGCATGAGTAAAAGGTGCTTTCAACTCAAAGCACAAAGCAGATTATACTGCAACAAGCCAATAACAGAAAAGAAAAAAAGTCTAGGTGGTCCACAAACCAAAGACAAGCATGGAGTCAACAATTTTATTTTCTATGAGAAGGAGGAAAAAAAAATTCATTTTCTCCAACTTCGAGGAGAGGCTTGCAAGCCAATGCTGTAATTGTTTTACTCTCTTTTTAAACCACTAAAAATATAGAAAGCTTTTGGTAAAATGCAGCATAACTTTGAAAGAAAGGATACTTTTTCTTTCCCTCATATTTCAATATTTACATTTATGTGTCCAGCTAACACTCCCCACCTTGCAAAGATGGGCAACATCAGTCTTAGGAGTAGCAGTACAAAATAGTGTTTTAACTCCCACAACACCAACCCTGCTACAAAATCCAGAACAAATGGTAAGCACTGAGAAGATGTTTTTTCTAAATAGTTTTCATTTAGGGGTAGCAATAACATACTCACCATGGGTGGAGAGGGAGCCTAACCAGGTGGGCAATAAAAAAAATGTACTAAACAGAAAAGTAGTGTCACTAAAGCTGGGGAGGGAAGACCATGAACATCCTCAGAATTCTCTACCCCCCTCCACAGCTCCAGAAATATTTTCTAGACTTGAAATGTCTGACCTCCTAAGAGTCTAATTTAAACTTCCCTCCTCCTGAAAGCTTTTAGTGCCCACCTTTTTTCCTCCTATAATCTAAAGCTCAGAAACCGTGCCAGAAAGACACAAGAAATTATGCCTAAATATATTATGCCAGCTAACAAAGAAATTATATCTAATATTTCAAAATTCTTGGAATTAGAGGATCTAGGGTGGAGCTTTTGCCCAAGTGTTTATCTAGGTAACCATTAAAGGAGCTCAATCCTTCTAGGCTCTTGCAATGCACAGAGCAGTTCACACAAATATATTCAGCCTGAGAGGACAGCTTCCTTACAAAGGTGTTTGAAGTGTCCCATCTCCCTGTTTAACATGCGTTTTGTGTTACAATTTAATCCCTTCATATGCAAAGAATTTGACATAGCACTGTTAGAAAGATTAGCTCTTCCCCCAGCCTCAGCCCCTCCTAGGAAACTCTAGATACACAGCAGTTCATACACATTACCGCAAAGTCGCTGCAAGTATCAGCATTTTGTAGCAATTTTATTTTACAAAAAATTCGGCAGCTTCTAATTGAGCCAGGCACTTTTCATATAGGAAAACACTTTATTATTTTTTCTCCTTTAAAAAGCACAGCTTATGAATTCTACCTGCTTACTGATACATTTGACACTATTGGAAAAATAAGGCAGCTGATTTAGGAAACAAGAATTATTCACACTAGGGAGATCTATATCATTAACCATTTTTTGTTTCTTAATCTGTTCTTTGTGTGTTGTAGATAGAGCAATTCTGCCACCTAGAGTAAAATTCATGTCCAAGATAAAAACATTGTGGTGAACATATACTGTCTGCTTGACTAATTTGAAATGGAAGAGATACTTTCTCTGGCAGATAATTAAATGCAAATATTATGAGTTTATTCATTTATTTTTTTAAGGCATGGTACAAAATATTTAGTCGGCTGCTTGCTATCAAAATCAGCAGAATTGCCAGAGAACCAGGTGAAATATATAATAAATACAGCTGAGATAATTTACATTTTTATTGGCCCTTTCATTACACACTTCTCCAAATATTTCCACAACTTCAGATGGAAGTTACATGTTTCCCCATATAAATGGAAGAGAATTCCCTTAGCAAGGTTTTTAAATACAGAATTAGTCTATTTGAGCAAATCAGAAAATTAAGAAAATTAAAATCCAACTGAACATAATATATATATATACACACACACGTGTGTGTGTGTGTGTGTATGTTTAAAATATTTCTATTTTAGAGGCCAAAAACTACTACCAGTTGATATATAAAACACTCTCTGTTAGCTGGGAGGGGAAAAGTGAGGTGATGTCAAGACAAAGTAGTTCCTTACATAGAGCTGATGATCTTTAATTTATATAAAAGCCAGGATTTTAACATCTCATTAGTATGAACTAATACCTCTACATCCAGTTGTCTTACCCACAAGAATGAAGAACTTATGTCTCCTCAGATAGGAATCTGTGGTTTTAAAGATTCTGATAAATTTAAAGCAATAACTCATCCTTTTCTGGGGGCTGAGCTCTTCTGTGAGCAAAGTACCAAATAACACATAATTTTTACTCTAGTGACTCAAATACATTTGTCATTGTGGTGGATGGAGATTTGCTTGCAACTAAAAAGACTAAATATATTATTTTCTTCCTCTATTTTCTCTCTTTCAGTCAGGAAGAACACCCTATAGAGGGTATGCAAGGTTAATCCCTTGGCTCACCAAGCATTGGCTAAAAAGGCAGGGACAATAATTCCCTTTAGGAGCAAGTATTGGATGTAACCTTCAGATCACAAAGTCTTTAAAAATTTGTTTCTAGAAACCAGGAGAGTTTGCCAGAAAAAGCCTCTGTCTTTTGTGCAGATCTGTTCCTTAAACACCTGCTACTCCTGAAGCTGAGACAGTGAGATAACTGAACCTTGGCATGACCCTTCCTGGCTATCCTCATGTGATTGCTCTTGTGATAAAAAAAAGCACCAAAAATCAGTTGCTGGAATTAAAAATAGTCCTTGCTTATTGGCAATAATATGTTGCACCGAATGCACATAGCACACTTCATCTGAGGATCTAAGTGTTTTGCAAACATTAATTCACAGAATGCCATTATCACACCCAAGGGATGCAGGAAAGAAAGCCATTGAAGCAAAATATAGGGAAGTAAGCCCTTGAAAGCAAAATGATTCTGGTTCCATTTCAGATCACATCGACCTACATACATCCTAGGACAGAGAAAATAAAGTCAAGGATTACTCAGAACAGAGCAGTTGATTTTTATGTGATTTATGAGGCATAGAGACTTTTTAAAAGTACTGGTTTCTTTTGACCTTTCTTCCTTTTCTTGTCATTTGCAAGATTATGTATTATTAGCATTTCCCAGTCCTATTATTATTTCTGTATATTCTCTTATCTTCCTAACCTTGACTACATTCACCTTTCTTTTCAAATCTGCTAGTCTCATCCTACTTCCAATCATTTGACCTTTGAGTATCACATTTCCTCCAAACACCCTATGCCTCAAGTTCTTTCACTTGACATTTCCCTCCAGAAGTCAGAGAACATTTTTTCCTCTCTCAACCTTTTGCACATTTTTCAATACTGCACCAATCATTGTTGACTCCCTGGGGAGCAAATCCTTTTCTATTCTAGGAACCAGGAGTAAACAGGCAGAGTGGATCTTGTGAGCCGAGAGCAGTAAGCATTCATTGTCCACCACAACGTCCTTTCAGTCATCTCCATTACAGCAGAAACACATTGAAGGACATGTTCTGATGATCAACAAGTGGTGTGTTCTGTGTTGTGATAGGCCTTTGTAGCATCAGCCATGTTGTCAACAAGCAGCCAGGATGACTGAGTGCCTCTCTGAAGTGCCAGTGCACCAATGCTCAGTGGACAGACAGGAGGACTTGGAGGCCTGCACGGGGCTGGCAGGGCTGTGATCTGACTGGGACCATGAAATATGGTGGGGTAACTTACACAGCTTCTGCAAGGGGTGGATATGTATTGGATATTTGTGGACTCACAGGCAATTGTTGAAGCCCCCCATGCACTGGCCCTGCTGCTTATGCAGTCTATGACCACCCCAGTATCTGGTGGAGGGATAATAGAGCAGAGCACAAGCAACTGAAGTAACTGAGGATGTTCCAGGGGTGCATTAATGATGACTTTCTGACACAAGTGATCACCCAAAAGCCAGCCAAAAAGGGCAGATGCTCTGCTGGACTTCATCCTTGCAAAGAAAGGACTAGCCAGGGGTGTTGTGATTTAAAACCCACAAGCATCTCAGCCCCGTACAGCTGCTCACTCAGTACCTTCTGCAGAATGCTGAGGGAAAGAATTAAAAGAGGAGCAAAAGTGAGAAAAATTGTAGGTTGAGGTAGGAGGGGAAAGGAAACGGAGAACAACAAAAAGAAAAAGTTTGTAAAACCAATTGTTTAGCAGCAGCCAACTAATGCCCAACTAAATCCCTGAGCAACAGCAACCCCTGGAAAACACATTCCCAGTTTTAGAGCTGAGAATAATACTATGGAATCTCCTTTTGGTCAGTTGGAATCAGCCTCATGTCCACCTCCAACCTCCTCACTGCAGCAGAGTAAGAAACAGAGAAGGCTTTAATAGTGTATTAGCACTGTTCAGCAGTAGTGAAAATACTGGTGTGTAATGAGCCTCACTTCGGTCATCAGTCCAAAACATGGCACTTAACAGGTATTTTCTACACAGAAATTAACTCCATCCCAGCCAGACATAGTAGAGGGAGTGTGAAGGCTGGGGGCAATCATGAGTCATGGAGTTCAGGATCCAGAAAGGAGGGGACAAAGCAAATTGCAAGACCCTGCACTCCAGGAAAGAGTACTTTTGGTTTCCTCAGGGATCTGCTTTGAGGAGCCATGTGGAGCACAGTTCTGGAGAAAAGAGGGGAGCAGCTGTTGGATTTTTGTTCAAGAATCACCTCCTCCAATCTCAAGATTTGTCTTTCCCAATGTGCAGAAAGGACTCCTGCACAGATGAACGGGAAGTTCCTCATAAGACTCATCTATCAAAAGGAAAAAATTACAGATGACAGAGGGACAAGTGACCTAGGAAGAACACACAGACACTGTCCAAATGTGTAGTAATGGAGTTAGATACATCAAAGCCTGTCTGAAGCTGAGTCCAGTGAGAGACACAAAAGGCAATATGAAAGGCTTCTACAGGCATATCAGCAACTTAAGGAAGATTAGGGGCAGTGTGCTGCTGAATGGGCTCTATAGTAGCAGTCAACACAGATGAGGCTGAGGTACTCAGTGCCTCCCACACTGTGGTCCTTCCTAGCAAGATCTGCCTTTCAGAAATCTCAGGTTCTTGAAATCAGTGAAAATGTCTGGAGCAGGGAAAGGGCTGTCCGTAGAGAAGGGATGTACCCACAAGTGCTGAGGGAGCCAGCCAATGTCATTGTGAGACCACAATCAATGATCTTTGAAAGGTTATGGTGATTGAAGAAGGTTCCTGACAACTGGAAGACAGCAAATTTTATCTTCCAGAAGGACAACGAGGTAGATATAAGAAACTACAGGCCAACTGGCCTCACTTCAAACTCTGGAAAAGTGGTGCATCAAATAATCCTGGAAGCTACTTCCAAGTGCACTCAAAATGTGATGAGTCAGCATAAACTCACAGAGCAGGACCCATACCTGAACAGCCTGATAGCCTTCCACAAGCAAATGATGAGCTCAGAGAGTGAGAAGAGAGTCATGGATCTGGTTAATCTTTGCTTCATCAAGGCTTTTGACATTCTCACATAACTTTCTTCTAGATACACTGACAAAATACAGACTAGGTAAGTGATTGAAGTGATTTCAATCTAAAGTAGATTGAAAACTGGTTGAACTGCCAGGCTCAGATGGTTGCTGTGATCAGCAGTTCAAAGCCTGGCTGAAGGACAATCACTAATGTATCCCTGAGGTTGATACTGGGGCCAGTACTGTTTAACATCTTTATTAATGAATGGAAGGATGGAACAGAGCGTGCCAACAGCAAGGTTTCAGATGATAAATTTTGGGGAGGAGCGGCTGATACACCAGATGGCTATGTTGCTTTGCTGCCATTCCAAGGGACCACAACAGTTGGGAGAAATAAGTAAACAGAAACCTCATGAAGTTCAGGGAAATCAAATTTAAAGTCATGTGTTTGGGGAGAAATAATGCCATGCACCAGCACAGGCTGTTTGGGACAAATGGAAGGAAAGCAACTCTGGAGAGAAAGGCTGGGGGATCCTGGTGAACTTGAGTCACCCTGCATCCTTGAAACAATCCAGAAGCACTAGGCAGAGCCAAGCCAGCAGGCAGAGGGAGATCACAGAATCACAAGCTTGGAAGAGACCTTCAAGATCATCAAGTCCAACCCATGCCCTCATACCTCAACTAAACCATGGCACTGAGTGCCACATCCAGTCTTTTTTTAAACACATCCAGGGATGGTGACTCCACCACCTCCCCAAGCAGACCATTCCATAAAAAACTTTTTCCTAATATCCAACCTATGTTTCCCTTGGTGCAGTTCGAGACTGTGTCCTCTAGTTCTGTGGTCCCCACCTGACCACAACGACCTTTCAGGGAGTTGTAGACAGTGATAAGGTCACCCTGAGTCTCCTTTTCTCCAGGCTAAACACCCCCAGCTCCCTCAGTCATTCCTCACAGGATTTCTGTTCCCAGCCCCTCTCCAGCCTCGTTGCCTCCTCTGGACGTGCTCCAGCGTCTCAACGTCCTTCCCAAACTGAGGGGCCAGGACTGGACACAGCTCTCACGGTGTGGCCTCACCAGTGCCCAGTACAGGGGAAGAATGACCTCCCTGCTCCTGCTGGCCACACTGTTCCTGACACAGGCCAGGACGTCCTTGGTCTTCTTGGCCACCAGGGCTGACTGCTGGCTCATGTTCAGCTGGCTGTCACCAGCACCCCCAGGTCCCTTTCTGCCTGGGCACTGTCCAGCCACACCGTCCCCAGCCTAGAGCATTGCAGGGGTTATTGTGGCCAAAATGCAGGACTTGGCTCTTGGACTTATTATACTTCATCTTATTGGACTCTGCTCATCCATCCAACAATTCCAGTTCCCTCTGCAGAGCCCTCCTGCCTTCCAACAGATCGACACGCGCTCCCAGCTTAGTGTCACTGCAAATTTACAATGAAAGATTCAATCCCCTCATCCATGCCATCAATAAAGACATTGAACAGATGGTACTTCCAATGGTGATACACAACATAGGTGCTGGGACCAGCCCTGCACTCCCCAGTACAGACATACAGCAGAGATGAACTGGAGCAACTCCAGCACAAAAAATACTCTGGAATTTCCATCTGTGGAGATATACAAAACCAAACTGAATATAGTCCTGAACAACCTGCTATAGATCACTCTGCATTCAGCAGGGGTGTTTGATTAGACAGTCTCCAGTGGTTCCTTCTGATCCTAAAGTTTCTGTGATTCTGTGGCCCATGTTCTGGTGACTGAATAAGACCTAAATAAATTTTTTTTAAATAAACTGATTTTCCCCCAATACAGTTAAAACTCAACATACAGAAAGAAATCAGAGATTGTCAGACATTCTCATATACTAACTGCAATGCACCAGCAGATTAAACCTGCAGACATCTCACCCACAGTAAGAGCTCAGAACACTTCTGAAAAACTAGGAGGGCTCACTGAGTGCATTGGATTCCAATTAAGATGAGCTGCAGAACTTTTTTAAGAATGGAAACACAAACTACAGAAACAGGAACTATGCTCTGGCAGAATACTTATGTTAATGTTGCCAGCTAATAAGCAGAAATGAGGTGATCAGCTTGAACATCCCTCTCTCCTATTTGTGTGGACTCCATTAACATATACAGGGTTTTCAAATAACTAGAATACAGATATGAAATACACTGAGAGCACTACTGAAAGTCTTTTTTTATGTTTTCATACTACTTATGTTTTACATTCTCAATACATTTGTATCTTTTCCATTCCCCCACCATGTCACTTTATCAAAATCCCTGTTTAAGATGAAGGAAGGTGAAACCTGCTTTTTTATAATATACTCTCTCCTGGATTTTCATTTTACTTTCCATTCACTCCTCCCCACACCCCTCACCCTCTAAAATATGAATAGGTTAGAGTATCTTGAACGACAGAGGAGAGTTTAAGGCAGCTTTGGAAAATCACCACTTTTCTTTGCAAGAAAAAATGCTTAGCTTTCAGAAGTTCTATCCCTTAATCTGGTATAGTACTTTTAATTAACAGAAGCTTAACATTCATTCAACCCCTTGCAAGAAGTCAGTCACTATTGCCTTTGTTTTACCAAACAATTGAACTGTCTAATTAAAAGTCACAAAATAAATAAGTGACAATGAGAACTAGATTTCAGCTTCTAAAGCTTAGCTAAATGTATTATGTTACCTATTTATATTCATTAGAGCAAAGATATAAAGGCACATCTTTGCCAATACTCACCTTTGAAAGGCCAGAAGAGAAAAGAAATCTCTCACTTCAAAGTGACAACAGACAAAACAACAGAATTTTTCACTTGGAAGATTCATTGCTCTGAGGTTTAAGCGAAAATGTATATAAATACTTAGTAATCTATTTATTTTTACATATATATGTATGTATGTGTGTGTGTGTATACATATATATATATAAACATCCCACACACACTAGCTGACGTTGAGCTTGAAGTAGACAATGTCAATTTTCTTTTAAGGAAGCTTCTGGGGTTTGGGGGTTTTTCCCCCCCTGTCACACCAGTGTGAACATTGCCATGCTAGGCAGTAGCTATTTCATCTAGATAGAACCTGGTTGAGCTGCTCAGGGTTGAGACTTATCAGGTACAGCCTTCAAATCACACAAAGCACAGCCAGCAGCAGCCTAGGCAGATCAAATACTAAGCTGGGGTGCAGTGGGAAACCGCAGCAGGGACTTCTTTATTTGTCTCCTGAAACAGAAATAACAAAGTCCTACCAGTTCATTAAAAGCAGCTTTGAAAGTCCTGTAGTTTTCTCAGGTATTTCCAGAGCTACTTAAGATGAAGAGGGCTGTAAAAAGTTCCGTACGGTTCATGAAATAAACTTCTTCCCAGTTCAGAGCAAGACATTACTGTTACGTGTTATCAATTAAAAAAAAAGGAGAAATAACCACACCACACCTCATTTTCACGAAACACAGGTAAATGACTTCCAATAGTGCAGAATGTAAGTAATAATAAATTATGTTCTTCCACAATGAGACTGCACCTTGTATTTTCATACACAACAGACATTTTCTGTGTATTTCTACAGTCCTGTTCTACAGTGTTGTGGAAAGAAAATACAACTAACAATTCAGTGATTAAGATTTTAGTTGCACTTCCAGCAGGACTTAGCAAGGAGCTGACCATATCATACTAACAGAGATGGGGGGCAGAAGTGCAATAGAAACATTAGTAATAACCTAATTGGAAGACACTATTTGGAAGAAACTCCCTAGCTAACTTGCATTAACTATAATTTCAAGTTGGCAAGTTGATGGAGCACTATTTAAGTGATTCCAATTGATAGGATAATATTTTTAAACCAACCTAAAATCCACAGGTGTTGATAAATCTTTCCAGTGTCCATACCAGCAAGCTATAAAATTCAAGGAGCAAGAGGTTTCCCACTATAAATCCACAACCAACAGTATTTTCCTGAAAAGTAATACCAATGTGATCTCTGAATTTCTTCCGTTTCTATTATTTTCTGTAGCCTACAGTACTGATCAAAGCAGGTGTCCTTTACTGCTGCAATCCCCTCTTTTCTTATATATAGAAAAGCATCCCAGTAGGGCACTCAGATTTCCCCAAGTCTTCAGAATGAAAACTGTGAATGTGCTATTTCAAGGGCACAGCACTAAAAGTCATTCACCACTGCAAGACCCTGAAGAAAAAAGAGGAAACAGCCAATGTTTCAGCAGAGCTCAGGCTGCACCTAAAGTGAGAGAACTATTTGTTTAATTTCCAAGCCTTTCTGTTTAAATGAATGTTTGACTTCCCCCAGATAGGGAATACAGTAAAAAGTAAAAGGCTTTTTTTCACAAAAAGCTAAGAAATGGAGCTGCCTGCCTAGTTTATGTAATTCTTTGCAGAGAAGTCATCCTCTAATGTGAATGCTAATTTCCCTTGTGAAAAGGAGCAGCAATAATAACCAACAAGTTGAATGTTAGCATATTTGCGACCTAACTGTCAAATCAAAATGTGTGAATTACAGTGCTGCTTTCTCCACTGATGTTTGAAATCTAGCATATGCCAGTTTACACAGTGCTTGGAGATGGAGAGTATCTTTTAAAGACATGGACAAGACACACTCCCTTTTCCCTCTGGAACAAAAGAAAAAAATTAATGTTTGGTTGTAATGCAACAAAAAATCAATCACAGCCCTTTGATAAAGGTTTCTCTGAGTTCCCCTGGAAAATAGGACACTTGAGAATTCTTAACTACAGTAGATACAAATCCAAAATAGTTACAACAAATTAGTGCCAAGGAAGGCTGAATTATTTCCATACAAATCTCAGAATAGTTTGGTTCCAGGGGAATGCTGAAAGATCTGGCAGAAGCCAAAGAAGATGATCACCTGAACCAAGAGGCATCACCTTTACCTACAGATGTAAGTAAGTAGCATGAGGCAAATATTCTTCACAATTTTGGTTAAGGGCATGTTTAAGATAATCTAGAGAAAGAAGTCAATATGTCTTATTGGGGATCTTACACTTGATTTCAATAGCTCTAGATAAAATGGTGAGCATGAGCAGCAGAACTGTATTCTCTGCTACACACTCAGGAACAAGGCTTGGGGAAATCTACAGTCTTTAACTGAAAATGCCAGCTGGCATTTCTGCTTTTGTGCAGCTCCCTTTCACAATACTCCTGCAGGATCTTTATTTTTAAAATACAGAATCTCCAAATAATTCTGAAATTATTACCATACAATGTTACTAATGAGGGTCTGAACAGCAGGAGTCTGGTCAGAAATGTGGAGGAGCCCCATTTATATTTTTTGTATTAGCTTGCTTTAATGCTGAAGAGTATGTTACATCTCTCAGCGTGATGATTCAAAAAGAGCAAAATTACTTTTACAAGAGAAATTATTACCACAGCAGCTGATGATTACCTTGCACAACCGGCCACACTATAAATGTCCTTATCAGTAGTACACATCCAATCCCAATGTGCAAATTAGCACATCAGTTGCTGATTAGCAGCTCAATCTCAAATCCTACATGAAGCTGCCAAGTCTCTTTCCTCATATCCAAACTACATCTAGAGCATTCTATGGGACAAATTAGTTAATATTAACAAAACTAATAATCTAATTGCTCTTGCACACTTTTTTATGCACATTCCGTCTTTAATGAAGACAAAGACCAAAAAATCTAACAAGGTGCCTTCACTGTTCCTATCAAGTACACAAACATATTACTCCATTTAGATTCTTAAATCCTGGCTGCTATGTCATGAGCACTATCACAAAGGGTTTGCAGAACTCTAAGCAGAACTACCACATTTTCTTTCATTCACATTACTTTGGGATATTGAAGAAAAAAGTATTACTAACTTTTTTCTTTTCAAGCAAATAACCCTATTCAAGACTGCAGTAACTAGAGCATTTTCTCCACTACCTGCAGAGCCTCAATTGGTATATTTGTCTCTGGCTAATATTAGCAGTGGTACTGAGTAGCCACAGCAGCTCTCTCAGACATGCCATCAATCACTAGCAATGCACAGAAGCTCTGGCCAGACCTGCCTCGACTGCAGTATTCCAGGCAGAAAACTCCAATAAATAATAACAATAACAAAGCACAACTCCAATAAAAAACCTGAAAAAAGTTTGAAAAAAACCCTTAGATTTGCCTGTAGGATGAGGAGATACATTGCTAACAAGAAGGCAGAAGAGGTGCCCCAGACCTGTTTTAGGCACTGGAGGCTGCCTAAGGCCATTGAAGAGCATAGATTGCACTGCAGAAACTTTTCATTGCATTACACAAGACAAAAGTCAGACTCAGCACAAAACATAACTTCATGTTGAAAGTGATGCTGCCACTGATGGGTTGAGCAGATGACTGAAAGAAATCAAGATCACCAATACACAACTCATTTTTATATTTAGTTAGCCTATACTAGAAAACTTGTCTTTAAAGTCTGTATTCTTTTCTATGAGAAGTTTCTAAATATTCTAGATATTTAGGGTAGTTGTCTATCTTGGAGTCTTCCTGGTAGATGATATGCTATCTCCAGAGGTATATAAGATGTTATTTCTGATGCTTTATTTATCTTTCTCAAAGTATTTTACCTAAAATTGCTACCAAAATTTATACACACTATAGATGGAGCAGAAAGCAGAATAGACCTTTTTTTTTAACACAAAGCAGTATTTCCATTGACAATCCTCCTTAGGATCTTATATCTACACCTTTATAAAGGGTGCATTTCTTAAGAGCAGGAATAAGGAAGGGGAAAAAAAACCCCAAATATCAATTACATAGTCTGTGTTTGAGCTTCCCTCATAAGTAACTTGTACCTTCAATCATTATTCTAGACTCCTGCAATCCAGAGTACAAACAATTCATGATATATCCCTTCTTCTCCTGTGCCCCTGCCCCATCTCTTTCTTCATCCATACAATTAGTCTTGTGCCTGCACCTCCAGGCTGTAATTGTAACAATTTCTGGAACATCTCTCTATTGCTAAGCATCTTCTGTATAAAACTGATGAGAAAAACTGGTGAGTGAATAGTTTAGTAGTAAAGAGAACAACAGGAACTCCAACATGAGCTTCAGAAATTACTTCCAGGATATGATTAGCCATAGGCTGAAAGAAAACACCTTTTAGAACACAGACAGAACCTGGTCTTTAGAATGTAACTATTTAACTTCCTCTTTGAAACACAGAAGTAGAAGAGAAAGGATTGAAACAGACAAGTAAGCATTAAGTGAACAGAACAGTGCAGCATTAAGTGGACAGAAAATTCAGCTAAACTTCCCTTTGAATACAAATAAATTCATTGAATAAATAAATATTTCCCACTGTATTGATATATTTGTGGATACTTAGCATATCCTTACAAGGCACTCAAAGTAACAGGGAGTATATTGTAGACCTTTCTGAAACTGTTCCAGAACCAAAATAACCAGGAACACTCTAAGCCTAGGAACAGCTAAATGCCCAAAAGACCTTATAGGAGATTACCTGCCCCATTTCAACCCTTTTTCATATCCTTCACCTCACTTAGGGCTAGCAGGATACTGTAGAATTTCACAAGTGATTCCATCACCCAGTGAAACTGGAAATACTATCAGTTTAAAAGCAGAGTTTTGGTAGTGTAAGGCAACGGACTTTGATTCAATAGTAGTCAAATGCAGTTCATCAGAAAAAAAAATCAAACCCTGACTTCACTGACTGCATGTCAGCTTGCTGAAGCTATTAATTAACCAAAACTCAGCAATGTCCTTTGGGATTAGAATGCTGTGTGTTCCACTTGCTTGGGTGCCAAGTCTTGCAGTTAAAATAAGCCATTTCTTACAAGCTATGCTTAATAGCTCAATCGACATTTGCAGGAGAAATTAACAGCAGGTTCCCAATAATTTGGCTCTCTGAAGATGCTGATTTAGGCTTTGCCAGCCTATATGATTTCCCCATTGATAAACTGTTAGCACTATTTAATCAAAAACACCAAGGACAAATTGAAGTGAAACCAGGGACCAACTCACACAAACACACACTAAATTATTGCTTCTGAAGTGGGCTGTATTCGATAACTACAGTTGAACATAATTTATATACAGACTCAATTATCAATATCCATTTTTATCTGGAAAAAAAAACTAATTTAAATTCTCTAAACATGATTCACATTGAATCAGGTTCACCTGTGTTGTCACTCACTGATTTACCCCACCACAATCTTGTCATCTTCACATAAGTGGGATTTTTGGTTACAAGAGAAGCTGCTTTGAAAAAGCTCTTCTTGAGCTTCTTCATTCTCCGAGCTACACGTTAAAAGGAATATTAAACAACAACAAGGATTTTTTTTTTTCTGGTAGAGAGCCACAGGCTCTCAAACCAATCCTCATGCTCAAAATCACAAGGCTACATATTATTCCAGCAGTCACTTGGAAAGGCTTTTCAGCTTGTTCAGAAGGGAAAAGAAAAGAAAGAGTGAAAAGAAAACAAAACAGCACAAGCCCAAAATCCCAAATCTTCAAAATGTTAAACAACTTAAATTCAGAAAGGCTCTTTCAAGTAAAAGCAGTAAGACTCAGGATTTACAAATCTGACTGTAGCACCCTAGGTCTCTATCTTTCCTTTCACAGTAATATTGCTGTCAGACTTTAATAACAGCATGAAAAAATAAATACTGGCCAGAACCCTAAGCAGAACCAAGGAAACTTATCTCAAGACAAAGTAATTTTTTTTTTTTAAATCAAAAATTATATACTCAGGGAACAGGCTAAGATCAATTAAAATTATATAACATTTTCACTAACACAGTTTCACTTTTCAAAATGAAAGTCAGATTTATTCAACATTAAGTGCAACAACACATCAGAAATCAATAAAATCAATTTTCACTTATAAAGTAAAGCAAAGTAACATGAATAAACACAGGAAAATACTGTCTGAGACTCTCCAAGCAGGACATTTTCTCATAAGACTCACAGAAAAGAAAAAAAAATATTTTTATATGCAAACAGACTAAATTCCCCAAAATTCAGGGGTTTTTTCCAGTTGTAAAGCAATATATAGCAAATGGGAGGTAAACTAGAAAAGGGAATGAAATGCATCATGCTGTACAACACCAAAGAAATACTCCAAATGCATTTGTGTACAGCATTAACAACATGCAATAGGTGAGGTTAAAAGCAAGTACAGTGTATATATTAAAGACAGAAACTAGTCAGTCTGAGGGCTTTCTTTCTTGTTTTAGTTCAACTAAGGAAAACAAACAGAAGCCTAGAGCAAACAGAGGAAGAGCAGAATCTGCATGGACAACTTCTCTTCCCAGTAAACATTTTAAGATTCAAATTTTGCACACATTTACTTGTCTTGGTCCTTTTCTTGCTATGCCATTAAAACATATCCAGATCCAATGGACTTTATGCAAGTATCTACATTTTTATAAAGCAGTAATTAAACAAAACAATGCAATTCATTCAAATTCTGCTAATCTTTTAAGTCAGGCATTAATATGCTGAACACCCACTACAACTCAACGTTATTTAAATTAAAAATAAAAACAGGGCAAAACATCTCCCAAACAGCCTTGCTGAAGTCTAGGGTATTCTAATTATATTTGTTGCTTGGAGGAGAGCAATGTGAAAACAGACGTGCTACCCAATTCATTTCATTAAGAATTATTTAAACAATACTTTTAGACAACAGCTGGTCTCTTTGTTCATTCTATTCAGTTCACAGCCTGACACATTTCTCTTGCCAGTATTTTTTTTCTTTTTAACAGCAATTTTTAAAGACAAACTCCCAAGATCTATAGATTTTGTCAGCTATTGAAAAGCAAGCAAGCATAGCACACATGCAAGTTATCAGATTTAGAGCGCCAAATATAATTAACTACAAAGTTCCAAGCAGTAAGTACATCTACATTCCCCTGGGGAGACTCCATCTGAGTGGGAGATGGATTTGAAAGCCGATCAAGAACACAGGTTACCTAGGTCACTTCAGAAGTTCTCTGCCTTCCACCTGAAAACTTACCAGAATCCATTCTACCACCCATCAAGCTAGTACAAATATTCAAGATTGTCATTAATTTCTGTAAGAATGGAGTGATGGCTGACAACTGAAGACAGAGTTTGTAGGGTTGGACATACTGACCTTAATTTTAAATGAATTCAAGTCTGAAAATAATTGTGCAGCATTAACTTAAGTCACAAATAAACAAGATAAAGGATAACTTTACCACTCATACACACCAGCCAATGCTCTACCTCATTCATCTGAAGCACAGCAGTGTTTTTACAATATCCAACTATGACAAAGTCTTTAAAAGGCAAGTATTTATCATTTATCTATTAGTAACATCAAACTGAAAAAAAGCCTGTAATACTCTAAACTACCAGTACCTGTTTATTTTAACAGCAAAGGGATCACAAAGAACGGAGTTGAATTAAAATAAAAGGAATGTGAAGGGCAAAGTTTTGATTCAGATATCTTTAGCACATATTAAAACAAAATTGACATTAAGACATGCTACTAAAGGTTCTCTGAAACTGCTCGGAGGTCTGGTAATCACACCAGTGAGTACTGTAACTACTAAATTTAATGCTGGGTGAAAAACAGAATAGAAATTAGAAATAAGAGGGTAATACCCTGGAGAGTACATGTAAAGAAGAAAGCGGGGTTTTTTGTTGGATAAAAAGTTACTGATCTGAAAGCCTTGAGATTGAATGTACCTCTAATCTCCAGCAATCTAAATTGTGAGTGTTCCTTAGAAGATTAAATACCACTGAACATTTTTCATCCTCTCCAACGAGAAAGAGGCATTTCTTTTTACCTTGCTCAAATGTGTTATCCTTAACATCTAAGCAGAAATCAACCTTCCCGCTTTCATTTCAGTGAAGCATTAAATACACAGAACACACACACCATTTGGTAAATTTGAGATTTAAAGTTGTAAAGAAAAACAACAGATAACACAAATCTACTTTATTTCTGAATGCCTGAAGTGGATTAATAAGTAGTGCCATCTGTTTAAGCAATGTCAGATGCAAAAGCACCCGGGAATAATCAAGTTTGATATTGTTACCACTTATATGAATTGGTGCATTCTGTTTACGCAACAGAGAACTAAGTGGAGAATCAAAAAAACATCACCTGTACTGGGCTGGATGCAAAAATTATCTGTTGAATACCTGACACATTTGAACTGCTACTGAAGCCTCAAAGAATGGTCACCTAAACATCTACACACTGTCAGGCAGCAAAACTCTGCAGGCAATTTTTGGTTATTAGTTATCCCAACATCTGTGTCACTAGCAGAAAGTATTAGCAGCACTCAGACTCAACCAGGCATAGTGGGCTTCACCATGAATCACTGAAGATGCAACATCCAGGATTACAATCCCTCTCCAGCAATGTATTGTGGAAATGGAATGAAACTATCCTGAAACTCTAAAAGCTGGTGATACAAGAAAAACTAATCAGCTCATCTCCCTCCTGTGCATGCCATGTTCCCATATTTTGGGAAGCAAAAGGGCAAAATCTTGAAAGCTTTAATTTCTAATTAGCTTTCTTTTTAGGCTTTCAATCAGTTGTAAATTACTGCCTAACTCCAGCTAGCATCCATAAGTATTGTAAGAAAACTGAAATCAAGTATTCTTGGCTTCATCATCTTCTAGGCTTCCAAAGACAGAAGTATATTCTTACTATAACATTACTACTTGGACTATAATTGAGGATTTTTCCTCTTTCAGCAAATTACCTTTCAGGAAGTAGAAGGTAATCCACTACCTAGATACCAGAGGGGGAAGAAAAGTTGACATATACCTAGAACTGTTAATGAACAATTTTAAGTTCCATCACTGAGCCGTGGGCATGAGGGATGGAGGGGAACCAACCAAAATGAAAAACCAAAAAATGCAAACACAATCAGCTGTTGTAATTTCTAAGTCCACTATAAGACAGTAAAAAGCATTCCCCATGGCAACCAAAATGCCGTTCCCAAAACTTTTATGCTAATCAAGTGTCATATAGCTTTAGTAAGAATTGTGGAAAGGTTTGTTTAGTTTCGGAAGAACTGGGATTTTTTTTCTTCTTCATATGGAACCTTATATTTGACACTTCTTCATTTTACAAGTGACTTAAACAGCAACCTTGAACAGGGAGAAGTCTTTTAGGCAATTTCTGCAAATGAGCTGCTGTCCTGACAAAGTACTCTAACAAAATATTTAAATAGCAAAGAGCCTCATCTTCTGAGATACCAGATAATTAAAAACAGAGCATGGATTTTAGCTATGAAAGCGAAAAAACACCCAAAACAAACAAACAAAACAAAAACCCATAAACCAATCTTTAATGACACTAGCTGACTGTCTCAAGTGACTGATATGTCCTATGAATCCTAGTGGTTGGAATGATGGCTGGACTCACTGACTGCCAGCAAGTTCACGTTACAGTGGTAGCAAATGGAACCGAGAACCTTTTGAGGCACATTGTCTCACTTCTTACATGTGGACATGTGCCAGGTACTTCAATGCTAAGACTGGATCTGATGATTGCCAGTGAAGATCCACCTCAGAGCCAGTGCTCTCAACATCCCTCGGTAAAATGACTCGAACCATTTAAAGACAGGAATTTCTGCAGGAGGAGCAATGGAAGCCACTTACATTGTGGACAAATTTAAATGGCAAGAAATGCAAGTGGCTATTAAAATAATAGCCACTAAGTTAAACTCAATTAACTTAGAATTAGTTTGTCCTCCAACGTATAATACTCACCACTTCCGACTGTATTAATTTAAGCTTTCTGTTCTCTAACACTTATTAAGAAGCAGCTATAAAATTACAGGACAGCTGGTGACATACTCAGTGTTGAGAGCTGTCTGTGCTCCAAAGGTTTGCCATTTTGAAGCCAAAATCTATCAGTATGATAATCTTATCTGATTTGTTTGTACAGCATAAAGAAATATTTTTTCCAGAAAATAAATTGTTTTTTTAAAAAGATACTTAGCACTTTAACTTCCAGCCAATAGAGTTCAATACCTCCTCTATTTCACTTTTAGTTATACTTACTACAAAAAACTGAATTTGTCTGCTTTGGCTTCTCAGTATTTGAGTCTGCCCAATTTTGATACCAGAATTAAGAAGTGCTGCCCTTCCACTACTCAGTACAAGCTTTTTCTCCATGTGTAAATGTTTACTTTTCAGTACCAAAATCCCACTTAATCTTTTTTGATAATGATAGAGACAGAGTTACTCAAATCTCACACCAAGATCTTCTATCCAGCCCCAGATCTTATTTTCAACTCAATTATTGCTATAGTCTTCTCAAATGCACCAAGATTTTTCTGGTAGTAGTCTTCATGTTGTTTGAGGGAGGCACAGGAAGTTCCCTACTTGCATAAAGTAATTGTTCCCTTTGTAGATGTTCAAGTACTTCATCAGGCTTAACCTACAGCTCTTGAGGGCTCAGCATTGAGGTGGTTCTTCAGCACAAGTCTTTTTTCATCACTGCTTTTTGTTGTCTGCCATGTACAGAGTGTACAATCTTTGTTCAAAGAGACCATTGCTACCTTGCAATTACTTTATTTTGAAGCCCACAGCTGGTCAATCTGATGATTCAGAGAATAATGGAACAATATTATGTTCTCATTATTCCACTAATTTTTTCTTCTCCAAACTTTATCAAACAGTTGATTTGTCCCATGATTTTCTGCATAGGTGGCCTACAATCAGTCTCTGTTAGACAACAAATCTCTGGATTATTTCTGTTCTCTTAAGAACTTAAACAATGTACCAGGACATTTAAAGTACTTGCACATGCAAGGTCTCCACCGCATTTTATAACCCTTCTCTTTCAACCATGTCACTAACCACAGTAAATCTGTTAAAATCACCACCACTTCTTGAGGAGAGAACTAACACATTGGGTATGTACAGTGGAACCTAAAAAGAAAATGACAGAAAAGACACACATGACTTGATTTCAATTAGCTACAGGTTTTGAAGGCTCCTTACTAGAAAAAATGTAGGCAGTCTGTGAAATAATTCTTTCACACAGTACATCACATACATATTGGTAAGAAGTGAGCCCCTAATCACAAGTCCCTGGCAGTGGCACCTGCTACTGAGGCAATTAGAACACCCCTATGGAAGATCTGAGACTGTTAAGTCATCACTAGGTAAAATTGCTTCTGTTGACTAGAGCAGGAGATATTTCTTTGGAACCTCAGAAGAAATTCCTGCTCAGTATTAATATTTTCAAACTGAATAAAAGGCACTGTTGCTTAAGCCATATATTTCTTGTTTCCAATTGTTTAAAAAAAATAAGAAGTTTTTTAACACCTACCTACTGCTACCCTAAGAAGGCTTCCTTGTTACCTCACAGTAATTTCATCTCTCCCTAAAAAAGCTTCACAAAAATTGCTTTTATCTGAAGCATGTCATCTCACCTTTAGATCTATCTTTATATCTAAAATTATGAGTTAGTATAACAGTATGCATTATAAAATTATACCATTTACTTCAGACATCTCTGAACAGCTAAATCTTCAAACTATACAAAAATAAAGTGTATGAAATTTTACAAAAGGAGGACATTAAGACAATAATAGCTAATTCAAAAAATATAATAACTTATACACAGCAGTGAGCATAAGCAATGTAGCCTATGACAGCTTCCAATAAACAGGACCTCTGAAACATGTCTGAAACAAGCATCGGCTAGAATTGGAACATTCCCAAGCACAATAATGTTTCCAATTTATTATCTTTACCACAGTACAAACTTTCACAACCCAAATGTCCATTTTCCGTCAAACTGTAAACAAAAGCTACTATTCCCCCTCCTCATTTTGAGAGGTGAATTTTTTCAGTCTTCAGTCAAGTTTCACAACCATCTTGCATAAGGAATCAAGAGCCTGTTCTCTTGGTAATTTACCTTTTTTTTTCTTTTTTCTCTTTTTTTTTTTTTTTTTTTTTTTTTTTTTTTTTGTTTCTCATACAGCCCGCAGTGAATTAAAATCACAGTGAAAGTCCTGGGAAAAAAATGATCTTTACAGCAGGACTTGAACCATTCTAATAATAAATGCATCTAACAAAGCTTCCCATAATAAAAGCATGACATTTCCATTTCCAGAAATCAAGTCAATTAGAAATGCTAAATTCTACTTAAAAACCCCAAAAGATCTAAAAGTGAAAAGATTCATCTTCTCAGTCAAATACAAGTCTTTCAGTTTCACTTGCAGAGACTGTTCCAGTCTGTAAAACAGTAGTGCAATTCATTTAGTTCTACTTCTTTTATTTTTGTTAAAGTCCGGTAGATAAATGTCCTATTTCTATGGAAAGATAGGAAGATGCTCCAGTAAACAAGAAACTTTGGCAAGCCCAGGAAGGCTTACTAGTCCATTAAAGCTTAGGAGTCCAAAGTGGCTTACAAATGGTTTATGAATAAACTTAAAAAAGCCCAAAAAATCAAATTTAAAAAAAAAGCTGAAAAAGACAACCTAAAAAAAATAAAGAAATAAATAGGCAGAAATTAATGTAAACTGTCTGAACTTTTTAATGATTTCTCATTGACAGCTGGCACAACCGTTGACAGTACAGTCATTAAATATAGGTGACCTACAGAGTATTCCATTAGGGCATCCAGTTTGGAATGCTCAAATGGAATTACATTCCTAAAGATTTAAAAAATAGAGTTTTTATAACATTACTATAGGTTTTCTTCTGCCCACCTCACTTACACTTCTTCTTAAAGAGGTTTTTTATTTTTGATGGCTTTTTATTTTTTTCACCATTCTGGTAGAGGTCCTGTGGGATGCTGCTTATCCTGGGGACAGAAGCAGCTTCATGGCTGGGTTTACTATCACTGCCAGTCGAAGAACATGAGGTGTGACGAGGCTTTGGGACTGGGATCCCGGTTGAAAGCTGGTTCATGCTGCAAGACTTCTCCAGGATTCCATTATAAACTTTGCTTGCAGGACTAAAGATCATGCTCTTAGTTTCTGCCATGCCTACACAGTCAGGAGAGCCCCTAGAAACATCTGCAGTTAGAGAAGAGGAGTCTCCTGTAGATGATTCCTCAAGTGAGAATTCTTCTGGTGATACTTTCTGAGGAGAAATTGTCTGGTACATCTCAAGACTTGCTGGAGGAGACTGTTTTCTTCCAATGGATGAATTTAAGGAGTCACATTCCGAACCTGTTTCCTGTACTTCCCTGAGTCAGAGCACAAAGAAGAGAAAATATAATGAAACTACAATTTCCTTCATATAGTTAAAAAGGAAATTAATTTAGAATCAATAACATTAGTCTAAAAGCACCACCCACACTTTTCCTTAGTAGTTAATTAAACAAACAAACAAAAAAAAAAGTTAAACATTTAAAGTTACAACTTGCACTACATCATTTTATTATCTAAACTTAAGGGAATTAGTTTATGCAATCTTGTTTTTGTGGGCAGCAGCATCTGCCCAGAATCAGTCATTTGTATCTCACTTCAAAGAACAAAGCCTATCTTTCTGGCACGTGAAGTCAGAAAAGTTATGAAATGAAAGAAGGAGATTTAAGCCTATCATACACAAAAAGTTTCTTCAGGACAAGTGTCCCTACCTTTCAACAAGCTCATTTGCTCCTTCCAAAAGGAATTTAACCTTTTCCTATGAGGCCATGTAACAAGAGTAGGTACACGCTCAACATGCTGTAAGAATTGTGTTACCATCCATCTCCTCTTCGCCCAGTAGCTGACATTGCTTTTGATCCTAGTTTCAGATGTAAAAGCCAGTAACATATTGTAATGGAGAATCAGGGTTAGTTCAGTGCACCCTGGATTGTAACATTTCTTAACTGTATATGACATGCTAGCTATTTTACATACACATACCAGACAAGAACTCTCCGCTCCATGTAGACTATATTAATTTATATTATCCTACAGATTACTTTAACTTTTGGCTTGGTTTAACATCTAGTTCTAAACTGTTAGTCTCAATAATCCTATCAAGAGTTCCAAGTGCTGTTTGCTAATCTCCGTACCATTGTTTATCAGCAGAGAAGTAAATGGCTTCCTCCTCCTCTTCAGTTCGATAGAGAGCTGGGCAGCTCGACACAGAAAGGATGTCAGGGTCAGGGGAGTGCAAAGCGTGCTGAGACTGTGGAGATGATGGCACAACACTGCGTCTTGATCTACACAAGCTACTGCTTCTTGCCAGTGTGCTGGGAGGTTTTACAATGGACCCTGAGGCAGAGAAAAAGCAAACCAAAACCCTCCAAGTGACATTGATGTTAACAGTATCTACTCTGAAGACTAAGTAGCAGATATCTGCTTCAGCGAGTGACTTTTAAACAACTTTGACATTGCTTGACAGTTTCAAAGGAAGAAAGACTGACACACCTCATACATTCTACAGTCAGATGAAGCAGGTAATCAAGATGCAACTGCAGAAATTTTGTGCCTGCCAAATACTATCCTGACCAAGTACACCAAAGCTCTGGCTCACTATGCTCTCTTGAGAACAAAAAGAAAGCATCTACTTAAACTCCCAACCTTTCATAAACTAAAAATAACAGTGTTGAAATTAGTATGCTACACAATGTCCTGTATTTTGTGTGGTGATTTGGAAGTTAGAAGAAAATGTAAAAGTTTTGCAAAGTAGGTATGACTAACCAAACAGCCAACTAATATACACTACAGTAGTTGAAAAATACGCTAGATAGAGAAGACCAATTTCATTTGCATAACATAACAGAAAATACATAATTCAACCTCATTTTAAAATCAAGAACTTTCTTTTAGATAACATTGTCTCTTGCCAGGCTAACTATGAATTTCTGGAAGTAAAAATACTAAGAATGGGTGGAGACAGCCACACAAGACTTCATCAGCAATGTACCCAACAGGAAGTGATAAACTCAAATGTTCCTAATCAAATTCCTCCTTCAAAAGGTTATTAGGCAGTAATCCTTGTCCAGAAAAAATCTACAGACCTCTCTTCAGGCTAGTAATTACAAAGTCTCAGGATGTTTCACACCCCTCATCAAACTGTCCCATGGAATGCATCACTGCTTATGTAAGATACACCAGACCCTTACTGGTGTTCAAAATTTTTTAGCAAACACAACATGCTAAATATCCCATTAATTATTTTTGTAGACAAGGATGTCTAGACTGACAAAATACATATTATTTTCTGCAATGGCAGTTTATCACTATATAAGTTACAGTTTGCCTTCCTGGAATCTCAGAAAAGGACAAGTTGTCCACTCTCTTTTAGTACAGGAAATCACAACTTTCACTAAACTGTAAGTGACTGCACCTTTGCCAACACATAGATTTATTTCCACCCCTGAGCAGGAAAGAAAGTTTTGCAATTCTCAACATGAGAGTTGGCATATAACTCAAACTTCTAATATTACTTTTGAGGAATTCCCTACTGACCTTAAAAGCACGTTGGGAGCTCAAAAATCATCTTGTGTCATTACAAAAAAAAAAAATTCCTCTAAGAGCAAATGTGAACTGAGATAAGAGAATAAGAATCTCTTTAGGAAATTTGTGCTACAGGTCAAGGTAAATCAGATACCATCCTACTTACTGGTATTAAAAAAAAATCCCAAGATTGCACCATTGGTGAATTTTCAGAGAAGTAACAAGCATTTTGATCCTTTGTAGGTGTATATACACAGAAATATGAAGAATTCAGCTATGAAGATTGAACATGTAGAATTTTCCAGTACAAATGAAACTCACTAAATCAAGGAACCAGCTGAATCCCAATAAGTGAGTGGAAAAACAGAAGTTTCATTACCACCTTTCAGCTGTAAGGACTTTTTTCCAGTGTCAGATACTATTTCTTATTCCATTTTTGTTCTTCAGCTTGAGATTGATCAAACAGCTCTATTACTCGACACCATATAAGCCTATCAATGCAATTGCTCTGGCACATGGAAGCCTGTCCAACAGACTTCAAATTTTTTCAATCTTATGAGTCCAAAGGATGCTGGGACAAGGCAATAGCCCAGTCCACTTTAGATCCAGCGATGGAAATAGCCACTTTCTTAAGTGACCTCCTGCACAGTGCATTTTGCCTGAAGCCTCATGATCAAGACAAGCCATTATGCTTCTATCCTTCCTTGTGTGCATTTGTAATTTTTGCCTAAAGGATGGGAATAATTCAGTATTTACTGAACTAACCTACAATAATTTGACTCCTCAACACTAGTTTCAACAACTGATCATTTAGCATATTTTCCTCATACAGTAAAGTTTCAGCTAAGTATGCTCTTGCAAACAGTACAGTCCTTTTCTAATTGTAGTTCCTTTGAATCAACTGCACTTTCTTCTCTGGCTTCACTTCTAAGCAAGAGCTAAATGAGAAGAGTGACTAAAAACCCCACAAGTCTGAAGTTTTTTACATATATCCAAGTGTTGCCATTGTAGACCATCTGGAAAATCATGACAATAAGTTGATCTCTTCATTCTGAAATCAGACCACAGGCTTCTCTATATAGAATTGGGAGCTTAACTGTAGGCATCCATATTTTATTGGGTCTCCAATAAATTTGTTGCCAGGGTTTAAATCAAAGTATTTGTACTGAAGACAACTAGAGAAACAGCATTCCTTAAAAGTGATCAGAACTTGCAGTAAGTTGCAAGAGGATTAATGAACTTTTCAATGTGGTCTGCAGAAAGAAAGGTTGGTACATTAAGAAGAAAAACAAGTGTCCAAGGCACACTGAGTGAAGGCAGCAAAGTGGCAAACTTATGCTATTTTAAAATACAGTCTGAATTTCTTCTGAGAATCCCAGCCCTGGAAGAAAAATGTACCCACATGACAGTTTTCCTTCCTACTCATTCCTCAGCTTAAAACCGCTTGTTTGAATAACTGCATGGGAGCTCATTTTTTCGAGTTGCCTCTAGAGTCCAGTTAATCACAAGCTCCACGAAGCAGGCTCTTGTTCTGACACAATGACTCATGATACAAGGGTGGTCTGAATCCCCAGTGTGTATCTTCTGATCATACTTTAACCAAAGCTGGATTTCTGTCCCTCCAGAGCTCGGCCTCTCCAACGGACACTCAAACAACCAACCCACTATAACCAAACACAAACATTCTGGCTCAAAGCTTCCCTTGAACAACAACAGGATTTTGTTCCAACCACTAAAGAATGTGCACAAGGCTATGTAGCATGTGGCCTCCCAAAGGATGTGATCTTTCTCATAGCTCAAGGAACCCTGGACTAACCTCATCCTTTCCATCTGAAAGAATAAATGAGCTAACAGAAACTCAGCATTATTCATTACAAACTTTTGTTTAAGTAGCAATCCAAGGTTGACAATCACTTTCAAAACCTTAGCTGAATTTGCCCCACTCTCCCACTGAAACAAAATAGAGGCTTTTTCTTCATATTATCTTTATTGCAAAACCCAATTTTCCATTTAAGTCCCACTGGAGCTAGTATCTGAAATTCTACATAGAATTTTAGTCTTTTTGACTTTGATCTAATCCTGCTGGATTTCAGTATTCTTTTCCCACCTGACCTGAAAATCCCATGTCCCACAATTTTTCCCCTTTCTTTTTACTGAGCTCATCACTTACCATGAAACTGTGAAACTATTGGAGGAGTGTCTTCATCTAAGTCATCAACTCCCCCTGCAATTGGGTAGGGAGGAATGGAAACTCGAGGCATAACTACCCAGCTGTGATCAGAGTAGAGAGAGGAGGTCAAGCTTGGTAGCCCAGAATTGTGCGCGATTTGAAACCCGCAAATCTTCTCAATCTGTTGCCATCGATAAAGACGCTCCCGCAAACACGTCGTCAACTCAGAGAGTGCTTTCCTGAAGAAAAGCACATATTAAAATTACATACACTGTGCTTATTGATAAAGCAAAGCAACACATTCATTCCAGCATACCAGAAGATCCATTACAGCTGTTGAAATATTCGCATTTTAGTATGTTTTAAATTGCTTTTCTAAAGAGCAAAACCACTAAGACACTCAATTCCATAACTCTCCAGGAGTTCTGTTCTGGGAGCAAATAATCCCAAAAGAATATGCATCCTGTCCCAGCAACCCTCTTACTTTGCTTCAAGAATTTTATGGTCCACTTCATCCAGGGAGGAGCTGTGTGCAACATGTAATGTTCCAAATACAGTGCTTCTCTTCTTTTTTATCTTTTCTGCCTAAAAAACAAAGTAAAGTGAAATGCATAAAACTAGTAACATACTTAACAGATGACAAAACATTAGCAATGTTGACAGGTAGCAAACAACAATTCAGAGACGAAAAAAGCACAAGTGTTTATCTGCTTTGTGTTTGCTATTTCATATCTCTAGCAACAGATCAGAAAAATATTTAAGTAGCTGAAGAATAATTTATTACCTCATCTTTAGCAATTGCTAATTGCATTTCTGCATGCTGTCTTTTGATATTGTAATATTGTACTTCAACTTCATGTGTTAACTGAAGCCACTTCTGCAAAGCTTCAGGAACAGACCAATTACTTCTTAATTCAAACTCCTTCTCAGCCTTTTTTAAAGCCATGCGAACCTAACAAAAGAAATGAAAGTGTCACTAAAAGTATCATTAGAACTAACAGGTGAATTATAAGCACCTTTATAGCCCACAGCAACATAGCAAAGCTTGACAGAGTTTTGGTGTGTGCTGATTGTTGTCAGATATGCAGATCTGGCAGCTCTGAAATCTAGCATATGACCTTCCATAATTTTTCCAATGCTATATATTTCCTAATTAAAATTTTAAATATTTTTGTAATATGATAATTTTTTAGTACAATAAATCCAAATTTATTGCTGCTTAGATGAAACAAAGCTACTCTCTCTTCTAATAACAAGATTAAAAAAGCTTTTATATCTATTTTTTTCAGTGACTCTCAAAATATTATCATAAGCTAATATACAAAGTTTACAGCTTCTAATAGTTTCAGGGTTGTTTTACTAGATAATGGCATGACTGACAGACAATCATTAAGCACTCTCAGAATTTTTCCATTCAAATCTAGCATTTGGGGTATGCTGTTTTAAACACTACTGAGGATCTAACAAAACTAGGACAAATTTAAATTTATAAACAGCTGGCAGATACCTGTACTAACTCTTCCTCTGCATATTTGAGCCTGCTGAGCTCACATTCAGCTCCCTCTCTCAATTCCCTGAGGCGATGAGCTTCACGTTTTGCATCATTGATCTCATCCATCATTTTGCGCTCCAGATTTTGCTTTTCAACAGCAACGTTTCTGTTCTCTTCTTGTGCCTTCTCAAGCCTTCACAATTGAACAAAAAATATGAGAAAATACACAGCATATTTGTTACAAGTTGTAGTCCTCAGGATAACAAAATGCATCCAGCAACAGGGCAACGGGCACAAACCAAAGCACATGAGGTTCTGTTTGAACATCAGGAAACACTTTCACCATGAAAGTGACAGAACACTGGCACAGGTTGCCCAGAGAGGTGGTAGAGTCTCCATCCTTGGATATATTCAGAAGCCACCTACACAAGGTCCTAGGCAACCTGTTTTAGATGATCCTGCTTACGCAGGAGGGGCTGGACAAGATGAACTCCAGAAGTCTCTTCCAACCTCAACCATTCTGTGATAACAAAGACTCTGCAAGCTTCATGAATCAGCAGCAATCACATCACACAATGTGATATCCAGGCCAGGCAAAATACCCAAACTTTTAAGTGAATTCTTATTGGAAGTGCAGTATCAAAATCCAAGTCTCTATAGACAACTGTGTTACAGGTGTACCACAGACTATCAACTTTCACATTGCTATATATGCAATAGAAACTAATCAGCTCAGGTCTGTTTCAATCTTAAAAGCTTAAAAAGAGAAAAAGTGTTCTCATTTCCATGTATGTAACTATTTTAAAAAAACTGTAATTCTATGAAAACAACAGTAAATACTTGTATATCTATAGGAAAAAAGGATCTGCCTCTATTCTCTACCTTCCTCCACAAGTTTGTTTTGCCTGCTAAAATATCTGGGAGCAATCTCTACCCAAGAAATCAGCACCACAATTTCCATGCAAAGAGAAGATGAACAAAATCCAAAGGCAGTTAATGCAAAAAACTTAAGACTGTAAAGGATCTGCATTTGTGTTTAACTTCAAAACAAAAGGACAACTTTTCTTTTTTCTTTTACGTTTTATACCTTTCCTGCAAGTCAAGAAGACTTTGCTCTGCTGTTTGGAGACTTTCTAAGTCCTTCATCATTTTTGTGATATGTTCTCTTGAGGTTCTGTTCTGTGTATATGCGAACCAGCAGCCTCCAAAACCAATAACTATAGAGACTGTTAATATAAAATCCTTCATCCAGTTGTGAGGGGGACCTGTGCAGAGAACAACACCATCATTAACTACTTCATTGATACAGACAACAGACTAAGGCCTCCCCTCCCGCTCCCCAGGCTAAAAGGTGACAGAACCTGATGCTAAACAGAATTCTAGCTCATTTACCTCAAACCACTCCCAAGAACTACCTTTCAAATGTATTCCACAGCATTGTTCATAAAACATAAGCAGCTCTGCTCTTATTTAAGATTTACAATTTACTTAACCTATACTAAAACATTCATTACACTGAGAAAAGCTTACTAAACCCCTTTACAGTACCTACTCTGCATCTTTATTTAGAGTTAAAATAGAGTTCCACAACTGTACTGCATCACGTCAGTAGGAGGTGTAATTAGATTTCAGCAAGTTCTCCCCAGTCTGCACCCACTTAAACACTCCATGTGGAGTTAAAAATGCACTCGGGAAGAATGAAGTACATTTTTAAATGGTAAAGCAGCACTTTTAAAAAGTAGATGTTGGATTGTCAAATTATCATATCCAACATTCACATAACACATCTTTGTTAGTACAACTTTTATAATCACTTGCACCTCTGTAAAGACAGTTTCTGCGAGCATTAAAGGTCTAATACAAGTAAATTAAAGGTCTAACACAAAGTGCTTTTTTTGTCCCCTAAAATCGCCACTCAGATCTGGCCTGACTAGTTCAGGAGCACCTGACATGCACAGTGCCAGAGCAGAGCTGTAACTGTGTACAAGCAAGCATGCAGAGCACTGCTGATGTGGTATGGACATGGCTGCATATGGTAAAATGGGTCAGATGTGGAACTCCTGCCTTAAATTTAACTGCACTCAAACTCAAGTGTGCACAAAAGACACAGGTGTTGGATTTGCATCACCATCTCATTTCTTCTTCTTGAGGAAGGTCACTCCCTCTCATTTCAGCATCCCAGCTGCACTGTCCAAGCTAACTGAGAAATTAATGTAACCTTAGCTATAAATGTAATTTAAACAGTCAAAAATATTTAGAGGACATGTCTTGTGACACAAAAGCCAACATCCATCTGTCAAGTGGGGTTATACTAAAATTTCTACATGATCTTACACACAGAAGTGAACCTTTGTTCTGCTCACAGCACCTAAATAACTTTTTTTAATTCATTGCAGAGTTCCACAATGCATGCCAAGCAATCCATCAGCACATCCACAAAATAGATAAGCTGTCCTATCTACAGTATCAAGTGTCATGGAAAATATGCTCTGTTGAATTCCTACAATCAAGAGATAAGAAAAAAACTCCAAAAAGTTACTAACGAGTGAGAGGTCCAAATAAAACAACATCCAAGGCTTTAAGCTGAAGCTTCTGTCTATGACTCCGGTCAATTATTTTCAAGTGAGAGATCATGAAAGCATGTTCATTTACCGCTATCCTGTTAATGACAAGACAAAACGTTACCTATTCTATAAGCTATATTCAAAATCAGTCTATGCAAAAAAAGAAGACATCAACAGCATTTCCCACAGTTATACAGATTACTACTATGCAATTAAGTATGACAAATACAATACAGCAGTAATGCTATATAAATGCATATCTGCATGTGGCAAAAGAAGAAAATGAAATAATTTATTCTTTCCTTTCTGGAAAAATAAATCCATTTAGAACAGTTAAAGGTATATTTACAGACTTGTGACACCAACTCCTGAATACACGCAATACTCAGGTGTGGTATTTATGCTCCAGGAAGGTATTTTATAGTTATGTTGTTGTATATACCCATACAATAGATCAGAAGGTGTTCAAAAGGAAGTTTGCTACCACACAGAATTATGGGACCTTTGATAAAGCCCACAGAAAGAAATAAAACTTTTAGGAAAGTCGTATTTTGAAATATTCTGGCAGAAAAAAAAATGCAGCCACCTCTTCAAAACTGCAAGGACACTTCTCTTTTCCTGCATTTGACTGTATCTTACTAGACTTTAGGTTCACACAGTTGTTCCTACCGTTTAAACTAATGCAGCAACCTATGGGGAATTATCTGAAACTAATCCAGAAGATATATTCACCTGGGAAGTGTTGTTCCATTGACATTGCTGTCTCTAAAATTCTTTTCATATTGGGGCAATTCAACAAAATCTGAAAGCCACTGAAGAGTGTCCTCTTGAGTCCAGTTATGAACTGAAAGAAAAATTCAATTACCTTAGGTTTTCAGTAAAAGTCAACAGCTTAGAAGACAAGCAGTAGAAAAGCAGGTTACAATAACCAAGAGAGTTTAGCCAAATATAATTCCAGAAAAATTAGCATTACCATGGTGTTTCTGGCATTTTGCCTTTTTCATTACATGCTCCCCTGTGAAAGCATAGGCAAACTATAAATACACAAGCATGGAACCAACAGAAGTATTTCTTTACTAAAATTTTCACAGAACAATTGAGTCTTTTGCTTTAGTTTCAATCAGGACAGCATCTTGTGACTTTCATCTACTTGAACCAATTCCAGCCTCAACCCCTTTGTCCTCGCTACCCTTGCAGAGCTAAACAGACATCAGCTGGTGCTGTAACCATTTGAGGCAATGTACCAAGATCTTCCCCAGGATGATGCCTTAAGAACTTGTTTTGACAAGAGTTTTCTTAGAGGCTTATGCCTTCTAACTACAAAATGGGAGCTGACAAGAGAAGGAGAGAGGAGACTGAAAAAACACCAAAAGACAGAAGAAATTTAACAGGAAAACTATTAAATCTCTCCCAAACATGCCCAAGAAAAGTGGAATAGCATGCAAAATACACTAAGAAAAATTACTTAAAATATGCAGAAAATAATTAACAATTTTCTTTAATAACAGCAACATTCTATATAAACATTCATAGCTACAGATGTGCTAAGATAATACTACCTACAGATATTACAAAAAAAAAAATCACATTTCTGTCTCTTACAGAGTAGCTGCTGCAGTTTACAGCTTCATACTGACAAAATTGAAGGGAAATTGTTCACTCCATTTATGAGTCTGCAAAAGTCTGTCTGTATATGAAAGAAACAGGGACAGCCTCCTTCTGGACAGACATGTATTCACATAAAAAACTGGGGGTTTTTTTGAACATTTCCCTATCTAGAACTACTTGCATGTGACAGTGCTGGGCAGAGATTATCACTAGGACACATTCTCAGTGGTGACTTTTGACAATAAATCTTTTAGAAAGCACTGCTGAAAGCTTGACAGGTAAAGCTGCAGGCAATGGAAATTTTTATGAATTTCAATTCATATTTCAGTTCACACTGTTACTGAAAAAAAGGACTTCTAGGTCTCTTGTCTACACTAGCACAGCTGCAAAATAAGCTTAAACATTTTAAGATCATTATCATCCCTGATAGGTGGAGGCAGAACACATTTCAAAGACTCAGAGCTTCAAGAAACAAACTCAATACAAACCCCTTGTTATCTATCCATATGAATGGCTACACAACCTTCCCAGTATGCTGTCCCATTTCCTTCTCTCCTTTTAAACTACAGTCAGGTATTGATTTCACACAGACTCAGTTTTGTCATATTACTCTAAAATTTTATGTAAAATATCTGGGCTCCACTTATAAACAAGTAGTTTTCCCACTGCAAAGATTCTTCTGTGTTGTGAATAATAAGCAATCAGATTTACAAATCATTCAAAGTCATTTGACTGGTCACTACAAGTCTCAAAAGAGTGGTAGAATCATCCAGAAAATTATCACCTGAACTGCATTCTAGAAATGTGTTCATAGATTGATCCAAACTAAAAGCATTGTTTTGTTGTGACATGAGGAAAAAAACACCTAAAATAGCCACTGCACACTACAGTCTATCACTGACAGTACAGAACTCAATATCAGAAGCCACACAATTCACTGAGTTTATAAGCGGGGGGAAGGATTAAAAATACCATTGAGACTTTTCACTTCTACCACTGAAAGAATTTTGTAGACACTCTGCCAAATTTTACATAAATTTATAGGTTTCTATAATCCAGTGGTAATATTAAACATATTATCCTGAAAGAAATGAGCTACACATTTAAGTGGTTTACCATACAGCAAATCACATCTGTTGCACTGCTTAAACTGGTGTGATGTTTTCTTCGTAGACTATCAATGAATTTTTCCAAACAAATCAGTTATATTCTGGAAAAAGCACTTTATTGTTCATTATCTATCACTGTATCAAATACCTCCATTAGTACAGAAACTGCAAAAAGAAACAACCACAGTCTATCTTAAACTAGAACTGAAACTTGTACTTTCTGTACTCTTATACTGTTACTCATTTATTAAAAAATAATATCAAATTACTTCTTTATTTATGTTGTGTCCCTTTAACTGACCACTCAACCATTTAAGCTATGAATATATACTGTCATCTCTTGTTCTGGGATGTCAAGATCTGAATCTCTTTTCACATACACATTTTGCAAGAAATTTAGATTTATTATGTAAACTAATTCTTCACTCACAGAAGTCCAGTGCCAGTGCCCCCAAATCCCCAAGTTTTGCAGGGGAACTCAGACTCTAAACTACACTGTTCTTCCTTTCCTATCAATCAGTGAAAACATTCAGACTGCTTCTTTTTGTTGTTAACTTCCACAGACCATATGTTGGTAAGGAGTATTACTTGACTTGTCTCCAGTCATGACATACATACATGTTTGTTCTACAACAGCATAAAGTACTGAAAAGCAAACTGGCCTTTCTCCACAAGAAGCACTGAAACATGACACAAGACAAGTGTGATATACACCAGGACCAGGTGTACTGAAGGGCAAGCAGAACAGCTGAAATTCATCTTGATCAGCGCTGCCAATTAGAATGTGCCAACTCGCACTAATTAGCTGAGGTTGTAATTTTTCCTTAGTTTAATCACCGAAACAGAAAGCAGTTACTTCAAACAGCAGAGTAGCAAGCCACAATTACTGTAATTTAAATGCATATAGCATTACAGAGTAATTGTAACATCCTTCTCTCACACACCTCTTTTAACAAAGAGATACCTTCAGAGAGAGGATGTCAGCAACATGCTTTGGGGAGGCAGGTATAGAAGGCAGTGTCCACACCCCAGAGCAGTACTCAGTTCTAGACTTCCATCAGCTATTTTATGCAGATCACACGTTTGAGATTTGGGGTTTTTTTTCCTACTTCTTTTCAACTCTTCTACCAAAACACCTGAAGGTGAAGACAGTAAAAGTAGCTTTAAACTGGCCCTGTATGAAAGTTTCTCATTGTTAATCCACAGGGATTAGGAGATCAGGCTATTTATCAGGGTTTTTTGTGTGTTAAATTTATCATGTTAAATCTCTCTTATGACACAAAAGGATTAAAAACTTCGTTTTTAGGACCTTCAGCAGTTACATCAGCAGCATGCAGCATTATGTAATTCATCTTTAGCCAAGCCGTGCTTGCATTCATTTCCAACTTCCAGATATTTAAAACTTGAGACAGCAAATTATTAGAGAGCAAGGCAACCACAACATGTTTGTGGTATGCACTTTAGTCCCAGCTGCTGCAAGAACACTTGGCAGTAGTACATCAGAATACAACAGGTGATCACACATGCAAATATAGAGCCTTTTTTGTATCTTTTTACCCTAATAAATAATGTACCAGACATTAGTTCACCTCCTATTTTCCACAAAAAGGGAATGAGAATTAAAGGGGGGAAAAAAGAGGTACACATAGAAGGCTAGAAGGTTTTTTGGTATAATAGGGCAATCTACAGGAGATTAAAGGAGACACATTAAAGCTCGAATATGCCATAATGGCAAAAAACCCTACTTTTTTGTTTTTTAAGGTTGTTTGTAACAACTAGGTTTTGGTAGGATTCAAATTAATCTGACAACAACCAAGCAGTCACGAACTCCAGGTTTGACTTCAACAGTTTTTACTTGGCTACAAAATCAAGTCCCAAGTGACAATGCTACATCACTAAGAATGCATCCAGCCCTACTCACTGAGACAGGTCAGAGAACCAACCAGCTGAAGGTTCTGGACTGATTTTACAGCCCCCTTGCTACTGAGACTAAATACCTACACCCCTGCTCTTCAGACAGCAAATTCACACAACCACAGCCAATTAGAGGGGCAAAGAGAGAAGGCAGGTGCCACTCAGTGAGAGAACTTCCAAATACAATTGTACAAGGACTGGTATTCAGACATCAAACCAAATGTTTCTCTGTCCCCTTTTCCACACTCAGAACTACTACCTCTTCAAGAGGTTTTTTGCAGAAAAAACACTGAAGATGCACCTCTGATATTAACCTAACAGTAGCAACTAAGTTCGTTACTTGTGAACAGCTGAAAGGCTCTGTAGTACATGTATAAATACTGCTTAGTTGGAGAAGAAGACAGCCAAATAATACCATGCAACAAGCATATACTGGCATTTAAAGAACAGTAACACACAGTAAGAGCAGTCAGAAGACTTTCAGAGAGAAGTGTTTTCTACATTTTAAACAGCTGTGATAGCTCACAGTCACTCATCTAAATAGAGCACTCTGTAGAATTAGATTATGAGTATCAAAAAATTCAAAGGTCACAAAAAGCACATTCTAACTAAACGAATAAATTAAAGTCTTGTTTTATACCAAAGGAGTCCTTTAAACTGAGTGGCAACACAGCAACAATAGGCTAGATGCTGATTCAAGCTATGATACGACTCCTGCCATGCAGGTAAAACCTGAAACAGTCTCAGACTTCCTTCAATTTGCACCAGCCTACACTATGAAGGATTCTGCACCAGGCAGAGACATCAAAAACCTGCCCAGAGCCAGAAATATTAAAAATAAATATTCTGAAGACCTGTCTATTATTAGGCGATTTTTAGAGCTCTGAACACAGCCAACCCTCAGTGTTACATTCAGTATATAAAATCCTTTTCAATCAATTATTTAAAAGTAACCTCTACGTTCTTTAATCCTGAAAGGAGACATCAAACAGCAATGGCATTTTTTTGCTTTCTTCCCTCACACCTTATCTGTCTTGCACCACCAATATGTTAAACAAAGAACACCTTTAAGCTATTTGACAAATATTTAAGACAAACATTCACATAAAGCAAGCTTTATGGCAAAGAATGGACAAATTCTACTCAGCATAAACTACGCAGCAGTAGATCCTAAAAATGTTTCTGTATATACTGTCAGGAGCACTAGAGTTTGCAATTCTCACACAGATACCTCAACAGATTGTTTAAAGTCTCTAATTGCTGATACTATCATTTACACTACCTTCCATCCTCTTGCTTAATGTTGTCAAATTGCTATAAACTAGTGACACATAAAAAACAAATAAATGCCTAAAACAAAAATGCCTAAAACATATAGAAGGGAATGGCAACATTTTCCATTTTCCAACATTTTACCTAAAATCTAATTAAAGCAGTTAATTTTCTGAGGGGCTTCATGCTTTCTAATAGTCAGCAGACCACTGTTAACACTGCTCAGGAGTCTTATTCTAAAGGTCTCCCTCTGGTGCAATTTTAGTTCTCTCAGCAGGATACACAGATAAAGCCACTATAAGCAAGACACAATGAGATGAGACATTCCTCTCCAAATCTTTTGAGTCTTACTTTCTCTCACTACATTCAATAAAACTGGAATAAAGATATACACAACACACAAACTATACTTCTAGAATCACTACAGCTTAAATTTTTGAACTCATGACTTACAATTATGAGAAGACAATTATTCTGATAATTTACTTACAATACTTTCAGGGAACAGGATCTTCAGTGAATAAGTATTTAAGGAATATTTGAAGAGTTTGAAAAGTTACTGGTTAAAACAGATATTTACTACATTCCAAACAATTCATGCATTACCTCTGAGTGCACTTAAGTGACTTCCTGCATTAGCAGAAAGAACCAATGCCCTATTCCTGGTTTCATTCCCCTCTTGTTCTTACTTTCAGTTGTTCAACCCATACAGAGTTTTAGATCTCTCTATGCTCACCATTAGAACACGTTGTGGTTTAGGAATGGTATTCTCAAATTTAGCAGGCCTTTAAAACGTGTACAGTTTCCCCTCCCTCCCCTCAACTGGAGGCACAAAGGGTAAAGATCCTAAGTTGAGATAGGAACAATTTACTGGGAACAGCAATGAGATAAGAAAATGAACAATAATAGCAACAATACAATAACAAAAGGTATAAGGAAAATAAACTACTCACATGGAAATCCCCTGACAATAAACAAATACCAGATGGGTCCATTCCCCATGTTTCTCAACCAGAATGAACCTCTTCTCCCCAGCAGAGACACTCCCAGCAGTGACGTGGGGCTGTAGGTGTAGGATAACACCCTGGCCATAGCCATGCCCCCTCCTGACTGCTGCTGAAAATCAATCCTCTCCTGGCACAGCCAGGACAGCACAACACCTTCAGAATGAGGGCTGAGGTGGGGAAGGGGCTGAGGAAGTTGGGTATTTTTCTCCCAACAATTCTAACATTCCAGATCTCTTATATATATAATCACTATATCCTGGGACATATTTGGCAATGAACACTGTACTGATTAAATACTGTCCTTTGATACTTGGAATAGTTGGCTCAACTTACTTATTTCATTTAAATCAAAGCAAGGGAGGGCTGGTGGTGTTGGGTTGTCAGTACATTTTACTGTATCTCAAGCTAAAGAAGATTTTTCAAAAATTCTTTGGACTAAGAATTCCAGATCTTTGTAGCTCAAATAAAATTTAAATCAAAGTGAAAGTGCATTGGATTTTCCACTTAATACTATATTTTTTTAAAAAATTAAATAGCTTGAGAGAAACCCTTAGGTTTCATTAAATTAAAAACAAGCTAATCTGGAATTCAGTATTTGCACCAGTCACCTTGATAAATTAGAGCCTCATGTAAGCTATCTTAGTTTATTTAGTTTACAATACACAAAGCACATGAAGAGGAAATTACCTCTAGCTGGACTAAATGAGTTCTCTAGCCAGATTTATGTGTGCCTATAAATAACAGTGTCAAAACCGATTGATGAAGATGCTTCAAGAGGTCATTCATTCACTACTCTATACTTGGAGGAAAAATTGTTGAATTATAACTATGTCATTTTCAGCTACACTTCTTTACCTACCTTCAGACGTTTTCCAGCGTTTCCACAGATCCTCAATGGTGATATGCTTGTCTTCTCTGTGCAGGTGACTGTGTTTATTTGAGGCATCCTTGTATTGCATATCTTCCCTTAGAAACTGAAGAAAAGGGAAAAACATGATCTTAAACGCCTAAATGACAATTTCTGAAGAGAAACTACACAGAAATCAGGTAGAGTCTTTCCCATCTCTTCCCCATGCAGCAGCAGAGAATTGATCTGAGTTTTTTACATCAGACTCAGAAATTAAGTTAAACACTCTTACAAGATTTTTCACAATTATTAAATTCTAGAAAAACTGATGATGCAGTTGCCACTGTACTGAGTTTAACGTTATTAGTATGCCTCAGTGATTACATGAACACAGTCACACTGTGCACTTCTCTATTCTGATGACATTTAACCAACTTCCCCTCCTTGAAAATAAGGCCACATAAGATTTGAAAGTGTGCCAGTCATTTTTGGATGAGTAATGCCTGAATCCTGCCATACCAGTTAAATGCAACTGCCTGAGGGATGAGAGTAAGCTGTTTACTAAGTAGTATTAAAGTCTTTTGATTAGACAACAAAAATTTGACTTCTATTCATCAAATTAAAAAACAGAAGTCATCTGAGGGCCAATTTTCTGCTTGCTAATCATTCCTCAGTGGTTACACTCCAAGCACAGAAGCATTACATAAAGCTGCTTCATTTTCAGTAATTAATAGGAAGCCTTTTAGCAAACATTATAAAAAGAAATATCATGCAATCATGACATACAGAGTGGGTGGTGAGGCACTGGCACATGTTGTGCAGAGAAGCTGTAAATGCCCTATCCCTGGCAGCATTCAAGGCCAGGTTGGATTGGGCTCTGAGCAATCTGATCTAGTGCAAGATGTCCCTGCCTACAAGAGGGCAGAATCAAATTATCTTTAACGTCTCTTCCAACCCAAACCATTCCATGAGTCTATGATACAATTATATGATGGCAGTGTTATATCAGTATTCCACAAGTTGCTACAAACAGTTCTCCAAATACATAACCAAGAAAAGCCAGGGAACTGCAAAATTCATTCAATTTTTTTATTTTATAAAGGCCTAGAAAAGCTGGAATCTGGTTGTAAATAACTTCCTATTAATAGTGGAAGCCCTTCAGAAGTATCAGTCCCTGAAAGCATTGTATGAACAGTCTCTTTGGGTGAAGACCTTGGGATTAGTATTGGAAAACTAGTACCTGGTACTAACAGTACCAGAAAACCAAGTGGTCTTCCACAGTAGATGGCTTTCTTTCTTCAGTTCATGAAGGATAAAGCTGCTCAAACAAAACCAGCTACAGATAGTCATGACAGCTAAATCAAAAACCAGCCTTTTATACAGCTGATCATACATCATCACCACTTCAAGAGAGGTGAGGAACAAAGTGATGCTAGTGATGCACTGCAGAAGAACTCAATTCTTAAAATTCAATCCAGGTAATAATTCAAGTGCAGAGCATCCTGCAAAGGCTCCATCTATAACAAAGGCTCCATTTCTAACAGATCTAGAGAATATACCATTCAAAAACTGCAGGAGAGACTGAAAAGTAGCCAATGTTAAACAATAATATTAACTCATAATAAAAATAAACTGTATACAATAGTAGAAATATGCAAGCAAAAGCTAACACCAATTCTCTCTAAAATAATTTTACCAGAATGTGAGGGACTCTCAAACTGTGAATGGATTCAAGTTTCTCCCCTAACTGATGGACACGGGACAACATACTAGTTTGCCCTCCTTAACCAAACCACAGAGCCATAGTATTGAAACACTGATGGGATGTAAATCCTTTCACCTTTATCTATTACTTCAAAACTTTTTCTGATTGTCAGACATCAGTTTTGTGAAGTCTTTTGATTCCTAGAACAGCTCTGTTTAGCCCACACAAACTGCATAAGCATTTTTAACTCCTCTTCCCCATGTGTATAAGAATGGCATAAATTGAGATATATAAATATATATATATACGCACACATGCATATACATGAGAAATATATGAGAAACTTCTAAAATATATGAGAACTGAAAATAACAGCCTGTTGGGGCAAAGGCAATTACAGAACTTCTGAAAAACCATGGATCAGCAACAGTAAAAAGGTTTAATAAGCACAGTATGCAATATAATAAGCACAGACTGTATGCAAATGTAAAAGTATCTGTTGTATATTCCATCATCCAAGTGGGAACTCTGAATACTTCCCATATTGGCAATGCTACCATGAAGCTGCCAAATTCTACAATTGTCATGCAACATGCAATGAAAGATGGATTGTCTTGTTGATTCCCACTTCATGTTTAATAAAGGCTAAACAGAAGAGCAGGAACTAGACAAAAAGAAAACAAACAAAATAATTTTCTTATCCACTAATGTCCCTAAACCTTTCCAGATTATAGTAGTCTTACAGATGGAACAGCAGGAAAGAACTGATGCCTTCCCACCTTACCTTTTCCCTCCAGACTGTAAGTATCTGCTGTCAAATGACATCCCCAGAATATCTTTCAGGAACTTGCAAAATATATACTAAAAATACAGCAAAAACATATATGTCCCTCTCTGTAAAGATTATCTCTTTTCACACGGGGGTTACAGTAAATGCTAGCACTCACTCTTCAGCTTTCTAGTGACTGATGATGTACCATCCTTGGAGACCCCAAATGTCAGGCATGGACATTTTTTTCAAAACAAGTGTTGCAGGGTGATCAAATTGCTGAAGAGGGACAGAATATGTTGTATATACAAGCTTGTGCCAATTTTGAGTCTTCTCAGCTAAAACTCAGATCACTTTTGCTTGTACAGACTTGCTACCTTTACGGATAGCGGTCAGTAAAGGCTGTAAAATATCCAAGGATGAGAATTTTTGTTGGGTTACACGTGCCGTCAAGGAAAATCTGAATTGCTGTTGCCAGCAGTACTCAATTGTTAGAAGCAAAGAAGAGAGGGAGGATGCCCAGGTGCTCCAGCTCCGCCCGTCCCGCCTCTCCAGGACCGCGGCTCCCTCGGCTCGCGGCTGCAGTTCCGCCGCGCCGCCCGCAGAGGGCGCCGCCGGCAGCCGCACGGAGCGCGGATCCCAGCGCGCGGCGCGGGATTCCCCGGGAGAGGGAAGGGCGGAGCGCGCCCGGCGCCCACCGGGACACCCGCTGGAGTATCTGACCACGTCCGTCTTCCAAAAGGGAGCGTCAACACAAACTGGAAAGCAGCTTGCAGTTAGCAACCAGTACAGTTAATAACAGCTCAGGGGCAGAGATAGTACATCTGTGAGAACTACTTCCAAGTGTTCAAAAGCCCCTCTTCTGTTCTCTCCTACCCGTACTGCTCCCAGATCCCTGGAAAACAACCACAATGACTTCCTTAAAGAGGTTCTCTGACACCACAAGGTCACAACACTACAGTTACAGTGCATGTATCTGGAAGGAGGTCACAGTGTTTCAAAGAGTAAGCGCATTCACTAACAAAGAGGTATCTAACAACATCAAACATCTTTCTTTTGTATAAAAGATCTTTGTTTGGAAAGTGGCCTAATATGGAAGTGCTTCTTTAAGAAAAAGAACTGGGACCTAAATTGAAGAATGACAAAAACAGAACACCTCTAGTTAAAAAGAGGATTTTTCTGTTCCTTGTCATGGCAGCTAATCTCTCCTCTGGTCATTAAGTATACAAAGAAAGGGTTAGAAAAATAACTCTAAATAGGGAGGTTAAAAGAATAAGCTCTAAGAAAAACACATCTAAGTATTATCTTACCCAACATAATTACTCAGGAAGGAGAAGTCCTTTTAAAACTACGAAGTTGAAACCAAGAAAGCAGAAGATAAGTTGCCTAAAAATCTCTGTATGAAACAAAAATAATCATTTGTCAAAGCAGTTGCTTCGAAAACAAGTACAGAATTAAAAAAAACACCACACCTAGACTTGAAACTAGAGTTTTGATCCCAGAAATACTATAACAGGAAAAAAAAAAAAAAAAAAAAGAAAAGAAAAAAAATTAAAATATTGATACTGCATGACATGATTGCAGGGCAAACATGCAATTGCATTCTTTCAAGAATGCCACTGGAAAAGTAAAATTAACCACACTCACTAACAGCAGCAGAAACCACTCTCGTGATGTTTATATTTTGTTCTGGGTGAAGGCTCAAGTTTATGATTTTCAGTTTCATCAACTTAAAATAGACCCTCTAACTGACAAGTTACTTTAAGAGCAATTAGTAACATCTCCTGGCCAGGTATTACTCTCATCCTTGAGCATCTATTCCTCAAACAGTGTTATGTCCTTCAAAGGGAAAACCAGCAGAAGTTACAACTTCAGCCTTTTAGTACATTTCCTCACATCTATTTGCTGCAAGATTTGTTGCAGCTATTGCAATGTCACACCTACTGACTAAACTATGATGGCAAATGTGCTTTTAAAAGGCAACAATACTATGATTCAGGTATGACTGCCTGCCCTACAGAAATGGCTTCTAAAGAGGCTATAAAGTAAAATAAGAAAATCTATTTAATAATATTAATAATTAATAATAGAACTTGACTAGAACAATGCAGGACACAGCCAGGAAAGCGTTATCAAGTATATCTTAAATAACCTACACATTCTATTGAAAAAAGTTACTGCAGCTCAAAACAAAACTGTAGCTATGTACTGCAAAGTAAACTCTGCAAAGCCAAGACAGAATTTCCAAGGGATCACTTCATTGTAGCAGGACTAAATAAAGAGGTGCAGACAGCTTCATATTAGCTTCAGCACGTCCAAGGAGGCAAGGCGAGAGGTAGGTGTAGTCCAAACCCCGCTGGAACAGGTTTCTGTGCAACTGTACCCACAATAACACGTGCTGCCTCTCCAGAGGGCCTTTTGCACAGGCACAGCTGTCTAACACCATCCATGTTTTCACACAAGACCTGGCTCCTTATCCTGCTCTGCAAAAACAAATTGTCTAGACACGTTCAGAGCTGCTTACAAAACTTCAGGAGACTAAAGCACACTCTGCCCGGGGACAAATACATTAGCAGTTGAATGAAAAAAAATTAATTCAAAAAAGACCTCTATTAAGAGAGCCACAACAAATTAAGGAATTCAAAATAACCTAGTAGCTTTGGGGGCAAGGATTTGCTGCACTGGTTAGGAAGCTGAAAATCCTTGTCTGAAAGACCAATGTTTGTAACAGAATGTCTTGCACAGTGAGATGTAAAATGCACTCAGGAGTCATCCCAGTGTCATGAAAAATCAGTTATGTCTTCAGTTTCTGAACCACTGCAACATATATTTTTCCACATGCAGAATTTTGTCTAAAGAGCTGACACCAAAACATTAAATTGTTTACAGGAATATTAACTCCAGTTTGAGGACATTTATTACATAAATGAGAATGACAAAACCAAAATACTACGGGAACTTGAAAGGACATTCAACAACTTGCTGAGAACAGAATGGAGCCTATCCCTGTCAAACTTACTGCAGCCAAAGTGCTATAATAGTTTTATCATTCCAGACCATGCCAGATACTTTTCCTGCTTTAATCACTGTACAGAAGAGAATAATCTTCCCTGGTTTAGGCCACAAAAGTTAGATTCGGTTTGATTCTTGCCTCCAGACAACATTTTTAAGTCAGTCACTTTGACATATCATCTCTGAGGTTCCAATTTCTTCGACCATCCTGCTAAAAGCTATTCTCAGATGCTTTCAATGCTGCAGTCTCTTCTCCTTACTGTGCCTTTTTATTTTGTTTTTTTTTAATTCTTTTTCTCGGGGAATGACATGGGACAGGGTGTTGGTGGTTTTCCATGGGGTTTGTTCAGTTTGCAGTTTTTTTATAAAGTGACAATTCCAGTTACCTCCTTAAAAAAACTTAAGCAAAATATGAAGTGATCTATGCACAGATCCCACACAAAACCGTACATTTGTGCCTTTAGCTTGGTGAGACATTAGACACACAGTACGATACTAATACTTCAAAAACATCAACTTATTCTAACATTACAGAGAGATTCCTTGAGGAAATTACTTTATGTAGGACCTGCTCAGGGAAGCTAAGGAAACAGGAAAAACCTATGTAAATAGTGAACATATGATAAGTCTGTTTTATTGCTTGTGTCTCATCATTAAAACAAAACAGGTTCCCATGGTGCAACAGATGCTTCCTGAGGCAGATAGCCTCCCACAACACATGACTAAAACCTCAGTTAGTAATACCATGTTCTCCCTTCCAGTTACCCGTTTACAGCCTGCCTCTTGAAACCAGCTTAAACAATCACAATCCTTGACATATAAAGTAATAATATCAGCAGCTAAGTCTAATAGAAAAATTCATATTAGCCTGCCTCATAATAAGTATAGAGGGCTTTTTTCTTCCTTTTTCTTTTTCTTTGCTGTATCACACCAAACAATAATTAAAAAAGAAAAAGTAACTACTCCATGTTCAGATTAGAGCCCCTCCAACTTCCTAAGAAGACTTCAAGAAAATCCCTCATGTTTTGCTGACTATTAAATCCCATGCTAAAAATTTAGATCAGATTTCCTCACATCAACTTTATCAAAGTCAAATACAAGTTTCTTTCCAGTCCATACAAAGTACGTCCAAAGGCCTTCCAGTATCAGACAGTTTTTGGGGAAATAAGAAATACCTTCATTCAAATTTTCTAATATCCTAGAAAAATTCCTTCTTTACAGAATGGTTTCATGTGGTCCTTCATTTTACAGAGGAAAAACAAGCTACAACCTAAAACAGGGCATGAAAACATCAGGAAAAATAAACTGCATGCAGATGAAATGTCTGGAATCACTGTCAGGAGTTAACTGGATTAGCAAATTAAAACAGTTAAAATAAATAGTTCAACATCTTTAGCTCTTTTTACCTTCCTGTCTCAAAATAACTTATTTACAAGAACTTCCTTCCTTGGTGTAAATATACCCTTGCAACACTGTTGTAATGCTGGTAAAACAGCACAAAGTTATTCTACTTTGTCACATTTTTCCTGCTAAGTAAAAAGCGAATGAACATCTAATCCACATACTCAATATGCTGCTCTTCAGGAGTCTTGAAAGTAAAAACCATGCAGCATAAAACAGAAAATCCATTCCCTGCTGTTTAGTAAAATCCCTGTATTTCATGTAAGCTTTACTTCTAATAAAGTGATTTTTTTAATTATCAGTCCTCATTCTTAATAAAAATAAGCAGCATTACCCACTGTGACAGAACAAAAGAAAAAATCTGTTTCTGAAATATAAATAGGACATATTTAGTACATATTCAGACTTACTGTAATCAGGTAACTATGTAACTATGTTGTGTAAATGCAGATCTTTTAAGATAATGGCAAAAGATTTAGTAAAAGCACTACAAGAAAAACAGAGGTTACTAGCTGAACTTGCAATTAAAGTGCATTTCTCATTAATTTCAGGTTTGCATTTAATGTCTTAGAAGAAAGCACTCTATGCAAATACATATTCATCACTGATTTGCGTGGAAATTATATGTAGAAAAGTGCTACTTTGCAGGGAGTGGGTTATTAAATATTTTTCAATAATTAAAAATGAACTAGCAAAAACAAGGGCTACAATTAAGCCACTTATTTTATGCACAATGTGTAGTTTGAGCATATAGTTTCACCCACCTGTAATTACCCCAGCTGAACAACATGCCTCATCAACTATTATAATTTCAGCCATTAAAGGTCTTTAGCATAGTTTCTCTTGCTTTCTCTGGAACAGGAAGAAACTTAAGGTCACATATAAAGATGATCCACTAGAAACCAGGGTAAATCTGAATACTAATAAAATGTTTCCAATGTTTCAGTATTTTCCTTCAGAAACTTCCTCAGCTTTGGTGTACAAAAAATGCAGTACAAGTCAAGAGAAACAAACAAAGTACTGGGAAGTTCCTCAGGAAGCTCACACTCCATCACTGATGTTTCAGTTTGCAGACTGAACTGTGCCTGTCCCAAATATTCTGCACCAACAAAGGCAGACAATATGCGTTATTTTTGAAAGCTCATGGCAGTCAGGTGAAGTCCCTGGTGATCAGGAAAAAGGAAACATTAGTCCTATTGAAAAAGAGAGACATGAAGACCTGAGAAAATAAAGACCACTGAGCCTCACCCCTCTGTCTTTTGGAAGATCATAGAGCAGATCCTCATGGAAGCAATGTTACTGCACATACAACGAAGTGATCTGAGACAATCCAGCCTGGCTTTACTAAGGGCAAACGGTGTCTGACTGATCTGGTGGCCTTCTATGATGGGGTGACTGCAGTGGTTGATGGGGGAAGACCAAACAAATGTCATCTACCTAGACCACTGAAAGGCCTTTGACACAGCGGCACATAACACCCTCATCCCCAGACTGGAGAGAGACAGATTAAAAGGATGTATCATTTGATGGATAAGGAACTGCCTGAATGGACATAGCTGTCAATCATTCTCTGTCCAGGTGGAGGCCAGTGATGAGTGGTGCCCTTCAGGGCTCTCTTGAAGGGCTCTTTGATATCCTCATCAACAATACAGACAGTGCACCTCAGCAAGTTTGCAGATGACATGAAACTGAACAGCAGAGCTGAACTAGAAGAAGAAAGAGATGTCATGCAGAGGGATCTGGACAAACCTAAGAAGTGGGCCCATGAGAATCTCATTAAGTCCAAGGACCAGGTGTTGCATCTGCATTGGAGCAATGAAAGACATGACATGAGCAATGCAAGACATGAGTCTCCACAGACTCATGGGAGAAGTCATTGAGAGCATCCCTACCAAGGACTTGGTGGATGAAAAGCTGAACATGAGCCAACAGTGTACACTCTCAGGCCAAAAAGTCAGCTGCATTCTAGGCTACATTGAAAGAGGAGTGGCCAGCAGGTCGAGGGAGGTGATTCTGCCCATCTGCTCTTGTGAGATCCCACCTGGAGTGCTGTCTCAGCACAAGACATTGACCTATTGGAACAAGACTGGCCAATGAAGATGATCAGAGCACTGGAGAACCTATCTTAAGACAGGCTGAGAGAGCTGGGCTGTTCAGCCTGGAGAAGGCTCCAGGAAGATCTTACTGCGACCTTCAGTACATATAGGAGGGGTATAAAATAGAGGGAGAGCAACGTTTTACCCAGGCAGACAGCAACAGAACAAGGGTGAATAGTTTTAAACTAAAACAGGAGAGATTTTGACTACATGTTAGGAACAAATTCTTTACTCAGAGGGTAGAGAGGCACTGGAACAGGCTGCACAGGGATGCTGTGAATGCCCCAATCCCTGGAAGAGTTCAGGGTCAGGCTGGATGGGGCCTGTTGATGCTGTTTGCACCTAGGCACACGGAAAAGTAAGTAGCATCACGTTAAATTTGAAAATGATAATTCATAACTTAACTCATTCAGGGAGAATAATCTTCCCCTAGGCGTCATAAAAAAGGATGACAAAAGAGGGCTAGATTTTTCTCCCATTCATCTACAGTAAGAATGGGTGTCAGAACCACATGACAATACAATCATTTTTAGGGGACATCTTCATCCCTTCAGTTGTTAAGCATGCGGCTAACAACAGCCAGAAAGCAAAATAAGCAAGCACAACGAAACTACATTCCTACCCAGTAATTCTGAGAATCCCAATGCAAGGGCAAGTCCTTTGCCAGGACCACCAGGAGCCTACCTACCAAACTCATTCAGCCACAGTCACAAAAACTTCCTTAGGTTGTAGGACCCAATTTACCATTAGTAAGCATGATGTCCTTAATACTTGTCTGTAAAATGTAAACCAAACCAGAAATCTTTCTTCTAGACTGCTCTCTGTAACAGGTATTGTTTTACACCATGAAGTGCCTGCAACAGATCTAAGGTAATGCCTCAAGTGATGCCTTAAGCAAGAAAATTTTGAGTGAAGAAACCACAACACCAAGCAATGGATCTGTCAGTAAGACACCACTGTCTTACTGCAAGCTAACCATTCACCTTTGCCCACCTCTTACACCAATCACAAAAGTAGCACCTTCTATACATAGTCATACAAAACTTTCCTTTAGGCTAGAACAATGGACAGTAATATCCCATTTCAGATAAACACAGAAATTAGACTTTCCTTCCATAATGTCCTGGCTTGTAAAATAAGCATGTATTCTATTTTTGCCATCTGTTGGGGGTTAGGCAGTTTTTCTTATCTCTTTCAAGAACAATGACACTACCAGGAAGATAATCTCCTGCTAATGGGCTATTGAATTACTCACTGTGGCTGGTAAGATTAGTTACATCATCCCATTGAGAGATGCTCCACCCAGAGGGAGGAGCCAAGCATCCCTGCCACCATAAAACAAGCATTTCTGAGACCACAGACAGCCTTCTTCGCTGGATTTCCCAGAGGAATCAGGAACCAAGGCCCAGCTGCTCCTTCGCCGCATTTTCAGAAAGGATCTACACCCTTCTGCAGATCGCCGCTCCAGGAGGAGCAGCCACCATCTGGCTGGACTACTATCAGCACCCTGACTTCTCAGGGTGTCAGGTTTTTCTCACTCTGCCAGTGGTTTTTTAGCTTGTGCTAAATTACATTGTTATTTAGTTTTTTTTCTTCCTAGTAAAAAACTGTTATTCCCATTCCCATATCTTTGCCTGAGAGCCCTTTTAATTCTGAAATTGTGATAATTCGGAAGGAGGGGGTTTACCTTTTGCATTTCACAGAAGGCTTTTTGCCTTCCTTCACAGACTCCTGTCTTTTCAAACCAAGACACATATGTGCCTGAGGAAAGGGCTGAATTAATAAGAACAGCAACAACTACTCAAATGCTGAAACATAAAGAGCAGCTATACAAAACAAAAGGATAACAAAGACTTCATGTATGCACAAGTTTTTTTACTCCTACCTCATCACTCTCATCTACTTCGATACCACCATCTTTGTCATCATCCATCTGCTTATGGATCATGCGGAGAGCTTCTAGGCTGAATCGGTCCTCCTCAGTAAAGCACGGCGGGCTGAGTGAACTGCAGGGATCTAAAGTGAGGAGGAAAAAAAAAATCAAAACACAACAGAAATGTTATTTACTTTTACTTCAGAATATAAAGTTCCCAAGCAAAATAAAGGGTTTAAAATTCTGCATTGTGCAAATGTACTTCACTTGCACATAGTCACCAGGTTGCAGATATAAAATTTAACCGTAAAATAGTGACTGTACAAACAAAATGAAAGGCTTGTATGTGCAAATCAACTCTTTTTTTATTAAGGAAGGAGTCCCAAAAAATAGGCTGGAATAGTTTTGACTTCCATTTATTTCTTCCATCCCACTAATTTACTATTTCCATTTTTTCTTTTATTATCCACATTTAGTTTATGTCAGTGTAGTGGCAAATAAAGCTACCATGTTTCCCAACTTCCTTTCTGAAAGTCTGAGTGAAACAAATAACAGTGGAGGAAAAGAAAAGGAATTGTCATGTCATACAATCATAGTTTCATAAACAGATAAAGGGATGGTAATCACACTGCAGATCAAATTCTAAACAGGTGGTACTACTGAACAGAAAATACTCAAGGACCGCAAGAGCAGAAAGCACACTGCAAAGAAAATTCAGCTGATAGTAGTACACGATGTATTAGTCCTGTACACTCTGATCACAAACTGCAGTCACTGTAGAGCAGGATTCCAAGTCAAAAATAGAACACTTTCATTTGCATTCATTACTGAAGGCTCATGATTTGCACACATCTGATGGCTCAGCCTGCACCACATCAAATTGCTAAATATGTGTTCTTTCCTTTCTACAAAGTACTTGGCAAATGCTCCAAAATTCTAGAATGCAGGATGATCAACCATCACCACAGTGGCCTTACGCAGACCTTAGCATTAACTAATAGCAGCTATTACATGAATTCTCATGTACTGAACACCAACAAAGAGCAGCAGGTGGAGACGGATACAGAAATGACTTCTTCAAAATTGAACTTAAATAAGGTAGCAAATTCCCACTGTACTAGCCACTACAAAACAGCACTGACTAGTAGTTCCATAAACTGTTACACTACACTTAAATTATATCAATGCAAGTAAAAATTGAGTGAGCATATGAGTAATTCTGCTTCCTCTAATCTATGAAAGAATTAAGCTTTCATGTTGCTACAGAATTTATTAAAAGGTTCACTTATATAAGTAAAGGAAGAATTTCTAGAAAAAAAGAGGAATCAAATGTTTTCAGAGAAAAATTCTTTTGTTTATGATTTCATACCAGCTGGATTACCATGATTGTGCCTGTCTAATACAAACTTTAAAATAATTAAAAATAAAAATAAAGGAATGCATAAGGTTACAAAGCAGGAAGTGCAAGGATAACAACCATGACATAGCTGGAATCTCAGACACATAATTAACAGGAGTGGTTTCTACAACTAGACACGAGTCAATGCATTCCTACCTCACACTTCAGTTTTATTATACAGGAATTAATGGAAATCTGTTATCTGTTCCCATGCATCAATAAAAAAAAACAAACAAAACAAAGCAGAAAAAACCTGAACACTTCACTGACACTGTCCAAGAACTGAGAGGTGTTGCTTTCAGAACTACTTCATGTAGTTCTAAAAGCAACACCTAATACAAAGACAGATTTCTATATTTATTAGTTAGTAAATTATTAAGTATTATTTTTTTTTCTAAATATTAAACTAGACCAATCACAAACAATATAATTTTCAGCTTTGGAATGCAACTGATACTTTATGAAGAAAGGGGAATGGGTAAATTTAAAAAAAACTGGTTTATTTGTCCATTTTTGGTTTGTTACAAAAGGTTTAATTTGCACAATACTCAGTCTTTAGATTTTTGCCTTGCAATGAAAAAATTACTATCGTTTGAGGGGTTAAAGGACCTATCCCTGCAATTACAGGTGCTCCATGTAGAAAGGTTTCCCTTGCAATAACAATGAATCGCCTCAAAGTCTAATAATTAAATTCTCAAGGCCATGAACAAAAAAATATTATTTTACTAAAATACAATCACATCAGAAGAATAATTTCTGTATTACAAGTTATAATCTATGCTGTATCTTAAGTTAGAAGAAAGTATAGTTACCAAAACATAAACAGATCCCTCAAACCAACCCAGCTTGTTCAATTTGTTCTTAATTCTATTCTAACATGGAATCAAATTTCAGATTCATGTGTTCGCAGCTTGTAAGCACCCATTCAAATGTTTTATTCATTTTGTTCAGCTGAAAGCCCAGTTTTTTAAATCAAAAAGGTTTCCTCCGAGTACATTTTCTCACAACCGAGGCTGATGGGTCTCTTAATCAGGGTACTTATCTTAAATATGCCTTTTTAGGATATTGAAGCATGAAGGCACTTTAAAGAGCTATGGCTTTTCTTGAGAGAAGTAAACAGGCTGCTTGTGCTTCAAATGTCCCATGTGCTGGCTCCAAGAACACTTGATCTCTCTCTTAAGAGCCGATAGAGTGCCAATTGCTCTTTTTGGGACTGAGAAACAGAGCAGGACCACACGTCAACTGCAATAAAAATTAACCCACTCTAAAGAGAATCCAGATTTATTTTCAAGCTTATTTTCATCTGCTAAAATTAAACATTTAGACTGACAATACTGGTCATCCCCTTCCTCAGAGAACAATATCAAAACAAACTACAAAGCCACAACCTAAAGAATAAGTGAAAAGCATTTCACAAGCATACCTAGAGAGACCTACCAAATCCAAAAAACAGCTGATGGAAATTCAATCATCTGCAGTTCTGCAGAATATTCTACCATGCATCAGTTTGCCTCAGTTGCATGGCAAAAATAATTCAAATTAATACTAGATGGAGTATGGTTAGTTAACTGGTTGTCTGGGAAGTTTTTAAGACAAAAGCCAAGAGCAAAAGTCTCAAGACACAGCAAACATCATAAATAGACCACTGAAGCCCCACAACAAATCATAAGCCTAGTTGATAATTTTTCACTTTGAATTGATACTACTGAAAATGTTCTGGGATTCCAAACCTTCTCTTGTACTTTAAGGACAAGCCTGACTTAATGTCTAGACCGATTTCTCCATCCTAGTCTGCTGTGTTGTCATAAATACACTTAGTCCAAAATCATCATCACAGGAAAGAACAGATGATAAATTCACTCAGGGAGTGAACCAACAGTTTGGAACTTGAGCTTTCCTTCAATGAAAAGCACAGAAGAATTAGCAAAGGAAACAAAAGAGACAAGGTGGGCAAGAGGCATAAATGCACAGCACACACCACTGCAGGCACAAGTTCTTTTATATCTCAATTTTTCATGTTGCTCAGAAGCAAGGAAGTTTCAGAAATACTGGTCATAATGAGGAAGGAATTTTTTCCTGAACTACTAAATGTCAGACTTGTGGCTCCAAAAAGTTGGCAGGGGATTTTGAAACAAACCTTCCTCCCGCCTTGAAGCAGCAAGTGCCTCCCAGCTGTAAGGCAAGGGGGGAGGTCCTCACCAGTCCATGGGAGACTCCCACAGGAGACAGTCTGATAATGAACCAAGCACAGTTATCCAACCCAAGATAAAGAAGACTTTAGAGGTGAAGAGAAAATAACACTTCACACCCTTTCACCCCACCCCTCCTTCTCCCCCTCTTTAATCTTCTTCAGTGAGACTAAAATAAGGTGAGACTACAAAAAGAATCAGTTTGAAATTCCCCTCAACTTTAGATTCACAGCTCTTTATTCCATTTCCTAAAGACAACAGAGGTTAAACTTAAAATGTGACGTTGTCAATACAAGCCAGTAAGGAAAATTAATTAACCCTTATCTTCAAGCACTCATGTCAGCAAAGCCCCTGAAATTTATTTAGGACTACACCATCCAAAGAGCAAAAAGGTATATGCACCTTATAGCCTTTCATCCACCTTGCATTTACTTCTCCCTAAACAGCTGCAAATGTTACAGATTTCAGAATAAAAAGGACTGCCAGACCAACAAACAGGGAATAAGCCTGCAGTTCTCTCACAAACCTCCTTTTCCATACAGACACTGGAGCACAACAGCTGTGGCTGTGCCAAGCCTGACAGAATGAGTCCAACCAGGTGTTCACAGTTTCAGGCTGCAACTTTTCAATGTCTGAAAGAGCCTTCTTAAGAATATAGGGACACACAGAAGTTTCATGATCTTTCACAGGTACCTGGAATCACATAGACACTTCCAAATCTAAAATTCAAAAGGCTTGAATTTTTTTTTCCATTAATTCACTGAGAGCAACATAGCAGTTGGGAGTTACTTCAAAAGCCTGAGTACCACACATTGTTTTTGTTCTGTGAGGATGTTCAGCATTCACCAAGAAAGAAAGGCATGTTTTTTATAATAACATATGGCAGTCCTAAGGAAGCCCGCAGGGCTCCCATGCCTGTTTTTTACTGATGAATTCAGAAGTGTACCATGCTGTTCTAGGTTTAGGATTCCTCATTCCTAAAAAGCCATATGGGATAAAGGGAAGCCTCACAGAAAAGGCAAGCACTATAAAGCATCAGCTTCCTAAGTACATACTCTCATCTTAAAATAACCATGCTTCAGAATGCCATGATGGCAGACGTGGATTTCTTTGCATTTTCCAGACACAAAGGAAGTGTCCACAGTATGTTCAACCCCCTGCCAAATGAATATTCACCTAACTGGGATTCCTATTTCCTTACATTTCTATTTTACAGGTACATGAATATATTGCAGTTTCTTAATCAATTCAGTGACACCTTTCAAGACAAAGAACCTTTACAAGAACAATTTTTGAAGACCTGAGCACAAATTGGAGTGTCCAATAGAATAGGGATTAATGAAAACACTGAAAAGCAAGTGTTTTCAAGAATTTTACCTGATGTTCAAAATAAATTTATTCACAGTAAAGGCAAACATGTTTTTATATTAAATCCTTATATAATATATCCTGTCACTAAAATCTTCAAGTGCTTGATACAGCTTCAGAGTGAGCTTCTTTTAATCTTTCAATTAAAAGCTCCCAAAGCAAATCACTCCTACTCTTAATAATTAAACTCCTCCATATGGCAAGTAGGCTGAGCAGCATCTAACAGTTAAAATGACAAAGTAATTTGTGGTATTATTTTTCACTCTATTTAAATAAAAGTTCATCATTGCAGCACATCTTTCCACTGAAAACATTAAAAAAAAATAAACAAAAAAAACCCCAAACAGACAAAATTTTGACAAAAAGTGTAGAGTACCTTATCTTCTAACCACAACAGTGATGTTATTTAAATGAGCTTCCTGAAGAGGAAAATGCTAATGACAGCAGGGCAAGGGGAAGCGGTGCAAAAGAAAGGAAATTTAGAACATTGCTGTCCACAAAGATTTTGAAAACATTTCACATTCGGCTTTTCCATTGCTCTGTATGAGAAATTCAGGTGACTTCTATAGAGTCATGCAATAACAGTAATTAAATTCATAGATGAAACTCCTGACTGCCAAGTCTGGTCTCTGGAGCATTTGTTTCTGAATACACATGCAATGTTGAGTAACTGGTAACACTGCAGTTTAACAGAAAAAAAAAACCAACAAAAGCCCCAAACTACTTGCAGATAAGCTGCAAGAAAACTGCCATGATTGTTTCAAAATCCACTAAACACCTTCAGTAAAAAAATGATATTACGTAACAAGCAATTTTCGCATGAGATTCAAATCTGATTTTGTCACTATTGAAAAGTGTCCATTTATTCTGCTATTTCAGTATCTTTTCATATATACAGATACATTAGATTCTTTCCCCCGCATAGAAACTTGATGAGGCAAGCAAGGCTTTGATTTTTTTCTTAAATCATCACTAGCTCATCTCTACTTTCTCCACACCCACAAAAAAGCTGTCTAATTCTGAACTTCATTCTCCATACACTGGGGAAAAAAAAAAAGAATATCAGTGAGATCAGTTTATTCAAAGTAGAAATTCAGTCAAATAATATTATTAACAAAAGTGTTAAGGTAGGTTTATTGAAGCTTTTCTAATCTTTCCAAGGTAAAATCTTCAAAAGAAGCAGCAGGCACTTAATTTTCTGATCACTTGTTAAGACATCAAAACATCACACACTATCTCAGAAAAATATTTAAGAACTTCGTACCCAGATAAACAGTAACTCAAAGGAAAATATATGACAGGAATTCCCTACAGAATCAGCTTTGATGGCAAATTAATTTTGCTATAATATAACAGCATTAAAAGCAACTATTCCAAATCAGCAATGCTTGTCTAAAAAGGAAGTTGCAAAAAGGGGGTTGAATATATTAATCATGCCAAGGATCATTCTGTCAAGATCAAAATATCAGTATAAATACTTCATTTAGACTGATAGGAAATTAATTATTAAAATTATAATGCTGCTCTGTCTGACTAAATAAAAATCAAGAAGATGAGTTCATGGCTTTTCCATCTCCTTCCCACACCCTCCCTGAGCAATTACACAGTTTGAAGGGAAGAGGAAGTTCGACAATTATTGTATACAATGGTCAAAGTAGACTGATTTAGAAGAAGAACTCCTGCCAACCCTAACAAAGCAGTACGAGAGGAAACCGGGAGATGCATCTTACGCAAGCCCCTAAAATCCTGTTTTTTCCTCCTTCTAACCTTACTTGTACTTTTGTGATACCTACCATACAAACCTACAAACACATATGGATGCATATTTTAGAGTAAAATAAGATGCCAAATGTCTGATACTTGCTCTCAGCAACAGAAAAGTCTCTTTCACTTGACTTACATTTATTAGTAAAAGACCAAGAAGGGAAATACTTAAAGTAGTTTAAGTTTTCATGATTTGGTAGTAAAGACTGTGTAATGCATCTTCAGAAATGTATGATGTACTCTGCACATTATAGTGATTATCAACACTATAAAATTACAGTAGTTCCAAGAAAAAAAACTTACAGACTTTTGAATATGACGAGAATTCACCTGGAATAAACACATCCATCACTCAAACAAAATTTAAAGGGACAATTTATTTTCCTTATGTGCTTAGAAGAAATGTGTTTAGAGAAAAAGGATTTAGTGAATTTTATTTGCCAACAGAACACTCATTAATCTGATGAAAGAAGCTACAGATTTGTAACTCTACTATACCTGGTCACAAGACGTAACACACATCTAAGCACATATAACAACACACACTTCTAAGGTTTTGTGTATTTTAGGTCTGATAGGTTTTAGAAGAGCAATAAAGAACCATTCTCCCTTTTCTAACAGCAGGCAGCTGGAAAAGATGCAGCATATCCCTGATTATATACTTTAATCTGCCCAAGAATTTGTCAGCTCTTAAGAAGGAGCAGCAGCATAGCATTTAAGCCACTTCCTTAATTTGGTCAGGAAATGAGAAAACTGATATATACAGGTGACCTTCAAATGTCTGATAACATCCCCATGTGATTTCAAAAGCAAACATGCTGGCAACCATTTTCTTACTAAAACTTCATTTTCTTGCTCTGAATTCCATCCTTACTAATATATTACCCTGGAAGCCTGCTCTCCAGGTGCCTGGTGAAAGCCTATAATCAATATTGAGTCAAGTATGGCTCAAGAGCTAGAAAGAGCACGAACCACTAAATTCCTTTTTGGAAGACAGTGTCTGCAAAATATAGTAACCATGAGAATACGGCTGATATCAAAAATTCACTATTTTTTTCATACTGAAAAGTTAGTTCACAACTTCCAATAGTGAAAAAGCGGAAGGTAGGGAAGCACTGGAGAAAAGGATTTTAGCACCTTATTGCTCTGTTTCATTTAAGTTTAATAAAAGGCTTAGAAAGTTTTATAGATGTGGGTTTAAAATTTAAAAAGCATCTGATACTTTCAGACAAACAAATTTTCTGTAATTTTCTAAAATTAGAGGAGTTTATTAAAGTCAAATTAATTATTTTCATATAAAATTATATATATATATGTATACATCTTTAAACTTAAAGTTGTAATCACGTCAATGTTTCCTCTGATATATTTGTTTTCACATGTGATTCATAATCATATCCCATATCCATGAATCAGGCATGTAAGCATGACATTGCTGGCATTACTGAATTACTTCACTCTTCTACACCATTTGATCTAGTGCGCATATTATTAACTGTTCCAACCAAGGAATCAAATTTAATCCTCTGTGAGCACCATCTGTAGCATCATCAGTTCCCTCACAGTTCCTGTAACAACATGTTGTCAAGATGTATTTATACTTTAAGAGATCACTTCAGAATTATAGAACTGAAACCTACATTGAAAAGATGTAACAGTACTTACTATAAAGGAAGATTAAAAGAAAGCACCTGGGCACTTTTTTTTTTAATATATATAATCTGTTAGCATTCTAGCATTTGAGTATTAAATTTACCAGCTATGTTTACACTTTCAGAAATACAAAGGCACTGAATGCATAGATTCACTTCAGTTAATAACACTGTAATGAAACACTTCCTTTTAGCCCAACTGAACATACCAGCAATTTTATGTATGTACAAATACAATTTTCTTTAAATAGTCCTATTAGCTTTTGTGAAAATTTAGTAGTACAGATTGTTGGCTGGTTAAGGACTATCCTACTTCCAGAAGCTTACGTGAACTGCTCTGCTGTTAGCACTCCAACTCCAGATTGCATAACTGGCAGTTTTGCTCCTACTAATATGCTGCTAAATATTTTTCTCATGATGAATTTCACCAAGTGATAAACCAGGCTGACAAATCTACTTATGGTGTCTCAGTTCACCTTGGCTTATTTGATGGAAATTACATTTACAGAGCCTTTTAAAAAAAACAATCTTATAAAGAAGAAAAAAAAATTAAATAATTAAATAGTCATTCATCCTGGGAGATACCATATCATAATTATGCTCTTGCTCAAACTAAGCAGATACTAAGATGTACGACTATCAGAATGTTATAATAAACCAGAGCTGCACATATCCTAGATACATCCTGGCTGATACCATTCTAGCAAATGTATTTCTGGGCCCAAAAAACAGTAGCAAATGGTGTACTTTTCCAGTATGTATTTCATAGCTGTCAAAGTGGTGAATAAAATAGAAGACTGTTCTTAGACAATGAGTACACACTGAGTATATACTCTGTGCACAAAGCGATGCAATGGAATCACTCAGGAGTCCAAAAAGAGGAAATTGAATAATTAAACAAGAACTCCAAAAGCTAGAGTAAGTTCTATCATTTAGATAGAACTTACTCTAGCTTTTAAAAGATTAAAAAGTCCACGCTACAAACACATGGCTCTTGCTATCAAAATGAGTTAGACACAATTTGCACAAAAGTTTAAAGTAGTACTATTCCACCTCTAGTCACTGCATACAGAAGAAAACAATAAGGGAAACTCTACTTTTGCTTGAACAGCACACCTTGTACTAACACTACTTGTACAGCTTCAAACACTGTCAGCTGCTCCCCAACAGCATGATCATATTTGGGATGCAAGGAAGAGCCAAGTCAGTAATTCCACATATGCTCTAAGGCAGAATAAGCCAAAGACTAATGCTAAAAGGATTTCTAATTGTTCATGCCCCTGCTGTTCATTTCTGTTCCTGTACTATCTCCTTCCTGCTACCAACACAAGCACATTTGTACAACCCTGCTGCAGGAAGGGCCAGGAAACTGATTCTGTCTGAATCTGATCTCTGTGCACCTGCAGAAACCCTTTTGACAGCGAAGGTACAGGGGAGGAGGAGGAGGACAAGGACAGCCAGGCAGAAGCAGAAGGATGCCCTGCACAGCCCCGGCGCTGCTGCCCAGCCTGGCACTGACACGCCCCATGTCCGACTGAACCCCAGCAGCACGGCAGGGACCACCCCTGAAAACATGGAATGGAACAACATCTACACTACTGGAGTGGAAAACACCACCTCATTGTTTAGATCCTGGCTTTCACTGCTAGGAGGTGCAGGACAAGGATGTGCCCTGGACAACTTGCTGCAATTAACAAATAGTGTTTTTCCAAGGTTTTTTCAAGTGTATTTTGTAGCCTTACAAAACCTAAAACAGACCTTTGCAACACTGTAGCAGGAGACTAAGTAATAGCAAACTCAAAAAAACTTCTCCACAACATCTTCCAGAACAGTTCCAAACACCACTGCCAGTGAGCCAACAATTTGTTCTTTCTCCAAGGCCCTCCCCACGATGTGCCTAGAAAAGTCACATCTCCAGGCACAGCCCACTTGAATGGGCTATGGCAGGAGTCCGTGCACATCACAAAGAGACACCACATCTCTACAAACATACACCAGCAAGCTCAAGGTGTCTGCTAAGTGCACATCTGCCCCAAGCACTGCTCTAATTTACGCTGTGCCTGCATTTAAGTTCCAGTTTTTTTGACCCTCTTCCAAAACCTTGGCGCCAGAACACGCATTAACAACTAAATACACAAGGCTATAAAAAAAGCAGCATAACAGAATCTGTCCCAAAGCTCACAAACTGTGACACTTGGCTACACAAAGCCAAATGAGTTTGTGTTTGGGACTGTTTTGCTCTTTAGGGACTTTTAAAAATTTTTATTATTGGCAGATGAGACAACAGCTTTCTGAAGAGAAGAAACAGAGAGACATACTTAAGGAAAGCTCAAAGGAAAGAGCAAGAAAGTAAAAAGATCTTTTATCATTTAAGACCATGACAACTGAAGTTACAACCAATTGCAAAAGAATATTAATATACAATTCTTAAAGGTAACCAATGACATTAGTTGATATATACAATCTACTCTTCAGTCCTCATTTAAACCCACTGTATGTTCCTGACACTCACTGGAAAAAGTCAAGAAAAAATGAAGGGCAGTGTGCTTTTCCCTGACAATGACACTTTTACTTCTGAGATTCATTACAGATACTTTGTTACATTTATATATATTATTTACTTAAACATAAAATTTAAGTGTATCATTTTGTCACATAAGAATTCAAACACTAACACTGATTTGTGTCTATCACATTTGAAAATATTAATGCATGAAAAATAATATTCCAGGTTTTTTTAACTGTCCTGGACACATACTGCCAACAGAGCTACCAGCTCTCCCGACCAGACAGCAGTAGGAAAACAGGCACTGAGTCAAACTGCAACAGACAAGTGTTTCCACTACATTACCTCGTCTTAATGTATCAAGTATCAACACATACAGGCAGTCTATCATTTTCAATATCAAAAAGGAAGCAATTTCCTAAAGTTAAAAAAGCCATTTGCCCTTCGTTAAACATAAACAAAAATAAACCAGAATCATGAAAGATTAATTCTACTTCAATACATTAGACTCCATTTTCAAATATCACAGGAAGTTAATTTCACAAGAAATGCGATTCTACTTCCCAGAGAAATACACTACAAATAGAACATAAAGAAAAAACCCCAATTTTAATAAATCAGAATTGTTTTCAAATATGTTGGTGTTTCTGTCTTGTTTTATTAAGTGTCCTGTTGCTGAGCTATGACCTTCATAGGCAATAAAATACATCTGAAGTTCTTCATTCACATCTCTGAGAAACACGTTTGGTAATACTATTCTGCCTTGTAATTTCACTTTGATTTTATCAAATTTAAGGAACGTACATACTCCAGGCTTTATCTCTGTTCTCATGCCCTAAATGCAATACCCTAAAAGCTGACATCCAAAAAACTATTCCATGTCAGTCACATCTATCAATGTTTTAATATTTTTACAGCACAAATGTTTTAATATTTTCTATACCAACACAATGACTTATAGGCTGTAAATCTTCACTTTAAATCTTTTTCTGTCTGTAACAATTTTAAAGTAATTTTTATGCCAAGTCATCTGCTGGGGGCAGGCAGACAGTATTTTTCTATTCTGTATTTCTGAAAAATACTGAGTACAATTGACATACAGCTGATACCAGAAAATGGGAGCATATTTATGCCTTACTGCACATAACAAAATGCTAAATTCTTTATTTGCTCTACTAAACAACAAAGAAAATAGTTTTCTCTCTTCATTAACTTAATGTCTTTACTGAAATTTTAATTTAAACATATAAGGTAACACTTGGAAAAGTTTCCAGTTACTACAAAAACAGACAAACACAAAAAATCCTCTTCTGACATTTAATATGTGCACTGAAGTTCTCTTCATGCAAGTAAAATTTTACTACCAATGTCAAGCCAAAGCCATAACATTGCCTCTAAAATATTTTTAAACTTACTCAGTTAACACTATTTAAAAAAAAAAAGAATCAACATTTTTCAAACTAGGAGAATATGCTCAGAAAAATTTCACTCCTATTCAAAAATTCTCTCTAGACAAAACACGCTGGAGACAAAAGAACAGCAGTACTTGCATATGTGACAAAGATGAGGCTATCATCAAAAAGAACCCAACCCTGAAAACCAAGGCTTTTATAGTTTACTTCAAAGTGGTATCATTGTAAATTGAAAGCCCAGTATGCTCACCATATTGTAAGCAGATGCAGGTTTTCTCACTTCTTTACCTATGATAACATTACACACAGCCTACACCAGACTATGCTACTGACCCACTCTCCTACTAGCTTAGTAATCATCAATTAAGTTCTCAATTTGTCCTTCCTTTCGTCTTTAAAATTTACATTTGGTATTCTTAAGATTTGTTTTAAAGGAGAAGGTGTGAAGGCATTAAAGGAAAAGTCTTCCATCCAGGCATGTCAGAAATTCAACTTGAAATCTTTCCGTTAAGCAAGTCTATAAATTTACTTCTCTTCAGCATTTTGGAGCTGGCCAAATTATGTGTTCTTGCAATGGCGACATTCCTGCCCAAAGCACAAGTTTGACATTCAGTGGTCCCTTCTCAATCCGTAGCTATAATCTCTTTGCAAAGGCAGATCCCACAAAAACAACTGTGTCATCATAATTTCCTCCCCTACCCCCTGACACTGAGGGCTCCAATTCACAAACACAAATAAAAATGTCATCCTTATTTATGAAACCTTGTATCCTCACCCTATTTTCTTAGAATGCTCCTAGGAAGCACTCTGTACTAAAGAAGTTGCTGACGTAGCACATTTACATCCCAAAGCATAAAGTAAATTAGAACAGAACAAAAAACAAGGTAAGGCTGAAAAACCCTCAGAAAGTCCTGATCAAATCCCAAATAGGATTATCTGTGCACAAGTTCTACTTCCTTTCAACATGTATCTCATGGCAATAGTAAAGAATGTCTGTATTTGTTCATTCATGCATATAAATAAATTCTCCTAAGAAATGCCTTAGTAAAACCTGTATGTTTTCACCATCACATCAGTTAGAACCAATACATTGTATAGACTGAGGAGAGACAAGTTTCAGTGGAACTTAAAGCATGCTAAGAGAACAGGGTGTCAAGAATTGGTATGCCTGTAGAAGCCCAGAGCTTGAAAACAGGGCAATAACCTTCCAGAAGAAAGAATTCATCTCAACAAGAACAGGCTCGTTCAAGAATGAGGATTTCTGTAAAGCTACACTACATTGCATAAAATTGCTTTCTATCTTGCAGTTCTTAAAGAACTACTTTTTACACACGGAGACATTTTGTATGCACAACCTTATAAAGGCAGAAAACTGAAAATCTACCTGCATGGCCATGTCTAGCCCAAAATAAATGATAACCCACACTTTTAAGTGAGATCTATTACAAAAGTCTACATATTTGTCCCATGAGCAGAGCAAAGAAATTCTCTGACACTGCCAGTTTTCTGACGTTCCAGTAAATTCCACATTGTTTTGGTAAGAAGTCTCACCTTTGCTTTCAGTGATTTAATAATTGACACATCTGAGATTCTCTGGGGATTAATAAATTTTAAAAACTGGTATATAGCTTTATGGCATTCACCAAGTTTTAAAACATTTTGAGAAGAATTAGCCATTTTCATGTGCAGAAGGAGAATGGAATACAGGTTCTTTTCAAAATGTTTTTACAAGCCAAGAAAGTAATTAATGAGAAAGTGTTACATAAGTTACTGCACTACAACTGCAGAATAAAATAAGATTTAAGATGCTGTTAACTAAGTTGCAGTCAAAAGCAGAAGGAAGGGAAAGAGAAGAGTATGGAAATAGTAGAAAATGAGACAAGATAGTAAACCATCAATTTCACTGATCTATTTAAGAGCAGTGTAACTAAATCATCTTACAAAAACCATTCAGTGGATTGCAAAAATTATTTGCAACTCTAGATAACCTTTGACTTCATCCATATTTTGACTGGAAAGCTGCAGAAATTATTCCATATATGAAATGCACTAATAAAGAGAAGCAACAAACTCAGATATATTGAAGTGAAATTAATATGCAGAATTAATGCAAGCAACAACACCCTGAAAAACCCAAATCTATCCCAAGAGAGATCAGTTCTTAAACTCAAAGAAGTTCTACCTTAATATGAAAAATACTGAGCTCAGAGCTCATTTGTTTGTAGCCACCCACAGCAACACCTTACAGAAGGTGCAAACCCTGAAGTAAATTCAGGACTTGCACAAAATGCCCAAAAGAATTCCAACCTTTTCTGAACAGCACCAGCTGCTCCATGGAACTGCACACTGAGCTTGGGCATTGCTTAAAGGTAAGCTTTAATGCAATCAATCAATCAATCAATACCTTGTCTCCCACACTTGCCAGGAGCAGCTTACCCAGTAAGCAGAGTAAAGCTATTAACATTTTTAAGTAACAGTACTTAATCAGTCTCAAACAACAAACTAACAGAGAGAAATCAATGCAACAAACATTGCTTAAGTTTCTTAAACGTATGGGTGTAAACAACTGCAAGTTGCATTGGGCTTTTAAATCTACAGGTTTTGAGAATACAGAAGTCAGCAGATCATATAAATTATGGCAGTAAAATTTAATCTCTACACTAACAGCTTCTTTGGTTTTTTGGGGTTTTTTTTCCTAAGAAGTTTAATTATTTCAACAGAAAAGCACAAACTTACTTACACTTGGGATACAACAACTGAGTTACAACAAACTTAAACATTTGTGTTCTTTAAATTCCCTTGTTTGATACAAGACCACATGGTTAATGATTTACTGATCCCTTACAAAGGTTTACGTGTTGTAGTAAAACCTGATTAATAGAATTCCTTTAACTTGGCAATTAAAACAAATGTTACATGACTATTAAAAGCCAAAAACACAACTGCAAGAGTACTAGACTGAGGCAAAAATTAAATATATACTATTCCAAGTACAGACAACCAAAAATTTACAGAAATTGTCAAACAAGTCAAAAAAAAACCCACAACCTTTTTATTCAAGTTGAGAGTCAAGTGCGATTTTTCAAATTGCAACAAAATTTTGCAAATACATGCAGAGACAATAAAGAATCTACTTCACTAAAAATGCAATCTATGATGCTTCTAAAGCATCACCTTTAAATGAATAATTCCTTTTGACATCATTTATGTGTGCCCTTCCAGGCCAAACAAGAATAGGCAATTCCACAAATGCAGACCAGTGAGGTGACAAATGAAATAACTAGCTCCATAACAAGAACTTTCACATTTTTTACTCTAAAAGCTAGTATTCCTTTTATTCTAAAAACAAGTAACAACTAATTGCTAATTTCTGCCTACTCTCTAGCATATGCAACTTCATATACACTTTTAAAAATCTCTTTTAATAAACACAAGCACACGCTTTTCTTACTTGAAAGGGCTTTCTACCTCAAGCCTATTTGAAATGGCTCCAAAAAGAGAGGGTAAGGACTTTCATAAAAGAAGATATTTTATATGCTTTAACATGCCCTTGCACTTTTCAAATTAGATCAGTATTTGTTGGAATTGTATGCTTCTACCTATGCACAAAAAAAAGTACACATGTGAACACAAAGAAGAGTGTACATAATTGCTAAATAAAAGGAAACAATTTGAGGAAACAAAACACAAGCAACTACAGAAAATTAAAATGAAGACAAGTAGAATTTTAGCCCCATTTTTCATACACACATCTTGACACAAATGGGATCTGAGGATTTACACGTTCTCACAATATTTTATTTTTATTTCCATATGTATTGCTACATAGTAAACCACATCAATACATGCCAAGTTCATATAACAATACCTGAGCACAGGCCCATTGACCTACATATGCAAAACACCTGCAGTAGCCCAGTAAAACACAGAAGGGAGGAAGAGTTTTTGAGAGCTGTTTTCTACCTTGTTGAAAATAAGCCAGATGGCAACTTAGAACAAACTTGGGCAACAGTTTCATGTAACATTTGTCCTGCAAAAATGCCAGTTAGAATTTGTTCAATGATCCCTATTATCCTGATCCAAACCTAAGAGTGCCACCTGCATGCTGCTCTGCCTGCACACTGCGAGTCTGATTAATCTGTTTCTGCAGTGTAGCAAATTACACACCCACATGAAGATGTGGCTGATAGAAGCCACACCTCAGAGAGGCTTCAAGCAGAAACAAGGAAACCAGGTCAATCATACAGCCATGTCTGCTGCACTGTGTCTTCCTGGCACCTCTGAGACTCCAAACTGACTTGAAATCCTCTCTCTTCTCAGGAGCATCATCCTGGCTCCGATCGGAGCTCCCCTGCCCAGCCACCCCCGGGTCCCTTACACGAGCACAAAGCAGCAGAACAAACTGCAGCACAAGCTGAAGCTGCAGCATTTGGTGCCTCATTAACTAATTAGGAAGATAACAGAAAGATGATTTCATAAGTCAGTTTTGAGTTTTTCTGTATAGGTGCAAATATTTAACTCAGCTTGCACATGCCTCAAGCAGGACTTGCAAAGTGAACATAATCACCAGCCTGTGGTTTTGTATGCTCAGTTCACAGCCAGGTAGATACTTTCTGTTCTGTTAGGGGACAAGGGAGAGACAAGAAATGTGCTGAAAATAAAGGGAAATAATATCTCCATAATTACGTATTCAACTGGAGATACAGTAACTCACTAGAATCTAAGCAACATTACCAAACAAGGTTTGTGCATAAATATGCAAAATACGTAATAAATGTTTCTTCTTAATAGGAGTTACCCCCCAAAAAATGTGATATCATTCATCATTTGATATGTGAAATGTTTTAGCAAAAATCAGGAAAATTTTGCCTTGTTTGGATCCACAGGAATGCTTGGTCACACAGAGCCAACAGATTCCTGACACAATGTCCTCCAATTGTTTGCTATTTAACATCACATGTTTACCAAATATGGGAAAATTACCCCTCCCTGTAAGGGGCCTTTTTTAACTCAGCCTACCAGAGAGCATTGGGCTTTCTCCTCCCTCATCAATATAATAAATATTGCATAAATATGTTCTAGCAGAAAAACAGCTGCATTCAATTCTGTCTGAAAAATGTTGACTTTGTTCCTTGAAGGTAAGTTAGTATTTTATCTGTAGACAAATTCAACAGCCAGCAGATCATACAAAATCCTTTTCATAAGCTTTTGTACTCAATAGAAGAGACAGTACAATGTGTAAAACCGAAAAAAGACAATCTTCAGAGACAGGATACAAATGCATCAGAGAAATATTGAACACAATGTATGAAGCACTTCTTTTGTTCTCAGAGGCTCACAACCAGTTTATGCCTGAAACAAACACTGACTTCCTTTTTTCCTGCTGGAGAGCTACAAGTTCAGTTGAAGAAATGACACGGAGCATAACAATCTTCTTCCTTCCTACTGAATTTTGCTGTTGGCAAAGGAAAACACGTCAGCAGAAAACAACATCTATGACAATTTGCAGAGCAAATCAAGTCTGAGCTGCAGAGGGAGATGTGGAGGGGAAGAGACAGAACAGCTGACCATTGCTGACTGGCACACTAAGTCACCTGAGGTAATTAAACATACTGGAATGTTTTTGAGAACTTCTTACCAGAAAGATTGCTAATTGGTGTTAACTCCATTAAACTGTTTGCTTAATAAGCAGCTATTAAAAGTTGCTAAACAGAGAAAAGCAGAGGTAATTATACCTTCCTTGCTTGAGTACTGCATACTGCTCTGCTCATCCCTAAACAGAATCAGCATAATTTTAAAGAAAGAAAGAGAAAGTCTTCATAAGCAAAAAAAAAGCACGGGATAGAAAACAAAGTGAAGAAAAACAAACCAAAAGCATACAAAGGATATAAAAGTGAAATGAAACAAACCAAAAGCATACAGAAAATAAAAGTTACTCTCCAACTGACAGTATTTTGAAAAGCTACTAGCTAAAAAAAGATACAAACTAGATGTAAACTGTCTTTACATAAATACCTTAATAAACAGTTACAATTATAATTGAGTTCTATTGATCATTATGTCCAAGACACCAATTTTTTTCCAAATGAGATCTACATGATGGAGCATAAAGCCATGTTTATACTGAGTAAGATAAAAATCAAGCAGTCTGGAACACATCTTCACAGTTCAGGACACAAGGCATTTAGTAATTGGTTTTTGTTAGGAAGAATTATATTAAATTGCTGTGCACTAGACTTCTTGCAATATCCTTTCTCAAGCCCCAGGCAGATGGTTATTTCAAGATATTAGATAAGCTATTTATTTTCTGAATTTGTAAGGTAATGATTAGGCTGTTAAACAAGATTTTAACCAGTTACTTATGGACCAGTGCAGGAGGGAAAGCACACACTAACATGCCTAACATCCCATTTGTGAATAGCATCAGTTTTTGTCTGACAGACCAGTCTCTGGAAAAAATACAACTCCCTAAAGAGCCTCTGTGGATTTCTACATTACACCAGCATGGATAATAAACATGGTTTTTTGCTTACAAAAGCAGACAGCAATGTTTTAGTTAGAGTTTAGAGTATCCCACAGGAATTGAATCCTCTGTCCCATCAGGAAGTGAAATTTTAGCAATATGCTTCTGAATAACAGATGACAGTGATAGGTGCTCAGCAGAAATGCAAGTAAGATAATTCTTTTATGAAAGCAGTAAAAATAATGCCCAAGACCACTCTGTTCTGAATACAGTATTTTGATAGTCTGTGACAATCTACAGTTACATCCAAAATTTGATTCCATTAATTACTTTCTTTAGAGATGCATAGATCATATGCATGATGATGCATAGATCATATGCATCATCATGCATATGATCTATGCATCCTCCTTGTCTGTTATCCAAGTCTTTGGAAGAAAAATAATTCTAAGGCCAAATTATGTACAACAAAGTGAAAAACCTTTAGGGTTTGTTGCAGCATATTTTCAGTACTACTGCTTTTTGGACAATCTGTTCTCATGCGTACACTAAAACAAATTCTGCTAAACCAAGTTTTTTAAAAAAGCAAACCTACTCTAAACACAAAGGTGCTTTGTCAGTGAATTAGCTAAGAACTTCTAGGCATGTAACAAAAGTATGCAAGAATATGCCATGAGTGGACTAAAAAATACACAATGTAACCTGTGAGGCACTCTCAGAGTGGAAAATTTCAAAATCACCATGTTTCTCCTATAAAAATAAACAACATAACTAAAGATGTTCCTTAATTTAGCATTTCTGTTTTGCTTTATAGTTATTTATTCTACAGTTATAAAATTTATACAGCTAAAACGTATCATTTACTTACATTAACAAATACACCAAAAGAATGGGAGACAAGGAATAATCCAAAGCAACATTTCACAGCTGCCTGACTTGTTTACTGCTGGGAACTGTGTATGCAACCCTTTAACCCTACACAAAACAAGTCTGTCACCTGTATGTCTTTAGGATAGTAGGCCATTAATGGCCAGGGGTTTTTTCCTAAACAAATGCAAAAATAACTCAAAAATTTTTACAATGGAACAGCATGGACAATCTTTGCTCCCGTGACAAAGCTCTTCCCAATCCACACCTTATTCCACTGGCAACTTTTACTTAGTTGCTCTACCCATGTCCAGTCAGTCTCTGTCTCCTGTTGAACATTCATTAGGCCAGGCTGGCAACCTCTCCTTAGTTACTCTCTTCTTTCTACAATCTGGTTGGGAACAGTGACAGCTGGTTGGGACATCACAACTGCAGCAAGCAGGTGCATGGACAGAATGGAAGAGTTAAAACTTTGACATACTTTTTGCTGAAAGCTGACTATGCTGCTTTTAATTATGGAATATTTCATATCCATGGAACATTCAGTTATTTACTAGCATCACTATACACAAGCAAAGTCCCAGTTCAGGGATATTAACACTGTCACACTGCATAGAACAGTCATTTTGCATATATTCAGTGATACAGGCATTCAATAATTGGGCAAAAATCACAAAAAAGTTAAAATAAATTCAGACAGTAACACAGCCTTAACTAATCTAAATGGCTGTGCATCATATTTATTACAAACAGATTGCTGAAGTACTCACCCTCACATCATTTCTCCTCTATCTGAACCAAACTACTTTACAAACATATAAAAGGAAAATCCGCACAGAAAAATTTTAAACTCATTGCTTGGCAAGTTCCATTGGACATTCAACTGGGGAAAAGCCCAAAAGTGAAGGTAATGTTAGACAGGTGTCCAAAGCCAGAGCTTATCCCAAACAAAAACAAAGACATATATTTTTAAAATTACATTACAAAGTAAGTAATTCTATACTAGAAAAATCATTACTTCTAAAAATATTTAGTTATTAAAAGATTTGCATATAAAGAGCTGCCCAGAAGATTTCTAGAAGCCCTAATTACATGAAACACATTTGCTGTGCTCAGAATTACAGTGCAGAACTTAGGAATAAATGTTCATCTATTACAGCTTGCGTTAATCAGAGATAACAGGCAAGAGTTCCTGCAGATTCCAACGTTAGTCCAAAAAAATGAACAGCCACTCTGGAGAATGCTGTCAGACATTCCCAACAACTTCTATAAGATCCTCCAACACCGGACAACTGTAGCCTCCTAACAAGGTGCAAATTATGTTACCAAAAATTCGTGAAGACTCTGGGTTTTCTCTGTCTCTCTGATATCCTTCAAAGACAAGTCTATGCCATCAGAAAAAAAGGCATTGCCCACAACTCTCATCCTTCTGACTGCAAAAAAAAAAAATGAACACTAATAAGCCACTCAGAGCAACTCCAGGGCTGTGGTAGCTTCAAAGGCAGAGTAGGCAGCCCAGCACTCTGCCTGTGACTAAACCAATCACAGCTGCACAATACTGAACAATTGTGGGCGAGCTTATCACAATTTCTAATTTAGCACAACACTCTGCTGTGAAGAACAAAGTGTGACTTTAAGCTCCCTGATGCATTTAATGCAGAGGTGGAGCTGTTCTTTCTTTTTTTCATAGCTCTGCTTCAATCTTATCTCCTAAGAGTTTTCAGAACCACACTGGCAGATGGCAGTCTACTCTTTACTTCTGACACTCTTTATGAACACAGGCAGAAGGTTCTAAAACCAGCTGTGCATCTTATATGGCTTCCCCAGAAAAGATCTAGTAAAGCAGTGAAATTCTTTCTGGAATCTACATGGCATTTTTCAGTTATGTACTCTTGCACCCAGCATTTTACAAGACCTACACAATTCCTGCATCAAAAGTTTACCATTAGAGAATTGCTGTCTTTACGTTTTCAGTATTCTTGTTCCATTCTTAGCTTGCAGCAAAACATAAATGGTAAACCAAATGAGTTGAGAACGCCTATTAGGGGTGCTTGAGGTATACAATCAGAACATATAAAATACTACAGGATTTGTTGGGGTGAAGAAGGCAAGGCAAGACACATGCAAAAGATAAGACATTTTAAAAAGAGTTTACCAAATATTTTAGGAAACGTTACATCCTAAAAAATTCTGTTACACTGCAACTCAGATGAACTTTGTAAAACAGTTCAAAAGCTGAAGTGAATTCAAGCATTGATCTTGTCTAGTAAATAAACCATCTACTAGGAAGTCCCAAACCTCCTGGAAGTAATAAATAATTGTTAACAAGGCTATCAAAGATGGGGAGAAGGAGTTAACACGACTTCTCTTTCCCTGAGTAACATATTAACTATAGCTTCTTGGTAGTATTACTGATTGGCTGAAACCTTATCCTGCAACATTTTCAAACTAAATAACAGAGGAAACAAAACTTAAGTGCACTTAGTAAGCATTGCAAATATAAATATCAAATTAATTATTCATTCTGTAGCATTCAAAAAACTTAAAGTCATTAAAGAAATATGGCAAAAATCCTGGCTCAAAAAACATTTAAGTTGACATATAAATATATATATTCACACAGAATAAAGCGCTGCTTTTAGAACAGTTCTCATATAAAGCCAGGTAAGCAATATTTTTTCCCCTGCATCTAAACTAAGTGTCATCTTCATTCTCAATAGAAATCTGACACAGTGAGCAGACTTAGTGGCAAGGTCCATATGTCCAAACAGCAATTCCAATCTCACAACAAAACAATTTTAGTCTATTCTAGAAGGAGCCCAGATGCTGACACCTCAAAAGACCTGAAATGAATCCTATCCCTGAAGATTCTGGTACGGGTATGCACTTCAACACCTCTGGGCCCTACAAACTCAACAATGTTAAACAACAAATTAAAATACTATGACTAGGTGAAGCAGGAAACTGCATAGTAAATGCTACACAAATATGCTTTTCCAACCACATCTTGAAGTTTGCATGACATGAAACACCAAGCTCCCAAATGATGCGGCACTCTCAAAGCCCAGGATAACAACAATAGCCTTGGCATGAGCAACAGCCATTCAGAAAAGCCAAGAAGGAAGCAGGCTCCCTGCTGGATATTTCCAGTGTGAGAAGCAACAGCTGCTACTGGTCTGGCTGCTTTCCTGTGCTCTGCACCCTGCACCCCACCAGTAACCACCGCAAATGCTTCACCCAGCTTTGCAAAAACAAAGCTTTCTGCCTGGCCTGCCAAATGCAAATTATTATTTCCCTATTTCCTCTGAAAGGAACAGCAACCAAGAGAGAACTGGAGGATGCCTGAAAGCCATCCCTTGGATAGTGGCACCTTAACAAAAATAAAATATCGTTTCTGATAGAAGTATTTAACCCATATTCAGATATTCAGGTATACCTATTGTCTTTAAAATCTTCTAAGTTAGGAACGAAATACTGAAGTTACTTTTATTACAATTAAACCTCATATCCATTTAAATTGCTAACAGAAAAGTACAATTTGTAAAATCAAGGGATTTTTGCCTATTTCACAAACACACTAGCTCCAACTTGCAATTTGAAGTATTCCCCATTTAACAGCAGTTTGAGATAGGCCAAAGAAGTAGCAAGTTTCAATATATCCAAGACTATCAGTTGAGGCTACTTCATAAAATAGGTGAGCATGTCAAAGACAATGGCTCATTATTCATGCAAATATTACAGGCTACTTAAAACTCTTGGGCAAGATGCACAGGATAAGAACAGCATTTACCTTGCCCTAGCACTGCAATACATTGAGAACTTCATTATTGGTGTTGGCACCTGAACGTGACACCAGCATGAACATATCAAGTAATAATTCACCCTTTACTACATCTCTAACGTATGCCTAGCTCACACACTAACACTAAGAAAAGACTCAGAACTATCCTCTCCACTAGGTATCAAACAACCTGGGGTTAAGCAGAATACTTCAGGGAAATTCTTTATATGCTTTAGCTCCACACAATACAGACTGTTCTGTAGTCAGGTGCTGAGGTCAAATTCACTACCTAGCCAAACAAAAGGAGCTTTGAAATACCCAAGCAGCATGGGTATACATAGCAGCCTCTGAGCTGATCCTAAGACATAAGATGTTGTTTTCCATAGTGGTTTACTGCTCATTTTTCCAATACTCATCTGTGTGCAAAAAACAACAAAGAATTTCATATTTAAGTCAGTCTTCCTCAAAATTCTGAATGCAAAACTGTCAAAACAAGGTCTGTCTTGACAGTTCAATACATGCTCCTTTCCAGCTTCTAGCCAGTCTCTTACTACATTCCCAATTAACTGAGGAGAATTAAGCTTGTCCTTTATGATCATTCAAACTACAGCACAGACCTGGAAAAGAAAACACAATTTTCACTCGTTTAAACATCATATTTCCCTTATTTTTTATGTGCAACACGTCCTTGTAACCAGCAGAGTGTTTCACTTCCACTTTCGTTTTAATTGTGTACACCAACAAAATTTTGAAGACAGTAAACTGAATTAGACACATTCATTAAACATTTCTACAGTCAGTTTCCAGACTGTCAGTTTCAAGACCAGATAGTTTCACTTCAAGTATCCACAATCATACAAGAAGCAGTGAAACAATTATTCTCATTCCAATAATCTTTATAAAACTTTAGGGGCAGGGGGTGGACGGAATAAAAAATACAAGAGGCCACAAAGTCTGAGAAGTTAGTTATGTTCCCTCAGCATCCTACAAATAAGACTGGTAGTAACTACAGAGCAAATGGCCATTTTCCAAAGCAATTTGGATGAATCATCTTCAAAAATTAGTTGATCAACCTGTAAAATTGTCACTATCACCTAAAACCCCACAGCTGCCTAAAATCCCCGCTCACGGTCAGATCTGAAAGTAAAAGAACAAAGACAGATAGCAAGCCACATTTTCTAATCTTTAAGCAGTTACACTGTTACTGTATTCTGAAAACTCTGTATATTCAGTTGGTATGCTTATTCTCTGCCTAAAGTCTTCTCAAACACCTCACAAACCCTAAAAATACAGTAGCAAACAACAAATTATCAGAATTGAAGAAGCACTTCTTAAGACATTTCTACTAAAGCGTAAAGAACATCTATTCAAATGAACAATCAACTATTGCATCCATTTCTAAAGAATAAAAACAATAATTTGGGCAACAAGGCATTGCTGTCTTGTTCTTTGGCATTTATATGAATGTTAACGTGCTGCTGACACTTTTTGGGTACAGAAAACTAAGTATGAACTAAGTAAGAAAATCAAAACCAAAAACATCATTGTAATTTTGCTAACTTCCGGCAGGAAAGAAATTTCAGTGTTAGGAGACTGCAAACCAATACAAATCAACAGCAGAAACATAAGTACCTGTTTTCTTACAGTTGCCTGCTTTATAGTACTCATTATTTCAAAAAGGCCTACCACACCCTTGCTACCTACCTCCCTCCTAACACTCAAAACCCATTTGGCTATCACAGTGCTTTTCCATCCCTCCCTCCACCTTCTTGGCCTTCCTTGCTTCCAGCCCAGTGTTCATTCAACCTTTGCTTAGCTAATTGCAACATATTATTCCAGAAAAAATTAACCCAACAATTAAATTGCTCAGCACGAGGAAGAAGACATGCTGAAGGCCTAAATTGCAGGTGCCTTTAGCTTCTGAAGAACTACAGCCACAGGGCAAGTCTTTTAATACTAAGGAGTCCTACTAGCTTATCTTACACAAAAATAAGTATATAAAAGCACTGGCAAGCTTGGTTCAAGTATCTTAGCTCAGCTGGTTAGAGCATGGCTCTAGCAACAGCAAGGTTGTAGGTTCAGTCACAGTATGGGGCATTTACTTAGGGGCAAATCTCGATGATCCCTCCAGATCCCTTCTAACCTAGAACATTTGGTGTGTTTCTGTATATTTTCTAGTTTTACATATGCTTTCAAGAGACAATGATTAGTACTCTATTTCTCTGTATTCATAATTCCTAATATTTCTTCCTGACCAACACCCAGGCTTTTTCCAAAGAACAACCCACAATTACTTCCAAAAATCTCAAGTATAACAGCTAATCAGAGATCCATTTAATCAGTTAAATCAACTCTAAGAATGCACTTAATGGTATGAAAGCACTCATTAAAGTAAGCTTCTTCTCCTTTCTCTCCACCACTCTTCTGCATGTCAACACTACCATCTCATCACTCCATCACACAGTATCATGAAACACTTTCAGAGACCTGTGCAAGCAACAGCAGCTTAGATTGAGTCCCAGTTCATCATCCCACTACACACCTAACTTCCAGTAATTTCTGATGCTCCATTTGGAACCATCAGGTACTGTGAAGCTGCATCCTTTGTCTTTACAGTAGGACAACAGGGTACCTGTGATTGTTCATCACTGTTTTGTAAGAAAACAGTGATTTCTGCAAACCTGATCACAGAGCAGGCTGCACACAGAGCTTCCACTGTTGGAATAAGGAAGTCTTACCACTCCTCAACATCAAGAGAAATTAGAGCCTTGACTACTGTTCATGGGATAATATAAACAGACATGAGCCAACATAAAACAAGCTTCCAAGTTGAAGACAAAAGAATAACACATCACAGATGCATAGTTTCTTAGGATGTTTACTTAATAAACAAAACAAACTAGTTTTGCTTGGATTCTTTTACAACAGTGTTTAAAGTAGTCAATTGGATGCACTTAGAGTTCAGATAGGTGGAGTTTTTTAGCTTTCAAACATCTACAGCCAAATCAGAATGCAACATGTTCTTATTATCCTGTATTAATAAAACCATATTTCAGCAGTCTCACTTAATAGAAGTAAACAATTATGCCTGGCAAGCAATTTTGAGATATAAACTCTCTTACAACAAATCAATAAGCAAAAAACAAATTAATTCCTGAAACAAAAGTTTCATTCCAAACCACCCATTTTTCTGCAAGCTAAGTTACTATCATCTACAATAACTAATCTCTTTCAGAAGCCCTACTAAAATGATGGCTTGACTGCTAATCTAGAAATCTCTCCAAGTGTTATGGATAGCCAAAGTACTTCCTTATCAATTTTGAATGTCATTTTTCAGATTCACAGATACCACATCTGGGTAAAGTGGTGCTTTTTGTAAGCTAAGTCTCCCTTACCCACTTTCTCAATTGCTATTTACCTGGCATGTGTAGGCTTCCACTAAAATGGTTAATAATCGTTTCCCCCACCACTTTTATCTCCTCACAAGATACTGTTGTGCAGCTGTGCACTGAAGTGAAGCAAAGACCTGATCCTGATGAAAAACCCCAGCTTTCGGCTCAGTCAATTCCCTCAAGCAGCTCACCTCCAGACACAAGAAGTGAGCAGCCAGAACACATAAAATAGGCAGGGAGGGACAGAAAGCAACAAGCACAAAGGAGGAGCAGCCTTTCCTGCAGAAAGAGCCCATTTCAAGGTCAAGTTAAAGCAGTCATAAGGCGAACATCCTCTAAAGCTGCAGAGCTACAGGGCCCCAGCCCCTGCCCACTACACTGCCACTGTAAAACCAGTTATCAGCAGTGGAGCTTCACAAGACCAAAACCAAAACATTACTTTACTTTAAATGCAGTCTTGGAATGAAACCCCAGTGAATACATAATACAGACTCAGACACTGAAGTCAATGGAATCCTTTTCAGTGGCTCTTATCTGTATTTTAGACTGACATCTCAGTGTGCTGCTTCCAAAGTAACTAGAATACTTCTACAGCACGGATAGTTTCAGTAAATATATTCAGGGCACATGAACCAGGTATGAACAAGAGACTGAGGCAGCCAGTTCCATAAAAATACTGGCAAAGTTAAGTTTTTCAAATAAAATTAAAAATATACTCTGGGAAAGACAGAACTGTCTCTATACATTTCATTTGCAACTAAAATCCACCAGTAGGAAAGGATATAAATATATTTTCCCTTCCTGACACTTAACAATATCAATTTTGGAACTATATGATATTATATAATCTAAATTTTACATTTAGCATAACAGTAAAAAGTACTTGGCACTAAAACAAAAAATTTCATTTTCACTTCAAAACAATTTTTAATACTTCAAGCAATGAAAACAACTGAAGCCAACAGTATTTCACATAGACATACAATGTTACGGCAAGAAGTTACCTTGCAACTTTCTATATATAGCAATCCAGAATTAAAACTATGGTAGAAAGGAGACTCCTACTCAGAATAATTAACTTTCATATTTGTTTAAAAATCATCACAGAACACCTGATTTGTATATGATTTTTATTTGTTAACAATATAGTATTTCTTGTTTGTTGTTCTTCAGACGAAAATAATGTGTAACACTTCAAAATGAGGAAAACCTAATGAAGCTTACCATTTCAGACTACTAGAGAGAAACAACATTCTTTTGATATGCTTTAGATCTAGGCATAAAAACAGAAAACCCACCTACTTAATGCATCTAGTGAGGGCAGGAGGGTGGAATGCATTTCAAGTAAAGCCTGTGGCTGGGACAAAAAAAATTCAGACTGACAAAAGTTATTAGCTAAAGCTTGTAATTCCCACCAAAGGTCACTGAACATACTTCTACACGAAAACTGAGTATATCTTAAAAATAATCACTTATTGAGCCATTCACTCATTTGTCAAAGGCTACATATATTTAAAAAAAAACCAAACAAACAAAACAAATGAAAACAAAAACAAATTAAAAAAGAAAACAACACACCATTAAGGAGATATTCTTGACAAATATCCAGGGGAGCCACAAGGAGTTATTTACTATAAAAAATAAAATAATATTTGTGTAAAAATTCCTTTTCTAAATAACATATTTAACTTGCAGGAAACTGAATTTAAGTAATTCAGTTCACAGAGCCACTAGATGGAACTGAGAAAAGCTGTTCCTTTATCTCCGCAACACTTGTTTAATAATTGCATAAAATTAACCCTTTCCTTTGTTCTAAACTACAAAGTGAGAAGGAGCATTCAGACCACACTTTCACAAAGTTTCCCTTTTTAAGTAGAAAGTACACAGAGCCTAGAAAACCAAAGCATCTTAAGCAAATTTTTATTCAAGAAAACCTTGCTTAAATTAAAGGTTTGTTTGCTTTTAAAAACAGCTTTAAATAGGCTAAGGTAAAGTACTGTTTTTAGTAAACTACTCATCTCAGTTCTAGAAGCTGAGCATATGACAATTTCTTACAAGTGAACACTAACTACAGAAACACAGTAGACATACAAAAAAAAAATCAGGTATTAAAATTTTAGCTGGAGACAGTACCAGAGGGCTGGGCTGCTGACAGTTTTCAAATGATTCATGATGCATAAGAAAAGGCAGAAAACAGAAACTGTTGCCTAGAGGAAAAGGATCAAAGCTATCTTTGCATTCCTATAAATTGAGCTACTGCAGAAGTCAAGCTTAACACAATCCAAGTAGCCTCAACAACAATTCCAATTTACACAAGTTTCTGTGGTGCTGCTTGCGGTTTGCAACACAAACTGCAAACTCAGAGATGGTTCCCCTCCCATCTCAACATCTAGGAATCACTGAACAGAGATTCACCTGCAGTAACACAACACTGCCTGCATAGAGAGAACATCTCCTGATATACTTAAAAATCTTGGCTAGACACCACAGGAATGAGATCGAAAAGGTCAGTACTGGGCTCTTACCTCTTAATTTGAATTATGTTGAAACAAATGAGTCAACAGTTCTGAGTGCTGTGAGCTCTTAATTCTTAACTGTACTGACAAGCACATTATCTTCAATTTCCAAGAAGAATTTTAGTTAAAATTCTACATTTCATTATACATATTTAAAGACACGCGCCTCTACCAGGTCTTTGGAAAATGCCACAGATTTTTCGGATTTGAAGGAAAATGAGCAAGATCCAGAAGAAAGGGGCAGGGGAGGAAAGGTATAAATAAACTCTCTTCAGTTAGTTTGAATTGCTCAGAGAAATCAAGTGAGCAAGGGCAAACTTTCTGACAATCATCATGTTCTGTTTGTGCTGGTTCTAAATTTTAACAACACATTATAATTTTATTCACCCCTCCTCTTTCAGATATGCAGTTTCCATAGTAACTGGCAATACTTAGTAGTAACCAAAGGCAGAATAACACTAACTTATTACATAACTTGAAACTCACCTTGGTTTCTAAAAATGGGTATATGCTTATTTTAGGACAACAAACATTGTGGTTATTTATTTTTTACACATTCCCTATGTGGTCAAGATAAGCATCTCAAGTTTCTGTATTTTAAGAAGCCAGTTTCACAGACAGGATGTAACAGACTAATCCCAATGAAGTCTTCTCATACATCAGGATTTCTGCAGTAAATTAGTCAACACTTACGTAAAATAATAAACTTTTGACTTTCGAAAAGTCTTTGACCATGCACTAATTAATTTTTTTAATTAAAAAAACACTAGTAATTTTCTTAGCTTTCCCACATCACAGCTCTTTGCTATGCGTTCCTCTTCCTAAATATTGACTGAGAATGAAAACACTAAACACAAAAAAGATGTCAAGATGTACAAGTTAGAGAACACAACCTAAAAATCAATTAGAAGGCTATCAAACTGCTTACTTCATACAAATGCTAAAAAACCTGAGCATTTTTAGGTGATTTTCATAGCAGCAGTATCATCATAGGAAATCTTATCAAGATCAACAGCTCCTGTCCCTGGGCACAGTCCTCTTTTGACAACTATATGGCAGCCCAACCTAGTTATGACAGATCAGCATCCCTGGAGTTAGGTAGAAGAAAATGAGTCATGCCCAAGTTGCGTGGGCTCAGCTTTGCAGAATCGGGTAGGAGGTCCTCAGAAAAGCAGAGCTGTCTTCAGAAAGCTTATAGCTGAAAGGGCAACAAAAAAACCTGCTGATGGAGAGATGACAGAGCTCCAACATTTCAGGGAGCAACACTGGGGGTTTAAGAAAGAGTCTGCTACATACTACTACTTTAACGCAAGGGAAAAAAAAAAAACCAGCTAAATAACCTGTCTAAATCAAAACACTAAGACTGAATCCTCAGAAGAGGTAAGGAAAAACCTCACGGGACACCAGAAGGTGCAGAACACACTGGAAGAAGCACTAAAGAGTTACAATCAAAACACTGGAAGGCTGCAAGGCAAAAAAACTCAGCTAAGAACAAAGGAAGTTACAAGTACTTGCTGTCTTATCTCTGGGAGTACAACGCCACTAAGCTACATAAAGGCCAGGATTTTTCCTGGTTAATTGTTTTTTAATATTTGTTTCAAAACTGTCTACAAATCCAGCCATTCACAGCTTTTTTAACTGTACCTCATAGTTATGACAATGCAACTACTGAATGAGCTATCAAAACACAGATCTCTCCCAAATTTCTATTCTTCATCACTAAAAATAAAAAAACATGCTAAGAAATTAAAAACTTAATTTAACTGAGAAACTCATTCTCTTTCAAAGACAGATGACTGCATTGAGATGCTATCAAAAAGTAAATGACAGCTTGAAGTCAACACCCTTTAGAGGAGACAGGACTTGAAATTTCTGTCCTCCCACCAGAAATAGTAAAACCAGATTACAAGGAACTTTTCTAGAGACAAACAGAAGAAATGGAATTGCAAAAAACAAACAACAAAAAAAACACAAACCTGTAATGCTGAGTCTCCATCACTAGAGAAATCTACTAGCAGTTTACTAAGAAAGCAAGGGAAATCTCATAGCTCACAAACTTTTAAGACAAGTGCATGCCAAACTAGTCATGCAAAAGCATTTCGCTATGTGCCCAAATTCACCATCCTCTTTGTATTAGCTCACTATACAATGAAGTCTCACACACAGCCACCAAATTCCAAATGCATTATTCAAGCCTCAAAAAGGTCACTGATGCAGTTTCACAGTCACCTTAGTGATAAAATTCCATGAACAGCTCTGTTCAGACTATCACTAGGTGCCATCACAGGAAGCAGACCATCCTTGTTCCCCTCTCCTGACACCACAGTTGGTCCTCCCTCTTCTTTGCAATGGTGCTAGGCTTAAAGTAAGCCAGGGAAGATTTCTGATAAGAAATTCATAGTTTTACCTGTTGCCTTTGGTTCTTTTCACATTCCTGCAAGTCAAAGAACAGACAGTGCTCATCACAACATTAGGGCAAGTCAGGCAGTACAGAGCAGAAAGGGAGCACAAAACTCCTTCCCTCCTGGTGGGTTTCAGCTGTGGGATGAACATGCCTACTCCTACCAGCTCTCTGCTGGTAACAATATTGCCTGCATGACCAGCTGGGGTCAATCTAGAGAAAAAAGCCCCACTTAAACAGCCACCCACATTAGAACAACTTAAGCCAACTGTAGAGTTGCAGCTAAAAAAAAATTTCCAGAAACCTTCACTTCTCAAATGCCAAAGTCTGATTAATTTGAAGAGCTCAGGATGTTAATATGATGGCTAAGTTCCAGAACAGAAATGTAATTAAAAGAAAAATCTTTGAATTACTTCAAAAAAAGGTTACATTATGTTGCCTATTGTTTCTTCAATGCAGTGCTGTAGTTAAAACTGGTCTCAAATATTTTAAGACATAATTAGAGAGAAATTTATTAGCCAAATACAGGTGCAGGTTCTCTGTCTCACCCAAAGGCAGCCACTTCGATCCATGATCATGGATTAAATGCAAACATGAAAAGAATCCAGAATTATCCAGAATTACACAGCAACTTAAAATTTGGTGAATGTGAAAACCCAGTGCTATTTCCAAGCTTAGCACAGAAGGTTCCTTAAAACCTTCTACAAAATTAAGTAGTGAACAAGCAGAGCTGGAGTGAATAGCAAACAGCCTCATGGTGTTCCCTCCAAGGGAGACACAGTTCTGTTTGTCCAATTTTCATAATCATGACTAAATACCTTCAAGCACAGTGTCACATTACATACTCAGCTGTCATTTAAAAATACTGTTAAAAAGGCACATACAGGAAAAACAACAGTAATGACAATCTATATACTCATTTAAGTAAATACCTGAATATCTGATAAAATATGGCAAAAATAGAATCACAGGCTCTCACCTAGTACTAAAACTCAACACACATCCCTTTTCTGTCAAACATCTAGATTATCTTTGCCAGCTTCTTCTCTAAGCCAATAAAAACCTCTGATAGTGGGAACCTGTTTAACAATCTACACAATTTGACTGTTATAGGTAAAAACTTTCCAGCCTATATTTAATCTAAATCACACCCACTAAAATTTACTTCCTCTTAACCTACATGTCAACCACAGAAAAAAAAAAAAACACAGAAAAAAGCTTTAAAAAACTCCCAGTGCTTCCGTGAACCATTTCTTACATACCCATTCCACATCCTTTTCCACCACATCAAAATAATGCAATACTTTAATAAAATTTAAAAAATTAATTCATAGGTTCTGAACCTCTCAAGCCACACAATTTAATATTCAAAACTAGACACAAAAGTACAATCAAAAAGGAAAAAAAAAGAAAAAAATAAAAAAATGCCTTCTGTACTTTAAACGCAATCAACATATCCAAGGATGGCGTCTTTTGCCAGCCATTCGGATCAATTTGTGACTAGCAGTCCTGAATTATTTCCTAAGTTCTGTTTCCCAAACATCTCTATCTGAGCAGTCCATAGCCTCTTCCTAGTGAAGCATTTTATGTTTAGCAGCTTTTTATCTTTTGGATTGTACTTCGCAAACCAGTGAAAATTAGTGAATTGAACTTGATTCTGTTGTTCACCAGACGAGTGCTACCATTCTTTCCTAACTCAGCAGCACTTCTGCAACTTTTACCTTTGAAGAAAATGATAGATAACATAACTATAATCATCCCCTGAAAAAGTCATCTTTTTTTTCCAAATGCTCAAGAGTTCTTCCACCTTTGCAAAAAGTAACTTGGAAAAGTAACTATTTGGGAGTTAGTTAGACAGGCAAACAACCTCCACGACAAATTGAAACATGCATTAAGTGGATGAACACAGAACTATGCTGAAACCGCCTAAAATTTAAAACTGTTTGTAACATGGCTTTTAAGCATATGTCTCTTCCAGACCATACTGTCATGTAACACAGTAAATTCACTTAGAGCATGTTAGATTTCTCAAATAATTGTATTTCTTCTTCACCAGAGTCACTACTAAGTGGGAGAGAACACAGCTGATAAGCATCTCAGTACCTTATACAGTCCATAAAACATTTAAAAAAATTGGGTTTTTTTCCATACAGACTGACACATCAAAACTGATTAAGCAGGAAATGTAGACAGCATCAGCAGTATTCATAATAAGAACCACTTAATACCACCAACAACCAGATCAATCGCAATCAAAAAACAAAAAGGGAGAGAGCTGTTCTGATACAGCACTTCCACAACACCCCTGGGAGGTACAACTGCAGCTCCACAGACTGCGGATGTTCCAACTTCCTTAGTTCACACAGCAAGCCAACAGACTGGACAATGCACATTGCAGAAACGCCGCGGCCCCAAACAGGACCGCTAGATCACGTAGCCTTGCACCTCTGCTTTGGAGTTATTTCATGACTACCGCTGAAGTTTCATTAATTCTAATTAAAATTCATGTCCTTAAGGTGTTGGGCTGAGAAGAAACCCGGTATGTGTCATCAGCTGAAGTTCAACACTTTCAGTTCAGGGTGTCAATACTATTTCAAACAACATCAAAAGTTTTTCTCTGAGAAACGCACACTACTTTGATTCTGAAGGGATATGGGTTTTGTCGTTTTGTCCACTTCCATGTTCTTCCTTTCAATTACGGAGCTTTTTAAAAAGCACATTATGAGACTGGACAAACTTCTAAATGTTTCCGAGAATTTCCTAACATACAAATCCCATTTTCTTAAGTGAACTGTCTAAAGGCAATAAAGTTCCTCCTGTTCATTACAAGACAGACTCAGAAGGCATGTAAGCAATTCGAAGCCACCAAAGCCTATTGAAATTAGATTATTTTAAATGTTTCAGTAGAACCGCTGGTTCTAATTGCAGGCATTCCCAATTGCCCTAAGTACGGTAATGTGACTTTTCCTTAAAGAATTAGGTGAATGGAATGCCTTTCCCCTTCCTGGAGAGCTAAACGCCCCTGGGGGCAGGGACGGACACCTCTGCCTTCGCAGGGGCCGCGCAGCGACACGGCGGGAGCGGCGCGCTGCGTGTGCCGGCTCCCGGCCGCGGCTGGCGGCGCCCCGGACACCCGCACGGGCGGCTCCGGATCTCAACAATATCGCTATTCAACAGGATCCTGCACACATCCTGCGGCGGGCTCCTTCCCGGGAAGGGCCGCGCCGGGCAGTACCGCAGCGCCGCCGCCGCAGCCGGACCCCCTGCAGACCGGCCCGGCGCCCTCTGCAGAGCCGCACCGCGCCCGGCCCCACGACGGCGGGAGGCGGCTCGCGGGCGCCCGGGAGAGCGGCGTCCCACCCCTCCACCGACAGCCCGCCCGCCGGCGGGGGCCGTTACCTGCCGCCGGCTCCGCCGCAGAGCCGGCCGCGCCTCCCCGTCCTCCCCGCCGGCCGCCGCCGCCGTCCGCAGCCTCCAGCTCGCACCCCGCGGCGGCGGCGGGCAGGAGCAGCCCCAGCAGGAGCAGGCAGGTCGGCACCGGCCGCACGCCGGGCGCTCGGAGCCCGCTCATCGGTACCGCCGCTGCCGCGGAGCGAAGGCAGGAACACAAGGACGGAAGGAAGGAACGCAGGGCTGGAGCTCCGCGCTGCGCCGCTGCCGCTCCGGCGGCACCAACCCGCTGCGCGCCGGCCCCGCGCCGCCTCCCGCCGCTTCCGGCGGCCCCCGCGCCGCCGGGCGACACGTCACCGCGCGGTGACGTCACCGGGGTGGGGGCGGCGAGCGGCGCGCGGAGCTGGTCCCGCTCCCCGGACACCGCGGCCCGGCCGGGACCGGACCGGGCAGGACCCGACAGGACCGGGCAGGACCGGCGGCAGCCGCAGGTGCCGGGACCGCGCCCGGGCCGCCTGCACCGCCGGGGCTCTCCTGTCGCGCCGCGGGGAGCAGGGGCCCTCGGCGCCCGCCCGGCTCCCCCCTGCCCGTGCTCCCCCAGGCGTGTCCTGGAGCCCCTCAGACGCAGACCGGCCGGGACGGATCCGGGGAAAGCACAACGTGAAAATAAGATGTTTTAGCTACAGGGAAAAGCTTCGGACTTTGTTAAACTTGTCCTTGTCGTACCGCCAGTGCAAACACCTGAGGAGAGCTTTCTGAAGTTTAGGTTCGCTGTGTACTACAGCACTGTCAAAACATCAACAAAACGAGAAAAGGAAAAGTTTCAAATCTGATCTCACACAACTGAAACCAGGAAAACTAAGTCCTCACTAAGATTCAACCATGATTTCATTGTGCTTAAAATCTTGACCACCACTTTTGCTTATGATGTTTCCATCAAGCCACTGAACGGCAGTAAAGTCTGTTTGTGCTTTGTCCTGTCCAAACCTCTGGTACTTTACAGCATTCCGTTCAGAGCCATTTACCGAGAATAACACAGCCTTTACAGACCAAATTCAATCTAGTATCTTAGATACACAGTACGTGAGAAAATAATGCAACACAGATGCTAAAAGCTATATAAACATTACATTTTCTGTTAACTATTGCAATTACCTAAGAAATAACAGAAGAGAGGTTGAAAGAACCTTGAGAAAAACCTTTGCCTGCTATGTAGACCCTGCAGGAGACAGGAGCACGAAAAGGAGTTGTACCAGCTTCTCCTGCAGGTCAGCAAAATCTGGAAAGCTAACTGTGAAATCACTACAGTACTATTAAATGCAGCAGGAAACTATTTATCTACTAATATAGTGGGCATACAAACTCCAACCCAGTTGAAACATATTTTTATGGGGGAAAAAACACCAAAACTTTCAAGTAATCATATAGCATATAAATATTTGGAAAACGTTTCCAAACCTGATGAACTGATTGAATTGTGAAGTCTGTGCATAGCGTTATCATTTCTGCTGCTGAAGAACAACAGCTTTTAAAGACCAACAGTATCTGACCAGATCTTGTGCAAAGAGAACAATGAAAAGCCTGTATATTAAGAAAGCTTGTTGTTTAACTTTAGGGAGGGGAGCTGGAGCAGAGTAAATTTCCCAGATGGAAACAAAGAAACCGGCTGTTAATTTAATTAATTAGTTAATGTTATATTACAAAGAGAGGAATGCATAAAGAGTACATGAAAGATACAAGTTTCCTGGACAAGTGTGAACTGTTTTAACTGAGAGTTAGTGAGGTCAAAAGAACCAGACTGCCCAAGTACTGTAAAGAAAAGCCTATTCTGCATCAGAATAGCTGTGAGATGGGGACACTCCAAGAAAAACGATGTGGGCCTGAAATAATAAATGGTCCTTACTAAAAGTCCTCTTTCAGTACTGGTTCATTCTCACCTCCTGCATCTAACTAAAAGTCCCCAAATCACTAAGCATGGAATGGATTGTTTTCAAGCAATATCTGTGTTCTGGAGTTGGGGGGATGGCACTGCTGGTCAGGACACCATAGCAGATCTTGCAGTGAGAAGCTTCTTAGCTGGAAATGCCTCATGAGAAAAATGTATGCCCTCTAGAGTTCCTCTAGTCTAACTCCTGACGCGGTTCCTTTGGGGGGACTCCCTAGGTTGTGAGTTCACTGGGAGCAGCCGGCAGGCAAGGAGACTCCACACGGCTTCTGAGGGTGCTGATTAGATGAGGGTTTATTGGGGTCCCACCCCCGGGAGCAGCATGGTTACTGAGGGGGAAAGGGGAGGCACGGGGAGAGAGGGAGAGCCTAGGGGAAAATGGTTGTTAAACTGCTGAATCACAATCGCTCTTGGGTTTATGCTGTCCTCAGTAGGTTCTGAGGGTGACTGATAACCTAAAATGGTGTCTGGGAAAGTATTTTGACAGTTTTTGTGGTGAATGCTACCTGAGTATAGGTAGTAGCTGAATACAAATTTCCTTTTTTTCTTTTAATGACCTAAAACCGGGGGTTTTCTGGGTTAAACCGGTTGGAAGGTGAAAGCAGCAGTAAAGCTCAGATCCAAAGGTGAGAATCTGAGGCTGCAAACCTCCCTGGAGTCCAGGGGGCCCCAGGGGATTCCCTGTCCCTGAGGAGGGGGAGCAGAAGTCGGTGCCTCAGCCTAAAAGTGGGGGCTGTGGTGGTCCGAAAAGCCAGTTGGAAAAGGTTAGACACCACTGGGCCAGTCACGCTGAAAAGGCCAATCCCAAAACTCTCATATGACCACAGTGCCAAAGGCTGAAGCCCTTTAAGCACTCACCCATGCTTTAAATTAATTTAAAATCTGGAATATGGACCCACATTACCCATTTTTACAATTAGATGCTAATTTTATCTTTGCTGCCTACCACCAAAAGCAACATCAAGTCAAATGGACTGTTTAAAACATAATCCTCACTGCAGTGGTATTTATTTTGATGCTACAAAACTGCTTCATTTTTAAAATTGTTAATTGTTTTAATTCTCATTATCTTCTCTTTCTAACAGAAAAAGGGTGATATGTGGTGTTGCATTTTAGTTAAATGGTATGCTCTGTCTCCCGCTACAAAAATGTACTATTTATTCCAAGCTGTGAACCTCCCCTGAAGTCTCATGTATCCCATTGGCCCAAGTCTTATTCCACTCCTACTTTGGATCTCCTTGTTAAGCTGTGTGAGGGAGACCAGGTGCTCTCTTGGCCCCTTCTCTCCCCTAGGCTCTCCCTCTCTCCCCGTGCCTCCCCCTTTCCCCCTCAGTAACCATGCTGCTCCCGGGGTGGGACCCCCAATAAACCCTCATCTAATCAGCACCCTCAGAAGCCGTGTGGAGTCTCCTTGCCTGCCAGCTGCTTCCAGCAAACACTCAGCTAAGGGGGCCCTCCGGGTACTCTCTGGGGAGCCCCCTTTGATGAACCTCAACAAACTCGCTTACTCAATCCTGAGGAACATCACTCATAACCAGACGCCAGTTTCATGTCAGACTGGTGAACACAACTTTTTAAGTAGAGTGGTTCAGACTGCGATCCATCTCATGTACTTACCCAGTACCTTCTGGACTGCAAAGATGCTGTGGATGTCACATCAAAAGACCTGTATGTGCTCTCTTTACTACTTCAGTCATAGAGCCAAAACTTTCACGACCGAAGGCAATTGTGTTGGTAGAACTGTGCTGGTTTTCTGAATTGACTCATCCATTATCATCCCAGAAAAGGCTTCCAGAAACATTTCCTTAATTATCTTCTCTGAGATACGTGGTAAAAATGACTGCTATGCAGTTTCCTGCACCTTGCTTTGATGATGGATGTGACATTTGCTTTTTGCCAATACCTGGAAACCCCATGTGATTGCCACACCCTTTAGAAGATGATAGAAAGCAGCAGAATGAAGATATGCACCCTCCTCAGCACCACTACAAGCAGCTCCTGTTCTGTCCTAAGGACTTAAAAAACATAATTTCCTAAATTTTCCACAACTCTGTTTCTCAAAACGTTACAAAATTAGACACGTTAGCTTTTGTACACCTTAATAATAAATGACAAGGGTACGAGGGCTTTCAAAATCCCAGTATTTTCACATCCCTCCACCACAAGTGACCGGCCACATCCATCAGCAGAGATCTATGGGATTTGGATATGCTTCCTTTTTAGCCTCTAGTCTCTACCTCTGCATATAGAGAGTTGCAAAGGGGAACACAAAACTGCCACAAGATGGCTTCCTCCACAGCTTTTTCCTTGGAGCCAGCCTTAGCCAAGGCTGCTTTTCCTGCCTAGGGTTAGGGTTTTGAAAACCACAAAGCCCAGAGATCCAGCCACACTGCAGCTGCAAAAGGCATGCCAAGGGGAACACAAAACTGCCAAAATGTTGTCCACTCCACAGCTTTTTCCTTGGAGCCAGCCTTAGCCCAAGGTTTCTTTTACTGTGTAGGGTTAGGGTTAGCATTATGCCTAGGGTTAGGGTTTTGAAAAGAAAAAAGCCCAGAGATGTAGGCACACTGCAGCTGCAAAAGGCATGCCAAGGGGAACACAAAACTGTCAAATTGTTGTCCCCTCCACAGCTGTTTTTCTGGGGACAGCCTTAGCCCAAGGCTGTTTTTACTGCCTAGGATTAGGGTTACGCCGAGGTTTAGGGTTTTGAAAACCACAAAAGCTAAGCCTAACCGCTCTTTGGAAGTTCTGGAATTTCTTTTGATTGGAGATTTTATGGTAATATCTGGGTGTGGGGTCCCTGTATGTAACGCAGAGTAGGAAAGAATTCTCATCTTGGAGTAAGCTATTGGCATCCAAATTACCGAACCCAGCACCTCTATGTGCAGTTTTGCAAGACACTTTTTCTCTTTTTCTAGAGCAATGGAGCAATGAAGAAATACTGATCACTTCCAGAGGTGAGGCAGGATGGAGACACTGATCACTACAAGCTGCTGAAGGCTGCAAAGCAGCCTATCCAATATCTCTGCACTGTTGCCTGCCAAGAGAAATCTAGACGTGAAGAGAACCTCAGAGTTGGTGTGACTTCTCTCCCGTGTAATTGTCATGGATGCTAGACCCAGCACGGTCTTGACAGTCACACCTCTGGGTGGCAGATGGCAGCCTAGTCACCTCTGCCTTGGTGCCATGTGGCTATAGGGGAGCAAATGTTCCAGGGGCTCCAGAGCGTGGGACACCCAGGGAGTGCGAACAAAAGTTAATGTTGTTTTGAGGTCTGCTCGAAGTACAACCACCTTCCCCAAAGAAGGTCTGTCACTGGCACATGCACAGTGTTGATAGGATGTTGCAACAGCATTTCCCAAAAGTGCCTACTTTTATCTTTTTGCAGGGAGCAAACTGGTCTTGAAGCCTTAAGAGTTCAGATGTTTACGTTACTTTCTGTCACAAATCCTGATGAGTATTAATGGACTCCTACAGTCTTGGTCAACTGTTCTGCGTGTTCTTTGCTGTACAGATAACCTGAGGCTTTTATGTGAGTCCTGTCCCGCATCCTTCCATTGATCTTCAGAGCAAAAAGCTTTTTTCCCCCTTATTATTGTGTATTAACTGCTTTGAGTTACCTTTCCTGTTAGCAATTTTATCCTTCACCTAGCCTTAATCACCACATTGATTTATCTGAATAGAAAAAGGAGAGGAAATAATCTTCAGCGTTGTTTAATGCCAATAGTTCTTTCCAATAGATACATTCAGCCAGCCCTACAATAACCTTGAAGCAGGTTTGAACAAGAGAATAAAGGAAAACCAATAATTTTTTTCTGTCCTTTAGTGCTATTTGCAGTCTCTCCAAACTAAAAGCTGTGAATGCTCTGGGTAGATGAGAAGACTGATGAAGAAAAATAAGCCAGACTAATAATAACAGATGAGAAAGAAACCTGGTGGAGGAAACAGAAACAAAGCACGAACTTAGGAAAAATGCTACAAGGTCACCTTACAGGAAAGAAGGCTCAGAAATTAATACAATAATTTGCTTTGTTTTGTTAAAAAACAATGCAAGTACAAACTGGCAGTAAGTTCAAATTCAGATAAGCAAATCAGATTATTGGTAAATTGTCCAAGAAACATTTGATTCTATTAGTGCTGTCAAAAGAAACATTCATTTTTGAACAGGCTTGAGATAAAAATTCAAATACCTTCTCTTAATTAGAGAAGTTATTAATATCTGCACCCAAATTATAAAACTTTCTAGTTCTCAGATTTCATGTGCTGATAAAATATCAAATGAAGGTGGAATTTTTTAAGATTTATATTTGCCAGGCTGAGAGGATCATTTTTGGAGCCCCTTCTTAGTTGTTTCTGGATTACTGAAGTTTATGTTTTGGGGAGGGAAACTTGTTAGTTCAAGAGGAAACTATACAAGTATTTTAAGTGGTCCTGTATTTTCAGCTGTTAATGGACTAAGAAACTACGGGTCAGAGATGTTATCTCAGTCCAATAAGAAAATTGAACTCAGACAGTGGAAGCCAGTGAAACATCTTCCTTATCTGATGGGAGTATTAGCCCTTAGGATCTTATCAGTGACCGTGAGTCTAGATATCCCTCAAACGAGCAAATTACCTGGTAATAGGATAAATGTTGCACAAATTACAAAATCTCTTTCAATAAAAAAGAAGGAGCAGTCATTAAGGGCAAAACAAGAGCTGCAGATCTGCAAAGAATTTTACAAGTTTCCTAGTTTGAGATTTTTTTTTTCAATCAGCATTGTCACAGGCATTGCAGAAGATTTTTTTCTTTAACACTTATGGAGTAAAGACAAATATAAAAGAAGTCTTGGAACACACAATGTTCACTGCAGCTGATTCTTGTATTTGCATAGAATCTTTGCTTATCCTTTTTTCAAATTGTTGAGTTCTTTAAGGGAACAGAGATGCCATTCCAGTTAGAAGATGTTGGCTAGGCAGACTGGTTGGATTCTGTTTATTTCAAAAATAAACAAAGACTCAATCTGTTTACACAAGATCTGGAGGCATATCCGGAGATACTGAGTCTGAAGGAAAACAATGGCAAAATGAGTGAATAAAATATTTCAGGCAGCACTTGGATTTCTGGAATCTGTAGTAGGAGCCAAACAGTTGCCAGGACACAATCTTACTGGTGGTGCAGGAGCAGGGAGGGATCTTGCTATCTTGAATATTTTGGCTTGTCAGATTACAACAAAGTGATGGGTTGTTATATATTTTGACAGCTAAAGACCATTTAGAGCAACACAAAAATGGTTGTGGAAATGAATTGCATTACAGATTTAGGTGATCAGAAATATGTTAAAAACTACCAAGGGACAATCCTGGAGATCATGATATGACAAACTTCATCATATGATCTACTCAGAACATACATCCCTACAACCAGTTTTGCCAAAAATGATTGCCAGACTGTAAAAGTCCAGGCATCTTAATAAATTTTAACAAGACTTTGATTCCAGTAATTTTGCATTCACAAGAAAATTATAATGGGTTAATTTGTAGTTCAAACTGTCTTTAAATGATCAATGTAACCATTCCTGGTGTTTAATGAACAGCAATATTAACACAACAAATCCATACATTAAAAATAAATTGCTGGCTTTTTCACTCTTCAAGCAATGTGAGAATTTAACCAATTTCAACACAGAAGTGAGAGCTATAGACATGACTCAACAAAAAAGGCTATCTTAGAGGGAATGGAGAACAGAGCATTTTACCACCAAAGAAAAAAAAAAATCCCAGTATGTACATAATATTTCTTTCACTTTCCCTGAATCTCAGCAAATCTCTAAATCTGCCATTACCTAAGCAAAGACAGTGAGTGCTTTGTGTCTTCTTATTCCCTCCCTTCCTGCTAGACAGGAAACAAGGAAAAGCACAATCAGAAGGTGATGAGTGTCACTACTGCAAATCACTACTTTTTATTTCATATTGGCATACTGGACAACTAGAATAAAAATCACAATTTAAAAAAATATAATTTGGACAGAGTCATTTGGCACATTTTCATGAGTGCAGCAAGTATTGAAGAGTGCCTCCTGGGACATGTTTGGGTATGGTTTTGCTCAGAGAAAATAGTTCCTACTCACCTGTAACAGGAACTCTCAGAATGAAGTCTGCTTTTTCAGGCTGGTAGAGGCATTCTGGGGATCAGTTTTCATTTTCTCAGTGTCTATAAAGTAACTGTTGCATTAAAAAATAATATGAGTAGTAACTTTCAGAATTTTTTTTTTCTAAATAAAGGCTCAGTTCATAATTTACAGAGCTGTTCTTTACCTGAATGATCATGGTCAGAAAATGCTGTCAGATTAATTATTTACAATGGAAATAATTTGTCCCTTTGAGATAATATTTGGGATAAGAACAAAGACTATTTATGACCTTCTGAAAAAGCAAGAAGAAATTGGCAAAAGCTTTGACTTCAAGTGTGGTTATGATACTTTTAGAAGCTGTTGACTGAAAAGTGGAATGAGCAATCACTCAATCAGAACTTCAGTGAGTAGGAGATTATACTCTCAGGATCTGTGACTAACAGAGAGCAATAACAAGCCTAGTGAACATGTGTATGGTGTAAATACAATTCTATTGTCAGGTGGCCTGTGGTAAATTGAAATGGCTGCTCTGAGGTCACAGCAAGCAGGCTGTTTCCTGGAATTTCTGCAGGCAAGTTGCACATCCTGTAAACAGGAGCTCTCTATATTATCTGTGCCATTGCACTGCCAGGTACTGTGAGTGACACAGACTCTAATAAATAAGATAATTCTGCAGAGGCAAAGAAAGCTGGTCTCAAATTACCCAGAAAGTTGAAGGACATATGAAAACCACTGCTAAGAAAATCAAACAATAGATATTTTTTCTTTGCCTCAATTTTCATATGTTTTGAGTTGAATAATAGAGGGAAAGCACTGGAGACTGCATCATCAGTTATAAGGTCGTTGGATACAGGCCATTTTCCTACTGTCAGAACACAACCTTGGGCATTTGGTGTTATCACTTGGTACAAACACCTGCATTTCTCACAAAAAAAATTAAATTTTAAAAAAGAGTAAAATTTCATCCATTGCTTACATTTTCAGAAAGAGTACACATTTTTGTTCCTGCTTGCTTTGCAGGTTGTGGTACTTGCAAGATTGTATGCTAAGCTTCCTTGAGCATTAGGAGTTGAACAAGTTTTCATGATCTTCCTTGGATTTGGACATTTTTAATTCCTTTACCTGCCCATTATGAAATTGTGACAGTTTTTGTTAGGTGGGACAAAAAGGTTCTGTATTCAGTGAAGTTTTTCAGCTTTCTGATATGACTTGTATAGGACAGGTGTCATTTTTATCTTCTACTTAATGAGTTTGAGCAATTCTTTCTGAACTGTTCATAGTAGTTAATAGGAAATGCAGGGAAGGGCTCAACTAAAAGTCTATATCAGAGACAGTCAACTCTTTACCCCTTTAGAATCAATAGAGAGTAATGGGAACTTCAGGTTAATTTCTTACTAAAATAAGCATCTAAGATCTGAAGATTTTCAAACATGGAGAGGAGAGGAAAATCAACTTTCAGGAAAAACAACGTATCTTCTGTCTCTTATTCATTAGGAAATTACCAACTAACACTGCCCCTGATGCCTTTCTTTATTTTCTGTTCTTGGGACACAGGAATCAAAATACCTTTTAGGCCTTACTGATATAACTAGAAAACAACCATAAAAGAAACTGCTAACTGCATGAAGGAGTCGGAATGTACATCCTGTAGCAATGGGTAAACTTTTCCTAATATTTTAGCATCTGCTTTCATGTTTAGGCTGCAGTAATTTCAGAGACTGTCTTCAGAACTAAAATGACTAAAGGGAGACTCAGAAGAGTATTTGGTTCCTAAGATGTGCTCCCACTGGGATTACCTGTGCTAACACCAGCAGTGTTCCCCTTCCTGTGGAATTACTGTCTGTGATCACTCAATACTGAAAGTTTCAGTATCACTTCAGAGCAAGTTTCTTCTACACAATCTTGATCTCTCTGTAGTCTGTAAAAAGAGACAAGCTCAAGAAACAGTTACCTACATGATCAAAAAATTAGGTTCATAGAATCACAGAATGGGTTGAGTTGGCAGGGACCTTACAGGTCACCTTGTATTTTGCTAATGGCTTCTGAACTATAAAGGCTTGAGGAAGATATGACACCTACAGGGTTACTGGAGAGACTGCAGTAAACCACAAACTATGGCAGTGGGTGTTGCTCCTTAAGGCAGGGCAGTTGCCTCGTCCTCAGAGTTTTAAACTGAAAAGAATGAGTGGTGTACTTCTTAAATGCTACGAACTTCCCTTTTTAGATCTAACTGATCTCACAGCCTGAAAACTCACAGTGAACTAAGTAGGCTAGTGAAAATTTAAAATATATTACATTATGGAGGAAATAAAAAGCTTAAATGCCTAGCATCAATTCTCACTGAAATCTTGAAAGAACATTTCTGTTCCATAATAGCTCTGCCTTTGAATGGCCGGTCCCACCAAAGGCAGAGTGCACTGCACAGACCTGTTTGCATTGGAACAATTTGCTGAGCAGTATCAGTAACCATCTCTGTTTAAATGTCTGGACTGAAGGCAGGAGAGAGTAATTTATCCTGCACTTCTTATTTTAAAATCTCACCATGGTGTTTTCTAAGAAGGAACAAAACTTCCATCTAGAGAAAACTGAAAAGATGGCTTATATTTGCATCAAGAACATATTCATTTCATTGGGTTGTGCCCAGTTTTCTGGAAGAGCTACAGTAAATTCTACAAAAAGAGGACTAAAAAAGCCAGTTCAACTCAGAATATTTTTTATTAAACTGTTTGGAACTAGTGAAAAAAAATCCCTATCTATGAAGGGCTATTTTTTCTGTAACATTTTACACTGCATGTGTTTGTACTGAAAAGAAGGTAGTATTTTTTCTCATAAAACAGATTGAACTGAGATTTTATAATAATGTGCAGAACTGCCTAGCAAGAAGAATAGTAGCCTTGAACTGAAAACACAGAATAACTGAGAATTACAGATCAAGCTTTCAAACTAGGAAAATACAAATATATATAATAATACACAAATACAAAATTCATTATTCAATGAAAACAAAAAAAAATCTCACCTGAATGGGCAAAGATGGACCTTACATGTCAGAGAGACTCATGCTCTTTATATGCAAAAAGTCTCCATAGTTTACTTTAAAAAAAAAAAAAAGAAAAGAAAGAAAAAATTACAAACCTCGGGGCAGGATTTCATCATTTTGCAGAGACCAGGAAAAATCTGACAAACTAAGAAAAAAAACTGTCCAGCTGCTAACATTATGAATTACTATTGTAGATACCATGCAAGATGATACTTGGCTTTTTCTTTGCCCAGACTGCCAGATTAACTTAAGCCTAATGCTAACCCTAACATTCTCTTTTCTCTGGAAACAGTATTTTCACTTTGTCCTAGTCTCATGTTCTAGAATCTATGTAAAGATTAGTGTATACAAAACAAAGAAGTTTATTTGTACAATCTACCACCTTGGCCCTTCCCTCATCCAAAGTCTAGTAGTAGGGATGAGATTTCTGGCAATGTTTTCCTGTTGCTTGCATTAGTGCCTAACACTCCTGTGTGTGTGATTTCTTGCAAAGCCAAGGTGGCCAAGGTCTTAGATAGGTTTTTTTCCAACTTTAACTAAACACATAGGTTATCATCCAGCCTGAGGAAATCTGCACTTACTATGATGCCTGCAACTTCCCTGCTTCTCTTTCATTACTCCTTTCTAACTGAAATCCTGGCAGGCAATGCAGGACTCCCTTTGTCCACAGAGCTCTCCAGTGTCTGCATTTAGAATGGTCACCTAGGATGTTCAAGGAAACACCCTGGGCATCACTTCCTGCTGTTTCTGGAGGGCTGCACTGACAGGAAGGTCTTTGATATATTTGGCTTTCTAAGATTGCAAACCTCTATTTAGGTCTTTATTAACCTAAATTGTTGCAAAGCCAAACATCTTCCACTTCCACCTTTTAACTGTGTTTTCAAGACTGAATATTGATTAGCTGCCTAAATAAATAATACTTGCAGTAAACCAATTCTACACTTTAATACTTACCCCTTATCTCTATTACCACTTAATGCAGGAATGGACTGATAACAACTTTAAAGTTTTTCCAGGATTTCTTTGTAACAGAATAGAAACATATTTCTCAGGGGAAGAGAACAACCCTAATCAGAAAGGTTCCTAATATCTGTAAGCTGTAAACTGTAATTCCCATAGACAGGAAATCCAGATTACACAAAACTATGTACGGATATTTGTTGACGATTGCAAAAAGAGAAGAGAGAAGATGATAAAGCTCTGGAACAGAAAAATCTAGTGGTACAGTCTGAATTTCAAAATTTATACAAACATATCAAAAAGACATTTTATCTTTTGTACAATTAACAAAACTTACTCAAGCTTTAAAAAAAAAATTACTGAAAAAAGATGCAATATCAAATCAGTAGAATAAAATGTACTTTGTTAAAAATTCAAGTTGCAAATGATTGCTTTTTGTGTTGCAGAGGTTGCAGTCTACAGCATTTGAACACCTTTTTCCACACCTTTTCCCTTTCTTTCAAGGATTGCTTTCCCCACAGTGGAAGTGCATTGCGTGAGGCAGAGGTGGCAGATGGGCTCTCCTGCCTCTGTGTTAATGGAAACGAGGGGCACTAATGCTCCTAACACCCCTTTCCCACGTCTATCAGTTAGCTGAAATGCTTTAAGAAACTGGGTATGGTCAGAAAGTATTACAAACTAAAATGAAACATCTAATTATGTCTTAAGGTCAGAAATGATAGAGAGAACTTCAACAGTAATGTGAGTGCTGCTAGCAACTGGAACTTCCTTCACAAGCTGTAACTATGCCAGTTTTCCACAGTTAGAACTTGATGTTAACTTAACGAACCACGATTTGGCTTCAAAGAAATGCTTGTTTTTGTAACCCAGATGCACTTGGAAAAAAGGGAAAAAAGGGAAAATGTTGTGACACCAGACTTATTATCAAAAAATTAGACAAGAAATAGTACTGAATACATAGAAAATTAAATATTATTGATTTTTATATTTTCTGCTGATCTACTACTTATAACTAGACTTATTAGGGTATAACTATCCTAAATAGAGCTATTCAAGAAAAAAAAACAACTATAGAATATAACACTCAGAGAACATGTTTCTTGAATAAAATGATCAGATACCTACTAAAACATATTATGTGAATAAAATATTCACATAATATTTTGCCGTTGTCTATCAGATTCCAACTTGTCTCTTAGCAACATGATACAGACTTTTTGTTTAAAGCAAAGCACAAAAATTGGTCACATGCTTTGTCTTGCACAAATTGTGTCTTTAACTCTTTTGTTAAATATTCCATTTATTTTGGTCATAATTCCAAAAGAAACAATTTGTTCAAACTGTTCAGCCAAACACAATGTCATTTGGCAAAGCACTGTGGTCCTCCATAAAGCAAATTCTCTAGAGACAATTGTTTGCACATATCAGTAGTCCAACATCTACAACATGCTGATTTTGAAATCCGGGCACACAGAGGCCACTCTGCAACTTTCTTCAGAGAACCTCAAGTTCACTTCCTGTAACCACCAATGTCTGACAAGACACAGAATCAGGTGAACCTCCCTGGGCTTAAACAAAGACTCAAAAAAAAATTGCCAAAAAAGCAATATTTCTCCCTTTGTATTAATTTTAAGGCTGATCCTTGGTTACTATTTAGCACAGTCACATGGCAGTACCACTGTTTATGCATTGCAGTCTTATAAAGCATGGTGATGACCCCAAGACAAACATCTTGTCCTAACCACAGATTCACTCTGTCCCTCTTAATAACTGGGGACTTGTCTTTTCTGTGGAGGACACAGTGCAGCACAAGTATCCTGAGATGCTTCTCCAAAGCATAATTGGCCAGTAATGCCATAATTTGGTAGGTATACTATTAATTGCCTAATTTAAAAAATACTAAGTTGAGACATTTTAACACTGTTTTAAAGCAGAGCATAAATGCCACACTGCTGGATCAAAATGACCTTCCCTGCATTAACAATTTTGTTAAGGTACTGAAAAAGCCGAGCATAAAGTATACAGGAAAAATAATCTGTCAGTGATTTCAAACAGCAGCACATAATCTCTAGGTTCTAGAGATTTTGGTTTATTCCATGGTTATTTGCTGCAATAAATGGTTCAAATCACAGATGTGCAGCCCCTCACTACACGTGTGACCTTGTGCTAAAAGCCTGAAACCTCCAGAAGGGTACTTTCTGCCTTCTGTACTCACTCCTAAAGCTGTGAAGAAACCCAAGTGCTGCAGTTGTCCTTCAGCACTTCTTCTGAAAGCCCCCACAACAATGATACCCACTGTCATTCCTTTGGCTGCTGGAGAGGGAATAATTCACAGAGGCTGTTTCTCCTGCGGTGCTGCCCAGCCCAACAGGAAGGCTGGATGATGCCCCCGTGCCCGCCATTCCCAGGGGCCCTCACCCTGGCCCTGGCCCTGCTGCACTCCCTGCCCAGCAGCTGAGCTTCCTGGGGCTGGAGGAAACCTGCTGGAGCTGGCTGGGCAACACAAATACGTGCTTCAGCTAGCTGCCCTTTCTGTGTGGGCTGTGGGGATGGAAGCTGCTGGTCCAGCACATGCAAGCTGCCAGGCACAGACACAAACAGCTTGGAGGAAAAGGGGAAAAGGGAGCGCCCAGCAGCTCCCACTGCCCCAGCTGCATCCGTCCCCTCCCTCCCCCATTTCCTCTCATAAAATACTGGACAGAATATTTTACTGATTTGTTAAAATATGTGGAAAGGCTTTTCTCTTCCTCACTAAAGATACAGCCCTTCAGTTTTGCAATCAATTTCAATATCTTTTAATAAATGCTTAATTTATTGTTAATTAACAGCTCACTGTATCACTATCCCCAAACTGATGTTTAAACAGCAATTCTGTTTCAAGGAATCCCTTCCGTCTTTTTGGAAGCATTTTATAAAATTCATTAGAAGATAGTAAAATAGGTGCAAGTTTCAGCATTTTTTTTTTCTGTTTTCTGGCAACAAGTAGAAATGTGTCTAAAACTGGAGACTCCTTGCAACCTTTTCCCTTTACTGGGATATCTAACTGTTTTACAGTCTTTATACTCTCGTCATTTCTCATGATAAAATCTGTTACTATGACAAAAAAAATCCACAAAAAATTATAAACTGTTTGAGTTATCCAGTTGTTCCATGATCCAGCCATCAAGATTTGAGCTTCAACATATTTTGGAAGTACTGAAGGAAGATAACTAGGGTACATTTTTAGACATTTGGGTACATTTTTAGACAAGCCTATTTACTTTTGCATTTTTTACAACACTTTATTTGACATTACAAGAAACCCTTGACAGACCATAGCCAAAATCCTAAGGTAAGGAGCAAAATATTTGATCATTATCTATAAATATGAAGACAACTGGTTCTTGTACTGAAAAGTCTGTTTATATTGATTTCAGATAGGGAGGAATGGACCAAAACAATTTGACTAAATTGAGTCATTGGACATTAAGCTGAGCTTGTTTAAAACAATGTAATTATCAAGTTAGATATGATTCTACAATCACTTCTGGCCATTACCTAAAACAGCAAAAATTTAAAAAGAGTTTTAGGAATTTGGAAGTCAAATGACTGACTACAGATGTCAAAAAGTTTGAAGTGATATCTAAAGTAAAATAATTAAAACTTCCATAACTGATACTACCTATGTATGCAAGAGAAGTATCTAGCTGCAAGACAGAAACCAGTAATTTTAATATTAAATTAGTATTATTTAAGCAAAGGAGATTAAAAATACAAGTATCAGCCAGAATCTGAAACAGAATATTTTGCTGGGACTAAATGAGTAACTGAGGGGAACATGAAAACAACACCACTTCAGTAAAAATGACATTTTAAAATAGAATTAAAAAAAAAATAAATCTAACAGTATAGTTGAAGCTCAAGGTGAGGATCTAGTTCAGTTTTTAATTTCATCCTAATCTCATTTTAATGCACTTACCCTCAGTATTCCTGTACACAAGAAGATCTGTGGGCACCCTCATGAGCTCCAGAGCACAAGATTCCCTTCCAGTCACCAGGAGAGACACTGGTGCAGGTCAGGCACAATTTAAGCGCCCCAGTGGGGAAGATGGAAGGGATGCAAGGGAGATGGGAGATAAAAACAGACCATATTCTGTTAGTCATGGAACTGCTTGTTCAAACAAGAATCCAACAGTCTCTATCTCTGCCTGCTTATAGCATTTCCAAATTTATTGAAAATTAAAAAGAAGAGAAGATGCTGCTCAAAAATCCTAATGTGGAAAAGTTAAGGTGTTGTTCAGATTCTGCACCACATACAAGCACAAAGCAAAGGAAATTAGAGGGTCAGCAGGTCTGTAGGGGATGTCCCTTGCTATTCAGTAAATACTTTAAATTCTTTATAATGCCACGGTAACCTTGTAATGACCTGAATCAGCCACAATTCTTGTGACTGCTTTGTAACATTATAATTTCTAAACTGCTACCCAATTTATGGATTTTAAAAACTGCAAAATGCTGCATTTTCAGATGTAGATCTGAAGATGAAAAAAGATCTTGTGGTTTATACACAAACTGAGTATCCAGAAAGGCAAACCAATTCAAGAGAAGAGGACTGCTCGCCTCCTTGCGGAATCTACTCTGTAATCTTCAGCAAATCAGTTAATCTTTCTGTGCCTTCATTTCCCATATATAAAACAGGGTAATACTTGCTGTAAAGGATAAAACCTATCACTCTTTTTAAAAACCAAGTGTCACAGAAAAACCTCTAGTTAAACATTTAAAACAACTTCTTGCAAATATTAAGGAAAACATCCATTTTCTCTGTTATCCAGGGCAAAATTTCCCCAAATATTCTCAAATATTATATCTGCTAAGCAGTTTGATTCTTTATATAGGAAGTTATACCACCAAGTCCACAACTAAACCTCTTTTTAAATTAGCCTTATAAATTTACTAGTTTAGTAAGTTCCTACATTATCATGACAGATACAACAAGATTCACAGACATACAGCTCATACCCCTACCAGAGACTACAGCTTAGTTCACTTGTCAAATTTTGAGCAAGGTATGAAGGATTCATGTTTCACTGACATACATTCAGTATGGCAAATAATGACAACTACATGTACATAAGCATGTACATGTTCATAAACCACACGATGACAAAAGTTCTATTGCAAATGCAGTAACTATATAATCCATTATCATTTTTTGGCTTAGAGCCTTTTTCAGGTGTTAAGATACACTCAATCAAATCAGATTATTGATTCCAACTTTGGTATTAAAGAAATCAAACATTTTGTGAGGAGGAACTCACACAAAAGGTATGAGAGCTAACAGATGATGCCAGCCTGACTGTAGTGACAATCCATCACACATCAATATGGGCAGGGCTCTTGCACTAAAGCCTGAGATGTTAACCACAGAGGCTGGAAAACAGTCACAGGCATAGCACTGCCCTCCCAGAGAGGGTGTGGGGCACAGCAGAAGGACTCTTGGCATCATTCTCAAGGCAATATTTTGTCTCACGCAAAGACCGGCTCCAACAAGTTCTGAAGGAAGCTGTGCTCACGCCTTCTCTGCAGGGAACCCATTTTGTGCCTTTGATGGGATTCCAGGGAGGAGTTCAGCAGATGCCTGAGACAGCTCTAGACCTAACCAAAGATAAATGGGGAATGTGTGACTACATCTCTGTGTATGAAAAGAATAAACAAGAGCAGTTAACATGAGAAAGAACATGGAGAAAATTTCTGTGAAAAGAATAAATAAGATAGGGACAACAAAAGTGATGTATGATCCCACCTTTTCCTTAGAAAACAAGAAAAAATAATCTTGCAAATATCTTTATTTTCTCACTTGACAGCATTGGAGATGATATCCTCTAAGCTGTGAGCCTGAAAAAGTAATTTCATATTAAAAGAATAAAAGCTTTTACAACTCTGACAATAACATCACAAAACTCAGATCACGAATTACATTTACTTTATTTAATATTACATGCATTTTAGACAGTGATTCATATTATTTACTTGCACAAGTAGTCATTCTCAATATACAAGTAATAACCATTGCTTTTACAGTGGAATTCATTAGCATGCACTTCACACAATTGTGTGCAAAGTTATTTTTTCCAGTTAGAAAATATCAAGGTAATTATTTCTAAAATGATTTTATACATGGAGTTTAATTTTGGCTTTATGCAGACATTGCATAGTTGATGCTTAGCTTCTCCAGAAAGACTGGGATGTGGTACCACTATTGTTGAAACAGATCAAGTGACAGTAGCAAACAAGAAGATTTGAAGAAGAGGCATAACTTTCAGGGTTGAAAGGTCAGCAAGTACAGCCTAGGATGAAAATCAAAAAGCCTTGTTAAATTTGACATTTGAATCAAATTTCCTTAAAGCAAGTTAAGAAGTCAGGAAAAGATTTAAATCCTGTCAATAATCAGATATAGACATGGCTAGAAACAAATTATACTGGTTTATGTTAGTACTGTATGGCCTAATTTTTTATTCTAACATTTCAAAGAAAAAACAGGTATACCCAATGTATATTACCTAAGTAACTTTATTTTAGCCTTTAGCCTTACTTCAAATATACACTGCATCATGGGTGAATAAGGAGTCTAACATTTCAACCTGTTTCTAAAAATAATTGGGAATTAAGAATCCTTATCCTGTGGCTTGGCTAGTACTTGTGAACTAAGTCCAATGTAATGCCTCAAATAATCAGTGTCTTCTCATGGAAGTATGTTTTAAAAAAAGCCAAAGAAAGTGATCACAAACTCTCTAAATCTGAAAAAATCCATCACTATTTTTGAAAAAAAAAATAAATTAACAAGTGACTATATATAATAATAATAATCTTCATGCTAATAACTTCATTTTCTTCATTTCCTATGGCAGTATGCACAGTGAAATTTCAGATTCACACTGACAAAATAAGCTTGTAACATTTTTGTACTTTGTAGAACAGAAGCAACTAAAATGTACTGAGGAAAAGGGTACAAACCTCTGCAATATTTCAAAAACAATATATCCCACTAACACAGATTATATATTAAAAAAAAAACTTAACTGTAAAAAATAATTTTGTAACACTGCATTTTTATAGCAAATATGCTTTATTTCCTTTTACTCCAGAAAAGCAGCATTATGTACTGCATGCTCACAGTTTCCTTATTTTTTATCTAAGGTAAGAATTTAGACAGAAAGATTTGCACTATGCATCATGTGCCATGTGAAGCTTAAGTTACTCTTACTGGCAAAGCATCAGAAACTATTTCAATCTCCTCTAAGTGAAACTTATCCTTACTTCAGCTGCAGCCAGTGATGTCACCTCCATCAGGTTGACTGCTCGGAAAGCAAACACAGCAGCTGCCAGGACTGAAAGAAAATGTCCAATATTTAGGTTTCTGACCTGGTAAGTAGTGGTTAGAATTAATCTTGATATAAAATACCAGTTGTCACATAGTTTAATTATTTTGATTCTGAAGAATAATATACAACAGGTGGCCATGTTTGAGTTTCTTTGACTGCTCTTTTAAATAGAGAGGAAAACCGTAACATTCTTTCAGGAAAGTCTGAGTGAAAATGCCTCAGTTTAAGATTAATAGCTGTTAATTAAAAGGGACAAGCTGTCTTACATGTACAAATGAAACCAAAACCTTTTATCTTCTACTCACCTACTTTCTATTTAAAAACTGACCCAACTAAAAATACATGTTTTCTTTAAAACATCCATCTTAAACCTTCCTAAACATAAGGACAGTATTTAGCTAAAAAACTTTCAAAGTGTCTTAAAAGATGCCACTTCGAAGGCAGAAATCCAGCAAAATCAGGGGAACTCTCAATTGCAAGTACTGTAGAGGTAGTTGCCATAAATAACATGAATCTTGTACTTTTTTGAAAGGTGATGAATTCATTCACCACTCCCAGTAAAGCTGGGAGAACAGCCTGTGTTCTGTTCAGAGAGCACTTGGCATTTTTTTAGTATTGCCATTAAAAAAATTATCTGACATATTTTTTATTAAAGATGCAGTATTCATGCAATTCCATTTTTCTAGATGATATATGCTTTGACATGTATGTAACCTGCTGTCAGCAGGTTGTCAAAGAGCAACTATTTTCTTCTCATCACAAAATACATTGAAGCTAATGAGTATTTGCCTTACATTCACAAAGACTTCACATGTTTTGTAAAAATAATTCTATTACCAGCAAGAATTTCTAGAGAATTGTATCCCAGGATTCTGTCCCACAGAAGCAAGAGCTGGTCTGTAGCTAAATAACCAGAAAATGCTCGTACCATCCATTTAAATGAAATTCGTAGCCTGCAAATAAGTGACAAACAGTGGTTATTATATTTCTGCCTCCCATAATGATCAGATTGTCTGTAAATTGAAAATATTTCATTATCCTTCTGCATTTCTCTTCTCTTCCAGGAAGAAAAAGCATTTTCTCTTGCTGCAGTAATAATCAATATTTTAATTTGCAATAGTCATCATAAAATTATTTAGCATCTCATTTGATAAAGTACTAATATCATTCTCATAATCATTCTGATCAAACAATCACATTAGAGTGATCTTCAGCTATTCAATGTTTCATCCTTTCTGCTATTATGCTATTAAGATGGATACCAATTAAGACAAAACAGTTTTCAGGTTCTCTTGTGCCTGGCGCCATGAATTCACTATTGAATGACTCTTGCTCTCTTGCCTCTTCCAGTACCTTCTGCTGCAACTAACACATCTCTGTGTCTTCTGTCCCCTAGGAAATACATCACTTAGTTCCATCAGATACAACATGAATTACTGAAACTTAGCTGAATAATGCAGCACAGAGCATTTCTCACAGAGCAATTCTCTCTCTTTTCACAGAGCATACAGAGGAAATGCACAAAGCACAGATACACAGGTTAGACAAAGCACTCCATCTGACTCTCAAGAAAAAATGGAGCACTGATGGTTATGCTTTTGTCTAATAAATGCATTTATGTTATGCTTTTTTAATTTTTTATTTATTTTCTACAGATCTTCAATTAAAACACTACAGAAGAGCATTTTCAGAATAATGAATGTGCAATATTTGTAACAAGTCAGAAAGAAGTACTTACGGCTGAGCTCCAATTTCTCTGAGGTGATAGAAGAGCTGGGGCAGATGGGTTTGTAGAAGAGTTTCAAAAAGCAAACACAATGATACAATGCCCTAAAGAAACAAGATCATATCATGAATACTACCACTCATCCTGTCAAATGTGGGAAAACAGTAGCAGCATGTAAGTGTTCATGAATTTTTAATTCAAGCAATAAAACATTAATGATACAGTATTCAAGTCAGGTGAGAAAGGCACAAGCAATTCTAATACCTTCAGTCACCAAACCCTTGCTCCTGCAATTCCACGTATGTATTAGCAACATGGTATGTTCTGATAGTCCTTTGCAAGTCTGAGTTACTTATGCTGTTTGTATGTCAGGGTTGAAAACATAACCTACTTGAAATATTTCCACTTTGATGAAACAGACCTCAGTTGCACTAAAAAATAAAGGATGTGAGAAGAAGTACCTCTCTGATAAGTAAAACCAAACAGCAATAGAGATAACTACAAAAATAGTTAAACATACACACATTTTAAAAATGGTTTCAAAAAATTACCATGGAAATGAATAGATTGTTGTTTGACCCTTTTCTCTGCTATTAAAGATGAAAAGCACAATACATAGCCTTGAAATGGTATACCAAAGATAGGATTTTCTTTTAACCAGAAAATATTTTCAAAAAGAAATTTAACTCTTCAGCACTTTTTGAAGGAAAAAAGAAATAGCTACTCTGTTTTATTCTTCACAAATAGAAGACAAGCCAATTTGTACAACTCTTGTACATTCAAGACAGTTGATCTTGGTCACAAACAGACAAATTATTTAAACTCATCTCATAGTACTAAAAAGCACGTGCTGTCATACCAAGATTCTTCAGTTAAAGAAACAGACACTAAATTAGTATAACAGAAACAATATCTCTGTACATATATTTCAGTCCCTTTACCCCAGACTATTTCGGAGTCCATTTACGTACCTTTAATGAAAGCAAATTAGTGTGACTCTTTGAACTGAAAAATCTATTGGATTAAAAAACTTCACTCTTATAAAAGACTCCATACCCTCATAAAATGAGAACTTAATATTTTAATAAGGTACACGATAGCAAAGACTAACACTGACATAGAAAACAACAATATCCAGACTGGAATTACCTAATAATTTTTCCAAGCTTGCCTGAAATATTTTAGTATATTTAAAAGGATACATTTCAATCACACAGAAAACCATGCTACTGTATATTATTGTTCTGCAGCAAACAGGATATCAAGTGAGTGGATTTAATTCCTAATGAACTTACAGAGGGATGAGAAGAGATGGAATGGAGTCTGAAGAAAAAACGCACATACATCTCACGGAATATCTGATACAATTTGGAAGGTTCATGGTACAGAAAACAAAGTGGTGCAACTGAAAGGATAAAAGAAGTATAATTGACTCAACACTGTAAAGTGCTAAAAGGGTTCAATGATTAAGCGCATGAAGTATGAGAAAAAGCCAGGTAATTCACAGTACCCCAATTTACAAAAACAGTACCAAACCAATTATTGAGAAAGAAGTATTCAATCACAGTTTATCATTTAATGCAAAAAGTCAAAAAAGGAAGTATGATACATTCTAGATATTATTCCTACATATTTCAAGAAGCTAAACCAATTAGAATCTGCTTACTATAGACCTGGCTTCTGAACCATGAGAAATATGCTGTAAGGAAAGCATCCCTAAGGTGTAGAGCAACGTGAACAGTGCAAGTTTTTAATTAAACTGTCTCTAACTTTCAGTGTGCCCTGGGGCCAGTGACCAGCTCCAAATTGATGCCCTATTTGTAACACAGCTTGAAGACAGATATTGTGAAAATGAAAACATTAAAAGAACAGCTTTTGGTTGCCACAACAACATCACTAAGTATGACAAACTCATAGAGACATTTCTTACAAGATCTGTAAACCATGGACATTTGGTAGTTTACTCTTTAGAAGTCTTCTACTAGACCTGATTCAAAATAATTGATTACATCTGTAAAACAGCAGCTCTGAAACTCTGCTTGTTTCATAAAAATCTAACATATAGATAAATCTGTTATATGTAGTGCTGCTCAAACATAACCATCACTCCTTGAGACTGACAGTCCATACACTCAATGCATTCTCACAGACAGTTGTCATCCTATTTGTGAACAGCCTTTTGATCTGTCCCGTCATCATGATGACTGCTTCACTTTACAGGTTTAATTATTTTAGCTGTCAGTTTACATTTTAACACACTCATAGTTTCTATCTCTACATTTACCTTCCCCTCCAGTTTATTTATACTAAGCTAGGGACATGGATATATTGACCTGTGTATGTATGTACACATACACACATAGATATATGTACATTTTTTAATATATATACGGATACATGCACATGTGAATTTTTTTTTTCTTACCTAAGTATTAGAAAATGGCTTAATAACAAAAATGGTGTCTGTGTATGAGAGGTGGGGTGCTAAGGTAGGGTGAGATGTTCACAGAAACATGTATTTCTGTAGGGGCCAGAAAAGCAAAGGGTGTTACCCATGCTCATGTTTTCAATGCTTGAAGATGGAGGTGGAAAACTTGTCAGTGTGCACATGTACATAACGGCCAGGAGGGTAACAGAACAGCCTCTGACAGCTGGCACCCTGACAGTGAATGCATGCAAACAGGAAAAAGGGTATAGGATTTTCATAAGGACCCAGACACTTCCTCACAGAGCAGCACAGCATGGAATACAGCAGATACTCTGCTTGGCCACAGCCTTGAGCTACATTACCATCCTTCTACTGCCTTGCTTTTTTCACCCTTCCTCCTTCTCAGAGCCAGCATATTCTGAGCCTGTGCAAAGAGCGAGGACGGGAGGGAGGGAGGAAAACTCACATCTCCGTTTGGGAGATGCTGTTCTCAAGGGCAGAGTCAAACCCAAACATTTTGAAAAAAGCAGTTCACACAGAACAAGTGAATGTCTCTAAGTGAGTCCCTAAGGAATAGTTTGTAACTTAAGTGCTCATTACTCCAAAGACTCTGGATTCCCTACTCAGGTTCAAATCTGCATTTCATATTTCAATTCCATTATTTTAATGATTGTGTGTGATCATTAAACGTCATTATTAGCAAAACATAGTATTTTAAGTATAGTCTTACAATCTACTTGCCCTGTGATGCTACAAACACCTTTGATAAACCAAAAGAAAAAACTGAAAAGCCATAACATCTAATCTCACATCTGCAATAGCTGCAATATGTCTGTAACTCCAGGAGATTTTTCTGCTTTTTTTTCCTAAAAATCTTATTGATATTTATGCTTTCCTCTGTGCAGTAAATTAGAAAGCATTATATTATGTAATGCTCTTTTAACATCTCTTGTGGGTAAATGTAGAGAGCAACAGGCCTTTCACACTGTTTATGTTTTTAAGAACTGTTTTCATGGGTAACTTGGTCTACCCAGAAGTGAAACACAAGGAAAGAGCACTTTGTTGCTAAACTTTATCCCTCTATTCATATACATGAAGATGTGTAGCTTAGCTCAGTTATTAGCTCTCAAAGAAGGTAGCTCTCAAAGAAGGAATTCCCACATGGCAGCAAGCTGTAATATAAGTAAATAAAACAGCCTGAAATTTTAAAAATTATATTCAACAATCTTCATACACAAAAAAACCCCCATAAAAGCACATACATATCCAAGTTTAAAAGTTGCAGAAAAGTATATACAGTTTTAAACTACAATATGAGGAAAAGCAGTCCTGAGGTTTTAGCTTATGAGAGTCACACTTACCATACATAGAAAAGCCATGAAAAGGAATTACACCTGCAAAACAAAAATATTCCTTTTTTTGTTCTTTCATAATCTTCTTTATGCATGCAAAAAATAATATTCCCCCTCACATTATCAAACTGTATTCTGCCTACATAGGGAATAAAGTATTTCTTGTTATCACACTTGCACAGATCTCCATCTTGTACAAATGTAAGTACAGTATCACCTATGTCAGTACAACCAATGACATGCTTAAACACAAACTACAGTTCCTAGAAAGTCAAGTACAGCTCAGTTTCTGTGAAGTTGTTACACTGGCTTTGCTGATATCAGAACCTAATTTCAGATAAATGACAACCCATAAATGCCATGCACTGACAAGAATGGAGTAGGAAAAAAAAGGAGGCCAAGAACTCTAGTAATTCATGTAGTACTCAGATAGAACATCCACAGTACTTGGCAGTTGTAGCATGACAGCTCGCTCCTCCTTCCCAGCTGATCTTAGCTCCCCTTCACTAGATTTTATGTAAGACTGGTAAGAGGTGGCTGATTTGGCAAAAGATCTTAAGAACAATGCTTCATGGCTACAAAGCTGCAAGAATTGCAGAGGCAAACAGGAAAAAGTGAAACAAAAGCATGTACTGCAACTGACTCTACTGAAATACAGAAGACATAAAAGACAAGGCCAGAGACGCAGATTTAAGATTGGTGACGTAAGGCCTTGGAACAAGAGGAAAGAGCTTGAACTTGAAATACAAATGGAGGGAAAGGATTCAATAAGGGATTGAAATGGTCAAGGCAAGAGCTGAAAAAATCAATTCTAATAACTGAAGTTATAACAACAGCAATGATATTAAAATTACATAGACCTGTTGTGTCAACACACATTTTGAAAGGAGAAGACTTTAGGGTGTGGTTTGTTAAGTACTGAAAAGCTGGGAGGTCAGCCAGTTTCAGCATTCATCATTCAAATCCTCTAAGTGCTGATACAAGACTGAATACCAACTGCTATATCACAAGTTGTTTTCCTTCTTCTTCCCACACACATACAGACAAACTCCGTTTGTGATCACTAACACCAGGCTGAATGTGGGTTTGGAGTAGCTTCCATCCAGCTTACTCCTTTAAATTAATAAATTTCACAGAGTAATAGCAAAACATAACTTGTAATAGAAAAAGAAAATATGTATTTGAGAAAAAAAATATTTCCAAACTACCACTAGAGGAGGCAATAGTATAATTCATACCATTTGGAGGATAGAAAACAGCATATTCTTCCATTCCGAGTTTTCCTGTGAACCATCAAACCACAAAGAAAATGTCATTAAGCTGTAAAAAGGTATAAAGATTTAACAATTTAAATTAAAAAGTGGATTTTAAGTTACAATTACAAAAATCATAACTAATTACATTATTGACCATCTGACATAGTCTAAAATGTGGCAAGCAATGCAATGGGACAGGTACAATGTCAGATATAAAACTGAAATGCAGCACCAATAAAGAAGGATGACAAACAACAAAAAAGAAGAGGAAAATTTCAGCAATACTGTTCCATTGAGATTCTATCTGGGTGTGTCTTAGGAGCTCTAAAGGTGTTTGCTGCAGACCTGGGAGACAGTAAAGCTCTAGGAGGGAATAAGGGCAGACAGACCAAGGGACAGGGAAGGCCTTCAAACAGATATAACCACAGATAAAAAATATTCAAGGCACCATTAGGTCTGCAACAGAGGAAGAGGGACGTTCTGATATAACCAACAAATATTTAAGTAATCCGCTGGATACAAGAGACTTAATTAAGTCAAGAAAATCACTGATCATATACACTGATGGTATAACTTTTTTATCTTCTCTGCAAAATGAACACAATGTATTATTAAACCATATTTTAACTATATAAATTAATAATCCAAAATCTATTAATAAAAGTTAACAATTTGTTTAGAAATACAGAAGTGCTATTAAATATAATTACAAGTAATTAAAACTTAAAATTATTTTAGTTCTAAAATGAGAACATTTAACTAAAATTTTAATTAATTACGTGAAAATTTATAGAATATTCTGTGTACTCTATTTACTCTTCACAATAGAAATTAGCACATTGAACTTTTGTCAGGTTCAATGGAATCTGGACCTTGATAGTTTCCTATAGCATGAACTGACTAATCTAAAACAAGAATTAACCTGCAAAATTCCTGCCTACTACCCTATGAAAGCAAAATCCAGTGTTTTCCAATTATACAAATAAGTTGCTTCATGAAACGAAAAATTATCTTCTTTCTTTCCTTTCAACAGTTTGCTTGTTGCACAGCCAGGAATTATAATCTGGGAGGATGACTATTTTTAGCATAAAGCACATCTCTTGGAAAATCAGCTAAAAATAGGACATACAAGCCTTTTGGATTTGCACTGCACAGATTTAGGTATCAGCAACATCATTCCCCAGGATTTGTCTAGGAATATGCAGGATGTTCTCCATTGCTGTGTTTCTGGGCTGCCACGGCTCTGTGTCTGAAGTGAGACCTGGGATCCCACTGCTGTTTTGCTCTCAGGTGAGCCCTTTGCTTATTTCAGGGAGTAGGTAAAGAAAACTCCGTAATTCAGTGGAAGACAGTAAAAAAAGCAATAAAAAAGGAATTAAAAAATTCGAAAAACATTACTTATAGCGACATAAGAAGCAGCAAGATGAAAACTCTCAGCAGAGGTCCCGTGCAAAAAAAGTACTTAGGGATCATATTTGGCTAAATACACAAGCACCAGGACCAAGGAAATCAATGGGAATGTAGAAGATGAAGGTGCAAGGGAAAAAAAGGTGACTGGATTACTGAATGACTCAAGAAGAAAGGCAAAATTAGGAACCCCTAGGTAAAATTAAGGCAAGTGAGGTTCTAAGAAGCATGGAAACATCCAGAAGAATGGCATGAGAAGCTGGCAGAGAAGGCAAGCAGACTGAATCAAGAAATCTAAAGATGGTTAAGAAAAATAACGAGACCTCAAGTCAAAGAATATCCAAAAATAAGCTAATACTCTGGAAGATGCCATTCTTTTATAAAAAAAAAAATCAGTGCTAAATATACTTGGTAAAGCTCTACTCTCCCACACAATTGAACAGAGCCCACAGTTATTTAGCAACATGTTCTGCTCCTGTCTACAAATATTTACAAAACTCACTGCTTAGTATAAACAACATTCTATAACAACTTCCAGTTGCTAAATTTATTGGAGTTGCAGAGGACAATATTGTCTATTTAAATGTCTAGCTCTGATGAAGACAGGCATTGTCATGATTTTACCTTATTGTCATAGTTGTTTTTAATTTCTCCTGGTAAAAAAGTGCAGAACTATATACATGAAAGTGGAGTAAAAGAACAACATTGCAATCTGTGATCAGCTTCTAAACTGTCATAACAGAATCTATGCAATCTGTGATCAGCTTCTAAACTATCATAACAATCTATGCAGAAGTCAGCTGGATACATTTTTATTAATATTTTTAAAGGGTAATCTACTAGGCGTAATGGTCACAAAGCAAATTCATGTACTGTATTAGTGCATCAGTTAACAAAAATCTACATGATCTTTTTAAAAACAACTTTTTTTACCTTGTATGTATGATTTGGGTGGGGTGGCGCTACTGTAAGTAAAGTGCTCCAGTACAGAAGTATCTCGGGAAAAACACAGCAACACCTGCAGAAAAGAAAGTCAGCTGATTAACTAGATCAAAGCAATGTCAAACAAATGTAATGTCTTAATTAGCACTTATCAGATGCTATTTAAGAGAGCCAATAAGGCTGAAAGCTCTTCACCACCTTAGTTTGTTCTCCTGCTCAAATTTCCAGGCTCACTTTGAACTTGCTATGATTTTACATTCACCTTCATTTGTTATCAGTTTTATATCCACATTCTTCAACCCTTCTTCCTTCCCCGCAGCAGGTGTTCTTCCCTTTCTGTCACAACATTAGTGTACCTTACATCTTTTAGACTGTTTTTCAACTCAGTTACTATGACCTGGGGATGTCCTTGTAAGTGAATAAGCAAACTAATCATTTACACTCTTGAACGTGTGCAGCTCTGCAGTACATTTGCTTTCATTCCCAGGATCTTTATAGAATGTTTGCATGCAATTCAGCTCTTTCAAAAAACAGATTATAATGCTTACCTTGTATCCCAAAGATCAAAATGCACATAAGTATACTCTAAAGTATATTTGGGGTTTATTGTATAAAATTAAGCAGTAAAAGCATTCATAGAAAAAAAAACACACAACAAAGAATCTCACCCTACCTGGAGTTGTAAAAATGCTAGTAATTAGTACTGTACTTTAAAATCTTCATGTTTTCATGCACTGAAAGGCTGCACTATGACGAATGCACACGAGAGGGCAGACATAAGGCAGACTTCAACTCACTGCTGACTTTTGCACACCTGAATTCCTCTCTGTTGGGGTTTAAGCCCAGCTGGAAACCGAGCATCATTCAGACATTCGCTGCACCCCCTCCCTCTCCACCCCGGTGGAGTGGGGAGGAGAATCAAAGTAAAACTTGTAGGCTGAGATAAGAACAGTTTAGTAAGGGAATATTGCCAAAAGATAATAATAACGATAATAAAAGGCTAATGCCAGACCCTTCCCAAACCCAGATGGGCCACCTGATTCCAGGTAACTCCCCCCAGTTTCTCTACCAGGCATTACATCCTGTGGTGTGGAATACCCCTTTCATCAGTCCTGGCTATGAGCCCTCCCAGTTTCTTTTGTGCACCTCCTCACTGGCAGAGCATGAGACAAGGAAAAAGTCCTTAGGATAAACACAACTTAGCAATACTCCAAAATATCAGTGTGTTATCAACATCACTCTCATTTCCAATCCAAAACACAGCACTGTAACAGCTACTGAGAAGAAATAAACTCTACCCTAGCTGAACCCAGGACACTCTGCTCTTGAAGATTTTAAGAGTTTATTTTAACTGTAGTCAAGGTGTAAAAGGAGGAAATGTTTCACTACATAATTTATTGTGAATAAAAATGAATGCATTTTTCCTTCCACCAATTGGTGCAAACATATTCCATATATCAGCATCTGTCAAATAGAAACAAGAAAAATGACACATCTGACTATGATTGCTTTAATTTTTTTTTTTAATGGAAAGCAGGTTATATTTTGATATTTTGAGACTTTTTATTTTTTTGAACCTCAGAACTATTTCTCAAATACAAACATCTTTTAAAAATGAATAATACTTTCTTTATCTCAAACAGTTTAAGCTAAATATTTTTTTTTTGGTGCAATACACAATCATGTTCATAGCTGCCAAAATATCACTGACAATAACAATGCACAGGCAAATGTAATTCTATGTGTATGTTAACTGAGGTGAACGAAAGAGAAACTGATCTGAACAGGACATAAACTATGTTCTCTCATAGGGGAAAGAATGTAACCTTCATTTGAGGCCCTCTTTTTTAGGAATACAGTGTCCAGTACCAGTATCTGGAAGTCTTTAAATGAAGACTCTGCATCTTTATAAGCGATAGACACTAGCTCAAACCAAAGTTATGACTACACCCAAAAAATTCTGGGCAAGGTTCTTTGCACATATTCATTCTGCAGGATGCAAGACTAAAGTATTCAAATTGAATTCTGGACTGAATTAAAGAATTTACAAATTTACTAATTCATATGTTATTTTCCTCACTAACAAACTGATAGTGCTAAAGAAAACAATGGCACAAACTTATTTTCAAGTACAGAAATATTAATAAAATTATAGGATATTTATAATCCAAGTGAAAAGAAAACCACTGAGTTCAAATCATTGAGGGAAAGAAAAAAACCCAAAGCCAAACTTTTATCAAAAAAAATTACTTTATTTAATGTACCTGTATTTTATTTCAACAGTTATGAAGAAGTAATAAAAATAAACAAACTTTGGGGGGAAAAAAAAGCAAAGACATTAAAGGAAATAAATTATGTAATTTCACAGTGTTTTGTCTGAAAACAGTTGTATGCTACTGAAGAGGTACCAATATCCTCATCATTATTTTAACCCCAAATTTTCTTGTTTTGCTGGACATTTCATCTATTCCTCAACACACAAAAGACACACTCTCGTCAATGACTTGGAAAATTTAAGAGGCAGTAACTAGTCATGAAAAAAAGCCATAAACCCAGTGCAAACCCAGAAATAATGTAACTGTTTTAAACTAACATTTTCATTATCTATCTTATTTAGCCAATATTTAATTCTATTTATCATATTAAATCAATAAATAATATCCCATATCACAATGACTCATGCTACAAATTTTTCCAGGGGCTATAGAACAAAATAATTCGGCAGTAAAGATTTGCAAATTAGGTTGGAAGAGGAAATTATCAAGGAAAATGGATAACTTTTTTCTAGAGCAGAGTCTGAAGAATACCACAAAATAGCAATCAAAACTAGAGCAACAAATAATTAGAAGTTTGAGATATTCTCTGCTTCAAAGCCCTGCAGTAAAACTAGCTACATAATTTTTCAAAGATATTTGGTGAGTCTCCTTCAAACTATTAAAGACAGTTTAGTCTTTTTAATGATTTTTATTCTGCAGCTATTCTTTTAGTGAGTAGAGATATAAAAAAGGAAAACATTCCACTGGTTTATATATTGAGAATGATGTGCAAAATGTATTTCTGATGGTCTTAAAACAAAAGATTATATAATATACTAGTTCATACCTCTTCATAGTTTACAACATCCTGTCTACTGCAAGTGTCAGTTAATGACTAATTAATGCCATGGTAGTCTACATAACAAATGAAAAATAAATAGGAACCATATTTTCACATCCCAAGATGAAGACACAGTGTAAACAACAATGAAGATCATCTTTGACAATTAAATCAAGAAAAACTCTCACGTGTAAATATTTAGTGAACAAATATCAATGTTTGAGTTGACATTATTCAGACAGTTTGCAAATTTCACAGAATCACTAGGCTGGAAGAGATCTTCAGGATCATAGAGTCTAACCCATGCCCTAACACATCAACTAAACCATGGCACTGAGTGCCACATCCAGTTTTTTTTTAAAACATCCCGGGATGGTGACTCCACCACCTCCCCAGGCAGGCCATTCCAGTACTTTGTCACTCTTTCCATAAAAAACTTTTTCCTAATATCTAACCTAAACTTCCCTTGGCACAGCCTAAGGCTGTGTCTTCTGGTTCTGTCAGTTGCTTCTTGGAGAAAGAGACCAACCCCCACCTGAGCAGAGCCACCTTTCAGGGAGTTGTAGAGAGTGATAAGGTCTTGTTCTGTTCGTGTCTGTATATAAACTGCCGGTGTCAGCTGGGTCTGATACCCTGGCTATCCTGTAAGTGCTGTGTGATGACATTCAACATAAACTGCTCCATTACCTTACGGGTACAGAGGTCAGGCTAACTCGTCTATAATCACCAGGATCCTCCTTCCACCCTTTTTGTGAATGGGTGTCACATTGGCCAGCTTCCAGCCATCTGGAACCTCACCAGTCAGCCAGGACAGTTGGTAAATGGTGGAGAGCTGCTTTGTCTGCATCTCCCTCATCACCCTGGGATGGATCCCATCTTGTCCCACAGATTTATGAACATCCAAGCAGCTCAGCAGTTCTCTGACTGCCTCCTCTTGGATAACATGGGGACCATTCTGCTCCCTGACATCATCTACCAAGCCAGGAGGACTGCTGTCCTGAGGACAAGCCATCACTAAAGACTAAGACAAAGAAGGCGTTCAGCACTTCTGCCTTCTCATCTGCAGTTACTGAGTTCCCTCCCATCCAGTAGAGAATAAAGGTTGGTCTTACCCTTCCTTTTGCCGTTAATATATTTATAAAAACATTTTTTATAATTCTTTACAAAAGTTGCAAAATTAAATTCAAACTGAGCTTTGGCCTCTCAAATTTTTTTCCTACATGCACTAGCAACCCCCTTAAATACTTCCTGAGACCCTGACCCTCCTTCCAAAGATGATAAATCCATTTTTTATTCCTAAATTCCTTCAAAACCTTGTTGCCCATCCAGGCTGGATGTCTGCCTCATCAATTCATCTATGGGCACACAGGAACAGACTGTCCCTGTGCCCTCAAAATCTCTGTTTGAGGCATGCTTACCTTTCCTGGACTCCTTTGTTTTTAAGGGCTGCTTCCCAAGGAACTCTCTGAATAAGTCTCCTAAATATGCCAAAGTATGTCCTCCAGAAGACCAGTGTGAAAGTCTTACTGATGTTCCTTCTCATTTCACCAAATATCGAGAACTCTATAATTTCATGATCACTGTGCCCCAAGTGACCTCCAACCACCACAGCTCTCACCAGTCCATTTCTATTTGCAAATAACAGGTCTAACATAGTCCTTCCCCTGGTGGGCTCGCTCACCAGCTGTGACAAAAAGCTGTCCACCACACGCTCTATAAACTTCCTGGACTGCCTCTTTTCTGCTGTATTAAGTTCCCAGCAGATGTCTGGTAAGTTAAAAGTCACCTACAAGAACAAGGGCTGGTGATCCTGAAACATTCTCCAACTGCTTATAGAATAAGTTGTCCACCTCTTCTTCCTGACTGGGTGGACAATAACAGTCCCAGCACGATGTCAGCCTTGTTGGCCTTAATTCTTACCCATAGCGACTCAACTTCATCGTCATTACTTTCAATACCCATGGCATCAAAAACCTCCCTAATATAAAGGGCCACCCCTCCACCTCTTCTCCCTTTCCAGTCTCTTCTGAAGAGCTTGTAGCTGCTCAGAGCAGTCTTCTGAAGAGCACGTTTCCATGATGGCAACTACACTGTACCTTTGCTGCTGTACCATGGCTTCTAGATCTTCCCTTTTGCTACCCATGTTGTGCGCATTAGTGTACACGTCCCTCAGCTGGGCTACTGATTTCATCCCTAACTCAGGCTTACCACCCTTGGGCCTGCTTCCAGACAGCCCAGATGCATACCCTTTCCCCTTCAAACCCAGTTGAAAGCCTTCTCAATGAATTCCACCAGTTCATGAGCTAAAATCCTTCTGCCCTTAACAAAGATATGGAGCCCATCCAGTTCTAGGCGCCAAAAAAGTTGCCCCATGATCAAAGAACCCAAAATTCTGCTGATGACACCAACCCTTGAGCCACTTGTTGATAATATGAGCTCTCCTATTCCTTTCATCATTTTTCTCTTGCCACCAGAGGGACTGAGCAGAACACTACCTGTGCTCTTGCCCCATCAACCACTTGACCCAGTGCCCTAAAGTCCCTTTTAATTGCCCTGACACTCCTCTTTTGAATCTCATCACTGCCAGCCTGGAGTATCAGCAGGGCTTAATAATCAGAGGGGGCCAAATCAGCCCAGGGAGTCTTTCGGTAATATCCTGCACCCGGGCCTTGTGTATGGTCCTTCATAGCAGGAGTTTTTGAAGTCTGCCCTGCTTAATCTGCTTAAGTGTGCAACATTGCTATTCAGAACAGAAAGTACATGCAGTGAACAGATGTATCTCTCCCACTGTACTCTGCCTTACAAAGGCAGTTATCTCTCCAAAGATGATACAATCCCACAGGAGTATACCTCCTAGGTTTTCTAACCAAAAAATAGTTACATACCTGATATAAATAATCCTCAAACACAAAATAGTAGTCATCATTGCTTGCTGTCAGCTTTACATCCTGCAATAAAAAAATACAAGACTTTGAAGCCAAAAGACCTCTCTTCACACTCCCAAGGAGGCCAAACTTAACATGGTGATAAAGACACTGTTTCACTTGCATTCAAGGAACTATAGTTAAGCTCAGACTCCACAGCATTTCATTTTTTAAAATTGAAAAATGCTGTATTAACTTGATGATTAATTATTCAGAGTCAAAACTTGAAATAGAACCAGCAGGGTATGACTGCTTCCTTCTCACAAACCCAGTTACTCCTTCAAATGAAGATACCATTCCTTTATAACTTAACAGTTCAACTCAAAGGTCTTACATGAGAAACAACACAGGCATAAGGAATAAGTTCACAATAATAAGTTCACACTAATTATTTTTACACTCCTCAAAACCAAACCATCTAGTATTTTCTTTGTTAAAAAAACCAACAGAAGATGCGAGTGTGATAAGCACATAAATCACTCACTGTTTAGTGAATTACTTACTTTGTAAATCAGGCTGTCCACTAAAAGGTCGTGTTGAATCACATTTGACTTAAGCTGTTCATAATACAAGATGTCCTAAAATTAAGAATATTACCGTCATCTGTCTGCGACATGACCTGAATTTATATTTAAATTAAAAAAATTAATTTTCAGCAATTGAAAAAAAAATAATATACTCAACTGAAAAAAAGCACTGTATATTTATGAAGCATCTATCATAATGCTTTTAAGTCCTAAGAATTGAGATTTGAAACATTATAAAATTACTTCACCTTCAGATAAGTAATAAAATGAGAATGAAGGGACTAGTTCAAACCAAAGACCCCTATCTTCCAATCTTTGGTTCTCTCTACACCTAAAATCTTTTCAATGGTCAAAATCATTATGTTTTATTTCTTTGTTACCCTCTATTTTCATGCACCTCTCCACCACTAGTTTCTGTCTTTAAGCATTAGTGAGTTGCTGCAAATATTTGACATTGAACTAGTATGAACCTGTAAACAGGTTAAATTTGTGCAAAGACTAAATGACAAATATACATTAAAAACTGATGAAGAATACAAAAAACTAGGATCTATTTTTAAACTCCAATTATTTCCTGAATGTCTACAGAACTTACACACAGGTGAAACAATGGGGAAGAATCAGAACAAACTTCTCTGCTTTACTTATCCTATCCCTTCCTTCTTAGAAAGAGCTCGCAAAAAAACCCCAGAAATAAATATCGCACTGTCATTCCATAACTCCCAAACTCTTAAATATCTCTCTGCCATTACACCTACAACCGAATAACAATTTCTATAACATATTACTAAACTGCTAAGTTGTAATTAGGACAAAAGCTGTATTTACTAAGTACTGGTGCCTCCCACAGAGAAAATATTTAAATTTTTCCTTTTGAGAAATAAAGGGAAGGTATAAATATTAGACTATTTCTTTAGGAAGGATCAGACATAAATATTTACTAAATGCGAAGTATCTGCAGTATGAACATAGTATTCTGTTCTTCAAAGCTATGAAGAACTACTCGAATACTCAAGTCATCATTTTAAAGCATCAATGCTGTAGTTTAATCAAGTATAACACTGCCAAATGAATAACATTTTTTTCCATCTCCAATGACTATCTATATTAAAACACAAGAAGCTAATATTAAAAAAAAACAAAACAGCCAAAACCAAAGAAACCACAAAACCAAAACCTATGGTCAAGGATTTGGAACAAGATGATCTTTAAGGCCCCTTCCAACCCAAACTATTCTACGATTCTAAGACCAGAAGGACAAGCTGTTCACTTGAAACAGAACTCATGCAAAAAAAAGTTTAGGAAACAAATTATTAATAATTAAAAAAGGACTTGCAAATCTAACAAAATTATATCTATTCTAGGAATAAAGGTTTTAACTCCTTGCCATTCATTCTCTCTTCAGTTGTGATTACTGTAATGCAAAATGAAGCTGGGCTTGGGAATCATGCAAGGTTTCCAGAATCAACTTGGCTATAAGAGGATCTTGCCCATGTCTCTTGGTAAGACAAGAGGCTTGTGTTTGATGTTGTATTAAAAGATTTATTCATTAGATCTGAATTACTTTCAAGACACAAGACTCTCTGGTGATCAGTCTCTCACTTAGACAATGAGAAATATTTAAATTTTTAAAATATTCCTCACTCAGCCTTTACAAAGGCCTCACTCAGCCTTAAAAATTATTCAAGTCTTTACTATTTACTGGCTGCATTTCTTTCTCTAGATGAGATATTCCACTACTGGCAAGTTTCAGGAGTGTCCAAAAACGTATTACATTTTTTACGTTATTTAAAATTTTTTTGGTTATAAAACAAAAATCTTACTATTTTCATCTGATTCAACATTTCTTCTTTGTCTGCCGAATTTTCATGTAACATTGATTTGTAAACTTTTTCTCTTTCAAAAATACGTTGCATTTTTATATAGACTGCAGCTTTTCTGAAAATTATATACTTTTATACCACACCTCCAAATATACTTATCTTTCTAAACTGAAATTTCTAAACTGAAATTCACTTCAGGACTACAGTGAAAAGCCTTCTTGACCTTACAAAGCCACATCCCAAAACATTCATATTGTATCCACTTGAGAGCATAAGGGAGCTCATGGGCAAGAGAAAACAGCTCAGCAGAACCCAGCAAAGCTACTTTAAGCAGAAACTGGATATTCACCTTCTCTGAAATAAAGGTCTGGATTACTTGGCAACCTCTGTGCCAGCACAGTCCACCTGTGTCCTGTCATGAAATCCCTGGCACTAGAGCTACACTCTCACTGATGAACTGTTGGCAGGTCATGACTCATTTTTAGTCACCCTCACCATGTGATTGCAGTATCGCACTTGCCTCTCAATATAACAAGGACGAAACAAATACCTAATCAGATTACATAAAGAGAAAACAGACAAAAGAGTTAAAGGAAGACCCTCCCAGTGAATTCTTGAAGAAGGTCCAAAGCTTATTCTCCTTTTGCCAGAGATCTGTGAAATCTGCTTGTAAAGTACATCCTTCCTCAGTCAAAGATGATGACAGTCTGTTACTGTAACTGGGTTTTCTGCTGTTTCAATGATACAGTGGGGACCTTTGACTATTGATCCTAATCTCAAAAACCTTCTGATAAGGCAGATATACATAATGTCCCATTATGAAGTTACCACCTCACCTATTTATTAAGTTCTTAAACTTTGGAAACTACATTCTGTAATACCTATAGCAAAGTACAGCATTACTGATTTTTCCATGCTGGAATTTTCAGAATTAAATTTTCCACCCAGTAACTCAAAAAACTTAGAGGGGGAAGAAAAAGCCTATCAAATAATGAACAAACTTCTTTCCTAAGCACTGTTTCAGTAGCATGCAGAGACTAAACAATTCTGTAACACTGTGAATAGAAGGAAAAAAAATTAAACAGATTCTCAGTAAGTGTGTGCCATCCATTTCATGCAATGAGACAGACATCCCACAGGAAATAACTGTGATTCTGTGATTCAAGACCATATGATTAAAATATATATACAGCAAATTGGACTGTTTACACAGATAATATTAACTGTGACACTGTTCACCTTGAAATGTTTGTCTTTGCAACCTTAAAAAGGCTCTTTTAACACAGTTCCTGTAAAGTGTACCATTACAAATGAAAACTGAGAAACAATTCATTGTCAGGCAATGTGTTTAAACATTTCCAAATAATCCTGCATACCGAGCTCACAGTTTATCATTTTTATTATTACAATGCTAGACTGTTAGCATTATTCCTTGCTTGGCTGTATATTAGCTTTATGCAGAGGCTGAGCTTTACTGAATAAAATTGTCCAAACAACAATAGTGGATGCTAGCACACACAGTGCTGCCCACACCAAACCCTCATTATGTTTCACATCAAAGAAAGGAAATTCACAGTTCATGTGATTTAGAGATTCATACAGCTATAAATGTAATAAAACCTAAATTGCAAATCAGAAATATTACAGCAAGAAATGTCTGCAGACAACTCAACTCCAGCAGAGAAACTATTCACAAGAGGTAGAGAAAAGAAGTGTTAGATAAATCCATAAAGTCTATATGAAATTCAGCAGATCATAGAACAGCTACATGTATATGGAAACTGCTATGCTATACTTCACAAAAAATAAAGCCACGTATTCATTCTATGCAAGAAGAACATCTCAGGGTGTTAGCATTTTGGCAGTAGTCACATCTTACTTCTGTGTAAGAAACATCAGTTAATGCAGTGCTTAAACTGAACCATGGCTACTCAGGTTATAACACAGCTGTGGTAATCCACGTGCTAGTCTACCTGATCCATGGGCAGCCTGCTAGGTCTCATTCAGAAAATCGATCTTTTAAATGCATGTACTCAAAGTCCATAAAACAACTTTATCTCAGAACCCAGGATAAAAAATGCTATGCAAAAATAGTCTTGGAAAAGAGGAGAGATTATGACAGCTATTACATTAGAAGAACAGTTTCAGTTTTGCATGAAGAAAAACATTTACATGCACTTACCTCACAGCTCAAATTATTTCCTTCAACATAGTGCATCTTGTCCCAACTTGATGATCTCTGTTTTCTATGGGGACTGAGGGTGCATTTTGTATTTCACAGTTTTTCAATCCTTTATTTCAACAATCTCAAAGCAGTAGACTAATTTCCCAATCTGCATCACTTTATCTGCTCTTACCACTTTGTCTCAATGTTATGATTACCATTTTCTAGCCACTTGCCCTCATCTTTCTAGAGTTCCTTCAGTGTCATCACAAAGTACTGTCTCACCACTAATTCCTTGCACACAATCCACTCAGTTCAGTCTCAAGGCTCTGGATCTGGCAGAATGTCTCTTAAATGAAAATTTCTACTACACTCAGTCCCAGAATAATGTACATGTTTAAAATAGTTTATTTTTCTTTTGCATCTATAGCTGACAAGTATCATTTGCTAAGTGTGTAAAAAGTTATCACAAGGTAAAATATTATGTACATATAAAAGCCTCACATCAAAGTTTTCCCAGTTATGCAAAGACCTTAAAAAGGGATTTATCCTTTTAAGATGTATTAAATATAAGAACTATGGCATGGCTTCAGATACTGCAAAAATGTCATTGTTGAGGACTTGCTTCAAATATAAGGTACAATGAAAAACTGTTGCAGTACAAGGCAACATAGAAACAACACACATCTCATTAGCTCCTCTCAGTCTTTTTGATTGTACCTATGCAGAGTATATGCCATAATACATAAAGCAATTTATAAGATAAGTGCATATGATGACAGGGTCAAACAACCAGGAAAAACATATAACACATCTTTTTATAAAGCTTAGCAAAGATATGAGCAGTTCAGTCTTCTTCCCAGGTATTTTTTCTTGTCCCTTCTAAAAAAATCAGCATCATATAGGAAAATCTCAGGAAACAGATCAATTTAATAATTTTTTTTTTACAGTATTTTGCTCACATATCTATTAAAAATTAGGAAGAGTGGCAAAGACTTCACCACAGCACAGAGCTTTTTAAATCACAAAATGCTTATCAGTTTCTGTGACAACTCAGTAAAGCATTTCTATTTTGGAAAAAACATCACTAGAAGATACGTGCTTGCACTTTTGTGTTCTTACCTAGTCTTCACATTTTACTCTCCCTTCATTACTTACCTCTGGCTGATTAGAAATGTTAAGAATGAGGGCCCACAGATCAGCTCGGAGTGCTGTTGGACATCCCTGACGAACATACTGCTGAGCTGCAGCACTATCTTGCTCTGCTAAAACTGTAAGAAACAAAGCAGGTAAAGAGTTGATGTAGTGTAAGACTTCTATCAAATATCTTAATTTTTAACTTTAAAAACTGGCTTACCATGCTGTAAGCATTAGCGTATGGGAAAATACTGAAAAGATCTTGTTTCCACACTGCAATTTTAAAGTAATTCCTTGGGAAACAAGGCAATTGGTATTAATCAGCAAGGCTGTACTACATTTTGTCATAAAATAGCATTTAGTGTGTACACATGATTATATCAAGGCTAGTTGCAGCTACTAAGCTGGCATCATGCAGAACAAGCAGCCACTTATAGCCACAAAATACTCCTGGTTTAACTATGAGTGGTATCTCAGTTCAAATACGAGATTGCCACTCATTCTGGCTTTTTTTGTGTCTTCCTTCTTTCCAAGTTAACTATATGAGTATCTTCACAGATAACTGTGGGGCCAGAATTTTCCATTCCAGAATGTACTGTCATGTTCTCTCATTATTGGTGTACTTACTCTAGAGGATAAAGACCTCAAAAGATGTTGGTTTGCCTTCATATTGACATAAAACAAATACTCTACTGCTGACAGGTTTGCTTATTTGGGTCACAGTTGTGAAGCTTTAGGCTACTCTGTCACAAGGGCCTCATGCTAAATACAGTACTCTATGTATCATAGAACAGACTATCTCATTCACTACTTAAAGGAAGGATGAGGTTTGGAAATATCTAATTAATTGTTCTTTCCTTCCCTTTTTGCTTAAATACTGAATAAACCAGCTCACCATATTTTTGTTTAACTTGCAGAGCTCTAACAGACATCTCTGTGATCCTTTGCTCCTGAATGAAGAGGGCAAAAAACCCCCATTCCTACATTGCCCACAGAACTTCAGAAATACTGTGATTCATCTTGGTGTCCATGAGTATTTACCTTATTTTTCTTACTGATACAGAAAGTATTACAAAATAGCTTTGGTATATACAAGATGGGTTTTACTAAACACCATAAAATAAAATACTCAGACTTGGCAATACATCTAATATAAAAGCACAATCAATACCACACTGGCAAACAAAGTCATAGCTAACACTTGTTAGAGCATGCAGCAGGACTCCCATTGAATGGAAAGGGATTTTGTTTTTTGGTCAAGGCACTTACACATTTACAAAATTTTTAGTCTTTGAATATAGGAAAAGCTAAGGCATTCCCTAGAATAGAGCTGCTTGGTATAGACAATATGACATATATATGTATGTATATATATATATGACTAATACGATGACAATGTGGAGTTGAATGAATGGCTCAAGAAGTGCAGAAAATATAGTTTATTTGGAAGAATGGGGAAAAAAAAGCTCTATTCTAGGGAATGCCTTAGTTTTTCCTACATTCAAAGACTAAACATTTTGTAAACATGTAAGATCATAGATCTATGTGTGATCTCATTATCACACAAAATAATAAGATTTTTGTGTGCAGAGAAGGGACTGCACAGAATTTTGATTTTAAACTGAAATTCAGTAGTGGAATAAGTTAAGTTGCCACCAAAAAGATGTCTGTGTGTTTCCTATTTTGTTTTTATTTAAATACCTGTGGAGCTTTTTATCTGGTAGCTACTGGTAGACTGCAAATGTTTCAGTTTCTGTCCCTGTCTAAATGATAACACTATTAGTGATTGCCTGTCTAAATTACAAAGGTATTACTGATAATGCTTTGTGCTAGTCTGAGTTCTTAAAATTCTAAGAGGTACATGCAAATACAAATTTACTAAATGCATTCCTAACTACTCACAGTTTATTACAGAAAAAAATAGATCCATACCTTTCTGCCCAACACGTACATGTTCATTTTCAAAGAACTCTAGAAAATAAAAACACAGAAAAGCATGGCAAAAAATTAATGAAAAAGACATCCCAGCTGATAACATATTTCATATTTTTAAGATAGATCATTACATTCAGTTGCTATTTACTGCTAACATCACTAAAAGTTAACCTGCATCAGAGTCAAAGTTCTTTTTCAAAAACTAATTTTGTGTTTCAAAAACACAAATATCAAAGGAGCACTATACTACATGATTTTCAACTAGGCAAGTTTCCATTTAAAAAGAAAAATTTTGTGATACTATAGTGAATTCCATTTTTATGTTGAAAGACCATTTTAAAACCTCTTCCTACAGCAATAGGTGCATACATGGAAAACCAATAGAGATTATACACTATTTAAGTTACTGAATATTAATAGATGGATATGTCCTGTAATATATTGACAACAGTTATCTTAAATCTTTGTATGTATATTTGTATGTATGTGTGTGTGTATATATATATATAAATACACCTGTTAGCTGGATTAATATTTACTGATAATTTCTGTATTTTTGGAAACGGCCAATGTGGTTCTATAGATCCTGAAGTGTTCAAACATATTGAAATTAATGTATTCTCTACTTAAGGTGATGACTTTAAAACTTCTCCAAATCTGACTCTTTATATATGCAATGTTTTCTATTATTAGCTGTATTTTACTATGAAAATCACTACAATCATAGTTACAGAACAAATATTTATAGTTTACTATGGGAAAATACAGAATTTTTTTTATAATTTCAAAGGATTCTACTCATTAGTGCTCTGTTTGAATGACTGGAGCATGGCATTATCTTACCAGGAGGCACTTGTGCTGAATCATCAATACCTAGCTGTCCTATGTTTAAGCCTAGTTCACTAAAGTCTTCTTTCTGTAAAGGAACAGAACCATAACAAAGTAATTAATATGTTTAATTCTCTAAATCACTTGAGATTTCTTCTGAAAGGCTTAATGTGAGTATTTTCTGAACCAAATTAAGTTCTTCTAAATGCACACATTTGAAATAGAATCTCACATCAATCCTTACTCTAGTTATAGTTATAAGCCCCAGTTTGCATGTCAAGTATGAGCTACACCTGGATGCAGTGAAGTGGTGAATGAAAGATCAGGTTAAGGATCTCTAATTCCCATCTCTCTTTCCAACCCAGGTGAAGGTTTTTCTACTAGCATATAACCTGCAAGAGCCTCATCAGTGAAGCATTTAGAAAAACTCTCCTATATAATACACTAGTATTCAAACATTTCATTTACAACCTGACAATAAAGGGATTTAAAATTATATTGAGAAGAAAGTCAGAAGCTCATTGTCAGGCTACTGATCTTGTACAGAATCTGCAGAATTGAGATGTGCTGCAAATTTGAAATTTCTTGCACAGAAGAAAAATGATTAAGTGAATAACATGTACAGAAGTGTATTTTTGGCACAAATTAAACTTGTGTGGTATAAAATAAAAACTTCTCTACTGGCAGAAATTTTACTGTTTATGTTTTATTTTTCATGAAAAATATTTTTTCATAGAACTTCTTTACACTCTGTATTTTACCTACATCTTTAGATTGATTTGCACTTTGAAAAGTAAAAATTTATTATGATACTAATATTCATTTTTATTAGTTAAAATAATTTTCATTAGAAAGAAAAAAAACCTCTTACAGAAACCTCTTAAAAGAAAAAAAAATATACTTACCAATTCTGGAATATCTTTAACTTTTAAGGGAACCTGAATTAGTCCCAGATGATTTCTGAAACTAGGCTGCTCTCCATTTTCATAATTTGGGTTTCGAAGATTCATCAGTACCTTAAAAATTGTAGCTCTGTTATTTCTTGCTTACATTCAGAACTCTTCTCAACATTATCAGCATTATTACAAAGAGTACATTCAGCATAAAATCATTTCCCACAACTTATATATATACACACACAAATGATCAAATTATATCTCAATATTTTCAAAATCAAAAAGTATTGACATTTTTAAGGAAGCTAACATAGTCTACTTTGAAAAGTCAGCTCAATAAAGAAGCAGAAATAATTTTTAATATACACAATAAGTGCTGGCTACATAGTAATGTCTTGACTAAAACTTACTTCCTCATTTAAGCTATACCAACAACATATTTGTGATGGCTACAGTATCCTGGATATTCTTCAGCATTACTTTTCTCTGAAAGAATTTTTATCCATCTTCTTACAATGGAATCTTAAAGAGTTTCCAATAAAAGTGCTACATAATTTGCTACTAAAATAATTCTTTACTAAATAACAATATATCAAAATACCTTCTTTCATATAAGAAACATAAATTACAGAATTGAAAACTTAAAGCAAATATAATTTAAAGGACAAGGAATCATCTCAAGGTAAGTAACTGCAATCTATGAAGGAATTTACAGTCTCTTACATACTGTTATTCCAAGGTATAGATTTTGATATGATGTTGAACTGCAAAGATTCTTTTTAACATGAATTTCCAGCTCTTATGAAACTCTCTCATAACACTGTACCTCTACAGTTCTCACTCTTGTAAGTATTCTAATACCATATAATCTCACTGTCAGATTTGTTAATTTAAAGAAACTGCAAACTCTGGAAAGAAAACACATAAAAGAAAAAGAGAGTGATCATGAGGGTCACTGAATAAAGCTAAAAAATTGACAGATTATTTATATATCCCAGATTAAAAATACACCACGTCTGTTACTACAATGATGGAAAACAAAATAAATAAAATATTTTCGACATTATTTTGATTAACTGAACAAAAGGAGTTATATGTAGTAAGTACTGTTTTACTAGGATGTTCTGTGCTTGAGTCACAGAAAATGATGAATAATACTGACATTTAAGGCTTGAAAGATTCCACAGTCACCAATTTTTTAATGGTCCAGTTTGATTACAAACAAAAGCTATGAAATTCCACACAGCCCAGTTTCATGTTTGATTTAAAACCTTCCTAGATGACCTCCAATTACAACTGCATACAAGTCTGCAACCTACTATCAAACAGTCTATTATCTTCACATATTGTGATTTATGAGCTTAATATATTGGAATTTAAAATGTAAAATGGTTTACAAAATCACTTGAGAATTGCTCTCCAAGGAAAAAAAGCTGGGCCCAGACTATGGTTTAGAGAAGTTTATCACAGTTCAATTTAAAACTGCAGTTAAAAAATAGAAAAGGGACAATAGTGTTTTGTTCCGTAAACCAAACATGGATTCATAAAAACCATGCCAAATTTCACTTGCTACAAATAAAAACTAGTATGAAATAAACTTAGCAATTATTTTTCCCACTTCATGTAAAAGACTATAATGGATACGAGCCAATGGCTGAGTATTGTTTCATAGAGGCTTACCTCAAGGAAATCTTTAGGTGCATAAACAGGCCGGAAAAGACTTAGATCTGAAGTAAGATTTCAATGACACTATGTTAAGACCAAAAGATCAAAAACACATGTGCCATATTTATAACACAGTCTAGCAATTTAAATAACTGATAAGAGCAAAGATCAAAATAATATCACCACAAATATCAGGCCAACAACTACCACATATTCAGTCATGCTTATGCTACTGATAATTGCCTTGTTTTTTTAAGCCCCAGATAAATGAAGAGGAGAGTGTTCTTCAAGGTCCCTTCCAGACCAAACCATTCTATGATTCTATGAAGAGAACAGTAGTCACAGGAAGCTTCTACTTAATCCTCGTAAGTGTTTAGACTGAATCACTCTTAGACTTAGGAATTAGATTTTCAAAAGCAGGGTATTTTTTAACCACTTAGATTGTTGAATTACATACTGCTGTCAAATGAAAACTGGAGAGCAGTACTAAAAAACCCATGAAAAGTGTTTGCCATCAGAGAGCTGGTAGTGTGATACAAACCAGCACCTCTACAAAATCCATTTTAAGGAACTTGGCTATGAACTAGCATGGGAGTTAGCCTTGCTTTCTCCAAGTAAAATATCACTGATTATTCTGTTCAAAAGTTATTTTTATCTTTTGTCAAGAAAACATCTGAGCTAAATTATCCATAGTTCTGAACATTTTATGTTAGCCTGAGTTTACAATAAGAGGAGCTGTTTCCTAGTTGAATAAATCTCTAAAGCACTGGAATATGGAATATGACACAATAACTAACCTCTCAGTAATGATTCAACGTTAGTACAATAACTTGAAACAAAATAACAAGGAAATAAGTATTTATTTATGCATAATGACATATTACCAATGAAAGATCTAAATCAATTTGCCTTGAAGAGATTAGATTAACCTTTGACTGGTAACTAAGATGTGCATCCTGCCTTTCTATGTACAAAAATTTAATGCATGTAAATTTAGTTGACCTTACCTGGCTCATCAGTTCCCATTTCATTCCATTTATTAAGCAGCTCTTTTTGTTCATTTGCAGGCCTCTGAAATACATAAAAAAGTGTATTTCTGTTTTTTAACAGAATGAATAAAAGCATGCTTATTTCAAATATGTATTCATTTCAACTATACATTAATACAATGTTTTACAAAATAGCAATGCAAACTTATTTGCTAACAAATAATCCCTAGCCTGAAGGTACATTACACTGCAGAAAGCCCAAATGCCAGTTCCCAGAAGGAAAGAAGCCTATTAAATAGTTTCAGGTGCTTAGAAATTAATTTAGGATATTTAGTACTCAGTTTTGTATTACTGAAGATCCATAGAGCTGTTGGACTCTATCAAATTCCTGTCCCTGACAGTCATGAAAACCAAATGTAGCAGCATCCTTTAGCTCATGATGAACCATAGAGGTTCTGCCACCTATCACAGAGGTAAAACAGGGAAATGAACAAAACATTCTAATGTTAGTCCCTACTTTCATTACCTTTAAAATTAAAGCCTCTATATTAATTAAAAAAAAAAAAAAACAAACAAAAAAACAGACCAGAATGAATGACAAACAAAATCAGCAATGTACCAGTATCTCTCTCCTCATGTACCAGTTCATCTACAGCCTTCTGTGCACACAAAGCACATCTGTATTGCACACAGGTTGCACAACTTATGCAGTTGAGTCTGCACACAAAATACTCTGTTAAGAGCAATGAAGACAGTAATTAGCTTTCCAACATGCTGCTCCCTCAAGAGGATAAGTACTGCAACAGCAAAGAGGAAAATCTACTTAGAACCTTCATCTTCCAAGCTGAGCTGACACATTCATTGCCACCACGTCTGAAAATTATTCTGCATTAAAATTATTTAGATACTGAACCTGCAGCTCTTGATAACCATGTCTAAAATGAAAATTACATCACAACTGTGCAAGATGAGGCTTAATTTCAGAAAAAATGTTAGTGAAAACAGAAAATTAACAATATATTACCTTCTGTGCTAGTGGGATATTAAGTTCTGTGCACATGCTGTTCAGACTTTTCAGAATTCGCTTCTCCCAGCTTCCCTAAAATACACACAGAAGATGAATTATAAGGAATTTCTTTTTCCCAAAAACTAAATTTACTATGCAATAACAAGCCATTTTTTGAAGTCAGATATACATCAAAAGATAGCAAGAGTCACTGACTGACATCTGCAAACATATGAACGGAATATTTACAGGCTTCTTTACATGGAAACAATAGATCAAACAGATTTCATTCTTTACAACACAAAAAAAGAACCAGAAAATTTAGTTGTTCAAATTTCAGATTAAAAAGTATTTATTTCACAATTACTGAGTTTTATATATATTTAATGATCAAGTTTCTTTATAAATCAACATTTAACAAATTTTTCAAGCAATTCTAATAGGTAAATCAACTGTGCATAGCAAACAACTTCTCCACTTTGGAGCCTGAAGAGACTGGCAGTCTTTCTCCACAAAAAAGTATCTTAGATGTTGTCAGAAATTAAGGAAAGTTAGAAAACTGATATTCTGTAATGCTTAAAAAAATAGTTCTTCTAACACAATGCTCAGGAAATAGCTGTCTAATCAGAGAGAACAGAGGTAGAAAATCTCTCAGTGACCAGTGGACAGCTTAAAAAGCAACCAGATTCTTCTGACAACTGCATTAGGCTTCAATAGTGCCTACTCCATGGCTAACACCTATGAAGTTAATGCCAACTAGTAATGACTTTCTTGTCAATGGACTTGGTACTTTGCTTCTGTGATTACAGCACTGCTGGTGGGTTTTATACTTAATTTAGTTTTCCATGGCTGACAAGCCAGACCTTGACCACATTAATGCAAAGACTCCTCTAAATTTAATTTAGCTCTATTTATTGCTTGTAATTTGCTCTAGACACAAATTTTACAACAGTTACTGTTTAACCATGCTCCTCAAAGTTCTGTCCAAAAGAGGCTGCAGTTTATTAGACAGGAAGCAAATGAAGGGAAGGACAGTTAAAAAAAAATTAAATCTTGTCTATAATTGTTTCATTTTAGTTTTCACTTACAAGATCATTTACAAGATCCTCTCATACCTTTTTCCATCAAAAATTTGCTATCTTTCACCAGAAATTCTTCCTCACAATTATTCCTGACAATCAAGTCATCCCTTCACTTTCTTTTGTATGAACAAAACAGACCTAAGTTCAGAATGTAAGGTATGTTTTCCAAATTGCATACTTTTTATCATACTCTGTATGATAAAAGTATTTTTCTTTAACTGTATTCCCATATTTAAATTCCTTTCAAATGCTGCAGCTACACAATACTATGCCCCAAACTGGTTTATGTATTGAGCATTTACTATTTTGCTAAGAAGTTTTGTTGCTGGAGAAATAAGGAGTGAGAGAACATGAAGATAACTAGGCCATATAGGATAAGAAAGTGGAAATGGAGAATACACAGGTAGTAGGAGCAAAAACCAAGTTAAAGGTAAAAATCTTTTTTGGCAAAAGCGTGGTCTAGATCAGACGGCCCAGACAAATCTTAAGTGTCCAATGTTGTCTCTCTAAGGAGATTATTCCAATGGCTGATTGTTCCCTATGTGAAAATTTTTCCTCTTCTGTTCAATCAGAATATCCCCAGGATTAAGTTGTACCCATTACTTCTCATCTTTTCCATGTGACTCTTGCAAAAAGGAGTCTCCATTTTCTCTGTAGCCACTCTTGAAATACTGGAACAAGGTCTCCCCCTAAGCCTCCAGTTCTCAAGGCTGAACAAACCCAGCTCTCTCAGCCTTTCCTCACATGTCAGGCTTCCCAGTTCTTTGTGGCCCTTCTCTGGATCCTCTCCAGTCTGTCCACGTCCTTTATTGCACAGTGGGGACCAAACCTGAACACAGTACTCCAGAGATGTGACCTGACATGGGTTAAGTAAAGTGGCATGATGACTTCTTTCTCTCTGCTGGTGATGCCTACTTTGATGCAGCCCAGCATCCTGCTGCTTTTGATGCAGCAGCACATTGTCCACTCATATGGAGCTTGCTATCCTTCAGGTTCATCTCCTTCAGGCTGCTCCCCAGCCAGGTAGATCCAAGGCTGTGCTGCACTCTGGATTATATTTTCCCACATGCCAGACCTTACATTTGTGTTTTTACATCATAAGTCTCTTGTTAGCCCCCTCTTCCAGCATATCCAAGTTTTTCTGCACAGTGACTCTCCCTTCTGATGCAACCACTTCTCCACTTGCTTTGGTACCATTGGCACCATCACTTCATGATACCATTAAAATGAAGGGAGGACAGGTGGAAGGGGCATAGAGAGGGGAATAGCAGAGATGTGCTTAAAGATATGAAAGCTACAAAAGAAGAAGAGACAGAACGCAGCTTTGCAAGACCAAGAACCATCTAATTCCAAAGAGCAATGGAGGTCAACACACTTGGTCTGACTTACAACTGCCATACCAGACATGATATTGCATGATATCACTTATTGCACTGGGGAAGCAACATGTTGATAATAAACCACTTATACACAGTCATAAACTGTGACATAATTCATCTTTCAAGACCCAGTAAAAGATATTCAAATAAATGCAAAAAAGACAAAACCAAAGAGAGGGTTATATAGCCTTTCCAAGCAAAATACCTCTCCAGGACAGCAGGTACCTGACCTGAGTAGAAACAGAATGCACTGTTCTTGACTGAAATAAAAAGCAAAGGGAGAAGTCATAAAGTCATTTTATTGATGGGAACAATACATTTAACAAGATGATTCCTCCAGTCTTACAAAGAAATTCAACACTAAGAAAACACACTATTAGGACTGCTATGGTTACAATTATTCAGTAAAATAGCCGAAACTGAGAAAGGCAGTACAGCAATTTGGAAACAATTTCATAGCATCACAGAATGGTTTCCAACCCTAAAGACCACACCTGAAGGGAGGGAGAAGAATTATTAAAAAGGGCATGTAGCAATAGAACAAGGGGAAATGGATTTAAACTGAAAGGTTTACATGAGATAGGATGAAGAAATTCTTTACTGTGAGGGTGGTGAGAAACTGAACAGGTTGCCCAGAGAAGTTGGGGACGCCCCATGCCTGAAAGTGTTCAAGGACAGGTTGGATGGGGCTTTGAGCACCCTGATCTAGTGGGAGGTATCCTTGCAAGGGAAGGTTGAAACCAGATCTTTAAGGTCCCTTCCAACCCCAACCATTCTATGACTTACAGCATTACTACTCATTGCCATTAATGCTCTATCCTTTCTTGAAACCTGGGGGTTTTTTTTGAGGTAGGAAAAGAAAGCAATATGAAAACTTCAGTCTGCCATCTATGAGAAAACAGAACCAATGTGAGCAAAAAAGGGTTAATTATGAACATTTTAGTACCTACTCCAGAAAAAAAATTAATATTGCTTTAATCACTGACTCAAAGTCATTCCAGTAACTATCAGAGATGGTTTTCTGGGAGTGATACCCTTATTTCCAGAATTCTGAAGTAGAACAAAATTAATTAAGATAGAAAAGGATAAAGAAATTGTCAACAAACTTATAACAATGGAAACAGCATCTTAAATGGTGACTATATAATAAAAATAGAATATGACAAATATGACTTATATGCAGAACATTTTTATATGGGGGCAAATTTTGACGATAGCACCAAAGTACTTTTTTCCAACTGCTGTGATGCTAAATGAAAATAAAGTAAAAATAAAAAAAATCTACCTACAAATAAAAAACCCCCAGTCTATACTGTCAAAACATTAGATTTTCAACCTGTGGAAGTAAATAGTTTTCACTTTTATCTTTCGCCCAAAAGGTATTAGCAATCTGTACACTTGTATTTTAGCTACTTCCAAATATTTTAAACAAACAAATTCATTGAATCACTGACTTTGTAAGCTTTTCACATTTTTTATTTAATCAAAAAGATTAACAAAACAAAACCTAGTTGTGATTCAATTGTTCTGATGATGCTTGTTTTCTTACAGGCATTTATCTACAGTGATAAATGTGTGTCATCTTGAAAATCAAACGCAACTATCTCAGTGGTTTTAGAAAAGATAATGTTAGTTTTCTACCTGTGTATTTTTTATTATTTCACAACTACCCTAATTTACCAGTATTTCTCTATGGAAAGGGTTTACAAGTCTTTATCAAAGAGCTGTATTTCAAGAAAGGGTTTGAAAGAGCATCTACTGGTTTGGCTGGGACAGAGTTATCTTTCTTCACAGTAGTTGGTATGGTGCTCTCTTTTGGATTTGTGACCAAAAGGATGCTGATAAAACACCAATGTTTTAGCTACTGCTGAGAAGTTCAAGGTCTTATGTAATGCTTCCCCAATGGCAAGGAGGCTGGGAGTGCACAAGAATTTGGGAGGAGACTGAGCTAGGACAGCTGACCCCCAGTGAGCAATGGGATATCCCAGACCACACAACATCATGTTCCAAATAAAGAAGCTGGGACAAAAGTTGCCTGGTGATGGAAAGTAATGAATGTATTCCTATTTTACTTTGTTGACATGTAGCTTTTGCTTTGCCAATTAAACTCTCTGTAACACGATTTCTCACTTTTGCCCTTTTGATTCTCTCCTGCTTCCTGGGGAAAGTGAGTGAGTGTCTGAGCTGCCTACCAGGGTCAACACACCTGGAGGACATGGATGACTAATACTCAATGAAATAGGGAATCAAATTTTGAAACCAGCAAAGACAGGACTTCTGCTCAGTTTTGAACTACTGGTTTAACAGGCCTTTCTACATACAGCTAAAAACACTACAAGTATGACATGCACTTTTATAAAATAATAACCCATGAAACTGGTTCAGACAAAAATGCATATAGATATATCTCTCTGGTTTTTGCATTAATAAACTAGTAAGAGTGATTTTTTTCAGGCAGCAAATTGTGGCATTACATTTCACAACACACAAGAAAAATTGATTAAAGCAATCATTACCCCCAAATTGTAAAGAATGAAACCCACGACAGAGAGATAAGACTTAAGGGAATAAACAACAATATGATTGTAAAGGTAACACAATTTGTTGAGTATTTTGTAAAAAAATGCTGCAATGTATTTCTAGGCACAGCGGAGTTAAATACACCTTTATCCCTACCTCAGATGTTTTTGTTACACCTTATTCTTGAAGCTTGTTTTTTCTTTTTGCATTTACATTTTATGTGGGGTTTTTTTTGTTTATTTCAAATGGCATACATTGGCCAAAAATTAAACAAGCAAAAGTATTTTTTCCTGACACCAAAAATCCTTGTTTAATCTTTACAGTCCAGTTTCTCTTATTCTCCTTCAATATGTCTTAAGCTCCTTAGCTCTAGATTTTTCATCTTCCTTTCACATTTTTAAGTACTAAATATATCTCTTCTTTCTAAAGATCTCACTATCTCTGCAGCCTGTTATCTTTCATCATGAAACTGCCTGTGTCCCTTCAAAAAAATATTTTGTAACCCTAAGGAAATGACCTATAGCTACCCCTTTTTTTTTTTTACTTCTCACTGAAACCAAATTCTCTTCTTTGACATACTGACATAATCTCTATTCTATATTTTTCACTTATCTGCCACTATATCCTACTTCCTTCATGGCTGGAGAATTACTTGAGCATTTTCTGTATGTATGTAAAATATCACATATACAATATTACTATTAACTTTGATGCAACTACAAATCTGTACTTTTTCTAAGATATAAAACCTAGAAACACAATAACATTTTACAGAGTAAATCTCAAATAGTCTAATTAAAGCTCTGATATGAATGGTAAAATTGATAACCACCAACCTGTGCTTTCCTCATATAGGCTAAAGGTTCTTTAATATGTTCAGGTGGTGCTGCAGGATGACAGGGTGAAGGAAACCTTAAGAAGAAAATATGGTAAACTTTAAATATCCTGATGTTTTATTTTGCTTAATTAATCCCATATTTGTAAACCTAAGTATAACTTCTTTCATGAGAGCACTAGGAAAAACACAAGTGCATGTTGATCAAAACTGAGTATTATTTTTAGAAGTATTTTTTCCTCATCCATTCTATGGATACAAATATGATAACAATATGCAAGAATTAATAACATTTCAAGATGAGTTCTTATATTAAAAATTACACTCCCTTATAATTTTACATATTTATAAAATAAAATAATTACATTAACAAATCAGGTATTTTAAAAGTGTATTCTCTTCACATCATGTTATCTTTATGATCCCCTGGAACTTTCCCTCTCCAAGTAATCATATTTTTTCAAGAGACAATTTTTTTTTTTTGAGGGTCTTCTTTTAAAAATCAGTAGTGAACATGTACATATCCAAAGCAATTAGAATTTTGAGTGAGGTGTTGACTTAAGCAAAGTTGAATATCCACTCAAACTGCATTATGACAAAATACAAAAGCTGGAACAAAAATAAAAAACTAAACCAAAACACTAATTTATCTTTCGGTAGTGTAGGTTATTTCCAGCGAGTTTTTGCCAAACATTACATCCAGTTTAATTTTAAGTGTCTCAAACATCTTTCAGGAAACAAAATTTACCCATAGCTTCTCTAATAGTTAGCCTGAATTTTCATTTGTTTGAATGCATTCAATCAGTTCCTATCATATGTTTTTGGGAAACTCTGCCCGAATTTCTTTCCATTTTTAACAGATAAGATCATTCTTGTACTTGCTGCAAATTTGTTATGGACTATTCTGTTCCAATGTGTAAATAGAATCAATATCAACAGATTTCAGAAATGCTGGTTTTTGGCTTTTCCACAAGGCTCATGAAATCATGGTGTTCACAGTTAATTTCAATTTTCAAGAGCAAATTTTGTTATTTTGCTGCTTATTTCCGTGCATTAGCCCTAGAGACAGGTAAATATTTTTTCCCTGGAAAGATAAAATGAAGATGAATGCTTGCTAACAGACAGAAGCCTTTTTCATTAGTCACTCATACTACTAAATATACATTGTGCTAAACTGGTAACTCTAACAAGCTTATTTACATTAGCACAAATAGATTTGCATATACATTTCTTATTTTATAGTTGCATTAATGGCTGTATCTGTTATGAAATTCACCTTTCCACGGTGCTAGAATGTAAAGAAAAATTATGCTCCCCAGAAGTCTAATCCAAAGTTTGCTGAACAATAATAAAAAGGAAACTTGGCCGATTTGACTGCATTTATAACAATATCCCAAGCATGATGAGCACTGACCTGAGAAACCTAGAGATCCAATATCTTGAAGATTTTTAAAAAATAATTAATACAAAAAGTACATGCAATGCTGTGACCAATACCTCAATTAAAACTCATTTGCAGCAACTACCTCATTTACATAATTATATTATGACCCTTGGCACCTTTGGAAATAAAGCCAAAAGGAAAATACTAAAGTAACTACAAAATGTGGTGATATTTGTTTCATTTATTCTTTAAAATGCACTTGAGCTCAGTATTTTCACTAGGATGAAAAAGAAATAATGGCACTTTAAAAACAGAAACTAAGCAGGTACCCTTGCTATGACAGATGTTGCAGATTACAGTAACACACCATACACCTCTATAAACAAATGGAACTAAAGTAAATCATGTGAGTAGAGCTCATTAAGCGAAAATACTAAATAAACTCACACATTGAGTTCACTATAAACAGCATTCTGAAGCTTCTTTTCCCAACCTGTTAAAATAAAAAAACAACCAGAAGACAACATTAGGAATTAAAACTAATAGAACATCAATCAGAGGTTGCTTTGCAGTCACTGGAATTTTATGTCTGGTCTCAGTTCATGTCTACCTACCAGAGAGACAAGAGGAGGCCAAGAAACCTTAATCTAATTAAGATAGGAAAACTGCCAATTGAAACCTCTATAGAGACCAAATATCCTTTATTTCCATCTGCTGTTCAAATAATTACAATATAGTTTTGGCTAAAAAATTTACATTCTATTTCTTAAAGCCATCATTTTATTAAACCAACAATTAATATTAACAGAGACAGCATTCCTGATGATTATAAATGTAAGATCATTTATCATAAAATCCTCACATTATAGTAACATAGCCTACAACTTTCAATGCAAATTGGAAATTTAACTAAAGGTAATATTTTCAAGAGTGTCTCCATGGAAGTTAATTTCCATTTTCAGAAATGACTGAACTCTCATTCCACTCAGAACTTTCAAAAAAACCACCAGTATCTTCTAAAATTATAAAATCACTCTGCATAGTATGTTTTTCAAAATGCTGATGGAATCCAACAGCACTTTCCCTTTTAAATTTTCTTTATCTGACTTAATCTGGAATCACTGAATGTCTGCTTCTGGCTACTGTCAGTGACAAGACACCAAGCTCCACAAACTACAGTTTTCATCACTTATATCACATATGTTCTTACATAGATCTATCTTATTCACAAATATATCAATGAAGTATTACAAACCTGATGTCTTCAGAAAGTCCTTAATATCCTCTTTTAGAGATTCCAGCTTAATTTCTGGTTTGTGTAGGCTAACCTAATATGAAAATAAATAAATAAGCATCAAGAACTAAAGAGAAATTACATTGTTCAAGTTATGAAATAAGTAATGAACATGCTTAAGGTTACACACCCAAAACAAATTCCTTCCTTGAGCAACAGCAGTCAAAAATATCAGATAACTTTTTTCTCATTCAAATGCCTTCAGCTTTTTAATGAATGCTAAAAGGTGTATGTGGAGAAGAAGAGAAAAAAAAAGGAGTAAAATATGCAATGAATGCATATAAACATACATACTTAGCCCAAGTGCTAGACTATACACATTAAGGAATTGGTCATAAGGTACACATGGAAAAAACTAGAAGCTAACCCCTGTATTTCACATGAAAGAATTAAAACTGAAAACATTCCATAATTTTTCACTTAACCTCCCACAGTTCACCTCTTCCAGGTAAGAAATGCCATTTTCAAACAAAAAAAAAAAAGACTGTGCACCAAACATTCCCCACTTCAGCTGTGACTACAGGGTATATCTGACCTCTTGGCAATGAAATGTACTCAACTCACTAACCAGCACTAACCAGCTTTACAACCACACTATGTCATAAGCACACTGATGGTGCTGCACATCTTTCAGCAACAGCAGGACCAGCTGTTACAGCATCTCATTCTTCTGCAGCTAGACCAAGAGGAGAAAAACCAACATAGCACAAAGGTCCAAAAGGACAACAAGCAGAAACTCAGAAGTTTCTCTGAAGTGCCTTCTAAGACATATTTTCCTAAGCATGGTACATGGAAACAGCTGATTAACATCAGATAACAAAGCTAAAAAAGTTTAGAGAAAAAAAGCAATGCTGCATGCTAACTTGAAAATAACACCACAAGATCTGCGTGCCCACAGCCATGACAGTTCCAGGTATATGTTAGAAGCATATGGCCATATCATGTACATAGAAATGTGAGACATCTCTCACCAAAAGCTACTCAATAATATGCTGTAGCATATCAGCTACTGATTCTATTGCAGCAAGCTTTCCTGCTGCAATAGAATTTTAATTATTATTTCATTAAAAATAATCTTTCACCAACTTGTGCAGCCTTCCAGCCCTAACAGCACTGCTGACAGCATGGCATGCTTTAAGTCCATGGCACACAACTAAAACTCCACAATCTTGTACTTTGCCTTACAGTTTATACATAGAAAAGGGTGTTTCTGCACAGGAAAAGCTGGTCTAGGTGAATTCACAAGGCAGAATTTCAAGAAAACCTTTCCTTTTTCCCCACATGAAAAGAGGGATGGACAATAACGGAGGGAATAACAGCATCAGCATTTCAAGTCCTCTTGCCTGTAATGGCATTTATATTTGGTTTATTGACTACAATAGCAAAGAGACAATTTCTCAGCATGCTTCTGAGAAAGAAAGGTCATCATAAGCACAGACCAGAAGGCGTGGTGAGTTGCATAACTCTCATGTCCAATGACAGACACATATTCCATCCAGCACAATGCTATAAGCTAGCAAATGGTTACTAATATCTGGGAAACAAAGATTTTTATGTGCGTTCATGGGGAGCTCACAAAATATCCTTTTAAGCAAAAACCTCAAGGAGGATTTTATGATGAATTCATTTTGAAGCTACTTTGATAGAAAGTCCTATGTCCTTTTTGGATATATGTCAGGCTGAGGGTTTTCTCTGCTGCAAGGCAGTGGTTTTGTGTGTCTACTGTAGAAATTTTAAATAAAGTAACACACATCAAGCAGGGCAGATTTTGCCATACTGTTCCTTAGAAGTTTTTGTGCACCCTTTTGTAAATGTTCAGCTTTGTCTTTGAGTTAAATATAGCTAATGCTAATCTCAAGGTCCATGGGGTGTTTACCTGTCAGGTCTGGCACACATTTTAGATATGCAAACAAATCCCCTCACAAATACAATTCATTGACAGATAATAAATCACACAAAGAAAAGAAAGCTCCTCTGCAATCTGCTATACAATGGGCTAATTATCTTGACACTGGAAACCGTACAAGAAATTATGCAAGTGCAATCAGAACAGTGTTTTAATTCTCTGGTGTTCACACACCTGTGAGCTCTTGGCTTATTAAGGAGTATCTGACACACCTATTGACAACAACAGAACTTTTTCTGGAGATTCCTGGAAATTTTGGAAATTGATACAGCATATCACATTAAAAGGCATTAAGGAGTTCAGTCCACAGACTACTTCCCATTTTCCCTGTCAGGCCAAAAGAACAATAGAGGTATTTCTTGTAAACCGCTGTGTTGCCATCTTGTTGCAAAGGTTTCATACCTTCTTGGGGATTTCTCATGGGCAGCTCCTCACAGCACTGACTCCTTCTCCTCCTCTGCACAACCAACAAACTCCATCTTACATCTCAACCAGCCAACCTGCTCTTTTACAATATCCCTCCTAATTGGGTCCAGCTGTGGCCTATTAAGGGCAGGCTTGTTCTTAATGCTTGATAATTGGCACAGCTGTAACTCCTTAGGGGTGAGATTACCTTCACCACTATCTCTATTCTACATTCTATCTATCCACACTGCTGTTCCCAACAGAGCCTGTTCCCCAGCTGCAGAACATAAAACCCAGTGACTCTCCTGTATGCAGCAGAAAGGCAGCCAAAAAGGAAACAGGACAGCCCGTAGGGGAAAATTCTCCCCAAGGATTACATCAGTGCATCAACCTGCACTGGTTACCTTCACCTCTTCATGCCCAAGTATTCAGTCAGGCATTATTTTATTATTCCTAGCCCTGATGCAGCCAATATTCTTAGGCTAATCTTTAACTTTTCAAAACATTCATCTTTAGCACCTTTCCTGTGTCCTTTTTCTTCTCTCCACTGAAAAAAATCTCTGAGACAAATTTTCACATAAGAAATGTGAAAATTCCACCCCTGCCCCCCCCCCCCCAATTATGGGGGCACTTTTGTTTCCACTTTTATCAATTCAGAAATCAGTTGCAAAAGCCTCCTCCCATTTACACTTTTCCTTTTGTTTACTGTGTACTACAATCAATACATTCCTAAGTGCTAAGCAGAACAAGAGAGCCACTCATTGCCCACTGGATTGCTGATCAGTTTTCAAATCAGAAATTAGATACTTGAGAATGTGGCAAACAGTTCAGCTGGCAGCTACAGCCAGCTCTAAACCAGACCATATTCCAGCTCTGTATAACACAACAAGGCAAAATACTCATCTTGGCAAGTGAAAGGAAATCTCCTCAGAACTGTTTTGTTGTAACTTAACAGTATGGTACCTCTTTAGAATTCACATGGGTGTTTATGGGAATTAATCTGAGGAATCAAGGAGACTTAGCAGAGCTGATGTTCCAAGATTAGTAAACCAGGTCTCCCACATAATCTTGTTTTTCCTTTGGATTAACTGATCTAACTTATTTCTGTGTTATACCATGTTGGAAAATACATTTAGGTATTTATATTTTAGGTAGGGTTGGTTTGTTTTAAACTGCTTGCTACAACATACTGACCAAGTATCATTTGCATTTTTTCCCCTCTGATTTTTTGGTAGAATAAAAAAAATACGTTGACAATATTTTATTTATATAAAAATGCATTACTACACCTTTACATAGATAAAAATGCCTGCCTAAGATTTATTGAGAGAAAACCCCACATTGATGAGATTTGTACTCATGAACTGAACCAATTCCCTGCATTATCAAAAACCAGCAAACGCCCAGGCAGAACTATCAATTTCAACACACATTTTGATGAAAGAGTATCTTACTTCTATCTATCCGTTACTATAAGGAGACTATAATATGCAGGGTAATAGAGAGTGAGCAGTATAGAGGAACAATCCATGAAAGCAAAGGCTGACAGCTAGAACAGAGAAAAAGTCAAATATTCAGAGGCTGAGTCAGGGAAATATAGAACCCTGAAAGGAAATAGGGATGAAAGTCAAACATTTCAGCAAGAAATAACAAATTATTTTTAATAAATGATAATGCCTAACAACTTTTCCCTGTAAAACTAGCATTGTGCATAATCTTATGGATAGGGCACCGAGGTCCAGGTGTGGGATGTCGATGTTCCTCTACAGTCTTGGTCAGCTTCCTGTGAATCAAGACACATCTGTTCCTTCCACATTCCTTCATAAAACAAGCTATAATTACAGCATTTCTTAGCACCCCTCATTCTTCAGCTGTACAGAACAGTAGGGTAGTTCAGGAACTTTAAAATTTTGCCAAATTTGCCGGTGCCTAAGGTACCACTAACAATCTTGTGTGTATGTCTTTGATCAAAATCAAGGCAAGGTATCCTGCTGAGATCTGGGCAGTCACCATCAGAAGTGATACTCTGAATGTACTCCCCCTGTACCTGGATGCCAAGATGGAAGAAAACCCAGACACTCAACACTGATGTGGCTGAAAGGAAGCAAAAGAATAATACAACAGTAAAGTAATAAAATTGGTGGAAATAGGAAATTGATTCACAGAGGAACTGAACACAGAGCTCAACCTATTTCCAAATTAGAATCTAAATTTGGAAGTGGAATTCAGTGATCATGACTGAGGCAGTACTGATCATGCAAGAGATGATCCATCAATCACAGCACTCAAGGAAGTATAGGAAAATAACTAAAGGACCAGCAACATACTACTAAGAGGAGGCTTGACAGAACAAAGTGTTCCAGCATAACTCCTGTGTTAAACTATTTCTTTTTTCAACAAGAATAAACACTGCAGAGAAGTGATCCAACTATACTGAAATGTGGAATTGCATCAGGTGAACCCATATTTTTATCCTGTTGCAAACAGTTCTGCAAATAACTTTACACAATCCTAATATTTTTACAGGCTATCAACCATAATTTCTCTTCAAAGCCTTTTTTGTTTAGATAAACATGTACTCTCTCAAAGCATTTATTACTGTTCAGTATGTTTTTGTGCAAGTGCACGTTTTTCAGTTTTATTGCTATTATTTCCCAAATTACAATAAAACAGCATCCCCAAATATAACCCATCTTTAGAAGAAGTAAGTTCAATGAAAGCTAATAAATATTAAGCTTTCTTTATGTACTTCATTGTATCATAACTGGACTTTATCAGAACCAAGCTGCCTTGGCAAAAACCACTTCAAGCACAACCACAACAATTTCAACATAAACACTCACTAAAAACTTAAACCCCTGCAACTTCAAGGGAGAGGTTTTAGTTTAGGTTGCAAATTTCTGTAACAGAAAGAAGAATCATTCTGAGCCTAAGTAAACAAATTTCAATAAGTGTGAAACCCTGATTACAACGACAGTTTTCCAAGCCTTCTACATTTCTACATGAACTACAATAAGGGAAAAAATATTGTGAACTTTCTTATACATGTAAAAATAACCTAGCAGATACAGACAGCTTCAATCAGCCTCATACAGAAGTAAATAGCTTCAAATGTGGTACAAGATATAAGGTTATATTTTAATCACGTAATTTTAATGTTTAATAAATTTTCTAGGTTTGGAATACAAAATTAGTCCTGAAAATAAAATACACACACAAGCTAAAAACCAGAATGCACATTACTAAAAAAGTACAACTCTGCCAATCAAGCTTGCATTGCTTCTGAACTCCATCATCTGATCAACACCGCATTCAATTTAAAATTCACTATAATGCAAATATTACTGCTCAGCCACTTAAAACAAAGACACAAGCTCTATCAGCAGGCATAGTAAATCATTTGCCAAATACAATGCATGAAAATGAACCATTAATTATCCATGATGACTCATGGGCCTACATTTGTTTGCTAATTTTTATTAAATAAATGCTACATTGCACAGAAACATTATCTTTCTTAATTTGATCTTTTATGTAAGTTGAGATTGGTATCAATTTTTCTTTTTTTAACTGGCAAAAAATATCATGAAAACAATATGCTGAGACATCTTCCAAACCATTCACTCCACATAAATTATTCTAAGCTTATTTACCTCCCCTTTCTTTAGAAGCACAGTCAGGCACTACTCCAGCTCCAATGTTCCTAGTGTTCCCAAAGTCCCCTCCTCCTTTGCTCCATCTGAAGTCTTGTAAAGACCTTTACCTCTTCCTCTGATCAATACTGTCTTTAAAGCCTTCTGGTTCTGTCACAGGTTCTACCAAAGAATGGTGGCAGGCTCCCCTCCCCAGGACAGTGTTTCTGACCATGACATCTCCTCTCCACCCTTCTCTGTACCTTCAGGTACCTCCACCAGTGTATTCTCCACCAATGTATTCTCACTCCCAAACTTAATTGCTACAGGGGGGTGGGATGGGGTATCAGGCCTGATGTTTACACTTAGATTACCCCTTTTAGCCTACTCTAACAGCGCTTATTCTGCTTTGTTACAAGTTCCCCTCAGATTGTCCCACTCCAGCCATACCTACAAGAAACATCTTGCACTGTGAGTCTTTCTTGTTCCATTTAAAACATAATTTAGAACCTTTATCTTCAATTTGGAACCTTTCATTTTATTGTCACCTCCTGTTTTAGAAAAGTTCTTTAGAATAAAGCTTTTGTTTGTTGGTTGGTTTTGTTGGTTGGTTTATTTTTAAAACTTTGTCATTTGCAGTTTGCATGGGACAAAAATTAAGATTGATTAATCTCAACTGATTAGTAAAGCCCAACTCAAAGATTTTCAACGATCATGAAAAATGCAGTTTCTGAATTGGCTGCAAGTGAAAATGTGCTAAAAATGTAGCACTTTTTCATGTCTCTCAACGGTTTCATTTTTATTGTCTGTTCACTGACATAGATTTTCCCTAGAGCAGAATTTTAGCAAGATTTCACAAAATAATTTGTTTTAAAACTGCATTTTGTCCTTGAGATGTCCATGTTTTAGTTTTTCTAAACACCTCGAATCTCTACCTTAAAAACATTTACAATTCGGAAGGGGAAAAGTTAAAGACAAAACCAAGCAAATTTGATTACAAACTTGCACAGTCAAGTTGTGCCCAGAAAATTAAGTCTCTCCTCTGCTACCCCACTAACGCCAGCAGCAATTCTACCTGTTGAAAAGGTACTACCTGATATTTTGGCTCTTTGTCACTGTTACTCTTTCCTTTCAAAGACACTACAAAGTATGCTCAGAAGAAATTCCAAAGTGATAGGCACATTAGCACTCTTACCCAAATTAATCTCTCCTATTAACTGCAGTAATATATCAATATATCAAAACTCAACCTACAAAAATCAACCTAACATTTATTTATTTATTCATTCATCACTTACATGACACTACCTCTACTTCAATCCTTGGGATAAAAATGTGATTATCTCGGTATCCCCAGAGGTCAAGCTCTGACAGCAAATCATTTGATGCCCATGCCAAAGTTATTTCAAAGAGATTGTGTATCACAGCCCGTGACACCAGCTCAGGCTCCCAGTGACAGCCAAGCAAAGCACTGGTTTGATCAGTTCATAACCACAGGGCTGCTCTATCACCACTCACAAATAATGTCAGGATATTGTGTTTTCCCCAAAATTCTATTAACTCATCAATGAAACTGTTCATTCTGAGTTCTACTTCCTAGAAAATAAAATAAGAGACAAATTTACAAAACACAGCTTTTCTAACAGCTAAAATACTGTTTGTGAGACTGCATGTTCTCTCAAAATTTCAGGCAATATTATGATGGACCTTAGGATCCATTTTGACTGTAATGTTTTCAGAGACAGCTTATATTTTTGAGAAACAAATACTAACATCATTTTCTACACTAAGAGGTGAAGAATATTTGTGAACTATAACTGCAGTATAAATGTCCAAAACAAAAGTTTCACTCTGATGCACTCATTTCAAAGACTTCTCAAAATACAGTGTGCATCTCCCAAAATAGTTTAAAATCCCCTAAAAAAGGGACCACCCTTCAAAATCACAACTTGTGCAGGCCCAGCATTGTTAACGGCAGACAAAAAACTCCATCACACCCTACCAATAAACTGGAGTTCAGGAGTGATGCACAGCAACAGCAAAGATTTCCTATTTGCAAGTCCAGCAATACCCCATGTAGTGGAAGGAATATCAAGCATTAGCTTAATACAGAGTGAAGCAAAATTCAGAAACTTTCAGAATTCTGTACAGGTGCTCAGGGATGGACAGGAGACCAGCCACTGTCTGAGGGGCCCTTGCAACTGCACAGTACTGCACTAACATGACTGTCCAAGCTTTATAAACAAAGCAAGTCTTCTGTACATGAAAGAACATAAATGCATGCAAGGTCAATAAAAAAGCCTCCTCTATCAGGAACACACAGATTCCTGGCAAACACAGTGTACATTTGGCCCTACTAATTTAAACTACAGTCTCCAAGAGATAATTCATTCGATTGAGAAATCCCATTGTTGATGTATCTATAAACTTTGAGATCACTACACTAAACTACAGCTCTGATTTAACCTGCTATTATAAACCCTTCAAACACAACTCTAAGAATCAGCTTGAATATTTGTTGCTGTCTTTCTTTTCTTTCCCCTTAGCATTTCATATGACTAGAAGGATCATGACCTATACAAGCACTTTTTCTTTCTTCTCCAAGAAATCTGTAAAACGCCCTGAAAAGCCATCATAGGAGATAGATGCTTGTGTCCAGCAGGGATTTGGGCACCTCACTGCCCTTTCAGACTCCAAACTCCACCTTGGGAGGGCACTGCTCATGTTCTCAGTGCCCACCTGCACAAAATGGCTCCACCAAACCAAAGCCACCCACCCAGTTTAGCACCTTCTAAACACCCAGCCAAGTCCTGAGGACACCAAGCTTCCTCCTGCCTCAAAAAACCCATGCAAAGAACCAAACTACTGAAATCAGGCCTTGCCAGAGACAGGGATAAAAGAATCCCCTGGAAGGGAGTGCATTCAGGTTTGTCAGAAACAGGAACAGAGCCCTGTTTGTTTTCACCACCCTTCCACCCTTTTTGAGGACAAGGTCTGACTCTCCACTCCTCATGCCAGCTTTTTTTGGATACTCAATTTCCCAACATTTAGCAGAACCCAGCCTCTACACTCCTTCATAATTCCAGCCCCCTTCAAGTCATGTACATTGGCTTATGCAAATATTTAGAAAGCCCTGTCAACAGAAGCAAGGCAGACACACATTCACAAAAGCATTCAGAGACCAAATCAGTACATTTAAATACAAAACAAACAAGAAACAGACAGTGTGACAGTGATGTCACTTGTAATAGAAAGCTTTGGGGACATTCAAAGAGAAAAATCATGTTTCATTTAAAAATGCAACAAAACTAATGGACATGGTATCCTAAAAAAATCCAAAAACCAAAACAAACAAAGAAAAAACCCAACCTGTATAATTTTAACCAGCATTTGAAAAAATACCCTAAAACTGAAAGCACAAGATTTTACAGAACCCCATCCAAAATATTTCAGTAATGCACAATATTTGTTGCAGCACCATGACTAGGTTATTATGATCATGACAATTGATGCAATATTAATCTGAAACATCCGAAATTAAATTCAGCTAAAATATGAAAATCTGGCTCCAAGTGAAGATAAGTTATTAAATACATATATTTTTAAAAAGGCAACTGTTTGCTACTAAAATTTACTTCCATGCGTATTTTTTTCATTTATTTTCTCTTCCTTTCACCAAATCCTCATTTTCTCAGGGACACTAGGGGAGCGGGGGAGGGTGGGTGGGATTTAAAGCTCTCCAAATTAAAGATTAAAACAGCAATTCGTTTCAGGACCTATATTTGAGGCACTGAGATTTCAGACGGATAGTCTTCATATTCACTACGAAATCCCTGGGTCCCAAGGGGAAACACCACAAACACGGCTCTAGAAACCAAACACGCCGCTCTGCGTGGAGGACGGAGAGGAGCGGGACAAGGAGGAGAAGAGGGAGGGGACGCGGGGCGCCGGGGGCCCGGACCCCTGCCCAGGAGCCGCGGGCGACGGCCGGGAACAAAGCGCCGGGGTGGGGCAGCGCGGAAGGGAGGCGTGCGTGGGGGCACAGCGGCACGTCGGGGCTCACCCGGGCCTGTCGCTCCAGCTGCGCGTGGAGGCTGGAGCCCTGCAGGCGCTGCACGACCCTGGCGATGGTGAGGGACAGCCCGCCGTCCGGCTCCAGCATCGCGGCCCCTGCGCGGCCGGGCCGCCTTCGCCGCCGCGTTACCCGGCAACGGCGGCCGCGCGCCGGCCCGCGGCTGCGTCCGGGCGGGAAGCGGCGCCGCGCGGGAAGGTTCCGCGGGCCGGCCGCACCGCCCTGAAGGGGAGGGAGCCGCCCCGGGGCCGCAGGTGCTCCCGAGGGAAAGGAACGGCAAAAGTCACAGAGTCCGCAAACAGTCAGAAAGTATTACTAGAAAATTAGTGGAAATTGTATTGCCCTGATCTCCTATATAGGCACAGAAAGGAAGGGAAAGAGATGACGGGTGCTGGTCCCAGCGCAGCGATTCCGCCGCTGGGGTGCCCGGGCCCTGCGCTGACTCCTCCTTATGGAGCGCTTTGTCCAGCCCCAAGACACGCTTCTCTTGCTTCCCCAGGGATACAAGTCGGCCCGTATTGATGGGAAGTTTTGTAGCATGTTTGGATATTTCTCCTCGTCTGCCCGGCGCGGTTGAGGCTCGGTGCCGGGGCCGGCGCTGTCCTTGGGCCGAGCAGGGCCCGGTGTGAGGTACCTGCCAGGAACTGGCACTGTTAACTTCTCTGGGAAAATCTGCTCCTGCGTGCATCAGTAACAGAACCTTGTCATCAAATTTGTACTTAATAAACTTATTTACTGTGTCAAAATACCCATTTTTAAAGTCCCAGAAGGATTCAGAAATAAGCTAAGAGAGGAGGTAACATGGAAAAGCTCATGATTGACCTCTAAAGCATTAGGACCCATTTTCAGCTCTGAGGATGACCTCTGTAAAACAAAGAATGTTTCAAGATTCTGAAACCTCGGGAGTAAATTTTTCACTGTTGGGAGTGACAGATATGAGGAAATTATAGATGTCATCAGTTTCATCAAAAGAAAAAAATATTATGCCTATAATAGGTATAAAAAGTGCACCTGAACTCATTTGTCTGAAGCCAGTTTTGACTTATCTGTGAGCATTTCTGGAGAAGATGAAGTTTAAAGAAGAATAGTAATAGAAGGTCAGAGAGATGAAGTTCTTTCATGACCTGTATCGAAAGCTGAAAAAGTCACTTATGCTAATCAAAATACTGAGGGAGAGGTTTCTTCTCAGTTCATGGGGAGAGCATGGGGAAATGAAGCAGCCAGTAGCCTACCAGTGCCTTGACTATCTATTCTGATTTACATCAGGTTTTCTGTCACTTCTTTTCTCACATGCATGTATGATATTAGGGGCAACAATAAACACTTTTTTTTTTCCTGAGTATTGAGAGAGTTAATGATATTTTTATCTACATTCCCAACTGAACAAGCATACAAGGTGTAATAACTTTCTGTGCTAGTTCATTAAAAAAGTCTGCAAAATGTTCCATACAGAGAGTACCTCACTTCATTTTGGTTTGTTTGTTGTTTTGTTTTTGGTTTTTTAAAATGAGGATTATTTGTGCGGGAACTTCACCTGCTAAGGAAAGCAAATGCAGAAAACTGGAGCGTGACCATGAGCTCTGCAGGTCAATGGCTGAAGTGCAGAGTTTCACATTTCAGCTGCAAGTGGGAGAGAAAGCCCTCCCTCCTTGCCTGGCACAGTCCTCAGCAGCATTTTCCTTTCCAGTTTGTGAGCAAACCTTCGGAGTGCCACAGGGATGGGAGGCATATGTTGTGTTTGGTGGGCATGTTATTTGTCAGGGCAACTTGATATGTGAGGACTCAGGGGCTGGGTGCATTCCTGCTGGTAGCACAAGAGGGTCTCTGGCTGCTTTCCTTGGGATCTGCAGGCACCACATTTGGCCACAGGGCAGGTCATGGAGTGGGACAGAAGCCACAACACCTTGCTGGTTAGAAGTGTGTGTTACTCCCTGCTGCTGGGGAGTATGGGGAACCATGTGTCAGGTGAGTTTCTTGTGCAATGCACAAGACTTTGCAGGTCTGCAAAAGCCATCCTGATCACTATAAGTCAAGAAAACAGGACAAAAATTAATGTCAGCTGCAGATTAATAATTTCCTGCATTTCCAAAATAATATTTCTGCTCTGAGGTTGCCTTTATAACCCTCTGCCTATGCACATCTGTCAGTCTTCATTCCCTGGTTTTTTAGGCTGTTTCCAGCCTGGTTTCTGTCCACTGCATTTCCCTTTGGTCAGTTACATCTCCAGTATGGGTAGGAAAACTTACTTCTTGTAAATGCCGGTCCAAGCTTAAAAGTAGGGCAATATAAAGAGATAATCTACAGAATCTTACCAAGGGCTGTTAACAGCTTCTTGTGTATCCCTACCATATCTAGTTAAGAAATCTCTTGCTTAAGTGTGTGCTTCTTTTTGGTTTCCTTACAAGGAGTGTACTGCATAGCAGCTTGAGAAATACATGGTCTTTATTAGAAAGTATCACTTAAATAATAGGCATTGGCAGAAATCCCAACTAATGCTTTAGCCTATCCCCCTGCTATCACACAACTGGTTTAACTTGGTTCCTGTGATAAGTTTTTGACACTTACAGCTTTTTCATAATGATTTACTTTTAAATTGCAAGTAGGCAACTGCAGTACAGTCAGCATAGAGTGGTTTTATGATGTCCAGTACCACATACCAGAGGTAGCTTGTTGGTTTTATTAGGAGGTCTGGTGTAGATGTCATCATTTTTTTGTTATGGGTTGTTGGTCTTTCCTTCTCAGTGTCTCAGTCTTACAACCTTGAACACCAATTGTCTTCCCTTTGTATTCCTCCTCCATTCCACTGCAGTGCTCTACAGTGTTATACCTTAGTTTACTGTGTTTTGTGTCAAGTTACTTCACTTAACTGTATTGATACTGGTATCCCAAGTGTCTTTTGTTAATCTGCCACATCAGGTCTGGAAAGCACCGAGAATCTGGAAACAGAAAGTAAAAATTACAGTCAGTCAGCTTGGCTTTTTCCATATAATATGGTAGTTGACCTAATATCAATCTAGGCTGTCTGCAGGTATCACCAAAGGAGGCAGTGGTTTTGTGTGACAGATAATGGGTGAGGGAAGACAACAGAATACCAGCAAGGTCAATAAAATCCCAACAGTCCCAGTCACAAAATCCCAGCAGTCAATAAAATCCCAGCACATCCAGTCAGCTGCTCCTCAGACACTGCCTCAGCCATTCACAACACCCACGCTGCCCTGATCCCACCTTCACCTTTCATTCTGTGGCTGTGGGAAATGCCAGATCATGAAGTCTCCTCTTAGGGCTGCTGTCCCTGCTGGGGGAACAGGGGTGCAGAGGGGCTGGAGTGGGAGCACTGCCCCCTTACCTGTGCTGAGGGTGGGTGCCTTGCTGCACTCAGTGCTGGCAGGAAAAGGGAGCAAGGTGTGGTGCAGAGCAGGACTAAGTGTGCAATCACTGGGACTGACTGCTGTGGGTGAGCCACTTCCCTTTCCTTTGCATCCTGAGTGCCAAGGGGGTTAATGCTATCCAGGCAGAGCTACATAATGCATCCAGCCTGATAATGCATCGTAAGTGCTGTGTAGCTCTCTAGGTTATTCCCTTTTTCCTTTGTGCTACCAGAAGGATGACAGTGTAGGCATCCCCAGTGGCAGTCTGGATCAGGTGTAAGGATGGTACTGTCCCAAATCAGCCAAGTGCCACAGAAACCCAGGTTTAGGAAAAAAAAAACAAACAAAAAAAAACAACAGCAACCCAACCCAACAACTTTCTATTTTCTGCCAAAACAAAAGGATAAGACATTAGAGGAAAAAACCCTAACAAACTCAAACAAAAGCCACACACATCCTCCCTTACCCCCCAAAACTCCAAATTCACCTTTCTTCAGACAGGGTACTTTTATCCTCACTCAGATAAATTGGATTTTTTGTGTAGTTGGTTAGTGGGTTTTTTTCATCTAAAGAGCTACTCCTGTACAAAATTTCATTTCTTCTTTCTCCACTTGGAACCACTTTAATTCATGGGGGCTTAAAATCCATTACCCCACTCCTTCATTTCAAGCCATTATCAGAACTTCACCTGTGAACTAAAGTGTCAAGTTCCAATAGATTTCTCATCCAAGCAGATACTTTCAGAGAACATCATATTCAGTCTTTTATTCAGTGTGCTCACTCTTTATATTAGACAAATGTATATTAAACTTTAATCTCTATTATGGGCCAATCCTGCAAGCTCCTCTTTATAATATCCACTGGTTTCCTTGTGGAGTCTGAATCATGATATATTGTTTGGAGCTGATAACAGATGTATGACAAAAGAAGAAAGATCTGTCAGTGACTCACCCTTCTGACTTTCAAACTTTATTCAAATTACCAAAAAGTGACAGTGTGTATTTTGACAAGTTTCAATACTTTCTTCAAAATAATCAGTTCCTGTGAAGTAATGAGATTTTTTTTTTGCCCCAATACCACTGATGCAATCTGAAGAATGTAGGAAGTTTAGATGGTGTATCTTCACTTATCAGAGCAGAAAACATCTCTTATTGCAGAATGTTGTCCATGAGAAGTAATATATTTTCTCTAATATGTGGCTGAACTGGAGAGCTAGACTTAGACTACCAGTCAAGGATTATCAGTCTAGTCTTAGGAGTTTCATGTTGCTCCAGTTCTTGATTTTAGGTAATTTCTTGCCAAACCTTGGCTTTAGATAGTGTAAGCCTCCCTAGAGAAGACCATGTATTTCAGATCATAATATCTGTTAGTGGTACTTTTTTGTAGCATTTCTGAGTCATAGCCGGAACTGTGAGTTATCAGATATGTAACAAAACTAACAAGCACACAGTCCCTAGTTTTTATTGTGTTATTAGATTTAGTCAATTTTTCATGTGTTCTATTATTAGTCAAGTGGTAAAATCCCATGTGTGCACTTGCCATGCGTGAAGATGTAATAATGCCAATGTAGGATTTAATGGATTTAAGGCAGAAATGGAGTCCATCTGGGTACACACTGAAGAGAAACACATGCTGAATCACAAATACAGTTGATACACTGAGTAGTTTATGCACTTCACACATGGCATGTATATTTTGTTTCTTTAAATTGTATATTCACCTGAGAGCAAGTCT